>NC_133755.1:54432500-55720000 GCF_036562045.2 Rhinolophus sinicus
TTATATTATAATAACATGCATTTATTCTCTTACAGTTTGGGAGATCAGAGTGAAATTAGCATCCAAGATGTGGAGGGGCCTTGCTTCCTTAGGAAGCTCAAGAGAAAAATCCATGTTTTGTCTTTCTTGGTTTCTAGAGCTGTATTCTTTGTATTCCTTGACTCATGGCCTTTTCTTTTCCTGCAGCAGCAAGCCAGCAGGTCTCTTCTCTCTTCTCTCTCTTTGCTTCTTCATCTCTCTCTCTTTTTGTCTTTTGTCTCATCTCTCTCTCTGCCTCTCTAAGTACACCTGGGGTTACATTTAGACCCCACCTGGATGATCCAGGATAATCTCCACATCTCAGGATCCTTAACCACATCTGCAAAATCACTTTTGCCACGTAAGGTAACATTCACAGGTACCAGGAATTTGGACCTGGATATCTTCAGGGTGATTACTCGGCTTACCACAAGAATTACATGAAAAACAGTGAAACTGCATCTCTAATGTAGGAGACAAAAATTAAGGATAATGTTTATTGATCGATCTCTGTACCTAATTTTCACAGTAGTTACCCAAGCAGAACTTACAAGAAAATAAATGAGATCCAAAATAGTACAATAATTAGTAATTGTAGATCATTTTCTATTGCTGCTGTTATATATATTTTTAATGCTGATTTGGAATTAGTTGCACCCAGAGATTACATTTCGTATTCAGAATCTAAATGCATTTTGTTTTATAAGTATAGTGACTGGATCTGTTGCATTTACCAGAAAATTCATTGCTTACATCTCCAAAATGAAACTTGTTGGAAACATTTTGTACATATGGGGCTATGAATTATGATTCTCCCTTTATAAGATATTTGCAAGTCAGAAAAGCAAAATCATTGCTTTCTCCTCCACCCCCCACTCCTTTGGGAGGGGAGCAGTGAATGATCATCTTTTTTTGGTCAGAAAGCCTCTCTCCTCTCATAGCAAAGCAGCTAGTGCACCCAAAAAAAAATAAGGTGCTCAGAAATGAAACACACATCTAAAGAAAATGAACCTAAATTGAATATTAATGAATAATGAAAGTTGAAAACAAAATTGCCTGTTGGAAATGTGCTCATGAGTTACAAGAACAACATCTAAGTCTTCTCTACACTTCATTTTGATTTTGAAAATCTATGAGGTGGAGGTGTGAGCCTGGGCCTGGGATATATTTCCCCTTCCCCAAGATTACTGCTTGAGCTTGAGCAAATAATTTTATTGCTATTGCTGAAAGAAGTAAAATTGCTCACCCTAAAAAAAAAAAAAAAAAGCTTTCCAGGGTCCAGGGTGCCTTCTGTGTGGTGTGTTCAGTGCCCCCACCTTTTGGCTTTTAGACTCTTACCGAGCTAATGCAAAAATTCCTTGGCACTTTTCTCTTCTTCTTGCTGACAGGGTGAACTTTTCTTTGGGCCTGTGGTGCCTGGCTGTCAGGTATACTGTAACTACTTTCACATTTTTATTCATTACAGTAACCAAAGTGGGAATACTTCAATGTCTCCTGTGGCTTCTGTTGAATCTTTGAGGTGATACGAACCTGATCTCATCAAAATTAATGGCTTCGTCGTTCACATTTTTGTTAATGGGGTTGAGCATGCATTATCCCCCTGGAAACGGTGCTTATTTGGGACTTACTGTACAGCACAGTTGGAGGATGTAACGGAACGGAGACTGTGCCCACCCTGCACAGCAGGAATTTGGGGCACTTAGCAAAGATAGTTTGCAAAATGAATGCGGTGAGCATCGGCTGCAAATTGCTGTTGTTGCTCACGCAGGTGGTGGTAAAAGAGAGCAAAGATGTTGAAGAATATGTTTAAAATATGTGCTGGTGTTAATGAAACAAAAAGGTATATGTTATACTCTGTAATATAAAAGAAAAAAAAATTTTTTTAAGTACAGGAACTGGCAAGTCTGGCTGCTCATTTGGCGATTTTAGTCTATGGTCCCTGCCCCTCTTCCCGCTCCAGAAGAACAGAAGCGTCTGATACACTAGACTTACCTTTGTTTTGTTTCATCTCCTCCCATTTGTCCATTTTTCTCAGATAGCCAGTGAAGTCACAAAGCTTTGTCAAGGCTGATATGATTCAGGCTCAGACAGGCAGGATAAGGCTGGGGGCTGGGGCAAGCATAGACAAACATTCAGTGTCAGTGTGAGGTGAGGAAGTGGAACTGCAAGGAAATTAGGGTCACATGTGATATTGATATTGCAGGAAATATCAGTCAAATACACACACGCATGCGCACATGTACGCACACACACATATACAAACACACACAATGAATATTGTTCAGCTGTTAGAAAGAAGGAAACCTGCCGTGTGTGACAACATTGAGGACATAATACTAAGTGAGGTAAGTCAGACAAAGAAAAACAAATACTGTATGATATCGTATATATATATGGAATTTTAAAAAGCCAAACTTTTAAACAGAGAAAGTAAAATGGTGATTACCAGGGGTTGAGGGGTAGGGAAATTAGGGAGATGTTGTTTAAGGGCACAAACTTGCAAATAGTGGTTAAATAAGTTATAGAGATCTAATGCACAGTATAGTGATTATAGCCAACAATACTGTATTATGAACTTCAAAGCTGCTAAGGGACTAGGTATCAACCGTTCTGACCAGAAAAGAAATGATAATTCTATGATGTGATAATAATACCACCATACTGTTGGCTAATAGTATGGTGGTAATCATATAACAATATGTAGTTGTTTTAAACACAATATGTTGTACATCTTAAACTTACATGATGTTTGTAGTGTGTCAATTATATTAACAATAAAAAGAAAGGTGTCAGTCTCTTTATTGCAATAGGTAATTACAAACTAAGGAATACTATGAAGACAAACAATAATTTAAAGGTTTTTTTGTTTATTTATTTTGATTGGGGGGGTGTTCAGGGAGGACTATTCTGAGGAATGACATATAAATTAAGAGGTTAAAAGTGAGAAGAGCTGGGGGAAGAAGCCTGTGAAATGAATAGCTTTTGAAAGCCTAAAACAACTTAGTATGTCTAAAGAAATTTGTGAAAGAGAGGGAGTGGACACTGAGATGAGATTGTTGAAGCAGGAAAGGACTAGATCCTGCAGGGCCTGGTATTAAAAAGTTTGCATTGTATTCTGAGCACGAGCAGCCACTGATGTGTTTTAAGCAGACGACTGACATTATCAGACCACTTTAGTTGTTACGTAGAGACTGTATGTAAGGGCCAAGCATGGCAGAAGGGAGAATACTTAGGAAGTTATCTCAGTAATCCAGGAGAGAAATGGTGGTGGTTTGGGCTGGAGGGATGGCAGTGAAGATGAAGTAAAGTGAATGATTAAAAAGAAAATTTTAGGAGGTAAATGATCAGGGTGTTGTAACTCAATGGAGGGAGTAGAGAATTCCCAACTAACAACAAACTTTGAACAGTGGGGTACATGTCAGTGCGGTTTACTGTGATGAGGTCAGTAGTGGAGGAAAAAGATTTGGAAGGGGAGTGGGTGCCAGTGTTTGGGTGTGAGATGGATTCAGGAGTTTCATTTTTGACAACTAAGCTTTAATAGGCTTCTGAGACATCCAGGTGGAGATGCTATTTTTAGTCACGGTTCTCCAGAGAGCAGAACCAATATGATATGTATATCATATTAATTGTCATATATATTTATTCATATACATATATTTATGTGTATATGATATGATAAACTACAGTGAATGGTTAAATTGAAAAAACGTATTATAGTAAAAGACACATTGCCATTAATCCCCCTCAAAATACTACCCCTCACTTCGAACACACTTATCCCATCATTCTTGCCACTTTCTGAAGCAGTTCTGAAAGTCCTCTTTCATGAGTGTCTTTAGTTGCACTGTCATGGCTGCCTTGATGTCCTGAATCGATTCACAATGTTTACCTTTCATGGCCATTTTGACTTTGGGGAAGAGCCAGTGTCGTATCCAGCACTATGAGGGTTGTGGGGAGGGAGAAGGGCAGAGCAGGGCTAAGAAAAGACAGTAGCCAAAATTATAATACATGCAGGGCCAAGGGGCTGCAGCCTCAAGGACTGGCTCCGAATCAGGACAACATGTAGTCTTTATTGGTAAACTTCTAAAGAGGTAAAAGATTGTTAATCTCAAGATCTGTGTGTTAGTAGCCTGCTGGCTATCTTTCCAAAAGTTCCCATTGTGTTCCAGCTTATACTTTGCCTTCACACACACACACATCTCCAAGGAATCCATTGAAGGGGAGGGACCGATATAATTCCATCGCATCTCAGTTTGCTGAGACTTCCCCTCAAAGGAGCTTTTCCGATATCTCTCCATTGGGCCTCAGTTTGCCGAGGCACTCCCTTGAGAAATCCTGGGAAGAGCGCAGAGGAACAAACGGTTTTGCAGCTGTAAGGCAACAAGCCAGACGACGTATGGTGCCAGACCCAGTGAATAAGAAGGATGGGGACACATTGTAATGTTTTTATTTGACAGAAATTGCCATATACTAGAAGTGATGTGTGACATGGAGTGTTGTCATGATGGAGAAAGGAACCATTTGCACATTTCATGTTAATGTGTTGTTCATGATCCATGAATTACCGCACACTTTAAAACACACCTTCTCTCAACCGTAGCTCACACCTGACTGACTGAACTGAACAAGTTGGAACTTGTCACACACTGTTGCTAAGGTTCAATGTGCCATTTCTCCTATTGAAGATCCCTGTCTTTCATGTGGTTATAGAAGTCCAGAAATTCCACCATCTGCTGTTTGCAAGCTGGAGAACTGGAAAATCCAGTGGTATAATTCAGTCCAAGTCCAGAGGTCTGAGAACTGGTGGGCTGTTAGTGTAAATCTGGATCTGAGTCTGAAAGCTGGAGAATCAGGAGTTCTGATGTCCAAGGGTAGGGGGAGATGGATGTCTCAGCTCAAATGTAGATAAATAATTTGCCTTTCCTCCACCTTTTCATTCTATTCAGGCCTTCAATGGATTGGATGCTGCCCACCTACATTGGGGAAGGTCATTTGCTTTACTCAGTTCACCAATTCAAATGCTAATGTAGTCCAGAAAAACCCTCACAAATGCACACACAAATCATGTGTTACCAGCTATCTGGGCATCCCTTAGCTCAGTCAAATTGACACAAAGTTAATCATCACAGATACCAAACATGTAGTGGACAAATGAGTCTGGAGCTCAGAGGAAAGGTTTGGGATGGAGGATACATTTAGGAGTGGTTAGCACATAGATGACCTTTAAAGCAAGAGATGGGTTGCAAATCATCAAAGGAGAAGACGTTGGGAGAAAAGTGGGCTAAAGGTACAGCAAGCAAGATGGTAAGGAAGTTGCTAGAATATCAGGAGGGAAATGAGGACAGCATAGTGCCACGGAAGCCAAAAGGGAGGCAGAGCAAGGAAAATGGAGGGGTCAACTTCGTTGAGTGTCACTGAGACATCAAATAAGACCTTAAACTGTCTAGTAGATTTTGCAACTAGAGGTCAATGGTGAGTTTGAAGATATTTTCAGTAAAGCTATGGGTGTGAAAGCCAGATTGGAGTGAGCTGAGGGATAAATGGGAGGTGAAGTAGAGAAGACAATGTATGTACTCGTAGACAACTTTTTCAAGAACTTGTCCTATGAAGGAGCAGAGAAATTTAGAACTAGCTGAAGAGGGAGAGGGCCTTATAAAGATAATTTAAATGCTGATGGGACAATTCTTGTGGGATGACTTTTGAAACTATTCATTTTGAATTCCATAGATTGCATGAGAGGCTGTATGTATAGCACAGAGTTTAGAAATGTGGGTTGGGGAGCAGGCTGCCTGGGTTCAAATCCTGGCTCATCCCCTCAGTGGTTATATGACAACATTGAGTGAATTATTTAACTATTTAACCTCACTCATAAAATGGGGATAATGATGATAGTACCTATCTCATCAGGTTCTTGTGAGAATTAAATGTGTCAGTATTTGCAAAGTCCTTAGAAAAAAGCTTGGCAGATAGTATACACTATATAAATATCTGCTAAATAAATAAATCTAATATGCTACAAACAATCTTAAGTAGAGTTTCTAAGACATGAAGTATACACATTTTTTAAAGCCTTTAGCAATAACCACATCGCTTTCACAAATATCACCAGCTTGTCCATTCATGGGCAGTGAACAAGAAGGTTAGTTTCTGGATGTCTTCACCAATATGTTTTATATTCATTGTATTTTTCAAGGCAAAATAAACAAATAAAGGTAGCTCATTGTTATTTAACTGCATTAGTTTGATTATAGTTAAACTAAACATTTCTCAAAAGCTTGTTGGCAATTTAAGTTTTTCCTTAAGTAAACTGACTGTTTTTTTCCATTGTTTATTTTTTCCATTGGAGTGTTTCACTTCTCCATTTTCTCTTTAAAGAACTATTAAAGCCTCTCTCATAAAACTTGCAACCTTTTGTTGTTTGCCTGCTAAGTGGTAATTTGGTGGCCAAAACGTCTGTATTTGTCATCAAACATGTACTTTTCTGTATTTTTCTCTCCTTCACTCAGAAATGAGACATTCATCTATTTTCCTCCTTGTATTTTTATAGTTTGATTTTCTGAATTATATTTACAATCTAACTGGAATTTATTTTACTTTGGAGTATAAAAGTAGGCATACAATTTTATTTGTACACGAATATTTAAGCAGTTTTTTCAACCTAATTTAATGAGTAAGCCATTCTATTTTTATGGGATTAGTCATAAACCCTTTATTATATATAACCATCTATAAATATTTATATCTATTTCTATTCTTTTTAGTCTTTCCATTGTTTTGTCCTGTTTTTCCAATGATCTGTTCCCCTTATTCCTATTTCAATGCAACACTCTCAGTTACAATGACTTTGAAACAGAAAATTTCAAATAAATACAAACAGGATAACTTTATGTCTGATTCTGTAAGATCCATTAATTTTTTTCCTTTTTTGAAATTGATTGCATGTGTCTGTCTGCTTTTTATTTTTAATTTGAAAATTAGTGTGTTTTAAAGTTCCACCTAGACATTCTGGTAGGATGGTGATAAAGTTTACATTATCCTTATGAAATGATTTAGGTTTATTAAGACTCCCATGGCATGTTTTCTATGTTAGGCAGGGTCTTTCATGTGAGAAGGACCTGTGAATGCTATGAGATATCTTTCAAATAATTAAGTTACTGCCCAGTTGACTTTTACGTTAATCAAAAGGAGTTTATCCAGGTGGGCTGGACCTAACCAGGTGGGCCCTTCCTAAAAGAGAGGTTTAAAGTATGTGGGGGGGGGTTTCCAAATTAGGGAGATTCATCATTGATGGCTTTGAGGATGGTGAGGGGCCATGTGACAATGACTAGGGAGTGGCCTCTTGGAGCTGAGAGGATCCCCTGACAAACAGCAAACAAAGAACTAAATTCTGCCTCAACCTAAATGAGCCTGGAAGAGGACTCTGAGATACAGATGAGAATACATCCTTTTAACACCATCATTTTGGCCTTGTAAAATCCTGAGCTGAGAACCCAGCCATGTCATGCTCCACTTCTGACCTATAGAACTGTGAACTAGTAAGTGGATATCATTTTCAGGTGCTAACTTTGTGGTCATTTGTTACACAGAGAGAAATCTAATACAGTTTCTATTTATTAACATCTTCATTGTCATTAACCTCAGTAAAGTGTTATAGTGTGGATCCTATATGTTTACTGGTAAATGTGTTACTGAGTATATTGGTCAAGGCTCTTACAGACAGCAGAACCCTCTAGCAAGTGTCAGCGGAAAGAGGGATGCTCACTGAAGAGAAAAGACTGATCAGTTTACCGAACCTCTGGGAAAGTTGGAGAACCAGGCTGCGATGCCAAATATGCAGGAACAAAGCATCCAGGTGGAAGCTGCCTAACCACACCATAGGGCCGTTCTAGCAGATTGTGCCGCTGATGTGCACTGCCACCAACATCTCCGACACGCTGGATGAATGAAACCCTGAAGCATGCTCCGGAGGAACAAAATTCTTCAGCCACCAAGCTTTCCAGAAGATCTGGTTTTCCTGCCGACAAGAGCTACTTCCTGTTGTTTACTTTCTCCTCTAAGTTTCACATAGTGCTTCTACCTTGTGAAAACCAGGCCACATATCAAAGTTTACCTACAACAGAGCCTAGAACTTGTAATTTTAAGATTTCTTTCTGGCCTCTGTGATACAGGAAGGCAAGCTAGAGGGGTAGAAATGGATGTTAAATGAGCGGGTTTCCAATTTTCTACATATTTTGCTGCTATTGTGAAAATGATCATTTACTCTGAAATTTTAGAAGTGGTTGTTACAATGTAAGACTGCTATTACTTCTTGTAAAATTATCTTGTGATCTTGCATCTTGTTAAATTTTTAATAGTTCTTGTAAATTTTCAATTCACACTTGTGATTTCAAATCATAATATTGGCAAATAGTCATACTTAAAAAAATTCCCAATATTTAGGCAGGATCATCCTTTGCATGTCTTCAAACGCACAAATTTCACTTGTCATAGATTAGTTAATAAATAACACCAGTCCCCAAACAACACAGTTCAAATTTCAGTTACCATATTAACTGTGAACTTGCATAAAGTACAGATTTCCTGCTAGCTCTTCAGTCCACAAATCACTACCTAATAACAGATGCACATCATGACCAGTGGCCAATCACATCACGTCTTTCATAGTCTGTTGGTGATTTGTCATTTATGCACCTGTTAGTTCATGCATAGACAGCAGAGCATACAGTTGTGCTGTCTCCTTGTCTCCCAGTGAAAATTTTAAAAGAAGCAATAATTGAAAGACGGAAGTGGACATCTTTCATCAACAAAGATGAAAGTGCAGTACAGAAACAAAAAGTGATAACATGGAAGTAAAATTTGAACCAAACATAAATGGAATTATAGAAGAAATAACTGGCCATAGAAATGTGGACGTCCCTCTGTTCTGGCGATTCTAGATGTGATCCAGACCATGTTAGTGAATGCCAGCTTACTGACATAAATGAGGAAAGTGGTTGTCATAGAAAGGATAAAGGTGTCTTAGAGGAGATGACGCAGAGAAATCACTTCCCATTAAAGAAACAAAGAGATTTTTCATGACATTGAAAGTGCAAAGCACAGAGAAGATGCTTGTACTGCATATTGTTATACCATGAGGAGGAAGCACTGTTGAAACTTGATAAGGTTTTTACAAAGAAATAAGATACTTTAGTTCTCAATGTTTATAATGTTTTAATTTACTGTGTATCAAATAATTATTAGTTTTATTATTTTTTACTCCCATATAAATTTGTAACTGACAGTGAGTTTTTAATGTCTTGAGAAAAACATTTTAAAGTTCATCTAGCAAAGACCATTTTACACAGTTTCAGCTTGTATGGTTATTTTATGGCTCTGCCTATATCCCATATATTCTCACATCAGCTGAAACTTTCAGAACAAAGATAATATCGGTGAGAGGGGCCATTGCTTAAAGAATGACTAGGGTAGATATAGAATCTTGGGACAATAATGTATTCTAAAAATTTGCACTGGTGTATTCTGGAATTCAGTGTTGGGGAGGAGATATTCAAAGCTGCTCTTATGTTCTTTTATGGGTTTTAATTTGTAAATTTTATATTTAGATATGTTTTGTAGGCGTGTTTGTGAGCTTCAAGAGGATTGCTTTTCATTTGTCTCATAGCCTATCCTTACCTTCAAGTTTGATTGTTCAAATTAAGGATGTTTATGGTAGTGTGCTGCTAGAATCTTTTCTCTCTTCCTGTGAAATATGGAGGTTGTGTCAGGAAGGACAGCTGCCCTCATCTTACACTGAATTCTTTCCTATATAACAAGACTGATTTAAGAATGTTCTAATTAAATATATATAGCTTGCCATTTCAGTAAGCCTACTAGTACGAGTTAGGATTAAATTACTATGATCAAAGTACCATTTTTTCCACCAGAAATTCACAACTCATTCTTAAATATTTTCTTTGCTATACTGAAATCTTTAGTCTTTAAAGCAAACATAAGAGGAGCCTATTGTTCATAACATTTTTATTCAATATTTTAGTGTATGATTTCACCATAGGGAGAAAAGATTGGAATCAGAAAGTTCAGCACGTTATAGTATATTTAGAAGGCTGAGTTATCTGTACAATTTCCTCAGTTGTAAACTTTACTTGGTCTAGACTGTATCAGTATTGAAAAAAACAAACAGCAAAGAAAGGAAGCAAAAGTGTGAGAAATTATATTTCATTTTGGATGACTGTTTTACCTAGCCTAGTATTTAAACTGTTATCATAAGTTATAGGAATCCCATACCCAGAGCACCTAAACGTGATAAGAAATGGCTCATTACCACAATAACGGCTGCTGAAAAATTAATAGTGTTGGCTTCGAATGAAAAAAAAAATCCCCTCAGCATACATCACTGGATCCTTGCATTATTAAAACTGGCTAAACTAGCATACAGATCCTTAAAGAGTCTCATAAAGACTGGGAATATGAATTGATTTGGACTTCTAACCTAGAGCAATACTTTACATAATTTAGATCCTGTCAGAAGATACACAGAGTTTTATCAAAGACTGACTTTTTGGCAAAGATCAAGTGAAGACCCACACTTCCTTACTTTAGTCTTCTTCGGCCTTGCTTCCCTTTACTGCTTGGTGCAATTTTTCATTTTTAAAAATCTTTCCTCTGCTATTGTGTTGTTTATTTTAATATCTTTTTCTCCTAAAAATGATTTGGATAAATTGTCTTCATGAAAATACAATGAAAACTACCCTGAGATTGTTTCTTGAGGAAACGATTTTAATTTGTGACATAAAGATGTTGGGCAGCAAATGCAACTCAGATAATGTCCATGATTGCTACCGTAATTATATTTGTCATGAGAACAGAATGGGGCTACTTTGTCTCTTTCTTCACTTGGTCATGTCACTCAACATAGATTTATAGACATTTCAGTTCTATGGAGATGGCGTATCAGTGTATGAATTGTTAAATATGTAGTACTCCAGGTTTGAAATAATTTAAGGCAGTGTGTTTTGTTTTAAAAGCACATATTTTCCCTAGGATATAAAGTCTTACAGGTAAACTGAAGCAATATATATTAAAAGAGAAAGAATGTCGCTATGTGCTAATTATAAATGGTATAACTCACTATGATAGTCATTTAAAAAAAATTACGAGTTGTATAAATTCACTTTAGAAATTAAGAACATCCAAAACAAAACAAACAAACAAAAACCTCCCATTCCTCGCCAAGGTAACTATTTTCACCTTTTTGGAATCTACCAGATGAAGATGTTCCCCTTTCCTCACAAAAAGGGAATTGTATCAAATTTTCACTTTGGAAACTGCTTTTTTTGTCTTCACAATATAACAGAGACATCTATCCATAATAGTTTACCTACTTTACTACATTTTAATGATTCCATAGCAGGCTTGTAAGCAGATGTATCATCATTTATATATTAAATTTATTTTTGTTAGATGTTTATGTGTTTTCTTTATTTTATATTGTATTGAATCTGTGGTAAATATCATTATACCTAAAACAGTTTTTACAGGTCCATAGTTATTGCTTTAGCATAAATAGCTAAAAGTAGTTTTCCATGGTTAGAGGATATAGAAGATTGCCCAAGTATACTTTAGAAGAGCTGTACCAATTTGCATTCCCACCAGTGGAAATGAGAGTGTCAATGCCTCCAAATATTTGCCACAGAATTGTGTAATATTATTTTCATATTTGCTAACCTGCTAGGCAAAATAATGATATGCTGTTTTAATTTACATTTTTTTGTGCTTATTTGCAAAAGTGAACATTTTCTTATTTATTTTATGAACTTTGTATTTCTTCTTCTTCTTTTATTTTGCAAATGGTGTGTTTGCGACCTTTTCTGTGTTTATCTACCAGAAAAAAGCAGATTAGTAAAAAGACACTTAAAAAAATGGGTGAATTAGGTTACTCAAAATACTGGAAACAATGGAGTTACATCCAGAGTATAGTGGGCAATGGAAAGGTTGTAAACTGAAGAATTATTACTGAATTGAGATGACCTTCATGTGGAAAGGTTATAAGAAAGTCATTCCCAGATATCAAAAGGCTTAGAAAATAGGATATCTATCAGTATTTAAAACATTAATCTAAATTTCAGTTCCACTGAAAGATGGATGAAAATGCATGACTAACACATAGTGTCTGGTATGTTTGAGCTATTAAGTGCTTTACACATATTAACTCTTTAGAAATAACAACTTCCTGGCAGGAATGATAATTAATTAAACAAGTATTTACCCTAAGGAAATAATCAATTTTTGTATGTAGAAATGTAGCAGTAAGTGACATCATAACAGTGTTTTAATTAATAAAAAAAAAGATATAAGCAAATTAAATATCCAACAATAGGGGTCTTGGTTTTATACTGTGGGTGGAGACAGTATACTGGCATTACAAAAAATGTTGAAAAATATTTAATGACAACCCCCAGGCACTGTGCTAATTGTTTTACATTCATTATCTTCTTTAGTTACAGCCCCTTTATGAAGTAGATACGTTTATTAACCCTATTATTCAGATAGTGTAACTGAGGCTTAGAGAAGTTAATTTGCTCCAGGCCATGTAGCGAGGGTTAAAACTGAGGTCTGTCTGACTCCAGTGTCCTTATTCATATCCACTATTACCTACTCTAGATGTGAAGATACGTAGAGGGCGACCTGGATGTGTCACCTTGGAAATCTTTAGGATCATAAGTATTGAGGGTATTTTTTCTTATTCTTTGTCTTGTCTACAATTTGTACTTATCTCATTTTAATTTAGGAAAAATGATTAGTGAAAAATGAAGTAAACTTAAGAAAAATACATTTTGAAAAAAAGGAGTGAAAGTCCAGAAAACTTCTGGGCACAGGTGATATGGACAGTGTTACTTTCCTCACAGGGAAAGAGCTGAGGGATAAATAGCCTAATCCTCTTTGACATTTTCCACAAGACTAGAAAATCAAAACCCAAGAACAGGTTGCCTGTGAAAGGAGGATATGTAACTTTTAATATTTAAAGTTACACCCAAGAGAGCTGGCAGGTTTCCAGAAGCTACAGTGGTGTATTAGTCAGTTTAATCAGGAAAACAGAAGCGTCTCTAGGTATTTTGAAGAGAGGGAATTTAATACAGAGAATTTATACACATGGGTTGTCGTAACAGGAAGAGCAAAACAGAGGAAAAAGGAACTGGAGCAGAAGACACAAATCAAGATGATACTTAGAGATCAGAAGCAGCTAGTGTTATTGGCTGCAATCCATGTGGCTACACATACTGCTTTAGTGTTACAGAGTCTGTAGCCATTGGTTCCAAATTTGCTGAAGGTTCCTAGGAACCCTGTTTTTCTCAGCCAGGGCTGGAACCTCCACTAGTGCTGTTAGCATTGCTGTGCTGTAGATGCTGACCTTGCAGCCAAAGACGGTGCTAATGGTTGGAGACAGATTCACTTCTCCCCTCTTTCTCCTTCCGATATCTCAGGTTGCCTCCCACTGGCAGAATCCAATTGGAGTCCAGTTTACAAGTGAGACAAGAAAATGTAGTTTTTAGCTTCCAATCTTTCTATCATACTTAGTAAAGCGAAGAAGGCTGGAGATAGTAGATGAGAGCAAAGACACAAATGACTGATATTGTCTACCCTTCTGGCTGTTCAGCATCCATTCTTATCCTTCTATGCATATTTAATTTCCATACAATGTTCTACTTCTATTTGATATAATACACGTATTTCTTTTATAAACAATGATGTTATTCTTCATCTAATTCATTGAACAATTCCTCCTGAATATTCAATATTATATAAGTTAAATTATAAAGTTACCTATCACAAGCCCTCTTTGAATAAAGAAATGGGGGAGGAAAGGGAGTGAAATTGGTCAATATACACAAATACTGGGGGTGCCAAAAAAAATGCATACAAGTGGACACTTTGGTCAATGTTGCTCAAGCAGTAGTTCGCCGTAATCAGAAGTCTGGATGCTGATGGTAACCACTTTGAGCACCTTTTGTAATTGCAGAAGTATTCATCTTTTGTTATCGGTATATATCGAGTAGTACAATTTTAACACAGTTTTTTCCTTTCTCAAAATGTGTATACATCTACCCAAAAACAAGGAAGAAAAATATTTATAGTTGCTGTGGTCCTCATTTCTGTAACTTGTCATAAGTCTTTGTTGATATTTATAAATTTCTTTTTCCACTAACATTTCATTTTTTTTCCTCTGTGCTCTGAGCCAGCCTCTCTTCTGGTCAAAGTTCTAACCTTTAATTTTTGAAGTGTCTGAATCACTAATAATTTTTTTTATTGGGTTGCTATTGTCTTCTTTTAGCCTTTATTATTGGAATGGAAATAAGAGAAATGTTAGGAAATCCTAAAGGTTCCAAACACAGTCTTCCTTGTTCTTACTGTACAATGACAACACAATTGCCTGTGGTAATTAACTACCCTTTTTGCCATGTGATTTTGTGACATTAGAAACCTGAAATATCTGGATGGCAGTTTCCATTTTCAGTTCAATTGAACTATTGTACCCCTCAGTGGAACCACTCCTTTCCTGGGAATGGAGGCCTGTAAAATAGCAGAGACCAATATTATGACGGAATGGCAAAAATTCTGTGAGTGGGCTCTTAGGGTTTATAGAAAAGCCACTTCCAATTCTACAACTTGGTTCAGTGATTTATATTTTCTCATCATGGCAAAAACAGCATCATATATTGATTGTCAGTTTAAAGCATATGCTATACCTAGAAGGATAGCACCTCCCCCTTGTAGGTTATGTAATTGAGTCATCAGTAGACCACTCTACTATTATTTTGTACCAGCTGCTTCTGGATGCAGTTAAACAATGGTAATGATAGTGGATTCTCTGGATGTGAGTCCATTCTTACACTATTTTGATGTAAAATGAGCCCCTTGGTGAGAAGCAATATGGTGTAGGATACTATGGTAATGAGTAAGGTACTGTGTTAGTTTTCTAGGGCTGCTGTAACAAAAATACACATGGGTGGCTTAAAACAATAGAAATGTATTCTTTCACCGTTCTGGAGGCTAGAAGTCTGAAATCAAGGTGTCAGCAGGGCCATGCCTCTTCTGAAGGCTCTAGGGAAGAGCCCTTCTTTACTTCTTACAGCTTGTGGTGCTTCTAGGAATTCTTGGCTTGTGGCAGTGTAACTCTAATCTTCAAGCTCCAATAACTCTATCATCACATTTCCATCTTCTCCCTGTATCTCTCTTCTCTTGTAAGGATACCAGTTATTTAATTTAGGGCCTGCCCTAAGTCAAGGATAATTTCACCTAGAGATCCTTAACTAATTACAACTGCAAAGATCCTATTTCCAAATAAAGTCACATTATGAGGTTCTGGGTAGATATGAATTTTGGGGGGACACTATTCACCCCATTACACTGTAACTCATAGTGAATGAGCACCGATGTAAAGGATCCATTGTCATCAATCTGCTACTACATATCTGGCTCACCCAGTATCGAGAGGTCCACATTATCCTTTGCTGTTACCGTGTTTCCCTTTAAATAAGACCTAGCCGGACCATCAGCTCTAATGCATCTTTCGGAGCAAAAATTAATATGAGAACTGGTCTTAGTTTACTATAATATAAGACCAGATATGATATGATATGATATAATATAATATAATATAATATAATATAATATAATATCGAGTCTTATCTTAATTTTTGCTCCAAAAGACACATTAGAGCTGATTGTCTGACTAGGTCTTATTTTTAGGGAAACACGGTAGGAGGTACAGCATTCATCAGTGGTAGTAACGAATAGCCTTAGTGAGAGGAAGTCCATGTTGTTGGGCCCTCTGCTCATTACGGTGTTTACTTTGTATATTGAACAAGCGCTGTGGTGTCTGGAAAAAGGGCTGATTGTCATCTACAGAATGTATAATCTTGTCCTTCTGATTATTGATGGCCTCTCTGTGGTGGATACTCTTTAGTGAGTGTTAACATGAGACCCAGATTTTATTTCATTCTTGCTTATTCTGAGCCATGCATTTACATGTCTCTTCATAAGACCACCTTATCTCCAGTCATGTTATCTTGTATCTTCTAAATCTCTGACCACCTGGTTAAACCAGAGGCATTTGCTATGAATCAGTGAAGATGTGAACATCAGGCTTTTTCTCTGTCCCTGTATAGAGATGGACTTCTTGAAATTCTACCCACTAGGATGATTTGCCTTCCCAGTGTCTTTCAAGGACTGTCATGCTATAGCAGCCCACTTCCAGCATATGCCAGCATGTCATGTCATTCCATCTACAAACCAGACCTAAGATTTTTCTTTCTTAGCCAGTTGGTAATATGGAACAACCTATAAGGCAGTATTTGTGGGTTGAGAGAGAAGCAAGAATGCAGCAAGAGAAGGTTTTGAGAGAATTTTATTTGTTCCTGGACTCACTCAATTTCAATTTCATTTCAATTTGATGATGGAATATTGCTAGGCATGGCCAACTTCATGATTTTGTGGATAAGACAGTACTCAATTCATTATGTGTAGGTTAGATTTCTGATCATATAGTACCCTTCGATCAGACATTTGTCTGGAACAGGGTTCACTAGCAAGCTTAGAGCTGTTCTTTGAAAGGGTAGTTATATGTATGAGACAACATAGCTTTCTTCACAATCCTCAGGATTTCTGCTCTGATGTTCTTATTGGGGACTTCGAGGGTCTTCATAAAGCATTCCTAATTTGCCACAGAGTCTTCAAGCATCGTTGAATCTGCTGGGCCCTAAGGTCCTTATGCAGGCACAATAATTGCCTTCCAAAGATGTTCACATCCTCTAATTCCCAGAACTTGTGGCTATGTTCCTTCCATGGCAAAAGGGAATTAGATAAACATATGGAATAAGTGTTACTAATTAGTTGATCTTAAAATAAGGGATTATCCAGGATCACCTGGGTAGGCCCAATGTAATCACAAGCATCCTTAAATATAGAAGAGGGAGTCAGGAAAGTCAGTATCAGAGAAACGTGATATGTGAAAGACTCAACGGACCATTGCTGGTCTCTGTGGTGTTCTGTGTGATGATGACATAATAGAGGTCCCTGAGTGCTCGATTACGATAGAAAGCAGCAAAGTTAACATAACCTAGAAGTAAGTCAGGGCACGTGTACTGTTTCTGTCATGTAAGCGAAACTACTTTTAGTGGCCTTTGCTACTGACACAGATAATAAAGTATTCGTATGTTGATTCATTCCAGAAAATCAACCATGTATCTTTTAGCAGCTAAAATCAGAATCACCCCTTCATTACATTTATGTCATTCTCCAAGATTCATCTATCTTTTGCACAGATCAAATAGGAGAGTTAGTAAGGAGATAATAGTAACCACAAAACACAGCCTTTCGATTCTTCGATGGTGGCACTTATCCCTGCAGTTGCCCCATGGATGCAGAATTGCTTTTGGTTTACTGTTCTGATAGGTACAGGCAGATGCACGGCTTACCATTTGTCCTTCTTATTATTATAGCCATCATTCCAGGGATCAGGAAGCCAGTGGAAGACTTTTGTCATCTTTTCAATATGAGTGTTGTAATTACACAATGAAGCACCTGGAAAATAAGCATAGAATGGTCTACAGACCAAATGGGCCCACAGTGAGTCAGACTAGGGCTACATCTTTTTATCACTCAACCTCCATAACCTCCTGTTAGGTCAGGAAGACAATAGAAATGTTTTGGTCCAGAGATCAGTATTAACTCTTGGGTCTAGTTCTAGATGATCAGGTTATTTCCCTTTCTCCAGTGAATAGTCACCATGGTAAATAGCTACAGAACTCTTTGGGGAAAGATTTAGAGAAAAAGTGACAGAATATGTTTTAAAGCACTGTAGCAGGACCCTTCCTTACCATGGCCTTCCCTCAACTTTAGTCAAGGAGCTCTGGGTCTGGAGCAGTTGGTTCTGAACCTACCTAAGAAGTGCCTCATTGACTGTGGATGCCACTAGTACCATCTCTGCTACTGCTGGAGCATAGGTGGAATGTGCCTTGGACCATCAGGAGACACTTCACTAAACGTGATACTTGGGCGGGTATTGAGAAATGAATAGGCCTTTTCAGGTACCTTATCCAGGTAGGAAAAGATTTGCAGGAGCAACTTTTCCTCCATAAGTTATAAATAACCTTTGGAAACGAGAGGGAAATGTCAAGGAGGATATTGATCAAATTATTGTTCACAGACCACATGTTTCAGTGTTGGGGCATCCCAGAAGAGATGAAATAAATTAGAATTTTCCCAGTGGGACCTGGCCATCTATGTGCTTTAGCAAGCACACTAGGTTATTCTTATATACAATAAAGTTTGAGTCAACTAAAATTTTAGAAACTTTAGCAATTATTCAGCCAACTAATTATGACTCGAGAGGAGTAGGAAACTAGAAGTTTTTCCACCCACATACGCATTTGGTTTTGGCTTAATATATCTGTGTATGTGTGTAGATAGCATGGCGTTCAGCAGTTCAGGATACACAGTGAGCTTATTGTGAGTATTTGCTACTTGTGTGTGCTTATGCATATGCAAGTATGTGGGCCATTCTCTGTTGAATTTTAAAAATAATGATAACAAAATGCTCTTTATGATTTTGGAAGATAAAATCATCAAGGAGTTCTGTGAAACATAGAGATGTAGCTTCTTTACAAATACCTCAAAAATTTTTTTCTTACTACTTTATTCTATGTGTGAAGTAAAAATGTCCAGAATAAGAAACATAAACCGTTCATCATTAAAGGGAAAGTACATCTAATTATATCATCTTCTGGAGCTTTTCTTTCTAAACCTATTTCTAAGTTGGAGGAAAGAGAAATGATGAGTTTCTTGTTAGTCTCAGAATTTTGGAAATTTTTCTTTGAGGTCTCAGGATAAAAAGAATTGTAATTTCACTAATATTGTATTTAAGGTAGTGAACAAGAAATTGCAGAGAAAAAGAAAGTTTGTACATGGCTGATTTTAATTGACTAACAAAATTAAATACGGACCCAGAAAGGCTTAGGGACAATCTGCAAAGAGCAAAAAGACGACCCACATCTGAAGTGTGCTGATTTTTCACTGGACTGAGTAAATTGGCGCTTCATAACATCTTTTTTCTTTGAATAATTATTTTTATTTTTCATTTAAAGTTGACATACAATATTATATTACTTTCAGGCGTACAACATAGTAATTCAATATTTATAAAACTTATGAAGTGATCACTCTGATAAATCTAGTACCCATCTGACACCACACAGTTATTACAATATTATTGACTATATTCCTGATGCTGTACTTTACATCCCCATGACTATTTTGTAACTACCACTTTGTACTTCTTAATACCTTTCTCTTTTTCACCCATCCCCAAGTTCCCCTCCCATCTGGCAATCATCAGAATATTCTCTGTATCTATGAGTTTGTTTCTATTTTGTTTGTTTATTTATTTTGCTTTTTAGATTCCACCTGTAAGTGAAATCATATGGCATTTGTCTTTCTCTATCTGACTTATTTCACTGAGCATAATGCCCTCTAGAACAATTCATGTTGTTGCAGATGGCAAGATTTCATTCTTTGTTATGGCTGAGTAATATTCCACATATATGTACTACTTCTTTATCTATTGATGGACATTTAGGTTACTTCCATGTCTTGGTTATTGTAAATAATGCTACAATGAACATGTGGATGTGTATGTCTTTTCAAATTAGTGTTTTGGGTTTCTTCAGATAAATATTCAGAAATGGAATTGCTGGGTCCTTCTCTGTCTCTATTTTCTCTGTTATAAGTACTGCTACCAGAGCTTTTTTTTTTTTAATTTTCATGAAATATCTTTATCTATCCCTTTGCTTTCAGTCTGTGTCTGTCTTTTGATCTGAAGTGAGTGTCTTACAGGCAGCATATGTAGGACCCTTGTTTTCTTATCCATCCAACCACCCTATGTCTTTTGTTTGGAGCATTTAATCTATTTACATTTAAAGTAATAGTTGATAAATATGTAGTTATTGCTATTTTATTTATTTTTAATTTTTTTTTCTTATTCTTCTTAAAGAAGAATCTTTAATGTTTCCTGTAATAATGGTTTGGTGGTGATGAACTCCTTTAGCTTTTTCTTGTCTGGGAAACTCTTTATCTTTCCTTCAGTTTTGAACAAAAGACTTGCTGGGTAGTCTAGTCTAAGTTGTAGGTCCTTTCTTTCATCACTTTGAAAATTTTGTGCCAGTCCCCTCTGGCCTACAAATTTTCTGTTGACAAATTAGCTGACAGTCTTACGGAAGCTTCCTTTGAAGTAGCTAACTGCTTTTTTCTTGCTGCTTTAAAATGTTTCTTTCTTTAATTTTTGTCATTTTAATTATGATGTGTCTTGCTGTGGGCCTCTTTGGATTCATCTTATTTGGGACTCTGTACTTCCTGGGTTTGTATGTCTATTTTCTTCACCAGGTTAGGAAAGAAGTTTTCTGTCATTATTTCTTTAAATGGGTTTTCAATTCCTTGCTCTCTCTCTTCTCCTTTTGGTACCCCATGAAGCTGTTACTTGATGCGAATATTGTTACGCTTGATGTTGTCCCAAAGGCCTCTTAAAGTAACCTCATTTTTTTGTATTCTTTTTTCTTTAGGCTGTTCTGACTGGTGTATCCTGTTACCTTATCTTCTAAATCACTGATTTGATCCTCTGCTTCATCTAACCTACTGTTGATTCCCTCTAATGCAGGGGTGTCAAAACTGCGGCCCGCGGGCCAACTGCGGTCCTCAATCCATTGTTAATTGGCCCGCAGCAAATTTCAAAAATATATTTAGTTTACTTAAATAAACCAGGTGAGGCAATACGTACTTCACCTCGAGTGAGTGGCCTGGCTGTTTGTGTATTTTACCACATATGGCCCTTGGCGAAGACCGTTGAAAAAAGTTTGGACACCCGTGCTCTAAGGTATTCTTTATTTTAGTTATTGTATTCTTCATTTCTCACCGGTTCTTTCTTATGGTTTCTGTGTCCTTTTTTTATGCTTACTATCTCTTTGTTGAAGTTCTCACTGAGGTCGTTGAGCAGTGTTTTGAACTCTGCGTCTGGTAGATTACTTGTGTCCATTTTGTTTAGTTTTTTTCCTCTGGAGTTTTGTTTTTTTTCTTTCATTTGGGACACACTTCTTTTTCTCCTCATTTTGGCTGCCTTCCTGTGTTTGTTTCTATGTATTAGGTATAGCTGTTATGTCTCCTGGTCTTAGTAGGCTGTTATGCCTCTGACTTATCTAGTAAATGTCCTGTGGGGCCCGGTACACAGTCTTCCTGGCCACCTGAGCCGTGTGCTCCAGGTGTGTTTCATAATGTATCTTGATCTTCCACATGACTGGTAGAGGAATAGATTCTAAATATTTAAAGGTCAAGCCTTCAGAAAGCAAATGTTTGTAAGGTGTTTTCATCTTATTTAGAGTAGTAACATCATTTTCCCCTTTGATCTATCTATTTAAATTTGAATTTCAACTAAGTACAAGTAAGTGAACAATTTGTAGAAGGGTTTTCAAGTTTAATTGTCAGTTCACAGAGTTTCCACTAGAGCCAAATATTTATCATTAGGCCAGATATACTAAATGTGTTGAATTAAGGCTTGCTGTTTAAGAGGGGCAGGAATTAAATTGCCCAAAAAAATTACTTAATTTGTTCCACCTATAAAGTGCACTGATTTACTTAATCTCACTCTGTCAGTTTTTAAAAGCATGATTATAATTGCAAATTCTAAAGCAACAGTTGCCCAAATGATGAGATTGTAATTAAAGATGAAAGGAGAGAAAAGCTGACATTTAGGGGAAAAAAAAAAAAAAGAATCTATTTATTGTTCTGCCTCATTTTTCTTTCTTCAGAGGTACCAGGAAATTTTGTACAGATCAAAAGAAATTAAAAATACCTGCTGGAAATATCAGAGACTCAAAATTTTCAGAAAGAAAATAAGAGAAGTTTGTAATTTACACAAATGAGAAAGAATTGAATTAAACCCAAAATACTTGTTAAAAAGAGTAAGAGAGAAGCAGATAACCTAGTAGTAGATCTCACTCTTCGATGACTTTGCTAAGATCAACCTTATCCGTCAGACAGAAGTTTAGCTGTTGGGTCTCAGGGATCATAACATCCTGACATTTTGGGGATTTGAAGTTGGCTTCTTAGGTAACATACCAGCACATACCACATGTGATGCTGGGTAAATCACTGAGAAGCATATCAAACATGTACTTGAGGAAGGCATTTCTATTGGATTTATCAGTCAGATTTCCACTATGCACCGCAGAAATAATCTTTTAACCTATGATGACTTCTTTGTGGGATGGAAAGGAAAGGCTGTCTGACACCTAGATTTGTGGTCAACTCTAGAAACTTTTTGGACATTTTGTCATTTTGAGGAGGAGATCCCTTCTACACTAAACCAGTTTGTGGTAGAAGATTGGGAATTCAGTGAGAATTTAAAATATTAAATGAAAGCCTTGGTCTGTTCCAATTTGTTGCCAATTGAGACAAAATAGTAAAAAAAATGACAAATATGGCATCTATATAGAAGTTGCTATGAGAATTAAATGACAATGCATATAAAGACTCCAGGTTTGGCAAGTAGTAAGGACTTGTAATTATTATTCAAATATACAATTAAATAAATAGATTTGTATGAGTCAGAGAACGCAATCATGACATACTAATAGCACTGTTTCAGTGGAAAAAGTTGGAACAAATGGTTCTCAATATACAATTTTAGTGCATGGCAAGATTATAACTAGAGTTACTGAATCAGCTGTGCATTATTATCATTTTTCATAATTGCTGGAGAAAAGCCTTCAATGTAGCATTGTTTCGCTTCTGGAAGATAGCATGCTTCTATAGAAAGAGCCCAGTATCAGATAGATGTGAGTTAAAAGTCTCATTTCTGTCACTTGTAAACTGAGTGACCTTGGCCAAGTCGCTTAGATTCTCTCTGTCGTGCTGGGCGGCCTGCGGGGTCTCTGGTCCCGCTCCCCATACAAGAACGCAGGATATGGTGAGGCCAAAAAGGAACACCCACGGAGCCATAGATGGGGGAGTCATACCACTATATTCTCTCTGGCGGCACTATACTTTCACTGGAGGCTGGATCCACACTGTCCGCAAACCGCCATCCACACTTGCTAGCCTAGCCACCATCTTCTTGCTAGCCCCCATTCTTCTCTCTTCCCTTCTCCCTCTCCTCCGTAGCCGCAGCAGTTATATTAGCGGCTAATTGGCTAACTGGCTACAGCTGACGGCCAATCAGCCACAGCTGACGGCCATCTACTACCCGAGCCAGCACTCCTCCACGTGAGGCCGAGAGCCTGTAAACTACTTTCTGGGGCTCTGCCCCCACACTCTCTGTCACAGATTTTTAATCTACAAAATGTAAAGTGTAATAAGCATGAATTGGGCAAACTTTGCATGACTCCAGGTTCACAGTAGGTGCTTAACATATGTGCATGTCCTCTGGTTCTCATTCTCTTGGTATAATCTATTACTTAAAGATATTTAGGGTTTGTGTGGGGGGAAAAATTTGCTTATCAACTTGTTTACCAAAACAAACTAACCTGATGCTAAGGAGATATTTAATTTTCCAAGTATTGTTTTTTTCATATCCCTGTTATCAGTTCTCTTTTTGAGATGAGCCTTAACCAAGTGTTACTATGCTTTGGAATTGCTTAAAATCAGTCTTTGTTTAACAGTCATAGATTTTTGGCTTTGTCTAATACAATTGGTTTTCAAAACTTAATTGTCTTCAAAGATAATAAATGATCAAATCTGAGAAAAAATAAAATATTTTTTCCTTTGATAAAAAAAGTTGAAAGAATGACTCCAATTATTTTGTTTTAATAAGGAAAGTAATGCATGTGCTTCTTCTGTGTTCTTGATTTTAGTAGACCTTCTGCTGAATAAACTTCCCCTGGTTCTCTGGGTTTTTGAAAAATTAACTGCAGACTGAGGTCTAGGCAGAAGCCAACTCTCTCTCTGCTCTTTGTTAAATTTAAACAAAGAGGCCATAAGACTGAGGTGGATCTAATGCCGTTACAGCTTACTAAAACCTAAACCTGTAAGTGCCTCAAGGTTAAGAAATTACAACCTAAATATAACTAATCATAAACAGCCAACCAGTCTTTCTCAAATAAGTCAAACTCTTAAGCTATAGCCAATCAAATGATTTCCTTCCTTTGCTTTTGTGTCTTCTCTATAAAAGTCTTCCCTAGCTGCTGTTGGTAGAGTGCTCCTAACAACTTCCAGCTTAAGGGCTGACAGATTGGAATTGATTTTTGCTCAAAAAAAAAACAAACAAAAAAAAACTTAAAAATTTTTAATATGCCTCAGTTTATCTTTTAATACATTTTACCTTCTAGAGTAGTGGTACAAAACTTTTAGGTCATGTACCCTATCAGTATAAAAAAAGAAAAAAATTGAGCCTTCACCCTTTTGTGAATAATTATTTATACATCCTGTATGGAAATTAGCATGCACTGTACTACATAGTATAAAATGTGCCCCAAAACAGAAATAAAAAAGATTGAGAGAAAGAGTAAATAAAGTATATCTTAAAGATATTTTGTTAATGATAGTTTCAGACTATTATAATTTTCTATTTTTTTCATGACACGATATACATATGGGGTGACGCTTATCAGAAATGACTAGGGATGTACATTTGTATTTCAATCTTCTTTAAGACTGCTGACTGATCTGAGCTGACTTTTTGTCAAACCTCTTTTAGATTGTCATTGTTTTAGTTAGTATCATACATGAAGAAGGAGTTATCAACCCTGTTATTTCCCTGTTAGTCACGTCTGCTTGCATGTTTAGAATACTTTTGGTTTCTTTGCAGCATCTTTTAGAGGGACCTGTCCATTTTGTAAGGGTTGATTCAGATAGATAATGTGACTTTAAACCCACTTAATTAGTCACACATAAAATGTACCATGTCACCATGGGCCGGAAGTGAACGAGTGAGAAAGGATACAGAACTGATCCTCCCATCTCTTTCCTTAGGACCCCTCACCAATAGTACATAAATGTGACCATCTGACCTGTGGATAAGCGAAGGATATCCTGGTCAATCCATGCATCAAATAATTGTAATTTTTTGCAAAGAACTGTAATTTCTTATTTGCTTGGAGGAAACAGATAAGTAAAAATAGACCTGTCAACATTTTATTTCACATTCCAGTGGATCACCTAGGCTGAATTTGAGAGATCTCCTGTCAAGAGCAAGGCTCAGTAACCTTTTGTTGTCAAGGGCCAGATAGTCAATATTTTCTTCTTTGTGAGCCGGTTTGTGTTGCAACTACTCAACTTAGCCATGGTAGTGTGAAAGCAGCCACAGACAGTTCATAAACAAATGGGTACAGCTGTGTTCCAATAAAACTTTATTTACAAACTTTACCAAACATTTGTAAATATCAATATTTGGTCATGTTTGGAAAGAAGACCATAGTTTGCAGCCCATGATCTAGAGAATTGTGAGCCTGCTCTACACTAATAAAACAATGAATCCCATGTTTACAAGGAACTTAATTGCGGGGGAAAATTCTCTCTTTAAAGTGGATGGTTTAGTTTTAAACTAAACGCCCAAGACCTTTACAAATTCCACTGGACTATAGAACATTCATGCTGGTAATTGATGGGTTGATGTAGCCTCTCTGTCTCTGATTTATTCTGTCTCTCAATTACATACACACACCCCACACCCACATACATATAATAAGGAGGTAGCCACCATGTTTTGAAATTAATGAGAAGATATAAAGGGAGCTATAGATGTGCTCTGATTGGTGCAGTTGCAACTTTGGGGCATGAGGATTAAAAAGACTTTCTCAAATTGGCAGGGCATCTTTTTTCTTTATCAACTATCAAATGCTTAAGCAAATCATGAGAGCTTTGAGGAAATATGAACAGAATTGAATGAGGACAAATAAACATCTGAAGTAACGAGTTGCCATTAAAGGGACTTAATAGAAATAGTTCTTTCATATGGTGGTGCAGGAAGGGATCTTTGTCCAACAGACTCCCCAGCGTTCTGTTGACACTTTTCATGCTTTTACTTTTACTCTGTTATGTCTCCTTCTGCCCTTTGGGTGACTTTCTGACCCTCTTCCTTGATTGCCTAGAGTCTTCAAGACATCCCAAAACCCCTACAAAGGGGCCTCACCTTGGCCAGTTTTGCCTTCAAATTGCCCTTTCTCCTCACTGTCCTTTTCCCATAGTACAACAGTAAGCATAGATAATAGCAGCCATTTTCATTAATGAGCCCCCATAATTATAGCATGATATACTCAGCTAATAAACATATCAAGAGAAATCAGAGGTACAGAGATTTTCAAAATATAAAGCAGAAGATACTACTTGCACAGTCTTTCACATTCATTCAGCTTTCGAGGGGGATCAGGCAAGTATGCTAAAAATGGTCCAAATCATCTCACCATTTTGGACTTTGGGCTTAATTGACAATCTTATATAAATCTTTTTACCAACACCAAGAGTACCTTGATCATGTGACATTTTAGTGGAATAAATTATTTCATAGGATGAATTTTCCAGATAACTAAAATTAACCCTTCCATGGAAAATGAAGAAAATCCACATTATTAAGTACTGCTTGCCAGGCATGGTGTTAGATGTATGATAGACCTTGATTTATTTAGCCCTTCAATTACTATAAGAACTAAGGATCAATATGCTCATTAAAAATTTTGTAGAGAAGAAACTGGAGAGCTGAGAGGTTAAGTAAATTATCTAAGACCACAAGAGAGGAAGGGACTGAATCTTGACCCAGGCCTCAGCCCGTCTCCATTGTCTGATGCAACTCTTCTTAATTTTTGCAATTTTGCATGGTCCTATTTATAAGCATTGTCATGAACTCGCTTAACAAAGGATATCAAATATGTTTCAAGCTGTTCTCGATAGCCCAGTGTTGTCGTATGAGTAATAGTCCCTCAGGGACTTTTGAAGCATGAAGGATATTTGTCCTGCAGCCCCATCTGTAGTGTTTTTTTGAGCTTTTGTGTCTATTTTTGATCAGTTTTCCGTCTTTGTGATCATCAACAGGCTTTCAGCTGTCACTTCTTATTCCACTCTCTGTGACTGCCTCTCTCAAGCTAGCTACTCCTACCCAGCTCCAATTTTCAAAATCTCATGTCCTGGAAACACGGCCCGCATCTGCCGCTGTGGAAATGCGGTCCGTGTCGGGGCTGGGGAGTCGCAGCCCGCATCTGCGGCAGTGAAAACGTGGCCGGCATCCGCTGCTGCTGCTGCAGAGACGCAGGGGATAACAGGACGGAACAGAGAACACAAAAGCCAGGAGGTGGGCTCTTTTCCTGTGTCCCACAGCTGATCTCTCCTGCCTAGGGAGCAGCATATCTAGCATTTGAAAAAATAACCTCAGCTGATACCGCCAGTTGGGCCCTAGGCCAGACAAAGGACACAAACTCCATACCTGGACCCCTGCTCCCACTCTTCCAATCCTACCCCCAGCCTTTCAGAGACTTAAACTGGCCCCTGAACTGAGGAGTAGTGTCAGATTACAGAGGAGCCTTAGTGTTCACTCTGGGAAGACCTGCATGCAGCTCTGACCCAGGGAAGAGGCTGGGAAGAGTGTGATTTTTGCTGGGCTAGGAGAGAAGAGACTCCTCCACCCCCAGCCCCCACCTTTTCTGGCCTGCAGGAGGAGTGTGACACAGCTGGGCTGGGAAAGAGAAGACCCCTCCATCCCCAGCCCCCACCCTTTCTGGCCTGCCTCGGGCAGGGCAATTACAACTGCGGAGGCACTCCCAGGGATCAGCAGTAAGTGGCAGACACAGCTCTGGGCTTTCAGCAGCTCAGAAATCTCCCGCCCACCACACAGACACACACACACACACACACACACACACACACACACACACACAGAAGAAGTGCCCTAAGACTCAGGAGAACTGGACACAGGGCTGGTGGTGCTACTCTCAATGCGCATATGTGCAGGCAAGGGCAGAAACTGCACTGGCTTTGTAGAAACTACCACCCAGACTCCTTAACCCCACGCATCTAAATCTGCAGTCCCAACGTCACTCTGGGCACCAGGAGACCGGCTCTGCCTGCACAATACACAGAGGACTCTTTGATACAGCAGAGGACAACCTGGAGATTACTTGATGGGCTAAAGCCAAAACTGGTGCTGCTTTTTTTTTGTTTAGTTTTGTTTTGTCTTTATATCTTTGATATCTTTGCCTGTGTTGAGTGTGGGTTGTTGGTTGTTTTTACATGTGAATGTATTTGATTTTTTTCTTTGTTGTTGTTGTTGCTATTGTTGTGCTTGGTGATTTGCTTTGTTCTGAAATTGCCCTACACTAGGGCTCAGCTTAAGAGGCACAAGATTCAACACACCCAGAGGCCAACTCCAGACCAAACCAGAGTACTACCGGGATTGACCTACAAGTGACACACCCAGAGGGAATTCTCTACAGGCACAATAGCCCATAGAGGCCAAACCACATTTAAGTGCTCAACCCTCACGCAGCAGAACACCCTGAGGTGGACAGAGCCAAGTCTCACAACTAGTCAGCCTAGGAGTTAACCCCACCTACTCACAAGTAAAAAGCAATTAAAGATCTTCTTTAACAGGACAATATACACAACACAAGAGTCACCTTAGGAGCACATGCAGAGGAGAAGAATGAACTAGTGCAAGTCAAATATAAAGGACACATACTACATAAGACAACCCAGTAAGAACTAAGAACTCTAGGGGATCAACCTAATACATTGAAGCAAACACAGAGAGTCAGCCAGAATGGGGAAACAAAGAAACATGTCCCAAATAAAAGAACAGAAGAAACCTTCAGAAATGGAACCAAATGAAACAGAGGTAACCAACCTATCAGAGACAGAGTTCAGAACACTGATGATAAGAATGTTTAAGGAGCTTAGAGACGACACAAAGAAGGACAGATAAATCATAATGAACAACCAGTTAGAACTAAAGAACACAATTACTGAAATAAAGAACTCACTTGAAGGAATTAACAGCAGTTTAGATGAAGCAGAGGATCGAATCAACGACTTAGAAGACAAGTTAGCAGAGATCACCCAAACAGAACAACAGAAAGGAAAAAGAATAAAAAACAATGAAGATGGTTTAAGAGGCCTCTGGGATAACATCAAGCACAACAACGTGCACATCACAGGAATACCAGAAGGTGAAGAGAGGAAGCAAGGGATTGAGAATATATTTGAAATAATAATGTCCAAAAACTTCTCTAACCTCATGAAGGAAACCAACATACAAGCCCAGGAAGTGCAGAGAGTTCCAACCAGGATAAACCCAAACAGGTCCACACCAAGACACATTATAGTTAAAATGGCAAAGGTTAAAGACAAAGAGAGAATCCTAAAAGCAGCAAGAGAAAGACAGAGGGTTACATACAAGGGAACTCCCATGAGACTATCAAATGACTTTTCTACAGAAACATTGAAGGCCAGGAGGGAGTGGCAGGAGATACTCAAAGTGATGGAAAACAAAGGCCTACAACCTAGATTGCTTTATCCAGCAAGGCTATCATTTAAAGTTGATGGAGAGATAAAGAGCTTCCCAGAAAAGAATAAGCTAAAGGAATTTATTACCACCAAGCCAGCATTGCAAGAAATACTAAAAGGACTTCTGTAAATAGAAGAAAGATGAAAACAATCTAACTACAAATTTAAAAATGGCAATAACTATGTACCTATCAATAATCACTTTAAATGTAAACGGATTAAATGCTCCAATCAAGAGACATAGGGTGGCTGAGTGGATAAGAAAGCAAGATCCTTGTATATGCTGTATACAAGAGACGCACCTCAGATCAAAAGACACACACAGGCTGAAAGTGAAGTGTTAGAGTAAGATATTTCATGCAAATGGAAATGAGAAAAAAGCTGGAGTTGTAATACTTATATCTGACAAAATAGACTTTAAAATGAAGAACATATTAAAAGACAAAGATGGGCATTATATAATAATAAAGGGATCGATCCGACAAGAGGACATAACCCTAGTAAACACCTATGCACCCAACATAGGAGCACCTGAATATATAAAACAGGTATTGACTGACATAAAGACAGAGATCAACAGTAACACTATCATAGAAAGGGACTTCAACACACCTCTGACAACAAGGGACAGGTCTTCCAGACAGAAAATCAATATGGAAACAACAGCTTTAAATGACACATTGGACCACTTGGATTTAATCGATATTTTCAGAGCATTTCACCCCAAAGCTGCAGAATACACATTCTTCTCAATCACACATGGAACATTTTCCAAGATAGACCATGTGTTAGGCCACAAAACAAGTCATGATAAATTTAAGAAAATTGAAATCAAACCAATTGTCTTCTCTGACCACAGTGCTATGAAATTAGAAATGAACTACAGGAAAAAAACTGGAAGACACACCAATTCATGGAGGTTGAATAACATGTTACTAAATAATGAATGGGTCAACCAGGAGAACAAGGAAGAAATCAAAAGACATCTCGAGACAAATGAAAATGGAAACAACGATGACCCAAAATCTATGGGATGCCGCGAAAGCAGTCCTAAGAGGGAAATTCGTAGCATTGAGGGCCTACCTAAAGAAACAAGAAAAATCACCAATCAACAGTTTATCTTCACGCTTAAGGGATCTGGAAAAAGAACAGCAAAATAAGCCCAAAGGGAGTACAAGGAACGAGATAATAAAGATCAGAGAGGAAATAAATGAAATAGAAACCAGAAAAACAATACCAAAGATCAATGAATCCAAGAGTTGGTTCTTAGAGAAGAAAAACAAAATCGACAAAACTTTAGCCAGACTCATTAAAAAAGAGAGAGAGGACCCAAATTAATAAAATCAGAAATGAAAGAGGAGAAGTGACAACAGACACCGCAGAAATACAAAAAATTTTAAGAAATTACTATGAGCAACTATATGCCAACAAATTTGACAATCTGGAAGAAATGGACAATTTTCTAGAGGCGTACAACCTTCCAAGGCTAACTCAAGAAGAAACAGAAAACCTGAATAGACTGATTACCACCAGGGAAATTGAATCAGTAATCAACAATCTCCCAACAAACAAAAGCCCTGGACCAGATGGCTTTACAGGTGAATTTTACAAAATGTTCAAAAAAGAATTATCACCTATACTCCTCAAGCTCTTCCAAAAAATCTAGAAGGAGGGAAGACTCCCAAACAATTTTTATGAAGCCACTATCACCTGATCCCAAAATCAGACAAAGACACCACAAAAAAAGAAAACTACAGGCCGATATCTCTAATGGACATAGATGCAAAAATCCTCAACAAAATATTAGCGAACAGAATTCAGCAATACATTAAAAAGATCATACACCATGATCAAGTGGGATTCATCCCTGGTATGCAAGGGTGGTTCAACATCCACAAATCAATTAATGTGATACACCACATTAACAAAATGAAAAATAAAAATCACATGATCATATCAATAGATGCAGAAAAAGCATTTGATAAAATCCAGCAGCCATTTATGATAAAAACCCTTAAGAAAGTGGGAATAGAGGGATCATATCTCAACATAATAAAGGCCATATATGATAAACCCACAGCTAACATCATACTCAATGGGGAAAAGCTAAAACCATTCCCGTTAAGATCAGGAACAAGGCAAGGTTGCCCACTTTCTCCACTTCTATTCAACATAGTGCTGGAAGTTCTAGCCACAGCAATCAGACAAGAAAAAGAAATAAAAGGCATCCAAATCGGTAAGGAGGAAGTAAAATTGTCATTATATGCAGATGACATGATACTATATAGAGAGAACCCTAAAGACTCCACCAAGAAACTATTAGAGCTGATAGATGAATTTAGTAAAGTAGCAGGATACAAAATTAATATTTGAAAATCAGTTGCATTTTATATACCAATAATAAAACATCAGAAGGAGAAATTAAAAAACAATCCCATTTACAATTGCTTCAAAGACTATAAAATACCTGGGAATAAATTTAACCAAAGAAGTAAAAGATCTGTACTCAGAAAATTATAAGACACTGAAGAAAGAAATGAAAGAAGACACAAATAGATGGAAACACATACCATGTTCATGGATAGGAAGAATTAATATAGTTAAAATGTCCATACTGCCTAAGGCAATATACATATTCAATGCAATTCCTATCAAACTACCAGTGACGTTTTTCACAGAAATAGAACATATAATCCTAAAATTTATGTGGGACCATAAAAGACCCTGTATAGCCTCAGCAATCTTGAGAAATAAGAACAAAGTGGGAGGTATAACAATACCTGACATCAAATTACACTACAAGGCTACAGTAATCAAAACAGCATGATACTGGCATAAAAACAGACACATAGATCAATGGAACAGAATAGAGAGTCCAGAAATAAATTCATGCCTATATGGCCATTTAATCTATGACAATGGAAGCAAGAATGTAAGATGGGGTAAAGACAGTCTGTTCAATAAATGTTGCTGGGAAAGCTGGACAGACACATGCAAACAAATGAAGCTGGACCACCTCCTTACACCATATACAAAAATAAATTCAAAATGGCTTAAAGCCTTAAATGTAAGATCTGCAACCATAAAATTCCTAGAAGAAAATATAGGAAGAAACTTCACAGACATTACCCACAGTAAGATTTTTACTGATATATCCCCTCACGCAAGGGAAGTAAGAGAAAAAATAAACATGTGGGATTACATCAAACTAAAAAGTTTTTTCACAGCAAAGGAAACCATCAATAAAACAAAAAGGGATCCTACTGAATGGGAAAAGATATTTGCCAATGATATATCTGATAAGGGGTTAATATCACAAATTTATAAAAAACTCACTCAACTCAACTCCAAAAAAACAAACAACCCAATTGAAAAATGGGCAGAGGACATGAAGAGACATTTTTCTAAAAAGGACATACAGATGGCAAACAGACATATGAAGAAATGCTCAACCTCACTAACCATCAGAGAAATGCAAATAAAAACCACAATGAGATACCACCTCACCCCAGTCAAAATGGCTGTCATCAATAAATCAACAAACAAGAAGTGTTGGCGCGGATGTGGAGTAAAAGGAACCCTTGTGCACTGTTGGCGGGATTGCAGATTGGTGCAGCCACTATGGAAAACAGTATGGAGGTATCTCAAAAATCTGAAAATGGGATTACCTTATGATCCAGCAATTCCACTTCTAGGTATCTATCCGGAGAAATCCAAAACTCTAATTCAAAAAACTTTATGCACTCCTATGTTTATTGCAGCACTGTACACAATAGCCAAGACATGGAAACAACCGAAATGCCCATCGGTAGATGACTGGATTAAGAAACTGTGGTACATTTATATACAATGGAGTACTACTCAGCCATAGAGAAGAAAGAAATCTTACCGTTTGCAACAACATGGGTGGACCTAGAGAACATTATGTTAAGTGAAATAAGTCAGACAGAGATAGACAAATGCCATATGATCTCACTTATATGTGGAATCTAAAGAAAAGAATAAGTGAATGAACTAATCAGAAACAGTTTTGGAGACATAGAGGAAAAACTGAGGGTTGCTAGATGGGAGGGGGTGTGGGGGTAAGGGTGAAGGTGAGGGAATTAGAAAACCATTGGTAACCATAAGATGGCCATGGGGTTTTGAAAATTAATTTGGGGAATGTAATCAAGAATGTTGTAAAGATTTTGTAGGGTATCCAATGGACACTTGTCCCATTTGGGAGACCCCCTCAGGGATGATGTAGATGCCTGATCACTGCACTGTACACCTGAAGCTGAAGTTGAACAATAATGAATGCCAACTATAATTTTATGTATATATATATATATATTATATATATATATATATATATATATATATATATATATATATATATATATATATTTACAAGAAGTGGAGCACAGCATTAGGAATAGAGACAGTGGAAATGTAATGGCTGTGTGCGATGTCAGAGGGATAGTGGATGGGGGGAGGGGGGTTCCCACAGTGTGAGGGATATAAATGATAAATGTCTAAATATTACTTGGTCTTGTGCACCTGAAACTAATACAAAAAAAATCAAAGAGATAAATGTAAGTTAAAAAAAAAAAATCTCGTGTCCTGATGACTACAAAACCAGACAACCAAACCTGCTAGAACTATGTCAAAAATCCGTGTTTTTAGGATCAGTGTACGAGCCTGAGAAGCACGTACTATGAGGCAATTATTTCAGCTGGTCACTAACGTTTTTGCTTCCTCTTGATTTTCTTAACTATATTCTCCAAAATTGAGATCCCTGGATAAGTGGGCTGCAAAAAATTGAGACGTTGTCTCTTTTATCTTACATATATTTTAGAAAACAATGCCTGTAACCTAATTTTTCCTTAATATTTTCTTTCATTTCAGCTCGCTTAACTTCTGTCTCTGTCTACTCTTTCTGACCATCTACTCTATGTACAAAGATTGGGAGTTGAAGAAATGACATTACTCAATCTCTGAGAAATACAGAAAAATAAAAGTTGAATAGAATGTTCACTGTGAGGAAGTTAAGAGGAGTTTTAGCTTTGGGGAATTTGATCTTGATTTATTTGCCTCTATTTTATGTCAGAGTAGAATGTGACCTATTTAAAAAAGTAGCAAGCAAAATGTAAGATTTTATCAAATGTCACTGAAGAGTATTGAATATCACTTAGGAAAATATTATGAATTGATTTGAAATTAGGACTTTCTCAAGGATAATGGGGGGTGTTTCTTCATGAACAGTTTTTGCATCCACAGACAGTTGTGCATAGAAGAAAGAGGCTGTATATTTGAAAGGCTGGGTATGTGACTGTCACAAGGGCTATTGCCTTAGAGAGTTTAAGTGTCTGTTACCCCACAAAGATCTTGAGCTACTTGAAAGCTGGTAATATCTAATTTCTTTGTGTATTTCCATGTTCTAGCACATGGGTGGTACAGAATAGGTGTTATTGTTTTTTTTAATGGATGTGTGGATGGAAGTGGGGAATAATTTGTTGTTGCCAGAAGCCAAATGCACTTATGAGGACAATTTTCTTATGTAACAAGCTCTCCTGTGGGTAAGACATGGCAAGAATGGTGAATTCAAATGTGTTTCAATGAGACTTTCAGTGCCACAGTGATGTACTCGGGTTTGCTTTAGGAACCACGATGGGAATCTGTTTTCTTTACTTCACTTTTGAAACTTATTTTTTATTTCTTTCAAGACATTACTTTAAAATAAAAATGAAGTAGAATACTGTGATAAAGCAGACATTATATTGATAGAGATACAGAGCTGTCTAATTCCAACCCCTGAAATATAACACCTACATGCAATAAAACCCCAATAGAATTTCTCTGAAGGCTAGTGTTAGTTCTTTCCCTCAACCCTAAAATTATAAAAAACATTTTTCTCTAGAATTCTCTTTGCAAAGAGAATTCTCTGGAACAGAGGATTTAAGCACCAGTAAAAAGGACCAAAGCTAACAGGGGTTTATTTTATCACTGTTATCCTCATTATAAGTAAGAAATATTTTATTAATAGATACAACATTTTCTTTTATTCTAGACAGCATGTTACTTGATGCCACCCTCTGTATCATGGTACAACCTTATAAATTCAATCCACTAATACAAAGTTGAAGTCCTTAAAACTGCTTAATAAGTCCTAAGACACACACACACACACACACACACACACACACGATGTTTACAGTATGCATGGTGGGATTTAGAAACATTACAGAAGTTCAAGAGAATGGCAAACTTTTTATTTGGAGGAAACAACTCTGTGTTATTAAGTGATTTCTAAGTTACTCCTAGCTTATTGTCTCTCTGCTATTTTTGTTTTTTAACATTTTTTAAATAAGTTTCAGGTACACAGAATAATGTAATAGTTAGACATTTATCATTTATACCCTTCACACAGTGTCAACCCCCTCCCTCCATCCACTACCCCTCTGACATCACACACAGCCATTACGTTTCCTCTCTCTCTATTCCTAATGCTGTGCTCCACTTCTTGTAAATATATATATATATAAAATTTTAGTTGACATTCATTATTGTTCAGCTTCAGCTTCAGGTGTACAGTGCAGTGATCAGGCATCTACTATTTTCTTGAAATCTTGCAAAGTTTTAGGAATAGCATCACTTTCATTAGAGCAAATGGAAGTCCTAGAACTTTTGCAAACTATACTGGGTTTGCAAATATTGCAGACACTGGTAGTTACCGATCCAATATCCATTGCCTTTCTCTTCCTTGTTGGGGTATCCCTATATTGTTTAGGGTAAAAATGTGCTCTATTAAACATTCACCTTTCCTGCCCTTATATTAAGGGTCCATGTGCACAGTTCTGACCAATGAGACTGAGTCGAATTCTGCTGGGTGTTCCTGGGTAAGCTTTTGTCTCCCTGGCTATTATGGGCTGAATGTTTGTGTCCCTTCCAAGTTTATACATTGAGGTCCTAGTGTGTTAGTATTTGGAGGGGGGGCCTTTGGGGGATAATTAAGTTTAGATTAGGTCATGAGGGTAGGACCCTCATGGTAGGATTGGTGCACTTATAAGAAAAGGAAGAGAGAGGTGTCTCTCTCTCTCCCTCGCTCTTTCTCTCCCCACGAGCATGAACCAAGGGAAAGCGATGTGAGCATACAGCAAGAAGTTGTCTACAAGCCATGAAGAGAGTTCTCACCAGACACTGATCTTGGATTTCCCAGCCTCCAGAACTGTGAGAAATAAATTTCTTTGTTTAAGCCACTGAATCTGTCCTATTTGGTTAAAGCAGCCGAAGCAGATTAAGACTCTGACAAGAAGACAGATGAGGCTGTTGCCTCTCTCCCATCTCTTGCCTCCTTCTTTTTGCTTCGAATGGAGATGCGAGTCCAAAGCTAAAGCAGACATCTTATAGCCATAGAGTGACAACAAGTGTCAAAGTAAAAGCTAACATACTAAGAATAGAAGAGCAGAAAGCCAGAAAGGACATAGGTCCTTGAGCAGCTAATGTGTTGTAACCATCTGCTTTCAGACTTCTTGTTACCTGGGAAAAGAAACCCTTATTTATTTAAACTGCAAGTTGGGTTTCCTGCTAGTAGCTTAAAGCATTGAAAAAAGTGAGAAATAGCTATGGTTTATTAATACTCAGCTTTCTATATCCACATAGATTATTTAGTTCTTGTTTCTTAGCAGTTTCACAAGGCAGCTGGATGTAATATCACATAGGAGTTATCTTCATTAAGTCAATCTTCTGAACAAATAAAATTTTAAAGGTGTAACTAGGTAGACTCTCTCTAAGGAGAAATTGTTTAAGCCCCAAGTATTCTTTAATAAATTTTCTAAACAATTCCTATTAGCTGGAGAAATCACTAAATTCAGTAACAACCTTTGCAGTAGCATTTATTTAGCTTTTTGTTTCTTTGGTTACTTCTTTGTGAATGATACTAGCATGAAAAATACACTCTCCTCAGCAACTGGGAGAAAGTATTTTCGGGCAGTCTTCAACCACTATGAAGAGTCAGCCTCTATAACGAACCAATCGGATTGGGTTGATTTTATGAGTTGTTTTGAAGGATCAGACATTAAGATATCTGAAAATGCAATTCGAATGCCTGCATTTACTTTCAAATTATTTGTATTAGTCACTGTAGGACTGAATTTCACCAACTTTTTACCTATGCATTTGCCTGTCTGTGTGTTTATGATACTGATTGTCATCCTAAAGATGACTCTTTGTTTATGAAGTATTTCATTTTCCAAACCTGAAATGTGCTTGATGTGTGTTGTTCATTTTTAATATCATTGCAGTGTTTCCCCTGGATTAACTCTAATAATCTCCCATTTCCCAAATTACCATCTAGACCTGGGTACACCAGGGGCAATTCCCTAGACTTGGGGCTAAGGAAAAACTATGCTCTTTGAGAATTGAGTTTATCTCTCTTTTTAGATCACATTGGAGGTATTTTTTTTAAAAGTTGTAACTACTCAAATTCTTGAGCTTTTATTTTATTTTGTTCTATTATCAAAATTATAGTTGCCCTATTTTTAATTTTTCAATTACAGTTGACATTCAAGACTATTTTATATAAGTTTCAGGTATATAGCATAGTAGTTAGACATTTATATAATTTACAAAGTGATCCCCCCAATAAGTCTAGTACCTGCCTGGCACCATACATATTTATTACAATATTATTGACTATATTCCCTATGCTATACTTTATACCCTCACGACTATTTTGTAACTACCAATTTGTACTTCATGATCCTTTCACCCTTTTCACCCAGTCCCCCAACAACTCTCCCATAGGACAGCCATGAGTTTGTTCTCTGTATCTACGAATCTGTTTCTGTTTTTGTTTGTTTGTTTATTTTGTTCTTTAGATTATTCCACATATAAATGAAAGCATATGGTATTTGTCTTTCTCTGTCAGACTTATTTCACTTAGCATAATACCCTCTAGGTCCATCCATGTTGTCACAAATGGTAAGATTTTATTCTTTTTATGGCCAAGTAATATTTCATTGTATATATGTATCATATCTTTTTTATCCAATTGTCTATTAATGGGCTCTTAGGTTGCTTCTCTATCATGGCTATTGTAAATAACACTGCAGTGAATACAGCGGTGCATGTATCTGTTCAAATTAGTCTTTTGGATTTCTTGGGGTAAATACCCAGAAGTGGAATTATTGGGTCATAAGGAAGTTCTATTTTTAATTTTTTGAGAAAACTTCATCTGTTTTCCATAGTGGTTGCTCCAATCTGCAATCCCAGCAACAGTGCACAAGGGTTTTCTTTTCTCCACATCCTTGCCACCACTTGTTGTTTGTTGACTTATTTATGATAGCCATTTGATAGGTGTGAGGTGATATCTCACTGTGGTTTTAATTTGCATTTCTCTGATGATTACTGATGTTGAGCATCTTTTCATATATCTATTGGCCATCTATATGTCCTCTTTGGAGAAATATCTATTTAGATCCTCTGCCCATTTTTAAATTGGATGTTTTTTGGTGTTGAGTATATGAATTTTTAAGTAAATTTTGGTTATTAATCCCTTATCAGATGTATCATTGGCAAATATATTCTCTCATTCAGTAGGCTATCTTTTCGTTTTGTTGATGGTTTCCTTTGCCGAAAAACTTTTCCGTTTGCTGTAATCCCATATATTTATTTTTTTCGTTTGTTCCCCTTGCTCAAGGAGATAGAACAGAAAAAACATTACTAAGGGCAATGTCAGAGAGTTTACTGCCTATGTTTTCTTCTAGGAATTTTATGATTTCAGGACTTACATTTAAGTCTTTAATCCATTTTGAGTTTATTCTTGTATGTGATGTATGAAGGTGGCCTAGTTTTATTTTTTGTGTGTATCTGTTCAGTTTTCCCAACATCATTTATTGAATAGACTGTCTTTACCCCAGTATATATTCTTGCCTCCTTTGTCATAGATTAATTTACCACATAGGCGTGGATTTATTCCTGGGTTCTCTATTCTGTTTCATTGATCTATGTGTCTGTTTTTATGTCAGTACCATGCTGTTTTGATTACTATAGGCTTATAACATAGTTTGATATCAGGTAGTGTGATACTTTCATCTTTTTTCTTTCTCAAGATTGCTGTGGCTATTAAGCATCTTTTGTGGGTCCATAAAAAATTTAGGACTACTTGTCCTAGTTATGTGAAAAATGCCATTGGTATTTTGGTAGGGGTTGCATTGAATGTATAGATTGCTTTGGGTAGTGTGGACATTTTAATGATGTTAATTCTTCCTCTCCATTAGCATGGTGCATACTTCCATTTATTTGTATCTTCTTCAATTTCTTTCTTCAGTGTATTTCTTATAATTTTCTGAGTACAGGTCTTTTATCTACTTGGTTAAATCCATTCTTAGATATTTTTTGATGAAATTATAAATGGGATGTTTTCTTAATTTCTCTTTCTGATAGTTGGTTATTGGTGTATAAAAATGCAACTGATTTCTGAATATTAATGTTGTATCCTGTTACTTTACTGAATTCATTTATCAGTTCTAATAATGGATTTTTTTTGTGTGTGTGTGGAATCTTTAGGGTTCTCTATATATAGTAGCATGCCATCTGCAAATTATAACTGTTTTACCCCTTCCTTTCCAATTTGGATGCTTTTTGTTTCTTTTTCTTGTCTGAGTGCTATGGCTAGGACTTCCAATACTATGTTGAATAAAAGTGGTGAAAATGGACATCCTTGTCTTGTTCCTGATCTTAATGACAGCACTTTTAGCTTTTCCCTGTTGAGTGTGATGTTAGCTGTGGGTTTGCCACATATGGCCTTTATTATGTTGACATATGTTCCCTCTATTCCCACTTGCTGAGAGTTTTTATCATAAATGGATCCCGGACTTTGTTAAACAGGTTTTCTGCATGTATCGATATAACCATATGATTTTTATCCTTCATTTCATTTATGTGGTCTATCACATTAATTGATTTGTGAATATTGAACCAACCTTGCATCCCAGGAATAAACCCGCTTGGTCATGATGTATGATCTTTTTTAACGTATTGCTGAATTCAGTTTGCTAAAATTTTGTTGAGGATTTTTGCATCTGTATTCATCAGGGATATAGGCCTATAATTTTCTCCTTCTCTTTCTTCTTCATTTTTGTAATGTCTTTTTCTGGTTTTGAAATCAGAGTAATGGTGGCCTTGTAAAATGAGCTTGGGAGCCTTGAATTTTTTGGAATAGTTTGAGAAGGATATGTGTTAATTCTTCAAATGTTTGCTAAATTTCACCCGTGAAGCCATCTGGTCCAGTACTTTTGTTTGTTGGGAGTTTTTTGATTACTGATTCAATTTCATTAGTATTAATCAGTCTGGTCAGATTTTGTTTCTTCTTGATTCAGTCTTGGAAGATTGCATGTTTCTAGAAATTTATCCACTTCTTCCAGATTGTCCAATTTGTTTGGCATATAATTGTTCATAGTATTTTCTATCAATCCTTTGTATTTTGGGCGTGTCAGTTGTCACTTCTCCACATTTATTTCTGATTTTATTTATTTGGGTCCTCTCTCTCTCTCTCTCTCTCTCTTTCTTTTTCTTGATGAGTATGGCTTAAGGTTTATAAATTTTGTTTATCTTTCCAAAGAATCAGTTTTTGGTTTCATTGATTTTTTTTTTTAATTTTTTGTTTCAGGCTCTAATTCATGTATATCTGCTCTGATCTTTATTATTTCCTTTCTTCTGCTCATTTTGGGTTTTGTTTGTTGTTCTTTTTCTAGTTCACTTAAGTGTAAAGTTATATTATTTATTTGAGGTTTTTCTTATTTCTTGAGGTAGACCTGTGCTGCTATGAATTCCCCTCTTAGGACTACTTAGATTTGGGGTCATTGTGTTTTCATTTTTGCTTGTCTCAAGTATCTTTTTATTTCTTCCTTGATTTCATTGTTGACCCACTTATTGTTTAGTAGCATGTTATTTAACCTCTATGTGTTTGTGTGTTTTTCAGTTTTTTTTTCTTGTAATTGATTTCTAATTTCATAACAATGTGGTCAAAGAAGATGCTTGATGTGATTTCAGTCGTCTTAAATTTATTGAGACTTATTTTGTGGCTTACCATGTGGTTTATCTTGAAAAATATTCCATGTGCACTTGAAAATAATGTATGTTCTGCTGGTTTTTGGTGAACTCTCTAAAAATAGCAATCAAATTCATCTGCTTTATTTTGTTATTTAAGGCCATTATTTTCTATCTGGAAAATCTATTCATTGATGTCAATGGGCTGTTAAAGTCTCCTACTATGATTGTATTACTGTTGATCTCTCTCTTTATGTCCATCAATATTTGTTTCATATATTTAGGTGCTCCTATATTGGATGCCTAAATGTTTACAAGGGTTATATCCTCTGATTGAATTGATCCACTTATCATTATTAACATCCTTCTTTGTCACTTATTATACCCTTTGTTTTAAAGTCTATTATGCCTGATATAAGTATTGATACACCACCTTTTTTTCAGTTCTATTTGCATGAAATATATTTTTCTATCCTCTTAGTCTGTGTGTGTCTTTTGATCTGAAGTAGATCTCTTGTAGACAGCCTATGTATGGGTCTTGTTTTATTATCCATTCAACCACCCTATTTTCTGATTGGAGCATTTAATCTATTTACATTGAAAGTAATTCTTGATAGATGTGTAGTTATTGCCATTTTATTATTCACATTTAAAATTTTTTTCTTCTTTTTCTTAAAGAAGTTCTTTTAACATTTCCTGTAATACTGGTTTGGTGGTGATGAACTTCTTTATCTATTTCTTGTCTGCAAAGCTGTTTATCTCTCCTTCAATTTTAAATTAAAGACTTGCTGGGTAGAGTAATCTTGGTTGTAGGCCCTTGCTTTCATCACTTTGAATATGTTGTGCCAGTCCCTTCTGACATGCAAAGTTTCTGTTGAGATATCAGCTGACAGTCTTATGGGAGATCCCATTTAGGTAACTAACTGCTTTTCTCTTCATGCTTTTAAGACTTCTCTTTATTTTTAAACTTTATCATTTTAATTATGATGTGCCTTGGTGTGGGCCTCTTTGGGTTCTTCTTGTTTGGGACTCTCTGTGCTTCCTGGGCTTATATGTCTATTTGCTTCACCAGGTTAAAGAAGTTTACCATCATTATTTCTTCAAATAAGTTTTCAATTCCTTGCTCTCTCTCTTCTCTTTCTGGTACCCCTATGTTGCAAATGTTTGTACACTTGATGTCCCAGAGGCCCATTAAGCTATCCTCAATTTTTAAAATTCTTTTTTATTTTAGATGTTCTGATTGGATGTTTTGTGATACCTTATTTTCTAAATTGCCAATTTGATCCTCTGCTTCATCTAATCTGATGTTGATTCCTTCTAGTGTATTCTTTATTTCAATTATTGTATTATTCATTTCCAGCTGGTTCTTTCTTATGGTTTGTAAGTACTTTTTTTATGCTTACTGTCTTTTTGTAGAAGTTCTCACCAAGTTCCTTGAGCATCCTTATAAAGAGTGTTTTAAACTCTATCTTCTTAATTGCTTGTCTCTATTTTGTTTCATTCTTATTCTGGAGTTTTCTCCTGGTCTTTCATTTGGTATATGTTTCTTTATTTCCTCATATTGGCTACCTCTCTGCGTTTGTTTCTATGTATTAGATAGATCTTCTATGTCTCCCAGTCTTAGCAGGGTGGCCTCATATAGTAGGTGTCTTGTGGGAACCATGACACAGTCTCTCAGATTCTCTGAGTTGGGTGCTCTAGGAGTGTTTTTTGTGTGGGTTGTGTGTGCCCTCATGTTGTAATTGAGTCTTGATTGTTGTTAGCACATCAGTGGGTGGGATTGACCTCAGGCTACTAGCTGTGAGGACTGGCCACAAGCATAGCATGAAAGTTGGTATGTGGGGGCTGACCTCATGGAGCAGGATTTACCCCAGCTGGGCTCTGGTGCCTACTGAGACCACCCTTTAGATATGCCAATTGTGGGGCTATTTGGGTGGTGCTCTGTTGTGGTCCAAAACCAGCCACTAGGTGTGTTCATCCTGGAGACTCTTGGGAGGGATTGTGGTGTAGGCCAGCTCAGCAGTTGCCTGTGTTTGGCCCAGGGCTACCTGTTAGGAGCTACGAAGTGATCCGCGTTTGGTAGCTGCCTCTGATAGACCTGGAGGCATGTAGGAAACCAAAGACAGCTGCTACTGGTACTTGGCCAGGAGCAGTTCAGCAAAGGCACAGGGAACACCAAGGCCTGCTGCTGACTTCTGGTTGCCAGTAAGGTTTAGCCACTGAAAGATCGTTGAATGTTACTTGATTTGGGTGAAGTGGGAGTCTCAGGGAGTCACCATGGTGAGGTGAGTAGTGTTCACCAGGTTAATGTAGGTTCACATTTGGCACCAGTGCTGAGACTGGGGCCACTCAGCAAAAGGCACAGTGTGTGCTGAGGTCAGCCACTGCCTGCCTGGGTCCTGCAGACCTTTGAGAGTTTTTAAAGAAAGACTGCAGTTCAGACCAAGACTGGCTGCCTGCCACTCAAAGAGCCTCTGGTGGTACACGAGTTCTATGTGGCAGGGTTTCAGGGAGTCATTAGAATGGAGTGATTGAAGTTCATGAAGCCAGTGCAGATTCAGATTTGGCTGTGTGAGGAGAAGGCTCAACGCAGAAAGATGGCACCTGCCTGCCTACCAGCTGTGTGGGAGGAGGACTCAACATAAGGACGTCAGTAGCTCTCTCTCCAGGCCTCACCCTGAGCTACACAACTCACTTTCTCCCTGTATATCTCTGGTGCTTCCAGAGCTGCTGTACCTCTGCCAGAGCCCAGCATGAGTGCCTGCGAATGAGAGAATATGTGTGAGGGCCTTTAAGAGGATGCCTGGGTTTCCAGCAGCGTTCCAGCTCATGAAGACAGGTAGAATCTCCACTGATTTTCATAGTCAGATATTGTGGGTGTTTCTCTTCTCGGCACTGGTGCTCCAGGCTGCGGAGCCTGGTGTGGGGCTCAAATTCTTCACTCCTCAGCGGGGACTTCTGCAGTCTGCAGCTGAGATATCCCTCACAATTCTCAACTGCCACAAGTGGGTATGGAGCCAGCCCATTTCATGTCTTTACCTCTCCTAGTCTCAATGTGGCTTCTTCTTTATATCCTTAACTATAGGACTTCTAGTAAGCTAGGCTTCAGATGGCTCTCCAGTTTCATTGTTCTATAACAGCTGTAATTTTGATGTGGTCATGGGAGGAGGTGAAAACAGGTTTACTTACTCTGCCATCTTAACCAGAACTCTTGAATTCTCAGATGTTTGAACTTTTAGATTAGACCCTCCAAAGACTTAGTATAGAGATCTGGGTTGTAGAGAAGCAAACAACAAACACCATCCAACCAACTAACTAACCAACCAAACAAACAAACAAAAAAAATAAAACCCTTTGGCTTACATAGTGAATCAGATAAGACAAAGCTATGAAATAAGACACTTTTCTTGTCAATGTCTTTTTCATTGACTTATTCTGTTTCTCACTATCTCCTCCCAGACCCCCATAAAACTACAGAGCCCAGTTGCTCAGTTTCTTCATGTTGTCTGGAGCCTTGTATTCTAAATCTTTCTACACATTCTGTTCCCACCCAAGCAATCATGCCTTATGTCCTATTCCTTCAGCATTCCTCTCTTGACTTGGATTAAATGTCATGTTGAAAAGGAACTGGATATGTCATTTTAAATAATGGCTTATATTTATCTTCCAAAATTATTTGAATTATAAAAGTGTGGATTCTTTATTCATTATAATTTATAGCTATTGGGGATACTAACATAAAGTATTAATGGATTTTCATAACTAGTGAAAGTATTGGGGGAATAAAGTACATTCTTGTTTTTTCACAAATGTTAGATAGATGGGTTTTTTTCTAAATCACCTGAAAACGGTTGACTTTACTGTTGACTTTAATGATTTCACATAGCTTCTGATCAATGGAAAAAAAATTATTAAAACTATTTTTTAAGATGATGTATTGAGCCATAGAGAGATTTAACTACTCTCCTCATATTTTCAATGTCACACAATGACTTGTTGGTATTGATGGAACTGAATTTACCTCATTTTCAATTTAACATGTTCCCTGTAAATTACTACAGATTTTATGGTTCTTTTTCCTTTCCATGACCAATATTTATTGTAAAACAGTCAAGGTCAGATTTCCAACTCTATTAGTGAACAATTGCATGGAAACCAACTGGATTGGCTAAGACGTGAACAATCAGATTTAGCCCCAAACAGCCAGATTGGCCATGTAATGATTTTCTCTTAAAATGTGATCATCCATAGCCTAACTCCTGATAAATATAAACCATTATTATTTAAATAGCATCCTGAAAGAATGCTGCTGAACCTTGTAAAAGCCTTTATCTTTAACTGGATTTATAACTAGATGACCAAATATTCTACTCTCAATAATGAAACCACATGAGGATTTGCTACCGATTTTGGTGTGTAAACAGTAACCATTTGAATTTCCATAATATATAATATCTCCTTCATCTGCAGGAGATATATTCTAAGACCCCAGTGGATACTTAAAACTGCAGATAATACCGAACCCTATACATACTATGTTTTTCCTGTGTATACATGCCTATGATAAAGTTGAATTTATAATTTAGGCATAGTTAGAGAATAACAATAATAACTACTAATAAAATGGAACAGTTATAGCAATATACCATAATCAAAGTTATATGAATGTCATCTCTCTTCCCTCTCAAAATATTTTATTATACTGTACTCATCCTTCTTCTAGTGATAATGCAAGATGATAAAATGCCTACATGATGAGATGAAGTGAGATGAGTGAGACATTATTAAATAAAATATGGGTTACTTGAACACAAGCACTGTGATACCCTGACAGTCAGTCTGATAATTGAGATGGCTACTAAGTGACTAATGGGTAGATAGCATACACAATGTGAATATGCTGGACGGAGGGATGATTCACATCCCAGGTAGGATGCAGTGGGATGGTGAGAGATTTCATCATAATATGCAGAGCACATGGAATTTAAAACTCATGAATTGTTTATTTCTGGAATTTTCCATTTGATATTTTAAGACTACGGTTGACTGCGGTATCTGAAGCTGTGGAAATCGGAACTGTGGATAAGAGGAGACTACTGTAATTCTAAATTATAGTCTCAGGAGAGCAGTAGGTATGTGGGTGGATGGAGTAGGAGAGACTTGTGAAACTTGAGTAGGTGGCCTGATGCTAACACTCTGATACAGATGTTTCCACTTCTGTTGCCATAAAGAAGAAAACCAAGTGTGACCATTTGTCAACACCTGGAGAAAATTTTAAGGACATGATTGTACATTATATAAAAGGATTTTCTACACACTGGTCTGTCAGAGGAAATATTACTTAATTTAAGAAAGGCAAACATTCAATGAACATATAGAACTGCTTTGAATGTTGAAAGATCCAGTTGGTTAAACTTTTGCAATGTATAAAACTCCATAATTCCTCTTTTCAAATGTTTTTCTTGAGGTGGATTTATTAGGAAAACCCTTAGGTTATCAAGACTATTGGCAGCAGTAGTAAAATGCCTTAGAATGGCTGAATTATTCTTCTAAGTTCTATGATATTATTTTGAAGCTGGGATTCAAGTACAGAAGAAAGCATGTGAGGATGTCTGTATTTAGCTTTTACTCCCTATGAGTAAATACATGGAGAAAACGTGTCTAAATTAGCACTGTTCTGATCTCTGCCCTTCTCTGGTTAGAAGGTTCTGTAAAAGACCCATTTTTCACATTTTGTTGCCTTCAAACTTTAGCTACAAGGAACAAATAGTTTTTATTTTCTCTTCTTATTGCTGTAAAAAGTGGAAGATAGTTTGGAGAACGTTTTATCTAAGCAGGATTTTTTTCTGTATTCTGGATGTTCTTTGTCTTACACCATTGAGTGGGAGTATGTTATGTGTTTCCTGATCAGTATTTCTGATTAGGACATAGATAATCATCTGAAGTAAGTGCTGCTGGATATTTTTGGACTTCACATAAATATACATGAATGGGGATGGCAGGAAAATAGTAAATAACAATGCAACATTGAGTGATTAGAGTCTAATATGCTATGTTGTCAGGGAAGAAATGTGGGTTCAATTTCCAGTTGTAGCCTCTTATAACTCACCCAGATCTTAGTGCAATAGGGACTGACCCTGTATAAATGTGTTTTTGGTATTTTGCTCTCAAACCAGAAAAAGAGTCAGATTTCTGATTCCAGAATTATACTTCCCCTTCAATGTTCATTTGTGTTTTGAAGTATGTGATCAATTACACTGATGCATTTCTGTACAGTTGGATGTTTTAAAATGTCTTTATAAAAAGAAAGGAAGGAATATAGAAAAACAATACACAAATAAAAAAATATATTGTGTTCATCAGACTGAGAATTTAATCATGTTGAAACTTTGAGAATGAGCAAACATCTTAAAATTTTCACTTATTTTTCAATCCATCTGTATGCCAGGTGGCAAACAACCTCCTGTGCACTCCTGATTTTGTCTATTATTCTGCATGCTGGTGTTACCTTTGCTGGCGTAAGTGTCTATGTTAATTCACAGACTGCCCCCTCTCTCTGTCCACAGCTGTTCTCCAGGTGGGACTAGGAACTAGATTGTGCATTTCTCTGTTTACTTTATGAGGTAAAGCTGAGATGCAGAGATGAGGACACTGGCCTTGAATTATGGCCTGACTCAATGCCAAAGACAAGAACTCAGGGCTTTCTAATTCCCAGTCCTGTGAAATACTAGCTTTTATTTTCTCTTCATCTCAGCTTCATAGTCTCTTCTGTAAATCAGGCCCGGTGGCTTTACCACAGTACTGACTGCCAAACACATTCCCCTAACACCCTATAAATGGGCTATCAAGATTCATAGGACAAGAGTCTAAAATACATGGTTTAAAGCCTGCCTCAGGAAGATAAACTGATTCCATGATTTCAATTCTTGTTTCCTTCCCAAATTCCACTGACATGACAAAAAGAATAGAAAAACATGAAAAAATCTGTATGAGCTGCAAAACGAGAAAGAGTGCCCACCGCGTGCCAGAGGAATCTCGTTAAGATACACTGCAAGTGACAACAGTGGGCTCTGATCAAACTGTGAATGACTGTGTAGGAGCTAAAGCTGGCTTAGGGAGTAAGTGGATGTAGTCCTGAGTAGAGTGCTGCGCTGAGAGCTGTGTAAGGTGAAGACAGGAGCCAGACCTTGGGAAGCTATGGTGGAGGGCAAATCTCAGTTCTCCCGGAAACTGTGGGGATATGCAAATGTCAACAAATAGTGGGAGGCATCTGCAGGCATTCTCAGCTAACATTTGATGCAGAAGAGGTGAGCTTTAGGAAGCTACCAGCAGTGGAATGTTGCCCTCTCAGGGCTAGACCATACACCTAGTATTTTTTACAGAATTGAGAGTGAAGTTTCTGGGTTTCAACATAAGAGCCTATCTAACAATTTTCACTTACACTTGTATCTTTTATTAACTGCAATGCCTATACAATATTAGACCATTTCCTCTCCGTTTATTCCTTACCTTAAAAGTGGGAGTCTTGTCTGAAGTTTCTTTGCTCCAGAGCTGCATGCATAGACACAGACAGTAGTTTAGTGGTTACCAGAGGGTAAGAGGGGAGGGGGGTTGTAGATGAGGGTAAAGGGGATCCAATATATGGTGATGGAAGGAGAACTGACTCTGGGTGGTGAACACACAATGTGATATATAGATGATGTATTATAGAATTGTACTGCTGAAATCTATGTGACTTTACTAACAATTGTCACCCCAATAAACTTTAATTTAAAAAAAGAAAAGAAAGGAGATGAGCATAGTGGCAGTAAAGGGGAGTCCAGGCCTTATGGCGGAGTCTCAGAGGGCTGGGCTGGGCTTCTCTTCCAGTTACTTGGAAACATTGCTTGACCATAAACTCCTTTGCTCAGGGCACACAGGGCAAAGATTTTGGCTGATGTTGATACGTATTCCTAGTCTTCCAGTGCTTAACACCAAAGGCCTCTTTTTCAGGTAAAGATCTATTAAATCTGCCTGGGTGGATTCCATTTGATTTCAGCAAACTTCAGCTTCCCTCTCGATCCATAAGGAAACCATCAACATCTACAAGCGTCCTAATCCAAGATAGAGCATGGGTGGGATTTGCACATGTCATTTATTCTTTTCAGTACACCCATGCAGTCCTCTTACAGGAACTTGATCATACCTAGGAACAATGGCTTGTACAGGAAACATAAAAACATCTTACATTAAGTAATTTTTAAAATATTTTTTCATAAAGTGGAAAAATCATTTCACAGAAGGTGCCAAGGGGAACTTGTGGCTCCTTTGGGTGTTTTCCTTATGATCTCTAATAAGGAATGCGCTAAGTATAGCAGAGGGTCCCGCCCATGTCTTGCTTCTAATAAGAGAAGTCATGTCTGTTAGAAAAAAGAAGGCAATACTCTTGCTCATTTAGAGTCTCAAGGACACACTGAAAAGGAACTCTTCCACAGCAGTAGAGATCCTGACATGAGGCCACCTCTGCCCATCCCCGCTTTCTGCCTCCGCACTAGACAATCCAAGTCTGATCTGTGGGTACAGACGCCGCACAGCTGAAGGCTGCCATCTTTCCCTCAGATGGATCACATCTAAGGGAATTTACAAAGAGAGCGAGACAATTTTTTTAGAAAGTCTCCTTTCCTAATTCTGGACAATAGGCTATTCTTTCCTTCCACCCAACCACCAACAGTCACCCACACTTTAGGAATGAACAAAGTAGAAAAAAATGAACAGACACACCAAAATGTCTCAGCCCTGCGTCAGAAAGGGATTTAAAGAATCAGAGCAAAACTCTCGCTATGCAGCAAACTTAATACGTGGAACTGGAGATAACTTCAGAAACTTTATTTTGTAGTTTTGAAAAGGCTTAAAAGGGCATTGCATCTATGAAAAGGGAATGCTTTAAGGGAAAGAATGATTTAAGAAAACAACCTCATGTTTTATAATATAAAAATATCACAATAGATCTTTTCTATGCTTTTCAATTTTATCAAAATAAAAAATTTCTCCTCCCCGGCATATAATACTGAACAGATACAGTAATTGCATGCTATAGAAGAAAGGTAAACATGAAAACTTGAACACAGAAGATGTTAACAGTGATCTAGAGATGTTTACCATGAATTAAAAGAGTCATGATGAACTTATTCAGGAGACTGAATAATGCGAGTTCCAGAGGGAGAAAGAGAGATGATACTGGAGAAACAAAGAAAAAATTACAAAATTTCCCGAGGCACAAGAGAGACATGAATCTTCAGGTCAGTTATGTAACTGTAAAACATTAATTTAAATGATCCATATGTAGAATAATGTCTTGTTGAAATTTCTGTATCCAGGTGGAAAACTCTGGTGGCTGCCAATCAAACTTTTCCTTGGAAACATTCAATTCCAGAATACAATGAAACAGCACTGTCAGAGTTTTGTAGCAAAAATCATTGTGGCCCAAGTATTGTATATCCAATGCAAAGATTACCCTTGTGCAAGAACAATAGAAAGGTGTTCTGAGAGATGGAAGGAATCAGAATGCAAATTACCAATGTGTTGTTCCTGAGAATATAAATCAATAAAATATTTGTAACTAACAGAGAAATGCAATACAATGAAGAACTTATGAATGACAAACAACGAAGAAAATATAAATGGCAGTGAGAAAGCCCATAAAATACAGAAGTAAAGCCAAATAATTATTCCTATTACGATTGTAGGATTATTGAAAAATAGAAATAGAATGGCATAGTAAATAATATCTTTATTCCAGATTATTCCTACAAAAGCTAGGAGGTGGTGGTGGTATGGTGAAGATTGTTCATTGTCCACTAAAATCCATTCAGCCTTCCTGCCACAGAAACAGAGTTGAGGCGAGGCATGTGGTGGTCTCCATGGAAGACTATACTTCCCTTTTGTGGCTATGTTTGGCTATGTGACTATCTTCTTGTAAACAAAAAAGAGCAGAAGTGATATATTCCACTCCCAGGTCTGGAAGTAAAGACATTAGGAATGCTGTTTTGGATGTGACTGTGACCCAGCCTTAAACATCAAGGTCGCCACAATGCCCAACTACACGGGAGACAATGTCTTGGAAGGAACGTGGGTTCCTCATTAAATGAGGAGCATGGCTGTTCTGCTGACCTGGACCATTTACATCTAAACTGTTATTTGAATGAGAAATAAACTTTTCTTGAGCCATGGTGCCATGGGTTCTTTTTGTTATAACATATTAGCTTTATCCTGACTTACATAGGTCATGCGAGAGGAAGAAAAAGTATGCATAAAGTAATGCACAAAGCCACTTCATGTGGATAGAAGGTATAATCTAATCATATATGTTTTTTCATCACTTGGATCATCTTATACCTATTGTTCTACAACCTAATTTTTACAATAAATATTTTTTGGCCATTCTTCCATGCTAATATATAGAGTTACACATTATTTGTAACTTTCAAATAGTACTCTGCAGTATGGTGGCTCCATGATGTATTTAATTTTACTTTCCTCTATTTGGGCATTGCATTTTGTCCTAATATTTGGCTATTTCAAATAATTCTATAGTGAAATATACACATGTGCAAGAATTTCTGTAGAATAGGCACTCTAGGAGTAGAATTTCTGGTTTAAGAGCTTGCAACTGCAAAACTGAGCTCTGGAGACTGAAAGTCAGAAGCAAGTGTTCTAAGCAGTCCTCCTTGAAGCCATTTGCCCTGCTGATATTTATGGCTGGTTGAGGTCTACAGTTTACCATATTTTTCTCTCAGCTTGGTTGGGACTCTGTGGGTTCACTGGTTGACTCAGCCCTACTTCAGATCTCATTGGCTGCAGCTCCCTGAGTGAATGCTACTCCATCAGTGTACTGAGTGGGTTTCCCCTCAGCTTTTGTGGCAGGCCCATTTCATCTTGCTTTGGTGTCCTCCATGGCAAGCCTGGTGATTATTAGTGTCCACATGCCCATGGGCTTTAGAGTGGATTGAGAAGGCTAAGCCATCTTCTGGATAATGCTGTATTGTTACGGATACCAGGACCGGAAAGAACCCAAGCGGCACTCAGAGAGTTAGGAAGGTCAGCTTTATTACACTGGTGGGCTCAGCGGGATCTTTCCCAAATACTGAGCCCCTAGCAAGGTTTTGAGCAGGTTTTTATGGGTTGGGGACTTCCTGGAGTTAGGGAAGGGGTACCTGTCGTCTGGTGATTGGCTCGGGGTGTGGCTTGGAGAGGGTTATACGGAAGTGGGCTGGGGCTTAGGCTGGGGACTTCTCTCTCCGCTCGGGCCACCATGTTAGGTCAGTTTCTCCATCAGTATGACCAGATTGCATGGGTGACACCCTGAGGTAGGTTAGGAAGTAGCCAAGGAGGCACTCTGGATTTCTCAACAGGTGGGGGACAATAACTCCCCTTTAGACCTCATTATTACCCCAAATTACATAATATACCTCCCCTCTCTGAGCTAGTCCCAGAAATGGCAAAGCAGGACACTCATCTCATCGTTTTAAACAATCTCTCTCTCTCTCTCTCTGTCTCTTTCTGTCTCTCTTTCTCTCCCTCTTTCCCTCTCTTCTTCTCTCCCCCCCCTCTCTCCCTCCCTCTCCTCCCAAAATCTCTCTGAACGGAGGCAGCAAGTTTGCTTTCATTTTCCCTGTGTAGCATCTTCTCCCTTCCTGACTCCTGCTAAGCCTTACCAGAGGTCAGGTAGATCACCTGTAGACTACTAGGAAAGGAATTTATGGACCAAGTTCTCAACCTTAGTTGTCATTATGCTGAAGAAGGAGATGAAAGAATCTGAGAAACACTTAGCAAGACAATATCATTACTTGCCACACTATTGCCTGTTATATATTTCTGTTTTGACAAGCTTTACATTTCCTTAGCCTTTCATTTTAAACAAACATGAATGTTCTCCCAGGCAGATAGATGCTTAGGGAAGAAAAAGACAAAAGTCTTATATTTTGGAAAGGCAAAGAGAAAAGCACATTAAAAATTATATATATATATATATATATATATATATATATATATATATATATATATATGCAGGTGCATATCTCTGATTTCATTTTGATAGTTCCTGCCAATGCACTCTAAAAATGTTTTCCCACTTTAGAGTCCTTTTTTTTTTTTTTTTTAAAGATTTTATTGGGGAAGGGGAACAGGACTTTATTGGGGAACAGTGTGTACTTCCAGGACTTTTTTCCAAGTCAAGTTGTTGTCCTTTCAATCTTAGTTGTGGAGGGTGCCATTCAGCTTCAAGTTGTTGTCCTTTCAGTCTTAGTTGTGGAGGGCACAGCTCAGCTCCAGGTCCAGTTGCTGCTGCTAGTTGCAGGGGGGCACAGCCATGGCCCTTGCGGGAGTCGAACCGGCAACATGTGATTGAGAGAACATGCTCCAACCAACTGAGCCATCCGGGAGCTCAGTGGCAGCTCAGCTCAAGGTGCCGTGTTCAATCTTAGTTGCAGGGGGCGGAGCCCACCATCCCTTGTGGGACTCGAGGAATTGAACTGGCAACCTGAGCCCACTGGCCCATGTAGGAATCGAACTGGTAGCCTTCGGAGTTAGGAGCATGGAGCTCTAACCACCTGAGCCACCGGGCTAGCCCTAGAGTCTTTTTAATAGTATATGAGTTATGTGTGTCTCTTTCTGTGCTCTTATCAAACCATTGATATTACCTTTAAAAAAACACACAAAACTTTCTGTCATTCTGCTAGAGAAAACTAACTTGTTTTAGTTTTCATTTCTTATCACTAGAAAGACTGTCTATCTTTTTATGTTTATTTGCCATTTACATTTTTTCTGTTAGTTGCATGTGAATATCCTTTTCTAATTTCCTACTGGATTGTTTGATTCTTCTTATTGATTTAAATTTCTTATTGATTATGAAGTAAATGATGTTGGATCTGCCGGCAGTTTCTGGGTGTAGGCCAGGATTGTGTCTCATGAGACTGAAGAATGGAAACAGGGACCGGGAGAGGCAAAGAGTTTTAAAAAGAGGATAGTTTATTGAAATCAAAGGGTCAGAGCTCCAGAGCGGGAGGGGGTCCCGAATAGGGGTGCCCAGTGACTGAGGCAAAAGCTCTTACTTTTATACCTTCCCTTGCCTGTTTGGGGAAGGGGAGCTTGTGCCTTTTAATGAAATTCATATACCAGGTTTGTTCTGCTTGTCCATCCTGAAGGAATTAGCAAAACAACCCACTCTTATCTATCAGATGGCTCCGTTTGTCAGGCCAAAAGGAATTTTATGATTAACTTCAAAGCGTTTTTACATTTTGTCCTGGAGCGATTCAAAAGAGACAAAGAGTGATTTCAATGTCAAGGAGTGATTTCAAAACCTGGAGTTCTAGGATATAGCTGTCTTTGTTTATTCCACCAGGGAACTCCCTGTCTACCTAATGATATGCTAACTAACTAACCTGTCTCAATTATATGAAGAGGTTAAACATGTTAAACATTCAGAGCGGTGCCTAACTCATAACAAGTACTGAATATGGGTTGTGTTGGGGAAATATAATTACAACAAAATCTTCGACCAACTCAGAAAACCTCTCCACAAAGGTAGTGAGGAAAACACACACACAAAAAACAGATTTATTGAAGAAGCATTAGACCAAAATGTGATGCACACCACAGGCAATCCACTAAGAGATTGCAAAAACAGAAAGAAATCTTGCCCACTTTTATAACCAATCAGAACAACACATTCCTTACATGTTCTCAAGGTAAACCATACCTAATCCTCTGGTAAGAGGAATGGAATGAATACCATTTATCACACATAGTTCATCCTAGATTCACCAGGTGATTGTGGCAACTATCAGTGTTAACTAATTGGTTTTATGTCAGGGAAAAACTTGGAACAAGATACATATCAAATTTAGGCACTCAGCCTCCCAAGCACATTGGGAGATTGAGGTGCTACCTCCTCGATGTTTACATTTCAAAGAGATGGCTCCCAGGTCCTTGAGAAAAACAATTCTGGGTCACAAAGCTGACAAAAGGCCTATCTAGTTTTCAAAAGGATTTACATACATTTCAAAAGAGATACACAAGTGTCTTACAAGTATTTTAAAGTAAATGCTCTAAGGAAAAGGAGTGGAGGAAAATCTTCCCTAATTTTCAACAGGGAAAATTAAGCTTCTTAGTTTTAATTCATATTTGTCTTTACAGTTGCTGATAATGTTATCGTTGTTGTTATTTGTATGTGCTTTATGTATGAGGAATATTACCTTTTGGTTTACCATATACTCATGAAAAGCAAAGTAAAAGGCCGTCCCGGTGACTCAGGTGGTTGGAGCTCCATTCTCCTAACTGCCGGTTCGATTCCCACGTGGGCCAGTGGGCTCTCAACCACAATGTTGCCAGTTCAACTCCTCAAGTTCTGCAAGGGATGGTGGGCAGCGCCCCCTGCAACTAAGATTGAACACGGCACCTGGAGCTGAGCTGCCGCTGAGCTCCCAGATGGCTCAGTTGGTTGGAGCAAGTCCTCTCAACCACAAGGTTGCCGGTTCGACTCCCACAAGGGATGGTGGGCTCCACCCCCTGCAACTAGCAGCAGCAACTGGACCTGGAGCTGAGCTGTGCCCTCCACAACTAAGACTGAAAGGACAACTTGACTTGGAAAAAAGTCCTGGAAGTACATACTGTTTCCCCATAAAGTCTGGTTCCTCCCCTTTCCCAATGAAATCTTTAAAAAAAAAAAAAAAAAAAGCAAAGTGAAACAAAACAGAAACAGAATAAAAAAGTCCTAACACTGGCCTTGAAAGCCTTTCCGAATCTGGCCCCTGTTACCTCGCAGATCTTGCCTGGGATGACTCTCCCATGTTCTCCCTTCCAGCTACAGGGGAAGATGCATTAAGACTTCATTCTGGCCCTTGTCTCTGCCTAGACCACTGTCCCACAGATTTGTGCAGTTTTGTTACTTTCCACCTCTTAAGTTTTTTCTTAAATGCCATACTTTCTTATTGAAGATTAGCTTGACCACTATGTTTAAAATGATCTGGTCCCCTGACCCCGCCATTCTCATCTCAAACTCCCATTCCTTCTTGGCTTTATTTTTATCTGTAACACTTAACGCCTCTTAGTAGACTAGATATTGTACTATTTATTTTGTTTGTCTCCTCCTTCTCATTAGAAGGCAATGCCAGGGATGCACAAGATTTTGTCTATTTTGTTCACTGCTCTGTTTTCAGGGCTGAGTAAGCTCTCAATAATATTTTTGGAACAAGTGAAAATATTAATAAATATACATTTACATTTTAACTGGCTTTTTATTATGTACACAGGGTTTTCCCATAGAAACATTTTAATTATCATATAGCCAAATGTATGCATATTTTCTTTTACAGTGTCTGAGTTTTATGTCTTTCTTAGAAAAGTTTTTCTAAAATCGTAAGATTTCCCATTATATGTAATAAGGGCAGTAGTGGAAAAACTTAAAATCTGAATGGAATCTGATAATTCATTAATAGTAATGAACCAATGTTTTGGTAATTAGTTTTGACAAATGTACTGTGTTAATAGAAGATGTTAACAGTAAGGAATATTGAGTGAGGGTTTTACAGTTCACAAGAGTCCTCGGTATTATGTTGGCAACTTTAGTGTGAAGTTAAAATAAAAAAAAATCTTTTTACTGATGATGTTTACAGTTTTGATTTTAGTTTTCGATATTAAGACCATATGGGAATGACTTTTTGCTGTTCTTATTATATTGTGTGAGGTAGAGCACCTTTTTTCTTTTTCCTTAGGAACAGTCAGTTCCGGTGTGAACTGCTGCTATATAATATACATTCAGTGTACTTTTTATCCCCAAAATATTTCAACTCTTCTCATATATTTATTCTTCCAGATTAATTTATTAATCAGGTCATTGAGTTCCATAGAAATTCCCATTGTGATTTTGATTGCAATTACATGTGTCAATAATATATAGTTTTGTAAAATTTTACTGCATTAAATTAATATATTTAATATCCCATATATATGCAAAGCTACTATAATCGATAATGAAAAGAAACAAAATGTGCAAAGTGCATGGACAGGAAAGTTAGGTGATGAGAAATCAAAAGACAAATGGCATACACAACTTACATAAAGGATTTCACGCTAAAGAATAATCAATAATGCAAATTAAGGTGAAAAGAGCCAGCATTGTTCTTTTTTTCAAGTGACAAGGATTAAAATGAGCAATAATGTTTGTTTCTAGCAAGGATATAGTGAAATAAGGTCTCATATATTGTTGGCAGAAAAGTAAATTTGGTAGAATCTTTCTGGAAAACAAATTGGTAATTTCTTTTAAATTCTCAACATTTTGAATACTCATTTATCAAATATATTTATTCCTAAGATTCATCAAGGGAAATAATTATAAAGTGTAAAAAATACCTCACAATATTGTTTTATAATAGGGAAAGTAGACTAATTTTACATGACTAAAATTTGACTAAATTTTGTCATATACTTGTATGTACAGTGAAATATATATATCTCCCCACCATGGTAAGCTGACCATAATATACTTAGCTAGAGTGCCATGAAATTTACTCATATATGAGGGAAAAGTATCAAATGTGGATTTTTTCATGGACAACAATAAGGACAGAGTTAAAAAGGCAAATTTGCCAATGTCTCTGGAATAGAATATCTTTCCCCCCCAGGGAAGCTGAATGACTGAAAGCCATCAAAGAGAACTATTTGTCCTTAAGCAAATGGACAGAGTTAAGAAAGGCAATTGCAATTATTTGTGGCTTTTCTGAGAAACCTTGTAATTTCGATATGGGGCATAAATGGCCTATTTGCATCTATTGCTGCAGGTTTCCTTACATTGACACCATCTCCTCAGTGAATCCATCCAGGTCTATACCACTCTCATGTTCTGATTGCTCAGTCTTTCTTTTTAGTCAAGAGTTTTTCCCAGTGATACTGGGTTGACTGAGAATTTCAGTCCGTTTCCAATGTACCATTATCAGGGGGATATCATTTTGGAGTAATAACTATTTGGTAACATTTAAGCACATGGGCATCAGAAAATAGAGAAGCAAAAAGTATAGAGGTAACAACAAGAGAAATGTTGGAACCCACTTCATACCCAGTATTCTGGTTGGACTAGAGATGACCAGAGATCAGTTTCCATGGGTAAGTTTGGCCAATCTTAGATAACGAGGTAGGTCTTTAAGTTGACTGACTGAGTAGTTTTCCTTGAAGTGTTCACCCAGGCACAACAACATGTATTATTAATTGTACAGACTCTGCATTGACTGCCTAAGAGGTAGTCAAGTACACATCTATTATACAGGACTTTGATCAAGGAGTTTATGCTTGTTTGGTTCTAAAATTTGAGTCATGTCATTTTCTATCTGGGTGATAATCAGGGAAACACTTCAGCTCACACATTTTTGTACATGAATTCTTATTTATAGTAGAAATCCTTTTATAATCTGGGGAAATACAAAATCTCAGACCCCTTTTATTGAATTAATATCTTGGGCTCTTAAAGAAAAATGATCAACAGGGTTAGATGGTGAGTGAGTAGTAATGGTAGTTCAATTGTGTATGCTAAGCTTGGAAGGGTCATCTGATTACAAAGAAGAATATTCCTGGGGATACACACAGAGGGGGCATAATGTATTGTTTATGTAACACGTCAGTGCCAATTACTCTCTAGACTTAATTAGTCTTATTGTGGAGGACAAACACCTTAGGTGACATTAAATAGATCATGTACTGATTTCTAAATAGCTTCTTGACAAAATAACTGGACTATAACTATTCTTATCCCTGATGTTTCTTAAGTTCCTTTGAGGCTCTGGGAGATATCAATACCAGCAGTTAATTGAAGGGGACTAAGGTCCAATTAAGATGTGTCAAGGTTAATAACATTCCTTTGCTGAATATGTAAGGGAATGTGCTGATTAGTTTTGGGGTGAAGTGCAGTGCCATTTGAACTTCTGCGTATGGCTATAAGATTCTTACTAGAAAGATCTGGGGCTGGATGACAAATCTAGCAGTTGGGAAAGTTGGCAACCACTCTAGCAAAGGTGAATTAGGGAGTTCAGAGTCTTTACAGGAACAAAGACAATCAAGAGAGCAGTAGAAAAAACTGGGGAAGGGAATAGTCATCCTCTACCTTGAACCAACAGAAAGGAAAGATTCAGGAAATAGAAGACAAAGTCCTTTGCCTTAAGCATGCATTTTGATTTAAAAGTCCATGGGTGAAACTGTACAATCTACTCTTGTGGCAGCTCCTATTTCTTCTTTTTCAAGTGAGCTATAGAGTTTGACCTCCAGAGGGAACAGACACCCAGGTTTACGTTAGGAAACAAGAATCCATAATTGTATGACCTGTAGTTTAAGAGCAAGATTTACAGTTAAAAGTACTTGAAATGGTCCCTTTAAGGCAGACTTTTATATCTTATTCAATATATCCTCCCTCCTTATTTAGTATCATGCAGAAGTATGTCTGGGGATACTTGGAAGGCAGCTTACACCTCTTGGGCATATGACTGTGATATTAATTTTTGTTAGAATCACAAAAGGTCAGAATTGAGCAAGGTAAAATCTGTCAAATGTGGAGTCAATCTGAGCCTCACAGGTTTTTTTTTCTGTAATGATTACATACGGTGAGAGTTTAAGGGAACTTTAGGATGTAAATCATAGTTTCTTTAGAGTAGCATTAGAAATTTAGGACAAGAGAGATTAAACTCTTGGAAAATTTGACAGTTTTGTTTTAAAAATTATCACAGAGTAAAATTTACTTTTTTTGTTATAGTGTATAGTTCTATGAATCTTCGTGTATGTATAGATTCATGTAACCACCACCACAGTCAGAATGCAGAACAGTCCACCGCTCAAAAAAATTCCTTCAATGGTATCTCTTTATTGTCACATCCTTGATCCATTCTAAACCCTGGAAACCAATGTAGTTCTGTCTTTCCTTGTTTAACTTAGCATAATGTGTTTGAGATTTATCAAAGTTGTGTGTGTGTGTGTGTGTGTGTGTGTGTGTGTGTACCTGTGTGTGTGTTAATAGTCCATTCCTTTTTATTGCTGAGTAGATTTCCATGATGAATGTACCAAAGTTGGTTTATCCATTCACCTGTTAAAGGGCATTTGGATTGTGTCCAGCTTTGGGCAATTATGAATAGAGTCACTATAAAATTTATTTACAGGGTTTGTGTTATTGGAAAGGTGATTCTTATTATAAAGTGACAAAGAACTTGGCTGAACTGTGTTCTTGTGTTTTGTGAAAAGTAGAATTTGCCAACGATGAACTTGGACATTTAGCAGAGGAGATTTCTAAGCATTTTGAAGACATCGTAGTTTCTCCTGCTGCTTATAGTAAAATACCACAGGAGAGAGGTAAATTAAAGAAGACATTGTTAAGCAAAAAGGAACCAGAACTTTAAGATTTAGAAAATAATCAGCTTATTCGTATTGCAAAATATAAGAAAACACATTCTAGGGGCAAACATCAGGGGTGTGGCAGACAACCATTTGTTAAAGAGATTACACTTGTGACTCATGGATCTCCTCAACCATCTCAGGAGAAACCAGGAATAGAGAGCTGGTTATCTAGGGAAGGTTTGTGGAGAACATTTTTTTTTTTCCTGATGGCTTGGATCCCTGTGAATTGCTTTAAAGACTACCAAGGGTTTTGAGAATTTCATACCAGCAGAAATGCTACCAGTTTAGACTGAAAGAGACAGGATGAAATGAAGGAAGGCTGCTGGATTTTTGGGATTCTACAGGACAGGCTGGTAGAGCTATTTGGCTGTGAACTTGCATTATCTTTGAAGAAATGGAAAGAATGATCCTGAAGGTGGTTTAGAAGTCGGTAGGGTGACTACTATCCCCATGGGTGCAGAAGGCACAAGCCTCAGGGGGTGAGGCTGTTTCCTCCTTGGTTCCTGAGGGCAGGGTCACCTCCCAGGTTTCAGAGAATGGGGGCCATCTACTGAGCCTCTGCTCAGGGCTGAAGATGTCAGGGCCACCACAGTGGACCTGAAAGACAGAGTATTGGACCAAAGACAATTATTCTCAAACCTTGAAAGCTAATGAAATTTACCCTTCTAGGATTTGGAATTGCTTGGGACCTGTGGTCCCTTTCTTTTCACTAATTTCTCCCTTTGGGAATGAGAATGTTTATCCTATGCTTGTCCCACCATTGTATATTAGAGGTGGATAATTTGTTTCCTGGCATCACAGGTTTACAACAGGAGAGGAATTTTGCCTCAGAATGAATTGTGCTTCAAGTCTCACTCACACTTTATTTAGATGAGATTTTTGACTTAGAGTTGACGCTAGAAGGGGTTAAGACTTTTGGGGCTCTTGGGATAGGGTGAAAGCATTTTGCCTGTGAGAAGGACATGAATTTGGGGAGGGGGTAAAAAGGTGAAGTGTTATGGGCTGAATTACGTCCCTCCCAATTTATGTGTTGAAGTCCTAATCCCCAGTACCTCAGAATGTGACTGTATTTGGAGATAGGGTTTTTAAAGAGGTAATTAAGTTAAAATGAGATCATTAGGTGAACCTTTATTCTATATGACTGGTGTCCCTTTAATAGCAGGAAATTGGGACACAGACAGGTATAAAGAGAGGGCCATGTGAAGATAGAGGGAGAAATGGCCATCTACAAGCCAAGAAGAGTGGTTTCTGAAAGAAAACAACTCTGCAGACACCTTGATCTTATACTTCCAGCCTCTGGAACTGTGAGAAAACAAATTCCTGTTGTTTAAGCCACCCCATTAAATCGGTCTGTTGTATTTTGTTATGGCAGTCCTAGGAAATGCATACAGTAAGTTTTCATTACTCTAGAGTAAATACCCATGTGTGAGATTGGTGGGTTTAAATTGAGTATATTTTACTGTATAAGAAACTACCAAATTGATTTCCAGAGTGGTTTACCATTTTGCTTTCCCAACAATGTTGTATGAGAGTTCTAGTTGCTGTGTTTCTTGCTAGCAATTGGCATTGTCAGTATTTTTTTTATTTAACCATTCTAGTAGATGTGTTATAGTGTCTCATCGTGGTTATAATTTGTGTTTCCCTAATGGTTAATGATGTTAAACATCTTTTCATGTATTTATCTTTAGATCTCCCTCAAAAAAGTGTCCATTTAGTATTTTTTTACCAATTTTAAAATTGAGTTGTTTTTATATTGTTGGATTTTGAGAATTATTCATATATTCAGAATACAAGTCCTTTGTCAGATATATGATTTGGAAATATTTTATCCCAGTCTGTAGCTTGTTTTCATCCTCTTAATAGGGTCTTTTAAGCACAAAAGTTTTTTCTTTTGATGAAGTCCAACTTATCAATTTTGTCTTTTATGGATTGTGCTGCTTTTGTTTGGTGTCATGGAAGAACACTTTTCCTAACCCTACATCACAAAGCTTTCTCCTAAAAGTTTTATAGCTTCCTATTTCACTTTTAGATCTATGGACCATTTTGAGTCAATTTTTGTATAAAGTGTGAGCACATAGAGACCTTCTCCTACTTATTCAATGAAAGACTAATCTAAGCAGATCTGTGAAAAGATTTTTCAGATGTAATTAAAGTTCTTAATCAGTTGATTTTGAACTAATAAAGAGGGAGAATATCTTGGGTGGGCTTGACTTAATCAACTTGAAGCCTTTTCAAGAGGGATTCTAAGGCCCTTCATAGGAGATTCAGGAACTCCAGAATGCAGAGGGGAAAGAAAACTATAGAATCTTTCTACTTTCTGGGACCCTCGCCATCATCTTGCATTGCTGATCTGCTAATTTACCTTCTTGGTTTGAAGCAGCTGCTGGGTCTATAATTGCTGTCCCCTCTTTCTGGCTCTTTCTTAAGCTTCTCTGATTTCTGGGCCAGTTGTGTGCCTTCAGCTCCCTGATAAAGGGCTCTGGTTTTTGCAGGATATTCTCATTACTAAGGTCACAGGCAACAAGAATGAACACTGGTTTCAGTCCATCTTAGTTGGGTTCCCACTCACGCTCATTGGGTTCTACAATGTATGTCATCTTTCCTTCCTATTTGCCTGTGGGCTTCCGAGTTGCTTATCCGGCCTCTGCAATTACATAAGACAATTCCTTGCCCTGGTTCTGCTTCTCTGGATGAACCCTAATATAGTTATCTTTTTTCCATTAAATTGGTTTTGCACTTTTGTTGAAAATTAGAATCATAGATGATCTGTGGGACAAACCTTTTTCTCCCCTTGGGTAAAATGAGAGGCTGAAAAGCCGTCAAAAAGGACAGTTTGCCCTTGAGCAGATCGACAGAGTGATCAGGGAAGGCAATTTCAGTTACTGATGGGATTTCTAAGAAGCTGTGTTTTTTCAGCTTGAAAGCATACATGATGTGCTCAGATCTTTGTAATGGCTACCAATTTCCTTTCACGGGCACCCTCACCTTAGGCAATGTCTCTACTATTTCCCTTGCAAAATTTCCTTAATATTATTACATGAAATAAGCATTTGGAAAACATTACCTTTAATTTAATACTTCAAAAGTGTTTTTATATGTGTGACTCGGTTAAAAAGAAACCTGAAAATAAATATACCAGCATTTGATAGTGAACATCACTGAATGCTAAGATTATGGTTAAGCCTTTTGGTCATTTTGCTTTATTGGGACTTTCTAAATTTTCTTCAGTGAACATGGTGTTATGGATTGAATGTTTGTGCCCCCTTCCCCCACCCATTCCCCTCCCTCCCACAAATTCATATGTTGCAGCCCTAATCCCCAATGTGGCTGTATTTGGAGATGGGCTTCTAAAGAAGTTCATAAGGTTAAATAAGTCCATAAGGGTAGAGCTCTGATCTGATAGGATTAGTGTCTTGATAAGAAGGGACACCAGGGAGCTTGCTCTCCTCTTTCAATCATATGAAGACAGAACAAGGAGGTGGCTGTTTGCGAGGTAGCACAGAGCTCTCACCAGAAACTGAATCCTGAGGGCCCTTGATCCTGGACTTCCCAGTCCCCAGATCTGTGAGAGAAGAAATTTCTATTGTTTAAGCCATCCAGCCTATAGTTTTGTTATGGCAGTTTGAGCAGATGAGGGCACATGGATTATTTTTGTAATACATATATAAAACAATAATACTGTAGTTAATTTATGAAAGAAAAAAAGCCTGGCTTAAAAGACACTAAAAACAAAAGTGCAAGATCTTCTGATAATTATGCAAGTTTCTAGGCATTGCTAATTATATCTTGAATTCCTCAAAAGAAATATATCAGAAAAATGTTAAGCAGAGATGCTGAGAAATATATTATTTGAAGAGAGCTTGTGTTTCTTGGAGAGAGCACTTGCAATTTCTTTTTATTGGAATGATCCAGGAGTAAAACTTAGGTAACTACTTTTACATTTGGTTAGAGAGTCCAGCTACAAAAGTTTTGCATGCCTACACAATTTCTGCCTTTTCATCTCTGTCTCTCTCTCTCTCTCTCTCTCTCTCTCTCTCTCTCTCTCTCTCACACACACACACACACACACACACACACACAGTTGTTTTAATCTTCCACACTAAGTTGATGTTACAACATAACATATTGTAAAACTAAAGCTATCTCCTCAATAACCTATATTAAATTACAATCAAATTTAATCAATAATATCACAGCGTTTCCATCTATTTGGCTTTATATATGATTACTTTTCAAATGATTTCTTTGACATCAGATGATATTGACTCGGTGCCCTCATCTTTCCTCAGCTACTGTAATTTTCTGTTTTCCAATGCTGGTGCTCAGTGGATTTTGAGAGAGAAAAGTCCTAAAGGCACGCTGACATGCTCTAAAGCAAAGCAGATGGTTAGTGGCATGCTTATGATAGGTGTGTGTGCTCTCATTTCATCTTCCTTTGTAGACTTACTTTTTGCCTCTGAACGTTTCTGTGGATCTCCATTCCAATGTTTCACGTGTGGCAAAGACTCCTTCTAGAATGGGTTCATATCCTTATTCTCTCTCTGTCCCTCTCTCTTGCTCTCAAAATTCTTGCTTCTCCTCCCTTAAGTTCATTTAGATACTGTGGTGTGCAATGACCAACTTTTTGGTTTTTTTTTAACTGACAGAAAATTTAGTAATTAACTTGAAGTGAAATCACATTTTTTTTTTTTAATCCAAAGTGATGTTCATTATACAGGAAGAATTTCCTAGAAGATATATTTAAAAAATTCATTTATGTCACTTGTCTAACATATACAGAGGGTGCCAAAAATATACACACATTTTGAGAAGGGAGAAAACTATTAAAATTGTAATACTCAATATAGACCCATAACAAAAGATGAATACAAGTCAAGTGTATACATTTTGTTGGCACCCTCGGGAAATGATCACCATATTATTTAAACAGAATTTCATGATGTTCCACCCAGAAAAAAATTCTTGGATTTGCTGTATTTCCCATGGTGGTTGGACTAAAGGTCATGATTGAGATCAAATGCTGCTAAATTTCTTTAATGGATGTAGGATGGGAAACAAACCTCTTACCTTAGGTAACCATATAATGAATTGCATTTGGTAGCATAATAATAAAGTTGAGGTTTGAGGTTTAATCTATTTGTGAATCAAAAAGAGTGTCATTCTCCTGCTATACAAACAAGGAATCACCTCTCTCACGAATGGTCTTCATAAAAAAGGTATTCTACAAACCTGAGTGTTCACAAGAAACTTAGGATGTCAGAACTGGCTGGTTCTTTACAGATTCCCTTATCCTATCTCCTCATTGTAGCTTATTTTATAGATAACAAAGAGACACTAAACCCCTTGACCAGGGCTATGCAGCTTGTTTTGCTTAATTCAGGAGTAGAACCGCAGGACCTCTTTATCCATAGAGTGGGGTGATACTGTCACTCCTGTGAATTTTAAAAAGTGCTTAATTTTAATAGCTGAACCAATTCTACTCTAAAAAATTCGACTCTGTTGGATATAGAAGGATTATTTAAATTGGCCAAATGATCTTATTTCGATTCTTCTGATTTAGTCTTTTTGAATTAATTCCAATCTCTTTCAGGTAAATATTCAACCTTTCAGATTTCTTCCTCCTCTCCCTGCTTCTCACCAGTAAATCATCTGGATTTTAGGGGGTGAAAGCAGCTCTGCCCAACTCCCGCTGTCCTCTCAGAACCTTTGTGTTCCTGTACTGGGGCTTATGGGAACTCCTGGATCCGTTGCAGGTCGCTTCAAAGTCAGGGGGAACCAGGACATTGTCTCAGGGGATCTACACAGGCCTCATCCCTCCACCCATGCCATGAGATGGGGTAAAAAACTGTATACAGTGCTTTCCCTGAAGGTTTAAGTTATTCCAAGCTATGTCCAGAAAAATGGGCCCCTGTACATGATGTCCCCACAGTTATTTCAGCGCTCCTATCATAACTCTATGTACCCTGTTGAGGATAACCTCCAGGAAGGTTTGTACTTGGTCACAATTCTCTGCCATTTCCTTTTCTCCTTTTTATATCTCCTGATCTGGAAAGCCGGACCCTTTTATTATAGCAAATGCTTTCCCTTACAGCATCTCCTGAGTTAAAAAACAAAAAAAACCCAAAAACCTTTTCTATATGTCAAAAACTGAAACCTACTTTTTCTTTTCTTCAAATTCCTGCTGTGATAATCGTCATCTCCCTGGGGGCTCTAGCATAACGAGGGGGATATTACGTATCAGGAAAAATCAAAGAAAAACAACTTAATGTATTTATAAAAATATCATTCCCACTCCAGTAATTTAGTCAGTTATTCCACTAACATTTATTGATTTTGTGCCACGTGTCAGATATTAGGAATGTAGGAGAAAAGACACAATGGCAGCAAAATGGGAGAGCAAATAACTCATGAAAATACTATACATTTATTGCCAAAATGGGATCTCATACAAAAGACGTTGATGATAGACAACATAAAGGTCAGATCGTCCTGATTTGTAGGACTGCACATATTGTTTAGGTCCATGTCAATCTAAAATATAAGAGAAAAAGACATTCATTCATTCATTCATTCATTCATTCCATAACTAGTTATTGAGTGCTGACTGTGTGGCAGGTATGGCGCATATAAAATGAAGGAGACAGACAAGGTCCCATGTCAGTGGGCTTGCATTCTAGAGGGGAAGTGGTAAACAAATCAAAAGGAAAGATAGATCCAGATATTGATAAGCACCACGAAGAAGGTGAAACGGGATGGTGTGCTACCTTTTGATATGGTGGGAAGAGATGAATGTTATTTAAGCGTGGTTTCATAATAACAAAATGACCAGAACATAAACGTGTATGTTTTTAAAAATATGTATGGGATGGGAAGAGTAAAATTCCAAAGGAATTTTTCACTTTCTGAGATTAACATTTATTTTGAAACTCTTAGATTTCCTTTTTTTTTTTTTTTTTTTAGGGATTCTATAAGGAAACCCACTGGCAAGTTTAGTAAAAAAACCTGAATCTCCAGTTTTTGTAATGGTGGGAAAATCTCCTCGTGGGAAAGGGCAACAATGCAGCTGATCCTTGTTCCTCTTGGGTAGTTTCTCTACATGAAACTCATTTCAGGAGGATGCTGATTCCCCTTTCCCCATCCTGCAAGGTGTGGGCATAAATACTTCCCTTAATTCTTTCTGAACCACTGAGAGGACCATGGTTAATAGTGTTTAAGATTGGAGAGAGATGAAGCAGGGGATTCAAAATAGAAAGTAACATGCAATAAAAACGTCTTGCTGTGTGATGTACCTGGATCCTGACTCAGTCTCACTATATCTTTGAAAGGGATGCTTTCCTGCCTAGCTACGAGGTGTCACTCCAGGTGGATTTCAGCCATCCATAGAAGGATAGCAGTAGCGCTTTATTCTGTGCTTCGGGGAGTGGCTTCAAAGCTGCACAGGCTTCATGAAGTACCAGACTAAGGCAGCAACAACAAGATGCTTATTAAAAAGTAGAAATCCCATCTCCTTCCATCCCTAGTGTGCTTTACAGATTCTGGTTTTCTGTCCCAGAACTTGCCTCTTTCTAGAGTAACTGACACTCCCTGAAGGGAACTCCTCAACTATCTGTAGAAGTGTTGCCTTATGTGGTTTCAAAGAAAAATCATATGAGAATCACCACAATTAAACTTTTTCACAAGATACATAAAGAACAATAGGGGGATTTGCCTGTAACCATGACTGAAAAATATTGTAGACACCCAATTAATTTTTACTTTATTTTTAAAAACTGAGATGTAACTAATATACCATAAAATTCACTCTTTTAAAATGTATAATTTAGTGTTTTTTTAGGTTGTTCAAATTGTTGCACAACAATCACTGCTACCAAATTCCAGAGCATTTTCTTCAACCCCAAAGAAACTCCATATCGCTTAGCAGTCACTCTCCATTCCCCAATCCCACAGAACCCTGGCAAACGTTTGTCTACTTTCTGATTCCATGGAGTTACCTATCCTGCACATTGCAGCTAAATGGAGGTTGGAGGAGGTCATCAAGAGGATGTGACCCCCGGCTGACCTGTGATCTGGACTGGTACAATCGAAGGCTCCTCACCCCTCCTCTGTCCTTGGGATGTGTATTCTGCTTGTCTTCACCTTTCTAGAAGTAGCCCCAAGGATGTTGCAGCTCTGAGAGAGTAATGTGTTGTTGAGAGCATCTGGTCTATAAATGTGACTGGACCCAGTTGAGACCTCTATCTAAACTTTTAAGATTCTGGGATTCTGGCAGGTGAGGGTAAAGATCTTGTGTTGCAGCTGTCCAAGCCTTATTAGTAAGTTCCCTTGCTTATTATACCTGCCACCTACCAATCTGGAGTAGCCTGCTTTTTTTTCTCACTCTCTCTTTGCCCTTTGTGTATGGGGGACATTTTCAGATTTCACCCGAGAAATTCTGGAGGTTGCAAACCAACAATGGAATCATATAGTATGTGTCATTTTATGTCAGGCTTCTTTCACTTAGCATGTTTTCAAGTTTTATCCATGGTATAGCACGTTTCAGTGGCTTTTTATGGTTAAATAATATTCCATTTTATGGGTGTACGTTTGTTTATCCAAAAAATGCATTCATCAACTAATGGGCATGTGGGTTGTTTTCTGTTATTTGCTATTATGAATAATGCTGCTATGAACATTCACGTGCGAGTTTTTGTGTGCACATTTGCTTTCAGTTTTCCGTGAAGGGAATTCCTGGGTTATATGCTAACTTTATGTTCAACTTTTTGAGAATTACCAAACTGTTTTCTAAAATGGCTGCACCATTTTGCATTCTTGCCAGCAGTGTGTGAGGGTTCCAATTTCTGCACATTTTTGCCAACACTTATTATTGTCCCTCTTTTTATTATAGGAATCTTTTTGGGTATAAATAGTATCTTGTGGGTTTTTTAAAAAATATTTTTATTAAAAATATAGCTAACATACAATATTATATTAGTTTCAGGAGTATACCATAGTTATTCACATTTATGTACTTAAAGAAGTGATCACCATGGTAAATGCAACAACCATCTGACACCTTACCATGCTATCACAATATTATTGACTATATTCCCTATCCTGTATGTTACATCCCCATGACTTATTTGTTTTACACCTGGAAATTTGGACCTCTATTCCCCTTTACCTCCCCCTCCCTTTAAAAATTTTTCAATTACAGTTGACATGAAATATTATTTAATATTAATTTCAGGTATATAGCATAGTGATTAGACATTTATATAATTTAAGAAGTGATTCCCTTGACTAGTCTAGTGCCTACCTGGCATTACACATAGTTATTACCATATCATTGACTATATTCCTGATGCTTTACTTTACATCCTCCTGACTACTTTTTAACAAACAATTTGTACTTCTTAATCCCTTCCCCCTTTTCACTCACACCTTCCCATCTAGCAACCATCAAAATGTTTTCTGTATCTATGAGTTTGTTTCTGCTCTTTTTTGTTTACTTTGTTCTTTAGATTCCATATATAAGCAAAATCACATTGCATCTGACTTTCTCTGCCTGATACTGCACTCAGCACAGTGACTTCCAGGTTCATCCATGCTGCCACAGATGGCAAGAACCCATTCCCTTCCATGGCCAAGCAATATTCTGTTGAATATATGTACCACCTCCTCTTTATCCATTCTTCCATCGACAGACATCCAGGCTGCCTCTACATCTTGGCCATTGTAAACAATGCTGCAATAAACATATGGATGCACATGTCCCCTCAAAGTAGCAATTTGGGTTTCCTCAGATAAATGCCCAGAAGTGGGATTACTGGGTCCTTCTTTGTCTCTTGTTACAGCCTTTGTTTTAAAGTCGATTTTGTCTGGTATAAGTATTGTTACCCCAGCTTTTTTTTCTATTTTCCATTTCATGAAATATCTTTTGCCATCTCTTTACTTTCCATCTCTGTGTGTCTTTCAATCTAAAGTGAGTCTCTTGTAGGTAGCATGTATAAGGATTTTATTTTCTGATCCATTCAGTTCTCCTATATCTTTTGATTGGAGCATTTAAGCCATTTGCATTGAAAGTAATTATCAATAAATATATAACTATTGCCATTTTATTATTCATAATTTTGATTATTTTTCCCACTTAAATAAGTCCCTGTAACATTCCTTGTAATACTGGTATGGTGGGGATGACCTCCTTTAGCATTTTCTTGTCTGGGAAGCTCTTTATCTGTCCTTCAATTTTAAAAGATGCCTTGCTGGGTATAGTAGTCTTGGTTGTAGGTCCTTGCTTTCGTCACATTGACTATTTTGTGACAATTCCTTTTGGTCTTGATAATCTTATGGGTACTCTCTTATAAATGACTAGTTGCCTTTCTCTTGCTGCATTTAGAATTCTCTCTTTGTATTTAACCTTTGCCATTTTAATGATACTATGTCTTGGTGTGGGACTGTTTGGGTTCATCTTGTTTGGGACTCTCTGCACTTCCTGCATTTGTATGTCTATTTCCTTTACCAGGTTAAGGAAGTTTTTTGCCATTATTTCTTCAAATACATTCTCAAATCTTGCTTTGTCTCTTTTCCTGGTACTTCTATGATGCAAATGTTGTTATGCTTGGTGTTGTCCCACTGGTCTCTTAAACCATCCCATTTTTTTTATTATTCTTTTTTCTCTTTTTGCTGTTCTGATTGGGTGTTTTCTGCTACCTTGTCTTCCAAATAGCTGATTCAATTCTATGCTTCATGTAGTCTGCTGGTGATTCCTTCTTGTGCAATCTTCATTTCAGTTATTGTATTCTTCACTTCTGACTGGTTCTTTTTTATGGTTTCTATGTCCTTTTTTTATGCTTGCTGTCTCTATGTTGAAGTTCTCACTTAGTTCTTTGAGCATTCTTATAACCATCCTTTGAACTCTGTCTCTGGTAGGTTGTTTGCCTCCATTTCTTTTAGTTCTTTTCCTGGAGTTTTCTCCTGTTCTTTCATTTGGAACATATTTTTCTGTTTCCTCATTTTGGCTGCCTCTCTGTGTTTATTTCTATGTATTGGTAGATCTGCTATGTCTCCCAGTCTTGGTCAGGTGGCCTTATGCAATAGATGCCCTGTGGGGTCCTGGCACGGTCCCTCTGGCCACCTGCTCCAGGTGCTTCAAGAATAGCCATTGTGTGTGCCCTCCTGTTATAGTTGAGCCTTGATTGCTGTTTGCATATCAGTGGGTGGGATTGGCCCCCAGGCTGATTGGCTGTGGGGTCTGGCCACGTCCATAACTTATGTGCTTCTGTGGGGGTCACTTACACTACTGAGTGGGATTCGCCCCAGTAAGCTCTGGTAGCTGTTGAGACCACCCTTAGTGTTTGCCACTTATAGGGCTAATTGGATGGTGCTCTGCTTTGGTCTGAAGCCCACCTTTAAGTATGTTGGTTCTGGGGCCTCTTGGGAGGGTGTCTGGTGCAGACTTAGGTCATCCACTGCCTGTGACTAGCCAGTGGCTACCTGGTAGGAGCTGTACATCTATCTGCAGTTGTTTGCTGCTTGTGCTAAAGTTGGAGGCAGGTGAAAGAGGACACAGTGTAAACTGAGGATGGCACCACCAGTACCGAGCCTGGGGTAGCTCCGAAAAAAGCCAGGACACCTCAGGCCTGCTGCTACTTTTCAGCTCCCTTAAGCTTCAGCCATTGATAAAGCCATGTGCGGTACACAAGTTAAGTGAGGCTGGGTCTCAGAGAGTCATTAGAGTGGAAAGAGTTGTGGTCATTAGGTTAAGTAGACTCTGATTTGGTGCCAATGCTGAGCCTGGCATGACTTAGCAAAAGACTCAGAGCACATCGAGGCCAGTTGCTGCCCACCTGGGGCTTGGAGACTCCGATAGTTTTTCCAGAAAGAGTGCAATGTGGGCAGGGCTGGCTGCTCGCGACAAAGTGCCTCAGGTGTTGGGCAAGTTGGATAGAGTGAGATTCCAGTGAGTCAGCAGGATGGAGCAGCAGAGCTCACCAGACCAATCAGATTCAGATTTAGCTGGAGGGGGTGGGCTTAACACAGAAAAGATGGCACCCACCTGTCAGCTGCACTGAAGGAGGACCTCACAAAGGGAAATGGCAACTGTTTCCAGTTCTCCCCTCGAAGCCACACACCTTAGTCCATCCCCTGTAAGCCTCTGATGCCCACCGAGTCACCATCCCTCTGTTGGAACCCAGGGTGAGTGCCTGGGGCTGAGAGAGTTGTGCGTAGGCCATTTAAGAGAACGTCTGGCTTTCCCACAGCTTTCCGTCCCACCTTGATGGTCAGAATCTCCACGTTTTTTCACAGCCAGATGTTGTGGGGGTTCCTCTTCCTGGCTGGAGAAGACAGTGCAGGGCTGGGGTCTCTCACTCCTTTTGGGAAAACCTTTATGGCTGAGATATCCTTCTTGGTTCTCAACCGCCACATGGAGGTTTGGGGCCAGCTTGTTTCTCATCTCACCCCCACCCCACCAGTCTTGATATGGCTACTTCTTTATATCTTTAGTTATAAAACTTCTGTTCAGCCAGACTTCAGATGGTTCTCCAGGTTGATTGTTCTATAATGTAGCAGTAATTTTAGTGTGTTCACAGAAGAAAGCAGGCACAATGTTTATATACTCTCCATCTTGGATCTCAGAGTATCTTGTGGTTTTGATTTGCATTTCCCATGAGGAATGGGATGTTGTGCTTTTTAAAATGTGTTTATTGACCATTTTTATATCTTTGGAGAAATGTATGCTTGTATTCTTTGCCAATTTTTAAATTGGGTTATTTGTCTATAAATTGTTGAGTTGTAATAATTCTTTATATATTCTGATTACTAGACCCTAAACAGATATGTAATTTGCAAATGTTTCTCTCCTTCTTTGGGTTATTGTTTCACTTTTTAGACAGTGTCCTTTGAAGCACAAAAGATCTTAATTTTGATAATGTCCCATTTATCTACTTTTTTCCTTTGGTTGTTGGTGCTTTGCATGTCATATTTAAGAAATCATTATCTAATTTCAGTAACAAAGATTTACATTTATGTTTTATTCTAAGAGTTTTTAAAGGATAAGGAATGGTGTCTTGGACAAAGAAAATGAAGAAGAAAATTCCAATCAGAGGGAATGGCAGGTGAAAAGTCACAGAGTTATAAGAGCTTTTGGTGATTTTTATGACACAGGTAGTTGGGGCATAGATACAATTTTCTCAAGTAGTGTTTCATTTTTATACAAGTTAGCATGTTTACTTTCTACCAGCAAAATCTGTATGTTTTATTTTATAATGTATTTTAAGAGGCCTAGGTGGACTGCTTTTTCTGAACACAGAGTATTATATATTAGCTTAAGGTTGCCTGCACCTGCATAGTTCTACCACATGTTTCCAATAATAATGCAGGAGAAAAAATACCCTAGAGGAAGAGCTCATTTAATTTTTATTGATCGTCTGATATCTTAAGAATTTCATCAAGCAAAGTGACAACATACATAGAACCTGTGCTGAACGTCTTAGCTGAGTGAACAAGAATGCATCAGCACAGTAAATAAAACATTGTTTTTCTTTTCTTGGCCTGCTTTGTACATCAAGGTTATTGTTAAAAAACACGAGTACTCTAGATGACTGGTTGTTAAAGCTGGCTGCACATTAGAAACATCTGGAGAGATTTTTGAAAATATAGTTCCTTAGCTCCATTCCTAGTGAATTCTCGAGAAGGTCAAATTTGTTGTTGTTGTTTTTTAAACACATACCGTGATTTGGGGACCAGCACCCTAGAAGACATTGCCTTGCTCCACAGCCCTCCAGCTCTGTTGATGGCTTCAAACAAAGTTAATCAATACAAACAAGAATGGATAAATATTATTTTCTAGAAAGATACTATATTCTGACTGTGTAAGAAACATTATCTTAATCAATTAGCAAAGATACAAGAGAAGGAAATTTAAAGAGTTAATGAAGTAGGTGCATTTCATTCATTTGCCTGGAAAGAGAAAAGCCATGACCACAACATTGTCTGTAGAAATGAGTCTCTCAGAAGTCCATAAACTTATGGTGAATGCATTTAATGATCATAACTCAATAATGAAATCAGCCATAACACTGGGACTATTGACAAGATTAACAAAACATGCATTTGTTTTTGACTCTGAGCATATCACCATTTTATTGAATAGGCTGAAGTCAGTGGTGGAATTATCTGGAATTAGTTTTATTTATCTCCTATCACTGCCTTCAGACATTCTCTGATAATTTTCCCTTCTCCACCCCAGGGCAAAATCTATAGTAGAAGTCTTAGCTCTTCAGTCACTATTAAGGACATAGAAAGTCCACTTGTCATGCAGTTCAACGATTCTCTCTTCCCCGCTTGAACTGACCTGTGACCTTGAGAACTTGAGGTGGTGGGGTGGAATGGAGGACAGGGAGGAAAGCTTGGTCAGTTTTATCCTTACTAGTTGTTCTTCCTTCTAGCTTCTCCAAGGTAAGGGTAGGGGGTCAAGGAATGCTAGGTAAATTGGCAAATATTTTAATGTTTTAGCCATTTATTATATAATGAAAAAAAAAGGCATGAGGAAAATTACACCTATGTACCAACTACCAAGCTTCAGAAATATAGCATTACCAGTATAGACCCATAAGCCCTCATTTGAAACGCTTGGGGTAAAATATGTTTTACATTTCAGAATAATTTAAATTTTGGAAAGGCTAATGCTGTCTATATACCATATATTATGTAATACTTCCAGTGAGGTCTGCGGCCATACCTCTAGTTAAATACATTAATATTTCTACAACCTGAATATATAGTTTTTTAGACTAAATGAGATAACTTTAAACTATAAATTCTCATGTCAGGTCAGGACAGGCCAAGTTTTTTTTTTTTTCCCCCTCCAAATGAGTTTTGGAATTTTGCCATTGCAATAGGGGCTATATAAGGAAAGCACTCTGTGAATCCATTCCTAGTCACCTTTCTCTTTGCTGCTACCAGCAATAGCTATGTCCCTGAATTAGGAATTTATAATTCTCAGGCCTTCCTTTACAATTTCACTATGTATGTTTATCTTCTATATATACTGTTTTATGTTTTAATAATTTGAGATTCTCACAGGATAAGTGTTATTGAAACCTGGAAATTGATTTCCCCTTTATGTCCAGGGTCTACATGCAGGCTCTTTAGTTAGTGAGTTTGTTCTGCTTTCATTTCCCCCAGTTTTATTGAGATGTAATTGCTATATAACATTGTATTAGTTTTAGGTGTACAACATAATGATTTGATACATGTCTATATTATGAAATGATTAGCACCCTAAATTTAGTTAACATCTATCTCCTCACACAGTTATAATTTTTTTTTCTTAAGACAAGAACTTTTAAAATTTACTCTCTTAGCAACTTTCAAATATACAATACAGATTGTTAACTGTTGTCACGATGCTGTACGTTACATCCCTGGAACTGATTATAACTGGAAGTTTATACCTTTTGATCACTTTCGCTCATTTCCCCTATCCCCATCTCCTCGCCTGTGGTAACCACCAATCTGTTCTCTGTTCCTATGAGCATGGCCTTTTGAGTTCCTACATGTGTGATCATACAGCATTTGTCTTGCTCTGTCTGTCTTATTTCACTTAGCATCGTGCCCTTGAGATTCTTTAGTTTTGTGGAGCATATTTGTGGGGATGCTTCAGACACCCTCCATGAGGAACTAACTTCTCTGCATTCTTCTGTTTCAAGGGAGATGCATTCTCTGACCTCATGCACTCACACCTTCTTACCCCTGATCTGCATCATTCTGCATATATAATGTGGTTTTCTTATTTTTAATAATTTTGAGGGGTTAAAATGACACCAGTCTTATTCAGCTAATACTAGAAGTGGCTTATTTATTCACTAATATTTATTGAGTCAACCAAGTTAACTGTTTCCTGTTTGGATGGCTGAAGAAGAGAATAGATACTTGGCTAAAGTTAAAATTATCCAGATAATATTTAAAACATCCCCTTTCCTCATAATTCTCATGTCATATTTATTGAGGTGTAGTTTACAGACAGTCAAACTTATCTTTTTAAAAATGTATAGTTATATGAATCTTGGAAAATAGACATGTAATCACCACCATCTTCAAGAAATAGAAATGTCCATCATCTTAAAAAGTTCCCTCATGTCCCTGAATAGTTAATCCCTTCCCACACTCCCAGGCTCTGCCAACCACTGATTTTATTTCTGTCTCTGTAGTTTGCCTTTCCTAGAGTGTCATATGAAGGGAATTATTCACTGTGTAGACTTTTTGTCTGTCTTCTTTCTTTCAGCATGATGCTTTTGAGGTTCATCCATGTTAATGATGTATCATGGTTTCTTTTTATTACTGAGTAGTAGTATTGCACTAGTATATTCACCCATTTACCAGTTGATGGTCATTTGGGTTATATCTGGTTTGGGGCAATTATGAATAAATATTCTAGAAATAGTGGTGTGTAAGTCTTTGTATAAACATGTATTTTCATCTTGCATGAGTAGTACTTAGTAGTATTAGAATTCTACTTGCTTCACATCTTCATCAGTACTTGGTATTATGAATTAAAAAATTGTAGCCATTTTTATGGATTTGTAGTGCTATTTTATTTTTAATTTGCCTTTCTCTAATGACAAAATATGTTGAAAATCATTAGTGAAATGTCTGTTTAAACCTTTTGTGCATTTTTAAAAATTGAAGTTTTCTTTTTATATTTTTGGTGGTCACCACTTTTTTCCCCAATCTTCTACCAAAAGTGAAATGGTTCTTGTGTTGCATGTGTCTTTGGAAAGAACCTTTGGAATTCAGTTTCCTTGGTTGCCTTAAAACTTCAGCTTTCTAATAGGCTCAACAACAGTTATAATTTTGTAGACTATCTGGATTTTTCTCATTGTAAGAGTAGGAATGATGTACTATTGTGGCTTTTACATCCAAAGTAGAAGTGGCACCATCTCATATAATATTTGTTTTTAGTAACCAGCTTAGTTTTAAAACCTAACATTCTAAGGTAATTATATATATATAATTTAGCAGGTGTCTTCAAATAGTATGTTTTAACAATTAAAAGTGGTACCTATGACATAATGCTTATAAAAGTAATTGTTGATCATACAATTAGAAATTTGAAGCATACCTCCATGCATCAAATTCTATTTTAAAATCAGCTTTCAGGACCATAAACTCTAACATCATCAATATAAATGAATAAAATTGGCAAGTTGTAAAATGTTAGCGAGTTGTGGAAAGTATGTCAGATTATAGAGTTTATGCTTCAGGTAAAAATATTTAAATTATTTTAAAAAATATTATAGGGCAACAAAACATGCATGTTGGTCAAGTTTGGCCTAATGGCCACGAGCTTTCTATTTCTGATATACACAATATATTTTTAAAGGAATTCAAAATTTTGCCTCTTTCAATTTATTATACCATGTCTTTTTGTTTTTTTCTATTAATACAGCATTGAGGTATTTCCAGATTCTACGAATGAGAAGCAATCTCTTTTATTCATTTATGTAGTCATTTAATACATATTGAACATCTGCTCTCTACAATACTAAAGTTTAGAAATTAAACTATAACAGTAGGAAAATAGTTGATATGGAAAAGCTATTGCAGCATTTCTCCTGAGGAAGTTGGAGAAAATATCTTGATGGGTCAGGTGAAAGAGAGAGTATTCTCTTTCTAACTCTGGGTCCATCTATTTTTCAGTGTTGATCTTCTACATATATAGTGTTGTAATTCTTTTTCTATTTTTTAGTAAATGTCTTGTGTATATGTATATAGGCATTATTCTAGGATTACTTTGGAGAAATTAAAGAGGTCTGTGTTCTATTTAGAATGGGTAGAATATTTTTGAAATACCTCCCAACTTAGGTCCTCTGGTGAGTAAACCAATCTCTTTTCTCTATTTTGTCCCCATTAAGGCTGAACCTAGGCAGATAACAAATATGCCAGAGAGAAAATAGGAAGACTAAGACTAACTCATTCTTTCTTGGAAGAGAGATAAATTTGAGGGAGAGACGTAGATGTAGAATTAAGATCAATTTTTAAAATTTCCTCATTAGGGGCTTAAAATTTGGCGGGAGACAACTTTAATTTCAGAAGGTTATGGAAATATTTCTAGTAGGCATAGGTAGAGGCTGCAAGCTTTCCTGAGAAGCCAAGCTCACAGACATTTCCACCATGATACTGGACAGTAAGGCATCATCTTCTGTGGGAGGTGTTGACAGTCCTGGTGGCCCATCAGAGCATGGAATCCAAATGAAGAGTAACTATGCACAGGAACTTTGAGATTGGAGGCAAATGTTCAGAGTTACAGACTTCAAGCCCTAATTACCAAATAGGTCCAGTTGCCTCTTGTAGTCACCTATAAGACAATGTCAGTCCATGAAGTTGGCAGCAGAGATTAGGCAGGAAATAAAACATTAAATGCATCTGAGTCCCCTTTTCCACCATCCTCCCCTCTGCTCTGAGGACTGATTTCCCACTCATATTCAGACATCATCTTGGAGGAGAGACATGGGAAGGGTAAAATCTGAACATTTTTATAGCTACAAAATAGGACTTGATTCCAGATTCTATCAATGAAGACAGAAATGTATATATATGCATTTGAGGTTGCAGTGGGGAGGAGAGAGAGGTGTGCATCAAATTCCCGCCCCCCCCCCAAGGGCGATAAGGAAAAAGAGATACATTGTTACCCATTTATTTTTAATTAAAATGTACAAATGCTCTAAGCTTATTAGAGATAATTTAGAAAGTACAATGTGGCACAGACTAAGTTACTTACCATCTTTCTACTTCTCTACAGCCTAATGGAATCCTTATTTTGTCTGCTCTTTGTTCTTAGTTTTCAGCAACTTAAAGGACTTGTAACACACACACACACACACACACACACACACACACACACTCATGAAGATTTATTGCAGACAAACGATACAAAGCAGCAGGGACAAGAAGGCATAAATCTACACTATTGAAGTCCAGAAAATCCATACACAGATTCCAGAATCCTCTCTCAGTCTTGAGGTTGTAGCTCATCTCCAGCTCACAGACAACTGAAATATTTTGATCTCAGGGAAATCACAGTCTCATTCAAGTAGGAATCTTCTATACTACTCTGGTCCCATAATTTATACTATGGGGCCAGGTTCAACAGCAGAAACCAAGACAGCATAACAGAAACCAGGTGCAAACCATTCATCTGTACATTTTTTTTTTTTATAAGAAATATCGACAAGCTGTTAGCAAGACTTCTCTCCTGTTATGTTTTGGAAAACAACATTAGCACAAAACCAATGAATCCCTAGTTAGTCTATGCTATGCTATGCTATGCTATTCTACCCTGCCCTACCCTACCTGACCTTATTCTCCCTTCCCCTCCCCTCCCCTCTCTTTTCCTCCCCTCTTCTCCTATTCCATTCTATTCTAGTTTGGCCAAGAATCCTGTAGCATGGCTCTAGGCATCCATGGAAATAAACACAGGGTTTCAGTAGATGAGTTGAAAGTTACACTGCACTTACACACTATGAATTGGTGTTTTTCATCAACTTTGGAAAATTCTGAATCATTATGTCATCATATGTTGCTTATTGCCCATTTTATCTCTTCTTCTTTCTGACACTGTAATTCTATATGTTAGACCTTTCCCTTATATTCCATGTGTTATGTTTTCTTTTCCTGTATTTTTCTGTCTGCACTTTAGCTTTGCAATTACACACACACACACACACACACACACACACACACACACACACAATTAAATGGCTATTTCCTCATTCATATATCCTTGTATTGTTTCTTCTAGTGGGTCTTATCTGCTGTCATACCCATCTATTAAGTTCTCAATTTCATTTTTTACTCACAGAATTCTAATTTGATTTTCAATTTAAATTCTTCATATTGTCAACTTTTCCATTATTGAACATATTGATCAAAGTTACTATTAAATACCTGTTATGCCAATAATTGAGTCATTCATGAATCTGTTTCTATTGTCTATTTTTTGTTTTCATTTTTGTAATTTTTGGTTGAATGTCAGGCATTGTATATGAAAAATTGTAGAGGCTCTGAATGATAATATCTTCCTCTAGAGAGGGTCTTCTTTTCTTCTCACAGGTAGATAGAAAGGGTATGGGTTACATAATTCTAATCAGATCTTGAACTGACTCAAAGCTGAGTTTCAGGTTTCGTAATTTTGATTCTGCTCTTATTCTCTAGTCCCCCAGAATTTTCAGTTGCACTCTTCCTCTTTGGTGGTTTCTTAAATCCAATTTTTATCTCCTCAGATCTGAGATGCAACTTCTGAAAAGTTTTCTCTGCTATTAAACAGCTTGCTTCTTAGTCTCTTTCCATGTTAATTTAAAGAACTCTAACATTGGAAGAAGAAACCACCAAATTTCAGGGTGACGGCTGAGAGATTACTTTTTTATTAGGATCTTGGCCTCTGAAGTCTTGGTTGTCTTATCAGCCATAACTCCTTCTTTTATTTTCCAGTTCTGTAAAATTGACAAAAATTCTGAGTCGATGTCTTGTAACCATAGCTTTATTCATTCATTGATTCTCCTTATTTTTTGCTACTAAGAACCTGCAAAATCCTAAAGGAGGAGAGGAATGATAAACAAATTTATCCAGCCTTTTTCAACAGGAACATAGGTTTGCCTTTTGGAACTCCAACAGGCAGTTGGATAGCAAAAGCAGAAATAAATTAAATGCTTTCCTTAAGCTATTTCTCACTTACCAAAAAGAGGTGGGAATTTGGGTGGAAGAAATAGGGAAACTGCTAGGTTAAATTTAGACAAAGTTTTAAAATTTCATCTTTCCCTGCCTCAAAGATGAGTATTTTGAATTTATGATGCACTAAACATAATTGTTATAATGTAGTATGTGCTAATTTCTTATAATAAAGGTGGTGCATACTATGTAAAAAGTGGATAATACATAAAATTTTATGGGAGAAAAATGTCTCACAGAGAACATCCCTGTCAGAGATATCTAATGTTAGCATGTTAGTATGTATACCTATATTCGTTTTGCTTTGCATGATGTTTTCACATTGTTGAAATTATACCCTATATACTTATTTTAAAGTATGCTTCATACCAATTAATATTTTTCAATAGGTAAGGTTATGAAATGTTGCAGGATACATGTTATTGGTGTTTTTCTAGTTTAAAATATCCATAACAAATCAGGTACTCATTAATGACTTTTAAATAAGCAGAAATATTTATTTAATACTTTGGTTATAAAAATGGCCACTATTCTGCATCTTTTCATTTAGTGATTGTTTTAGCACTCTGAGCCAGTGGAGACTATTTGAGTGAGTGTTAGAAAGTGCTCAGTGATTAAGCATAAGCCACAGAGTGAGCTTGAACTGTGGGATGGTGGCTGTGGCTAAAGAAATTATTGTCTAATATCTTAAAGGAGAAAAACACAACTATTTAAGAGACTAACAGAACCATTTTACCCTTGATTTAACGTTAAGAAAATGAATGTATGTTAAAGAATTATTGAAATAAAGCCTTAAAAATGAACAGTATTTAAATTTAATTTAGAATTAAGTATGGGTATGATATGTATTTTCTAAATCAATGGAGAAAATGCAAGAAAATTTAAATAAATAAAAGGTAAAAAATAGCAAGGAAGTATTAAAGATATCAGACATGGGACCAAATATAACAATAAGTAAAAACATAATAGGAAACACTCATTTATTAAAACTCAAAATCTCTGCTCAAAAACCAAAATCTAACTGTGTTTCACACAAAAAAGAATACATATAAAACAAAATGATACAGATTATTTATCATAACGCTTCATAAATGCTTGTCAAATGTAAGTTTGGTAAATGTAAGTAATATTATTCATACATGTAAAATAAAATTTTCAGAAAAGTTGTTAAACAGGATCATGAATACTTTTTATAATAAAAAAGTAAAATTCATAATATATGAAGCATCATGAACTTTTATTCCCCAAATAAGATCACATGGAAACAGAGAAAGCAAAAATGTGCATTCAAGGATAATTTGACAGAAATGCAATAACTGGGGATGCTCTAAAACCTCTTTCTGAGTCATTACCAAATAAGGTAGACAAAGATAAATCTGGATGTAGCGTATATAAATAATGCTGGATGCTAGAATACAATTAAACAATGTCTTCAAATTATTTCTAATGTATACTTGCCTATCCAGCCAAACTACAATCAAATGGTAAAATACAGTCATTTTCAGATATTTAAGCACTCACCACATTTTCCTTTCAGGCTTTTTTCCCCCTCAGTAAGTTACTAATGTATGAGTTTCCATAAAATGACAGAGAAATCTAATAGAATTCACTTAAATACATCTAACTATGGACTCTACAAAGAGAGGATGTATTTTTTGAGCTTCTGTGTGGCATATTTAGGAAAAAAAATAACTATTTTGGGGTTACAAAGAAGCTCTTTAAAATATTCCCCTATCAGAAATAATAAAAGCTACATTTTCTGACCATAATAAAATAAAATTACAAGTAATGAAGGAGTGCTAACACTTATTAATTTTAATATTGGAGAAAGGACAGTAGTGGAATGGATGAGAAATGTCAACTTGTACTTAGAAGACAGAATGTGGCTACAGAGTGGAAACTGTCTGGGCAAAGAAGAGGGAAGCTGAAATCATAAGACTTGATGAAAGAGGAAAATGAAGAGATGCTTAATGATTTGTCCAGAAAAATTTAGGAAAGACTCAAGCATGCTGCAATGGGGTAGAAAGTTTCGTACTGAATACCCGTTGATAGGCTGAAAGTCTACGGAGTAATGACAGTGGTTTCATGTCCACACAACAGCCAGTAGCCACTCACTTACTGCCTGATCACTGCCTCAAGACAATAAATCTTGTTCTAAAGAGAAATAAGGCCAGAGACTCTCTACACTCAAGGACACTGGGAATGGGAAGAACAGAAGACTGATAATACACTAAAAGCAGGAGAGGTGTGCATTGGTGAGTTCTGTCGTGTCCTTCTCCTCTTCTTCCCACCCCAGTCTCCAGAATGTACACAGTCAGGGTCAAAGCTGCCTTTTGCTCCTCATGCAGGAGAGTGGAGGATTATCCTTTGGAAAAACTGAACAGCCCCAGAGAAAGGGCCTAAGAGTCTCTCAATGAAAGACCCGGAATATTGTCTCATTGCATTATAGTGACCACCACTCAATACGCCTGCCTCTGCCCACAGAGCTTCTGATCAGTTTTTATTGACTCATTCATAGATGATGAGACATTCAAAGAATACCAGATGTTTGATGAGTACGTTTTAACATTAAAGATGGAGAAAACAAAACAAAACAAAACAAAACAAAACAAAACAAAACAAAACAAAAAACCACAAAAAACGGAAAATGACCTTTTAGGGAAATAAAAGAGAGATCAGAGCAGAAGAAAACTATGCTGCCCTTTCAAAATATGAAATAGTTATTAATATGCTTGGACAGATGGGAGAAAAAAATTATGTGGTAAAACATTGTATTCATGAGCAAATGGTAGGTGTTATATGCAGAGGATTATTAGAACATAGGGAAGTCTCAGCAATTTCAAGTAGAGCAACCCCACAATGTAATTGAATGTTTGAGAGATAAAATGAAGAACTCTCTTAGAAATAAGAATGCAATAATATTCACAACAGGTGGAAAAGATAAACTTTGTGAATCAATGCATAAAATCCACCACTCAAATAATAGACAGTTTAAGAGACAGATAAGAAAACAGAGAAGAAGTAATATGAGGAAAAGTCCCAGAAATGAAGGAGCCAAGTCTTCAGACAGTAAGAACCCATGAGTCCACTTTAATGAATGAAAAAAGCTCACCCTAAGTCATATCGTTGTGACACTTTAGAACACCAGGGTAAAAAGCAGAATTTTACATTTCTTCTGAAAAGAAGAAAGTCACCTATAAATAAACGGTAATCATCACATGATACTGGAATTTTCAAAAATACAACTGAATGCTAGAAGACTATAGAGCAAAGCCTTCACATTTGAATGAAAAATTATTTTTAGTGGATAATTGTATATACCCAGACAAACTACTAATCCAGTGGTAAAATGTGAGAGTACTGAAAACATTTATCTCTCATGTACTCTTTTCCAGAAGCTATTGAATTGTTTTTTAACAAAATGATGGGGGAAAACAAGACAGAGGAAGGCAGGTGATAAGAAACAGGGCATTAATCACAGAGGAGTAATTGAAGGAAGTCCGCCAATGAAAACTGAGCACCAGCCCAAAAGAAGTGAGTCACAGGTCTCTATTTAAGCATTTGGAAAAATTATTGGCAGATCAATGGGTATTTTTTTTAAATTAGTGAAAAGCACAAAGAAAACTACACAAATGAAAACAAAACAAAACAGTTTTTTCATTGTGTTAGAAGATAAGCATAATCGCAGACTACTTTGTCTCATATGTTATAAATAACATAAAACCATAAACTCTTTATTTCACCAACTAATTTTGCTAAAATTATGTTGAGAGCTTAGAGGAAGGGAAAGTTGGAGGATGTGTAAGATTAATTGCCGTAACTAGAAATTTATAAATAATGTCTACATTTTTGGTAAATTGAGGAATAACAATATAAACAATTATGTAAGAATGTGGAGATAAATAGCAGAAAAACATAGCTAAGAAAGTAGGAATGGGACTAAACAAAATGGTTGGTCAGAAGACTGCTTTATTTCATTAGAATCCTTTTAGTAACTTTTTTCTATATTTCAATTACACACATACATTATTTGATAAAGATAAAAAAATAACTTGAAAGAGGGAAATGAATAAAACATGTTTTAGAGCATTGAAGAAGGTAGAAACTTCCTAAATCATTGTATGAAGGTAACATTTCTGTTAAAAATTAAAGATGGTAATGCAAAACTGAAAATTGCACATAAATTTCAGCTATAAATGTGAGTGTTCTAAGTAAAATAGTAAGAAATAAAATTCATAAGGTAATAAACAATGACCAATCTGACTTTAGTTAGGAAGAAAGGAAGGATTACCATTGTGAAAAACAACAAAAGTACACAGGTTCTTCTTAGTAGACACTGGATAAAATTAAATACCATTGTTGATTAAGCAGAAAATATTGGTATATGAAAGAATATTTTACTCATGACAAAAACATCTGAAATAATCACTCAGTATCATCTTTAACAATGATACACCAGAAAAAGTACCTAAAATTAGGCAAAGATAGCTATAATTATCTCTGTTATTCTGGACATTTCAAGCAAAACAATAAGGCAAAGAAAGACACACATGGTATAGATATTAGGAAGATAACAAATTATTTTATCTTCAAATAACATAGTTGTCTACCTGGAAAACATCAAAATAAGTTGAAAAGCGATTAGAATTTCTAATAGGGTTTATAAATGTGATTTGGTATAAAATAAATATACAAAAGCTAAAAACTTTTTATACCAGTAAAACCTTATTAGAAATTATAATGAAATTATAATAGAAATTATAATTAAATTATAATAGAAATTATAACCTTATTATAAATTATAAATTATAATGAATGTAGACTATCCTAATTGCAATAGCAAAATTAAAAAAAATACTTAAGAATAAGTTTAAATATGGAGGAACTATTTAAAGAGGTCTGCCAACTTTTTCTGGAGGATTGGGTCTGGTTGTATTTGACAACAAAAACAAAACAAAGTAACAGTAACTTAAAACAGCAGTTCTCAAACTTTTTGGCTTCAGTACCTTTTTGTCAGTTGTCATACAAGGATTCTGGAATAAAGGTGAAGCATACTGTCCTACTTTTCTAGCGCTCCTGTAACGAACACAAACTAGACAGCTGAAAACATTAGATATTTATTCTCTCAGTTTTGGAGGCCTGAAGTCTGAAATCGAAGTGTCTGTAGGACCTCATTCCCTCTGAAAGCTGCTGGGAGGTTTCATTACTTGTCTCTTCCAGCTTCTGTTGGCCCTAGATGTTATTTGGCTTGTGGCCCTATCCTTCCAATCTCGGCCTTCCTGGTCACATTTCCTTCTTTCTCAGTGTGTCTCTCTCATAAACACACAGTGATGATTTTAGAGCCACCTAGATTATTGAAAGTAATCTCCTCATCTCAAGATTCTTAACTGAAGTATATTTGCAAAGATCCTTTTTGCAAATAAGTACCATTTGCAAATTTGGGGATTAGGCTTGATATCTTTGGGTGGTGACTACACACAAATATACCATACAACCAACTATAAACACCTGTTGAAAAATTGGGAAATACACAAAATTTTAAAGAAACTATAATATATCCAGAACATACCACAACTCAGACACCCTATAGAGATACAGATTTGCTTTGCACTATTTTTTTAACCTAGTTGAGTACTTAAATAGAGAGGAAAATAATGTTTAAAACATTCATACCATCTTAATATATACATTTTATGTGATCAAAATTAGAATAGCAATGTCATATTTTTTGGAGGGGAGCCCATCACATGGAACTTGGCAATTTTTTTTCTAAATTTAGTCTAAAGAAATAAATGCAAACACCCAAAGCAATTTGAAAAGATAATTAGAGGGTACTTTCTCTACTACATATTAAAACATATTTTAAAGTCAAAATAATTTTAAAAATGCTATGCTAGGGATGGATGGGTCAATCTTAATGGAACCTAATAGGAAATCCAGAAACAGATTACACACACACACACACACACACACACACACACACACACGCACACACACCCCTACACTCACATATATTTTGTTTTCCTGTTGCTGCCCTAACAAACTATCAGAACTATTAAACACATTTGGTGGCTTAAAACAATACAAATTCATTATCTTAAAGTTCAGGAAGCCAGGCCTTTGAGATGGGTCTAGAGGGCTACATTCCTTTTGGAGATCCTCGGAGAGAATGTTTTCCTGCCTTTTCTACCTCTTCGAGACCACCTGCATTCCTTGGCTCATGGTTCCCTCCTCTGTCTTCATAACTAATAGCACACCATCCTTGACTCTCTTTCTCCGACCTCTGCTTCCATTGTTACACCCCGTTTCTCTCACTTTGCTTCTGTCATCACATCATTTCTGACCCTACTGATCCTTTCTCCCCCTTATAAGGATCTTTGTGATTACGTTGTGCCATCCAGATTGTGATGGTTAGTTTTATGTGTCACCTGGACTAGGCTAGAGTTCCTGGTTATTCAACCACTCATCTAGATGTTGCTCTGAAGGAGTTTTGTAGATGTAATTAAAGGCCATAATCAGTTGATCTTTACTAAGGGAGATTGTCCTAGATAATCTGGATGAGCCGGATTCAATCAGTTGAAAGCCCTTGAAGTCAAAACAGATTTCCCTGAGGAAGAGAAATTGCACCTTTGGACAGAAGCTTCACTCTGTGGCAGAGTTCCAGCCTGGTCTTCCTGAAGGCCTGCCTGACTTACGGATTTCAGACTCTATTTGCCAGCTCTCACTATGGCATAAGCCAATTCCTTGAAATAAATCTTTAGTATATATCACCTACTGCTTTTTTGCTTTGGCTAAACTATGATTGATACATAATTCAGGATAATCTCCCTAGGTCAAGATCCTGCAAACCAGGAAGTGGGCTTTCACCAAACACCAGATCTTCCAGCATTTTGATCTTGAACTTCCCAGTCTCCAGAACTGTGAGAAATAAAAGTTTTTGTCTAAGCCATGCAGTCTATGATATATTTGTTATAACAGCCCAAACTGCCAATACAGACGTCTGATAGGCACGTCATGCTTCACATGTCCCAACTGTATTTCTAACATCTCATTCCCTAAACCAGCTCTACTTTCACTTTTGTCCAATTCAGTATATGGCAATTCCAGTTTTCAGGCTAAAAATGATGGAGTTGTTCTTCACTCCTCCTTTATCTTTTTCTCATCTTATATCCAATCAGTCAGCAAGTCCGGTTGGCTGTACATTCCATATATAACAAGAATCTGAGCCATTCCCATCTTCTCCTTTGGAACTGCCCGAGTCCAAGTCATCGTCATTTCTATCCTGGCTTAATGAAACAGCTTCGTGACAGGTTTTCTTGCTTTCAAGCTTCTCCCTTCATTTATTCTCAATCCAACACCAGAGTGATCACTGAAAAACATAAGTAAGATGTCACTTTTTTGCTCAAAATGGCTTCTTATTTAACCAAAAATGTCAAAGACCTTATAATGGATTTTAAGAAAGGCCACTCTATAATTTAACACCCCAACTGAATCATGTCGAAGAATGAAAGTGGAGCACTAGCCATAATCATGCCAGGAAAACAAGTGTAAACTGTCCCTTTACCCTGTTACCCCTCTGATTACATCTTCTATGACGCTTGCTCCCTTTTGTTTATTCAGTGCCAGCCACTGCAGCTCTTTCAACCTGCCAGACATGCTCTGCCTCAGGGCCTTTGTACTTGCTGTTCATTCTTCCTGAAATGCTCTTTCCTTCCACATTCACATTTGCTTCTTTACTTTCTTCAGGCCTTTTAAAAATGTTGCTTTCTCAGCAAAACCTTCTCTAGCCTCCTTTCTGTGCTCAAGTTTATTTCTTCCCTCACTTCTTTGCCTCTTGTATTGCTTTTCTTATCACTATTGAATGTACTATATATTTTATTAATTTATCATATTTATAGTCTATGTCTCACTAGAACATAAAAACTTCCAGGGCAGGGTTTTTATTTTTTAATCTTCCCACCACCCCAGTTGACTCATTGTAGTATTTCTAACACCTAGAATAAACAAATATTTGTTGAATTAATAAATAAATGAGTGAAAGAATTGCAATATTTTTTATTTATAAGTGTGAAAAATTAGAATATGCTTACCTGTTCAATATTAAGAGCTTAATTATTTAGATTATGATGCATTTATATAGTGGGTTATTGTGCCACCTGAAAAAAATTATAGCTTAAGAATACATTCATTTACAGGGAATGTTATCTGAATAAGGGGATTCACAAAGCAATATGTGTATTGTTTGCATACAGTTGTGGGCAAATATGCATAGTGATAACTGTAGTTACTACTGGGCTATGAGATTATAGGTTAACTTGTATTTCTGTTTTTTTGTGTATCTGAATATTCCACTTTGTCTTCAAAATGCAGGTAGGATTTGCCTAATTAAAAAAAACCCCAAAATTTATGGAAATTGACATTATTATTGGTTAAAGTCTAGAGTTTCCTATCTATTCTTTGTATCATTTTGGATGTAACCTTTCGTCCTTTGGTCCATGGTTCCCAGTGGAAAAATAATAATTTTTAAAACTATATTGTTAGCTGTGAGTTTGTCATAGATGGCCTTCCTTATGTTGAGGTATGTTCTCTCTACACGCACTATGTTGAGAGTTTTTATCATAAATCGATGTTGAATTTTGTCAAATGCTTTTCCTGCATCTATTGAGATGATCATATGATTTTTTACCCTTCGTTTTCAAAGGCATGGAAACTTATCTTCAAAAGAAATTTAAGTAACTAAAACTGAAAAAAGGGGAAGTTCCTCTAGCTGAAATAAGAGTCAGGAACATAGTTTCAGGACTCTGAGGAACTCATTTTGAAAAGCACTGAGAGAGATGATCTCTTAGGTGCTGTGGCAGAGACAGCTGACTCCGATTTGTGTTCCCCTTCTGTAATGTAGCCTTGTTGCTAGGGTGCAGCTCCCCAGCCATGGACTCCTCAGCTCCTTTTACATCTAGGTCAGGCCATGTGACTGGGCTCTGGCCAATGCATTGTAGGGTAGGCAGGATGAGTACAACTCTCAGGCCTGGCCCATAACCAGCCCCCCTCGCCCTGTGACCTTCCACTTTCTCTTTTCCATCTGTCGGTCAGATTTATGCCTAGGATACCTTTAGCCCTGCATTGATGATGGCAGATGTCAGCCTGGGGCTCTGAATATAACACAGAGCAACCCTGAGTGCTACCCTTAGCCTTATGACTTTTATTATATGTGAAATTTTAGGATTTATCTGTTATATCAGCTAAACATTTCTTAACACTCTAACATCGCTCAGTTCTATATTTATTCCCAGGTAGTAGTAGAATTCAAGCAAACAATTAGGTTTATACTTTTTAGGTACTTTTTCCTCACGGGGGTATAATTTAAAGAGTAGAAATTGAAAGAAATTTAATAATTCATATCCTGGACTTCATGCAAAATAGTCATCTATTATATACTTCAGTGTTTTTTAGAACTATCTTGACCTTTTTTTTTTTTTTTTTTTTTTTTTTGTATGGCTATTTCGATGCAGCTTTTTAATCTGTCCAGTTCAATATTTTGTTCACTTTTTAGTTACTAACCAAGGTGCATTGCTACCCTCTTGAGAAAGGTGCCCATTTATCTGTCAAGTCCAGGGAAATTGTGAAGTCCAAGATCTTTCATAATAGGAGCATGGGATAAGGGTAAATTAGACTTTATACCTGTCCTTTTGCTTTTTAAACCCAAGCACCTTGAAAGGGTCCCATTGACCATTTATCCTCCTCAGAGTTGTATTTGTTTTTTTCCTGGGTCCTACTCCATGCAAAGAAACATGCAGGGTGTAGAAAGAGGGCAGGGTAGGTGCCCAGGAAGGAAAGAGATCTAGATTACTTAGGAAGGCCCTGTCTTTACTCTTTGGTGCTTGCTCTTCTCCAAAATACATCCTTCCAGGAAGAGTATGTGCATATGTAAATCTATAATTGTCATATATCTATATCTATATATCTATATATCTATATCTACATATACATATACATATACATATATACATACATATATATATATATATATATATATATATATATATATATATATATATATATATATATATGACAATTCTGCTTGCTGTTCCTAGGTAACAGAGGTTATTTGGGCTTCTGGACTAGTTATAGGATATGTATATAACCTTCATAGCTTCATATTATCTCCTGTTTCGGGTCTCAGTGTCAAATTCTCCCCATCTTTGCCTTGTCATGTGACTGTCCAGCTGCCTGATTCTTGAAGCCACTTGATTTTGGCAGAAGCATGGGACTGCCCCTCAACCCACTGCCCTTCCAAGAAATAAAAATAACACCGCAGCACTTGGGCTGCCACCACTTCACGTGTCCCCCAGGGAAGCTCCTGTCTGTGATATCGCATTCATTTCTGAACACTGGTATTGTACTTTTCGAAATTCCCCCCAATTCACAGAGAAACACTTGATGAATAACAATGAAACCAGCAGCATTTATTGCCAAGCAGGGCAGTCTCAGTCACATTTTTAAAAAAGAGCTCTTTGCCAAAATGGGTTTAAGTTTCAAGACACGTTTCACCCTTAGTTAAATATAAAGGTCACTCGGTGAACAAAGGGGAGATTGTGTGTTCTTGGTGATCACAGATGAAGCTGGAAAGGCAGCCTCTTTCAAACAAAATGAGGGGCTAAGTGGAAAATGAAGGCGGCAGAATTCTGCAGAGCCGCACTCGGCAACAAGGGATGCTGGCATTTTTTTTCTTGACACAAACACAATAACACATAGAGAAAAACCTATCAGATGATAGTGACCCAGGTGCTGTATAAACAGATTTTCGACAGGCATTTGGAACCCCTTGGTATCTTTACTTTCTCCCACTCCCTGCTACTTTATCCTGTCAGATTCAATACAGCCTTCAAGGGCACTGGAAGCAGACGAAAGAGAAAAATGTCGGGGGAAGAGAAAAGGGGAAGGGGAGAAAACAATTTCCTCTCCTAGCATTTGTTAAAGAATAAAAAAAGCACACGACGTGTAAAAATCATTTATTCTCTATCCAATGGAGCCAACATGTTTGACACTGGTTTGCTGAGAGCTTATAGAGAAACTGTGTTGCCATTTTATTCACATAGGGTTTTAAATTATATAAAGCTTCTTTGAGATGCTCTGTTGGGTATGATCTGAATAGTCAAGCTTGGAGAAAAAAACAACAACGACATGCAGCAACTCTCATAGGCTCATACGAATCCTGAAGTGGAAAGAAAAGATGAAACGATAATAAAAATATTTACTTACTCTTAGACAGCAATATAATACACCAATATCAAAAAGGAAATAAAAAGATAGATACACTTTGAAAAGGAATACACATAGAAATGTCCAGCTTTCCCCCGGGGCTATTCTTTAGGGTCAGGGAAGTAGGGTCTGGCTATAAAAACCAAACATGACAGGATTCTAGAGATTCTGTCATTCTGCAGATGATATATTTTGAAATGTTATTTTCTCATGGAAAATACATGCTTTTAATTAACAAATACATATATTCATTGCAGTAAATTAGAAAATACAGATGAAAGGAAAAAATATAAACACATCGAGCCTAACTTCTTAGCGATAAGGATGGTTAAAAACCATCCTTATAAGAAAAAAAAAGGTCACCAGTGATCAAATATCATCAAATTAACAAAAATAACTATTTTGGGGATGCAGAAAAATAATTATTCATGTATATATGTATGGGTATGTATACATTGATGTATCTATAGCTATATTTTTCTGGATATTTTCCCTGCATTGTCTTCAATCTCTAAAGCATCACAATAACACTGTTCTTTCAAATTCTCAGAGAATTTTTTGTACAAAATTTTCTAATTTGCTGATCCAGTTCCTATAATATTCATTCTTCTGTTCACCAACTCTTCTGAAATGTTAAATTCTGCATTTATGCTATTTATTTCCAAACAACCCTAATGAATATCCAATTTTCCTGGCTCCATGAGTGCTTGCTCTTGTTCTATAGATAGAAAGTCCTTTGGAATGTGTATGAGAACATGAATGAGACATTTTCCTTAGTTTTCTCTTGTGACAGCTCTGTTTAAGAGGAAGTGTTCTCATTTCAAAATTGGTCTTCTTTGGAACTGTTGAATCTGATCATATATCCAATAATTTCCTTTTGCTCATTCTCATAGAGTTTAGTATTTGTTTTTCAGTTTGATTATATCTACCATTGTGTGGGTTGTACTTTGAGTACTGCAGGTCCAGACAAAGGGAGACTGGTGATGCTGAGATGCAGCTCAGCTATCCTCAGTCAGAGAAGATGTGATTAGGAAGAGGAGAGATGGTGATTGAACTGCAGGTGGGGGTTGCGGTGACAGAGATCATCACCTGTGTGTTTAATGATTATATTTCTGTGATTGTTGTGGCTGCCTGAAGTAAGTTAGCTGACCCAGCGGTCATGATTGTTTAACTGGAACGGCAGTTCGTGCTGATAAGGAGTCAGCATCTGTGGTGCCTCCACGTTAGTCACCTTGGCTTTCTGGGCAAGTTGCATTCAGGAGTAAGTCTCACAGGATGGATTCTGACCTCATGCTGTTTTGGGTATCTGTAATTAACTTTTCTTAGATGTGCTCATATGACTTAGATTTTATATATATATGCCTTAAATTTTGGAATATCTTTAAATTTACAAAAGTTGTAAAAGTAGTAGTGAGTTTCTGTATACTCTTCACATAGCTTCCCTTAATATTAACATTTTATGTAACCAAGGTATATTTGTCACAGTGAAGTAATTGACATTGGTATAATACTGTTGCTGAACTACAGGTTTTATTTAGATTTCATTAGTTTTCCCATGGATGTCCTTTTTCTGTTCCAGGATCTAATCCAGAACGTCATATTCCATTTGAATGTAATTGAGTTTGACTGCCTAGCAAAAGCCACCCCAAATTTTCTCCCTTTCACTCCTTTATGGGAAGTCATTTTAGCTTGATTTCCAAGCAGATGTTTTTCTCCTGAAGTAAATTGTGGTTTGACCATCGCTTTTATCACCTTAGTCCCTGTTTCTTATTTTTATAGCAACTTTTAAATATCTTGCAAATTTATGAGTCTTTCTCTAGTTTCCAAGAATAATACAGATTATTTTCTCTTATACAGTTTTTATTTCTCTTTGTCTCTATCTTATTTCTTTGGGGATGTTAAACTCAGGGCCCACATTATCATCCTAAAGGCATTAAACTTGTCTCTAAAATATCGTTTTCCTTTGTAAGCACAGAATTAGAAATTTTGTCACATATAAAATGAGTCATGTGCACTGGGTTCTGGAATGGAATCACTAGGTAACTTATTTCTTTTCATATCCAAATGCACTAAGCTCAAATGAAAAGTCTTTCTAACCAAGAGCCTACACTACTGCACTGTCCATTTTGGAAGAACAATTCTGAGTCTTCAAATCGACTCTACTTTTGTTTGCCCAAATCTTCCAAGGCCCTGTCTTTGAAGGCACATGTAGAGTTTCTACTATTGATCACAATTCATCTTTCCATCTATTGTGTTGTAGTATTCATGGATCCTTCAATTGCAATACCAAATATCTTTCCCCAAAAGATATCATGTGGCTAAGTCATGGTACTAAAGCCTTCAAGGTTGATGTGATTCATGGCATTGGAGCACATATAAGTTCCACCATATGTTGCTTTTCATTATGCTTTTAGACGGGCACCTAGTGTGGTCATTGATTTCCTCACACACCCTCAGTGCATGGAATGTCAATTTTTAAATTTGGTATGCATATTTTATCACATACATTGGAACAGAAGCCTAGCAGAAACACCTACAGGCATGGAATTGTTATGTTTTTTTGGGTTAGTCCCACTCTAGGTAAGTACATGAACTGTCTGTCACCTTTCTACTCTACTGTGATTACAGGGCTGAATTTAGAGTCACTGTTAGTCTCATTTTCTGTTTCTTGCTCCTCTCTAGGAATGTGCACTCTGACTTGCTACAACCCTTTAGGCAATTTCTCTTTATATTAAAGTCCATTAAATTATAAACACATTAGATTCCCCAATCTATTTCTGCCCTCAGGAAAGACTGATGTGGTTTACAATTGAGAATTAATGTACAAATGAATCCCAAGGTATATCAGAGGAGGGGGACTGTCAGGAGATTATAAATTAATTTTTAATAAAATTGCAAAATGTGTTAGGATTGATGCAATTGGTGTTTATGTTTATGAAGCATCCAGCAAACATAATGGCTTAAAATAGTTCACAAAAATAAAAGAAAATCCAACCTTTCCCCAAAGAACATATAAAGTTTCCAAGAACACAAAGAAGCCCCCAAATTTGCCTGAAGGAAAATATTAACTTTGAGGACTTGCCAAAATCCTTCTCTCACTCTTCTTTCAGATGGGCCAAGAGTTGTACAAACTGAGCCCATTCTGTTGGAATCTTGTATTTGCATTCTGCTGTTTGTTTTTTTCTTCATTGGTGGCACTTCTCACTCTTCTGTCATACAGTGTTCAATTACTGACCCCATTTCTCTTTTGGAAATCTTCCTTGAGAATCTTTAAACATTTCTTATTCAATTCTTTTTAAAAACAAACTGCTTTTAGTAGTGCTCAGCTATTTCAGGACATAGTATTTTATTTTCCCTGTGTTTTGGGTTTAAATATTATTATTTTCTTTTTCCTGGGTCTCTGGTCCTTTGAAGAAAGGAATCCTATAAACGTTAAAATCTGTATCTCAGGAAAAATATAGACCTTTTTTTTCCCCCCTGTAGTGGCTTTTAGGAATCAGAATGGGCTAGAAAGGGTAACACACAGAGACCACCCTGAAAAGTCCTCAAAATGGTCCCTCTTTGGAATGAACCAAGTGTTGATCAGACAAAGGACACAGGAATTTGTTGTGGATTTTCAGTGTTTATAGATAAATTTCTACCAGGACTCCAGTTTCTTAGAGGGCTTTGGGAAAAATACCCTTATCTCAATTTAGCACTCTTATAAATACTTTGAAAACTAAAGTGGTAAGTATTATAAAATGTAACTTTGGTAGATTAAAGATGGCTGCAAATTCTTTACTACACTTTCCATTTGAGAAGTGGAGTCAAATTTCCTTCCCCTTGACTGTGGGCTGGTCTTAGTGACTTGCTTGACCAATAGACCATGACAGAAATGCTATTTGGGGATTTCTGAGGCTGGGTCTTAGGAAGCCTTACAGTTCTGCCCAGATATCCTGGAAACCAGGTGTTCTGTAGGAAATGTCACTTTCCTGAAACTACAAGGTTGCTAGAAGTCAGAGCCAAATGGAGAGGTCATAGAAAGATGAGACACCATCTTGACAGAGTGGCCAAGGAGCCCCAAGACCCCAGACACATGAGTGAAAAAGCCAGATCACATGTGTATCATCTAGTTCCAGTTGCCCCCATAATGCCACACGGACCAGAGATGACACTGCCCTGCTGAGTCGTTCCTGACTTCCTGAACTGCAAAACTGATCAAAAATAAAAAGTCTGTGTTAAAAAACTGCAAGTTTTGTGGTAGTTACCTACACACAATAAACTGAAACAGTAACCAAATCAAATATTTAAAATGAGTAGATATTTAATACACTGAACAGAGTAAATTGGACAAATTGTACCAACCCATGCATATTTTAATCCTATCACCCAGATCACTAAGGATCAAAGCACAAAATTTAGTGAAAACCTAGCCTGGAAAACTTGTCCTTCAGAGAAGATCACAGATGCAGCTGCGATCCAGACCAGAGGGTGTGTGCTGAGCCAGCACGTCTGCACCCCTGATCCAAACTCACATTACATTTAGATATCACCCAAGATTGCAGTGAATAATTCTTAGTCAAGCTTGGCATAATCCCAGAAATATTGGCCAAGCAAAATCAAATGCCAAAATTGCAGCCCAGACATTATTTAGCATTTCTTAATCAAGTTCATTGCAGTCTACGTGCACGTAGTAATATGCTTAGCATGCTGTGCTGACATTGCAAGCCTTAGACTTTAAGGCAACTGTATGCCTTCCCCCGAAGGACATATATTTTTTGGTAAAAAATTCTCTACTTCTTAATGAACACCAACAGGGAAATCCCTAAAAAGGACCCCCCCCCCCGCAAGGAATTATTTAAATATTACCCAATTTAAAACTCCCAATTTTATTACACTATTTCTTCTATTGTTTCACACATTTCCCTACAACATAGAGCCATGCCAGTTTTGAACAGTCACTCAAAAAGCATGTAACAATTAGCCTTCAATGTCCAATATGCAATTGCAGCTTTTACTACACTTTAAAGGAGCATCCTCCTCCTTGTGACTTTTTGATAGTATTTAGCTACCACCTTGACCTGATAGGGAAGAAACACCCACTTACTGGGCAAACAGGTCAAAGAAAGTAGATAGCTGTTTTTTCACTCCACGATAAGCACAGAGAAAATCCCAGGAAATAGCTAGGTCTCAAACCACTATTATGCTCTGACAATTTACTTTAGTTATGGCTTTGGGAAATTTAGATTCCCTTTTCCCCCTCAATTTCTATCTCTGTTAGTAGAGATTCCAGCCTTGCTACAGCTTCCATGTCAGCCTTCACACTATCGTAGTTGAAGGATTTATATCATTTGGGGATTCATTCTGATCCTCTTTGACATTTGCAGGAAAGTTTTTTCTGTCTTTTTGGGTAGTTGAGGGAAAGATCACTTGGACCAAAAGATGATTATGTAGACATTTGAAAGTCTACTGATGCCGTTCTATTTTTTTTTAAAGAAATGTGTGTTGGGTCTAATAGAAGATCAAGGAGTGTTCTGAATGCTAATCATGGGCATGCCTTAGGCAATGGCTGTGTGTGAGTGTGTGTGTGTGTGTGTGTGTGTGTGTATTTGTTCCACTTATGTATGGCTGTAAAACGAACCACTTCTAAAACTTAGTGGAGTAAAACAACAGTCATTTTCCTATGCTCATTAATTGATGAAATTTTTGGGAAATTTATAAGGGACATAGCTCCTCTCTGCTCCTCAATGAGTTGGGGAGATTTAAACAGCTGGAGGTGGCTGAGACAACTCGATGGGGCCATCTGACTGGGCCTCTTCTCTACTCCATATCTGCTGAGACTAAAATTCCCAGATGGTTTCCTCACCCACGTATCTGACACCTGTGCTAAGATAGCTGGACATTGTTCTTTCTTCATGTGGTTTCTCCATGTAGCTACTCAGATTTCCTTGCAGCATGACAGCCTCGGGGCGCGGGGGGTGGGGGGGAGAGGGAGAAAGAGGGGGTGGCCTTTTTATATGACTGCTGACTTTCCTGAGAGCAAGCATTTGGAGAACCCATGTGGAAGCTGCAAAGCTTTTAGTGACCTTGGCTTGGAAGTCCCAAAACATCACTTCTGTAGTATTCTTTTGGTCAACCAAGTAACTGAGGCCAGTCAGATTTAAAAAAAAGAGTAATTAGATGCCACTTTTATGGGTGAAGCAGCGAACAATTTGTGGTCTTTTAAAATTTGCCATGATGGGTACATTGAAGAGGCAGGTGCCAGTTGCATTGGGAACTCAAGCATGACAACATGGGATAACTGTAAAAGAAGATGACAATGAGAATGGCTTGCTCTTCCTCCTGTTGGCCCCTAGACCATAGTGGGAGGCATTCTTTAGACACCACAGCAAGGGAACAGGGAGGTGTTAGACTCAGTGAGACTCACTGGTACAACACCAACCTGATGAGGCAGCAGGATGAATAGCAGAGAATGAACTCTTGGACAGAACTGGTCTTTTAGGGTCTCTGGACTCATCACCATAAGGGCAGGGACACTTGGAGGGTGGGGGGAGAAAAAATTCACATTTTAGCAAGTTCGAGTCTAAAGATTTTAAATAAATTTTAAAAAGACGTGAAGGTATTTGATAAACTAAGTTGAAGAAAAAGATGGATAGTCATCAGCACTTTCCAGTCAGAATCCCTATGCCTGTGTCATTTGGTCACACAGCTGTATTGCCAGCCAGGAAGCACATTAAATAAACATATCTTTATTTTCATGAAAATCAAACTTTTAACGGCATTTTATATTCAAATAGTCACCAAGTTTCCTTTTTTGGTGATTATTTAGCAAAGTATTATTAACTTGGAAAAGCACATAGAAAAGAGCACATCAAACACCATATATATATAAAGGTGTGTGTGCATGCTCATTGTTCTTTAACATTTTTTACACAAAAATGTATTTCATAAAAATTAAAATAATATAGAAGGATATACATACACACTAATGTAGAAAGATATATAGTAACTGATTTCCTATTATGACTCCTCTCCCCACCAAATCCCTGAACTTGTTATGAACATTTCCAGACCTTTTCAGGAGATCATTTTTCTCAGTCACATGCTTCCATTATCTGTTTAAGGAGACATCAAAGTCCTTATACAAATAAACCATTGAAATAAACCTTGATCACAGATTTTTTATATTCAGCTAAACACAACCATAAAATTTCATTTGTAGTCTTCTTCCAAAAGACAGATTTCTTCCCTCAAAAGTTTCTAACCCCAATTTTAAAAATAAAATAAAATTGTATGGTTATTTAGAGAAAAAAATTATCTTTGTAAAGTCCCTGATATTTATCATTTTTTTTAAGATTTCATTTTTACTCTGCCTGACTTTCACATAGCTAATACATAGCTTCTTGTAGTTTAGTTCCTGCTTCAATTTCAGGGATAGCTTCCTTCCTAAACTGGGAATAATCCTTAAACCAATCACAAGCAGAGTCATGAATCTACGGAGAAGTAATGAGTACATGGGTAGAAGTAATGAGTACGTGGGTAGAATTATTTTGGCAGATTGATTCTGCAAATTGTATGAGTCAGATCAAATTTCTAAACTGGATACTGTCTTTTCTAATGTGGTATCGTGCATTTTCACTGTAGTTGACAACATAACTTCTCAGTAGTTAATCCCTTATGTTAAACCACCATCTTTATGGGGCTCTAGGTTTCAGCGGTAACCCACAAGCTTCCACTGTGGGAGCAGTATCTCTCTCAGTCATTATGGACAGAGGGATCATTTCTTTCCACTTGGCTTCATAAAATTTGCTTGTACCGTTTTCCTTACCCACTAGTCTATGAAGATCCTCCCACTCACTCTTTGCTTCTCATCCCGGGACCCTCACTGGGACTTACATTTCCTTTCTCTAAAGAGATAAAAACAAGCTTTACCCAGTCTGAGAGCTTCAAAATATTTTCTACTTCTGTTCTTGTTTCCAGATTTGCAATCCGTGCTCTTCTATCACCCACTCTAGGTCAAGTGGATTGAACGTCATTACTTTCTCAGGAATCACTCTCCAAGGGGAGGTTTTGGGTTGCTCCCATTCTGTTTCTGATGCCAAGTTATTAGTTCTGATTTAGAAGTGGCTACTGGATGCAGGATTAATAAACTATAGCTGGTAATAATTAGAGTAGAAAACAATATAGATACAGCCGAGAGGAGAAATCATCTCACCTAACCCTAAGTCTACATTTATCCTAATGGTGCCCCCAAGACTTGTTCCCATGCTGTGTATAGACTTCCTTTCCTTTATCACATCCCATTTCACAGTAATTGTTCAACAAGCATGGTGGATCACTGTAAGGCTGCTCCTTATATAACATCTTAGTAGAGAATTTTCGTGATTTACATGTATGTCTCTGGAGCAAAAATGCAACCATTCTTTCACTACTTATAGTTGGGGTTAGCAGTTGTCTGCACAGTGCCAGTTTCAACCTACAAACTCAAACTCATATAATATTAGTAAACAGAACTGACTGATTCTATAATAATTTTCCTATTGACTTAATGGGTGCCAGAAACTATTAATACAGTTTATTGGGTGGCCTAAGAATACTGTAAGAACACGGTATCCTTATGGAACCATGGGGAGACTTTTAATACACGTAATGAGCAAAGAAGAGAGCCTGGAATGTAATAAGAGCTCAATAAATATTAGCTATTATTATTATTAGCTGCTGCAATCATAGTCCCTGACTGGTGCCCAAGGTGGATGTTAATTATTTTGTTCCTTTCTTGTAGCCATTCATTTTGATTTTTGGTATGCAAATACTGAAATACAGTTCTCAGCATGAGTAAACTTCAGCAGGCAGACACAGACTCAGAGTCAAATTCACACTCTATTCTTTGTTTGTACTGGCTGTATGAGAGTACATCAAAATTCTGGAAGAATACGTAATGGTCTGAACAAATGATTAATTACCAAAGAATATTTCTGTGTGGAAATGGTACACGGGAAATACTAAAGAAAAAAATTAAATGTCAGCCATTTTCAGGGAGCTAAGAACTCCCTCCCATTCTGAATATCCTTCTACATTTGACAAAAGCAGAGATTGAGTATTCACTGAATTGAAGAAAACTATTAGAACTGCCAAATGAGGTTTCATGACATATTTGTGAATAGAGTTATGTCATCAAACTTCGATTCAAAGATATTTTATGGATATGCTATTAAGAGCACTGTCAGGATCAGATATGTAGAATTTACTTAAAATTTAGAAAATTGGATATGGACTTTTGTTGACCCCCTAATAATGTGTTACACTATATATAAAATGTTCTATCAAAAAATAACATGTACATGAAGAAAGTACATGCACATTATCTAATTTCCTTCTTTGAAGCCTTTAAAAAAATTTGTGTTTATCAGGCAAAACCATGAAAATGTTACCTAACAACGTCTGGGCAAGCTCTCAGCTGTGCATCACCGTAAACATAGCTATAAACGACATCTCTAAAGCAATTCTGAATTCTGTGGCTCAAAAGGCTGAAAGCCCTGGAACATTTTCCAAACTTGAAGCTGAGTATTGCCTCACAAGGTATGCCTTCTTAATGAGAGTGTTCAGCCTAAGCTTTTATGAAAATTGTTCCAATTAATAGTCTTATATGATGGATATGGAATTGTCGTTATGAATTTCCATTCCAGTTCACTTTATGCAACAGCAATCATCCTTAAAGGCTCATAATTTCTTTTAATTGAATATTTCATTACCAGGCAAGGGTACAGAGAGCAAAACTAATTTTCCTTGTCTTTTATTTAGGCTACTTGATTTGGGAGTAAGTGCTTATGATGTCGGCCTAAGAAGCAATCATTATTCCTGCTTCTAAAATTAAGTTGCTGAACAATGGAGAGCAAATTATTTTATGTTCTATGCCTCAGTTTCCCTTTTGGCAAAATGAGTTGTTGACAATTAAATTTCAAAAATAAAAAAAATGAGAAATTAAAGTGAACAGGCTCTTCCCCACCTAAAGTCTAAATATGTTGTTATTCTCATTAAGAACACCTATCTGTGTTTCACTTCCTTTATTTCCCTTTCCTGTCTGGGGCAGGCTGCACTTCACTCAGTCAAGTTTAGGATGGTGAAAAAAACAGCAAATGAGGATTAGATAACTTTCAATTTTGTCCTGGTTCTATAATTTATTTTGCCATGCAACGTTGGCCCGGTTGGAGCTGCTTCAAGACTTTTTTCCTCATTTGTCCTTATGTCCTATTGGCCCTCACCAGGGTTTGGGGAGCTGCTCTTTATTATCTGCTGAGTCACCAAAAAAGCATTCCATCCTGACTATACATCTGATTATGGGGTTTCCTTAAAGCGAAATGACAACTAACCCTGCCATGTGTCATATCTGTGCTTACCTCAGTCAGTCACTACCAGGACCCGGGTTTCTTCTGTCATCCATCGTACTTCTGACCCTCATTCCTGTGGTACTCTTTACCTTCCCTAATCTCCCAGTCTGGATCCCCAAATCTCCCTCTCTATTCCCTCCAATCTGTAAGATCGCCAAACCTTTGATCACATTGTTTTTTCCTGTCTACCTATACTCTCTGATTTTTCTCCTTGCTCAGATCAAATTCCACTGTGTCATTAGAATAATTCCCTTGTAGATAATCATAGTTCTCTTGTATCTTTTCCCTTTTACTATTATTTTTTTAGCAAAAGGTCAAGCCTTAAGTAAATATTATTATATATTTTCTTATATCTACTCCTAGGCAAGTTGAACATCGCTGGGGGAGAAAAATCACACGATTAATACTTCACTATATATTAATCATCTCAATTCTCACTTCGGCACCTAATGTAGCCCCCAAATCCAACTATGTTTCTCTAATAGGTTCATTTTTCTACTCCACAAGAAGTATGTATCTGTTCAAAACTCCAAAACCTTTTTTCAGTCTCACATTCAGCTGAAGACCTTGTCTCAAACTTTATGCAGAAAGTAGGAGTTTTATAAAACAAACTCATGTTTTCCCACCAGGGACCCTACAAACCTTCCTAAATTTATTCCCATCTTCTCTTTGCCTCCTCCTCTTGAAAGCAAATTGTTCTTTTTTTCCCTCTATTGAATCATTTAATTTTACAGCTTCCATATTGCTAAATTCAATTGGCATATTTCTGTCCTCATCTCTATCTCAGCATTTCCTTTTTTCTTCATGGGAATTACTGTGATTGTCTTATAATTATTTCTTACTCCCTTAACCTATTTTGGATCTTCTTTCCCCTCTAGTATCTATGTTCCCTGAGGCTGGAACATGTTTTACTTCATACTGTTTCCTCCTGAGTGCCTAGCTGATTTTCTGAGTCACTCTATACATATTCATTAATGAATGAATTAAATAATGAATAAAGAAAGAAGCCTATATAAAGTTAATTTAAGGGTCAAATGAAATTATGTAGGTCAAATCACTTTTAAAAATGTTAAATGTTAGAGCAAAGCATTTTTATTCCTTTTTTTTTTTCTACAGTAAATGATAGGCCTAGGACTATTTCCATCCCTCTATCTTCCAAGCCATCTGTTTGGGTTCATTCATAAATCTTCACAAGTTCTATCTCATGGAGGAAGCCTGAGCAGACCAGGTTGGTTGGGAAGAAAATTGTTACCTCCTTCGTATATTTATGCTTGGCAATTGTCTTCCCGTATGTCCAATTATGTGTACAAGATAAGTGAAAATTATGTGGAAAAAAACCCCAAGAATCTTAATTAACTCTAAAGGATTAATGTTAATTGTTTCATTTGTGTATATGTATCAGTGCAAGTGTGCTATACACAGGTTTGTAGCATGAGGTTGAGAAGGGACTGTGTCTGATGACTTTTAAAGCTCCATGTACCCTATGAGCTTGGTTCTTTTAGCATTATGTGGGATGCGGGCTTAGCCACAAGACAGGCTTAAAGGTTTAATAATGGAAGACTTTTCTTCCTAGGTTAATTTACACTAAGGTATTCTGCTTGTGGGGTCCTTCAGTTCACATGTTGGTTAAAATCTTTTCATCATCATTCTTTGCTCCTACAGGATAAAGTTTATATCCTTGGTATATCACACACAAGTTCGCTTGTATACTAGAACTTCACTCTGTATCTATAATATTATATATATATATATATATATATATATATATATTTTGGTACTTCTATTTAACCCATCTCAAACTCCGCTGGATACTTTGACAAACTTAAGGATTATTGGCTATAAACCTAGCACTCTTTCATGTCTCCTCTTCCCTGCCTCCCTCCTGAGAACTCTAAACCTTTTCTTTTTTTTTTGCCTCTAAAAAACATCTATCCATCTTCATGAATCAGTGCAAATTTTATTGTCCTCCGTAAAGCTTTATTTAACCCTCTAGAATGAATTAAGCACTCCTTCTTTTGAGGAGTCATAGCTTCAGGATATTCTTGTGAAATATCCGTATTTATATTCGTATTCATAACCCCAAGGATGCCACTCACATCCTAGTCTAAGTGAATTATACTCCTTGGGCTACACAGTTTGCAGTCTTGTTGAACAGATATGGTGACTCTCTAGATTGTATTTTTGTTTTTCTATACATTACAGTACCTCTTCATATCGCACAGCCCTCAATCCTAAACACTCTTTTGGTCTTTTCAGGACATACTTGATTACCTGCATTCTTTTTATTGCACCTTTTATATTTCATAATTTTTTGTTATCATTATAAAAGGAAGTATCATTCTCCTTGCCTCACCATTAAGTATGATGGAATTTCCAGAGAAACATACTTGACCTCTCTACCTATTCCTGCTTCTATCTCTCAATTGGTTATATATGGGGTGGGGTGGGGGGATAAAAGACAACTGTTACTTATAGGTCAAATCTGAAGACCACAGTTTAGTTTTGTTCTGAAATACAAATATTGCTTTAATGGATAAAGCCTGGTGGATAAGGTTCAAGGCAGTCAGAGTTAAAATGTGGCAATTTTACTGATACAAATGTTTCATTTTTGCCTGTTGTAAACTTGTAAACCTTTTTAGCTTAGTCTGCAGGAGTCCAATTCTGTTGCTTTTTCTCACTAAAATGTCATGTATAATTTGAAGCAGTGAGCCAAGTTTGAAAATAGAGTAAAGGAAGTCTAGGTCTTGTGATCTAGGTTTGAAGCACATTTTGTGCTTTATTGGAAATCATGTCATTTCTGTTAAAAAGCAGAGTTCCCCTATAAATACAGAATCAATAGTTTTTTGTCTCCGCTTATTTGAAAATCCTGTCTAATAACGATTGTTCTTCTGCTGGATTTTGAATATTAAAAAACTAAAGAGAATCAGTATGCCCCTCAAATAATTTGTTTGAGTTTAGCATTGCCAGTAGCTAGAGGGCAACGTTAATGAAGCTAAACTCATAGGTTTGATGCGAATATCCACCAGTAGCTTTGCTCTGGTATATGGCCTCAATACATTTTTTAACTAGGAGAATCGCCTTATGATTGCGAACCAGTTATCTCAATAAATCCTTGGAGGGGATAAGAATATACGGATGCAAAATCCACTACCACTAATGTAAAAACAGCTTATGGTTTTACTTTATGGGATTCACTCCATCTATCAAATTAGGTGAACTTGACCAATTTTATGGCATTAAGTATAATTTTTATGTTGATTATGCTCCAAACTGTGTCTCCTCACTTGGCTCCACTTCCAACTCATGTATCTGTTGATACCTTCATGAGGTATCTCTTCAGCATTTCATACTTATAATGACCAACAAATCAAAACAAATGAAACCATCAAAAAAATCAAACAAACAAGACAACCTTGCTGTTTTCACTTCCTGCCCAACCTATTTTTTCCTCAAATCTTCTCCACCTCAGTTAATGCCATCACTACCTACCCAGTTGTTCAAGCTCTAAACCTCTCAATTCTCTCAACCTCAAGCTCTAAACGTCATTCTCAATTCGTCTCTTACTCTCATCCCTCAAACCCATCCATCAGCAAGTTGTTGTCCTACCCCCATACCTGTCCTTAATCCACCTCTGCAGCACCATGCTATCACCCTAGCTAGCTTACACTACCCAGACTTCTGATTAGCCATCCGCTTCCACTTTTGTGTCCATTTAATTTATTCACTATAGAGCAGTTACTGTTAAAAAGAGAGATCAAATGACAGAACTTTCCAGCGACTACTCTTTGAACTTGGGATGAAATTCAAACTCTTATGCATTGACTACAAAGTCCTGACTAACTGATCGTTGCCTACTTTTGTGACTTCACCTCAGTGATCACTTTCTCTTCCTTGCTCAATACATTCTAGACACTGGCCTTTTCCTGTTCTTTTGTCTCACTGACTCTTTTCCATTATAAGCCTCACATCTGCTGCTTCTTTTTCTTTAACTGCTCTGTCCGCAGATTTGATTTCCCCATGCCTATTTTCTCATCACTCAGGGCTAATTTTAATGTTACCTCCTAAGCGAGATGTTCCTTTGAAGATCAGACTTATATTAACTCTCCTATCTCTCAGTCACTGTATTTTATGGCTTTTATTAGGACTTATTCTTATCTGAAATTACTTTGTTTATTTATTTGTTTACATGTTTATTTTCTGACTACTTCAGAGAGAGGGTAAGCTCTCTGAGAGCTGAGACTTCATGCTTCTGCCATATATTCAGTATTCTAATGGGCCTTCATTAAATATTTATTGAATACATGAATATCAGTGTGCTGCAAGAAGATTGTGCATCATCATTGACAAATATCATTCCCCCTTTGACAGCCTGGTACACTCCTTTATTAATCATTCTCTTTACATCTTCAACTGTTTTATTAGAATGTTGAAGTTCCAGGTTGAGTCTTCTGAATAAGAATGGCAAAAAAAATTAATTTTTTTAAAAGGTAGATGGTCCAAAGTGAATTAAATGTAGCTCATGCTGAATTCCTTGAGAAGTATCAGCTGAAGAAAATATAATTGGAAGTCAGTAACAATAAATATTGTCATAAAATTGTAAGAAACTTGCAGAAGATAAGAGATCAGAAAAAAATTGGAAAAGCTTGAAAAGAGATGCTGTGGGGTTAACTGAGATTGAAATAGAAAAAAGATGAGTTATTTGAAGATCATGTGCATTTGTCAATTTTGAAAGGTGGAGAAAAAAAGTTTGTGGTTAGTCTCTTTTGCAGAGGGATGTAAAGAGAAAGTTAAAATGTCACTTCCTCTGGGAAACCACTGCCTTTGGTGGCATTTCCTTTTTCTAATTTCTTTTCGAATATTTGTCTAAAACATATATTTTCCTATTTTCATTATCTGTTTGGCACTTACTAACCCCAAGAGCATCCTGAGGGCAGAAACTATAACTTATACTTGCCTTTTGCATCCATTTATCAGCTAGCTCAGTGTTAGGAACATGGCAAGGGCTCAAGCCATCTTTCTCATGGGGAAACAGAACTGCTCTACGGCGGAGTAAGCAGTGTTGGTATTAGCACGTCTGTGTTCTACTCCCGACTCTACCCCAGCCAGCACTGTAACCCCTGTAAACTTCCTTTTTGCGTCAATGTTTATGTACAAGTTTGGATTATCTGGTAGTTACAGAATCCCCCTTTTCTCCTAATGTGCTAAGGAATACTCTGAAATTCTCCAAAGCCTGATAGTAAGAATTCTATGTGTAGCAGGACTTCATGTGAAATTTTCCTACATATGAAAATTGCAGCATTGTGTAGTACACAAAAGGCATTGTGTAGAATTAACCTCACCCAAAGAAAGATTTGGCCTTTCTCCCCAGCTCCTAGGAGGTAACCTCAAGGTCCTTGAAATCTTGCCTGATCAAAGTGTCTTTATATATCTGGGGACCATGGGCTATGCCAGATAGTCTATGCAAAATAATGTGATATATGGTAAAAGCTTTAGGCCACGAGGTATCAGTTTGACCTCTGGAAGGGTTGGAGATTAAGCTTAACTATGTATACATGATCTACCCCTACTAACAAGTTTGAACACCGAGGCTCAAGTGAGCTTCCCTGGTAGGCAATACTCTGAACATTGTGTCTATACAACTTTGTTAGGAGAAATAAGTGCTGTCTGCTCTATGGGAGCTGTCTGGGAGAGCATACATGGAAGTTCATGCCTGGAAGTCTCCTAGACCCTGCTTATAATGCCTTTTCCCATTGCTGATTTTAATCTATATTCTTTTGTTGTAATAATCCATAACCATGAATATAACCACTTTGCTGAATTCTGTGGGTCCTTCTAGTGAATTATTGAACCTAAGGTTTAGGGATCTCCTCTGTACTACAAGTACAAAACCTCCAAGTACAAAAAGTACTAGTACTGTCCTGACAAGCCCCCAGATATGTCCGTTGTAGGACTTCCTGACAGGTAAGATGTATGTCCAGTACTATTACAATCTTGCCACCCCTCCCAAATCCATATAAGGACAGGTCTGAGAAGCAGGTGGTGGTGGTGGGGGGGTGTGGCAGTGAAGAGACATTGACCTTATATAGAGTGCAGGGCTGTAGTGGGAGAGCACACCACTTTCTGACGTAAGCAAAGGCAGTTCCAAGAAAATCATAAAGTTTAAAGGTGATGTCAGATGCAGAGATTGGCAATGACCCCCAACCCAATGCTTTTGTGTGGGTGAATTACAGCCCACTCAGTGCTGTCTTGGCCATGGTAGGGTAGGTCGGAATGCTCCTGAGAGATCTTGACGTGAGTCTCCTTAAAGTTTGGGAATAAATATGATCCCAAAGTTTAGGGATAAATAAAGATTGATGTTCATATCTACTTCTGACTGAAATAGCTCTGGAGGAAATATCTGTGCTGAGTAGAACTTCAAAAGATGGCGCTGCACTGTGACCCACCCCCGTGCCTCTCTGGGGGTGGAGCAGTTCCAATGGGTTCATGTGGAGGAAACTGGAAGTGAGAGAAGGGGCCTGAGAACAGGAGAGTCTGGATGGCTGTGCAGGGATGCAATGGTATTCTCAATCCCAGAGAAGATTTGTCAGTGTGTACCTCTGGCAGCACTGATGGAAGATGTAGCTGTCCTTCTCTGAAGGCAACCCTAAGGAAGAAAGAAGCTGGCGTGATACTGAACATCATCCCAAGAGAAACATCCACATCCATACAGAGACTAGCACATCACCTGGGCCACTGACAATAGATGGAAATATATGTAACCGGAGGGAGGCCAGCACCATCTTACATTATCCTACATCCTACATCACACATGATTACCTGTTCTCTTCTATTTCCTCTTACTGCCCCTTTCTGACCACAGAGGGACAAAGTTTACCCGAGGGAGTAGAAGTGTGCCATGAACAGTCACGTTCTTTTCCTCACCTCAGGCTTGTCCAGCCATATGCCTACTCCTCAGTGGAGGATAGGAAGTGCTTTGGAACGAATAGGAGACAACTTTTAAATTGAAGTGGACGCATTCTATAACTCAATATAATTGGAAATGTATGGAATCCAATATGTCATAAAAACATTGAAAGGACATCCAGCATAGAGTCAGTGAAATTTCTGACTTAAATAAAATTTATATTTATATCTCCCACATTGGAGATTTTTAAACAAATCTGGAATATTTTGCCTTCCCTCCTTCCTTCCCTCCATCTCTTTCTCCCTGTTTTTAATTATCTATCTATCTATCTATCTATCTATCTATCTATCTATCTATCTATCTATCTGCCTATCTATCTATCCATCTGTCTATTTATCATCTATCAGTCTCATGTGATGCCAGCCTCTAAAAACCGATGGCCAGAGAGGACAAAGCACATCATACAAGAATTTCCATTTCGGCTAGTGATTGAATGACAGAAACTTTGTTTTTCATTATTTTTTTCTGTAGACATTTGTTGATGAACAAAAAAATGATGACTATACACTATTCTCATTATATTACCTTTTAAAAGGCATACTTAAAATTCAAGGTGGCAAATAATTCTTTGGTTGTGATAGCCTCTAATAGCCCCATTGTTAAGATGGTAATATAGATCTGACATCAGGATGGATTATTATTATTATTTTTTTCAGTGTTGCTTCATCATGGTGTTCAGTGTGAAAGCTTTGCAAATTTGTCCTCCCAATGAGATAGTCCAGTCTGGTAGACAGGACCATAGATAAAGACTCTTTGCCTGGGTGAAAAGGATATTTGAGAGGTAGTGTGTAATGCCATGCTCCACATGGAATTAAGGCCACAAAAGGTTACACACATCTCAGGAGGTACTCTTCTGCTTACTTTAACATATTATACTTATATAAGAAAGATTCTGAAGTTTTAAACAAGTTTTACCCATTAATTAATCTGGTTGCATTGAGATTCCAGATATTTTCACCCCCTAAATTATGTTTGTCAAATAGAAACAAGTTAGCCTTTTAGGGTCTCAGTTTCCTAATTTTTTAAAATTATTTTTAAGTGCTGGGATTCGGTCAGATGATCTATCAGATATTTCAAATTCTAAAATCTGTGATTATCTGAAACAGGTAGTGATGGAAGCAACAGGAACATTTTGCTTCTGAACTGGCTCCATTATGAGCCTGTTATATCAACAGGACACCAGCTTACTTGCCACAGAGTCCAAAAGATTCATGGGCTGGGTGGTTTTCTTGTAGATTTTGGTCACCAATTCTCAAACAAGAAATCACAGAAAACTTGTCTCATCATCCTCACAGTGGGAGACCATTATTGTACTACCTAAATTAGGCCAAGGACTGAGCCACAGTGGGGACTGAACTGCCTCTTTAAAAGCTGCAGTCTCTCCAAGTCAGGGTAAAGGGCACCATCAAGGGAAACCCACTTCAAGGCTAATGAGGACCTGACTGAAAGCAGCCATGGGACTACTTTAGCAAAACTGCCTCCCTGCCAGTGCCTGAGTCGAAACTCAACCATTCTCCAGGAAAATTCTTTACTTGTGCCTCCTAGTCGCTGCTAAGCCACTAACTTAATTCAGAGGGAAGAAGAACTGGTGCTGGCCGGGTCTGTCCCACGCTTCTTTCCCCTTTCACCTACAGGGCAACATGGTGGGGCTCACTGCAGACCAACAGAGAGATCCACTGCCTGTACACATAACCTTGGAACTTCACGTGTGCTCTGAACAACTTCTTGCTGACCACTGCCTCCACGCGCATGTAGTTTCCGTTTAGTTGTTTGTTCAGTGATTCCACACTAGACTATAAGCTCCATGAGGGTAAAGATCATGTCAGCATTTTTGTTTTTTTCTTCCCATATACACTCGGTTGATTAGCATAGCCCCCGAATCATCACTGAAACCTAATAAATATTTATTTGATGAATAAATGGTCTTCTCTACCTTATCAGGAAGTATTTGCTAGTCTAGAAGGTCTTCTGTCTATCATTTCTTCTTTTTTTCATTGAAAAACATGGAATATTGATTGAGTGCCTGAGCCCTATGACAGGCCATGCACTAGCCTAGATACTGCGTATATATCAATGAACAAATCTGACACAGAAATCCCTCTCCTGATTATACTCTAGTGACGAGGAACAGTTTTCTAACTAATAAAAATTGCATATATTTAAGGTATATAATGTAATGTTTTGATATTGTGAAGTGATTACCACAATCAAGCTGATTAACATTACCCATCACCTCACATAGTTACCTTTTTGGGTGTGTGGTGAGAACACTTGAGATTTATTGTCAGCAAATTTCAAGTTTATAATACATTGTTAACTATAGTCACTATGTTGTACATTAGGTCTCCAGAACTTATTCATCTTGCACAGTTTGTACCCTTTATCAACCTCTCCCATTTCTCCCATCTCCCAAGGCCCCGGTAACTATCATTCTACTCTCCATTACTATGAGTTCCACTTTCTTATAGTCTGTATGTAAGTGATACCATGCAGTATCCGTCTTTTTGTGTCTGGCTTATTTCACTTAACAGAATGCCCCCCAGGTTCATCATGTTATCTCAAATGGCAAAATTTCCTTATTTTAAAGGCTGAATAATATTCCATTGTTTATACCATTCTTGGTGGAGAGACAATGTTTTAGGCCAAGATACATGAAGTATTTTCCATAAAGGGCCGGATAATACATAATTTTGGTTTTGTGCATTACATGGTCTTTGTCACAACTTCTCAATCCTGCCATTTTCATGCAAAAGCAGCCATAGACAATATATAAGTGAATGAGTGTGGCTGTATTCCAATGAAACTTTATTTATAAAAACAGATGCAGTCTAATTTTGGCCCATAAGCTAAAGTTTACCATCCCCTGTTCTAGATACAAGGTAGGGCATTGAAATTACCTGGTTGAAAATATGGAAAATGCAACTAGGTACACACTCTCATTTTATCACAGTTGAGAACAAAGATTTAGGTCCTTTTATCAAGCTTGAAGTCCAGAGACACAGGACTTTATATCACAATCAAGATGTAAATAAATCTATAATCAGTCAGTCATATATTGAATACTTGTAAGTGCCTAGTCTCCACTTTGTGTTACAGTTTAGAAAAAAGTTAGACTCTATACTGAAGGGCTGAGAAACAAATCATATTCAATGAAAATTTCATATCCATTGTGAAAAATAGGGGGCTTTGTAAGCTCATATAGATCTTGCAGAATCCACTTTGAACTTACATCCTAACAGTTTAAACTTTTATGAGCAGGAAGCACTGTTATAGCATGACAAGATATGTGATAAGAAGGAGGGAAAATAAGAAATTCAGAGGAAAACCAAAGGAATTCTGTTTCAAAGGCTGATTTCTTCACTTCCTTTCTATGGCCATCAGCAGAGGGAAAAAGGACAGATAGGGAAAGATAATTTGTGCTTTTATATTTCTTTTCTGATCTTGGTCACCAGACAGAGTTAGCAGCAATTTCTACTTACTTTGTACAGGAAGAATCAGTCTTTAAAATAATTAAGAAATCAAGACAATATTTTATTTAAAATCATCTTTATTTTCTTGGATATTACTGACAGCTTTCCATAAAGCTTCTCTGGTTAGTACTTAGGATCTGATAACAAATTAATTACTCAATAGCTGCCATGTGCATGAAATTATGACGTCATCAGATTCTATCCTTCACAAGCTACAGTCTGGAAACTTTAACATAAGTTTTTAATATTCTGAGGCAATGATGTACAGTGAATCCTCAATATCATTGATATTATAGGTTCTGCCACTAAGTGGAAAGATGTATAATGAAACCAATTTTATCATAGGCTAATTGATAAATAAGAGTTAAGTTCCCAGCATATCATCAACATTATAATGAAATGACATTGAATGAAACAATATTTTCTGAGGAACTGTTATATCTTTTTGAGGATCTGATTAATATCTACAAATTTCTCCCCAGAAAATAAATATACATGGTATATTAGGAAAGACTCTTAGTTGTAATCTGTAGACACCAACCTTAATTAATAAGAATAAATGAATTTGTTTGCAGGATATTGGTAGGATTTGGAAGCCATGGGCACATGAGAAATCAGGCATGAACTTAGGGGACCCTGGAGAGCCAGGAAGGATGTTGAAAGGACAGCAATGGCCTTGGAGCTGAGAACTCTGCCAAAATGCCACTATTATGACCATTGCTTTCCTGCTTCTGCTGCCACCATTGTAGTAAACTTTTTTCTCTCCATCCTTTCATCACTGCATCAAATTGGCTAACATTAGGCTGTTTACTCTTGTTCCAACACTGCCAGAAGAAGCAGAGAGGCCCAAATCTTGAATTAGCCATCTATGAAGATGGCATATATTGAGGGGAGGGGTGATTTCTACAAACAGAATGCAGGTGCTAGTGGGAAAGGGAAGACGCAGAGTGGCCAAATAATAACAAATGTCCCCTGTATTTATATACATACAGGTATGTAAATAGAATTTTGGAAAGCTTTTTAGTAATTTATAGACCTATGGATCTAAAAACTACGTATGGTTCCTTTAAAGGTCCATTTTCTCCTCCATTAGCAGATAACCACAATTCAGCCAAGCCACTAAACACTTATGAAGGGTGACTCACTAGGACTCAAAGTCAAGTCAGATGCAGTTCTTGTCTTTAAGGAATTTCTGGTCTGGTAGGGGCAAGAGGAAATTTATACAATTAACTATAACAAAGTGGGTAGTAATTGTTAAATTTATGGTAAATTGTAATAAGATAGCCTAAGAGAAAGATAGCTATTTCAACTGGAAGTTCAGTGTAGGCTTAATGGAGGAGGGCTTTTGAGATGAACCTTGAAGGAGGCGAACGTTTCAACAAATGGAAATGGAGCAGAAGGACATTCTAATCATGGGCTAAGATAAGAAAGTAGGGGAAAAGGTAAACACCATTACCGTGAGTCATATCATCAGTTAGCTACTTGAAAATAGGCATGGTGAGGACTAGTGGGCTTTGGGACTGTGAGAATTAGGGTGAGAGCAGACCACAGGCTAATGAGCATGATCTTTATACTGTGAGCGGCCAAAAGCAGTGCAAGGCCAATAACAGAGTGTGAGCAGAATAGGGACCTGATCATTAGTGTGTAAAAAATATTTACTCTGGAATATTATACAGGATGGACAGAGGTTGGAGAATTTGAAGGCAGGAAGTCTTTCAAAGAGTACACTGCAAACACTCAACTTATGAGTGACTAAGAACTAAGCCAAGGCAATGTGACCAGGAAGGAGAAGATAGATATGCAAGCTATTGTGAAGAAAATTGGCTGCGTTGGGTGATGGGGAAGGAGATAGTTTAGGTGGAATGCAGGTTTGAAATCAGAATGCATGGGGAAAAAGGTGCTATCTAATGACCCTGAATTCCTGAAGCACGTCTTCTAAGTTTAGTTTTAGAAGTGTTGAGTTTGATGTGCCTTAGATACCTAACAAGACTGACACATAGTCGGTTGTTGGAAATGTAGATCTGCGGGGGAAAAAGTGATTACACACATAGTTAAGAGGGTCAGATAGGTGACATAAATTAAATAAGTGATAAAGGGTGCAAGCTCGCAGCATAGAAATGTATGAACTAGAGATATTTTAATTAAAAAATGAAAAATACAAATACAGCACCATAATTATTTGTCTTTCATAATTTGTTATTGTTTTTGACTTGGAACCCAAACACTTATAACTTTTTCAAATAGGGTGAAAGTATAATTGTTAGCCTTGCATTTTGAATTTCAGTATACAATAAACATTCAACCATAATACTTTGAGTGGTGTCAATATTTAGTTTTATTCACTTTCATAATTTGCAAACAACTAATATATGTAATTATGAATATGGACAGTATTTTAGTACAGTTGTTTTTGTATTTAGCATAACTTCATTTGAGATACTTGTAGAATTCTGTTGTACTCCAATTTAGAATCTTCTGTTTGGTTCCTCATGCACAAAGGAAGGCTAACTGCAAAATGTTAGGTCATTTTTTATAAAATATAAAGTGAGATAATTTTTGGAATTTAGTTGCAACTCCACAATTTTGAGAATGTAGCTGAGGCAATATTTTCATTTCTAGAAACCAGTTTCAGGGTATGAAGGTGGGGTAGTTATTATTTCTTACCCAAGAGCTTCCCAAAGCCACAGTTTTTCTAGGAAAAGTGAATGAAAACATTTTTGTGTAACTGCACGTGAACATAGGAACACCCATTCAAAGAAATATTCGGGTTCAGATGGGCTGTAATGTCAACCCAAATGATTATATCTGATACAGTTTCGACTGGTCAACCAGTCTGAGTGTTTTCTTTGGGTGACATAAGCAAGAAGATTTCTTTGAATAGTTCAAAAATATCCTCAGCTCTATGTCACCAGTAAGCCAGATACTTTCAAGCAGTGCAGTATCCAATTCATTACTGCCAAGTACTGAATTGTCTGAGACTCAAACAGTTTGCGTGGTAATGGCTACTTTGACAATGAGTTTCATTTTTAACTTTTGGCACAAAGATCTCCCCGTTTAATGATGCAACATTCTATAACCTAGGAATATGTTTCTACCTTGAATTAAACTTGTACAGCACTGACTATGATAGGACCACAACGATGGGTCTGTTGTCTTGGCTACAGTACTAATTTTGGATTTGTCCATCATGAACATTTTCCTAACATACACAAAAAGTCATTTCCTGATGTTATTCCTATCATGGGCATTCTGCCCAAAAGTCCTTTGGTCACATCAAAATTCCTTTTGACAGCATGAATAAATATAGCTAACTGTATGGTGTTATTTATAGCTGTGCTTTCATCAGCTGCAATAGAATATGCCACAAAAGATTTAACTTTTTCATGCATTGTATCCTATAAGTGCTTAGCCAAGTCTACAATACATTGAGCTACAATATTTCTGGCTAGACAGATTTTTGAAATTGATTATTTCTGCTTAATGCACATAATTTCTGATGTACTCTGTAGACACTTTTTAAAAATAAGCTCACCACCTGCCCAGAGTTTTAAAGCCTGAGGAAATTTTCAGTTAATGGCATTGCATAGTGGTATGGCACTGTAGCAGTACTTATTTTTATTTAACTTTAAAGAGTTTAGACATTTTAGTCCTTTCTTTAAAGTTTATTTGTTTTTCATCACTCATCTTTTCTGTATCCTGATCATAGCTCTTATTATGGTTTGTCTCATAATAGTGTTTAAGTCATGTTCTCCTGACACTCACTTTCTCTGCATAATGAACACATTATATACACATTTTCCTTATAATATTCCCATTGGCTTGTCTCTTTTTACCCTGTTTTAGTGACTGGGTATCAAGAAACACTGTTTACAAAACAACAGAACTAGTGGCTTAATGACAAATAGCCACTTGGTTCTAGTCTCAGTTTTTGGCTCAGTGAGTAGTGACGAGGACTCTGGTAAACTAGATCTGGAATTCCTACATGGAAGGGATTCCAAGCATATATAATTCACCTAGTTACCTTAGTTATTGATTTGTTGGTTCTTTGAATTTTGGTTAGAGAATGTAATCTGTGTGATAACAATCCTTTAAAATGTAATGAGACTTGTTATGTGTGTGGTGCAATATTTGGGAAATTTTTGTAGATATTCCATATGTGCTTCAAAATGTGTATTCTGCAGGTTTGGAGTGCAGTATTCTATGTAAGCTCATAGATCAAACTTGCTAATGTACAAGTTTCCATGTGCTTACTGACTCTTGTCTGCTTGACCTATCAGTTGCAATGATATGTTAAAATCTCTCATTTCAGTGTGTAGTTATCTATTTCTACTTGTGGTTCTGTCAGTTTTCACTTTATATCTTATGTTTTGATCCTATGCGATTAGGTATATATGTATAAATGTAGCACTGATGAATCAAACATCTTATTACAGCCCTTATTTTTGTAATGCTTTATACCTACTGCTTCCTTTGTTTCCTACTGATATACCTACACTAGTTTTATTTTGGTTAGTATACCTTCGACTTTCAACATTTCTGTGACTTTATACATTAGATATGTCCTTTGTAAATGGCACATTGTGGGATAAATATAAAACCTGGTGCTTGATGCTTGCACCAGGAATTCATGTTGCCATTTTGTAATGATGAACTTGAGACTTGCTCTCTCTCTCTTTTTATTTTTTATTTTGAAATAATTTTAAAGTCACAGAAAAGTTGCAAGAACAATACAGTACCTACATACCCTTCACTCAGATTCCACTGTTGTAATATTTGACCATATTGGTTTATCATTCTCTCTCTGTCTTTATCTCTAACTAGCTTTCTCTGTATTTTCTATACCATTTAAGAATAAGTCTTAGAAGTGATGCCCCATTATCTTTAAATTGTTGAGTGTATATTTTTCTAAAACAAGGGTACTCTCCAACAAAATCGCAGTAAATGCATCAAAAAAATTAACATTGGTACAATACAACCACCTTACCCTCAAACTTCATTCAAATTTCTTTTCACTATTCCAAATTTGTCATTTATAGCAGAAATCAAACAAGCATATAAGACCTGCTTCTCATTTTTCTCTTTCTTTTCTGGTCTAGCATTCGATCTGGGATCATGTAGAGGATTTAGTTGTCAAGTCTCCTTAGTCTCCTTCACTTTGGAACAATTTCTTACTCCTTCCTTGGCTTTCATGACTTAATACTTTTAAAGTGTAGAGGCCAGTTAATTTAATTACACATTTGTTAAATATTTCCTCATGATTCAATTTAGGTTATGCAATTTTGGCAGAAATATCATAGACTTGACATGCTATTCAGTGTGAGATTGATTTGTCCCACTACTGTTGATGTTCACTTTTGTCACTTGGCTAGGATGATGAGGTCAGTTTAAATTATTTTTTACTTATTAAATAAATATCATATTTAATGCATGTTTCTTAGAGAGGTACTTTGAGATTATGAAAATATACTGTTCTTTATCAAACCTTTCACCCACTGGTTTTAGTATCCACTGATGAGTCCTCTTTTAAATTTATTATTTAATTGAAGGATGCGGAGTAGGAAAAAAGTTGAACAATTAGGTTCCAAATGAATTTCTCTTTAAAAGACGGATGGGCAAGAAGTTTGTTCTTCTCTAGGATATGGCTTCATCTTGTGGGCCACCTGTTTTTTGAGTTACTTCCAGCGTTTCTTAACTATGCCCCACCTTGGATCTACTCAATCAAAATAGGGAGGGTGGGGAATGGGAATCTTCATTTTTAAGAGGGCCCCAGGTGGTCCTCACATATAAAGAAACACTAATAAGAGAGTCAAGTGACCTTTGGTTGAAAGATCTGCCTAACCATTGCAAATTGTGGACAAAAGATACAGATGTTGCATTTAATGTAAAAGCTTATAAATACTATATCAGACATGCTATTGAGACAGGATGGATTTATTCAGTTTAGAATGCTCACATTCTGCCCCCAAATAGATGAATGTGTAGCACACCATTCAGGCAGAAGCCTGCCCTCCTCTACATAATCCAACAAGGGAAGTGGACAAAAAGATATCTTTCTCTGTAGCTCTAAGGTCTCCACCCACAGTCTACACTTTTTATTTCGCTTGGTTAGTATCAAAGCACAGAGCACTTCAGTCCTACCTACTTTAGTCTGAGCCTCCCATCTTCAGCTCCTTATTTCCTCTGCAGCAAACACACTGTTCTATACATTGAGTTGCTAGGTTCTTTGTCTCTTGTAAGCTGCTGTGAATCACGAAAGAATAATTCTCTTTGTATATAACACCTTTTTAGTGCTGTTTTGCCTTGGAAAATTTATCTGAACCATGATCCCAAACCTGTTACTTTTGGCCACTTTTATTATCATTGCTGGTACGAACAGGCATCCTATGAACCTTTCACAATTACAGTCCTATTTCAAATCTCCCCCAAGTGCCATAACTTTGCTCAGGTGGATTTATTAACTGCTCTTTAATCAGTTCAAACCTAAATCTCGTGAGTAAAATGCAGTCTGGGCTTCCTCAGTTAATATTAATGCCTTTCCCTATCCAAGCTGTTTTGTAATTCAACCATAAGGTATTTCATTGCAAAGAAATTACCTACTGAAAATCATAGTTTTTCCTGGTTTGAGGTAGATTTTTTTTTTGAGGCACTATTTATTTAATATGGCAGACACATAGCATTGAATTATTTTTCACTTGAAGACCATTTTTCATAATTCTGAATGGAAGTATTGTCATTTTTAATCAAAACATAAAGGATGGAAGTATAGGGAAAACCTCTTTAGAATACGAAGATAACAACTTGGAACTCACACAAAAAATATGCCATTTCTTGAGTTTTAATCAAAGAACAGAATGATGGAACAGATAGCAAAAGTAGTCTGGTTAAAAAATTTTTGTACTGAACTGAGTGTTTATTAGTACATTAATGGGTTCTTTTATTGGTTTTATATACATGTGTCATGTCATTTTGACACATTTTGACACAGCTGATTTTACTGGCATAAACAGATGATCTGGAAGGCTAAGTAACTTTCCCTAACATTAGAAACAGTCACATCAGTGTAACTCTAAAATTATGTCTCTTTTTTTCCTGTTATCCTACTCACATTAGGTACAGAAAATATGTCCTTGGTGAAGTCAAATATTAGTATAAATCTCAACTTATTAGGTTAAAGTAACAGAAAATTTACATTTTCTTAACTTCTAGTGAAAAAGAGTTATTGTTAGATTTCCCTTTGCATCAAAGACAAAAGACAATTCTTCACAAATGAAATATTTTCCATTTCTTGCACAGGTGATTGTGATGAAAAAATTCTATTTCTTGCAAAGATTTGTAAGCTTAAAAACTCTATGTGGTTTGAGTTATATTGGCAAACCCAAGTACTTAAATTGGTTTTTTTCCTACTTTGATGAATAAGAGCAATGCTAGCAAAACCAAATGAAGTAGGAAGGTTTTAATTATTTTGCTTGTATTATATAATGGTCCATTATTGTGAGGCATTGGCAATTTGTCAGTCTTGGTTGTATATATGATCAGGCATATGCACGCCTACTACTTGTGCACCAAGATATCCATTTCCTTTCTTTCCTCCCCATCCCTCCTGATGCTGTCCTGCTTGTCTCTTCTTGTCTACTTCCCTCCCATTTACATTTCTTGTTTCTCACTATGCTCTGCATTATATTTCTGGTTTTCTCAGTCGACGCTTAGAAATCAACACCCACCAAAATTCATTGTGCATTGAGCCCACTCCAAATACCTTCATCTCCTTTCAAGTGCATATATATTTGTCACTTTGCCAGGACTTGGCAAATGAAAGATAGTAGTGTTTTCAATTGCAACAAAAATACTGATTCACTTCACGTTTTTCTAATTATATCAGAACGTTCCAAGATAAACTAAGGAAAGAAAAAAGTCACCTTTTCACTTTGAGGATTGAAAGTCTTTCAAATAAAATACATTTGTGTTACTGAGAAAGAAGCAGTAATACAAAAGAAAAACTATTTTCTAGGCATTCCTTGTATTTTATTTTTAAAACATTTTTCCAGATTATAAAAGCAATTCAATAGAGTCTTTGGAATTATGGAAAAGTATACTGAATAAAATAAAAATTTACCTGCCATTCTATGAAAGAGAAAATTACACTTTTATTTAAGATTTATTTCTTTTCTCTAGTTAGTTCCCAGTTACCTCTCAGAGTTGTCAGCTAAAAAAACCAAGGGATTGCTCCTTATTGCCTTTTCTCAACCCAGCTAGCTTATGTCTCCTGTTATATGTTATCATAATTCTCTGTGTTCCTCAATCATAACATATGAACACTTTCGGTATGGTGGATTATTTATTATCTATCTCCACCTGAGTACAGACTCTGAGTTGTCTGCTGTGGTAGCCCAGCAATGAGCAAAAGGAACAAATAAATATAAGCGGATGATACTATATTATTTTTACAATCTGTTTTAATATTAACATATTGTGAGCACTTTCCCTTATTATTAAATATTTTCTGAAACTATATACTACATATCTATACTTATATGTATATCTTTAAGTAGATACAGATGTAGATGTTTTCCATTTTATGTAGTCAAATAAAATTTTTTCTTGATGGATTCCATCTATATTATTATGCGTTAGAAAGATTTACACATATGTTTACCAACAGTTTCCCCAGTATTTTATGGGTTTGTTATTTATATTTAAGCTTTAATTCTCCTAGAATTATTTTTTAAAACTTCTTGTTATGAAAATATAGAAGAATAGTATAATGAGCTCTTATGCACATTATAACCCAGATTCACAATTGTAAATTTCTGGTCAATCCTGTTACGTTTATACCTCTACCCACCTCTCTCCTCTTAATTATTCTGAGGTGAATTCCAGACTTCTTATTCATGTGCAAATATTTCTTTTTTATGTATCTATGGAAGGCAAAGGCTCTTTAAAACAATATAACAATAGAGTTGTCACATCCAAAACAATGAATTATTTCTTCTAGTATAACTTTTTTATGTAACAAATGAAATAGAAGTTGCAACTGTTCTCTCTGGATTCTTAGTATTGGTCTGATCACCAAGTTTTGAATGATTTATCCTTTTCAGTGTTGTTTTATCTTTCTCTTTCAGGAACCTCAGCAGAAGGGACCACCTTTCTTTGTCTTTCGGCCTGGCCTGGGGTTCACACATTAGGCTATATTAATTCTTTGCCTTCTTCCCATTTATTTCTGCTGTCTTCCAGTTGGTATGCATCGTTTTTAACTAATCTGGGGGCTTGGAGCTTCTTTGGAATGCTTTTAATAAGCTGCTACCTACTTGCTTTATGCTGTATGAGGTGAATTCTAAGTTGAGCCATTCTTTCCTCTACCAAGGTCAACATTCTTCTCAATACAGAATCTTCCAAAGTAGGAAAGTTTAGTTGGGATCTTCCAGTTTCCTTCACAGCTTCCTCTACATGACACAGTTTTCTCAGGAGGAGGAAATACAGATTGTACCTCTTGTACCTCACTGACTTTCTTCAGGTTCATCTGCATTTTAACATACATTCTTCAGCGCTTCTTGTTTGAGGCTGCATTTTTCCTTCACTTCTCTATCAGATGCAGGCTTTCCCCTGTATGAATATTCTGCTGTCCATTTTAATAGAGTCTTGGCGTAGGGAGCTGGATCTCTGAAACCCCATGGATGTTATTAGGGAGCCCCAGATAGACTTTCTTGGGAGAAAATACCATAAGGATTATTTCTGCAGAGGTCAAAGGCTAGTAAGTGTCCAATAATTCAAGAAGCTTCAAGCCTTTACTTATCTCGTTAAGAAGCACGTTTGGCAACTTCGTAAAAAGAGCTAAAATAGCACTCTGAGATCCAGTAATGATTTACATTAAGAAGTGGAATGCCACCTCTGCTTCAACCTAAAATAACTGACTTCTTGTTTTGCTCCTGTTCTACCCCTATAAAACTTCCCTTTTCACCTGGTTTTAGATTCAAATTCTTTGCAAGTTAAGTTATACCCACAGACTCTAGCCTTTGATATGCAGAGGCTACTGAGACTTGCAAGAAAGTGAACACAATCAAAATTGGAAAGACAATTTTATTTTCGTATCCCCTCTATTTTAGCTATGTGGCCTCGAGCAAATCACTTCTCCTCCTTCAAATTAAGGGTCGTTAACTTTAAAATGGCTTAATGATTGTTTTATTCACAGGATGGTTGTGAAGATGAAAAGATAAAATAAATACAAAAGTTTTAGTAAGAGTAAAACATATACTAATATTAGTTTCTATTGTAAGTATTTTATAAATTAAGATGGTTAATAATAGCTGGTCATTATTGTAAGATTTAAGATGTATAGATAGAAGAATAGAGTCATTCACTAATCTTTTTCTGTGGGAGCCACTGGCCTACTTAATTTCTGAACTCACTTGCAGTTTTCAAATTCTTTAATGCTGTAAACTAGAGCTATATTAAGGCTAATGGGATTCTTCTATAGTTTTCTCAGGTGAACTGTTAGTTACCACAGATACTGTCTTTCTGAGACTTGAACTAGATAATTGTAAGTTCGGCTCCTTGGGAAACAGACTCTGAGGAGAGATTTGCACAGACTGTTTATTGGAGAGTTCTCTTGGTGACAATATCCTGAGGGGTGAGGGAAGCAGTTTGAACAGAGGGGGATGTGGAGCCGAGATGCACTCACAACAAAGGCTTCAGTCTATCTTGGTGGAGCCTTTGAGCTTCTGAATTGTTCTGCCCTGAGGCAAAGGAACTTGACCTTTGTATTTTCCTCATCCACCGCCTCTTTCCCGCACTGCCCCCAACCTTCACAGAGGAGGAGAGTGACCCCATTGGAGGTGGTGCTCTTTGGCCAAGGGCTCAGGTGTGAGTTGTCAGCCACCATATTCCCAGCACCTGGAGGTTTGAATGCTTCCATCTTGAAGGAAGATCTGACAGCGAAGCACTCCATTGACTACGACTGTGTGTGTCTTTGAAACATTGGTCTCTGTTACTGGGGCCCCAATTTCCCTAGCATGTAGCGTATATATAAGCTTAGACAAAGTAAGTCCACCATTCTGAGTCTGAAGTTTCCACATCTAAAGTACAATTCTCACTGCTTTTCTTTTTTTCTTTTTTCTTTTGAGGATTAAATGAACTACCACTCATGTTCTAGATAAGGCAAGTTGCAAGTGCAAGTGCGTCATGGTCCCCTCTTGTGGGAATGAAAGTCTGGAGACATGACTTTGGGGTTCTAGAATATGAGAATTTATAATGCTGGATTGTAAAACATTCTGATCTGATTGCTAGGTCAGAGTGGTTGAAAAGGTTCCTCTTTGCTTGGGTTTGAATAATTTCAAAGGAACACCTTGTTGCCAGAGAACACCTTTTTGGAATTAGACTGGATTTCTAATTTGAGTTTAAAAGAAAAAGATCACTGCATGGCTTGTTAGCCCTTCAATGATTTAATTGATGTTCCAATTATGTCTTTTGTTCAGTAGTTCAATGAGATGAGGAGGGGTACTGGAAATTTAGTGAGGGTGAGCATTATTTGAATTGCCTCAACTCAATCTCTGATTATGTAAACTGTCTGAATTCCTTCAAGGGAGGTGAGATAAAAATTAACACCTAAATGAGGACCTCCTCCTGAGAGATCAAAGTACCAAATGGCCCCACAATCTCTATGCCTGCTACTTGGAAAGACCTGTGTTCTCCTCTAGATTCTCTGCCCAAATCAAATGTATCCCTGATCTTGTAGTTATTTTGTCTCAATTGGAAGACATCAAAACAATCCTGGATGGTTGCTTTCAGATCTTCGAGCTTAGTTATAACACAGTCTCATGTATGTAGCTGTGTTAATGTCATACCAGTTAACAAGCATGCCGCTTTGAATGCAAAAGCAACTAGCTTGCATCTAATTACTAAAGTATTTTTCTAGAAGAAATCCGTTCCAATGGGAAGATTATCCATTGAGGAGTTCTCTTAACTTGGAGGGAAGACTTTCAATTATAAATCCATTCAAATATATTTATGGGCTTCAATTCTTCCTCTTTGAAGGGACAGGGGCCAAGGTCAGCCATATACCTGAGTGCCGCCAATAGATGGCCACCTACTTCCAGAGTTGCAGACAACTGTCAGGATCTAAAACACCTACATTTTCTAAGGTTGGGGTGTGTGTTAAATAGAGTCCTTTGTTACAATGTAAATACCTAGAGATAAGAGTACAAAAAACACTTTTCCAGTAATAACCTTGGTATAAATCTGTTAAATTTTTTTTTTTCAGCCAAAAAACTAGCTCAGAGCAAGTTTTGAATATAGAGACAGAGCACAGATAAGAGCAAAATAAAAGCTGCTGGAGACTCCCTTTTTAAAAATATAATTTCAACTGTTCAAAAATTTGTGTGCTATTGTGAAAAGAGCATTGCATTAGAATTGGGATGTCTGACTTCTAGAAGGATCTCTGCTTATGTAACTGTGGGGACAGAGTCCCAGAGAGCAGTTTCCAGGCTCTGGAGCTCACATGGAAAGGTGCTGGCTCAAGTAGCAGATGGCCATCAGGTGTGACTAGTTGGCCATCAACTGTAACCAGTTCCCCATTAGCCACTAATATAACTGCCACAGCTACTCTAGGAGGTTGGTTTGTTGGCAGAGAAGCAGATGGCAGATTAGAGCTAGCAAGTGGGGTTGGCAAGCATGGATGGCGGATTGCGGATCATGTGGATCCTACTTCCTGTGTCTCACCTGGCCACCAGCGAGACTGGGGTGCCAGAACACCCCTTGTTTGGGTACTGGCGGATGTCTGCTTCTTATATCTCCAACCCAGCCACCAGTGAGAATATAGTGGTATGACTCCCCTATCTATGGCTCCTTTGATTCTGTGTTCATATCCTGTGTTCTGGTGTGGGGCGTGGGACCAGAGACCCCACATGACAGTAATTTTGACAAAAGTGCTTATTCTTTCTATGTCCACATTTCTTGTGTTAAAATACAGGACTTGGGTTTAGATCAGGACTCAATAAACTTTTCCTATAAGGGCGAGATAGTAAATATTTTCAGCTTTGGGGGCCAGATTGTCTCTCATGTAACTACTCAACTCTGTCCCTGTAGCAAGACAGTAGCTGTAGACAATAGGTAAATGAATGTGTGTAACTGTGTTCCCATATAACTGTATTTACAAAAACCCACAGCTGGCTGGATTTGGCCTAGGGTCTGTACTGGCTGACTGTGCACTAGATAATAGTTCCTAAACCTGAGTGATTGTTGGAATTCCTGAAAGTATTGCTACCAAACCCAAGTTCTTGTGTGTGATACTTCGAAAGCCCAAATCAAAATGTCAGAGTTTGGAGTAAGGAAATGTTTATTGATTGAGAAAGCACCAACCAAGAAGATGGGAAACCTAATGGTTCCTCAAATCTATCTTGATTGCTGGACTAGGTTAAGGGTTTTTAAGGGATTAAGAGGAACTAGTATGAAGAAGTGCTGGTGAGGCAACTTTAATTGGAAGACCTTGGAACTTAGCCATTTATGGTAAAGGGACATCCACACTAGATCTTCCTGGACAATGGACCCTTTGCTTCTAAAAGGGTTCCAGTGTTCAAGTTCTGGTTATGTGCTGGTCTTTTGGTTCTGTTGTGGGTTGCAGGGGCAGAGATGAGATTTTGGTTTCTTGTGCAGCTGGAGATCAACGTTCGCTCCTCTGTGCATTCTTCAGCTGCGTGATTTCCAATTTTGGTCTGTTGTTTCTGAAAATCAACTCGGTATCTCATTAGACAAGATACGACCATTTTGAGCTGGTTCTGTGGTGCCAATATCCGGTATCTACTTTCAGGCATCACATTGTATTATGACTACAGTCAGAAGCAAAAATCTCAGTTGCCTTCAGCAATAAGCATTTATTTATCACATGTCTGTGACTCCACCAAGATGGTCCTGCTGGTCTTAGCTGTGCTTGTTCACACGTGTTCAGCTCTCGGGGGTTACTGATCTGGGTTACAGCACCTAGGGCAGCTCTGCCTACTGCTGCAGATGTGGAGGGCACACTGGGATGGTTCTCTTCTACATAAGTTCCTTCTGTGGGTATTCTGAAGTGACCACAGAAACTCTCTCTGGATCAATGGTACAGACACAAAAGTGTAAATGTAAACATGTGAGATTTCTTAAAGGCCTGCGTTTGAAATTGACACAATGACAGTGTCACTTCTGCCCATATGTCATGGTCCAAAGCAGGTCATATGAACTGGCCCAAAGTCAAAGGGTGGAGAAGTATATTCTACCCATGATGAGGTCATGGAAAGGGTGTGGAGAGAGGGTCATTCAACCAATCAAACTGGAATTTTAAAAAATTTTTAAATCACACTTTTGGGCCCCATTGCCAGAGGTTCTGATTCAGCAGGACCCTGGGTGAGTTTAAAAATATGTAGGTGCTCAACCATTTTGATGATCAGCCTTCGTAGAAAACCACTTGATTAGAGCCTTTCTCAGGCCACTTGCAACTCCATTTCATTTGATTCTGTGAAATGAAGTTTCAATTTTTTTTAAAGTATACTTTGTTCTCAGAAAGCTTTTAAGAAACATTTCATAGCCAGTCTCAGCAGTCATTTGGTGTTTCAGGACCACAAAGCAGGCTGACCAGGGTCTTGATGGAAAATCTGCGGTTCGCCTCTCACAGAGCTCTGACCTGCTTTACCCTTTGCCCACTCCTCCTTGTCTTCCCCAGACCTCTCCTGTTGGGACCCACTTATCAGGTGCTCATGGAGGGAAGCTGATGATCGCCATCAGTGGCACAGCTGGACTAAAACCAACTCATTTCACACTGCAGTGGCTGGTAATCAAATGGTACTACATGCTTTATTAATTTGTAATCACCCTACCCCCCTCCCTTTTCTTTTACTCATAGGTCACTTAAAAATTCCTTGATTGTGCAACAGTGGGGAGTAATCCTTCCCCCAAATATGTGGCACTTTCATTATGCAATTGCTAAATTCAGCATTTTGGGGGCATTTCTTATAAATATTTAATGCTGCATTTTAAAATTTATATTTGGGGTGATTTTTCTTTTCTCGTTTGAAAGAAGCTTTTCATTGTGGCATAATGGCTGGTCCTGTCACCATCAATATCTGTGGGTCAACAGGATATTAACTGGCGGCAATGTTAGGTCCCTGTTAAGTTGCAGCTGTGGTTAGGAGAAACATGGATGTCCGGAAAAGCTCTTTCATGAAAGCTGATGTCAGCATGTCATTGCCAACCACAGAAGAATTATCTTTGTCATTTGGCTTGCTAAAGCAATATGAATTTCTTTTAAAAATCCATACATTTAAATTGCCAGCATATGATTTATGCAACACCAGAATTTGTCAGCTGGTTTAAGCCAACATAGAGACTTATGTAGACAGTGGGTAGGAATAAAATGCAATACAGAATCCAGAAGTACTTTAAAAAAAAATATTACTCATTTTTATTAGTATATTATATTTATATAGAAACTTTCATGTACCAAGAAACTCCTTTAAAACTATTTAATGAATCTTACTAATACCACCCAGGATAATTGTACATCACCCCCAGAGATGGCTTAGGCCATGTGTTATGTTGATATTTTTTTAAGAGACAAGTAAAAAGAAATCATATTGTCTTTAATCGCATCGATTGGTTTGGGAATGGTTTCAATGTGGGAGGAAAAGAATCCACAAAACCCACACCATCAGAAATCATTTAAAAGATAAGAAATGAATAATAGAGGGCTTTGATCTTATAGGTGTCAGCAAACATTTTTTTGCAAAGGGCCAGAGAGTAATATTTTCACCTTTGTGGGCCATCTGATCTCTGTTGCAGCTATTCAAATCTGCCATTGTAGCATGAAAGCAACTGTAGACAATACATAAACAAACGATTTTTTCTCAAGTCCAGTCAAATTTTATTTATAAAAACAGGCAATGATACACACCAACTAAAAGAGATTACAAAAAATCCAACTATATATTGTCTATAAGAAACCTATTTTAAATATAAATATACAGATAGATGAAAAGTTAGACAGTTGAAGTTAACACTAATCAAAATAAATGAGAGTTGCTACATTAATTCCAGACAAAACAGGCTTCAGAACAAGAAAAATTATGAGATAAAGAGGGCCATTATAAAATGCAAATCAAAACCACAGTGAAATACCACCTCACACCTTTTAGAATGGCTATTACAAATAAGACAAGAAATAGCACGTGTTGGAGGCAAGTAGAGCCAAACAAAACCTCGCACACTGCTGATGGGAATGTACAGCTACTATGGAAAACATCATGGAGGTTCCTCAAAAATTAAGACTAGAGCTACCATATGACTCACCAATCCCTCTTCTGGGTATCAACCCCCCAAATTTGAAAACATTTATTCATAAAGATATATATACCCCTATGTTCATACCAACATTATACATGGTAGCTGAAACATGGAAACAACCTAAGCGTTCTTCAATGGATGATTGGATAAAGAAGATATAGTGCATATATACAATGGAAAACTAATTAGCCATAAGAAAGGATGAAATACTGCCATTTGTGACAACATGGATGGATCTTGAGAGTATCATGCTAAGTGAAATAAGTCAGATTGAAAAGGGCAAGAACCATATGATTTCACTCATATGTGGGATATAAAACTGAAAGCAAGAAACAAATTCATAGACACAGACCACAGAATGGTGGTTACCAGAGAGGAAGCAGGTGGGAGGAGGATGAATAGCATAAAAGAGGTCAAATATATGGTGACGAAGGAAGACTAGACTCTGGGTGGTGAACACACAATGCAATATACAGGTGATGTATTATAGGACTGTACACTGGAAACTTACATAATGTTATTAACCTATGTAACCCAAAATTTTTAATAAAAAGAGGACCATTGAATAATTATAAAGAGGCCAATTATCCAAGAAGACAAAATAATCCTTCAGGCATATGTGTTGAAAAACAGCATCAAATGTATATGAGGTAAAAACTGATAGAATTGCAAGGAGAGATAGACAAATTTATAGGTAAAGCTGGGGAATTGAACACCCTCCTGTCAGTAACTGACAGATACAGTAGACAGAAATCCAGTAATGACATAGCTGAACTGAACATTACCATCAATCAATTGGATTTAATTGATATTTATAGCTTGTTTTATCCAACAACAGCAGAATACTCATTTTTCTCACGTTCACATGGAACATTCACCAAGATAGACCACATTCTGGCCTATGAAATACATTTTACCAAATTTAAAATCATACAAAGCATGTTCTCAGACCACAGTGCAATTATACTAGAAATCAATAACAGATGGATAGCTGGAAAGTGCCAAAATATTTAGAGATTAAACAACACACTTCTAGATAACACATGGGTCAAAGAAGAAGTCTCAAGAGAAGTTTTAAAATATTTTGAACTAAATTAAAATGAAAAAACAATTTATCAAAATTTCTGAGATGCAGCAAAAGCAATGCTCAGAGGGAAATTTATAGCATTGAATGCATATGTTAGATAGAAGAAATATATAAAATAAAAAAGAGGCAGTGTACTAATTTAACCCATGGGCCATAGATTGTTGACTCCGATCTAAAATGTGATCAATTTGATTCTAAAATAAGCTGAATTATTTCTCTCCACTCCAGGTTTGTAAACTATAGAAAGCCATTGCAAACCACTGGGCCATCTATCAAAAATGGAATAGCAAGAGCAATTAGAGAAAATAAGTACTTTGTTGTAACTATGAGAAAGCCCCTCAGCATGCGTCCTATGGATGACTGGCATTAGTAACACCCCAAGCAGCCCAGCTCTTACCACTTCATCTAGCCCTCCTCTGAACCTATATTTCTAACTGACAGCCCCTTCTCTCCAACAGTTTCAAACTGGTCTTCCCTCTTGCCTGCCTGCAATTTATATTTTTACAAGAGTCAGAATGATCTTCAAAAAATAATTCACCTGTTTAAAATTCTTTATGTTTTTCCCACTGCCTTTAGAATAAAATTTATTTTTTATAGTATCAATACCTGCAAAGCCTGGTGTGATCTAGTGCTGTCCTCTCTTCCTAACTTAATCTCATCCTCTTTTCCCCATTCACTTGTTATTCCCCCAGAACATAGAATGCCAAGCACTTTCCTTTGATGCATTGGGAAGCTCCAGTTCCCTAGAAGGCATCTCCCTGTCCCTATCTCTTCTAGAAAATTTTTCCTAGGGTTAGTTTTCTATGGCTGTTGTAACAAATTATCATAGACTATGTGGCATAAAATAACAAAATTAATTTTCTTATAGTTCTGGATGCCAGAACCCCAAAGTCACTAGTTCTACTAGACTGAAGTCAAGGAGTTAGCAGGATTCACTGCTTCTGGAGGCTCCAAAGGGAGGAGCAGTGTTTTTGGCTTTTTCAGTGTCTGCTGTCTGCCTGTATTCCTTGGCTTGTGGCCCCTTCTAACATCTTCAAAGCACATCATCTAATCTCTGTTTCTGTCATCATATCACCTTCTCCTTTGACTCTGAATGCTCCTTTTATAAGGACACTGGTGATTACATATAGGGTCCATCCAGATAATCACCTCATCTCAAGACCCTTAACTCAATTACAAAGTCCCATTAGCATGTAAGGTAACATTCACAGGTTCTGGACATTAGGATATGGACACATCTGGGGACATTATTCAGCCTATGAGATATTCATCTTCCAGATCTTGGTTTCTATATCTTTCCCCCAGGGAGAGCAGCCTGACCCTCCAATCTCCGTGAGCTCTCTTAGGTTGTCTCTTTCATTAAAACCTCTTTTTGTATTTCATCTCAGTTACCTTTCAGTTTAACACCTGCCTCCTTCACCAGACTTTAAGCCAGAAGAGGTCAGAGAGCATGTCTGTTTTATCTATCATTGTTGAATAAATAACCTGATAATAGTGGTTCATCTTCATGTTTACCCCAAAAGGGCATAGCTTGGTTTTCTTAAGCAACTTAAATTATGATATGACATTTGAAGTAATGTTTTTTTTTTTGTTGTTGTTGTTTGTTTAGCTAATTCATTATTTTCTGAGTGTTTTCTTTTAGAACAGGCTAAGGGAAAGCATTTTTAGGAAAAATTTCTTTCTGATAAGAGAACCCCCCAAAAAAAAATCCACCCAAAATTAAAAATCCTGTTAGCTCCTAAATCAGTTATCAAATGCTTTCACATTTAATACACCCTGTCCTGTTCTCAAAGAAATAGAAACTGTAGAAACTATAACAATAATTTTTATCAGTTATATTTTTATATTTGTATTGAAGTATATATAACATACAATAAAATATGCGACTATTAAGTATTCACCATTCACATTTTAATTAACAACTGAATGCTTGAAAGCTAGGTCTTTGGCAGATCTACACAAACAAAATATAAATGCCCTTCAATTTTTAATTTCTTTTTTATGGCTTTAAGCATTATACCTGTTTATGGTAAAAAATGTGAAATAGGGAAAACCCAAGTAAGAAAACAAAAACCACAAAGAAACCCACCACCCAGTAATCATCAGTCTTAATCCTGAGTGTCTAGACATCATTTCTAGTTCTTTCTATGGCCTGTCTCCTCATTTACCTCAAGTAGGTCTGTCCAATCTCAGTTATAAACATTGTTTATATGTAAATGATCCCAAATCTCTTATCTCCTGTCTCTTATCTCTCCCTGGCTGGCAGACACTGGCAGCTCTGTTTGAATGTCCAGTAGATATCTCAAATATCACGTCACTGAAATAGAGCCTTTGACGTTCACTCCTTCTTATCTTCTTCCTAGTAAGTGTATCACCATGCACTTAGTGTCTCAGGCCAAAACCTAGGCTTTATTCTTGAAAAAAATGAGGATACCAAAAAATCATGAAGGTAATTTAAATCAGCGCAGAACTCTCATTAAACGAGTTAGAATTTAAAACCCCAGAAAACAATCAAATACTCAATATGTAAGAAGTCAGTGTCTGGTAAACGTCAGAGGATGGAGTGAAAGATGATTTTGCAGTGATGGTGATATGTTAAGTGGCTAAATATTTGGGGACAAGTGTAGATTCCTAGCTCTCTCTTTCTCTCTTTCCTACTCTTTCCCAAGTTTAAACTCTCTCAAACTGTGAATCTGAATGATTTCACCAGTTGTTTCTCAGTATGGGACACCTTATTGAATAGAGCATTCACATAAGCCTTTATAGGAACAGGCCAATCTTGATCTTTGGTTTTTGGGTCCAATGTCTCCAATCAGTTATTTGTAGCTGGGGCTGGATCGACTCCATGAGTATGTAACCTGTGCTGTCACATGGCCTCATGCTTAGAAAGGCCCACACCTGGTTTAACGTTTTGCTTTGGCTGTCTAGTAATTCTTAATAATTTCTGAACAAGGGTCTTTGTTCAATTTTTATTTTGCACTGAGTACCATAGATTATGTAGCCAATCATATTTTACTGAGAATGGTCAATAGGTGTTAAGGATCTTTTCAGAGATGGGCTGTGGTATACAGGGGTTTTCAGACTCTCAGAAATGGATAACATCACTTTAAGATATCTTGCTTGGATTCCCAGAAAGCCAGCACAAAAGTAGAACAAATAAATTAAAATTTACTAAATTTCTTTATAAGATTTATAATTGCTCTGCTAGTAAAAAATAACTAGTAATGCAAATAAAAGACAAATGAAAACCTTTATGGCATATATATCTTTTCTATGGTCATCCTGCAATATCTTTAAAATGTGAAATTTAACAACCCACCTATAAGAAATGGTCAAATTATATACATGATTGATTAACATCAGGGAATATAAAAGTAACATTAAGTAAACACATGAAAATATATTTAGCCTAGTTAACATGTAGAGAGGCCTAAATTTACATGACATACTATATTTAGTTATAAAATTTATAGTATTTAAAAGTAACACTCAGTGTGGTCATCAGCAGAAAGAAGAGGGTTCTCTTATCTGCTAGGGGGAGAGCTAATTGGCAGAATCAGCTTGGTAATACCCATTTATTTTCTTAAAGTGTACATATTCTAGCAATGCTACTTCTAGGTATCCGTCTTAAAAAATAGTTACTTTTATATGCAATGATGTAACTATAAAGCTGTCTTTGAAGCATCATTGTATGGTTTTGAAAAATTGAGCCTACATGTACAGAATAACATAATACATCAGATACTTATATAGAGATGCATGTATTTATACACACAATAGACACAGTGTATAGAGAAATATATATTACAAATTTAAATAGTGGTTGGTAAGCTTATGAGTGAAATTGCATTTAAAAATTAAAAGTAGATATTATTTGAAGAAGTCAAAGTTATTTCCAGAAAAGTTTAGCAGTGAGAAAAGAGAAATCCAAGGATAATTTTATCAAGGAAAGGAAGTAATTTCCTACAAGGTCTGGTTTCAAGCTTTCCCAAGCAATTTGCCTCCAGGAATAAGTTTGATCCATTTAGCATTCCTGCTTCTCAGGGCAGATGAGAGGGCAAGATTCCTTCTGTGTGAGAAAGAACCAAAATAGTGCCCAAAGTGTTAAAAACAGTGTGATCAATTATTCAGTAATTTTACTTCTGGGAGTTACTTTAAGTCAATGATTTAAAAATGGACAGAATGATTTACATGTAAGAAGGTTTATCACTCTATGATTTATGATGAAAAATGGGAAATTTCCTGAAAGTCTCACAGGAGTGTATCGCTAAATAAATTATGAAAAATTCAATGTGATCATTTAAAATCTCACATCCAAGGGATATTTTAGAATATGTGGACACATTAGCCTTCCTGGATTTATTTTACAGAAATTGAAGCCTGTTAAGTGTATCTTGCTAGGTAGGATAATGGCCCTCCAAAGATGTCCACATCCTAATCCCCAGAACTTGTGAATATGTTGTCTTACATGGCAAAAAAGGCTTCACAGATGTGATTATGGTTAAGGATCTTGAGATGGGGAAACTATCCTTGATTATCTGGGTGGGTCCAATGTAATCACAAGAGTCCTTTTTAGTAGAGAAACTTTCTCCATTGTATTTAGACAGAGATGTTGCTGACCTTGAAGATGGGGCCACGAGCCAAGGAATGTGGGAGGCCTTCTAGCATGTGAGAAAAAAAAAAAAAAAAAGGAAATCGACTTTCCCACAGAGACTCTGCAGGGGAACATGGAAGTGCTAATACTTTGGTTTTAGGCTATGTTGGATTTCTGACTTACAGAACTGTAAGATAATACATTTGTGTTGTTTTAAACCATTATGTTGGTGATAATTTGTTACAGCAGCATAGAAATTTAATGCAGTTTCTCTTTATGCAAGAGAGAGAGAGAGAGATTCTCTCTAGACTGGAAAAATAGTTCCTCCATGGAAGACACGGAGGTTATGAGAACAAAGAGGGCATGGGTCTGAGAGAAGATGGCAAGAGCCTGAGGGGAAGCAGTTGTACCATGAGTCCAAATGCTCATATATGAAATCAGGGCCTGAAGAATAGTTTGGAAGCAGCAAAAGTCTACTAGACTTAAAGAGGCCACGCGGAGAGAAACGAAGAATGTCACAAGGTGATGCTAATTTCTTATCCCTTACTTCTTTCCTCCAACACTTTGATACTTCATAGACTCAGAAGTTCACCTCATCCTAGAGAAGAAATGAAGAGAGGAGCTCTGAAAAGGCTGAGGTTAAAGATTGAATTTTCTTGCCAAACCAGTGAGAAGAGGGCCAAATTATATGTTGAGGAAAAGAAAATGAAGGAAGTTATATTTTTGTACAGTTGAGTTTACAGCTTGACAAGATAACACACAGAATCAGATTATCAAATCAAACTCCTAAGAACTAGAGATCTAACCCTGTATCAAACTTTGCTGGTAACTTCAAGAGGCATGTAGATCAAGAGGCACAGATGAAGCAAAGAGGGTCTGAGACATCAAGGGTGATTCTTCATGTACTTTCCCACATTGGCCACACTTTCTTTGGCCAGAATAATAGATCAGGTCTCCAAGCAAGGTTTTGTGGGGTTTTGACAAAATAGGCACTGTGTAAAATATGAAACATTGTCATTTTATACCCCAGCTATTATATATCTAATGTGACATTCTTTTAAATTAATTTGTTAATTAATTTTAAAGTTATATTTAGCATACAATATTATATGAGTATCAGGTGTACAACATGATGATATTACGTTCAAATACCTTACAAAGTGATTATCAAGATAAGCCTCGCCACCCTCTGCTAATGTGACATTCTTAAGGAAGCCATGACTCAATAGATGTATTTATTGTAGTAACTAGGTTTATTTACTATAGAAGTAACTAATCCTTTAGCCATGGACATCTGTCCAGTAACAGTATTGTGTAGATAAGGTCTCTTTCTCTTAGGAAATATCATTAGAAATTACCCAAAGGTCCAGTTGAAAAGAAGGTTAGGTATCTTTTTTTCTAGCTTTTCTTTTACCTATCCTTTTTTGTTACCTTGGGGGCACTCCTCCAGTAAAGGGAGTGGGTGGATCTTAGGCCTGTGGCTTTAACTCCTTTCTCTCATCGGCTACTATGTAACAACTATGGTAACTATTATTATTGACATATTCCAAAAAAGAAAAAGGGCTTTAGAAGTTAGGAAAGTCGATTTGGAATACAAAAGACAATGCAGAGCATACTCTTAAGTACAGTTCTTAATGTTTAAGGTGTCCTCGATTTCTATGCCAGGTATTGACATTATTATAATGTACAAAGTTTTAATGTGTGTGGCACATTTAAAGTCAGGGGAAAATCTGGGATTGACCTTTTTGTATAACTAATTCGTAGAATTGTATAGTGAATTCCTTGATAGCATGGATATAAAGTGTCAGATGGAGTAGAAACCTTGCTTACGGTCCACTCTCTCACCAGAGGTGTGTGGGGAGGGTGAAATGAAAAAATAGGTCATCACTGACTCTTCTGTGTCCTAGGACATTCCTGTGGAGACTTCGGAAGGGAAAGTTATGGAACAAGAAAGAGTCAGGACAGTAAACACTGTGACAGGTGCTTAATCTTTCTTTGCTGATTGATGTGAATGCCTCTAGGGAGAGCAACTGATAACTCAAGTAATTTTTTGACTTTAGGAGTAAAGAACATTCAGTAAAGAGTAGTTGAGGCCAGAGTGATGGATTATTCCCTTCCCTCCCCAGTTCAACACACACACACACACACACACACACCACCTTTAATATTTTCCTCACTCTAGGTTCTAGAAGAAGAGGGGGTAGGATGGACTTCACGCCAGAAATTGTCCCCTGGGTCAGTGGGAGAGGAACAGAGATCAAACAGTCTTCTAGATAGAGAAAGTTGTGGGGACCATCATTTTAGGGCTCCTTTAGTAGCATCATTTACTGCTATGTGGCAGGTATAGTCTCTGAACTTCATTTTCCATCTCTCTTGCTGCAGAGGACCAGAGTACTTTATCTCCAAATTGATGGTACCTGCAAGATAATCTAGAAGTGATTTTTCCGTTCTAGAATATTGATTGAGAATATATATAAACTCTCCATTCTATGTCTTTTCATTTGTAGTTTTTTTCTATTTAAAAAGTAAATCTATAGTCATCGAACCACTATTGGTAAAATAGGTTTTGCAGCAAGTCTGAGACTTTTAGCTCCATTGAAACTGCATTGTTTCTATGCTTTTCAAGTTCTCAACTAGTAACCAACCTACTTTTGAACATTTGGAACATAACCCATTTGTAGCCTGGAAATGTAAATAAGTCCCAATATAATTATCAGACCCACTTATTCATAAGTGTCATTCCTTGAACTAATTTCCATGTTCACTCTTGCTGGCAGCACACACCCTTTAATGACCTAGATGCCCCTATTAGATTGGCCTTTTGCCCCAGCAGGCCATGACACCTTGAAACATTCAGCTGAGAATTAATAATCTACCATAATAATTAGCAACCCAGTAGAAATGAAAAGATCACAGCAGAAGTCATAGCGATTTATTTAAGAGCAAATTATTAAGTAGGTATTCAAGATTGTTTCTATGCTCTGAACCTCAGGGAGTGTTCTTGTAAATTGCAAGCTTTCTCTCTCCAACTTAAAAAGACCCAATAGTAGCAGTAATTATATTCTTTCTTTGGAGGGAAAATATAGACATTCAATTAGGATGGCTGCCTTGATCAAAATATAGTCTCAGTTGTATGTGAACAAACCACACACACACATGCACACACGCACACAGACTCACACACATATACACACAATGAAAGCAGTGGCTGGTGGGGTTTTTCAATTGATAACTCCACAATATCACCAAGAATTCCATAGCACATAAATGCAAATACACAGAAAAAAAAATGAGCATTTTATGGATGAATACAATCCTGACTCTGATTTATAGCTGTATAGTGAAAAATATGGCATTTAACTACAAATAGCTCTGTTAGTAGTATGGTGATGGTGAAAGGATGATATTTCCTAGTACTAAAAAGAGACAAGCAGATTTTAATGCCACTTCTAACTGGGACCAGAATGTCTGATATTGTTCTGCTCACAATGAATATAATTCAAGTGTCTTCTTTTAGTAGAGGAATGTTTCCTGCAATGTAGAACAGAATAGCTAGAACAGGAAATCACAAAATTTAAATCAGATTTACTAAACAAGTAAGTTCATTTTCTCAGCATACTCACGTTTTAAAGTCAGACATTTGGGAACTTTGCTAATCCAATTCTATCTGATATTACCCCAAGATTTTATTTCCATTCCCTTTGAAGAGCCTGTCTGTTCAGACATATATATATAGCTCCTTAGATTTCCTTAGTCTTGTCTGCTCTGCAGTCCTAGCCACAGCTGCCTGACTCTGAGGAGGCCATGCAGTTTTATTACAGTTAAGGCCGGAAGAGCTAGTCTTATTATAAACCCAAGTTTGAAAGTTTTTCTTGTTGTCAATTTTAACAATATAATAAGAAGAGGAAATGGGAGAGAAAGAAAGAGGGGGAGAGAGAGAAAGGGAGAGAGAACAAAACAAAACTTTAATCCAGCAGTCGTGAAATTACCTTCAGCCAAGAGAGGAAAGACATTTCTCCAAGATTTATCCTGTGTTCTATGCTACAAGATGAAAAAACAATATTTTGGTTTTTTAAATTATTCCCTTCAGAAAAAGGTCTATGTCATGGTTTATTCTCATGATTTTACAAAACGCTACTCATTTTTCTTTCTTGTTCTCTCTTTTCTTTTTTCTTTTTTTGAAAGAAAAGATTCCTCAGACTGTTAGAGTACTTGATAATTGCCATTGGTCAGAAATAACTTACTCTTTTAGCCAGTTTGTGGAGAGGAAAATAGTAAGAAACACATAAATGATGAGTCTTTAAAACCTTTGCCAGAAAAGACCAAATCTTCCAACAGGATGTTATTACCCAACACGACAATCTTTTCTGATCCAATTGCACAGAATTATTTCTTTCTACTCTGTTGAAAACCACTCACTGGCCAAAGGACTTCTAATTTTTTTGACAGAATAAGCTCTAGAGAAATTACAGTTGACAAAAGAAGTCCTTTCTAATGGTTAAAGTTGAGAATTAAGTTAGAATTTCCTGGTGTAAGTTGGCCATACAGAGATTTTATATATCTCCTCTCCGTTTAGTTATCACAGCTGAAAAGTGATAACTAAAACCATGAAATAGCGTTAGTGATCTTCTTACTATTAGTGAATTCTTTTTAATCTTCAAAATACCAGAGGGGTATTTTTGCATGGGGATAATATTTCCTCACGTGATAATGTTTTGCAATTTATTATCTATTTAGTTCTGTCTCTTCTACTGTCTCATAATTATGTCAATATCTCTTAGTTTTCCAATATAAAAATTAAAATAAGGTACTATAGGTGTTGATTATACTCATATGTATCACATACTTCAGCCATATTTCCTCAAGTATCTGAGGAAAAAAGTACTGCACAAATTGGTAGTTATTTAATAAATACTTACTGAGTTGGGCGGACCAATTGAGAATACTTTGGGTCTCCTGATAAGTCTTTCACTCCCTACTCTTTTACATGCTTTTAAGTGAGCAATCCTACCCTACATTTACTAATTCACCACAATTTATTCCCATCTGTATCTTCTGCCTGAATTTTCTCAGTAGTCAATAAAACTTCCTGAATTTCAATGCGGTACTTTTGGCGTTGGGAAAATTTTCGTTACTTTCCAATGCAACTTCAGACTAAAGGAAGCTATTGGGAAGTTGTTCCTCTAAAGAAAAGGCACCGCTATGCCTTGAATGAACTCTATTTTTGCAACAATTTGCTGGAAGGGGAATATGATGTGGTATACCGGAAAGGACTCCTGAACTGAATTTTAATGAAAACTTAGTAAAAGCAGCAATATACCCTTTGTTTGCTTGTTGGTTGGTGTTTTAAAAACAGAACTGAATTAGTCATATTCCATATTATATAGCACACTGTTACATTTTTTTTTTCAATATTCCTCTCTTATTTTATGTACTTATCACACTCCATCCCTATATAAAGTCTCCTCGTCTCATGTGTTTGATGCATGAGGATCAAACTAGGATATTTGTATATCCTTGAAAAATGTATTGTGTTATTTAGCAAATATTCTAATTCTCTCTAGATAGTATTATACAGCACGTCCTTAAATAACATTGTTCTGTTCAATGTCATTTCATTATATAGTTGATGAGAAGAAACTCCATTCCCAACTGGAGCCACCATCTGTGTGGAGTTTGCACATCCTTCTCATGTCTGTGTGGGTTTTCTCTGGTATTCCAGTTTCCTCCCACTCCCCAAAGATATGCAGGTGAGTTGAATCGGGGTATCTATGTTGTCCCAGTCTGAGTGAGTGTGTGATGTGCCCTGAGATGTAAGGGCGTCCTGTCCAGGGTGGGTCCCACATTGTGCCTTGAGCTGCCGGTATAGGCTCTGGTCGCCTATGATCCTGAATTGGAATCAGCAAGTTGAAAAAGAATGATCTTCTTTAAATGTATGTATAACTCACATTTATTTCAATGTAAGGTATTAGAAGTGTTTTGAATCTTTATTTAAAAGTTTGGTGATGTTTTTGTGACAGGAAATATGTCATTGGAACTTAATTCTTGTTATATAAATTAGTCTATGGTGAAATTGGTTTTCTTATACATCATTTCCCTGAAAGTCATCATTTTCAAGAACGTATTGATGTTGACATTTCATGCTTTTCTTTTTTGTCCACTAATTTTACTCAGTGTTCTATCCATTTTACTGTATCATTGCTTAGCTATACTGCATAGTATTATACAGTATGCATCCATTATTTTATTCACTCATTTCTTGAACGATGGGCATCTAGGCTTCTCCCAATTTTTTGAAGCCACAAATACTTTTTATAATCCTTACATATAGCCTTTTTTCAATTTCTGTGACAGTTTCTCAGGGCATATACCCAGGAGTGAAATTGCTGAATTATAGTATGTAATTCATGCATCTATTAACTATTGTCACATTATACTCCAGAATGACTATACAACTTTACATTTCCACTGACTGTGAAGAAATATTTTCATTTCCCCATAGTTCTCTCATGTTTAGTATATTAGTTATCTATTTCTGTGTAACAAGTTATCTCAAAACTTTGTGACTTAAATAAACAATTTTATCTCACAGTTTGTGTGGTCTAGAATCTGGATATGGTTTAGCTCTGTGCCTCAGGGTCAAGGTCTGTCATAAAGTTATAGGGAAGCTGTGAGCTGGGGTTGTAGTCTCATCTGAAGGCTCAACTAGGGGAGGATTCATTTCCAAGTTATTCACGTGGTTGTTGATAGAATGTAGTTCTTCATGGGCTATTGGACTGAAGGCCTCAATTTCTTACTATCTGTTGGCTAGAGCCTCTTCTAGTTCCTTGCCATTATGGGCCATTCCATAGGACAGCTCACAACATGGCAGCTGTGTTCTATAAGAGCAGTCAAGTGAGAATGAGAGAGAGAACAAATGAGACAGAAGCATTATTTACAATCTCATCTTTGTAATGACATCCTCTCACTTTTGTCATATATATATATTAGAGGCAAGCTAGTACATCTAGACTCTCTGTTTTCTGCCCCAGCTGAATTGTTAGGAAGCAATTATGCATAGCACTTAAGAGAAGCAGACTTTAGAATTAAATAGCCCTGTATCTGGATCCTGGTTCTGCCTGTGCCTTATTGTGTAATCTCAGGCAAATTACTTACATAAAACTCAGTTTTTTTGTCAGTAAAGTGAGGATAATACTAGTGTCTATCACATGAAATTACTTTGAAAATTTAACAAAGTGAAATATTTAGAAGTGCTTAATGTAATGTATATGGCACATATGAATTTTTTTAACCAATATTTTCCTCAATTACTTTAATTACAGTATGTCTTTTGTATTGGGATTTATATTGAGAGAATGATGGTAGAATATGCTATTTTATTTCAAAAGTGGAAAGAAATAGAAATAAGAAACAGAAATAAGAAATAGAAATAAGAAATAAGAAGACATGGGATATTAAGGAGACTACTCAAGAAATCCAGGAAGTCATGAAAGATTCTGAGCCTGTCTGGAAGATGGTCAGAATAAAGATTTTGCTGTAGGATTTGAATATTTTTAAATGCATCATTTGGAGGAGAAAATCACTAGATAGACATGTATTGTTTTAGAAGGTGAAAATGGAGTGTGGGTTTCAGTTATAGGAAACAGTGAATAGAAAGCAGGAAGTAAGCTCTATTTTAAGAAGTTAAACAATTGGCAGAAATAATCCATTTTTATGGGTAAGATGATACTAACTCTTGGTTATTTGGGATTATTGTACTTATTCAAACTTCTCTATTACAAACATAAATATGAGTGAGTCCAATCAATTTTTTGGCTCTTCACTGTGAGTGAGTGATAGAGGCTGCATTTCAGCATGAGGATATAGGAAGTAGAGTAACAGCTACTTTACTTCAGACTTGTGTTTTAGAGGCTGTAAGAACCCAGAGCTGGGGCCAATGGAGCTACCCTGACAAGCGATCTCTCCGTATGTCCTATGTTTATGGGGCTCCGTGCTGCCTGACTGGTGTTTTACTGCCATACATTATTCATCCCAACATATAGAATAAACTCAGCTCAGTGAACCACTGCCTGAGGGCCCTCAGATGCCAGAGGGGAATATGTGGTTTTGGAATTGTGGGATTTTTTGTTTGTTTTTTATGGGAATAGAGAGAGCCAACTAGCAGTAAGCGCTTGCCACTACAATTCAGTTAGTAAAATATGTGAAGTCAAAGTAGTAGTCAGAGGTTACTTATGACATCAGAAAAATTTCTAGAAAAGACCAGAGTAGCCACAATTAGTTTTTACTTCATTTCTATGTAGACTTTACTTAGATGAATTCTATTTCTGGGCAAAGAATATTCAATTAAGCTGCCCAGTAAGTAGATAAAGAAAATGTGTGAAAAATCTGAACTGTGTCAAAATTCTAAAACATCCTGTTTGAAATTTAAGCTTTTGACAAGTAATGAATTAGATAGTAAGGTAGTTAAACTCTCTCAGAACCATATGAAAATAAGTTTATGTGACGAAAATAATCAAGATTGTTAGCAAACATCTGTAAACACAGAGAACACAGACACACATGTACAGAGAGAGACAGAGAGAGAAAAGAAATGAGGGATATTGATATGAAATGAGGTACATTTTTTTTAACAGTAAAAACTTAACTCCCGGTTAAAGCTTTAATATAAACCAGCATTTCCCCAAATTTTTCTTTTTTAAAAATCAACTTTTATTGAAGTATATTGATATACAAAGAACTGCACATATTTAATGTGTACAATTTGATGAGTTTGGACATAATGTAAACACCCATAATACCATCACCACATCAGCAGTAGACATATGTTAACACCTCTCAGAGTTTCCTCGTGTCTGTTTTTTCCCTGTTTTGTGTGTGGCAAGAACACTTAACATGACATCTACACTCTTAACCAATTTCAAAGTGCACAATACCACACTGTTAACTATATGCACTCTGTTGTACAACAGATCTCTAGAACTTATTCATCTAACATAACTGAAACTTCATACTCGTGGAATAACTACTCCCCATTTCTCCCACCCTCAAATCCGTGGAAATCACTATTGTATCCTCTGCTTCTATGAGTTTGATTATTTTAGATGCCTCATATAAGTGGGATCATGCAATATTTGTCATTCTGTACTGGCTTATTTCCCTTAGCAAAATATCCTCCAGGTTCATCCATACTGTCATCACAAATGGCAGGATTTCTCTCTCTTTTAAGGCTGGATACTATTCCATTGTATGTGTATACCACATTTTCTTTATCCATTCATCTGTTGATGGACACGAGCTGTTTCCATATCTTGGCTATTGTAAATAATGTTACAATGACCACGGGAGTCCAGGCATCACTTGGAGATCTTGATTTCAATTCTTTTGTATATATATGTAGAAATGGAATGGCTGGATCATCCAATATTTCTATTTTTAATTTTTTGAGGTACCTCCATATTGTTTTCCATTACTGTTGCACCATTTTACATTCTCACCAATAATGTACAAGGGTCTCTTTCAATTTCTCTACAATCTTGCCAACACTTATTATTATTATTTTTTAATAATAACCGTCCTAATAGGTGTCAGGTGATATTTTATTGTAGTTATCATGTGAATTTCTCTTATAATTATGGTGGGCATCTTTTGTATTGGCTATTTGTATTTTTTCTTTGGATAAACATCTGTTTAAGTCCTTTGTCCATTTTTAAAATTGGGTTTTTTTTTTGGTATTGAATTGAAGGAGTTACTTATATGTTTTGGAAATTAACCCCTTATTGGATTGACGTGACAATCAATGATTGTTTATTACTTATCCTTCCCTACTGATTTTTGTTACTAAATAGTGATATGTATTCATCTTTGGATTTTCTGTCTGTTCTGTAGATTTGATCATTCTTCCTGTGAAAGTTTCACACAGTTTTAATTATGTCATGTTTATAATATATTTTAGAATCTGAAGGTAAGTCACTATAATATTCTTCTATCTCCCCCTGATTTATTTTCTTTTTAATTTAATTCTTCTGGGTGCTGTATCATTAAGTGTGATGCTGGATTTTGACTTAACATAGATATTATCATCTCAATAAGCATGGCTTTATTGTCAATTCACAAATACTTTTCTTTCTTCTGAGAAGATGTTAAAATTTGTTAATTGATTTTTTTGGAAACTATGTAATTGATTATTTCTTTCCCTTTAACAATTTATCTACTGACAAAATATAGTATATCTATAGATTTCCAACTGTTATATTGAGTGGATTCCTGGCTATACCCTTTGGCTGTGTTCTAATAATCTACCTTTTTTAAAATTAAATTTATTGAGGTAATATTTGGTTAATAACATTACATAAATTTCAGGTGTACAACATCAAAATTCGATATCTGTATACTCACTACCCAAAGTCTAGTTTCCTTCTGTTACCATGTATCTGACCCCTCTAATCAACTACTTCAAAATTTCACAACAATATTAATAACTGAGTCAGGTCTGCTGTGTGTGTGTGTGTGTGAGAGAGAGAGAGAGAGAGAGAGAGAGAGGTTTCTCAGGACTTTCTATCAATTTTAGGGTTACTTTAAAAAATGAGTTAGGGGTTTTCAGTATTCTTCTATGCATTTTAAATAATATTGGAACTAATTATTTTTTGAAAGCTGGAGAGAAATTTACCCTTCGCACCTCCTTCTAAACTGTCTTTTGCTGACACTTTTTAAGACAATATTTTCAATTTCTTCCAAATTTGTTTATCATTTCTTGTTTTAGATCACTAATTGAATCAATTTTAATAATTAGTACTTTGTATTAATTTAAATTATTTCAGTGTAATTCCAATGATCAAGAAAAGATGGTTTCTATTCTTTTATTGAAATAAAAATGTAATTCAATCTGGATAAGCTTTAGGTGAAGCAAGAAACTGGGAACAGTATTTTTGACCTCACACTAGTCAGAGTGGGCAACTCAAAACAAAAGGAGAAACACGTAATTCCCCTGTTCATTTTCCCCCAAAGGTTTCCCATTGCACTTGGGATAAAAATACAAAATTCTTCCCATGAGGAAAGTTCTGCATAATCTGAACCTTCCAGCCTACATTGGTCTTGGCCTTATGTTGTTGGGTGGTCTCACCGTGCTCAGGGCAGACAAACTTGTTCTTTTACACCAGAAGCTCTTGCCTGCCTTTCAGCTTTTGCCCATGCTCTTCCCTTTGCCTGGAACACTCTTGGCTCCCTGCTGCACTTAGCAAAATCCTACCTCCCACCATTCAGTTCTCAGCTTAAAGAAATGCCACCATCTCGGTGACACCTTCCTGTCCCCTCTGTATTAAGTTTCCATGTGATACTCTGTGCTAAGGCCCTAGTTAATCTCATGAACTCTGGGAGAAGAATGGGTTCAAATTCTGCATCTGCCATTTATTAGCCTTGTTTGTGTTCCTGGGCAAGTTATTTACCCTCTCTATATTTGAGTTTCCCCATTTTAAAAATAGGGGTAAAAGTAATACCTACTCCCCGAGGTGATTGTGAGGGTTACATGAGTTAATATACCTCTGATGAACTTAAAATAGTGCTTTGTACATGTAAATATTTTCAGGTTTAGACATTGCTACTATTATTTCTTTTATAAATGAAGTTTCTATAACTATGCATTTGTAGGAATGCTGGTTCCCTGTCTTTTTGTTCCACTAAAACAAGCTTCATGAGGGGAGGGTCTCAGTTTATTTATCACTATATGTTATTTTCTGGCATATATTTGTTGAATGCATAGTTATTCATTGCTCCATTTCTTTATGTGTTCATTTCTTTAGACTTTTTATACTCTTGTAAACTTTGGTAATGCTTTTCAAGAGACATTTCCCTTTCATTTAATAGGCAAAAATTAAGGCGCTGACAATTTTATCTCTATTTTAATGGTATAGTTTAATATCTTTAGCTACTGTGTTCCTCAAGCACTTTCACCAGACATCCAGTTTTATGGTGCAGGGGCTGGTTTAATACAATGAAGTGGTTATCACACGATCTCTTGCTGCAATACTTGTTTTCTTTCTTATTTGTCCTCATCTTGAATCCTTCGGATTTCACAGTAGATACTAGCTAAATGGGCTGGAGAAGAGGCAATTTCTCATTGTTGACAACATTCAGCATCAAACACCATAAAACGCTTCCCTCACTTTGCCTTCTGGCGTCCCTCATCACCTGGGTGCTTTGGTTGCACCGTTGGACATGTCCATGTTATTTCACCTTCTTAGCGCATACAACATTGGTGACACTTTCAGCCTCTGGGAACCTCTATGATACATGCTTGCCAGTTCACTCTGTGAAACATTCAGTTGAGCAAATGAAAAATAGCACATGGGACCGAGATCCTGGTAGAGCACTTTTTCATAGTTATTGGGAATGACAGCAAGTGGAAGAATGCTCACCACTGCTGTGAGGACATGCCACTCACTACATAGAAATGAAATACTGTCCCTGCTAACTTGGGTGCTCCCGTAACAAACACAGAGAGGAAGTTGTCAACAGAGATGCAATTCTCAGCCTCTGCTTCTTCTGGTTGTAGCTCCTTCCCCAGTACCCATCGCTATCAGCTGCCTTCCCTGGACATACTAAGCAAAACTTGCCTGTTCTTCCTTTTTCTGGACATAAATAATTTAATATGAACTCAGCCCAACTTTGGCAAAGACTATATGAATTCCCAACATGAGACGAAAACACTTTCTACAGTGACGATGAACAAATGGAGGAGAATAGAAACTGGAGAAGATTTAGGAGTTCAAGAAAGGATGCCCATCAGAGTCAGCATCTTCCTGTGAAGCAGATTTTCTGGGGGAAATAAAACACAACTATGAAAAATGTTGAACTTGCATCACCAATGACTGCTGAGAGAACTTAGCATCTATAAAAGCAGAGAATGCCATCAGGACAAAGAAGGAAATATCTAGAAAGATTACTTGACCCCAAAAGCTACCCTTGAAGTGATGTCATTCCCTTTTTCTTAGGCCATGATAATAATTCCATCCAGGGTAAGACATTTAAATGGCAAATCGCTATATTTACTGAAGAAGTCACCATCTTCATCCCTATCTAAATTTGCTATAATTCCTTTTCCCATTTAGTGCAAAAAAACAAAACAAAACAAAAAAACTTCATCTCCAAAATGAGAAAAACAACCTTATTTCCAGCGACATTGGTGTCCTAGGTTCTGATGCCCAGTGGAAGGGTCTGGGTCTTCTCCCTTGGAAAGTATTCACATTATATGCATGCCAAGAAACTAACAATACCACTGTATTAGTTTCCTAGGATTGTCTTAACAACGTACCACAAACTGAGTGGCTTATAAAAACAGAAATTTATTTTCTCACAATTCTGGAGGCTAGATGTCTTAACTCAAGGCATTAGCAGGACCACGATATCTTTGAAGTCTCTAGGGGAGGATCCTTTCTTGCTTCTTTCTAGTTTCCGGTCATTGTTCACAATCCTTGGTATTCCTGGGCTTATTCAATTTCAACCTCTCTCATCACATGTTTGTGTGCTCAGTATCTTTTATTTGATGCTCTCTTTGTGTGTCTGTATGTCCAAATTTCCTTCTTCTTACAAGGGCATCAATCATTGGATCAGGGCCCCCCTATTCTAGTATGACCTCATCTTAAATGGATTATGTCTTCAAAGACCTTATTCCTAAATAAGGTCATGTTCATAAGTATTGGGGATTAGGACTTCAACAAGTCTTTTTGGGGCACACAATTCTATCCACTATGGCTACCTAGCAACTATATATCTGACAGTCATCTGATGAGGCATTTTCTTGATCCGCAGCTTCTGTTCTGCTAGATCCAAGAGGATATTTATCATTCCGAGGTATTTCTTAAACATACCTTGCCAAAACATTTTTCTAAACTATATGATTTAAAATCTCCTCCAAACCTTCTCTCAGATTTGCAGGGAACTAAGCTACTACCAAACCATCTAATACATATTTTAGTAAAGACTTAAATCCAGTACCCTCAGTGGTAAATATGCAGTAGTAAAATTTGTACGTCAGTCTTTTATAAAAGTCGGTGGTACCAATAGTTAGGTTACTAGTGACTTGATGATACAAATTCAAGTATAGTGACCACTATATTGTGCATGATATGCATTGCAATTTGTTCTTGGATCTCCTGAACCTCTACTTATCACAGACCATATCATCTGAAACTCACCTGTTTTCAGCACTTTGTGTACCAAATTACCTCCTAAGGTAAAGGGTGAGTGTTTGACAGCAGATACATTTTAATTTCTTTTGTTTTGATGATACAGTAGGGTTATTTTTCTTGTTGTTCTTGTTATTGTTTTTTTTTGTGTGTGTGTGTTTTTTTTTACTTAAGGCCTGCATGTCAACAGCTATGGATCAGTAAACACCAGAGTTCTCTTTAATCTTAAAAGCTCTGTTGGTCTGTTGCTGGATATAAATTAGGATCAACTTCTTCTGGGCAATAAAACATTAGTTGTTCATTTTATGATGTGTTGTATTGCTATAGAACAGGTAAAATGCCTTGAGGATATCAGCTAATCCTAGGGTTGAGAAATCAGTGTGTCTGTTAGGTTACATTACACCAGTCCATCATGCTGTCATTGAAACAAGGTTCCTGTCACCTCATTGTAGTTGGGCAATATATTTGTTTGGGGGCCTGGCTCACAGTCCTTATTCACCACAATTTCAGTCACTGACTGTGGGGGAGGAAGCATTTTCCTCTACCTTTGTAGGTTCTTTTAATTGGTCTAATAATTAAATCAACATGAGACAGATTAACAGGAAGAAAATGACCAAATTTAAATACATACATATGTATGGGAACCCCCAAAATATGAGAGGTTCAGAGACATAAAGGTAAAGTGAGGTATATATGACATCCTAAGCCAAAGAATGTGGAAAGGGACGTCAGAGGGGAGGAGGGTAATTCACAGGATAAGAAGAGCAGATGTTCAGTTATTAGAAGTTTGTCCTGCCATATATAGGTCATAAAAAGTTACATGTGGTAATAAATGTTATGGGCAAGGCTCCAGTTTCAGTTCTTTAAAGGAGAAGTAAATGTTTCTCTTGAGCCCACAGGGTCTCGATTACCTTCAGCTCAAAATAATCCACAGGCCAAAGTGGCACATCTGGAGAGGCCTATTTACTACTCCTTCACTACTGAGGAATAATTGTCTTATCAATTAAAATAAGACAAGCATACAATTTTGCATCTTGGTCTCCATCATCAGTGCTAATCCTAAATTTGGTGGGAATTCTCCCCCACTAAACTTCCACAGTCCCTCTGGGACAGGATAATATTCCCTTACAGATGCCCCCTGCATGACAATTTCAGTTGTTTGAAATTCCCATAGATGCAGTTCCTCATTGTGTTAGTGTGTCAGTTCTGAGATGACAGGGGGGAATGGCAAAGTCCTGGGACACACCACAGTGGTGTTAAAAGATAATTTTGAAGGAAAGGTTAAATCACGAGTCTCATATACACATCAAATAGATACAAGTTAAAGACTTTTTTTAAAAACTCACAATCAGTGAGGAAATCAGGCAGATGATAAAACTGGTTCAAAAGAGAACCCAAAGAACAAAAAAACATATAGATCAAGAATATTGAAGTGAACACGCAGGTAGAGGCAAAACTGGATTTCCCATTGGGGAGAACTATGAAGATTAACAAATTGAAGAAAAGAGACAGTGGAGAAGATTTAGCATCAAAAAAAGGATGCTCATCTGCGTCAGTGTTGATTGAACCTCTACTAGACAGGAAAAATTCAAATATATATAGACAAGAATTAATTTACCTTGCTATCAGTTATCCTCAGTGTGCAGAGTTGTAAAGTAGCTTTTAGAGAATCAGATAACCCAGAGTCTAGACAATGTATAGTTTTCCCCTGAAGTCCACATTTTCCCCTACAGTGGAAAGATTTAACTATGTCCAGGTTTAGAGGTCTTTCTGGGGTTTTCGGTATATTAGTTTATAACATTACAAATAATATCCTCTATGCTATTGTGGAAAAAATATGGATGTTGAGGGAGATGTACTTATATGTCTCTGGGGTGTACAATGAGCAGAAAGAGAAGGAAGCATGACTGGTTGAGAGAATGGGAGAGAGAGAGGAAGAGAGAGAGGGAGAGAGAGAGAGAGAATCAGAAGGAACCAGCTGCACTTAACAGGTATTGGTGCTAGACCTTCAAGGACCAGTCTAAATCATGACAGTGCATAGATTGCCAGAGACTCGCAGGTGAGCAAACTGTCTCAAAGTTCCTCTCTAAACAGTAAAGCTCTGTAAACTTTCCCATGCATCCAGATATCTTCTTGGGAGGCACACAGGGAGAAGAAACCTTCTTGAAAGAAGAGCAGCCCTGATAGGAAGATTAATTTTGAACTGAATAATTTCTCAAAAGTGACTATTAGAATAAGTACACATAGTAGACTAGAAGAGGCCAAACTTCTCTAAATTACCAAACTTATTTCTTCTATCATCATCAGGAATGGGATTTCAAGAGCAAGATAACATTAATTCTAAATAATATGAAACACCATTAAAAACACATTTTAGGTATGGTGTTTACATTTTAACCCACCCATTGAGTACTCAGGAGACATAAAAACACATCATTCTTATTTTTCATAATTTTTTTCCACACCAGCAAGTACTTGGAAATTTTAAACAACGGATACTTTTTTCTTGCCAGTATATTGGAGTTGGTTTGATGGTTATTTTATTGGGACTACATTGGTTACAGAAGAAAAGATTCTGTAATTTTATATGTTCACATTATTGCTAATAATTAATTATTGACTATTAATATAATTAATGAAATATAATGCAATTAATTTTAATCTTTATTTTATAAATGATACCATCCTGAGCATACTTATTGGTTTTCAATATTTTTTCAGTGATTCTTGAATATTCAAGGTAGACTGTCACACATGCAAACAATGCTTTATTCTTCTTGTCAATGTATATGCCCATTATTTTTTATTTTAAATCTCAAACAACAGTGAATAATATTGTTATATTCAGGTTTAATTTCTTGTTTCTTTTTTACTTCAGTGGGAAAAATCATGAGTTTTACCTTTAAGTATAGCGTTAGTTGACTTTTTTTAATATTGAATTTATTCAGCAGGTCACAAATGTAATTTTTGACTTGTAGTTGTCTAAAGCTATAAAAAATCAGAAGGAAATGTTGAGTTTTTCTCCTTGGCTTATTAAAGTAATGAATTATATTGATAGTGATCATAATATTAAACCATTCATATTTCTGAAACAAAACCCCTTTGGTCAAAGCATATTGTTCTTTAATAGAGTGCTGCATTCTATCTGCTATTTTTATTTGATTTCTTTGTCATTTATGTTTTATTGAATTGAGGTCAGCAAATACAAACTACAATTTCTATACTTTGGAATGTATTGAAGTTTGCTTTATGACTGAATTTATCAGCTGTTTTTTATAAATGTTCCTTTGCGATTTAAATAGAATGTGTTATATGTAGAGGGCATATAATTTAATTGTAGATAAATCTATTAAATTTAGTTCATAGAATTATTATTATAGGCACTTTGTTCTTTATTTTTGATTTTGTTAATTTGTCCAAGGCCGAGAGCTCTATGTCAGTCTCCTTTTATGCTGATGGCTTTGTCAGTTTCCCTTTGATTACACACACATTTACTAAACTTCTATTGCAGCTTAGGCTTTTCCACCCACTCTAATATGCTGTTTATGTGCATTTATGTCTACCTGCCTGGTATTTTTCTTTCCCTAACTGTACCTAGGCCATTGCTGTGCTCACATTAGGTGCTGGATAGACAGTACTCACAAATTGATTTTATCTTATTCCCTGAGAAATGTTCTGGACAGGAATAAGTTGAACTGATTTCAAGTTTAGTATTGCAACCATTACAGTAATATTCGTATGGTTTATGCCTCACACTCCTATCACTGATAATTTACCTATTGCATTAAGACATCTCTTATTTTTCCTTCTATAGTACAAGCCTTGGCTACTAATTAATATACTCTAAAGAAAGAGTCCGAAAAAAGGTGGTTCCTAATAAATTATTTTTGTACTTGCAGTTGGATTCTGCAAAAATTCTGCTGTGGCAGGAATTTCTTTAGGTCCTCTGAAAAGAGAAGCAAACCAGTCATGCTGAGAGAATTTAACATCAGCTTTATTCATTTAGCTAACATTTGCCCTTCCTGCAGCATCTGTATTATTTCCCAGAAATTCTGCTTTGCAAAACCTAGTGAGAATGGTAAGTTCCTGAGTGGAGCTATAGTTAAAAATAACTCCCTGTTAACTGTTAATAAGCATTAGTGTAGCAGACGCCCAATGGTATAGCAATCTAATTCAGACAGAGTCAAAGACACTTGTGCTAAAGGGCATAAGCCTTTAGAATCTTTTTCCACTTCCCCTTTCTTGTGTCTTACTGAGGAATTAGTATAAAGACTTGCCCCTTCTTTGAGGTTGGGTAGCTTTGTGTGCATTTTGACTCTTCTCTTTTTACTAGTCAAAAAACTTTTATTTGATAGTGGCTATTTCCTCAGATTCTATATTTATCCTTATTAAGAGAAAGTCTTCAAGCATTACAGTTTTGATGGTAACTGGTTACAATGACTGTGATAGATAAGGGGAAGGTAAAGAATTCTTGTTTATCTGTTATTTAAAAAAGTCTATGTAACTCAGGAGTTTTTGTATCTATGCTGACCAGTAGAAAGAAAATAAAAGGACTCAAAATTTTATATGATAAAGGAAATTATAAATTGCCTGATTGGTGCTGGTATATGTCATGGGATATATTTTTAAGGCTGTCGCAAGTCTAGAGATAGAAGGGGGAAATGATGAGAGGAGATTGGAGAATATATTATATATATTAGGTAGGGTTTTCCTAGGAATTGCCTCAAATCAGGGGTGAGTGCTCTTTCCAGATGAAAGTGTATTTTTTTATTTAATTGAAATCAAATAGAAGCTCATGAGTACTGGCCGTGGTCAGAGGTATTCCCATGCCCATTTATTGTTTAGTAAATGCAACACCCAAATGACATACATATATTACCAACACTACTTTCAGACCTACAGGTCGAGGAGCCTGTTAAAGGGTCTTGTGTTCTAATTGCTTTTTCTTCCTTGATGATTGGGGATGAAAGAGAAAAGAGGTACTACAATCCACAGGGCTCTGAATTGCTGGGCCGGACAGGGCAGAGACAGTGAAGCAATGATAACATCTATCTCCATCTTTCCAGGGCTTAACCGTATTATAAATGGGGAGTGGGGATGAGGGTCCTTGCCAGGCAATCTTACTAAATCTTAAACAAAGCAGCACGTTTCTCCCTCCATAAGTTTAGGAGACACACACTCTATAGGTATAGGCAGTAAAAGTATGGGTTTTGCATATACTGTTCATACTTCTTGTTACTAAACAGAGAGTTATCTTTACAAGAATGGGAACAGCTACCAATGGCACACTTGGGGACTATGGTCCCTCATTATCAAGAAAGACAAAACCATCATGGCTGACACCAGAAAAATTTCATGTCTTTAGGGAGAATTTTCCTGAATATTCCCTAAACTGGATCTCACATATGAATTCTGTATGAATGCTGGCTTTTTGTGTGAAGCACTGAAGCAGGGACTACTCCGTTCCCACATGCTAGTAGGAATCATGAGGTTAGTAAAATCTACGTTCTGTAATTTGGCAGGCTTCTAACTTTCGTATATTATCCTGTGAGCCTAAACCTCATGTTTTGAAGGAAAAGATTGGGCCAATTAAATAAATACTTAGAGGGGATAGGACTTTTGAAGCCCATTGATTTGGTATACATAGTTCATATGTAGCAACAGAATCAAGAATGTCACTACAAAAAGACATACAAATACTATAAAAGGAAACGTCTGACACAAATCCAGAAACCTTATTGGGTATGAAGAAGACCACAATTTTGGAGGAAAAGATAAAATTTCTCATATTAGGTGATTGATTACCTAAAACTAATATTGCTTTGTATTAGGTTTTTTTTAATCTCTATATTATTATTTCTATATGTTATTATTATTTAAAGTTTTAAAAATTATTCTTCAAAATTTGGGTAGTGCTAAAAAAGTACGAAATGGATGCTCATCCTCACGCATAATCCCCCAAGTAACAGGCAATTATGATTAACATTTGATATGTTTTCTTCCAGCATCGTTTTCTGCATAATATATTATTAAAGTCAGATAATTTTTACTACCCATAAAATTATAGTATGGGCATTTTCCCTTGTAATTACTAACCTTTTTTGAAAATGATTTTGCATTTCTAATATTAGCACAAGATCCTTTAAATAAACAAAGTGCTCTCAAAAAGCGTCATAACCCAATTTAGAACAAATGCTCGGTTGCCTAATGCAAAGTAGACTCCCAATAACTGTGAATCCCTTCCACCTTCACTTTCATACCTCTCAGTGGAGTGCCAAGCATGTAAAAGACAGTCAATAAATGATTTTTATGTGTAAAGTAGATAGGAATAGTAGAACAAGACTGGCTTTAGGGAATAGTATAAGAATGATGACAGACCTTTAAACACCTTTAAACACCTGACTCAGCTGTTAAATATGGTGTAATTCTCTGAAAATAGTCATGTCTGGTATTTATGCCTCCATATCAGTCTAAACATATCAGAACAGTATTTTATGTATTAGGAAAGATGATTTGACTGGTAGAATTTCTAAGCTGTATTACAATGGGTTACTTCTCTGGGAATACCAACTCATCTTTAAAATCCAGTTGACATCAGCAGTAGGTAGTCCAGCACCTCCATTGTATTCAGTTTGTACAGTGTTTGTGGTAAGGTCTAATGAGGTGAATCTTTCTTAAAAAAAAAAAATAGTCTCCCTCTTTATGCTGAGGTGCACACTTCTGGGGAATAAAGGCTCTACACAGAGGGAGTTTACTAACAATGCAAATTCTAGGGCCCCATTCCCAAAGGTTCTGATTTAGTTACTCTTGAGTGGGGGCCAGCCCTCTTGTACTTATAACCAGCACCCCAGGGGAGGATTGTGATATGCATTGTCAAGAACATGTCTTTATTTTTATTTGTGCTAACTTTTGTATGCTGAATAAGAATATCTCTGATTGTAGCAAGTTAGTGAAAGATGATAGGCAAGAGATTTTTCTAAGGATTTTCCTTGAGTCTCTCACTCTCATTCCCTGCAGCTTGCATATAATCTTTTATATGTATAGTTGACCCTTGAACAATGCAGAGGTTAGGGATGCCAACTGCCTGCACAATCAAAAATTCACATATAACTTTTGAATCCCTCAAAACTTAATTACTAATAGTCTACTGCTCACTGGAAGTCTTACTAATAACGTAATCAGTCAACTGACACATATTTTGTACACTGTATGTATTATATACTGTATTCTTCAATGAAATAAGCTAGATCAAAGAAAACATTGTTAAGAAAATCCTAAGGAAGAGAAAATATATTTACAGTATTTATTGAAAAAAATCCATGTATAAATAAACCCACACAGTTAAAACTCATGATATTCAAAGGTAAACTGTGTTTGTATCTATCTATCTATCTATCTATCTATCTATCTATCTATCTATCTATCTATCTATCTATCCATCCATCCATCCATCCATCCATCCATCCATCCATCCATCCATCCATCCAGCTATCCTCTCTCTCTCTCTCTCTCTCTCTCTCTCTCTGTCTCTCTGTCTCTCTCTCTCTCTCTCTCATCGTCTATCATCTACCATCTATCTATCTAAAATTTATATATAAATGATTTTAGCTCTGCCTCATAGTTACTACCCTCTACAAAATGACTCTACTTATCCATCTACTTGCAGGCCTTTTTCAGTTAACCAAAATGATCCATGGAACAATGACTTTCAAAGGGTCTTTGAGGCATCCCATTAGATCATGGTGAGAAAAGGTGAGGGTGAATGAATAGAGGTCCATGAATCATTACATTTCCCTCCCATTAGACAGAACAGTGTCACTTATCAGTCTTTCCTGTAAGCTGTCCTCCTTTGAATTGCAGTTTCCACGATCTCACAAATGCTTAAAAACCACTATTCTAGATGTTGTAACTAATTCTCATGAATTTTCATGTTTTTATTGAAAAAGTGATACACAAATATATTTTAATTGTAAAATATTCAAGAAATATGTTTATGCAATGAATTAAAGAAAGCCTTCATTTTCTTTGGGTATAATATATCTTTCAAATGAGAACACTATTGAGAATGAAAGGGTAGCTGTTAACAATTACAGTGGCATAAACTGAGACTCTTCTGGGCAAATAAGAACCTGTGGTGATCCTATAGTTTCTTTACTAAAATCACTCTTTCCCCTTTTCCTCTTCTTTCCCTGACATCACGACCAATTATGCCTTGCTATCTATTCTTTCATGGTTAGAATGTGATAAAGTTTATTTTACTACATCTTTTATACTTTTCATTTTCCCCTGTTTTTAATTATTACAAACAATCATGCAATGGCAATGCACAAGGACACACATGTATAGAATTGCTGCTGGTTGCATTTTTAAAATTTTAATCATTTGTGTTCAAGACTTTCTAAAATATATTACCACCATAAAACAGAGGCTATAGAATATTTGAACTTTACTTGATGACCTGATATCATGATTATGAATATTGATTCTTGTACTGAATAAAATAAACATTCAAGTTCTCAGGGACTATTTTCCCTTAACTGAAATGGCCATTGTGAGTTATTATACTTGTATCTGGTATTAATGTATTTTTTTAAAATGTGCAAGACTCAATAAATTATCAAATACAATTCTTTTCCTTTGCAGATTAAAAACACTGAGGCCTGTAAAACCAAACTCTTCTATACATGGAGACATAGAAGTATGTCTAATTGTGACTCTAACTACAGCTTCCTGGGTGCAAGGGTGGTTCTGTGTTTTTCTTCTCTTTGCTAACTAAGTTCTCAGCTAAACTTTATGCAACAATAGCACCTCTTCCTAGACTAGTAGGATCACTCTTTTCTTATTTGCTCTTCCCCATGTATGTGATAATGCCATGGTTAAGAAATATTTGGTTCCAGGGTTTTTTGGTCAAGATGGTGGAGTAGGTAAACAATGTGCTTGCCTCCTCTCAAGACCACTTCAGAATTACAACTAAACAATAGAAAAACCATTATTGAGAATCACTTGAAGTTTAGCTGAACAGAAGTCCTAGAATTACGAACATACAGAAGAAGCCACGTTGAGACTGGCAGGAGGGGCAGAGACAAGGAATGGGCTGCCACCCATTTTTAAATGCCATCCATGCATGGCACTTAAAAATCTGGAGGGATATCTTAGATACAGAGGTCCCCTCTGGAGGAGTGAGGGATACCATCCCTGCACCAGGTTCCCCAGCTCAGGGTTCTAGTGCATGGAAGAGAAATCTCCACAACCAATGAGATTGAGCCTGAGTGATTTGGAAGGCAGCCAAAGTCCCAGATGTTCCTCTTAAAGGGCTTGTACACAGAATTATTTACTGATGGACTCACTCTTTCTGAGCTCCAGTGCTGGGGCAGAAGCTCAAAAGGTGCCAGGGACATATGGGGAGGAATTGAGCTGTCTGGCTTTAGGTCAGCTTTCTCTCAGACAGAAGTGCTGGTAGAATCCATTATTTCTTTGTTGAACCCTCCCCCTTTGTTGAGCGGCTGCCATATCTATGGCTCCATCAGTCTGGCTAACACTCTTTGACTCACCCTGGTGATTCCCTGAGACCCTGCCATACCTCCCTTGCTGACTCATCCAAGCCAATTCCAGTGGATTTTCCATGCTAAAGGCCTGCCTTGGCTCATGCTATGGACTTTCCTAAAAATCTCTCAAAGCTTCAAAAAAACCCAAACATGGCCTTGGCATCTCCTGTACCTCTTGCCGAGCATCCCCAATTTTAGTACTAGGGGCAGCTGGCCACAGTTTGTGACTTGACCTCTCCCAGGCACCTCCAAGCCAAGCATGGGTGGCTGCCATTTGTGGATTGCTTTCTTGCTCATGAGACAGGGCACAGGCAGCAGCTGAACTTGTCCTGTGGCAGGGTTCCTCCCAGGAAGCCCTGGGGGCAGCACAACTGGTGACCAGCTTTGGACCAAGTTGGAGCACCACCCAGTTGCCTCCGAAGGCATCACCCACAGGGCAGACTGGACAGGCACGAGAGTCCTGATAAAGTGAATCCTGTTCTGTAAAGTTAGTCCCTGTGCAGCAGCTCCTCCACTGTAATCATGGCCAGTCCTCACAAACAATAAGCCCGTGGGTCATTCCCTCCTGTTGACATGCAAACAGCAACCAAAACTCAACTATAACAGGAGGGCCCATACAACCCACATAAGGGATCACCCAGCTCAGGTGACCCGGGAGAATGTGCCACTGTGCCCCACAGGACACCTACTACATAAGACCACTCTACTCAGACTGGGAGACATAGCAGCCCTACCTAATACATAGAAATAAACACAGGGAGGCTGCCAAAATGGGGAGACAAAGAAACATGTCCCAAATGAAAGAACAGAACAAGGCTCCAGAAAAAGGACTAAACAAAATGGAGACAAGCAATCTACCAGAAGCAGAGTTCAAAACACTGGTTGTAAGGATGCTCAATGATCTTAGGGGAAGAGTAGATGAACCCAGTTGGAACTTTAACAAAAAGATAGGAAACATAAAAATGGAGATAGGAAACATAAAGAAAAGTGAGTCAGAATGAAGAATACTATAACTGAAATAAAGAACACATTAGAGGGCATCAACAGTAGATTAGAGGCCTGAATCAGCAATTTAGAATTTAAGGGAGCAAAAAACAGCCAATCAGAACAGCAAAAGGAAAAAGGAATCCCCAATAAATGAGAACAGTTTAAGGGACCTCTGGGACAACACCAAGCATACCAATATTTGCATCATTGGGGTCCTAGAAGAAGAGGGAGAGCAAGGAATTGAAAACATATTTGAAGAAAAATGGCAGAAAACGTCCTTAACCTGGTGAAGGAAATAAACATATAAGTCCAGCAAATGCAGAGAGTCCCAAAAGAGATGAACCCAAAGAGGCCAACACCAAAGCACATCATAATTAAAATGCCAAAAGTTAAAGACTAAGAGAAAATCTTAAAAGCAGGAAGAGAAAAGCAGTTAGTTGCCTATAAGGGAGCTCCCACAAGACTGTCATCGTATTTCTCGACAGAAGCTCTAGGCCAGAAGGGATTGACATGAAATAGTCCAAGTGATGAAAAGCAAGGACCTACAACCAAGATTATGCCACACAGCAAGGCTATCATTTAAAATTGAAAGAGAGATAAAGGCCTTCCCAGAGAAGAGAAAGCTAAATGAGTTTATCACCATCAAACCAGTAATACGAGAGATGTTAGAGGGACTTTTTTAAGAAGAAAAGATAAAAAATATGCATAATAAAATGGCAATAACCACATATCTATCAACAATTACTTTACATGTAAATGGATTAAGTGCTCTGATCAAATGATAGGGTGGCTGAATGGATAAGAAAACAAGACCCTTACATATGCTGCCTACAAGAGACCTACTTCAGATTGAAAGATGTACAGACCGAAAGTAAAGGGACAGCAAAAGATATTTCATAAAAATAAAACAAGAAAAAAAAAGCTGTGGTAGTAATACTTGTACCAGCTAAAATAGACTTTAAAACAAAAGCTATAATTTGCAGGTTGAAGGCCTCCAGGTTCTGTTCTCTGTGATTCTCCTGACCTTGCCCTCCTCCTCATTTCAGGATTGCCCTCAGGATGACTCATAGAAGCAACATGGTTTAAGCTTTCCCAGAACTCCCATTCTCTCTCCAGACTTTCTGGAGGATCTAATCTCTCACGTCAGCTCTCACAGGAGTCAGGAGAAATTTTTTTCCCCTAAAGGCCCCATCAAGAGTTTCCTACTGAATCATTGATAGAAATTGTGACTCATGCCCTCCTAAAACAGTCACTGTGTCAGGGAAAAGGGATAATACACTGATTGGCTTAAGTTGATTAGAGTCCACTTTGAGACTGACATTGGGATGAATCTCATTGAATCAATATGGCTGAGAATTTGGAATGGAGATTTCTCAAAATAAAACCTGGGTGCAATTGTTAAAGAATTGGGTTATGAATGACAAGGAGGCAACCTATAAATGAGCATGCTATCTGGGAATTCACAAACAACATTTACTACAACTGGGATGAAAAAGAGACCAAATAGCAGTGGTTTCTTTGTATGTATGACTTTTTCTTCTGTGATTTAATTTAGTGTTAATATTTTGTGTGATCCACTCTGCTTATCAGAGAACTCTTTTTAAAAATATTATTCTACATAGTTGAGTTTTATGGATAAGTGACAATTGACAGTAGAGACCCCCAAACAATCTGAAGACACAGGGTAACAGTTTACCCCAGAGGAAGAGGAAACTTCAACAATGAACTGCAGTGATGGTAATTGTATAAAAGCCTTAGGTACTTTTTTGTTGCTGTAGATTTTCAGGCCATTGAGCTAATTTGGGCAATAACTTTTCATTTAGAGGTTTCTGGCTTCTGAGTTCCACTAGACTCCCTGGTTTCTTCTTTCATTTAGTTCCATTCCACCTCAATTTGAGGTTTATGTGAAAGGACTCTCTGAGAGCTAAAGAATCCAGAATGCAAAAATGGACACCAGAAATAAGAATCTCAGAGATGGAATCAATTAATGCTCTTTGTAGTCTTGGACATGCCCTTTGGGTCCTCTCCCTCCCCCAACCCTTGGAGTGGGGAGTTAGGTGTGGCCATATGCCTTGCTTTGGCCAGTGAAATGTGAATAGAAGTTATATGTGCTATTTCCAAAGGAAGCTTTAAGAGTCAGAGTATGATCCAACACATTCTCTTTTACTGCCTTGATAATTTGGGGGGCATATGTCAAGACTGAGTATTCAATAGTTTGGTGACCTCTATGATATGAGTGACCTGCTGACCTGTGATGGACATTTAGCATAAATAAGAAAACAGAAACAAAAACCTTTGGTTGTTGTGACCCAAGGGTTTGAAAACTATAAAAAGAATTTAACCTGTATTTAACCACTGGGATTTTAGTCATTTGTTACTGTAGTATAACCTAGCCCATTTTGACAGATAAAAAATTAAAAATATTTTCCCTGAAAGTGTTAAGATGTAAAATAACAACAACAACAGCAACAACAACAAAAAACCCTCAAAATAATTTCTCTTGTTACTTATAGTAGGAGGCAAACTTTGACCATTTAGTATTTTGAAACCTTTTGAGTTATGTGATTAGTACTGCCTTAGGCAAAGGCCATGAGATGTCTGAGAGTTGGATTTTCAGAGGTAGTGTGCAAAATAACTTACACCTTTTTCTTGGGCAATCTAGCACCCAAGAAAAATTAATTTAAGAAAAATAAAATTAAGAAAAAAGACATTACTTTTAATGAATTGTTTCTCTCTTTTTAGTCTTAATGCATACATTTTTCTAAAGATTGGAACTAAAATCACACGCTTTTTATTTCACTACCTTTCTAACTTTTCTGAAGGCCTTTAAGTTGTGATAAATATAAATAAAACACCAAAAGTGCCAGTCACATTGCCTTTTCCAGAAAAGATGTGACCTTTAAATTAAAATCAATAAAGCCCTGGCGTCTCTTATTCACACTTTTGGGTGACAAAACAAGATTAATAAAGAGAAACGAGACAGAAATTTAAGAATATTTTGGCTTAGTGTTCCAAGCCACCTACTTGAGAATATTTACTCATTTTCTCATTCATTTCTTTAGAGATTTAAAATTTGCATTATTTTTCCAAGATTGGGATGATTTGGATTTATTGATCCATTAATCTAAGATCCTTTTCGTTTTAGGGACAAAAGATCTAAGGTATAGATGTGTGATTTGGACTAGCTCACATAAGTAAGTGATGAGAGAACCAGATGCTAAGCCTATGTGTTCTTTCTACTGTACCATAATATGCCAATCTATGTTTGCTTTCATGTTTCAAATACCACATCCAAAGAAAAGAATATAAATACCATATAATCTGACTGCATGCTTTACCATTTTTCTCCCCCCATCCTCATCTCTGTTATTCTACCTCCTGCTTACTTTGATCCAGTCACACTAGCCCTGTTTTGTCCTTGATTCCACCGTAGAGTATCTACACTGGCTCTTCCCTCTTCCTGACGCACTTTTTCTCCAGATATCTGAATATGTCCATGGTTCAGTCCCTTACCTCCTTCAACATGAGGCTTAACCTGATCTCTGCCTTTAAAATGAAAAGATAGCCTTCATGCACTCTAAATATCCATTATCTGTGATGGTTTCTTTTACGTAGCATTTGCCAGTTACTACCATGCTCATTATGTTTGTTATTATTTCTCTTTCCTAGAATGTAACTTTCATGAGATCAGGAATTCTATCTGTTTTGTTCGTTGATCTATCCCACATCCCTAGAACCAGTCCTGGCACATAGCAGGAATTCAAAAATATTGAAAGAATGGATGTATACAGAGATGAGGGAAAATAAATCCACATGTGATTAAAAGGGAAGGAGCATATATAATTCCAAGTCTTATTAGAAGAGACATAATTATGTGTTTAACACTGCTTGTACCTGGCTTTTGTGAATTCTTCTCCATACAGAAGAAAGGAACTAATATTTGTTGAAAATTCATGTTACAGGCATGGGCCTAGGAGCTTTTACATATAGTATCTTTTTTATTTCACATGAATACTAATCATAGTACCTTCGAGGTAAGGCTGTTACTTCCATTTATAGGATAGATGAGAGACATTAACTGGAGAGTTAGGTAATTTGCTCAAAATACTACAGCGATGATGTATGGATTTGAATTCACATCAGTTCAACTGTGGGACCCTCTCACTCCTTGCTCTTTCCACTTTATTATGGGTAAGGAAAGAGGTAGAGAATGAATAAGATTTTTTAACATCCTTTCAACAGATTTATGTATTTTGGACAGATATACCATATTATTGGTATATTGTCAATATACCAATTATCCTTCTATATTATCCTCTAGAACAGAAAGAATTATCTTGTCCTTATCCTCAGAAAAGCTGTAGTCATTGTATATAACCTGTCTGTTATTATAATTCATTCATGCCAGAACTTTGATTTTACAATATTGATACTGACATATAATTCTCATCAATTCATAAATATTTTTAGGTTATGCCTTTGATCTATGACCCAAAATAAGGAGCTAACATCTCTCAGATATCACAAACTTCAAATGCCACTCAACATAAAGCTGGAGATATTAATAAAAGAAGGAAAAAATATTTTCCTTGGCATAATTTCTTGAGCAATTTCCGCTGCATATGAAGGAAGTTTTTTTTTTCTCTTTTTTTTGAGGTAGGCATGCACGAGGACCTTTGTCTGCAGTGTATCTGATAATAGTTTGAAAAGGTAGGAACTGATAGACTTGATGACAGTTGCACCATTCTTCCAATTGTCACTCAGGGCTGAGGGCTTCTGTTGTCTCCATAAAGACAGTGAAGGTTAAGGAGAGCCCTGCCCATTGCAGTAATAAGAGGACAAGAAGCAGAATAGTTTCCTGGAAAATAACCTGAATGCCGACTCTGAAAAATGGGTTCTGTGTCAGTTATGCAGATGTTTAAACTTGCACAAGTCATTTTTTCTATTTCTCAGTTTCCTCATTTGCAAAATTAATGCATTGAGCCAGATGATCTAGATGCCACCTTTGAGGTCCAAACTGCTAGAGTTTTTCATAAACTTATTTGCTGGAAAGTTATAGGGAAAGGGCAATAAGCTTATTTCTTATATTAATACTTTAGACCCAAATAAGGAAAATTTTTGAAATTATATGGACACTGCTACATTTTCCCTCTTTTGGTACATGCTACGGACAATAACCAGATAAAGAAAATAAAGCCTATTTCATTCTGGGAAGAAAATTGATGGCTTTGAAAATATTTTAGAACAGTCCTCTTAAAAAGTTGATTTAAATGACCTTTAGAGTGCAGAATTTATCAACAATTTCTGTGGCCTTACTATGTGTGAAAATGGGCACAAAACACACAGCTTTTAGGAAACCTCTAGTTTTACTTAACTTTTGTTTTTGCAAATCTTTAATTTACAGCTTTCAACATCTACTCAGAGAAAGCAACTACAAATAAACAGCAGGTTAGGAAATTGAAAGATTTTGTGGAGGTGTGTGTTGCATCTTGGGAGGTGCAATCTTGTCCCCTCCCACCCTCCAAATAAAATGTGCTCTGTGTAGAAGAGCAGAGGCAGTGACAAAGAAGGTCTGTTCACAATTTATACCAGGAATTTTGTTTTTGTTTTTGTTTATTTATTTTTTCTATAGTTTCAATTGTCAAGGATCTGGGAAATTAAAACTCCTACAGAGTTTCACTGGACTAACTTCTGCTAGAAATCGTGAACTGGGCTTGGAGTGAAGCACATCAAACTTCCAGTCATCTGTGACCTGAAAAAGATATTGAAATAACCCAAATGCATATGCAGGGAGGGAGACAGGCAATTTACTGGACATAGCTTTGCTTCCCTTGAAGAGAGGGAACAGAAACTTCCCCACGTGCATGAGAAAAACCACTACAGAACAAAGGAAAGGGAAGAGTATCTAGAAGCCTCAAAGGAAGAGGTTCTTTTTCTTTTATTTTGTAATTGATCAATTGAAAAGTCTGGATGTCATTTTTATGTCAAGTGCTTTGCATCTTCAGAGCACACAAAAGCATTATGTCTATGAAAGAGAAGCACATATTCATTAGGAGAAAAGAACAGGTGATGGAAAAGCAAGAATTAAAGGAAAGGGTGATGATAAACAAAGACTGGCCTGAAGGGGAAGTACTCTCACTATTAGAAATAGTTAGAAGTCATTTTTGTTGGTAGTTGGTATGATTATTTCTTAAGGAAATCCAGAATAATCACGTGACAAGAATTTAAAGGGAAAAAGATAAAAAAGAAAATAATGATCCAAAAAAAAAGTTGAGATGGATTACATAAACTATAAACAGTAGCTATGCCTGAAGGAGAGAATGGGACAAATTCAGTGAACTCAAATGAAAGAAAAAAAATGACTTTTCCAAAGACTGGTGTATGTGGACTGGGAAAACCCAATATATTGTAGACAGAATCAGTGAAGGGAAATTCAGGTATAGATGTTTCATGGTGAATATATTTAAATTTTTAAAAACAAAGTAAGGATAAACTACCAGGATTTGAGCAGGAAACCTTATTTTTCTTTTTTCTAAAAAATAAAATAAGATGTCTTCAGCCTTCAGTTCTGCAACATTAAAGGCAGGATGTCAGTGCAGCAGTACTTACAGAATTTTGAGGTGGGGGAACCCACTTGCAACTCAATAATTAAATATAGTTTATGTTTTACTTTTCAATGCACATATTTAATATAATTTTAACTTCCAGAAACATGCAAATAGTGAGGGATTATAGCCGAGGGTCTAAAGGGTAGAATGTAGCATGTGAAAATATGAAGGGAGAGAATGAAGTGATTAGGGGAAAAATGGAGATTCAATGACTGACGTCCTTAATGAAATAAAATTATATAGAGGACTTGAGAATCCAGGGTTTGACTCAAGAATACTGGACCAAAAGGAAATTTTGGTCAGAGAACAATACATTGGCATTTGAACCATCCATTTTTGAGAAGGACCACCTATAGGAAATGACAAGATTCAAGGAGTGGACATGAGAGTGGGAGGCAAAAATGAGCCGAAAAGAGAAGAGAGGACATAGGATTAAGTTCTAAGAAGCTAGTATGTCATTTGGACTGTCCAAAGGACATTCAAGTTACCAAACACAATAGTAGGACTTGATGAGAAGGGAAAGAATGTGAAATGGAAACCAAAGTAATAAAGGAAATGACATGTTTATTGAATCAGGGCAGTGATGAGTTCATGACTCTGAATGGAAAAAGCTTCAAGGAACAGAAGAGTTTTATTTGTGAGTAGGAAAAAGGGAGCCTAAAAAACAGATTAAGAAATCAGAAAGAAAGTACACACCAGCTTTGAATTCCAAGATATTTAAGTTTGATCAAGCCAGGATATGGAGAAAATATTTTAAGAATAGACTAAGTATTTAGAGGATTTCATTTATCATGAAAAAGTTATTCTAGAGGGCACAGAGTGTTTGTGTGGGCAATATAAAGTTAATGAAGAAATGAAAATAAATACAATCTTACTTAGTAGTCAAAAAATTCAAATCAAAGCAAGACAGATACATTGTCATCTCGAAACTGGCACAAGTATTACTCAAGGTTATTGATGCTGTGGCTAAATCGTCTTAAACATTCTCTGTAGCAATTTAAATGCTGCAATCTTTATGGAAGGCATTCCGGCAATATACACTAATGTGTTATAATTGTATATACTTTTGGTGCTTTCATCTCTTTCCTCTTTATACCTAAGGTTTAGGTTTACATATTATATATATTATTGATAGCATTTCCTAATTTTCCAAAACTATGTTGTATGCCTTTCCTTTGTGTTCACATAAGGCCCTGTATTCTCTCTGTCATGGCCCTTATCACAATCTATTATAATTGACTGTTTACTTCTATATATTTGTGTCCCGACTTTAAGCTCCACCTTTTTTTTTGTCTACCCTGACCATTTACCTTTGTATGTTCAACTGTTTCTAGGACTTAAGATGTACTCACTGAGTGTATAAGTGAATGAACAGATAACTATGATAATGGAGGAAGGGATAAAAGAAGACAGGATGTATCTATGGTTGTAAATATATTTTAGAGATGGGGGAGACAAACAGAGAGAGAGATTTTAGACCATGCAAGTCTAGGGACATACTAGGGACTGAGTTTTAATTATTATGATTCTACTTGTCTGTATATTTAAAAATTCTTTTTATTTTATGTCTTTTATTTTTGTAATAAAATGACAAAACTAATTTGAAAACAAAATAGATCTCAAGCCAACATCATTCTTCATGGTTAATACAGTCAGATAATTAAGAAAAAAAATCTGCAATATCTTCATTCAGGGGATAGATATGTAAATAATAGAAATTGATCTGGTATAAAGCAGTACCGAATGGCCAGCAAGGTGGTAAACTGGAGAGTAAAAGCCCATATAAATGACTTAGTTTTAAAATTTTTAAAAATTGGGCAGGCTTAATAAGACATGTGTGAACTGAATTTGGCCTTCAAATCTCCAGAAGCAACCTCTGCTAAAAGCCAGGAAGAAGGCAAAGTTGCCTTCTATCATCATTATCATCAACCACTGCTTGGGAAGTTCTAGTTAATACAATAATATGGGGAGGCGAAGTACTCAGCTATTAGAAATAGGAAGAAGTCATTTTTGTTTGTAGTTGTTATGATTATTTCTTAAGAAAATCCAGAGTAATCAGGTGACAAATGTAGCATAGGTAAGAGTTAGCAAGGTGGCCACAACTAAACAATGTCAAAAATTGTACTACATGCCAAAAATGAGCAGTTAGAAAGTAATTAAAATAGTGCACTGAGCACACTCATTGACCTTCCTCCTTATAAAGAAGCTATTAAGAGTAATGCCCTGAAAGCATTTAATAATATAACTTACTAGATGAGTTTCGAGAAATACTTTTGAGAAAATTTTTGATGATATAAAAATAGAATTTGATTAATGGAGGAAAAAACAAATTCAGCAGAAGTAGTTGCATGAATCATATAAAAGAAAACAGTAGGAAAAGTAAAAAAAAAAATCTTAAATTACAAAAATCCTAGAAAAATTCAAGCTTGAAATTAATATTCACAAGCAGGGACCACTGGAAAATTCTTGGTGGAATTGATTAAGGAACGCGTTAACCAAAGTTTTTTCCTATCCTAAGACACTCTCAGTGTGTGATATCAGAAGCATCTTTCTCTGAATTAAACCTCCTGAAACTCTATTCTAAACTAAATGAAGGCTCTGCCTCTAGGCTCTAGTTATGGGAATTCTCATACAGTTCAACATGAACAGTGGTTTTCAATTGGAGGTGGAAGGCTTTTTGGTTGTTGAAATGAGGTGTGGATTCCTCAGGTATTTAATAACCGGTTTCAGAAATGCTAAATATCCTGCTGTACACAGCATGCCCTCATACAAAGCAGTATGATCTATGATATAGATTAGTACTCTCCAATAAAAATACAATGCAAGCCATACATACAATTTTAATTTTTCTAGCTGCATTTGAAAAGTAAAAAAAGTGAAATTATTTTATAATATATTTATATAAGCAAATATTTTCAAAATATCATTTCAGCAGATAATCAATATAAAAATTATTCATAAGCTATTTTATATAGTTTTTGTATTTGTACTGAATTTTTGAAATTTAATATGTGCTTTACAGTCAAAGCCTACATCTCAATTTGAATATTAAATTTTCACTGGAATGACTTTATTACATTGATATTTTATTAAATTCATAGTTGAAAAATTAGACTCACATAACATAGATGTTCAGTTAATCTTTCTAAACAGCTTTCTAATTTTTCTTTGCTGCAGCAAATTGCAATTGTCATTTATTGTGACATTTGTGATGTGCCTTTTTAATCCTTGTTTTCTTTACTGTCTTGATTATAGTACTAGCTTTTGCATCTCTTTGATTTTGCACCAATATTATGCTAAAAGTATTTTAAGTAAAAAATAATTGTTTTTATTTATTTTTAAAAATAGAAACATACTTTAGCTATGCTATGAAATAAGTACTTTATTTGACAGTTACATTTTATATAGTTATCACTGTAATCATGCAGTCTGTCAAACTATTCAAACAAACACAATCACTGTTACATCAGTGTGTAGAAAAAAATAATTCAAACTGGATAATTTGTTGACACTGATTAGACTGGTAGTGTGTTTTTGTGTAACACTAAAAATAGTGAATGCACTTGACATGCTTGCTACAATACAACACTATCTTACACATTGCAATGGTTATGGTGAAATGTAGTACTAAAAAAATGTTTGTATTTAATTAAAAATATTTTACTCTGCTTCAGTTCTTAAATATAAATCCAAATTCATTCAAACACAATCTTTACCATTTTGGCATCTTATTACCCGCTTGACCTCAGCTCTTATCACTATCAGGTGGTCGCTTTTTCTAGCCTTACTGGTCTACTGCTATTCCTTTAACATGCTAAGTCTGCTCCAACCTCAGGGATTTCCTCCTGTTTCCTCTTCTTGGAAGGTTCTCTCCAGATAGTTGCATTGCTGCAGCTGCTATGGGAGACAGTGTAGAGGTTCCTTTAAAAATTAAGAATAGAATTGCCATATGACTCAGCAATCCCACTCCTGGGTATATACCCAAAAATATGAAACCATTTATCTGTAAAGATATATGTACTCCTATGTTCATTGCAGCATTATTCATGGTGGTCAAGACATGTACACAACTAAAGTGTCCTTTGATAGATTATTGGATAAACAAGATGTGGTACATATATACACCATGGAATACTATTTGGCAATAAAAAAGATGAAATACCTCCATTTGCGACAACGTGGATGGCTCTTGAGATGATTATGCTAAGCGAGATAAGTCAGACAGAAAATGTGGAGAACTATATGACTTTACTCATATGTGGGATATAAAACTGAAAATAGCAAAGAAACAAGACAAAGAAACAAATCTCATAGACACAGACAACGTTTTCGTGGTTACCAGAGGGCAAGGAAGTAGATGGGTGGTAGAACAGGGAAAGAGGTCAAATATATGTTAATGGAAGGAGAGCTGACTCTGGGTTGTAAACACACAGTCCAATACATATTAGGTTGGTGCAAAAGTAATTGCGGTTTAAAAGATTAAAAATAATTGCAAAAACCACAATTACTTTTGCACCAACCTAATAGATGATATACAGATGTACACCTGAAGCCTATATAATTTTACTAACCAATATCACCTCAATAAATTTAATAAAAAATTTTAAGAAAGATCATGAGAAATATTCCACACACACAAAAATAAAAACAAACATTTGGATTGAAAAAGTACTATGAAACAAAGACCAGTCACAGTATGAGTTCACTTCTGCCATTTTTTGAAGGAGAATAAAACTTTTATGAAATTCCTCATACTGTCATCCTGTGGAGGTCTTGCCTGGGTGTTAGGACAGCTCATGTTTCTTGTGCAATGGGCTGTTAACTTCAGCGTGCATATTATGTATATCTGTCAGGGCAAGGCAAAGCAGCTTCTGCTTATAAATAATGTAAGTTAATGTAATATGTCAAATGTTAAATTATATAAAGTTTTACTTGAATAATAATATCAGGGCAATGGAGCTTTTTGGTGTCACCCAAATACGTGACATCAGAGTAAAGAGAACACACAGAACTGCCACCCGAGAATTAAGGATGGCATTTAAGAATCCCATAGATTTTGAACAGTTATCCAGTGTCTATTATAAATACCTTTATTATAAAGACATTGGTTTTTATTTTACAAAAAGAGAAAAATTGTTGAATGATATTTCTCTTTCTTTTATGCTATCCCCCAATTACTGCTAGACTTAAACATTTAAAAGGAACTAGCTGAAAGTTTGATGCTTCATTAAAACACTATTAATGAGTGGCCAGCCAGGTGGCTCAGGCAGTTAGAGCTCCATGCTCCTAACTCCGAAGGCTGCCAGTTCGATTCCCACATGGGCCAGTCGTTGCCAGTTCAATTCCTCGAGTCCCGCAAGGGATGGTGGGCTGCATCCCCTGGAACTAGCAACAGCAACTGGACCTGGAGCTCAGTTCGCCCTCTACAACTAAGACTGAAAAGACAACAACTTGAAGCTGAACAGCACCCTCCACAACTAAGATTGAAAGGACAATAACTTTACTTGGAATAAAAAGTCCTGGAAATACACACTGTTCCCCTTCCCCAATAAAATCTTTTTAAAAACAACAACAACAACAACAACAAAAACCCACTATTAATGAAACACTTAGAGTTTTAAGAAATTATAGAAATATTCTTATGTTTCAAAATACAAATACAATTAAATTAGGTATTAAGAAAATAGCTTAATTTTAAAATACATGCCTAGATCATAAAACTAATGAAAACAAAATAACCTGCATCCCATCTCCATTATATATCAACGTTACATCTAAACTTCTTGATAGAGTTCTTTATATTACCTTGGTTAATTTTCCTCCTCCAAATTTCTTCTCAACTCTTTCCAGCCTAGGTTTGGTAACATTCTTCTTTTGAATTGGATTTTTCTGCTCATCAATGTCTTCGTGTCACTAAATCCAAAGGCATTTAAATGAACTCTCATCTAACTTGGGTTCCTAGCAGTGTTTGATAGCTGTTGATTACTCTCTACTCTTGGGTCTTCCAACCTCTAAAGCTAGGTTCATCCTAACCAAGTTCCAGACTTCAACATCTCACTGATAACTTACATTCCTACCAGACTGACTCAAGCCTGACTTAAGTCTGCTTTTCCCAAACTGGTCTTTTTTATTTTTCAAAGATTTTTATTAAAAATACAGCTAACATACAATATTATATTAGTTTCAGGGGTACACCATAGTTAATCAACATTTATATACCTAAAGAAGTGATCACCATGATAGGTTCAGGAACCGTCGGATACCATACCATGCTATCACAATGTTATTGGCGATATTCCTTATGCTGTATATTACATGCCCATGACTTATTTGTTTTATACTGGGAAATTTGGATCTCTTATTTGCCTTCACCCCCCCCCCCACATTTAAAAATTTTTAAATTACAATTGACATTCAATATTAGTTTTATTTTGCTTAGTTCTTCTTCTGGAATTTTCTCCTGTTCTTTCATTTGGGATGTATTTCTTTGTTTCTTAATTTTGGCTGCCTCTCTTTTTATTTCTATGTATTAGGAAAATCTGCTATGTCCCCCAGTCTTGGCCAGGTGGTCTTATGTAGTAGGTGTCCATGGGACCCAGTGGCAAGTCTCCCTGGTCACCTGCTCTGGGTGCTCCAGGAGTGTTCCTTGTATGGGTTGTGTGTGCCCTCCTGTTATAGATGAGCCTTGGTTGCTATTGGCACGTGAGTGGATAGGACTGACCCTCAGGCTGATTGGCTGTGGGTTTTGGCCACGTCCACAGCTTACAGGCTGCTATGCAAGGGGCTTACCCACTGAGTGGGATTCACCCCAGTGGACTCTGGTGTCTGTTGAGATGGCTCATTGTGTGTGCTGCTTTGTGGGGCTAATTGGGTGGTGCTGTGCTGTGGTCTGAAGCCAACCTCCAAGTATGTTGGTTCTGGGGCCACTTGCAAAGGGCTCCGGTGCAGGCCCAAGTTACCCAATACCTGTGACTGACCAGGTACTACCTGGTAAGAGCTACAAAACGATCTGCATTTGTTCGCTGTCTGTGCTAGCCCAGGAGGCACATGGGAGAGGCCACACTTTGAACTGAGGATGGCTGCCACCCGTACCAGGCCTGGGATAGCTCTGAAAAAGCCAGAACACCCTGAGGCCTGCTTCCATATACCACCTTAAGATTCAGCACCTGATAAAACCTTGTGCTGCACACAAGTTAGGTGAGGTAGTGTCTTAGGGAGTCACTAGAGTAGGAAGAATTGTGGTCAACAGGTTAATGTGTGCTTTGGTTCTAGTGCTGAGCCTGGAGCTGCTCAACAAAAGTCTCAGGACACACTGCGGCCAGCTGTCACCCTCCTAGGTCCTGAAAACTCTGATAGTTTTCTAAGAAAGAGTGCAATGCAGGTGGGGCTAGCTGCTATTGGAGAAAGTGCCTCTAGTGTTGGGGGAGTTGGGTAGGGCAGGATCCCAGTGAGTCAGCAGGGTGGAGCTGTGGAGCTCACCAGACCAATCAGATTCAGATTTGGCCATAAGTGTAGGGGGAGGGCTCAATACAGGAAAGATGGTGTCCACCTGCCAGCTGTGTGGGAGGAGGACCTCCTCACAGGGAAATGGCGACTGTCCTGCTCTCAACTTAAAGCCACACAACTTAATCTGTTCCCCCCACCCTCTGTCTCTGACACTGCCCAAGTCACCGCCCCTCTGCTAGAGCCCAAGGTGAGTGCCTGGTAGTGAGAGAGGAGTGGGTGGGCTCTTTAAGAGGATGTCTGGGTTTCCTGCTGCCTTCCGTCCCACCCAGATGGTCAGAATCCTCACTGGTTTTCACAGCCAGGTGTGGTGGGGGCTCCTCTTCCTGGCACCGGTACTCTGGGCTGGGGAGGCTGGTGTGGGGCTGGGTCTCTCACTCCTCTGGGGGGAAACTCCATGGCCGAGATAGCCCTCCCTTTTCTCTCAAATGGAGGTTTGGGGTTAGCCAATTCCACCTCTCCACCTCTCCTACCAGTCTCGACAGGACTTCTTCTTTATATCCCTAGTTATAAAACCTTTGTCCAGCCCGACTTCAGATGGTTCTCCAGGTTGATTGCTGTATAATTTAGTAGTAATTTTAATTTGTTCATGGAAGGAAGCAGGTACAGTGTCCATCTACTCTGCCATCTTGGATCTCCGGTACAATGAATCTTTATGAACCAAATCATATAACATAAAATTTATAATTTATCCAGTAGAATATATATATATATATATATATATATATATATATATATATATATACATTTATATGCAAATATATCATAAAACAGAGTTTATACCTTTTTCTTAAGTACCTATAAAGATTTACAAAAGTTAAATTTGATTATTATTAAGCTACAAAGAAAGCTTAAACAAATTGCAAAAGTATAAATAAAGGAGACCATATTTTATGAACACAATTCAATTAAAAAAATAATAAAATGACCAAATGAACAACCACCTGGTGGGCAAAAACTCTATATTAAACAAAGCTGTATTTTCAGAACATGTAGAAAACAATGACAATGGAAACATGTATTAGTGCACATGGGATGTAGTTAAAGCAAAGATCAGAAAAAAATTCATAATTTTAAACACGTAAATTACTAAGTAATGAAAATCAACAAATTAAGCACTCTAATAAAAAAGTTAAAGAATCAACAAACCAGAATGAGTCAATAAAGGTTCTGAAAAATAACATAGAAAACCACAAGCATACTTGAATTCTTAAGAAATTTCTGGATGTTTTTGTTTTGTGCTTTTGGAAAACAAAGGAGAGGAACAAACAACTACTCAAGTAAAAATTTAAATAAAATAGAAGTTCTGAAACTGTATCAGAATCTCCTGCAGGTCACAGATGGTTGGGACCCACCCCCAGAGTTTCTGATTTATCAGTTCTGGGCTGGGGATCAAGCAATGCATTTCTAATGATTGCCCAGATGAAGTTGGTATAGCTGTGATAAGGAGTACACTTAGAGAAGTTCTGAGACAGAGAAACCATTCGCTAGTATAAGTGAAGGCATGGGAGGGGACCCACAAAGAAGTAAATAAAATCAGATTCAGTAAATAATCACACAAACAAAGAAAACAGAAACATTAATTCAGTGTTTTTCCACCTTCACTGCCCATTGGAATTGGGGGAGCTTTCACAAAAACATAATAACCAGGCCCGTCCAGGTTGGTTGAATCAGAATCTTTGAGGCTAGGGTCTAAGTACAGGTACTCATTAAAAGCTCCTGAAGTGATTTTGATATCCAGTGTGGTTTGAGAAGAATCAGAATAAAGTATTAGTTGTATTCCACTATGTAATTTGTGAACTGGGGTTTTAGGTGGAAAATTCTCGTGTTTCTACAGAGTGAACCTCCAGGTTGCAAGTGGAGGTGTATTCCGCTTTCTTTTGGCTCTCATACTCAATCCTTCTGGACTTTTTTTGAACAGGCAGTTTAGGAGACAGAGCATGCTGTACTCAGCCCCTCCCACCTGTCTTTGTTTTTCTTCTACCTGCTTTCAGATAATGTGCTTTTTGGTCAGTCTTCATTCTAGACTGTGAAAGTTCTACTTGTGATGGGAGGCCTGAGATCTTGCAGATCTGTCTGGGTCTGAAAGATTTTATATATATTTAACATACCACAAAATCACCCTTTTGAAATGGACTATTCAGTAGATTTTAGTAAATTCTCTAATTTTATCATTTTTTATATTTAGAATATTTTATTCCCCTGAAGAAACGTGGTACTCTTTAGCTATATCCCTCTGTCCTCCTCAGCTCTAGGCAGCCAGTAATATACTTTTGTCTTCACGGATTCTCCTTGTCTGAGCACTGAAATAATTTTAAGTTGTGTGTATTATTAGAAAGTTTATTATGTCCTCAAACCACAGACATAACTGATCAGGATTTTACCCAAGAAAATTCCGATAGTTTGATATTCAACTGGAGGTCAAATGGTTCCCAATTAAGAAGGAATATTCATGTCTCTCTAAAACTGTACCACTGGATGAAATAAATTATTTGTTAGAAAAAAATGTTACCCAAAATTACTCCAAAAATTATGGAAGTATTGAAATATCCAATAAACAAAGTTGAGAAGAACTACCTTGATACCAAAACAGAAAACATACAGGAAAAGATTGATTTATTAGGCGATTACAAAAATTCAAACTTCTGTATCTCAAACATCACCATAAAACAAATTATGTTAAATACACAGTGGATATTGCACAGTAAAGAGTTAGTTTGTAAGGAGTTTTAAAAATCAGTAAGTAAAAAGACAGGTACCACCATATGAAAAAAAGGGCAAAGGACATGTACATCCAATTCAAAATTAAGAGACAACAACAACAAAAAAACCCAAATCAAAAACCAATTAACATAGGAAAAATGCTCGATGTTATTGGAATTGGAAAGATGTAAATTTAAACAAAGGCATTTTTCATATTTGAGCAAAGATTAAAATAATATGTTAAGCATTGGGAAAGAGGAGGGGAAATGGGAATATGTTGTTGGTGAGAGTGAAGGTTTTTAAAAAGCAATTTGGTGACATATAACAATTAAAAAACAATCATGGCAACTCTGTTTTGAATTTTAATCTTAGGAAATAGACAAATTCATAAAATATATTTCTAAATATGTTAATTACAACAATACTTATAATAAGGAAATTTCGGAAAACATAAACATGAACCAAATATTTTATATATTTGGAAACATTCATATGTTGATTTTATATATTTATGTTTATTGACAGAAAATGAATCAATGAAATATTGAGAAAAGCAGATTATGAAATTGCCTATACAATTGTCTCATTCTGTTCACTGAGAAACAGAAACAATAATAAAAGTACAAAAAAAACAGAAGAATATTCTTTCTATAGATTTTTAAAAACACGAGGAGGAAATGCATTTTTTAAATCAAGATTAAGGGTGATTTTTAATTCTTTGTTTTTCTAAGTTTTCAAATTTTTACTAGTTTGCCTTTTTTATAATCAGAATTGAATTTTATATCAAAGGGAAAAATAAGTAGACCTGAGATCGTGTATCTGCCAGAGGACAGCTTGAAAATTTCACAGAAGTTATGTAATTTGCTGTACTGAGTTGTTATATCAACTTCCATGGAGAAAGCATTGGAGAGGAGGATAAATACATGATTTGAGAACTAGGATCAAGTACTTTTAGTATTTGACTACTTCTCCTGTTCTGACTTCTACTGTATATAGTTCCCAAGTGTTCTGACTTTTGTGATGCGCGTAGTTGCCAGAAACACACCCAATCATTAAAATAGTAACTACAATATTTGAGGCCACATGTCTCTGACCTTGGTGCTGAATTTTCCTTGTGTTGTAGGTCTCTGGGTGTAAATCTGATAAGCATCAGAATCACTGTAGGCCAATGCCCAATCTGGCACTCAGAGATTCTCATTCAGTAAGTTTGGGGTGGAGCCTAAAATTGTGTATTTTTAACAGATGATCCTGAAAATGTTGCCTGTCACCTACTGTTAGGGGTCCAGTTCCCTATGGGCATAGACGGGTCTTCAGTCTATCTCAGTTATTTTGATCTGTTTGTTTTTTAAGTGACTCTGTTTACTGAGAAAGAAACCAGAAGAGAAATGTATGCAGCAAATATGCAGAACTATTCAAGTGCACTCATGAGAAGGAAAAGCTTTTTTTTTTCTTTTCTTTTCTTTTTTTTCTTTTTTTTACAGTAGACAAGAATAAAACCAGCTGGTAAGAAACAGCCCGAATAAAGTATTATCAGTTCAGTTCATACATTCAGCATGCATATTTTTTTCATTATTTTCATTGGTCAAAAAATGTAATTTTTACAGAACTCTTACATCATAATTGCATTAATTATTTTATGGTAGTTTTGTTGAGGTTTTGAAAATTATAAAAATATATTCTCTGGTAGAATTTGGGCAATGTGTTCAACTATACCTTCTCTGTTCTTACTTTTCCAACCAGTGCTAAAATTTTTTGAACTGACCAAGTAACAACTCTTCAGATAAACAGGCCAATATTATCATTATAAACATAACCAGGAAACCACTACAAGAGAGTGCCTGTGGCTTATATCGGGATTGCAAAGTCCAATACATTATGTGGCCAGAGGGCCAACAGAGGTTTTGACAGGATCCTGATGGAGACTGAGGCAAAATGGCCTTTCGAAAGGTGAGAGCTACTAATCAGATCCTTTTCTCTGTTGCTGTGCCTATGCCGGTGTGTCTAGCTCTTCCATATTCTAAAAGCAACCAGATATCGTCATATCTATGTTAATCCCTTAATTTCTATATTTTAGGAACTACTCAAATATTAAATAAATCACAATGTGGAACAACCAAACACGTCAAAAGTATCCCTGGGGCAAACACCTCTGGTTTAGATCAGACCAAAATACAAAACAGTCCCTTCATTCTTCAATTCCTTCCTTTCAGAGGGCACAGAGGGAATCACTAATTACTGCAAACAAGCTCTAATTTGGCAGCTTCCGAGAAAGATCAACATTTCCCTGGGCAAGTTATTAAGAGATATATGGGTTAGAGGACCTTAACATGCTTTACTTGGAGGAATGGGAGCAAGAAAGATAAATGAATAAGAACCAAAGATGTGGATACGTAGTCTGTATTTGGAAAATGTTGCTTGACCTCTGAGATCCTTTTTTTCGCTATGTCAGTACCTACCCCTCTTCAACTTCCTGCAATTGTGCCAGCCTATCTGCAATATGTTTTTCCACATCATTTGATGAACATATCTTGATAGTGTTAGAAACACTGCACCCTGCTAAGATGCTATATCATATCATTGGAATTGATGAATAAAATAAGAATTCATTATCCTCAAGGCATTGAAATGCAGCCTGGATTACTCCGCTTTGCATCACTTTAAGAGCAAATTTGCAGCATAATCTCCCTTTCAAGTGTAAGATTTCTTTAGAGAACGATAAACAATATGCATAGTTTCATGTGTGTAAATCTATCAAAAGTAAACAAACCGCAATATTTGAAAAACTCCATAGATTTGTCAAACATGAGAAAAGTATTTGGGAGATATGCATTACACTTAGCTCCTCTTTTATTACATTCTAGACTTACACCAGTACTGAACTTGTAGGCATATGGCAATGGATAATGAAAATTCTAGCAAAATTATGGAAGGTGAAAGTAACTTATATGTCTCTATAATGACACACATGGAAAAAATATGCACACAGTTGGCAATGAAATGATGCAAAGATGAGGACTAAAATCAAGTATGTTGCTGAGTAAAATCTTATCCATCAAGGTGCTCTCTTTTTCTTTGTGTTCCACTTGAGAAAGGCACTGATTTATACCTGAGGATGAAAAGGAGCAAGGCGAAATTTTTCAAAGTAAAATGGATACACATACTTCTGGATATTATACAAGCAGCTTGGAAACAATCGTTGATTGCTTGTTGTATTTATTACTGGGGATAAAAAGGTGACATCCATCAAAATTGAAGGAAAAGAATCACAGTAATTTTAGAGCAAATTTATTAATGCCAACTTGAGAAATTACACTATTAACTCCCATAAACTAAATTAAATGTTAAAAGTGGAGAAATGAGATACAAGCTTTGCTTTCCACGTAAGATTGTTTTTCTTGCTCTGTTATTTTAAAATTATTGTCAAGGTAACACATTTTAATGATAAAATTTGAAAGACCAGATAGGCCAAAAGAAAATTAAAATCCATCATAATGTCATTATTCAGAATAAGTAGACTTAATTTTTGAGTTGGTATTAAATTCCAAATAGAATCACAATATTGTATATTGCCTTATAACTTGACATCATTCTATTTTCTTTAAATAATTTTTATATAACCACTTAAAATTATCACATTTTATTCCATTGTGTGGATTCATCACAGTTAAGCAAATATTTGCTATTGTATTTTAGGCAGCTTCCAATTTTTGTTATAATCAAATTATTTTAAAGTTTAAACTTACATATTATAACTTTATAGCAATACGCCAAAAATGATGCTAAAGAATTTCTTTCAGATAGTATAAGAAATAAAATTTGGATTTCTGTGTTAAAAGATTTTTATACTATCATGTTTTTTTGATATATCCTTCTAAATTGTCCCCTAGAAGTCTGTGCTAATTTGTTCTCCCATCCCCAGGCTTGAAGGATACCTAGTCCCCCCGTCCTCATTAACTTCAACTATTCTTCTTCTTAATTTTCATTATTTATAATATATCTTAAAAACATATTTCTCTTATTTAATATAAATGCCTCTGATTAATACTGAGGCTGAACATGGTTTTGACTGAATATTTTCTGCCATTTATCTTCTGTTCACTAGTTATTTCTTATTTATTCATAACTTTTACACATTTTCTAATAAAATTTAATTTATTTTTGTAATTGTGGGGGGAAAATTAACATGACACCTACCTAAATAAATTTTCAGCTGTACAATACAGTATTATTAATTACATGTACAATGTTGTACAACAAATCTGTAGAACTCTTTCACATAGCATCACTGAAACTCGATACCCATTGCACAGCAACTTCCCATTTCCCCCTTCTCCAACCCCTGACGACAACCATTTAGCTTTCTCCTTCCATGAGTTTGACTACTTAGATAACACATATAAGTGAATCATGCAGTACTTATCCTTCTGTGTCTGGCATATTTCACTTAGTGTAGTGTCCCCAAGGTTCATCCATGTTGTCTCATATAACAGGATTTCCTTGCTTTTTAAGGCTGAATAATATTTCACTACACACACACACACACACACACACACACACACAAAGGGTGCCAAAGAAATGTATACACATTTTAAGAAATAAAAAAAACTGTATTAAAATTATAGTAATATATACCGATAACAAAAGATGAGTACAAGTCATGTTTGACTTCTGCAATTACAAGAGGTTCTCAAAGTGGTTGCCATCAACATAATTTTAATACAGTTTTTCTTTTCTTAAAATGTGTATACCTTTTTTTGGCACCCTCTGTATGTGTGTGTGTGTGTGTGTGTGTGTGTGTGTGTGTATTTATACAATGTCACTCCCTAACTCTCCAATTTTAATTTTTAAATGTATGTATACATATATATGTATATATATACATACATATATACATATATATGTATGTATACATACATACATATATATGTATGTATACATACATACATATATATGTGTGTGTGTGTATATATATATATATATATATATATATATATATATGGCACATTTTCTTTATCCATTCATCCATCAATGGATATTTAAATTGTTTTCATCTCTTGTCTATTGTTAATAATGGTGTAATGAAAGCAGGAGTGTATGTATCTCCTTGAGATTCTGTTTTTAATTATTTTGTATAAATATCCAGAAATGAGGTTATTGGATCATATGGTAGTTCTATTTTTAATTTTTTGAGGAATCTCCATACTGTTTTTCATAACAGCTACACCATTTTGCATTCCCTTCAGTAGTGCACAAAGGTTCCAATTTCTCCACATCCTTGCCAACATTTGTTATTTTGTTAGTTATTTTAATAATGTCATCCTAACAAATGTGAAGTGATATGCCATTGTGACTTTGATTTGCATTTCCCTGATGATTAATGATGTTGAACAACTTTTCATACACCTGTTTGCAATTTATATTTCTTCTTCGGAAAAATGTCTATTCATGTTTTTTGCCCATTTTTTTAGTTAGTTTGTTTTGTTGTTGTAAGAGTCCATGGATTTTTCCTACTGGCTCCATTGTGGTTGGTTTCATGCTCACATAAAGTGCAGAAGCCTCTTAACTTGTTTCTGGATTTCTCAGAAAGGGAATTGGTGAGTGTATTGTTGTTGAATTAGTGTTTTCATGGGAGAAGGAGAGTCTGGGGCTTCCTAGTCTGCCATCTTACTAATGTCACGCCCAAATTTATTTTATTTTTTAATGTATTGAGTCTTAAGCTTTTAAAGTTTCATATGTGTTGCAGTGTTTCCCCCCTCTTATCTGTATTTTAATTTTGTTTATATACAATGCATATCTCTTAAACAATTTTATGCAGAAATATATTGATCTTTTCATTTGTGATTTCTTCTGGTGTCATATGTATGATTTCCTCCATTGCAAAAGAAAATGTTTAGCTATATTTTTAAATTGTTGATAGTTTCATTGTTATTTAAACTTTTAACTGAGCTGAAATTTATTTACATGTAAGGATGATGATAGACATAGTATTTTGCTTTTCCCAAATCCAATTTAATAATAAATCAATTCTTTTTTGTAGATTTTTATAAGCTACATATACTATGTCCTAAAAAATGATAATTTGCTTGGCAGATTTCAATCTCAAAATTTGAGACTTGTTTTGTTAGCTAACATTTGGTCTATCCTGGAGAATGTTCCATGTGTGGGCCAAAGAATGTTTATTCTGTTGTTGTTGGATGGAATGTTCTCTACATGTCTGTTAGGTCAATCTGATCTAACATGTACATTAGGTCTAATGTTTTCTCATTGACTTTGTGTTTGGATCCATTGTTGAGAGTGGGATATTGAAATGCTCTACTAGTATTGTATTGCTGTCTATTTCTTCCTTCAGATCTGATCACATTTCCTTTCTACATATAGGTGCTCCAGTGTTGGATGCATAAATATTTACAAATTTTGTATCCTCTTTATGGATTGACCCCTTTATCATTAATAATGACCTGTCTTTTGTTACAGTCTTTGGCTTAAAATCTATAAAGCTACCCCTGCTTTCTTTGGCTTCCATTTACATGGAATATCTGTTTCCATCCCTTCACTTTTAGTCTGTGTGTATTCTAAAAGCTGAAGTGAGTCACTTATAGGAAGCATAAAGTTAGGTCTTTTTTATTTTATCTATTCAGCCACTTTCAGTCTTTTGATTGGAGACTTTGATCTACTTACAGTTAAAGTAACTATTGATAGGTATGGTCTTACTATTGTCATTTTGTTTATTGATTTCTGGCTGTTTTGTAATTCTGGTTTGTCTTGGTCTAGCCTATTGTTAGTGATGCTATTGGCTAGGAATACATGGGGCCCTCACCTGGGCCCATACTACTTGTGGCAAGCTTCCATACATGTTTTCGCTACTGGAGCCAATGTTGTGGCTGGACCAGCATTTGTGGTTCTTAAGATTGCAAACCACATCAGCCACAAATGTCAGGGAACTTTGAAAAAATGGGGTTTATCCTTCACATGTTTTGGAAGATACGTAGCATGCCTGGTCCAGGCATATTTGGCTTGGCCATAGCAAAGCCAAAGGTAGAGAGAGAGGCACAGAGCTGGGGTTATGCCTTTATTGGAGTTAAGGGTGAGTTGTCTAGGGATGCACTTTTATTGGTAAATTTAAAATTATAGTAATATACATACTGTGTTTCCCCAAAAATAAGACCTAGCTGGACAGTCAGCTCTAATGCGTCTTTTGGAGCAAAAATTAATATAAGACCCAGTATGATATGACATGATATGATATGATATGATATGATATGGTATGATATACATGATATGATATAAGACTGGGTCTTATATTAAAATAAGACCCAGTCTTATATTAATTTTTGCTCCAAAAGACGCATTAGAGCTGATGGTCCGGAGAGGTCTTATTTTCGGGGAAACACGCATATACATTCTGTTTTAATAAATTGAATTATTATTTTTTGGTAGTATGTTATGGCAGTTCAAAATTTCATTTACTTTATATTAATAGAGACATAATAATAGTTGCTTTAACAAATTAGGAGGTATTTTCTTTTATATAAAGAATTCCAAAAGTGGATAGTTCATGTCTGGACTAATTGATGGTTCCACAGACTCTGAGGATTCCAACTATCTTTTGTCTTTTGGCTTCACCATCTTTTACATGTGGCCTCCATTCTCTAGGTCACAAGAGAATTACTGAAATTCAGCCAGAGAGTCAGCTTAATATGCTAGAATTGGAGGAAAATCAGGGAGACAAAAGGAGCTTCAGGTGGAAAATATATCTGTAGTATCTAAAAGGCTCTCCTGGAAGCTCATCAAACAACATTTACTTACATATCATTGGTCAGCCCTTTTTGTTTTTAGCTAATCTTTTTGCCATCTCAAATAAAATCAACATTTTAATACAGAAGAGCAAGGGATCATGGTGATTGGTGATTAAGAAGCTATGCTATTTCCATTTACTATTAAATATTTCTCCACAACCACACACTGGGCTGTATATTATACAGCTATATGGACACTATCATTTAATGAAGTCCCTTGTGTTGGATGTTTGTTGTTTCAAATTCTCCACTCCTACGAAGAGGTCTGTGATGAACATCCCCATAGTTGCATTTTTGTATATCTGGGATTATGTCCTTAGAATAAATTTCTAGGAGTGGAATCACTAGGTGAAAGGATATGCATCATTTTAAGACTTTTTGATGGGAATTGCCCCAAATCAGGCTTTCGATCTTTGTGTGTTTATCATTTCTTGACTTGTAATTTTGTACAAAACCTCATGATTTAGGATGGTGTTTCTTATACTTTGTCTGTGGCATCTATTTCCACTTGCCGTGAAAAAAAATTCTTGTCAAAGTTAATGGGAAGACCAGCACAGTTTGATGAAATCCCATTGAGGTAGTGTCTAGTTTTGATTAAACATTATGAGTAAATTATTAAATCCTACAAAGAAAAGACATCTGCTTTGCCATGTACATTAGCTTGGAACATAAACAAGGCTGCAGATAAGCTGGGGGAATTGTTAGTGCTCCATGGAACACACTCAATCACCACTGTAGGAAAGAAAGAGATTGTTTCCTATAACCAATAAAATAAACTTCTTGTAAATGTTAGGAGTTCATTTTATGATATACTGGGATTCAGTTTAAAAGTATAAACATAAACATTTAGCTTTTACACACACACACACATATGCACGCACACACAGAGGTGAACAGCAGACACACATAGAAAACCATTAAATTTGTAGGTGCAGTTTAATACCCATAAAACATTTCTAGAGGAGCATTTTGAAAATGTGAAGCGTAAGGCTTTGCAGAAAATTTTGTTACACCAAAATCTGATTCTGATATGAAATTCTATTAAGATGCATCAAAAGAGAATTATTCTTTTTCTGTTCTTTGAAATTAATTTTGGCTAGGCATCCAGGGCAAGAGGGAAAACTGTCTCTCTTGGTGGGTGGAGATTTTCAGTATGGCACCAGTAGCAAATACAGGTGAAAGCAAATGTTGGAATCAGGAATCATCCAGAAAGATATAGATCACTATGTAAATTAAATTAAGATAACAAATGCTTAATTTGGGAGCAAATTGAGGAAGCAAAGCAAAGCAAAACAATAATCAGACAAATAATGACTGAAATCACATTCACCATATTATATCCTCAACAAGATATAAACAGATAAATATATCAGCTAGACAGATCCAAATCCACTGGGAGCATTGTTAAATTCTCTCTCACTCATCTTTATTACTCCTGGCCTATTTCTTTTTCTCTCCTCTGTTATTACAGTTATTTGGCTTAAAAGACCAAAAATACATTCATTGAATCTGGTGAACTTAATCTTAGAAAGAGCCTTTCTAAGCATAAGTGGCATTTTGTGATCTTATGAACATTATTTAAATTTCAGTATTACTGGTATATTACAGCATTGTTTTTTTCTTTATGTACCTTTTAAGAAATCCCAATAAATGTCAATTTAACAACATTAAATATTTTTCTGATGGACAAACCTATATGAAACTGAAGTTTACCTGAATTGAAAAAGAAGAAAATGCAAAATCTAGCTAGTTAAAAAAATTGTAGGTCTTTGATGATATTTGCTTTATTTTCAGTTTTACTTATCTTGCCTCCTTAACTCTTTCCTGTCTCCACTGAGTTCAAACTCCACACCATCGCAACTCTAAGAATGTCAAGAGCATGTAGCAGTGTTTTAAAGGACTATCTCCCAAGATAAACGAGAGAAGTCTGAGGTAACTCTACAAGGTTGCATGGTATATAATTTTGTCTGAATGGAAGACTGAATAAAATCAGACATTAGATAACCTATTTTTTTCTTTTGGCTTTATTAAAAAATGTTTACCACTTACAAAGAGATATGATGAATAAATAGGCAACACCTGTGTACACCCACGCAGTCTGCCAAGCAAAACCTTAACAATACAGTTGAAGCCCCCTGTAGTATATTTATATAGTGGAATGATAAGCAGCAGTAAAAACAAATAAATCATAGCACATATATCAATCAGAATGAATTTTAACAGCATAATGTTAAATTTTTAAAAATCAAGTTGCAGTAGAACAGTACTGTAGGGTATATTTGTATGGTATCTTACTGTAATATAGACATTACATATTATATACTATATAAAATGTATCATGTACTATATTTACAGTGTGTACGTTATATATTATATACACATTACATGTGTACATTTCATACAAATATATTTCTATACAGTATGTACATTATATATTTATAGATGAAAATATAAGAAAAAAGTACCATATATTGTTTAGGGGACAAACATAAGTAGGTAAATAGAGCTGCCCCTAACATCATGGGCTTGAACTGCATTGGCGCACTTGATATGCAGTTTTTTCAATAAATATACTACAATCAGCCTCTGTATCTCTGAGTTGCACATGAGCGGATTTCACCAACTGCGTATTGAAAACAGCACTTTTGACCCACAGTTGGGAAACCACATATGCCAATGGAGGCTGACTTAAGTTATAGCAGATTTTCCACCTGTTGGGAGGTTAGAGAGGGCCTGGTGCCCTAACCCCTGCATTGTTCAAGAGTCATCTAGAGGAAACCAAGGTCATATAAAGTCAGTCATAAAATGTCTCTCACTTTCTTAAGAATATCAGTTAGCATCATATTTCCTACCAGATCAAGTCTAAATTGCTTAGTAAGGTAGTCAGGGCTCGGCTGAAGGATGTAATGGAAGCCAGGTGATCCAGGTTCTATTCAAAGATCTATTTAAAAAAAAAATAGTTTCAGGTGTACAAAACAATATAGTGATTAAACATTTATATACTTTACAAACTGATAACCCCAATAACTCTAATACCCATCTGACACTGTACATAGTTATTACAATATTATTGACTATACTCCCTATGCTGTACTTTGTATCCCCATGACTTTTTTTTTGTGATAGTTGACATTCAATATTATTTTGTATTTCAGGTGTACAACATAGTGGTTAGACATTTATATAATTTGTGCAGTGATTCCCTCCAGGTTTAGTCCCAATAGGACACTATACATAGTTTTTACAATATTGTTGATCTATTCCCCTGTGGGGACAGATCCAGGAGTGCAGTTTCCAGGCTCTCGCCCTCACGTGGAAAGATGCTCACTCGGGTAATAAATGGCCATCAACTGTGATTGGATGGCCATCAGCTGTGGCTAGTTGGCCGTCAGCTGTAACCAGTGAGCCATTGGCCATTAATATAACCGCCGTGGCTACGCTAGCAGAAAATGGGGGACTAGCAAGAAGATGGTGGCTGAGCTAGCAAGCTCAGATAGCAGTTAGCATGGCGGATTGCAGCTAACAAGTGGAGTTGGTTGGTTGGCAGAGAAGTGGAAGGCGGGTTGCAGACTGTGTGGATCCTGTTTTCTGTGTCTCCAGCCCAGCCGCCAGTGAGACTATAGTGGCATGACTCCCCTATCTATGGCTCCGTGCGTGTTCCTTTTTGGCCTCACCATATCCTGCATTCTTATGTGGGTAGTGGGACCAGAGACCCTGCATGACACCCTGCATGACATCCCCATACTGTACTTCATACCCTCGTGACATTTTTGTAACTACCAATTTGTACGTCTTAATCCCTTTACCTTTCTCACCCACCTTCCAACCCCCCTTCAATCTACTAACAATTAGTTTATTCCCTATATCTATAAGTCTATTTCTGTTTTGTTTGTTCATTTATTTTGTTCTTTAGATTCCATGTATAAGTGTGATCATATGGTATTGGTCTTTCTCAGTCTGACTTATTTCACTTAGCATAATACGTCCATCCATGTTGTCTCAAATGGTAAGATTTCATTCTCTTTTTTTGGCAGAGTAATATTCTATTGTATATATGTACCACCTCTTCTTTATCCAGTCATCTATTAATGGACATTTTGGTTGTTTCCATATCTTGGCTATTGTAAATAGTACTGCAGTGAACATAGGTGTGCATATATCTTTTCGAATTAGTGTTTTGGATTTCTATGCATAAGTACCCAGAAGTGGAATCACTAGGTCATAAGGTAGTTCTACTTTTAATTTTTTGAGGAATCTCTGAACTGTTTTCCATAATGGCTGCACCGATTTGCAATCTCACCAACAGTACACAAGGGTTCCCTTTTCTTTACATCCTCACCAGCACCTGTTGTTTCTTGATTTATTGATGATAGACCTTCTGACAGGTGTGAGGTGATAGCTCATTGTGGTTTTTATTTGCATTTCTCTGGTGATTAATGCCATTGAGCATCTTTTCATGTCTATTGGCCATCTCTATGTCCTCTTTGGAAAAATGTCTATTCAGATCCCCTGCTCATTTGTTAATTGAATTGTTTGGGTGTTTTGTGGTGTTGAGTTGTATGGGTATTTTTTTTTTTTTTTAATATATAAATACACCTTATCAGATGTGTCATTGGTGCATATGTTCTCTCATTTAGTAGGCTATTTTTTTGTTTTGTTTATGGTTTCCTTTGCTGTGCAAAAACTTTTTAGTTTAATGTAGTCACATTTGTTTATTTTTTCTTTAGTTTCCCTTGCCCAAGAAGCTACATCAGTAAAAATATTACTAAGGGTAATGTCTGAGAGTTTACTGCCTATATTTTCTTATAGGAGTTTTATGGTTTGAGGTCTTACATTTAAGTCTTTAATACATTTTGAGTTTACTCTTGTATATGGACTAAGAAGGTGATCCAGTTTCATTTCTTTGCATATATCTGTCCAGTTTTCCCAACTCTGGTAGGTCAGTTGCTTCCATTTCATTTAGTTCTTTGGAGGTTTCTCCTGTTCTTTATTTTGGGCATGTTTCTTTGTTTCCTCATTCTGGCTGCTACTCTGTATTTGTTTTTATGTATCAGGTAGATCACCTGTGTCTCTCAGTTTTTGCCGGTGGCCTTATGTAGTATGTGTCCTGTATGGTCCAGTAGAGCAGGCTCTCTGATCATCTATGCATGTGTTCCAGGAGTGTCCCTTGTGTGTGTTGTGTGTGTTCTCCTGTTATTGTTGAGCCTTGATTACTTTTGATGTATTGGTGGGTAGAACTGACTGGCTGTGAGAATTGGCTATGCCTACAGCATATGAGCTGCTGTGTGGGGGTGATCCCCTCACAGAGGGGGATTCACCGCAGTGGGCTCTTGTGCCTGTTGAGACCACCCTTTGGGAGTGCCACTTGTGGGGCTAATCGGGTAGTGCTCTGGTGTGGTCTGAGGCTGGCCTCTGGGTATGTTATTTTCTGTGCCTCTTGGGAGGGGCTCCCATGCAGGCCAATTTTGGCCTTGCCTGTGACCGACCAGCCTGGGGCTACCTGGTAGGAGCTACAAAGCTACATGAAGTTGATTGCTGTCTTTGCAGGATCTGAAAATGTGTGGGGATAGCCTTGAGGTGAAGTGAGGACAGCTGCCACCAATATTGGGCCTGGGGAAGTTTAGCAAAAGGCCTAGGGCCACCTTAGGCCTCTTGTCACCTGCTGCCCATAAGGCTCAGCCAGTGAAAGAGCCTCCTTACATGTGCAGGCCATGTTGGTTGACCATGTGCTGACAGTGCCCCCCACCCCCACCCCAGGCAACACTGTAGTATGTATCAGTATTTTATTCCTTTTTATGCTGAATAATGTTCCATAGTATGTATATACTACAATTTGTTTACCTATTCATTTATTGATGGGCATTTGCGTTGTTTCTACCTTTATGCTATTGTGAATAGTGCTGCTAAGCACCTCAGTTTTAACATCAATAAAATGCATGTGTTGGACTATGTGGTCTCTGTTATTATTTCCATCTCTAATCATCTGTGAATTTATCTTCCATCTCTAAAAATCTTTGAATTTATCTCAGGCTTGAAAACTTCTTTTTACTTCACTTGACAGTAAATAGGGTAGACTTCAGAATGCACATTGATCTTTCTTCCTCTTAATCTTTTGCTCAGTTTCCTTCTCAATATGAAATATTTCTTTTATTTAAAAATATTTATCAAAATCTTCCCCAATATTTAAGATTAAGGCCAAATTTTACTTCTCACAATCAGGCTTTCTTGTCCACCTCTCTCTTTCTCTCTGTACTCAGAATAAAATTTTGATTTTTAATAAGTTCCTCTAATATCATCTGTTATCTAGTTCCCATTCAAATACCCACATATGTTGCTGGAATATTTTCATAGCTGTTTTGAAACCAGTGTTAATTAAAATTTAAGCATTCCACTTGGTTTTTATATCTCTTTAGATTTTACCACCTTTAAAAAATAATGTTTACTTCTTTTTTATTAGAGTTGACATACAATATTATATTAGTTTCAGGTATACAACATAGTGATTCGACATTTATATACCTTAAGATGTGATCACCACAATAAATCTAGCAAACATCTGTCACCATGCAAAGTTATTATTTAATATATTCCCTGTGCTGTGTACTATATCCCTACGGATTATTTATTTTATAACTGGAAGTTTGTAGCTCTTATTCCTCTTCACTTCTTTCATCCATCCCACCAACCCCCTCCCTTCTGGCAACCATCAGTTGTTCTCTGTATCTGAGGCTGTTTTTGTTTTATTTAGTTTAGTTTGTTTGTTTTATTAGATTCCACACATAAATGAAATCATACAATATTTACCTTTCCTTGTTTGACTTATTTCACTTAGTATAATACTCTGTAGGTCCATCCATGTTGTTGGAAATGGCAAGATTGCATTCTTTTGACTTCTAGGTTATATTCCATTACATATATAGATATGGGTATGGATATGGATATAGATATAGATCTATCTATGTATCCTATCTATCTATCTATCTATCTATCTATCTATCTATCTATCTATCTATCATCTATCTATATCGATGTACACCTAGGTTGCTACCATATCTCGACTATTGTAAATAATGTTGCAATGAACGTAGAGGTACATATATAGTATCAAATTAGTATTTCTTTTTCTTCAGATAAATACCCAGAAGTAGAATAGTTGGATTGTCCGATAGTTCCATTTTCAGTTTTTTGAGGAATATCCATCCTCTTTGCATAGTGGCTGCACCAAATCACAAGTCCACCATCAGTGCATGAGGGTTTCCTTTTCTTCACATCCTAGCCAGCGCTTGTTATTTGTTGACTTTTTGATAATAGCCATTCTAACAGGTGTGAGGTGGTATCTCATTGTGGTTTTGATTTGCATTTCTCTGATAATAGTAATGTTGAGTATTTTTTCATGTGTCTGTTGGCCATCTGTATGCCTTCTTTGAAGAAATGTCTATTCAGGTCCTCTGCCATTTTTAAATCAGATTATTAGGTTTTTTTTTTTAATTGAGTTGTATGAGTTCCTTATATATTTTAGATATTAACTCCTTATCAGAAGTATCATTTTCAAATATCTTCTCTCATTCAGTAGGCTGTCCTTTTATTTGATGTTGACTTTTTGATGAATCCATGCCAGTTTTCTTGTAGGATGTCCCACATTCTGGATTTGTCTGGTTAGTGTTTCTCTTTGAACTCTCACTTAAGTCTAGAGGCTTGCTTATGTTCAAGTTAAATATTTCAGCCAGAAATATTTCATAGATGATGCACACTTCATATTGTATTACATCAGAAGGTACATAATGTCATGTCATCCCACTATTAATGATGCCAAGTATTATCATTTAGTAAGAAGAGTGGACACTGGATCTTGCCATCACATAAAAATATTACCACTTTGTAATTAGTAAGCAATCCATGTTGGTGGCCCGTTCCTGAATAACCTTTTAATAATGGCGGTAGCATCAATTGATGATAATTGCCTGAATCAACACTTTCTTCTATTCTCCCCATGACAAAGATCATCAGATGCCATTAGGATACACAAAATGCTACAGGAAATAGAGAACTTTCAGATTAAAATGCCATCAGGCCAGTACTCTGCCTTTCAACTTCTCCTAGTTACCTGGTAGAAAAACTATAAAGATAAAGAAGAGAATACATACAATTAATAATTATAGCAAAAGGAAAATTCAAACCAGCAGCCAAATTAATGTCAGAATCTGAGAGGAATTTTTATTAATTTTGCAATGAATTAAACTGAACTGAGAAAAATCTACACAGGTTTATAAAACAAGACTTAATTATTGTAAGTGACAGGAACCAGACTTAGAATAACATAAGAAAAAAATTTAAATGGCCCATGGGAATAGTGTAACTAGCCATGACTGGCTTCTCTTCTGTTTCCTTGGATATATTTGCATACACTTTCCAAAATAATGGGGGTGTATGGTTTCTGTTTGAGGAAGATTCATATTATTACACCTTAGCACTGACAGAAGAAAACGAACTTCTGTCTTTAATCTATCCAAGATCCATGGGACTCAGATTGACCTTCCTAGATCACATGATCACCCATGAACCAATAATTTTCCTAGTGTGCTGACATGCTATAATTTGTTAACAGAGGCTCCATGTCAATCCCCCAGTCTAGGGTGGAGAAAGACACTATAATTGACATTCACATGGGAACATGAAATGAGGGGATGGGAGAAGGCTTAAAAAAAATTAAAGTTGCTAGATGACAAATTCAAAAGTAATTTACTACTCCTAAACTTCACCTCTTGCTTCATCAAGAGTTAGATTCTGCTTAGCTCCAGAGATGTTGATTACTGAGATGTGTACCACCTCCTCTTCTTTGCTATCTCACCACTATTATCAGAACTAGAATTTACCAGAAAATAATTCTAAAGTTTAGAGGGGTAAAATGATCAAGATAACTTCGTTCTTGTTTCAGGTGACATCAGGGTAGTAAACTAGAGGACACACAAAGGAGAGATCTGACTTAGGGGAAAGATGATTAACCCATAAATAAGTAGAGTAGCTCTTAAATAAGACAGCCACTACGCTTTCCTAAACTTAGGAATAACTCTTCTACCTTATCTCAGTTTTAAACTTAAGCACTGGACAGAGCCTTACACACAAATACAGGCAGGTGTGGGTACTCCATCCACTCCCTGGTTTAAGGTTATTACTGCATCTTTGCAGTTTTGGCTTTTCTGGAATTATGTTTTACCTGGATACTTATAAGATTTTTTTCTTTCACAGTAAGTTAAAAACTTTTATGTACACATATCTAGGTATTTCAATTCTTTTTCTTTAGTTGTTTTTAGTATAAAAAGACCTTGATTAATTCCAGGCCTGAATTATAACTCATTTTTTCTCACAAGGACAGATTCTTCACCTGAGGTCCATAAATTAATTTCTTTTGATAATCCATAAACTTTGAAATTTTATTCAAAGTTTCATAATTGTAAGAGCTGTAGTCTTCCTTGGGAATAAGTTTATAGTTTTCATTAGATTCTAAAATGGGTATTTTGTTTTGTTGATCTGCATTATGGGAAAAGTTCTGATTCTTCTTCCAAATAACAAAAACATTTTTTTTCAGTACGGTTGCTCATATTTTTTATAATATCAAGGTAACATTTTTAACTTATTTGAAACATTTTATATTCAACCATCTTACTTTTTTTATTCCTGCCTATAGTACATCGAGCTTCCTTTCATATGTTTGCTTTTTTACCTCATTTGTCATCTTTTATTTTATATTTTAAATTTTATTGAGAACAAAGGCAAAAGTAGGTCCTGTTTAAAATGTACTTTAGTTTTCTGTAGCCACTCTCACCCCTCCCTCCTACTCTTCCTGATCTTTCTGAGCACCATATAAATAATGTCTTTATTTTTTTTTCTGATTATTTCCAGAGCCTTCATATTGATTTTTATCTGTTTCTCATCTGTCTGGGTTTGATTTTTGTTGACTGTAACATATGTAATTTTTTTGGAATCCCTTTTGTTTTTCACCTGGGTGCAGCTAGAGACCTTCTCTTCAGTGTAAGCAGGGTTATATCATGTTTAACTTCCACTATCCATTTAGCGGTGTAGGTATGGGTCTATGGCTGAGGTCCATCACAATATGAGTGTTTAAATTTTGTAAATTCTCTGTTTGAATTGAACTCCTGTGATAGGCAGAGTAATGCCCTCCCCCCGCCCCCCAAAAAGATGTTCACATCCTAATTCCTGGAACCTGTGAATATGTTAGGTTACCTGGCAATGGGTAATTAAGATTGCAGATGGAATTAAGATTGCTAATCAGTTGACCTTAAAATAGAGAGATTATCCTGGATTATTTAGTTAGGTCCACTGCTCGTTTTGAAGATAGACAAAGGGGCCCCAAAAAGAAAAGCCCAGCACCGAGGACTTCACAGGTAAATTCTACCAAACATTTAAAGAAGAATTAGTACCTATCCTTCTCAAACTATTCCAAAAATTGACGAGGGAGGTATGCTTCCAAACTAATTCCATGAGGCCAGCATTACCCTGATACCAAAACCAGACAAAGAGACTACTAAAAAAGAGAATTACAAGCCAATATCCCTAATGAATATAGATGCCAAAAATCTCAAAAAATGCTAGCAAACTAAATTCAACCGTTCATTAAAAGGATTATGTGCCATGATCAAATGGGATTTGCAAGGTATACCAGGGATGCAAGGGTGGTTTAACATCTATAAAACAATTGTGATTCACCACATCAACAAAACCAAGGGTAAAAAACATATAATTATCTTCATACATGCAGAAAAAGCATTTGACAAATTTCAACGTCGATTTACAATAAAAACTCTCAACAAAGTGGGCGTAGAAGGAAATTACCTCAATTTGATAAAGGCCATATATAACAATCCCACAGCTAACAGCATACTAAATGGTGAAAAGCTCAAAGCTTTTCCTCTAAGATCAGGAACAAGACAAGGATGCCCACTCTCACTGATGTTATTCAATATAATTTTGGAAGTCCTAGCCACAGCAATCAGAAAGGGAAAATAAATAAAATGCATCCAAATTGGAAAGGAAGAAGTAAAACTGTCACCATTTGCAGATGACATGATATCATATATAAAAAACCTTTAAAAATCCACAAAATTAATAGAATTAATAAAATAATTTATAAAGTAGCAGGATAAAAAATGAATAGAAGAAATCTGTCATGTTCCTGTACACTAATAACAAACAATTAGAAGGAGAAATTAAGAAAACAACCCCATTTACAATAGCATAAAAAAAATCTAGGAATAAATATTACCAAGGAGGTGAAAGACCTATATTCTGAAAACTATAACACATTGAAGAATGAAATTGAAGAGGACACAATTAAATGGAAGGATATAACATGCTCATGGATTGGAAGGATTAATATAATCAAAATGACATACTATCCAAAGTAATCTACAGATTCAGTTCAATTCTATCACAATACTAATGCCATTCTTCTCAGAACTAGAACAAATAATTCTAAAATTTATATGGAACCACAAATAGCCAAAGCAATCTTGAGAAAGAAAGACAAAGTTGGAGGTTTCATGTTCCCAAATTTCAAACTATACTACAAAGCTATAATAATCAAAATAGTATTGCATTGGCACAAAAATAGACACATGGGTCAATGGAACAGAATACAGATCCCAGAAAAATACCCCTCACTTATATGGTTAACTAACCTATGACAAAGCAGGTAAAAATATATACAATGGAGTAGTGACAATCTCTTCAACAAATGGTCCTGGACAACTGGACAACTGGACAGATATATGCAAAAAATAAAAATAAAAAGGAAAAGAAACTGTACCACTCTTACACCATATACAAAAATTAACTCAAAATGGATTAAAGACTTAAAGGTAAAGCTTGAAATCATAACACTCCTAGAAGAAAACATAGATAGTAAACTATTTGACATCAGTCCAAGTAATACCTTTTTGGATACATCTTGGTGAACAAGGAAAACAAAAGCAAAAATAAACAAATGGGACTTAGTCAAACTCAAAAGTCTCTGCAAAGAAAAGGAAACGATCAACAAAAAGAAAAGACAGCCTGTTGAATAGGAGAATATATTCACAAATGATATATCTGATAAGGGGTTGATATCCAAAATATATAAGAAACTCATACAACTCAATAACAAGAAAAGTGAAAAATCCAATTCAAAATGGCAAGAGGACATGAAAAGATATTTCTCCAAAGAGGACCAACAGACATATGAAAAGATTCTCAACATTACTAATATCAGAGAAATGCAAATCAAAACCACAAGAAAATCCCATCTTACACCAGTCAGAATGGTGATTATCAAAAAGTCAAGAAATACCATGTGTTGGTGAGGATGTGGAGGAAAGAGAACCCTTGTTCACTGTTGGTGGGACTACAAATTCATGTAACCTCTATAGAAAACAGTATGGAGATTCCTCAAAAATCCAAAAATATATACCATATGAGCCAGGAATTCCACTTTTGGGTATTTATCCAAAGAAAAAGGAAACACTAATTTAAAAAGATATATGCACCCCTATGTTCTGTGCGGCATTATTTTCAACACCCAAGATATGGAAGCAGCCTAGTTGTCTATTGATCAATGAATGGATAAAGAAGATGTGGTACATATATACAGTGGAATATTAGGCAGCAATGAAATAAGAATGAAATCTTGCCATTTGTGACAGCATGGATAGAGCTAGAGGGTATAATGCTAAGTGAAATAAATCAGCTATAGAAAGGCAAACACTGTATGATCTCACTTATATGTAGAACCTAAAAACAAACAAAACTAAAATAAACTCATAGAAACAGACAAAAGTGATGGTTACCAGAAGGGAGGGAATGGGAGGATGGGTGAAAAAGGTGAAGGGGAATATAGTCAATAACATTGTGATAAGTTTGCATAGTGACTGATGAGTACTAGATTTAGTGGGGTGATCGCATTGTAAGGTATAAAAATATTGAATCACTATATTATACACCTGAAACTATTATGACTAATATCATATTGTATTCCAACAACACTTAAATTAAAATAAATTAAGTAATTAAAAAAAAGAAGAAAGAAAAAAAGATATAGGGAGAGAGCCATGAGCTAAGAAATGCAGGTGGCTTCTAGAACCTGGGAAAGTCAAGGAAACATATTCTGCCCTAGAGCCCCTACAAGGAAATGTAGTTTTGCAAACACTTTTTAGCCTAATGAGATCTGTGTCAGACTTTTAACATACAGAACTATAAGATGATAAATTTATATTGATTTAAGCCACTAAATTTGAGGCAGTTTTTTACTGCAGCAATAAGAAACTAATATGACCCTGAGCCTGGGACCAATAATCTTGATTCCCTCTTTATTTTGGACTGACCTTTACTCCAGGTATACTTTATGGCTATGTCCAGACTCCTTTCTGGTGCCACTGCTGTAACATGGGCGAAGAATCTTCCTCAGTAAGGTAAAAATTCATCTTGCTATTTGACTTGACATGATTGTAATAACCTAATCTTCCAGCACAGTTACTTCTGAATAGTGTTATTACATAGCAAAGAAAGGAAATCTACATGTTATATTGTTGTGATCTCATTTGTCTTATAGGCCAGCCTCATTCTTCAGTTTTCCTTCTAGTAGACAATGATAATGACTTTTGCTAATACCTCTCTGTATTTCCCTTGACACTGTTTTTTTCATGTGGATTTGAGAATTTGTCTTGTGTATTTTTCTTCATTTTGTCTCCACTTGCTCTCTACTAGAATTCCTCTATGTTTTGAGGAAAAAAATGGCCCTAGTTATTTCTTCTCTCCTTCCTTCTTTGGTCATGTCAGTTGTAATAATTAATTGGGGGCCTCAGAGATCTCTGCTTAAGTTACCATTTTACTTAGAATCCCCTTTTATTACAGAATATAAACTTTAATTAACAATATTAATTTTATCTATAAGATTCCTTTGTAAGACCTATCTGCATGTCAGTTCTACTTCTCACAAATTCATATTAATAGAAAACAGCATGCCTGTATGAATAAATTTTGTGACTGCTATGAACCCCCTGAATTTGTAGATAGGTGGTAATTAAGGTTAAATGAGGTCATCAGGGTGAAGTCCTAATCTGATAGTATTGGTGACCTTATAAGAAGAAGAAAAGAGAGATTTCTCTGTGTGTGTACAACGAGGTCATGTGAACACACAAAAGAGGCCTTGATATGAAACCTACCTTACTGGTGCCTTGATCTTGGACTTACCAGCCTCCAGAACTATGACAAAATAAATTTATGTTGTTTAAACCACCCAGTTGATGGCATTTTGTAATGGTAGCATGAGCCAACTAAGACAGGACAATGTGGTATTAAGCTAAATTCTCCAGGCATAGTCTCTGCAAGGTAAGGCTATGAGTGGCCTGTTTATAGGCTGACTGTTTAGGCAGCAAAAAAGTGATCTTGGGAGACTTCTTTCTAGATGTCCAAGGGGCCTCTGCATGGTAGATTCTTTAGGTTTCTATCTTTTAGATGACCCATTCTTTTCTCAAGGGAGGATTCTTCCCAAAGACAAATATTGTTCACGATTTTCTTTCTATGGCACTTCTGCCATCATAATTTATTTTCTATAAGACTGGGACTCAAAGGGTGCTCCCGATAATATTTGAAATTTTTGCATGTTTCAGATGATTCACTTTCGTAGATAATACTAAGAAAGTTGTAGTCATCACATTACTTTTTACCAATGCTTTTGCCGTGTAACAATATAGATGAGAGTAGGCCCTATAATAAGATAGAAATTGGGAGCAATCCGTTTTTGTCACTTGCTAGTTTTGCAAAATTGAAAAAGTTATTTAACATTTTTGAGTTTTAGATTTATGAGCTATAAAATGGGACTGACTGTTGGCTAGTGTGAGGTCTAAAAGAGATAATGCATTCAGGTCATTTTGCACAGTTCCAGGCACATATTTAGGACTCAGTAAAAGGCAACCACATTATTTTATGTAAAGGCAGCACTTACTATATGTTTCAACAAACACCCTCTGCCCCCCCACCCCAGCCTCTATATATGTCCCTCTCAGATAAAGTCTCTTTTCCCTCATTTTAATAGTTCCTTTCATAAATAGTTTCTTTCCTACAAATACCTAATTTTGCCAGGTTTAGTCCTCTCTTACACACTCTCTCTTTTAGACAAATATCATTTTTGCCAATTTTGGGGAAATACAAAACTAAAGAAAGCTGCAAAATAAAGATATATCTATGTCTATCTATCTATCTATCATCTATCCATCCATCCATCCATCCATCCATCCATCCATCCATCCATCCATCATCTATCTATCTCCTGGCACAGAGCTCCTAAATCTTTGTAAATTCCTAAGTGATAAGAGCACTGAAAGCATTTTTTGTTATAATAAGGTGACTCTGGGTGGGCTCTTGGTGGCTCTTGGATCGGGATTTGGTACAAGACCAAGCTATGATTAGAAGCTTGGAAATTTCAGTCCCATCTGCCATTCTCCAGAGAGGGGAAAGGGACTGGAAATGGAGATAATGATTGATCATGCCTACGTGATGAAGCCTCCACGAAAACCCCAATAATATGGGGTTCAGAGAGCTTTTCGGGTTGGTAAACGCATCCATATACCAGGATGATGATTCACCTCAGATCTTTGGGGACAGACGCTCCTGTGTTCAGGAACCTCCCTTGCCTTATGTACCTGTTCATCTGGCTGTTCCTCTGTATCCTTTATCATGTCCTTTAATAAACTGGTGAACAGACGTGTTTCCCTGAGTTCTGTGAGTGGGTCTTATATTAATTTTTGCTCCATAAAACTCATTAGAGCTGATTGTCCGGCAAGGTCTTATTTTTGGGGAAACGCGGTAACAAATAGCTAAGTCCAAGGAGCGAGTCATGGGAACCTCCAATTTGTAGCCAAGTTGGACAGAAGTCAGTAAGCTGAGGACTTACTACTTGAGATTGGTGTCTGAAGTAGGGGGAAGTCTCGTGTGACTGAGCTCTTAACCTGTGGGATCTGAAGCTATCTCCAGGTAGACCGTCAGAATTGAATTAAATTGTAGGACACCCAGATGGTGTTGCAGAAAACTGCTTTCTGTAGGGGAAAAATCCCAACACACCTGGTGTCAGAGGGTTGTGAGTGTGATAGTAGTGTGAGAATAAAGGAGAAACACAGGAGGAAAAACTGGTCTTTTCCCTATACAAAAGCAAAACAGAAAAAAACAGAAATATATCAACATTTTCTTTCAGCCTGGAGCAGACTTTAAACCACAAAGTTTCTTGGTTTTTATTTTTTTCAAAAAAAAAAAAGACCCTTTTTAACTTGCACTTTTCTTAGTTCTTTGTTTGCCATTTCTTAATTTATAAAGCCTCCATCTTGATCCCATTTGTGAATTTTCTTAATTATCCATTTTGCTAATGTGATTAAAACTAACACTAATTTGAGATTGTCCATGGCAATTGATTTTGGAGGATGCATGTACAATTTATATTTAATTCTCCATTACATTATTTATCTGCCATGATCTGAAATTGAAATATTCCATTTACTCCATAAACATATATTGCCAAGTACCTAAAGCTGTCTTTTTAAGTTTCAAGTTATTTTTTAGTCGTTTTGGAGGGAAATAGTTCTAAAGCTTAATTCCTACTACCCTGTTCTCTTAAACAGAGTACATTTTATAGAATCTAATACTTTCTCAATGGTTGTTGTTCTTTGTTACAAAATTAAAATATTAAATGATGTAAGGCTCTCATAATTACTTCAGAAGGCAGTACTCTTCTTTTATCCACTAAAAAAATATTTATATTCTTCTTCTTTTGTTACTCCGATATTTGATTCATTTGAGGTCAGTGATACGTAAGTTGAGATTTGCTGAGAGCTTTTGGGAAAGAAGTTTACTCCTTGTTAAGGGAAATCCAAAGGAAGAGAGACTCTTTTTCTTTTTTTCAAATATCATTTGGTAGCCAGAACCTTGGTGAAGTATGGCTGAGTATGGCAGATCCTAGAAAGTGGCCAGGAAATGGAACCAGAGCTAAAAGCTGCCTAGGTTGTATACATTTACTTGTTGTCTTGATTATAAAGAAATCTGTTTTGAATTTGGTTCTCTGCCACTTCACATCAAAAGATTTCTAACATATGTTAAAAGGTAAAGTGAATGGAATTTCTGACATCTGTTTTAGCTGCTTGAAAAATTCACTTTTTGTTAACCTTATCCATTGCTTAATTTTGGAAAACTGACTGTTCTTTAAGGGCAGTGTTGCTAAAATAGATATTAATATGATATTTCTTCCCATTATTTAATTTGGACACTCAGACCTTTGGAATTTCAAATATCAGCTATCTATATTAATATCCATCAAAATCAAACATATCAGATGATCTAGTGAGAAATTAATACTGTTATCTAGGTAGTTATCTCAAAATACCTTTTTTTCTAATCATTTTGTATTATTATCATTATTAATAATTCCCCAGGAAGGACTAACATAGGGATATATATTAATATTTGTCCAAAATTATCCTCCAATTCTCAACTTTTGTGAAGCTAACCTATGTGAAAACAAGATAAATAACTTTTGAAATGCTTTGGCTATAAGTAGGCACAAGAGAAAATTCTTTGAGAAAATGAATGAGACAATGCTTCTATAGGCTGTTTCATTTGACTTGGTACAATTTCAGTTTTGAATATTGTGAGACATACTATAAAATGTTCATTTCAACCAAAATTAACTTAAAATTTTATCTCAGAAGCACAGTGAAAGACTATTGCGAAAAAAGAATTGATGCATAAGGGTCTCTGAAATATTCTTTAGTTAAAAGTGTGTTGCTCTTTCTAATGGTTAGTCACTGTTCCCAACTTTAAGTCTGATGATGTTCAAAATTTTATATTAAATATTTAAATTTATGACTTTGATGTTTGTTAAAATATATATGTTCCTTGGGAGGATTCATAGTATGGTGAGAAAAGAAGTTTTCCGATGTTTTACATATTTCAGTTGATAATGGTGGAAAAACGATCATGAAGTATTGACCCCCCACAGAGGAGGACAGAGTTAAAAAATGTGGATGCTGGAAATCAAAGATAAATTTTATCTACTCTCTTTTATTTTTGAACAACTATGATTATAAGCTTCTGGTAACCACTGTGTACAAATTTGAAAGACTGTGAAATTTTGCCCAAGATTGGAAAGATTGCCAATGGAGTGAAAAATTGGAAAAGGCAGTTGGGGTTTCCTTCACAAAAATAAAATTTAAAAATTGGAATAGTGTTTGAGACTTTAGGAAAACATAACTTTGCTGTATACTTGCTTTTGGATTAAAAGTTCTGGTAGGTTTTGATTAAGTCTCTCCCAAGTAGCATCTTGAAATCCATTTAGATTAAAAGTGAAGGTCTGATGGATAAATTCATACTCCACAGAGAGTAGATTCAACTTACTCCTGGTTCAAGGAAGAAAGGCTTCAGTTTTCCAGGATCTGAAGACTGCTGCTGCAGCTCGGGACCACTGCTTACAAAATACTTTTTTTCCATAACTTTGCTATTATTGATAATCTTCTTAAGAACATACTTGCTGACACTTCTTTGCATGCATACTCACTTCTTTAAATTAAATACCTACAAGGCAGCTTAGTGGGTCAAAGATATGAAGATTTTAATGGATATATGGTTAAATTGCCCTCCATAAAGTGTGTACATATTTTTCTCACCAGTAGTGGTCCTGGTAACATTTTTGCAGGCACTCTGAAAGATTTCACTCACTATAACATACATTTTAAACATCCACTGGTAGATCAGTAGTCATATGGAAAATATAACAAGCCGTAACAAGCAACTGACACAAATTTAAATTATCCTGGTTTTCACAGTTATAAGTTTCTGTTAAATTATAAAAAAGTATCAGTGGTACTCTCAACAAAAACTTGAGCCAATATAGGGTCTCCCCTTGGATATAGTTGTGCCTGCGATAATAGAGTACCGGGCTTGCTTCACTGAGCACATCACATTGGAACTGAATGGGCATAGCTCAGCAAAACAAAGGAATTGGTGTCATTATTAACAGTTTTGTCAGTTTTACTGCCTAAACGTTCTTTGGATTTCTCTCTCTACCTCCCTGTAGCAGGCATTTAATCTACATGCATTTAAGATACTGCCTTCTCTCACATATACCACTGAGGTTCGCCTCGTAACTCATTCTGAATGTACTTTTGCCCTCTCAAATCTGTTTCCAATCCTGAAGTTAGAGTGGTATTTTAAAAATGTAAATCTGATTGTGTCAACCATCTGTTTAACTGACAACTTTCAATGAAGTCTCATTGCTCTTAAAATAAAAAGATCTTTAATACCGCCTTTAAAACTGCATTCCATCTAATGCCAGTGTACCTCTGCAGTTTCATCTTGTTCCTTTTCCATTCTTGCTTCCTGCATTTCAGTCGCACAGAATTTAGATTTCCCAAATTTGCTATGTTTACTTCTATCTCAGTATATTTGCACATAAAGTTTCCTTGCCCTGATACACCATGTCTTCCTTCACTGTCTCATAGTTTATTCCTTGTATTCTTTAGCTATCCTCCAAACGTCATTCAGAGTTTCCCTGATCCCCAACTATATCAGATTGCAGTTTGAACCTATTGCAGCTTGAACTTACAGGTTCTTGTTATTACTTGATTACTCTCTATCTCTTCCGTAAGCTTGTAAGCTCAATGAGAAGAGAGAACAGTTTCTGTTTGTTCATTATTATATCTCAGGGTCTCAGAAGTGCCTGTAATGTAATAGATGCTCAGAAAAACATATGCAAAGTGGTTGAATGCAAGACTTCAGAAGATCTGCTTCTAAAGAAAAGAACAACCAGAATGATATTATGTACTCATAATTGAAAGTTTTGAGATCAACCAGTAACTATAGATTGGTCATGCACAACCAGGAGTGATTTTGCCACCCAGGGAATATCTGGCAATTTTGGGAGACATTTTTGGTTGTCACAGCTGGGAGGTGCTACTGGCCTTTAGTGGATATGGGCCAGAATGCTGCTTTAACATCTAATGTACTGGAAAGCCAAGGTTGAGGAAACCCTGCTGTAAGTGAACTCTCTTTGAAAGATAGAGTTCACCAGAACAATTAGAGAAGATTCAGTGAGTTGATCTTTCTTGTTAAAGTCCTTAGTTCTTTTAACTCAATCTGTATGGTTCTCAGCATTGAGACACTTATACAAATACACAGGGGTGACAAATTATTTAACAACCAGTATAGCAGGGACAGAGACTAAGGAGAATGGATGTTTGTTGTTCAGAAAACTAAAACAAAACAAGATGGCAGTACTAGCTGAATATACCTAAGCCCTAGTCATGTACTACTTCTCATTTTGTAGTTTTTTGAATGTTAAAAAATTTAAGGCATTCATGTATATAAATAAAATAAAATAAATAAAATAAAACTAAATTGCTTTGTTCATACCAACTCACATACTTGTATACTTTACATCCCCATGACTATTTTGTAACTATTAACTTGTACTTCTGAATCCCGTCCCATTTGTACCCACCATCCTAATCCCATCCCTGCTTGCAACCATCAAAATGTTCTCTGTAACTATAAGTTTGTTTCTGTTTTGCTTGTTTGCATATTTTGTTCTTTAGATTCCACATATAGGCGAAATTCTATGGCATTTTTCTTTCTCCGTCTGACCTACTTCATTCAACACAATATCCTCTAGGTCCAGCCATGCCACAGTAGATAGCAAGATTTCACTGTTTTTTTATGGCTGAGTAATGTTCCATTGTATATGTGTACCACCTCTTTTTTATCCATTCATCCATAGATGGAAACCAGGCTGCCTCCATATCTTGGAGGTAAATATGGATGGTCATGTCACTTCAAAGTAGTGTTTTGGGTTTCTCCAGATAAATACCCAGAAGTGGTAATACTGGGTCCTTCTTTATCTCTTGTTATAGCCTTTGTTTTAAAGTCTGTTTTGTCTGGTGTAAGTATTGCTACTCCTGATTATGTCTTGGTTTCCATTTGCATGAAATATCTTTTACCATCCCTTTGCTTTCAGTCTCTGTGTGTCTTTTCCTTCTGAAGTGAGTCTCCTGTAGGCAGCATATGTAAGGGTCTTGCTTTCTTGACCGTTCAGCAATCCTATGTCTTTTTTTTTCATTATTAAAGTTTATTGGGGTGACAATTGTTAGCAAAGTTACTTTTTTTTAAAATAAACACAATATGGCCACTTTTATTGCTTTTGGTTGTGTATCTAGACTAGAATGTTACATTATTCATGGTAACAATAACCATAAAAAATACTGGGATTCAGTTGTAGAGAAAATGTCAGCTGTCTTCAAGACATCTTCGAAGTGGTCACAATCTTGTTCATAAATTAGTAATAAAAAAAAAATCCATGCAGATCGCTGAGATATTAGATAAGAAATGTCTGAAAAATTGTCCTACTAAATGTAGTAAAGTCATTTAAAAAGATAATACAACTGAAATTTGGTACCTACAAGTATTATTCCCTTTCACTTTTTTCACTCATCCTCTCACCCCCTCCCCTTCTGGTAACCATCAAAAAGTGAAGGGGAATAAGAGGTACAAACCTTGAGCTATAAAATAAAGAAGCCATAGGGTATAGTGTGCAGCACAGGGAGTGTAGTCAATAATATTGTAATAACTTTACACAGTGACAGATAACCCTATGTCTTTTGATTGGAGCGTTTGCTGCATTTACATTTAAAGAAATTTGTTGATAGAAATGTGGTTATTGCCATTTTACTATCATATTTTTATCCTTCTACTAATCCTCCTCCTCATCTTCCTCCTTCTTCTTCAGTAAATCCCTCTAACATTCCTTGTAACACTGGTTTGGTGTTGATGAACTCCTTTAGCTTTTTCTTGTCTGGGAACTCTTTATCTGTCCTTTGATTCTAGATGATAGCCCTGCTGAGTAGAGTAATGTTGGTTGTTATGCTTGCTTTTCATCTCTTTGAATATTCCATGTCAATCCCTTCTGGCCTGCAAAATTTCTGTTGAGAAATCAGCTGACTCCATTATGGGAGCTCCCTTGTAGGTAACTAAATGCTTTTCTCTTGCTGCTTTCAAGATTTTCTATTTGTCTTTAATCTTTGGCATTTTAATTATAATGTGTCTTGATATTGGCCTCTTTGGGTAATCTTGTTTGGGACTCTCAGCACTTCCTGGGCTTCTCTGTCTATTATCTTCACCAGGTTAGGGAAGTTTTCTGTCATTATTTCTGTGGAAAGGTTTTCAGTCTCTTGCTCTCTTTTCTCCTACTGGTACCTGAATGATGCGAATTAAATATCCTAATTTTGGGGGGATTTTTTTCGTTTTGTGTTTTGATTGGGTGTTTTCTGCTACCTTAACTTCTAAATCTCTGATTCTATCCTCTGCTTCATTTAATCTACTGTTGATTCCCTCTAATGCATTTCTTTTTTTTTAATTTATTGGGGTGACAATTGTTAGTAAAATTACATAGATTTCAGGTGTACAGTTCTGTATTACATCATCTATAAATCTCATTGTGTGTTCACCACCCAGTCAGTTCTCCTTCCATCACCATATATTTGATCCCCTTACATTCATCTCCTAACCCCCTCCCCCCTTACCCTCTGGTAACCACTAAACTATTGTCTGTGTCTATGAGTTTTTGTTTCTCATTTGTTTGTCTTGTTCTTTTGTTGTTTTTGGTTTATATACCACATATCAGTGAAATCATATGGTTCTCTGCTTTTTCTGTCTGACTTATTTCGCTTAGCGTGATACTCTCAAGATCCATCCATGTTGTCACAAATGTTCCTATATCATCTTTACTTACCACCGAATAGTATTCCATTGTGTATATATACCACAACTTCTTTATCCATTCATCTATCGAAGGACATTTTGGTTGTTTCCATGTCTTGGCCACCGTAAACAAAGCTGCAATGAGCATTGGAGCACATGTGTCTTTATGTATAAATGTTTTCAGATTTTTTTGGTAGATACCCAGGAGAGGGATTGCTGGGTCATATGGTAATTCTATTTGTAATTTTTTCAGGAATCTTCATGCTACCTTCCATATCGGCTGCACCAGTCTGCATTCCCACCAACAGTGTATGAGGGTTCCTTTTTCTCCCCAGCCTCTGCAACACTTGTTACTATTTGTCTTGTTGATGATAGCCATTCTGACTGGGGTTAGGTGATATCTCATTGTGGTTTTTATTTGCATTTCTCTGATGATTAGTGATGTTGAGCATTTTTTCATATGTCTATTTGCCATTTGTATGTCCTCTTTGGAGAAATGTCTCTTCAGGTCCTCTGTCCATTTTTCAATTGGGTTGTTTGTTTATTTGTTGTTGAGTTTCATGAGTTCCTTGTATATTTTGGATATTAGCCCCTTATCGGAGGCACTGTTTGCAAAAATCTTCTCCCATTCAGTTGGTTGCCTCTTTATTTTGTCGATGGTTTCTTTTGCTGTGCAGAAGCTTTTAAGTTTCATATAGTCCCATTCGTTTATTTTAGCTTTTACTTCCATTGCCTTTGGAGTCAAATTCATAAAATGCTCTTTGAACCCAAGGTCCATAAGTTTAGTACCTATGTTTTCTTCTATGCAGTTTATTGTGTCAGGTCTTATGCTTAAGTCTTTGATCCATTTTGAATTAATTTTGGTACATGGTGACAGATAGCAGTCCAGTTTCATTCTTTTGCATGTGGCTATCCAATTCTCCCAGCACCATTTATTGAAGAGGCTGTCTTTCCTCCATTGTATGTTTTTTGCTTCTTTGTCAAAAATTGTCTGTCCATATTTATGTGGTTTTATTTCTGGGTTCTCAATTCTATTCCATTGGTCTATGTGTCTGTTTTTCTGCCAATAGCATGTTGTTTTGATTATAGTAGCCCTGTAGTACAAGCTAAAGTCAGGGAGTGTAACATCTACAGTATTCTTCTTTTTCTTAAGATTGCTTTGGCTGTTCGGAGTCTTTTGTGGTTCCAAACATATCTGATGATTGTTGGTCTATTTCTTTAAAGAATGCCATTGGGATTTTGATGGGGATTGCATTAAATCTGTATATTGCTTTGGGTAATATGGCCATTTTAACTATGTTGATTCTTCCAATCCATGAGCACGGAATGTCTTTCCATTTCTTTGTGTCTTCTTCAATTTCTTTCAAAAATGTCTTATAGTTTTCAGCATATAGGTCCTTCATATCCTTGGTTAAGTTTATTCCTAGGTATTTTATTCTTTTTGCTGCAATTGCAAAAGGAATTGTTTTTTGTATTTCTTTTTCTGAGATTTCATTGTTAGTATATAGGAATGCAATGGACTTTTGTACATTGATTTTGTAGCCAGCAACTTTACTGTATTCGTTGATTATTTCTATAGCTTTTTGGTGGAGTCTTTAGGGTTTTCTATATATAGCATCATGTCATCTGCAAAGAGTGATAATTTAACTTCTTCATTCCCAATTTGGATACCTTTTATTTCTTTCCCTTGCCTGATTGCTCTGGCAAGGGCTTCCTACACTATGTTGAAAAGCAGAGGTGATAGGGGACAGCCCTGTAGTGTTCCTGAAAGTAGAGCAAAGGGCTTCAGTTTTTCACCATTAATTATGAGATTAGCTGAGGGCTTGTCATATATGGCCTTTATTATGTTAAGGTATTTTCCTTCTATACCTATTTTATTAAGTGTTTTAATCATAAATGGATGTTGTATCTTGTCAAATGTTTTTTTCTGCATCAGTTGATATAATCATATGATTTTTGTCCTTTATTTTGTTTATGTGATGTATCACATTGTTGGATTTGTGGATGTTGAACCATCCTTGTGCTCCGGGGATGAACCCCACTTGGTCGTGATGAATAATCTTTCTAATGCATTGTTGTATTCGATTTGCTAGAATTTTATTTAGGATTTTTGCATCTGTATTCATTAGAGATATTGGTCTGTAGTTTTCTTTTTTTGTGCTGTCCTTACCAGCTTTTGGTATCAGGATAATGTTGGCCTCATAAAATGAGTTAGGGAGTACTGTCTCTTCTTCAGTTTTTTGGAAGCGTTTGAGCAGGATTGGTATTAGATCCTCTTTGAAGGTTAGGTAGAATTCATTAGTGAAGCCATCTGGTCCTGGACTTTTGCTTTTGGGAAGGTTTTGGATGACTGATTCAATTTCGTTACTGGTGATCGGTCTGTTTAGATTTTCCAATTGTTCATGGTTCACCCTTGGAAGGCTATATGTTTCTAAGAACTTGTCCATTTCTTCTAGGTTATTGAATTTGGTGGCATATTGTCCTTCGTAGTATTCTTGGATGATCCTTTGTATTTCTGTGGTGTCCGTGATAACTTCCCCTTTTTCATTTCTGATTTTGTTAATTAGTGTCTTCTCTCTTTTTATCTTAGTGAGTCTAGCCAAGGGTTTGTCAATTTTGTTAATCTTTTCAAAGAACCAGCTCTTTGTCACATTAATTTTTTCTATTGTCTTTTGTTCTCTATTTCATTTAGTTCTGCTCTGATTTTTGTTATTTCCTTTCTTCTGCTGACCTTGGGTTTCACTTGTTCTTCTTTTTCTAGTTCTTTAAGGTGTAACATGAGGTTATTTATTTGGGATTTTTCTTGTTTCTTGAGATAGGCCTGTAATGATATAAATTTCCCTCTTAAAACTGCTTTTCTGCGTCCCAAAAATTTTGGTAGGATGTATTTTCATTGTCATTTGTTTCTATGTATCTTTTGATCTCTCCTCTAATTTCTTCTTTGACCCAGTCGTTCTTTAAAAGTATGTTGTTTAATCTCCATGTATTTGTGTTTTTTCTACTTTCTTTTTGAAGTTCATATCCAATTTCAAAGCCTTGTGATCAGAGAATATGCTTGGTATGATTTCAATCTTCTTAAATTTGCTGAGGCTGATTTTATGTCCCAATATATGGTCTATCCTTGAGAATGTTCCATGTACACTAGAAAAGAATGTATAGTCTGATGTTTTAGGATGAAGTGCTCTATATATGTCAATTATGTCCATTTCATCTAATGTGTCATTTAGGGCTGCTATTTCGTTATTTATTTTCTGTTTGGATGATCTATCCATAGCTGTCAATGATGTATTTAAGTCCCCTAGTATAATTGTGTTTTGGTCAATTTCTCCCTTTAGTTCTGTTAGTAGTTGCTTGGTATATTTCGGTGCTCCCTGATTGGGGGCATAAATATTGATGACTGTTATGTCTTCTTGTTGTATAGTCCCCTTTACCATTATGAAATGTCCATCTTTGTCTCTTGTTATCTTTTTCATCCTGAAGTCTGTTTCATCTGATATCATTATGGCTACACCTGATTTTCTCTGGGTACCATTTGCTTGGAGTGTCAATTTCCACCCTTTCACTTTGAGTCTATGCTTGTCCTTGTAGCTGAGATGTGTCTCTTGGAGACAGCATATGGTTGGGTTTAGTTTTTTGATCCAATCTGCTACTCTGTGCCTTTTTATTGGTGAGTTCAGTCCATTTACATTTAGGGTGATTATTGATATGTGAGGATTTCCTGTCATTCTATCTTTAGTTTTCTGGTAAGGCTGTGTCTCCATTGTTTCTTTGCCTTTTTGTTGTTGTCTATTATTTCTGTGTGGTGGTATTCTATGATGTTTCCCTCTGTTTCTTCTTTTATTACAGTATATATTTCAGTTCTGAATTTTTTTTTTTTTTTGAGTTGTTACCCTTAAGTTTATGTAAAAGAAAGTTTGATATTTAGAGTATTCCATTTTCTTCAGCACGCTTACTTTCTCCATTCCCATATTCCGGTTCAGGCCTTTACTCTCCCCCTTTTTATGTTTCGGTTGCCACAAATTATCCTTGTTGATGGTGGTCGAATAGCCTCCTTTAGTATTTCTTGTAGTGCAGGTCGTGTATTAGAAAATTCCCTCGCTTCTGTATGTCTGGAAAGGTCTTTATACGGCCTTCATATCTAACGGATATCTTTGCTGGATATATTATTCATGGCTCATAATTTCTCTCTTTCAATAGTTTGAATATTTGGTTCCACTCCCTCCTGGCTTGTAGAGTTTCTGCTGAAAAATCTGATGATAATCTAATGGACTTTCCTTCATAGGTTACCGTCTTCTTTTTCCTGGCTGCCTTGAGGATTCTTTCTTTGTCGTTGATTTTAGACAGCTTCAATACAATGTGCCTTGGAGAAGGCCTGTTGGGATTGAGGTAATTAGGTGTTCTATTTGCTTCTTGGATTCGAGGGTCCAGTTCTGTCCACAAGTTTGGGAAGTTCTCATCGACAATTTGTTTGAATATATTCTCTGTTCCCTTCTCTCTTTCTTCTCCTTCTGGTATGCCCATTATTCTTATATTGCTCTTTCTGATGGAGTCAGAAAGTTCTTGTAGAGTTCTTTCATTTCTTTTAAGTCTCAAGTCTCTTTCTTCTTCCATCTGTGTAATTTCCAGGTTTCTATCTTCGATGTCACTGATTCTTTCCTCCATCTGGTCAACTCTACTACCTAAGCTGGTTATTTCATTCTTAATTTCTTCTATTGAGTTCTTAATCTCCAGAAATTCTATTTGGTTCTTTTTTAAAATTTCAATCTCTTTCATAAAATGCTCATGTTGTTCTTTGATTGTGTTTCTGAGTTCATTAAACTGCCTTTCTGTGTTTTCTTGCATCTCATTGAGTTTTTTCAGAACTGCAATCTTGAATTCTCTGTCATTTAAGTCACATATTTCCATATCTTTAAGTTCCTTTTCTGGAGACTTTTCACTTTCTTTCTGAGCTGTCTTGTTGCCTTGGTTATTCATGGCAATTACTGATTTATTATTTCTCTTCCTAGACATCTACAGGAGTGGCTTCTGCAATAGGTTGATAGGAAGAGGTCTTTCTTTTGTTTTCCAGTACTTGTTGATAGAATGTTTTATTTTATCTCCGACTGCAGCCTTTTTTTTCTCTCTCACACGATAGTGCTATGTTTTCTCTGCACTATTCCAGCTTCTCACACAATGGGGAGATTCCCTGGGGGAGAGGTTCTCCTCTGTTAACAGTTTGCCTGGGTCGCAGGGCACAGTGTCCATGTGGGTATGCAGAGAGCTTTTGAAGTTCCAAAACTCTTCCTGAACCAGATTCAGAGCCCATATGTTTCAGCAGTTCTGGTTACTCCTGCAGGGATCCGCCCAGATAGGTGGAGTCAGGGGCGGGGTGATTTGTGAGAGGTGGCCCAGAGCAATGGTGGCAACCACCACCACAGCTGGTCCTGCTTCGACAGTTCCCTCCCCTTTGCCGGAACTAGTTGTGCTGCGAATCTGTGTCTGCGGTCCACAGTTCTTTTGATCTGACACTGCTACTGTTCTTCTTCCAGCACTGGGCAGGTGGGGAGGAGCGAGCTCTGGGAGGGTAAGGAGGGGGCGGCTAGTCTCATTGCCTAAGGCTTCTGTTCTCTATTGCAGTGAGGGCTTAAATCACTGTTTTCAGCCTTCTTCCCTCGGTCTTTTCTCCGAGGTCTCTGCCATGAGTGTTGAGTTCAGCCTTGTTATATGCTACCCCTCAGCCCTGTGGGCCATAAACGGAGCCCTAGTAGTCTGAGTTCTTTCGTCTCCTGCAGCTGTGGTAGTTCCGGGATGCAGCGAGCTCGGAGCACTGAGGTAAGTCTGCGTCCTGCGCCCTCACAGCTCCGTCTCCACACTTCTCCCTTTCCTCCTCCCCCACTGGTGTGATTCGCCCACCTTTATGTAAATTCAGTAGTGGGCCTCTTCGTCTTGTCTGTCTGCTGTGCAGGGAGTCCTTTGTGGAGCTATTGTTGTTCGATTAGTTGTAAATTCCAGGGAAGCTCTACAGAGACTCACCTCACGCTGCCATTTTGATGATGTCAACCTCTAATGTATTTCTTATTTCAGTGATTGTATTCTTTATTTCTGACTGGTTCTTTGTATTTTTTTTTTTTTTTTTGGTCTCCATTTTTATGTTTCCTATCTCTTTGTTAAAGTTTTCAATGAGTTCATCTACTCTTCCTCCATGTTCATTGATCATCTTTATAACCAGTATTTTGAACTCTGTCTGGTAGATTGCTTATCTTCATTTTGTTTAGTTCTTTTTCTGGAACTTTGTTCTGGAAGTTTGTTTTTTCATTTTGGATATATTTCTTTGTCTCCCCATTTTGGATGTCTCCTTGTGTTTGCTTTTGTGTATCAAGTAGGGCTGCTATGTTTCCTGATCTTAGAGGGGTGGCCTTATGTAGACCGTGTCCTCCTTGGAGGAAGCTGGGTGGTGCTCTGGCTAGGTGGAAAGCAGTGGTGCAGTCTCCCTGGTCACCTGAGCCAGGTGCTCCAGGTGTGTTGCTTGTGTGAGTTGTGTATGCCCTCCTATTGTAGTTGAGCCTTGGCTGCTTTTTTCACATCAATGGGAGGGATTGACCCTCAGGTTAACTTGTTGGGAGTACTGGCCATGACTACAATGGAGGTACTGTCATGCAGGGCTTGACCATATGGAGCAGGAATTGCTTTAGCAGAGCTCCAGTGCCTGTTCAGTCCACTTTTTGGGTTTGTCAGCTGTGTGATGCTCTGGTTGGGTCTGAAGCCAGTGACCATGTGTGATGCCCGGGGCCTCCTGGCAGGGACACTGCCACAGGCCAAGTTCAGCTACAGCCTGTGCCCTGCCTGGGGCCACCTGCAATGAGTTACAAAGCAATCTTCAAATGGCAGTCACTTTCATTGGGCTTTGAGGTACCAGGGACAAGTCAAGCTATGAACCAAGGCTGGCTGCCACCAGTGTCAAACTTGGGACTGCAGGAGGTATGGATTCTGCCAGAACTTCTGTCTGTGAGAAGTCTGCCCCCCCTGCCCTCATCCTGAGGCCACACAATTCAGTTTCTCTCCATATGTCTCTGGCACATTTTAAGCTGCTGCCCCATCACTGGAACTCAGAGCAAGTGAGTCTGCCAGTGAGTAAGTCCATGCATGGGCCCTTTAAGAGGAAGACCTGGGACTCTAGCCACCCTCCCTCTCACTCAGCCACAATCTCTACTGGTTTTCATGGCCAGAAGTTGTGGAAACTTCTCTCCCTGGCACTAGAGCTCTAGGCTAGGGAGCCTGGTGTTGGGCTGGGACTCCTTGCTCCTCTGGGGTACTTCCACAGCCAAGATATCCCTCCCAATATTTTTCTGCCATACATGAGTGTGGGACCAACCCTTTCTGCATCTCCTCCCTTCCTATCAGTCTTAACATGGCTTCTTTTGTATGTCCTTAGTTGTGGGACTTCTGTTCAGCTAGACTTCAGGTAATTATCAGTGATGGTTGTTCTGTAGTTTAGTTGTAATTTTGATGTGGTTATGAAAGGAGGTGAGCATAGCAAGTACTTATTACATCATCTTTACTAGAAAATCCTTTTGATTTTTTTTTTTTAAGGCAAAATTGCCTCATGGCCAATTAGTTTGCAGCTAAAAAATTTGCAGCAAAGACGTCTACAACAAAGATTCTATGGCACAAGTATCTAGAATTGGGCTGGATCATAGTGGCACAGAAAGACAAAATATATACATATGAAAAAAGAAGAGTTAGAAGAATGAGAAGAGAAAAGCATTGTTAGTCTGGCCCTTGTTGGTTTTGGTGGATTTGCTGGTTGACTCCAAAGGTCTGTCTTTGTTGCCTTATGATCAGACTTACTTAAGGGATTGGGGTCAGTTCATTTAACTGAGCTCCTCTGGGCACTCAATCCTGATTGTCTCAAGGCTAATTCCCCATTTACATGAAAACTCTACTGGGGTAAAGGGAAAATGTTAAGGTCATATCTAAAATATCATGTCACTCTTGAAATTTACATTTTATTTCTTGTTATGATAATACATAAATCTATTATAAAAATCAAAAAGGACAAACCAGAGCAACAAACGGCATTTGCCTGCCTAGCAACTCCTCCTGAGTTCATCACCTCAGATATAACCATTTTCAACCTATGAGCTCATTCTCCTTGAATTTAATTTTATATTTCTATTTTTGTTTATATTCTTATTTCTTAATTTTTCTATTTTAGACATTATTTACTTTTTACTTTAAAACATCCTCCCTATCCCACATTTTTTGTTAAATCCATATTCAACATGTAATTTATTATGAATAGGTAAATATTTATAGCTGAGGCAAGAAGTATGTCATTATGATCATGCTTCCTTTCTTGTGTAATTTGTTGGGTTTTTTTTGCATTTAAAAGTGATGCGATTTTATTACTTATTTAGTTTATTTTGAATGTTCAGCTAAAAAAAGGCTGAGTTAAAATGTATGCATATGCATATATACATAATATGTACATATATAATAAATATATATACAAATATATATGTAAAAAAATGAAGTCTTGCCATTTTTTACAACATGGATGGATCTTTTTTTTTTTTTTAGCCATTGTGATTTTTTTTTTTTTTAACAGGACTTTATTGGGGAACAGTGTGCACTTTCAGGACTTTTCTCCAAATCAAGTTGTTGTCCTTTCAATCTTAGTTGTGGAGGGTTCTGTTCAGCTTCAAGTTGTTGTTCTTTCAGTCTTAGTTGTGGAGGGCACAGCTCAGCTCCAGGTCCAGTTGCCGTTGCTAGTTGCAGGGGGCACAGCCCACCATCCCTTGTGGGAGTCGAACCGGCAGCCTTGTGGTTGAGAGGACATGCTCCAACCAACTGAGCCATCTGGGAGCTCAGTGGCAGCTCAGCTCAAGGTGCCATGTTCAATTTTAGTTGCAGGGGGTGCTGCCCACCATCCCTTGCGGGAGTCAAGGAATTGAACTGGCAACCTTGTGATTGAGAGCCTGCGCTCCAACCAACAACTGAGCCATCTGGGAGGCAGCTCAGCTCAATGTGCCCTGTTCAATCTTAGTTGCAGGGGGCTGAGCCCACCATCCCTTGAGGGACTCGAGGAGTTGAACTGGCAACCTTGTGGTTGAGAGCCCACTGGCCCATGTGGGAATCGAACTGGCAGCCTTCGGAATTAGGAGCACGGAGCTCTAACCGCCTGAGCCACCGGGCCGGCCCAACATGGATGGATCTTGATGGCATTATGTTCAGTGAAATAAGTCAGGCAGAAAAAAAGAAAGGCCGTATGAAAATTATGTATATGTAATATATACACATATATACTTATATATACTTTTATATACATAAATATACATATGTATACATATACATATACATACATAATTATATATGTATATATACTTACATATATTTATTTATTCATTTGTTATATATATTTTTTCTTTTTACCTTTTGCCTTCCTTCACCCATTTATTCCAACCTCTACCTATGGCAACCACTAATCTATTCTCTGTATCTATAAACTTGGTGTATTTTTTTTTTTTTTTTTTTTTTTTAGATTTTACATAATAAAATGTAGTGTATACCAATTCCTCTTCCGTATGGTCTCTGGGAGTATTTATTTAATTATTTTGAATTGGGTATGCTGTGTCTCTGAAGAGTGAATGATATCAGTTCTCAGCATTTGTATTGGAAACTGTTTACTGGAAATGAAAATTACAGTGATGTAACAGATGAGACCACCTGAATCTTGACACATAGAGATAGCTTTTTGGAAACTGAGATTTTATTATGAAATAATAATTATATCACTGTTGTGTACATTTTTTTTCCCCAATTCATGAGATAATCGTGAACTATGTCAACTTATTCCAGGAAGTCACCATGAAATCAGCACAAAATTTTCATCAAAAATGGACCACTGTAAAGATTAGAGCTAGAATTGCTGGAGGCATTATATCTGTGCTGCTCTAATTAAACGTTTCTTGTCAGAAGAAAAATTTTCTATACTTCTTTTAGAACTAATTTCATGATCGTGTGGCCTGGGAGTAAGAGGTTTGCTGGAGATGAGATGGAAAATATGGTCCTTCGTGGTCTTGTATCTTGTTGCACTTTTAATTGTGATATTGTGATTATAAATAAGAAGACCTTTAATGAAACTTAATTTAAAAACCAAAATCTGCCTTATGTATTTATAGTCTAAAATGACTTGTCTCTTTTTACATAATCTGTTTTATCGAATATGGGCTTCTTTTAGTATTCCCACACTCAAAACCTGCTACTCCCATAGTTAGATATGTTTACATTCCTCATCATGTGCCAAGACCAACAATTAAAGTTTTAAAGTGGTATAGAATCTCTGGTGTAACAAATCATGCTAACAATCCGCATGTCAATCCATTCATTCCTCTTTAAAATCAGCTAGAAACACAAATCCTAAACTACTTTAATCTTCAGTGTTAAAAACTATCCAGGAGCTATTTAAGTTTTCAAAAGCTATTTATATTTAATCTTTTTAGAAAAATATCATCTGAAATGAGTAATGGTAACCTGCACATATTAATGAAAGTACCCAGTAGTTTAAATTTGTTTAACAATCTAAAAAAAATATCATCAGGACATAAATAGCATACACATAGTCAACATTTAGGGAGAAATATTTACTTATAGGAGAAAAATACTCACTTTGTATTGTGAATAAAACAAGAAAATAAAATTATTATAAAAACTTATGTAGAGGATTTCTATAAATCCATTTTTATACATTCCTACATATGAATTGATAAAATATGGGAGAGTATATCAAGTTAACAATACTTTTCTCTGGGGGGGTGAAATTATGGGTGATTTTTATGCCTTTCTTCTTTTTGTTTATTTGTATTTTAAAATTTTGTCTATATAAACATGTATTACCTGTGTGCCAAATGTAAAAGGAAGAGAAAATTATGTATAATACGTACATTTTAAAGTATTTCTAATTTAAATTTACTTGCTGTTAGCAATTTCATATCGTTTGGCTTGGCTCACTGAGCTTCTCTAGTAATACCAGGCTGTTTATATTAGAGAGTACTACAAATTGGATAACCAAAAATCTCCTAGAGAGAGCTCATAAAATGACATGGTTGGATGGAAACCTGAACAGATGGGCTAACTCTACCATGTGCTGCATTAACCCTGCTGTTCTCGGATTTGTGGCCAATAACACATTGAAAAGTACAATTCTGAAAATACGTTGGTGAAATGGACGATGTTTAAGCAATTTAATCTATACATTGGGACTTCGTGGACAGACACTTGTTGAAATGTTTCATTCTTATTAAGACCACTTTTTTATGACGATGAAAATACTTGAGCTACAGAGGAGTTCTAGAAAGATGAACTCTAATGGGAGATGAGGGAACAGCAGCCAGCATGTTTCCAAGCAGCTTGACTGGAGTTAGTATATTACATTTAAACTAGTGTAAGTGGTGCCTCATTATGTATATGATGATGATAATCAAAGGGAGAGTGGAGTTGTAATTGGCTAAATAAAAAGAATAGGATGATTTACTGATCTTCTCCATGTTCCAATCACTGGTTGGCAATCAGTGGGAAAAAGAAAAACAACCCACAAAACTTCTGTTATCTCTACAGAGGTCAGAGTCTAATCTCTGTACATAGAAAAAAAAAATAAAGAATTTCATTGTCAAAATTTAAAATAAAACTGTAAGAATAGAAATTGACAATTTTTGGAAATACTCCTTTTGAATAACTATAGCAGGTGGTCCACTCAGTGACAACAGAGACCTAATGGGTCCTTTAGAAGTAGAGCAACAATAGAAAAGGCAGGTAATTCCATTTAGAGCACAGAGTGAGTATAGTCTGTGTTATCGGAAAGCCTGGATTCTTGTCACGAATCTGTCATTAATGAAGTTTGTAACCTTAAAAATATATCATTTATGCTCTCTGAGACGTAGTGTTCTCTTATTTTTTAAAAATGGAGCTAAATAGATGAAATCTGAGGGTTTTCCCATCATTATGATTCTGTAATAAGCATACATTTTAGAATTAGTTTCTTCAAATTGAAGTTGTCTAGAAAGAGGTTGTCCCATAGAAAATGAAGGTTTAGTGATATGATATCTGTAAGCCTGTTTCTTAAAAGCATTTTACAAATTTAAGGTTCAATCAGGTAAGATAGAGTGAGTTGGGGAGGTTAAGTTAGAAAGTCGCTTGTTCGTAGTATAATTTTAAAAATTGCCCTTCTTCCTCTCACACTTTGTGTTTAGTCATGGTTGAAGACCTGTGTGGGTATCAAGTCCCAAATTCTGATGAATGATTGAGTTCTATTCAAAGCACATCTGTTTTCCCGGCCCAAAATCCGACTATCTCCAAATGACTAATTTGACACTGTTATTGGTGGTGAGAAACTAGTGAGGATTATCTGGAATTTATTCAAAGGCCAACTAAATTCTTCATTTAACCCAAATAAACACAGTCATATTAGGATAACACAATATCAGAAATGAAATCAGAGGTTTTTTTTCTTTTCTTTTTTCTTTTAGAGGAATTGAATTGAAAACCAGGTCATTCTTGGTAACTATTTTTAGATGATCTTTCAAACATGTAGTAGTCTATGATTCTAATGAATTTCAAGACTGCTATTTTAGGACTATAAGGAGTTATTTGGTTACTGGAAAACTGATTGTCTTGCTTAAAGTTACCACCCAGGTTGATAAAAACAACAAAATGTATACTAGTAACAATATTTAATTCATCTTGTTGAAATATTAGTGATTAATAACAAATTAATACCATTTCAAGAATTGTTGCTATGAAACAGAGTGAGATAATGGAGAAATAACTATGAGAAATAAAATAATCCTTGGAAAGATAACTAAAATTATTAGTTTTTCTTGGTATTAAAATTGTAGAGATGGCACTTTTGGGCTTATACAAATAGAGTTCACTGAAAGTCAGAGAAAGCAGACTCAGTGACACAGTAGGAAAGGAAATTCTTTTTTATGATGTACTTTATTGTACATCAATGACTTTATTGATGTACAATAAAGTCATTGATTTACAAGATGTATTGGATGGAGGATGGTCATAAAGTGAAAAGCTTCCTGTGGAAGTTGTTGATGTTTGCAAGAGATGAAAATGAGGTTGGCAGATCACACAAGAAGAGGGTCCTTGCTGGAAAATATTTCTAGCAGAGAAGTGACAAATATTTCCAGAAAAAATAGACTAGGTGCTGATAACAGAAATACTAAGAATTTCCCTCAAATTACTATTTTTTAAAGATTAGGAGAAGGAAAATTTAGTGAGATCTATCACTGGATTATCCACAATGAAAAGATAGAGATAATGACTAAATGGGGAAGTCATAAAACACTGAGAGATGAGTTAATACTTGGCTCTAGAATAGACTGATAGATTCTATGAATTGAAAAGATGGCAGCTTGAAGAACACAGTTATGGGGAAAATTCCTAAATTTAGTACGGGAGCACATCTAAATCTCTAACTGTCCTATTCATTTGATGACTCCAGGACACATTTTTTTCCAAACTGGTAGTTTTCTGTAAAACCTTTGGGTAAAGTGATTCTCCACACATATCTTTATTTAAAAAAAAATGTATCCAACTATTAGTTGCTTCAGCACTAAGTCTGAGCCTGAGACTTCTACTTTCAACTGATAGAAAAAATAGGATCATAGTTTTACTCCCAAAGTTTTAAGGGAGAGGTCCGTTTCTAAAATCTCTTCCCATCAACCAACTCTTGTTTGGTACTCCTGACTGTTAATGACAATTTCCTGAATACTTTGTATGTGCTAAGAACTTTGCACACAGTTGTCAAATTCTACAACAATTATGTGTAAATTAAATAATTAAACACTAGAGGGGTTAAATGACCTCTTTGAGTCACACAGATCGAACATTCAAAGTAGATCAAACACAGTCAGCTTGATACTGATGCACCTGTTCTGTCCATCTTACCTTGTTCTATTGCCACACTCAAGTTATGTAAAGGATTGGTGGCAGATGTGGGAAACTTCCCATCTTCTTATTAGGGTTCATTAGGAAAACAAATGCATGGGGAAAAGAAGAAACAAACAAAATTTCCTTAGGGGTTTTAACAGTTTTATCCTTGAATCAACCTAAGATAAGAAGACAGTGAAGTGGCCCAAAATTGGTTTAAGTCCTTACTTTTCTGCTGAAGGTTTCATTTCTGCCCTTCTATCCTATGTCTCAATTACCCCCAAGGATTTGCTCTGTCTAGTAACTGCTAAGCTGAAAAGTAATCAAGCGATTGGATGTTATGTTGTTAATAACACAAAATGTTTTACTTTACAAAATATGTGAACTCTTAAATCATTCAAAACTCCAAAGGGAAGCCCAAAGGGAAGATAGAGGTTCTGGCTTTCGAGGAAGGAATATTTTGAGGCAGAGAAGTTTTCCCAGAATTCCTTAAATCACATAATGGAGGCCACCAGTTGGGTAAACACACATTAACTCAATTCTTAGACTGTACACAAGGCTGTACACATCCCTGAACACCTTTTAAACCTTGTGGGTGTGTTTTTTCCCAAAGCATGTTTTCTCTACAACTTTAGAAAATGAATTTCTCCTTAAAGTTATTTTTAGTGGATATACTGACCCAGGAGAAGCGGTAGTAGCTTTTAACTTCTACGTCAATGAAACTTGGAAAACACAAGGTTTTTCCAGCAAGACAATTTCTATTTAAGTCCCTTAGCAATTAAAGAATGGTCAAAGAAAGCCAATTTTACAAGTGAAGTTACTTGCTCTCCATCTGTATCTCATGAAATTCCACACCTTAAAAATCCTTGCATGCAGTTCAGTTTATGCAAAGATGCAGCAACAAAAACAAAATTTCAAAATATTGTAGATTATCTCTACATCTTTGTTTGGAATAAATATATGACAGATTCTGTAATTTTTAATTGATATATAGTTGACATGCAGTATTCTGTCAGTTTCAGGTGTCCATCATAGAGATTTGATATTTATATACATTATGAAATGATCATCATGAATAGTTTAGTTACTGTCTGTTACCATACAAAGCTATTACAACGTTATTGACCATAGTCCCTATGCTGTACATTACATCCCAATGACATATTTATTTTATAACTGGAAGTTTGTATCTCTTATTCCCCTTCATTTATTTCATCGAACCCCTCCCCAGCTCCTCTCTTCTGGTAAACACCAGTTTATTTACTGTATCTACTTGTATGAGTCTGTTTTGTTATTCATTTATTTTATTTTTTACATTCCATATATAGGTGAAATCAAATGGTATTTATTTCTCTGTCTTATTTCACTTAGCATAATACTCTCTAGGTCAGGGGTGTCCAAACTTTTTTCAATGTTTTTTACCCAGGGCCATATGCGGTAAAAATACACAAACAGCCGGGCCACTCACTTGAGGTGAAGTACGTATTGCCTCCCCTGGTTTATTTAAGTAAACTAAATATATTTTTGGAATTTGCTGCGAGCCAATAAAAAATGGATTGCGGGCTGCAGTTGGCCCGTGGGCCGCAGTTTGGACACCCCTAAGAGGTCCATCCATGTTGTTCCAAATGGAATGATTGTATCCCCTTTTTATAGCTAAGTAATATTCTGTGTGTATGTGTGTATAAATACCACATCGTCTTTATCCATTCATCTCTTGATAGGTACTTACTTAGGTTACTTCCATATCTTGGCTATCATAAATAATGTTATGAACATAGGGGTACATATATCTCTTCTAGTTAGCATTTTCATTTTCTTTGGACAAATACCCAGAATGGAATTGCTGGGTGTTATGGTACTTGTTTTTAATTTTTTTGGAAACCTCCATACTGTTTTACCATAGTGGCTGCAAGGTTGTGCATTCTCCCCAACAGTGTGCAAGGTTTTTCTTTTCTCCACATCCTTGCCCACATGTGTTATTTTTTAATGTTTTTGATAATGGCTATTCTGACAGATGTGAGGTGATATCTCATTGTGGTTTTAACTTGCATTTTCCTGATGATTAGTGATGGTGAGCACATTTTCATGTGCCCATTTAGCTATCTGTTATGTCTGTTTTGGAAAAAAATGTTTGTTCAAGATCTTTGCCCAATTTTTAATTGGGTTGTTGTTTTCTTTGTTTTTGTTTATTTGTTTTTGATATTAGGTTGTCTAAGTTCTTTGCATTTTTTAGATATTAACCCCTTATTGGTTTTATGATTTGCAAATATCTTCTCCCATTCAATAGGTTGCCTTTTTGTTTTGTTGATGGCTTCCTTTATTGTGCAAAAGCATTTTAGTTTGATTTTATCCCGTTTGTTTATTTCTGCTTTTGTTGCCCTTGCCTGAGGAGACTGGTCCAAGAAAATATTACTAAGACCAATGTCAAAGAACTTAATGCCTATATGTTCTTCTAGGAGTTTTATGGTTTCAGGTCCTACATTTAAGCCTTTAATTCATTTTGAGTTCATTTTTGTATATGGTGTAATATAGTGGTCCAGTTTCATTCAGCTGTCCAGTTTTCCCACTACCATTTATTGAAGAGACTATCTTTTCCCCACTGCATATTCTTGACTCCTTTGCCATAGATTAATGTACCATATATGTGTGAGCTTATTTCTGGCTTCTACTCTATCTCACTGCTCTATGTGCCTGTTTTTTGTCAGTACCATACTGATTATATTACTATAGTTTTGTAGTATAATTTGAAATTGGGGAGTATGATACCACTAGCTTTGCTCTTCTTTCTCAGATTGCTTTGGCTATTTGTGGTCTTTTGTAGTTCCACACAAATTTTAGGATTATTTATTGTAGTTCTATAAAAAAAATGCTATTGGTATTTTAATGGGGATTGCATTGACTCTATAGATTACTCTTAGCAATGTAGACATTTTAACAATATTAATTCTTCTAATCCATGAGCATGGCATATCTTTCCTTTATTACTGTTGTCTTTAATTTCTTTCATCAACATCTAATGGTTTTCTGAGAACAGGTCTTTCACTTCTTTGCTTAAATTTATTCCTAGGTATTATATTCTTTTTGATACCATTATGAATGGGATTGTTTTCTTAATTTCTTTCTGATAGCTCAGTATTAGTGTATGGAAGTGTAATTGATTTCTGTATGTTAATTTTTTATCCTGAGATTTTATTGAATTCATTTATTCTAATAGTTTTTGGCCGGAGTCTTTAGGGTTGTCTATGTATTATATCATGTCATCTACAAATAGTGACAATTTTACTTCTTTTTCAATCTGGGTGTCTTTTATTTCTTTTTCTTGCCTGATTTCAGTGGCAAGGATTTTCAATACTATGTTGAATAAAAGTGGTGAGAGTGAGCATCCTTGTCGTGTTCCTGATTTTAGAGGAATATTTTCCAGCTTTTCATAATTGCATATGTTAGGTGTGGGTTTGTCATATATGGCCTTTATTATGTTGAGGTACATTACATCTCTACCCACTGTGCTGAAAGTTTTTATCATAAAGGGATGTTGAATTTCATCAAATGCTTTTTCTGTGTCTTTTGAGATGATTATATAATTTTAATCCTTTATTTTCTTAAGGTGATGTATCATGTTGACTGATTAGTAGAATTTGAACCATTTTTGCATTCCTGGAATCCCACTTGATCATGGTGTATGGTATACCCTCTTAATGTATTGTTGAATTCAGTTTGCTTATATTTTGTTGAGGATTTTTACATCTATATTTATCAGAGATATTTGCCCGTAATTTTCTGTTTTTGTGGTGCCTATGGTTTTAGTATCAGCATAATGCTGACTTCATACAATGAATTTGGAAGTATTCCTTTCTCTTCAGTTTTTTGGAATAATTTGAGAAGGATAGGTATTCACTTTTCATTGAATATTTTTATTCAGTATTTAGAATATTTAGAATGTAGCTGTCAGGACTTCTGATCCTGAAATTTTATTTTTTGGGGTTTTTTAAATTACTGATTTGATTTCATTACTTGTAATCAGTCTATTCATGTGTCCTATTTCTTCATGAGTCAGTCTTGGAAAGTTGTATGTTTATAGAAATCTATCAAATTTTTCTAGATTTTTCCAATTTGTTGGCATATAATCATTCGTAATGTCCTCTAATGATCTTTTGTATTTCTGTGGTGTAAGTTGTGCCATCGTTTTAATTTCTGATTTACTTATTTTCTCTCTCTCTCTCTCTCCTTGATTAGTCAGCATAGAGGTTTATCAATGTTATTTATATTTTCAAAGAATCATTTTTTAATTTAATTGATCTTTATTGATTTTTTAGTCTCTATTTCATTTATTTTTGCTCTGGTCTTTATTACACCCTTTTTTTCTACTAACTTTGGGCTTTGTTTGTTCTTCTTTTACTGGCTCCTTTAAATGTAAAGATAGATTATTGGGGATTTTTGTCATCTTGATGTAGGCCAGAATCACTATGAACTTCCCTCTTAGAATTGATTTTGCTGCACTGCATAGATTTTGGAACATTGTATTTACATTTTCATTTTTCTCAGGTTAGTTTTTGATTTCCTCTTTGATTTATTCACTGACCCATTAATTGTTTAGAAGTGTGTTCGGTCTCCACGTGTTTCTGTTTTTTTCATGTAATTGAGTTGTAGTTTCATAATATTGTGATTGGAAAAGATGCTTGATATGATTTGAGTCTTCTTAATATTATTGAGGCTTGTTCTGTTGCCTAACTTGTGAACTGCCCTGGAGGATATAATATATCCACTGGAAAAGAATATGTATTCTTCTGTTTTTGGATGAAATGTTCTGTATATGTCCATTTATACTATTGAATCCAAAGTATCACTTAAGGTCAATGGTTCCTGATTTATTTTCTGTCTGCAGGTTTTGTCCATTGATGTAAACAGGGTATTAAATTTCCTTATTATTATTGTAATACTATCAATTTATTCCTTTACGTCTGTTTATATTTGCTTTATTTATTTAAGAGTGTCTATGTTTATAAATATTATATTCTCTTCTTGGAGTGACCAGTTTATCATTATGTAATATACTTCTTTTTCTCTTTTTACTGTTTTTGTTTTAAAGTCTATTTTGTCTGATATGAGTATTGCTAACTGAACTTTCTTTTCATTTATATTTGCATGGAGTATCTTTTTCTGTCCCATCACATTAATTCTGCATGTGTCTTTCAATCTGAGCAAGTCTTTTGTAGGCAGCATATAGATGGGTCTTCTTTTCTATTCATGCAGCTATGCAATGTCTTGATTGGAGCATGTAGTTTATTTACATTCAAAGTAATTATTGAGAAGTATGTACTTATTATTTTATTCATTTTTTTTTCAGTTGGTTTTGAAGTTTTTCTCCTTTTTTTTTTCTTTTTCAGGTTTCTTCATTTGTTGTTTGCTGGTTTTCTTTTGTGCTATATTTGGGTTCCTTTCTCTTTATTTTTTGTGTATCTTTTGTATCTGTTTCGTTTGTGGTTACCATGAGGTTTATCTTTATTGACCTATATGTATAGCAGTTTATTTTAAGCTGACATGCATTTAAATTGGAATGCATTCTAAAAACATTACATATACTCTTACTGCCTCCCACCCCACACTCTATGTTTTTGATGTTACAATTTAGATTTTTTGCTTTGTTTATCCCCTAGCTACTTATTGTATTTACATTATTATTTTACTGCTTTTGTCTTTTAATTTCATACTAGCTTTTTAATTGGCCAATCCACAGCCTTTACTATACAGTTGACCCTTGAACCATGTGGATTTGTACTGTGCTAATCCACTTTGAGGTGGGGCTTTTTCAATTGACCCACACAGTTCAGGTGACCTTCACAGTTCAATTGACATGTGTTTCAACCTGAGTTGTTGAAGGTCAACTGGCAGTTGGGAATCTGTATATATGGAGGCCTGAACTGAGTTATGTGCAGACTTTTGACTGCACAGGAGGTTGGTGCCTCTAACTCCTGTGTTGTTTAAGGGTCAATTGTGTATTTGCCTTTACCCATAAGATCTTTTACTCTCACATATTTTAAAATTTCTAGTTATGGCCTTTTTTTTTTTTTTTTCCACGTAATGAAGATACTTTAACTTTTTTTGTAAAGCTGGTTTACTGGTGATGATCTTTAGGTTTTGCTTGTCTGGGAAACTCTTTGTATCTCCTTCAATTTAAATGATAATTTTGCTGGTAGACTATTCTGGGTTGTCAGTTCCTTCCTTTCAGCACTTTAAATGTATCTTGCCACTCCCTTCTGGACTGTTACATTTCTATTAAGAAATCAGCCTTATAGGAGTTTCCTTTGTATATAACTAGTTGTTTTTCTCTCACTTCCTTCATGATTCTCTCTAACTTTTGCCATTTTAATTACCATACATCTTTATGTGGATCTCTTTGGGTTCATCTTAGTTGGAACTCTCTGTGCTTGTTGGACCTGGATGTCTGTTTCCTTCCCCAGGTTAGAAAAGTTTCCAGCCATTATTTCTTCAAATAAGCTTTCTGATTCTCTCTCTCTCTCTCTCTCTCTCTCTCTCTCTCTCTCTCTCTCCTCCTTCTCAGGTCCTTATAATGTGAATGTTAGTGTGTTTCACATCGTCCCAAACATCCTTTAAACTACCCTCATTTTTAATTTTTTTATTTTTTCTTCTTTGATTGGGTGATTTCCACTATTTTGTATTTCAGGTCACCAATCCATCCTTCTGTATTATCCATCTGCTCTTGATTCCCTCTAGTGTATTTTTTTTTTTTTTAATTTTAGTTGTTATATTCTTCAGCTCTGATTAGTTCTTTATTATGTTTTCTAACTCTTTGTTGAAGCTCTCACTAAGTTTCTCTCAAGTTTGGTTGAGCACTCATGTCTGTTACTTATAATTATTTTATTTTTAATAATTTTTAAAATTTTCAATTACAGTTCACAACAACATTATATTAGTTTCAGGTGTACAACGTAGTGATTAGACAATTATATAACTTATGAAGTGATCACCATGATAAATCTAGTACCCACCCTACACCATACATAGTTATTATAATATTGTTGAATATATTCCCTATGCTATATTTTATATCCCTATGACTATTTTGTAACTACCAATTTGTATTTCTTAATCCCTTCCCTTTTTTTACCCATCTCCTCCAAACCTCTCCCATCTGGCAACCCTCATAATGTTCTCTGTATCTTTGAGTCTGTTTCTGTTTTGTTTGTCTATTTTGTTCTTTAGATTTCATATATAAATGAAATCATATGACATTTGTCTTTCTTTGTCTGTTTTATTTCCCTCAGCATAACACCCTCTCGGTGCATCCATGTTGTTGCATACTTATAATTCATTTTCAGGCAAATTATTTACTTCTGTTTCATTAGGGTTTTTTTTCTGGAGTTTTTTCTTGTGCCTTCATTTGCAACATATTTCTTTGTTTTCTCATTTTGTTTGAATTTCTGTGTTTGTTTCTAAGAATTAGGCAAAACAGCCACCTATATCTGTATTGAAGGAGTAACCTTGTGTTGGAGCAATCCCTGTGTATACTAAATGTGCCGAGTGGATTTGGCAGGCTGGCTGGAGCTGAAGTGAGTGTAGACCAGGTTTTCCTGGGTCAGGATGTGTTAGAGATGTTCTGGGGGGATGGCTAAAGCAGGTACACGCTCGGGGTCCTGAGGTTTTTCCACTCTGGTGTCACCTTCGTGTGATGCCTGGAGGTGAACAGGGTGCATTGTGCTGGGGCCATCTTGGTGGAGTGGATGGAGTCAGGGCAGGAGCAGGCAGTGGCTGTCTTTGAGGAGTGGTAGAAGCTGGTGTGGGCCAAGGGCCTGGGTTGATGTGCTGGATTATCTTGGTAGGCTGGTTAGTGAACCTGGACCACGTTCTTGCCTGTGCTATAAAGGTAAAGGGAGAGAGTAAAAAAATGGTACCTGCTGGTGCATTTGATCTCAGTTCCAACAGTTCTTTCCCGGTTTGGCAGACACTCTAGTGTTATTAAATGAATTTCCTTTCCCTATAGTCTAGATGCCCTTTAAACTGCTGTTTTATTGCTGTGCCTCAGGGTGGGTAAATCTGCTTGTGGGTCTCTCAATGATATCTCTTACTACTGCAGTCTGTGGCACTGGGTCAGGTTCCCATTGTTTGTCTCCATCTCTCCTACCCTTCTCTATGTGGTCCCTCTGTCATTTGTTGTGCAGAAGCTGTTCAATCAGCCCTCGGTTCTTCAGAAGGAATTGCTGTAGATGTAGACATATATTCATTGTGTCCTTGGGAGGAAGTGAGTTCATTCTTCCTGTGTCTCCATCTTGGACTCCTTCACTTCTGTAATTTTTTAAAATTTAGTTTCTATGTTTTATTTAATTATGAAAGATTTTAGTTTTTCTTCTTTTTTTTTTTTTAATTAAAGTTTTTAGGAATGACAATGGTTAGTAAAGTTACAAAGGTTTCAAGTGTGGGATATAAAACCGAAAGCAACAAAGGAATAAAACAAATAAATAAAGAAACAAAAACCCATAGTTTCTTTTAATGCATATGTTCATGTTTCATTATCTTTCCCAGACTCTATATTAAAAAATTATAACCTTAAGTGCTAAACAAAGAATATCAATGGCAAATTACTGACGAAATTTATTTGTATAAATCTGTATCTCTTTAGTCTTTCTGAATCCTACACCTGTGGGGAGATTTTGGACAAAGTATTTGGACCCATTTGGGGATTCCCTCAAATCTAACGTTTTGTTGGCTGTGAATTGTACCCCGTTATGTGCTACATTGCACTTTATTTCCTACATTTGGCACTTTAAGGGATAATTCCTCCAAACAGATACAGAGAGCCAGGCTTGGTATTCTTTAAAGGGAACAAATAGATGAGCTAATTGTTTTAAATGCCTCCAATGAGATAAGTGGCAGGATGCTGGAATTGATCATCTAATTACCTATTTGCTACTGCAGAGAAGAGGCAAATCCAACCATAATTAATGTTTAGGGAATGCAAAAGTTGTCATCTTAAATCAAGGTAAAATATAATAATCACATTGAGGTCTTATTGCAGAAAACGACAAATGATTTGCTAGTTGGTGGGGTATTGGCTGCTTAGTTTTTTAGCAAATTGAGTGCTGGCACCTGTGATATAATATTGCGGAAGAATTAGTCTGGAATTTAGTTCTAATTTATATGAATTTTTACTTGCAGAACTTTGGATGCCATTCCAAATGATGTCAAGAGAAGAATGGCTGTAGAGTTCTTAGTCCCAGGCCAGTCCATATCCATTAAGCATGCAACTTACTTGCCAGAAACGACAATGGCGAGTATTATCACTAACTAAGCAAGCTGTGACATTAGTAATTAGAAAAACATGAAAGTATTTATGAGATATACACAAGAAAAGTATACATAGGATACACATAAGCCTCCAGAACAATATGCCTTTATTTCTAGTGCATATTTTAATTATTCTATAAATAGTCATACTGTGATCAATTCACAGAAAAGACAGATGTTGTTACAGACCAGGAAGAAGTTTAGAAGGGAAATTTGTATATGAATAGTTTTTTCATTTTCTTAATTTTGCCAATTATGCTGACAAATCTGGTGAATCAACTGGCTGATGTGCTGAGTAAATATAAAGTAAGACGGCTATCACTACACATTGGAACGACTCACTGCTCTTTCATCCTGGGAAGACCTCTCTGTTTCCCAACCCATCACTGAACTACCAAAGTGGAAGTACCTTTCCTGGGGTTCACCATTGCTGGCTTCTAGAGTGATTTGGGTGTGGCCTAGAGAGAAAGTAGCCAAGGGATAAGCTTAGAGTATTTATATGTGACCCATAGGCCTTTGTACCAGGCCAAATTAACACCGCATCTCAACATAGACCAATACAATCTATGAATAGTAGGGAGTTCACATAATATAGCAACAAAATTTGGACATTTCTGAGAACTAAAGGAGTATCAGTTTTCTAATTCCCCAAACTAGGGACAGTCCCAAGTAACCTGGAATGTATGATCACATTAATCAGCACATTACATTAGCATTTGGAGCAGTTATGAGGTGTTTATTGGTCTTGCAGGATGAACCTCTCTAGGATGAACCTGGGAACCTTACAGAGAATGGGTGGGGTAGAATGAAGTTTGCATTTTGGAGATCTTGGGCTCCAGCCATCTTTAAGTCTCTTTTCACTTGGGAAAGAGCTAACTTTATATATATATATATATATATATATATATATATATATATATATATATATATATTGCATAATGTGAGTTGGAGATACACATACACACACACACACACACACACACACACACACAGACACACACATGGAGAGAGAGACAGAGAAAGAGAGATGGGAATGGAAAGAGATGGGGAGAGTGGGATTCAAATGACAAAGTAGTCCTCTAGTAGTTATATTCCAACTGCAAGTGCAACTTTAGAACTGCTTAACTAGGTCCTATTTTGTCAGCAGGATATGATATTAATGGGGATGTGTTTCCTTTCTATAGAAAGATCCAGCTTACTCAGCAACTTATTCTGTGGGCACTTCTGGCTTATGTGCTCCAAATTTCTCCAAGGTGGCAAAGCTTTCAAATGATAGCTGTGGGAGATGGAATCTGGTATTAGTGGGGACTTGGATTTATTCTGAGAGCCAGGACAGGTTTTTCCAAAACTGGGAATTACAAATGAGGCTGCAAGTCTAGTTGAAAACATCTCTTGTGAAGTGACTAGGAATTGGTAGAGGCAAAGACTGGGATTCATTTCTAATGCTATAACAGACTATAAGTTTATGCAGCCATTCTAATATGAGAGCGGGACATCCAATTTTTTAAAATGTTATTTTATTGTGGTAGGAGCACTTAATGTGAGATCTACTCTCTTTACATAATCGTAAGTGTACAATATATTATTAACTATAGGTGCAGTGTTGCACAGCAGATCCTTAAAGCTTATTTATTTTACTTAACTAAAATTTTATGCCCATTGTTTAGTGACTCATCATTTCTCCCTCCTCCCAGCCCCTGTGAACCACCATTGCATTCTTTGAATCTATGAACTTGGATATTTTTAGATAACTCATATAAGTTGTATCATGTAGTTTTTGTCTTTCTGTGACTGGGTTATTTCACTTAGCATGATGTCTTCACGGTTCATACATGTTGTGGCTTATTGCAGAATGCTTTTCCTTTTTATGGCTGAATGGTATTCCATCATATGTATATGCTACATTTTCTTAGTCCATTCATCTGTTGATGGACATTTATATTGTTTCCACATCATGGCTAATTAGAATAGTGCTGCAATAAAAGTGGGAGTGCTAATATCTCTTTGAAATCCTGATTTGATTTCCTTTGGATATATACCCACAAGTGGGATTGTTGGATCATATGGTAGTTCTAGTCTTAATTTTAAATAACCTTCATACTGTTTTCATAGTGGTAGTACCATTTTTTGTTCCCACAAACCATGTAAAATGGTTCTAACTTCTCTGCATCTCACCAACACTTATCCCTTGTCTTTTTTTAAATAACCATCCTAACAGGTGTGAAGTGATATCTCATGATTTGACTTGCATTTCCCTGATGGTTGGTGATGTCTTTTGATTGAGGAATTTAATTCATTTGCATTTAATTCATTACATTACATTTAATTCATTGACATTTAAAGAAATTATTGATAGAAAAGACTTTACTACTGTTTTGTAGGCCGTTGTTTTGTGTTAGTTTTGTAGTTTTGTCTGTCTTTTCCTCTCTTGCTATCTTTCTTTGCATTTTGTTGATTTTTGTATTGATATGCTGTGAGTAAATGGAAGATTAGGTAAACCCATGGGGCTGCATTGGGTCTTTGTAATGAAAGCAAATACATAAAGTGCTGAAATATCCTTTCTGGGGCTCAGAGGAAAAACATTCCTCTTCAGTTCTGCAAACTCTGAGCATTGAGAAGATTACCTCAGATTACTGGGTATGATGGATTAGTGGGTAAATGAAGATCATTATAATTAAGTACAGAAATAGTGAAGGTAATAAAAAAACTTAGTATTAATATTTTCTCTTAACTTCAGGTACAATTGGTATCTATTCAGTGTTTAAAACGTAATGATTGAGAAAATTTTTACATTCTACTTCCTACAAAACTACCATTTGACACCAGTCTAAAATATATATGAGGTATGATCAAAAAATACAGTGAATGTTTAAATAAAAAAAAAATATTGCAGTAAATGACACACTTCCATTAATCCCTGTCAAAATACTCCTCCAGGCTTTGAACACACTTATCCCATCATTCTTGCCACTTTCTGAAGCAGTTCTGGAAGTCCTCCTTTGTGAGTGTCTTTAGTTGCACTGTCGTGGCTGCCTCAATGTCCTGAATCGATTCAAAACGTTTACCTTTAATGGTCATTTTGACTTTGGGGAAGAGCCAAGAAGTCACACAGTGCCAGATCATTGTCACTGCAGCAGCATCATAAACTAATTTTTAACATTTTGTGTTTCTTTAGCACTTTTTTGCAGTTGGAAACAAAATTTCATGCATTGTTTGTGATACATTTTCAAACACACCTCCTCTCAATTGTAGCAGACACCCAACTGACTGCACCAAACAAGTTGAAACTTGTCACACACTGTTACTAAGGTTTGATGCCTCACTTCCCATATTGAAGATCCCTGCCTTTCTGTTGGATGACACTCGGCAGCAGCATTCACAGTATTTTATGATCACAACTTGTACTTGAACAGTTGACTTAGATTAGTGATTTACATTGAAATATATAGGCACTTTGACCAATGTAAATATAGTTGATATGCTGTGAGGAATTAAATCATCATGCTTATAAGTTTAATTGTTGAGATTTATAAGAAGTATTTAGGGAACGTTTTGTTTGTTAAGAGACAATTAAAGCATCTAAGGAAAAAGGTTGATTATACTTATAAATTTAATTTAAAATGTTTGAAGGGTCTTATTTAACTAAGTTTAAAGCTCTCTAAAATGTGCTTTTCAAAATTAAGTAGATTTATGAAAAGAGCACGATTTTTAAGGTGTACTTTACAGGTTAAGAAAGAAGTATGCTTTTAAATTTATAACTTTATATAATTGAATTCCAATATTAAAAAATAACAATGAAGAAATCTTTTTCCTGTGCATTACAGTTACTACCTCAAGGATAGCAGAGAATTCATATTGGTAGGTGAGAGAATAAACACCTTGAAAATATAAAAACATATTAGGTTGGTGCAAAAGTAATTGCGGTTTAAAAGGTTAAAAATAATTGCAACAACCACAATGACTTTTGCACCAACCTAATAAAAGGCAAGCTAATGATGCATTGGGTGTCCCAATGATAGTTGATAGCCAAATAAATCATGCGGACAGTAAAGCTCTGGGTTTAGAGAAGACACAGTTCATGGTGGTCTGAATTGTTCTGATAAAGCTCAGTTAAAATATATTAAATGATCCCCAGTCTCATCCTAATGAATTGAGTTGAATAGATCTTTAAAATTTGCAAAATGTGGCGGTGATAAAGAAACAGAGGTCACTTATCAGCAATGCTTTGTTTAAAATGGGATGTTCTCTCATGTAAGTGTCAGAAAATGTTATTCTTCCTTCAATGTGAAGATGTCAGTGTGTTTTATTGATTTGTATTTTTGTATTTACTGTTCCCTAAGTGTGGAAATGTGCCCCTTTGACTGAACAACGTTTCTTGCTCAGTATTGAAAAATGACCTCATTCCTTTGTAAGTATTAGTCACATTTTAATGGGGACATTGTCAACATTTGTACAAGAACTCCCGAATCTTCTGAAAGTATTATCATCACACATGGGTGAATTTCAATTACCGATGGTGCCTCCAATTCTATGTTCTTACATTATGATCACAAATGAAGGTGAGTGTTAGACGGTCAGTGACTAAAGGCATTGAAGCAACTGATGTCATTTGCTCTCCTTTTGTATCTTTTTTGCTCTTAATTGCTACTGCTCCTAATAAATTGCTACGATGTGTTATTTCAAAATATGCCAAGCTTTGAAAATGTAAGATCATTTCTCTAAGTGACTAAGTTAATGCATCATCATTACTTCCTATATAGTACATGGGGAACAAACCGAGCCAGGGTTTAAAGTTAAACTTCAAGGAAGGGAAACAGATTTAGCTCTTTAATGGAAAAGAGAAAAAGTAAGGGTTGAAAACAAAACAATACAATACAAAACCAAACCAAACCAAACCAAACCAAACCAAACCAAACCAAACCAAAACAAAACAAAACAAAACAAAACAAAACAAAACAAAACAAAACAAAACAAAACAAAACAAAACACTCTTGAGTTATGTAGTAGTTCTCTCTTAGCCACGGTTTCCCTTTCTGTGGTTTTAGTTACCCTTGGGCAACCATGGTCTGACAATATTAAGCGAAAAATTCCAGAAATAAACAATTTATAAGTTTTAAATTGTGGGCTGTTCTGAGTAGCATGATGAAATTTTGTGCCGTCCAGATCTGTCTTGCCGGAAATGTGAATCATACCTTTGTCCAAAGAATCCACACTGTAAACACCTGTTTGTTAGTCACTTAGTAGCCATTTCAGTTGTCAGATTAGTTATGAGAGAGAGAGAGAGAGAGAGAGAGAGAGAGAGAGAGAGAGACCACATTCACATAACTTCAATTCTGATGCTATCACTGTTCTATTTTATTATTGGTTATTTTTGTTAATCCATTATTGTGCCTAATTTATAAATTAAACTTTATTATAGGTATGTATGTATAGGAAAAAACATCATATATAGCATAGAAAAAAACAGAAACATGGGGTTTGGAACTCTCTGGGGCCTTAGGCATCCACTATGGGTCTTGGAACATATCCCTTGTGGATGGGGGGAGGGGAGGGCAACTGTAAATTGGAAAATGGCTGCTGGAGAAACAGAATTTTTTGAGCTTTTGGACTGAATGAAGATGGTCAGACAATATGAGATTTTTTTGTTTTTGTTTTTGATTTTGTTTTTTTCATTCAGGCAGCATGAGGTTGATAGAAGATGCTTTTAAATGTTATGTCAAGGGGAACATAACAAGAATGGCAAGGGGAACAGATCAAGGAAAGGGTTTAGAATCCATTAGATTGCTCTTAAGGCCCATCACTTTACTTACCTGGAAAGCTATTTCCCCTGCTGTGAACAAGAGATAAAAATATCTATCTTGCCCTGTTCTTGTGTAAAGTACTGATCACAGTGCTGATACAGAGCAGGCACTCAATAAAAGGAAAGGAGTTTGAATGTTAATAAGAGCGGTTAAAACCTGCTCAGACAAGTAAGGAGCCACAAACTCTTCACTGACATTCCTTTTCCTCATCTGTAAGTTGGGTGTAACGACTAGGACTCTGGTCGTAGTTAGGATTAAATCAGTAGAGTATATGAAAGTGCCTCACACAGTCTGCTTCATCATAGGCACTAAATGAAGCTTTTTTTTTGCCTCCTCCTCCTCACCTACTGATTGGCAAATAAATGTTTTCTTAGTGCTTTGATATTTGTGTTTTACATTTCTAAATTTATGAAAAATTTCAACAGTACATTAAATATAATAACACTCTGTTTTCTGAAGAACTACGTTTGTAATTAATGGTCTACATTCTGTGGTAAGTTAAATTAGGGATCAAATGGTTCAGAAATTCGGGATATGCCTGGTTTACGGGGGAACATTTGCATCTGTAGAATAGAAGAATAAGGAAGCTGAGTGAAAACGCACCCTATCATCAATCAATTAACAGAATGTCCAGCCTTGGGCAACATGACCTGCAGGCCAGAGGTGTTGGCTGGCAACTCTTGAAAAAGCCATTGAATAAACTGTTGATCCGCAAAGTCAAGTTTATTAAGCCTGTTGTAGTATGGGAGAACGCCTCCTTGACAGAATTTTAGTATATTGTATCTGATTGGGATTGTTTTATAAGATTTAAAGATTCTTTTGATGGTAGGACATAACACAGTGACACTCAGAGAGATGAAAAGCAGAACTTTTCATTACTTAAAACTGCCAAGGAGAGAAGGCTGCCAGACAGAGCTACACAGGCACGTGAGGACAGGTAACACAAGTTGGAGCTGTAAGGTGCAGCTTAAGTGTTGCAGGAGGGAAGGGTATATTTAGCTGGGCTTTGTGGGCTCCTTCTGGATTGGCTAACTTGAATAACTTTCTGGGACCCAGGGCTTAGGGACTGTCTCTAGCTGTCTGGTACCTGCTGGCCCTGGAGTGATTAGAGCAGGTGCATAGTGGCCAGGAGTCTGAAGGCCTGATAAGGGAAGTGGTTGGGGTAATTCATCACGTAACAGTTTAATGTTGGAGGAGCATGAAGAGGTGAGGATCTTGAAACAAATCTTGATAAATAAACTGATGCTCAGTAAGCCAGCTGTTTGCCCAGGTGAATAATCTATGCTTTTAAGAAGGCTCTTTGCCTCAAGGGGAAACTGTTTACCTGGACACATTAACCTTCTGAATCAAACTGAAACAAGCAGTGAAGTTATTAATTAGTTTAAAGCCTTATTTTTCTCAGGCTGGAATTTCTCGGAACGAATAGAAAAGTCAATTTGACACGGGTGGTCTCAGTTCTAAGTCCTGAGAGTTAAGCTATGTGCATTCAGGTGGTCTTCGTTCTCATAGGAAATAATACAACTTGGTTCCTAATACTCTAGGAATAATATAGCATGTACTTAGCGAGTCTACTAATTCACATAAAATTATAGCAATTACACAAAGCAATACTGTATGTCTTTAGGAATATATAGGAAATACATTTGAAATACTTTCAATATTTGCATGCATATTAATATGTGCATTCCTATGTGATATTCCATAATATAGAGCACACACCTTGAGGATTTAAAGGAAAGTAGATTAGGTAATGTGTTGTAGTTGAAAGAGAATTGAAATAAGAAAATGGAAGCCTTAACTTGACCTTAACTAGTTCCTAAGGTGATGTTTCTACCTGAGCTAATCACTGAACTTTAAGGCAAGAACTCTTTTGTTTTCGTTTTTGTTTTCTCTATAGTCATGTGCAGTGCTGAGCACAAAAAATTAAAGATCAATTACTTGTTGAATCAAAGAATGAATCAGTTTGATAGTCAGAGAGGTATTCATGGAAAAAAATGGTATTGAACTGGGCAATAAATGGAGTAAAACTGGGGAGAAAGAAGAGGTATAGAATATGAGTGGGTGAAAAAGAGATACTTTCACAAGATGATGAAACAGTAATGTTTTCCAGATCTGAGGGGAAGTAGTAGTAGGTCTGGTGAGGTGGAAATGTTGCAAGAAAAAGAAGGCCTGAGAACCCAGGATTTTATATTTGACATGTTGATAGTGGTTCTTCAGATTTTTCCATGAAGCATTCCTAATGCCAGAGGGAAGCATCCAGCTTCTGCAGTCCCAGAAAAATATTTGGAGAGACAATAGGAAGCCCCAAATTTCCACGGTCTTCTGTTTCATCTTAAAATGGTAGGGGATATTTACATTCTCCCTCAGAATTTATCTGTGCTAGGTTGTTTTTTTTTTTTTTTTTTTTTTTTTTTTTTTGTAAGAGTATTGATTTCTCCCAAACCCTTGAATAAAAATATCATTGCAAGAATATATACTATGTTTTCTTGTCCATTGCTTTGCCTACCCCATCCTCCATCTCCAGGGTTATGCCAGCCTCTTTTCAAGGACCACTTGAAAAAGTTTAGTGAATGAACATTACAATGGAAACAAACAATCCTTAAAGAATGCCAATCAAATAGCTGTTTGTAGACAGATATGCACTAGGGAGTGCATATCTACTTTACGGACCTTTACAGAAAGTTTGCTGACCTCTGTTTTAGTGTAACATGGTGCCGGTGAGGTTGAAGAGGAAAGCAATTACTAAGAAAGGGATTGTGGAGAAATAGTTGCCCCCAAACCAACTAACAAAAATCTACTTTGAGATTGATGGGCTACAGTGTTTGTAGGAAGCAAGATACTTATACTTTATCTACTTCAATGCAACTTAAGGTTTTCAAGCCTGGGCAACTCCGAAAATTGTGGTGTCATTGGCAGACACACCATGATGGAGAGAGAGCCAGTTTAGGGGAGCTCAATCTTTTATATATTGATTTTGAGGTGATAGATTAACTCCAAAAAATGTCTAATGAAACGATGGAAATATTGGCTTTTAACTTGAATGCAAGATGGTGACAAAAGATGTAGATTCAAAAGTCATCAACAGAAGATACGGTCATAGATAGGCATTATAACTGACAGAAGGACAGTCAATATACTTAAATGAATGAAAAAAATGAAGGCAAGTGGGAAGTTGCAGGGATTCATGCTTTGATTAGGGTAACAAGAGAACTAAATGCCTGTTTATACCCTTGACAACCTCCAGTCTGCCGTCTAATTTGTCTAGTTGTTCGTTATGTTTAATTGATTCTCTGTCAATTAAATATAAAAATGACATGGTCAACACTTATGAACTGTTTCAAGAAAACAGAATAAAGAATTTGAAACATTTTCACAGTTATAACAAAGAGGTACTTCAGGCATATCCTAGGGATTATGAGTATTATCCAGGAAAATCTATGTCTCTGATATTGTAACACTGTGGGTCAAATTAGGCTTTTTGTAAATTCAGCAAGCTGTAGAACACATGACTCTATATCTTGTTCCCAGCATTAAGAAGGAGATTCTACAACATTTTCTAGGGGAAAAAAGGAGTTGGGTGACTATCAGAAGGGCATACAGCTTGTTAAATTTTTGTCAGACTTTAATTTAGTTATACAGCTGAGATATTTGCCTTAATTTATGATATGTGAGCTGTCTAATATTTTAGGGAGCATATAAACAAACTGTTTGTATTATTGTTAACTCAGAACTGGTAAAATCATAGTAGACTGAATTAACATCCATTCCTCCTTAGCAACCCTCATCCTTCTTTTTTGGGCCATGAGGTAAGCAATAACTATACTTATACTCCCCCACTGTGGCCAACATTTGTTTCCTCTCAAATATTAATAACATTGATCTGATCAATTACCTAATACCAGAGAATGAAGAAGGCAGAGTGGAAGACCTACATTTAATGCTCTCATTCACGTTGTCATTAGCTATGATACTCAAGTTATATTAAGATTAAAAAAAGAAAAACCTGTCAGGTAACTTTTTTTTGGGGGGGTGAATAAGCAAACATGAACCCCTTCTCTCTACATGATTGTCATTAATCAATTCTCATAAGCTTGAAGGCCATTATGTGCCTTTATGATGCTCTTATAAGAAGACTTTGGTCCCTGACATTTTTGTATGTTACAAAAATAAAGAGAAGTGAAGTTTTAGAGAGGGGAGAAAAAAATTTAAAAAATTGATGCAGCTTAGAAAACTCATTAAGAGAAGAGGCTTTATTATTTATCTGCCAAGGTTGATTCTGCAGAGAAACAATGCCATTAGCACCGTGTTAGGTAATCAATATTTACCCAGATTCTTTTATCCATTCAGAAAGAAAATGGAACAGAAACTAGGATATAAAACACCAAATCCAAAATATAACTAATGGCTGTGGTTTTGCAGAATGTCACTGGAAAAGGTGCTTTAATTACATGCAAAGAAAGAGAGCAGAGTAGGCTCTGTCTTCTCTAGTTATCATGAAGTTTGAAACCCTGCTACGAGCCCTGGGGAAAAATTTAAAAACAAAACACAAAACACTTTGGTTGGTTTATCAGGAACTATGTTCAGTTATGAATCAATGGGACCTAAAATAGTGACTTAAAGAAATTAGAATTTTATTTCCTATGTAGTGAGAAGTCCGAGGTATTTGTTCTGGCCTGGTGTGTGGCTCCGCACATGTCATCAGGGACAATATCTCTGCTTCTCTTCAGCCATTATTGCATGTGGCTATGGCCTTATGTTCAAAAGAACCACCCTCTCCTCCACTCCTGTTCTTTTCTCCACTGGCTGGCTCCAAAAATCTGCTTCAGGCTGGAGAGACGGGGAATGTTATGAGGAAATGCCCGTCCCAGCTCAGTTTGATTCCCTTTTAAAACACTTTTCCATTGTTTACACGTAATTGGATAGATTTGTGACTATGCAATACGACAAACATTAGCTGCCAAGGGAGGATGAATATTGTTTTATACTAGGCACATGGGCACCCTGGGTAAAGACTTGACAGAAAGGAAGAGAAGGGACTAGCTATTGGGTGGCAGCAAACAGTTTCTGTTCAAGGTGCACATTGCATGTCTTCAAATACCCTTTCGCAAGGGCACTACTTTATTCAGATGCTGTTCACATCTGGGTTTTACATCTGTAAGTAGATTCTGTAGGTAAAGAACCTGGCATATTATAAGTTAATATGCAGAATTTCTTCTTTTATAGGAGTCATACACCGAGGCAGTGTAAAGAGTTTTGAGATGGAGGGACAAAGAAAGGATAAAAAGAGAGAAACGATGTTTAAATCTCAATTGCTCAGCCAATGCTACGATTATTATTTCTCACCTTTCCTCATTAGAAGGATTGGAGGTCAAAAGTAGAATTAAGAGGAAGTGGGTAAGATATCTGTTCCCATCTCACATATGAGACATTTCAGAGAGTATTAAACCCTTCGTTCATTTTAAGGGAAACCTGTACTATAATATACTTCCACATTCAGGCGCTGCCAAAAATTCTGGAGTTAAATAAAGTTGCTACTTCTGTTAGAGCAATTATGCTTAAATTTTTAAAAATAAGTTTCATTTCTTAGAACAGTTTCAGATTTACATGAAAATTGCAAAGATAATACAGAGGGTTTCCATATACCCTGTACCCATTTTTCCTTATTATTTACATCTTATATTAATGTGGTATATTTGTTAAAATTAATGAACCATTATTGATTCCTCTTGGTGGTGGTAGTTTCTTAGACTTTTCTTCTTTTTACTAACCTTGAGAGTTTTGTGGAGTACTAGTCAGGTGCCTTGTAGAGTGTTCCTCTATTGGGGTTTATTTGATGTTTTTCTCATGATAAATATTGTGGGACTGAGGCGAATGACCACAGAGGTAAAGTGCCATTTTCATCATATTGTATGAAATGTAAGGCAAGTGCCAAAAAAAGTATACACATTTTAAGACAGGAAAAGTGTTAAAATTGTAATAATATATACCAGTTATAAAAGATGAATACAAGTCATGTTTGACTTCTGCAATTACAAGAGGTCCTCAAAGTGGTTACCATCAGCATCCAGATACTTCTGATTATAGTGAACGACTGCTTGAGCAACGTTGACCAAAGTGTCCACTTGTATACATTTTTTGACACCCCTGGTATACGAGTATATCAACATAACTTAGTTTGATAGGCTAACATTAGCTGTTGATATTGATCTTGATCCACAAGCCAAAGCAGTGCTTGTCAAGTTTCTCCATTGTAAAGTTACTCTTATTTTTCCTCCTTTCCAGCCTGTGTTCTTCGGCAAAAAAAGGCACTATGTACACTCGCCTTCAGGAGTAGGCTGTTATGCTCCATCTCCTTGAGGACAAAGTATCTACATAAATAGTTTGGAATTCTTCTGCGTAGGAAATTTGTCTATTCTCCCCAATTTATTTATGTAAGTGTGGCCTCATGAATATTTATCTTATAATTTCAATTATGATCCAATACTACTTATTTTGTTTGCTCAAATTGTTCCAGATGTAGCCATTATGAACTCTTTCAGTTAACTCCTGTGCCCTTTTGACATACCACATCATTGTGGGAAAGCAATTTCCTTTCTCCAGGCTCCTTTTGTATATTCCATGTCCCTGTCCTAAAATTAGCCATTTATTTAAGGAGAGTCGGTTCCTTTTTATTTGGAGAATGATATTAGAAATAAGATATGGATGTTAAATGTGCTCATTGCTGCTGGGATGTAATTATTTCTAGGCTCTCTCTCCAAACAGAGCAGGGATATACAGAGGGTGCCTAAAACTGTATAAGCATTTTAAGAAAGGAAAAAACTGTATTGAAATTGAAATAGTCAATATGTACTAATAACAAAAGATGAATATGAGTCATGTGAGTACATTTTTGGCACCCCCAGTATATTAGTGTCTTGTAACCCCGTTACATATCTATAAGTGTTTCTAATATGTAACCATCTAATTTTATATTCTTTGTGTTTTAGTGCGAATGTAAACTGATACAGCCACTATGGAAAACAGTATAGATGTTTCTCAATTAGTTAAAAATGGAAATATCATATGATCCAGGAATTCCACTTCTGGGTATATATATCTAAAGGAAATGAAACCAATATCTTGAAGAATTATATTGAAACCATTATCTATGAAGTATACTTTCATGTTCAGAGCAGTGTTATTAACAATAGTCAAGGTATGGAAACAACCTAAGTGTCCATCAACAGACAAATGGATAAAGAAGATGTGATATCATTGTGTTGTGTATCTGAAACTAATATAATTGTGTGTCAGCTGTAATTGAAAAATAAGAAATGTAAAAGACAGTGTGATATACATATACGTATACATATATAATATTAATATATTTATATATTTATATATATGGATATTATTCAGCCATGAGAGAGAAGGGCATGCTTCCATTTGCAACAACATAATGAATCTGGATGGCATTATGTTAAGTGAAAAAAGCCAGACAGATATTGAACGATATCACTTATATGTCAGGGAGTGGAGGTGGGGGTAATGGGAAGATGTCAGTCAAAGGGTACAAACTTCCACTTAAAAGATGAATTAAGTTCTCGTCATCTACTGTACAACATAGTGACTATAGTTAACAATATTATATTATGTACTTGAAAGTTTCTAAGAGAGTAGATCTTGAATGTTCCCACCATGAAAATAAATGGTAATTATGTGATGTGTTGAGATATTAACAAACCTTAACTGTAGCAATCACTTAGCAATATATAAGTGTATCAAATTATCACATTGTACACCCTAAGTTTACATAATGTTTTATGTCAGTTATATCTGAATAAAGCTAGAAAGAAAAATAAAATAATAAATTAGATTTTTTTGCAGTGCAGTTATGCTGAAAATTAATTTCTTAGCTTTTGTTTTATCTGAGCGATCTTTATTTCCTTGTCACTTTTGAGTGATTTTTTCAACTGGATATTGAATTGTAGGTTGGCAGTTTTATGCTTTCAACACTTTAAATATTTTGCTCCATTCTTTTCTTGTTTTCATGTTTCTGACAAGAAGTCTGATGCCATTCTCTTTCTTTCTCTATATAGTCTTTCTCCCCTGTGGCTGCTTTCAAAATTTTCCCTTTTGTCCCTTTCTCTTTGTTTTTCTGCAGCCTGAATATGATATCCCTAGGTGTAGGTCTTTTGCTTTTTTGTTTGTTTGTTTCTCTGATATTGAGCCTGCTTATTTTCTCTGAGATTCAGGTTACTCAAAGACTCTATTGTTGGCTGTCATTAATTTAGTTAAATTCTCTGCTATTATTATTTCAAATATTTCAACTTCTCTATTTTTTCTTCCTTCACTTTTTGATATTACCATTACACTTATGTTATATTTCTCTCTCTCTCTCTCTTATTTTCCTTTTGGTAATTCAGTTTCAGAAGTTTCAATTGCATCACTTCAAGCTCACAGGTTCTTTCCTTGGCTGTGTCCAGTCGACTGATGGGTCTACCAAAGGCGTCCTCCATTTCCTTAATAGTGTTTTTGAGTTCTAGAGTTTCTTTTGATTTTTTTCTTAGAATTTCCATCTTTCTGCTTACATTACTCCCCTCTTCTTGGATATTGTCTACATTATCCCACTAGAACACTTAACATTTTAATTGTACTTATTTTAAGTTCCCTGCCTGATAATTCCCAATATGTGCTATATCTGAGTGAGTCTGGTTGCAATGTTTGCTTTGATGTTTTTAGACTATATTTTTTCACTTGCCTTTTAATTTTTTTTTTTTTTTTGAAAGCTTCCCATTATGTATTAGGTAATAGGAGCCGAGGTAAAAGACTGTTAGTGTGAGTTTTATGTTGATCTGACTAGGAGTTAGGCTGTGTTTGTTTGCCGATAGCTGTAGGTGTCAGAGCCTTCAAATCAAAGTAGTACCTTGGTTTTCGAATGGCTCCGTTGATGAACATTTCGGTTTACAAATGTGGTAAACCTAGAAGTAAATGCTCCTGTTTTCGAACACACCTCGGAAGTCGAACATGACCCGCAGCTTCTGCTAAGTGCAAGATCCTGAGGCCTGTCAGTTGTTTTCGAACGTTTCAGAACTTGAACAGTCTTCCAGAACGGATTACATTAGAAAACCAAGGTACCACTCTCCTCTAGTGCCTTTGTCTTTTCTCTTCTCTGTTGTATCTGGCTTCCCTAAGAATTCTTCAGATAGAGTTTGTATTTGAACCTCTTTCAGTTGTAATCGACCATTACCATACTGGACACTGTTGGTGTGGTGGCAAAGTATATGTAGGGGAGGGGAACTTGTAGTATTATGATTCATTCTCAGTCTTTTAGTGGGCCTATCTCCATGGACTGTGAGCTTCACTTTTAGTGGGCCTGTGTTCTTGGGCTATAAATTTCACAAGTGGTCCTTGTTTTTTCCCCCCATCCCTTTGATGAGATGTAAAACCTAGAGGAAGTTGGAATAAGATGAATATTCTTGCCCCAGGTGAGAAAAAACTCTCATAAAGACTTTTTCCTTGGAGCACAGGCATTATTAAGAAAAACTCTCTTCACGTAGTATTTCTCAATGGTAAAATTTTCTCTTTCCCTATCTGAGCCTGAAAAGAGTCTTTTTGAGCTGAGATAATCTGGAGACATTTGTGGAGGTAAGACCCACACAATTTTGGCCTTCAGAAGTCTTCTACTCTATGCCTGTCCACCAGCAATTCATCAAAGTTTATGCAACTAGTTTATGACTCCAGTAGCATCTGGTTCAGGTAACCAGATCTTTGCTGAAACTATTTTCATGAGTCTCTAAAGATTTCAGGATGGTGGTTTACCCTGCAACCTCAATTCTCTAATGAGTTCAAGAAAAGTCTGAAATGTTTCTTTTTCCTTTCTTTCTTTTTTTTTTTTTTACACAGGAGTGATAACCTCCAAGCTCTTTACGTATCAGGGATGAAACTGGAAGTCAGGAATTTATGCTTTGTTTGTAACAAAGTTTAACTTGATAGTGAGCTTTTATTCATATGACTATTTCTTTGGTAACTGTGGTACACACCATAGGGGTTAGTACACTATCTTGGCTACACATTGTCACCCTTGTGATTCATCAAGCTTTCCTTCATTAGTGCATCCCCTAAGGAGGTTCCAGACGAAGAATATAATGGGTCATGTATCACAGGAGCCACGGGAGAAGTTCATATTCTGGAGCAGCCCATTCTGCCCCTGCAGAAGTCCTATCTGGAAAAACATCGATGAGCTTCTGTAGTTCCAGCTCTACAAAGAGGTGGATCTTATTAGGGCTTTCCACAATCTGTATTTTGCCTATTGAGAGAGGGTGTATTTGATGAATCAGAGTAGCATGAGTTTGTTGGAAAAATAATTCTAACTGCTCAAGTTGCTTTTGTCACTACAAATACCTTTGAATCATCATTGGGAAGAATTTGAGTAGAATGGGATGAAGACCTCAATTGTAAGGTCCAGCAGGTTTTAACACGAATTTATCTTTACTATTATTTATTGCTCCAAACTAAAGCATGTAATCTTCTTTTCTCTGACTGGCCTAGGTTGGATTGGTGGGAAGACTGATGCTTGCTCAACATTAATTGCTTTCTTTTGTTGACTTGACCTTACATAGTACCGTGTTTCCCCGAAAATAAGACCGGGTTTTATATTAATTCTTGCTCCAAAAGATGCGTTAGGGCGTATGTTCAGGGGATGTCATCCTGAAAAATCATGCTAGGGCTTACTTTCCGTTTAGGTCTTATTTTGGGGGAAACACAGTATGTTAGTTTACAATATTACCACTAACTTAGTGGCTTAAAACAACATACATTTATTATCTCACTGGGTTTGAAGCTTAGGAGTCTGGACACAATTTAGCTCGATTCTCTGCTTAGGGTCTCACAAGGCTGCATGTAAGGTGTTGGTCAGTGCTGGGGTCTCATCTCAAGGTTCGATGTGGGAAGGATCCATTTTCAAGTTTCTGTGGTACTGGCAGACTTTAGTTTCTTGTGATTGTAGAACTGAGGGATTCAGTTTCTTGCTGAACAGTTGGAGGCTGTCCCTAGTTTTTTGCTGTATGAGCTTCCTGACATGGCCACTTGCCTCTTCAAAGACGGCAGGGAACAGATTCTTCTCAAAGGACAGAGGTTACAAACCTACATAACATAATCACGGAAGTGACATTCTATCACTTGTGCCATATTCTGTTGGTTAAATATGGGTCACAGGTCTTGCCCACACTCAAGTAAAGGACAGAGGTATGAATACCAAGAAACAGAGATCATGGTGACCATTTTAGAGTCTGTCCACAATGAGTAGTTTCCCTTTTATATAATGCTAACAGTGACTGGCACTGTCTGGTTGATCCACATGAGAGAAAGGTGAGCTTCACAGAAAAGGGACATGTTTCTTTCACTCAATTTGACAGTTGAAATTGTTAAAAACCTAGACTAGATATAAATAGTTTTTATATTTAGTGATTACACAGTTCTTAGCTATTGATTTAGAAAATATACAAGGACCAAAAGTCACTATAAAGTCAGTAGTTTATTTGAAAAGAGATATTTGTTTTATTATGTATAACAGAATGTACATACATTTGGAAATTAGTGACATATTCATGTAAGAGGTAGTGTTATTAATTGTACCAACCATGGTTAAATATTTACGAATTTGTAAGAACTGTTTTCATAATTCTGTTGATACTCAGGGGATAGTTGTCTTCAACATGAAAGCTATTTCCCTAGTGAAAAATGGGGAAATTCCTTCCCAGGAAGATAAATGCTGAAGAAAAAAGGAAATACTTTGAGTTTTAACTATAATATACATAACACAAGCAGTAGGGAAGATAGATATAATTTTCTTGAAAGATTGCAAACACTGAAGCAGAATATTGATGCAATAAAAGTGAGAAAATGCATAATTGTTTTCCAATTATAGTTTTTCAAATGTCACATGTATTGTGGGACTTATGCAGGGGTTGAATGTCACAGACTGTATTCACTAAAATGATATTGTATGCATATTCCCAGCCAAAATCATCTTTGTGATTAGCTGGTAGTCACACCTGATTATTACTTGCTGCTATTTAAGCACCTAAGGGTGCAAAGGAATAAACAAAGCAGCAGCAAACCAGAAAAACTAAAGAAATCTACTTCAAATGGATTAACATAATTACTTCAGCCAGGGAGTGACAACAAAGTGACAAAACACATTTGAAACATAGATGTTTTTGTAGCCTACCTTCTGCTTGTACACACCTGTGCACTTTGTAAATGGCTCCATATGCTTAATCAAAAGAAATCTAATTGCCTTAATTTACTTCATCCAAAAGTAGAAGAGTAAATTATATGTTTAATTATAAACTTTCCACTTTAGGCAGCTATAATTAATGACTCAAGGAATTGTGCAATAAGCCAAGAGCAACCTTTTATTACTCCTGAGGTACCTGAACAACACCAGCGTTTCAAAGCCAGTCAGGTTCCATTAGTGTAGGAATCAAAATGCCTACCTGGGGTATTAATCATGGAACACTTCCAAGTGGAGAGACTTTTAATTATATATGCTGCATACGATCCATATGGATTGTCTGTACCAGGGGATAAAATAAATGTTCTTTCGTTAGTAATGATGATAAGAGAGTTTCTATGTTTAAAATATTTTTTTAGTGAATGCCATTTAAAATTTCGGCAACCTTACCAGGATGTGGCCTCAGGTCTGGAACATGGGGAATTCCTCCCTCTAAAACATTTTTCAGGCTGTCAATGCCTTTCGAGATTGGTGTCTCATTTGTGTTTTCTACTAGGATGGACAAGTGCGATAAGGAGGGCTTCTATACCAAGAGACCCAACTGGTTTTTTCTATGCATTCAAGATTCCACTTTTTAAGATCAATCATATGGAGAGAGTGATCAAATAGTTTATTAGCAAAACCTGGACACTTTTACTTATTTCAGGACAATATGGATAAATTGGGACTCTACTAGAAAAATCAAGAGTCACCCTCCATATAGAGAAAAGCCAATTTAGTCCTTGAGCACTATCCATCAATGGTTTAAGCATAGGGTAGCTTGGCTATTTTTGTATATATAGTACTATTTCATGGAAAGGGAATACCTTGTGGCATTAAAAAAAAGATCTATGTTTGAATCTCATTTCTGTCACTAGCTAAGGGATTTTAGAAAAATTATTTAATCTCTCTGATTCTTAGTTTCTTCATCTTTAAAATGAGACCCTTAAGGCACTTTTGTAATTATTAACTCAGGTGTAGTAATGATAAATAAAGCTTCTGGTATAGCTAATGTCCTAGATTCTAGACAACTGAGATTTGTTGTAATGGTTAACATATGTATAAAGACATAGTAAACATACGAGTACTTTTGATAATCTTATTCACTTTCCCACAAATCTAACTAGCTTAGGCTGCTAATGAAAACATTAATCTTGACATACAGAAATAACACAGTTTAAAAGGCAAGCTTCTATTAAATGATGGGTCTACTGATTACTCTCTGTTTGTATCTCCCCATCCCCTTCCGTTCTCTGCCTTTCTCTGTGTGCTTGGAAGCTGACATTTAGAAAGTACATCACCTGAGCTTTCTTGCCTTGGTTTCAGTTAGTTTGGCCAATGAGAGGCACTAGCAGCTGACTGGATATCTGGAAGAGAACAATTTCAGTGTGTTTATTATTCTTCTCCTTCCTTGTATCACAGTGGTTCTGCCTGTGGCTGTGTTGCTCATCTTAGATAGTGGTTTTGAAACTTCACCATACATTAGAATCACTTGGCGGGTTTGTTAAAACACAGATTTCTGGGTCCCACCTAACAGTTTCTGATTTAGTAGATGTATAGTGGAGCCCAAACATGTGCATTTCTAATACATTCTCAGGTAATGGTGATGCTGACCCACAAACATCTGTTTGACCGTCAGTGCTTTTAGACAGTAGGTCTATAGGCCAGCCCTCTCCTCCATGACCGCAGCTGTCTCTGGTCTCTGACAACACTGCTCGCTCTTCTTTATGCTTCGATGGTGACACTACCCCTCCGTTGCTACACCCTGGGTGGTGTCTCACCGTTGCCTGGTAGTCTCTTAGTACTGGACTTGTCCATATTTTCAGAAATTGTCCCTTCATTATATTATCTTTCATTAGTGCGTTTAAGGGTACCGGTGTTTTCCTCCTGGACCTTAACTAATACAGTGGATAGAGAAATTGCTTAAATTAAACAATAAGGATTTAAAAAAATAATTGGACTTGTTGCATGTAAACTGTTTTTTAAATTATTTTAGAATTTTATGTCACCGAAGTCTGTCATTTCCATCATAATTCAGACAACTGCCCAAATTCAAATCAGAGAGAATTATTGGGTTTGAACCTACCATATCTACAAAGGTCTGACAATTAAGTTTGCAAACTCACCTTAGAAAAAATGCTACATAACTCATTGCTGAATATCCCTATGGTTACCTTCAAAGTATTTCCCTTGGGAAGCTATGCACCGATGCCAGCGCCTAGTCCACCCGTCAAAGCAATTTTGGAACTTTTTTTCTGGAATGGCCATCAGAGCTGTTGTTGTATTGCCCTTGATGTCCTGAATGTCATCCAAATGTCTTCCTTTCAATATTTCCTTTATCTTCAGGTAAAGAAAGAAGTCATTGGGGTCAGATCAGGTGAGTAGGGAGGGTGTAACAAATACTTTTATTTGTTTACTGGCTGAAAACTCCCTCACAGAGAGTAGCATGTGAGCTGGTGCATTGTTGTGATGCAAGAGCCATGAATTGTTGGCAAAAAGTTCAGGTGATTTTTGTCTAACTTTTTCATGCAGCCTTTTCAGCACTTTCAAATAGTAATTTTGGTTAACTGTTTGTCCGGTTGGTACAAACTCATAATGAATAATCCCTCTGATATCAAAAAAGGTTAGCAACATCACTGCAACAAGTTCGTGAACTTAATTGTCAGATCCTGTATACAGCCACATTGAAAATGAGACAAAACAATTACAAAAAAAGTGTCACCCTAGAAGCCTTCTGTATCAAATTTATTGCCATTTTTTAATAGTTAAAATTTGAGTTGAAGTTGTTACAATTTCATGTAATGCATTTCTAACATAGGATTATCTCAGTCATTTAGTTTCTCTAATGTATCAGTTTTCAAAGAATGTTTTAAACAGATTTAATAGTTTAGAAGTTACTCAGCATAGATAATTGTATTATTGTTAAAGACTACTGTAAATTTAGTATGTTCTTCTCCAATATTCCCTAAACTTACTAAGTAATTATGATTGGGAATGTTTTGAAATTTCAAGATCAGTTTCAAGTCTCTTAAAAGATGTTTTCAAATCTACCTGCTTTTATCTTTTGTTTCTGGTTAAGAGATTATAACTTGTGAAATGATTTCCTTATTCCAGGAAAAATACCCCTTTGCTGTTTAAAGGGTTATTCTTAACTTGTCTCTTGTGGGCCATTCTAGGCAAAAATTGAGTAAAGTGAAATGAGAGAAAAATTCTTTAGATATAGCGAAGCTATAAACAACTTATGTAGAATTTTTTTTTTTTTTTTTTTTTTTTTTTTTTTTTTTTTTTTTTTTTTAATGAGGCAAAGAGGCAATGAGGATAACAGAAGGCAGCTCTGATGCCTTCGGGGCATCAAAAGTCAGAAGGCTCAAAAGGCATAGGGCCAACCGTCCCACAAGAGTATCCTAACATTTCCACACCTAAAAGACTCTTGTGTTCTGTGTGTCACTTTGTGGAGCTTTGAAGAATGAAATTTCAACCATCCAAACAAAATCTAAAAAAGCAGTCTTAACATTTTTTTCAAACCAATGTCAAAAGGTCTCTCTCTTCCCAGTCCTGGATGTAAACAATCCACTCTGTCTTGAATTTCTCTGAGCAGCAAATGATTCAGTGCTATACCATGTTAGGAATTACACGAAGATTTCTGAGGCAAAAAAGATGATGTGATGATGCATAAATTTGCAATTTATTAATTAGGGACATCAGCGTTTAGACACAAGGAGAGGGCCCAGTACATATATCTGGAATTTCAAAATAGGTAGATCATGAGTTGTTTCACTTTGAGAATATCAGTAAGTTTTTTTTAAAAATAATTTTTGATGGAATTGACACTAGCTCCAATCTTTTATTTGAAGTCTCTAAGAGGGATAACTGTAAAAATGACATCAAAATATGGTGCCTAAAATCCACAGTGAAGCATCAGATCTCCAAAACTAAATTATTATTCTAGTGATCAAGAAAACAATGCAAATATATGAACACACTATCATTTCAACCATCTCTTTGTGACTGATTTCAAAATTAATTGCCCTGTGGTCAGGGAATGTGGTCTGCTGAGACTTGCCTTATGGTATAAGTCAGTTTGTTCATGTTCCAAGAGTACATGAAAAAAAGGTTTTGTATATTATTTGGATGTGGAATTCAATATATACCTATTGTCAGGTTTATTTACTGTAATTTTGTGTCTTATTAGCTTTAATTACTTAGGCCTGCTAATCCTATCAATTCCCAAGAAAGATATATTAAAATTACTATTTATTGTTATAGGTTTGTTATTTCTCCTAGTAGTTCTCTCAACTTTTGTTATTAATAGTTGGATGCTTTGTTTTTGGGTCTAATTAGTTTCAGGATAGTTATTCATTCTTAGTACTCTGTTGTTTTGTCACTAATTACTCTCTTTCTCTTGTATGCCACACCTTATCTATCAGCAAATCCTTTCTGATTCAACTTTGTAATATGTACTGAATTCTACCATTTCTCACTACCACCGCCATGGACCACCTGGTTTCATAGTAGCCACTACTATACCCTGTTCCTAGGTTACTGCTATAGCCCCTTACCTCTTTTGCTTTCTCTCTTACCCTCCTAGAGTCTATTCTCAACAAAGTTTCTCCTGGTCTTCTAATAGGCTACTAAGTCTTCCACAGTCAGAGCATTGTCCTTGTGAAAGTAACCCTACAGAGCAGCTCTGCATTTGCGTTTGTTGGGATCCTATGAGTAGCAGTGCTCCTGAAATTGTTCTTATGTCAGATTCTTAGCTTATTGTTTCAGCACCATGCTGGTGTAATAAATTTGAACCCACATCTACTATTGGTGAGGGTCTGAGATGTTGGTTTATTGGAAGGTACTGTCTTTTCCCATCTAAAGAGCCCCTGTGAGATGGCTAACATATTTGCTTCTCCCAGGAATAATGAATGAACTTTTTCTGTTTAAAATGAATAAGTGGAATTCGAGTGCAGCACTTTATTAAGGGGTGTTTGTTCTCCTCCTTCATGTAAGTTTCAGTAAAGTCTTCAGCCCTTAAGGAACTCTAGTCCTCAACAAACAAGGTCTAAATCTATAAGCAAATCCTGTGTGCTGCCGCACATTCGGTTTTTCCTTAACTTTTGCTTTCATATCAGGAGCCTAGAGAATTACCATTACTATTATATTGATGTACATTTCAGTTCTACTCTCTTAGCAAATTTCAATTATACCATACAGTGCTATCAACTATAGTCACCAGATTATTCATTAGATTCTCAGACATTATTCATCTTATACCTGAAAGTTTGTTTGCTTTTATCAGCTTCTCCATATTTGCCCCACCCCCAGCCTCTGGCAACCACTTTTCTACTCTGTCTTGGAAATTGTGTGTGATTTTAGTTGTAGCTTATGTCTTATGGACATATAAGTTTGAGAAATGCTATGTACTCTATCTCCTTTTAGAAATATTCAAATGCAAATTATCATAACAAAACTTTTGAAAAGTCCTGAAGACTTTTTTCTTAAACTTTGTTTAAAGGGGCATCGCTCAGACTTATTTGACTAGAATGATATATGTTGTGTGTGAAATCTTTTAACAAACTGCTCAACCAGGGTTTGCAGGAACATACTTTAGGAAATTCTTTCCTACATTATATATTTTGTGTTAGTATTTTTCATTCTTATCATGATATTGTTCGTTCACTTAAAAAATAATAGATGAAGAGCTAGAATGGAATACAACATTCTTTTTTGTGCCAAGTATTAAGAAATGGTCTAATAATACCTGATGTTTTAGGTAGCCTTAGAACATACAAATTAGTAATAGTTATGTGAACCCTGTACAATTTTATAAATTTTATATAATCAGATGATCCAGGAGGACTTAGTAAAGAATGTATTGCCCGCTATGAGTTGGTTTGGATTCCCTAAGTGCAAAATTGCCACACTAAACTAATTTTTAAAAAGTCTGCTAGAATTATAATGGAAATATTCTGCCAAACTGGATGAAATACTTTGAAAATTCGATGGCTTATGGCTAGGATGAAGAAACACAGGCTGAATGGCAATGCATCTACATGTGCTATATTATCAAAGTTTTACTGTTGGATCAATGTCAATCTGCAGAGTTTTAAATGGCATGCCAAAGGTTGATGCACTTGTATTTGTCCTAATAAACTTTTTTCAAAGCAGTAAAACAAAGAAATAAAGTAAAATAATAATAATAGATGAAATATGAGAGTAAAAGCAACTTTTTTCAGAATATTTCAAATACCACAATGTATTTTATTATTATATTTATTGGGGTGACTTTTGTTAATAAGATTATATGAGTTTGAAGTGTACAATTCTATAGTATATTATCTGTGTATTTTACTGTGTGCTCATCAACCAAACTTGAGTCTCCTTCCATCACCATATATTTGACTCTCTTTACACTCTTCTACGTGCCCTCTCCCCTTTCTCCTCTACTAACCACCATACTGTTGTCTGTATCAATGAGGGGTTTTTTGTTTGTTTGTTTATTCATTGGTAGCTTTCTGTTTTATAGCCCATACATGAGTGAAATAATATAATTCTTGTCCTTTTCTGACTTAATTTGTGTAGCATGATACTCTCAAGATCCATCCATGTTTTTGTAAATGGCAGTGTTTCATCCTTGCTTATGGCTGAGTAGCATTCCACTGTATATATGTATCACATCTTCTTTATCCAGTTATCCATCAAAGAAAACGGGTTGTTTCCATGTTGTGCCCACCATGAATAATGCTGCAATGAACATAAGAGTACATATATCTTTACAGATAAATATTTTCAGATTTTTTGGGTAGATGCACAAGAGGGATTGCTGGGTCATATGATAGCTTTATTCTTAATTTTTTGAGGAATCTTCATACTGTTTTCCATAGTGGCTGTAACAATTTACATTCCTACTAGCAGTGTATGAGGGTTCCTTTTTCTCCACTTCTTCTCCAACACTTGCTATTACTTGTCTTGTAGATAATAGCCATTTTAACAGGCGTGCTGTGGTAGCTCATTGTGTTTTTGATTTGCATTTCCCTAATAGCTAGTGAAGTTGAGCATTTTTTGATATATCTGTTGGCCATGTGTATGTCTTCTTGGGAGAGGGTCAGTTCAGGTCCTCTGCCCATTTTTAAATTGGATTTTTGTTGTTGTTGTTGTTGAGTTGTGTAAGTTCTTTATACATTTTGGATATTAGCCCTTTATCAGAGTTATTGTTTGCAAATATCTTCTCCCATTTGGTTGGTTTTTGTTTGGTTGGTAGTTTCTTTTGCTGTGCACAAACATTTTCATTTGTTAGTCCCATTCATTTATTTTTGCTTTTACTTTCCTTGCCTTTGGGTTCAAATTCATAAAATCCTTTCTGAGACCAAGGTCCATAAATTTAGTACCTATGTTTTCTTCTATGTATTCAATTATTTCATGTTTATATGTAGGTATTTGATTCATTTTGAGTTAATTTTTGTGTGTGGTGTCAAATAGTAGTCTGGTTTCATTCTTTTGCATGTGGTTTTTCAGTTTTCCCAGCACCATTTATTGAAATGACCCTTTTTTCTCCATTGTATCATGTTTTTGGCTCCTTTGTTGAAAAATAGCTGCCCATATGCATGTGGGTTTATTTCTGGGCTCTCAGTTTGGTTCTGTAGGTCTGTGAGTCTGTTTTTCTGCCAATACCATACTGTTTTGATTATTGTAGTTTTGTAGTATAATTCGAAGTCAGGGAATATGAAATCTCCAATTTTGTTCTTTTTTCCAAGGATTGTTTTGGCTATTCAGTGTCTTTTGTGGTTCCATACAAATTTGATGATTTTTTTTTCTATTTAATTGATAAATTCCATTGAGATGTTGATGGAAATTGCTTTAAATCTGTATATTGCTTTGGGTAATAAGGACATTTTAGTTATGTTGATTTTTCCAATCCATGAACATGGAATATCTTTCCATTTCTTCGTGTCTTCTTCTATTGCTTTCAATAATGTCTTGTACTTTTCAGTGCACAGGTCCTTCACATCCTTTCTTAAATTTATTCCTAGGTATTTTATTCTTTTTGTTGCAATTACAAATAGAATTTTTTTTGAAATTTCATTTTTAGTATATAGGAATACAATGAATTTTTGTACACTGATTTTGTATCCTGCAACTTTACTGAATTGTTTATTATGTCTAATAGTTTTTTTTTGTGTGGAGTCTTTAGGGTTTTCTATGTAAAGAATTGTCATCTGCATAAAGCAATACTTTTCTTTTTCATTCTCACTTTGGATGTCTTTTATTTCTCTCTTGCCTGATTGCTCTGGCTAGGACTTCCAGTACTGTGTTGAATAACAATGGCAAGAGTGGGCATCAATGTCTTGTTCCTGATCTTAGAGAAAAAGTTTCTAGTTTTTCACCATTGAGCATGATATTAGCTGAGGGTTTGTCATATATGGCCTTTATTATGTTGAGGTGCTTTTTTCTATATCCATTATATTCAGTGTTTTAATCATAAGTGGATGCTTTATATTGTCAAATGTTTTTTCTGCATCTATACATATATCATGATTTTTATCCTTTATTTTGTTAATGTAGTGAATCACATTGATCGATTTGTATAAGTTGAACCATCTTACTTGGAATAAATCCTACTTGACTGTGATGTATTATTTTTTTAATGTTTAGTTGTATTCTACCTGCAAGTATTTTGTTTAGGATTTCGCATCTGTATTCATCAGCTATATTGGTATGTGATTTTCTTTTTTGTGTTGTCCTTGCCATGTTTTGGTATCAGGATAATGTTGGCCTCATAAAAAGAGTTAGGAAGTATTGCCTCTTCTTCAGTTTTTTGTAAGAGTTTGCTGAGGACAGGTGCTATATCCTCTTTCAATGTTTGGTAGAATTCATTAGTGAAGCCTGGACTTCACTTTTGGAAAGGTTTTGGATGACTGACTCAATTTCCTTACTGTTGATCCATCTATCTAGATTTTCCAGTTCTTCATGATACAGTCTAGAAAAGTTATATATTTCTAAGAACTTGTCCATTTCTTCTAGGTTATTGAATTTGGTGTTGGATAACTTTTCATAGTATTGTTGTATAGCCCTTTGTATTTCTGTGGTAGCCATTGTAAGTTCTCCTCTTTCATTTCTGATTTTGTTTGAGTTTTTTCTCTTTTATTTTTAGTGAGACTAGCCAGAGGTTTGTCAATTCTATTAGTCTTTTTAAAGAACGAACTCTTTGTTCCATTAACTTTTCTATTGTCATTTTGAACTCTATTTTATTTAATTCTGCTTTAATTTTTCAAACACCGTGATTCTAATTCTTTAAAAAATTATTATTGGCTGATACCTAGATGATCATACATTCCAATTTGACTAAGGTAATCCCAATTTATACTTCCCACTTTCATTCTGAAAAAAAAATCCTGGTTTGGATAATAATTATTTATTCATCATGCTAATATTTCCAATTTTGATACTTATAAAATATAGCAGAATTATATACTCTGTAAAAAGGGCTACTTTCTCCCCTATAATGACAGCTCATTTTCTAGTTTAAAAACTGAAGTGATTACTTTCAGAAAACAAATTCAGGGCCTAAGTACAATGACAGCAGGAGCTCAGTCATCGTCTTCCCTCTCTCAGATCCTCATTTAGGAGAATAAAATAAAATACAACAGCATAAAATAAAATGGAACACACACACACACACAAGAAATGAAAGATTTGCACCATTACTGGGAGCTAAGAATGTGCATCCTACTTGTACTAGAGCCCAGGAAGCTATTCTGTCTGTACTACATTTGGGGGCAGACTTTAGGAGACCAGGATGGCTTACTCTCTGTCAACTCAGAAAGAGAAGCATTAGCAAGAGTGTGGGAGGGGCCTAACAGAGCCAGTATTAGTTTTTTATTGCTGCTTAACAAATTACCACAGATGTAATACTTTAAAATAACCCAAATTTATTATCTCAAAATTTGTGTGGGTCACGATTCTGAACGTGGATTAGCTAGTCCTTTGCCCAGGGTCTCACCAGGATAAAATCAAGGTGTTGGCTACAGTTGCCATGTCATGTGAGGCCCACAGTTTTTTTCTAATCTGATTTAAGTTGTTGGCAGAATTTAGTTTTGTTTTGTTTTGTGTTTTTGTGGCTGTAAGACTGAGGTCCCTGATTTCTTGTTGTCCAGCAACCAGGTTATTCTCAGTTCCAAGATGTCCTCGCATTTTACCACACGGCCCTCTCAAAACATGACAGCTCACATTTCCAAAGTCAGCGAGGGAGTGTCTCTGTAGTCAGGTAAAGGGAGTCTTACATAATGTAATTTAATGAGGGGAGTGATTCTCCCACAATACTTGTCATATACTGCAACCTAATCATGGGAGTGTTATCCCAATATTCATATTCACAGGTCATGCCTACATCCTAAGGGAGAATATTTAACAGGGTGCATACATTAGTTGGAAGTTACCTTGGGGGCCCTCTCAGGATTTTGTCAAACACAGAGCTCCAACACTCTCCCTGATTTAGAAGGTGAGGACCTGAAAGGGGGTGGATTTTGTGCATTATTGATAACAGTGTTTTCCTTATAATGCCCACAGGAGAAAGGAGGATTTGATAACTCCTCACTAAAAAAAGAAAAATGTTAAAAACCATATCAGTGAACTGGTGTGCCTTCTTTTTTTTGATAAGTATGAAATGACTATTTTCTCCCTTTATTTGTAACAGAGACAAATTTGAAGGCAAACTGCATATGTTTTTGTTTTCAACAGTTTTATTTCTATTCTTGGATTAAAATTTTGAAGATGAAAATTTACAGTAACTTTAAAATTAGGCTTATAGGGTTATGAAGAAAAGAATTATGAATTGTATGCTTTAGAATTTGCCTCCCTCTACCCATATTAAAAACATTTTTATTTTATTTTCCAGAAGTAGGATTATAAAAGAGAAGATGAAAAAAAAAAAAAAAAAAAGATGAGAAAAAAGGAAAGAAAAAAGAAAAATCAAAGTAAACAAATAGAAAATGAATAAAATGAAAAATGAATTTAATACTAGATTGGGATAAGAAGAGTTGTTCCCCCCATCACAATCCAGGGGTAGAGATCAGAATGCAGAGCACTTAAAAGACAATAGATGCTACTATGTTAGCCTTAGAGCTGATTAAGAATATTGCCCGATGAGGTGAATTAATTCTTAGTGCTTCAGGGAGAATGTTTCCTAGACTAAATACTTAAGTTTTGATATAAATGCTCTATTTTTAAAAGCAAAGAGAACCAAGATTAGCATTTCAAAATTTAGCACCTTCTGGGATTGCATATCATGTTTTGGTATAGATACTCTATTTTAAAACACAAAGAGAACCAAGGTTAGTGTTTCGAGATTTAGCACCTTCTGGGATTGCATATCATGTTTTCATTTCTTCATTTTACTAATGAACATCTATTGAGCTCTTTGCAGGAAACAGGGACTCAAATAAAAATGGTATGGCCTTGCTTGCTAGGAACTCAGAGGAGATAGAAATGTAAATCACCAATACAATATAATGTAATACATACTAAAATAAACTATAATGAAGTTCATACTAAAAACTAACATACAAATAAAATATAAGGTAATACACACTAAATATGGGAGGCCATTGAAAGGAGTAACTAATGTTTTGAAGGGGTGAAGACAACTACACAAAGAGGTTGATATTTTTCCTACATCTTAATAATAAAAGTACTGTAGGTAGAGCCTGGGATGGAGTACACATGGGTAGACAAAAGATGAAAGTTGGTGAGTTTAGTACAACATTACATTACAATGTGATAAATTTCAAAGCTCGGGTGTAAGGAATCACCATAATGAAGAGAAGTTTCATCAAGTAAATTAACAAACGCAAGGTTAATTTGTGCTATTAAGAGTGCTATTGTAACAGCCCATTTTTCTTGTTTTAATCATAAAATATATGTTAGTAATAGTGAAAAATCAATTGAAGAAAAGCAAAGTGCATCTGAGAGAATATGTTCCATTCAGTCTCTTGACCCGTCCACAGTTGAAATGCGAACAGCTTCATAATTACAATTTTTTTCTATTGCTCTCTTACTCACTTAGGCATGTGCATAGTAAGTATGTATAAATTTCACTGCAAAGACAGCTCATTTGTGGCTTGCATGGAATAAAGCCACAGGGGATGGAGATTCTTACACCTGATGCCCCTTTTATGCTCATGGAAATGAGTCTTGGAAGGCTTCTCTATCTTAACAATGCCATGATAGCCTAACAAGAATCCTTTTAAAATCCAATGATGTCATTTATCTTCTCAGTAAGTGCATGATTGCTGTACAATACTTATTTTAGAGCCAAAGGAGAATAATAGTACTCTGAATGCATTAATCCATTTGACACAATATCTTTCCATCAAGTTGTTTATTAGTTTGATTTATGGAGTTAGTTTATGAAGCCCATGTGTGGCTGGTTCTTGATCTCAAAGCTCTACACTCACTATCTTACAAGGGCACAGTATTGTTGTTATTATTATCATTTGTCTTCATATTACTTTTTATTATTATCTTTTTGACACAGAACTAATATACAAGATTACTACAAGTAGTTATTGACAAAACATATTTATTTAAAAATTCTCTCTATTTGCAGAAGTATCCAAAAAGAAAAGAATTAGGTAGGTACAAGATGATGGTATAGAAAGACTCTGAACTCACTTTCCCCCACAAACACACAAAATGAAAAGACAGCCTACTGAAGGGAGAAGATATCCTACCTCTGATAAGGGGTTAATCTCCAAAATATAAAAAGAATTTGTACAACTCAACATCAAAAAAACAGACAATCCCGTTAAAAAATGGGCAGATGATCTGAATAACTAGGTATAGTGACAAATAGTTATCAGACATATTGTGGTGCTCACATAGTAAGGTATGTAAATGTAGAATCACTATGCGGTACACCTGGAACTAAGATAATATTAATGTCAACTATACTTAAACAAATAAAGAAAATTGAAATAAATGTGAGCTATACATACATTTAAGAAAGATTAATAAAAACAAGATTTAAAAAAAATATTTTCTAATATCCCTGCTTAAACTCTGCATTTTTCCTGCCAGTCTGTACCATATACATTTAATCTTTAAAAATCAAATTTGTTTACACCTATATCTATGACTATTCCCTTGGTAGTGTATATAGCTTTGAGAATGTGAGGTATATGTTTCTCATCTCTGTAAATCTCCCACTCTCCTGTGAGAGCATATATGTAAGTATACGTACATATCTCTCACTGGAGTATATTTTAAAGCTTTTTACTTTTTGCTAGCTTGTCAAGAAAATAGATGATAATCATAGAGAATATAAACCAGAGACAATTAACCAGTTATCATTTTAGTGTAATCACTTTAACTAAGTCTTTTAAAACTTGTTTTTATTGAAGAGAAGTGCACCAATCAAAAGTGCACAGCTTATACGTATATAATAACTATTACTTAAAAAGTGCACAAGTTAATGAATTTCCATAAAGAGAGCACTGTTGTGTAACCATCTCACAGATCAAAAGATTAAACAACCACAAAATCCTTCCATTCCTTCTCCCTATCTCTACCCTTATCTCCTCCTCAAAGATAACTGCATTCCTTTCCTATGCTACTATAAGAAAAAAATCTACAAATATCGTCTTAAAACAATCCATTTTTTTTCTTTTACCATTGTAGAGTCCAGAAATCTAAAATAAAAAATTTGTCAGAGATATATTGCTTCTGGATTCTTCAGGGGAGAAGCCATTTCTTTACTTTTTCGAGCTTCTAGAGGCCATTTGCACTATTTCATTTGTGACCCCTTCTTCCTTCTTCAAAATTCATCATCCCAACCTGTGGTTCCATTGTTATATCTCCCTCTTCTTACTTTGACTCTTCCTGTTTCCCTTTTATAAGGACCCTTTTGATTATGCTGGGCCCATCCAGGATAATCTCCATCTCAAAGTTCTTAACTTAATCATATCTGCAGAGTTCCAGTGTTATGTAAGGACATATTCACAATTCTGAGGATAATAATGTGGACATCTTTAGGGTGACATTATGTTGTCTACCACAGTAACCATTAACCTGACTTTTAATACTATAGATTAGAGTTTTGCCTACTTTTGAATGTTGTATTAATGCAATCTATATATGTATATCATTTAGGGTCCAAGGTCTTTCACTCAACATTGTATATTTGAGGTTCACCCATGTTGCTGTGCATAGCAGTAGTTTGATAATTTTCATTTCTGTAGTAATAATTCCATTGTAGCAATATATTACAATTTAACCTTTCTATTTTTGATGAGCTTTTAAAATTTTATTGCTTTTAGCTAGGGTATTATGAGTGGTCCTGTTATAAATTATCTTGTGTATTTCTTCCAATACCTGTAAGTATTTATTTGGGGAGGGCATATACACAAGAGTGGAATTACTAGGTCATAGAGTATGCAAATGTTCAATTTTAGTAGATGCTTCCAACTATTTTTTTTTTTTAAGTGGTATAGTAACTTACATTTCCACCTACAGGGTAGGAGAGCTTTAATTGCTCCACATCCTTGACAGTATGTGCTATATGTCAGTGTTTTACATTTTAGCCATTCAGGAGGATGTATAGTGGTGTTTTATTGTCGCTTTAATTTACATGTCTACTGCTATTGAGCACCTTTCCATATATCTCTTGCCCATTTGAATAGTGTCTTTTCATGGTTTTGCTCACTTTTCTACTGTGCTAGCTGTTGTTATTCATTAATTTTTCTGAATTCTGTGTATTCTGGATAAAAATCCTTTGTTGGCTCTATGGATGGCAAATACCCTCTCCCACTCTGTGACTTGATCATTTAATCTCTTAACGGTAGCTATTGATAAATAGTTAATGATTTTAACAAAGTATAATTCATAATTTTCTTTTCTTTATGGATAGTCTTTTGTGATCTATGTAAGATATTTTTATCTTCCATAGGATAAAAAAGACTTTCTTTAATATTATCTTCCAGAAACTTGATTGTTTCTTCTTTTAAGTTTAGATCTTAAAACTACCTGAAATGAATTTTCTGTATAGTATGATATAAAGGTCAAGATTTTCTTTCCATTAGAAATACATTCTCATATTATATTGGATATTTTTTATTATATTTGTGCCAATTCCATACTCTGTTAATTATTATGACTTTTTATAAAGTCATTATCTAGAATCTAGCATCTTTATTATCTAGTATCTTTAATTTTCTTCCTTAAGATTACAGCAGCTAATTTTGTCTCTTAAACTTCTATATACAAAAACAAGGCCTTCTTTGATGCTGCTTCATCCAGCTGCCATTCAAACTTCCTACTCTCTTTCACAACAAAATCCCTAGGTAGAGTTTCTGTACATACTATCTCCATTTCCTTATATCCAGTTCCCTCTAGTATGACTTCTTTCTTCACTACACTGACCATACTCTAAATAATAGTGGTTACCCTGTTGAGAAATTTAAAGGATGCAACTTCTTTCTTTATCTTATATGATCTCTCAGAAACAGTTAAATCATTTGGCTATTTTTTGCTTCTTGAAATGCTCTTTTCCCTTAAATTCTAGAAGAACTCCTCTCCCTCCTTCTACTTCATGTGTTGTTCTTTAGAAGTCTCTTTTGCTATAGTTTCTCCTCTATTGTACCTCTAAATGTTGGCATTTTTCAGGGGCTGATGGTCATGTGTTCTCTATTCAGTTTTTAATCATTTATTATAATATAGGCCGTTGCTTTGAGGTCAGTTCTTTTTGTTCGTATGTTAAGGAAGTTTTAGACAAGAGTCGTGTTAAATTATATCAATTTGTATTCAATGGTACTGGACATGCACACTGGAGTCAGAGTAAGATACCACAATATATCTTATCCACCAGAATAGAGGAAAATGGGAAACACTGACAATTTCCAAGTGTTGGCAAAAATGTGGAGCATCTAGAACTCTGCTATTATGCTGGTGGATGCATAAATTTGTATAGTACTTTCCAATTGTTGAAAGTAATATTTTTACTCTCCCTTTCTTTTCTCTTTTCTTCTGGAACTCTCATTACAGTAGGTTAGAAATTTTATATACCTCACATATCTATTTTAAAATTACCCATCATTTTTTAAGGTTACATTCTTCAACCAGTTTTTCCTGACCTGGATTCCAGTTTCCTCATCCTCTTTTCTTCTTTCTCTTGCCTGTAAAAATACAATTATTGAATTCTTAACTTGAGGTATTTTTTAAAAATTTTTTCTTCTAAATTTTTTATAGATTCCATTTCTATGGGAAAAGTTTTATTTTCTCCTATGTCTTTGAACATAGGTATCACATTTAAACATGATGATCAACAAATTTTAATGTCTATGTCTGATTTGATAACTCCAATATCTAGATGTTTTGTTGGTTTGTTTCTGGTATCTTCATTCTCTTTTTGTCTTGGTTTGTTAGTCTCTGTGTGTGTGTGTGTGTGTGTGTGTGTGTGTGTGTGTGTGTGTGGTTTAATTCAATAATGAGATTCATTATGAAAAAAATATAGAGGCTCTAGAAGGTATCTTCTCCACAGATAACTTATTTATTTTTGCTTTTGTCAGGCAGTTTAGCTAAACAAACAAAGAAAAAAAATCACATTCATTCTTCGACAGACCAGTTTTCAAACTGAGTTTTGCTACTCATAATTTCAACTGAGGTCTTGGGGTCTTGATAAAGTTTCCTCCTCATTGGTGGACCTTGATCTCCAATTTTTGTCACAACAACACTGAGTCTCCCTAAAGCTCTTCTTTGATTTTTAACTTGTTTACTGCCATTTTCTGTTGACTTAGTTTTTGTGACTTTTGTAGCTTATAATTGAGCAAATGCTTTGAGCTATAAAATGGTACAAAATGTCATATCACTGCTTTCTACTTTCTTATTTCTGGAATCTTGGACTTTTAAGTCCTGGCTGTTGTGATAACTCCAAGCACCATTTTCTTTGTCTTTCCAGCTCAAAATACAGAATAAGTATTGTTCAGAATGCTTAAGACTAAGTAAGTACTTTGAGGGAAAATGAAGTACACAAGGTCAGGCACATATTAATGTGTTTTTCTTTTCAAAATTTTGGATCCTCAAATCTTGGCTATCATGGTAACTTTGCAATGCCTTCACATAGCTTATAGTATTCAACCAGATTTTTATTTGTGTTTTGGTGGGGGAGGTCTGCTACAAGCAAGTGTGTCATAGCCAGAATTGGAAGTCTTCAACTTAATTTTATATATTTTTCCAAAAATGAATTGAGGTCTGTATTAAATAAAAAATTCGATACCCAGTCTATTTTCAACATTATATCACAAGCCTTTCTCATGTCATTACAAATTTTATAAACATAATTTTTAATACCTGAATGACATTGCTTTACATGGATAAGCTGTGAATTAACTATGTCTTCAATACTGAGCTCTTTGCTTGGACTCTACAGTTCAACTATTAAAAATAATGATAGGATTAGCATTCTCCAATTGTAAGAAATATTCATGAAATATTAGGTTTGAGTCACAGCCATGGTGATCAATAACACTAGCATATATATGAGCAAAGGTCACTGTGTTAGTTGCTACAGGAGATACAAAATACGTAAAGTAATCCTTATCTTTCAGACAACATATTTGGAGAAATACAACATAAATTAGAAAAATAGTGTAGACTAGCTTTTCATCAGAACTTCCTGAATGGTACCTATGGTAAGTATGGGAATATTTAAAGGAGAAAGATTGTTGGTCATTGGAAGGGCAGAAAGAACTTTATGAAGTCAATATAATCTGAGATGGTTTGGATTTTATTGAATGAATGAAGGAGGAAGGCATATTTAAGGATTTTATAATTCCTTTTCTTATTTTTACCTAAAATTGTTTGGGAAGTATTATTCCTAAGACATATACATTTTCATTTTCCTGTGTCTGAAAAAAGATTATCGCTGATGGATATTTCATGGTCTATAAATCTGTTTCAGTTGAATAAATACACTTAACCTAAGATACTGGATCACAGGAAGTTTGCTGACAAATTGCATAGCTGATAACCCTCTATATGCAAATATAAGGACAATGTTTTGCTTTGCTAATTTTAAATAAGGAAAGTTTGTGATCCTGAGAAATCACCTGCACAGAGACAAAGGAAGACTTTGGATATAAACAAACAACTGGCAGTCATTTTGAGAAGTATTCCAAGATAAAGAATCTACAAAATCCATTAGTGAACAAGAATGTATCAAACATTTGCATATATATTATTTAATGATCACATTATGCTGTAGAAATAGAGATTATTATTCTACTTTTAAGGTTAGAACAGTAACTACTGGATAATGAGGAATCTTCGTTTAGAGTCTGTCTGAAATCAAGGCCATGTTCTTTCTTCTAAAGCATTAGTGAATCAGTTCTATTAACAAAACCATATTTAAAACAAAACCCCTGATATCATTTCAGGCTCAGTCTGTAAATTCAGAAAAATGTTGCCACATATGTAAAATATTTATACCACTAAAGGTTAGTGGACATAATTATTTAATCATGCATATTATGTACAGCATTAAAACTCAGGACCTTTGAGTTAAATCGATTTTCTAAATCCTTCCTATGAAAGGCTATGCAAGTCCTGGCAGGGCCTTGGCAGGACAGACGTAGGGCCTGAGACAGAGTACTTCCTTTTAGGCAGTCCCCACAGTAGTGAACACAGTATATGACCTTCTAGTAAGACACAATAAACATACAATACACATTTTAGCTTTGTTAATGTACAATGCGGATGATGTTGCAGATGCACGCATTTTGCCAGAAGCATTGTAAATTGGTTTAGTACTTATAGAAAATATACATACATAATATGTCAAGAAACATAAAAGTGTTTGTTCTTATTGACCCAGTAATTATACTTCTGGGAATGTATTCTAACTAAATAATTTAACAGATGGAAATGCTATAAGCAATATTAGGCTCTTTTAGATTGCAAGGAAGAGACACACCCAGGATATGAAAAGAAACAGGGCTATTGTAAAGATGTAGACGTGAAGAAGCCCTGAAGACCCTCTCAGCAGCTGGGAAGCACAGAGAGCCTCATCGCCATTCTCAGTAGAACCTCTAGTGGCCCAGCAATAGCCCTGATGGCCTGACTTTCAGAAGGTCACATCTATTGCTCCTCCTTGGACTGCCTCAATTTTTGTCTATAGCATTACCTCTATCTCTGAGTCTATAACATTTCTTCTCTGCAGTTTGCCCAGTTCTCTGTCTAACTGATTAATTTCACTTCTATTTATTGAGTGACAACAATAATGATAATAAGGCTAATAATGGATAATAAAGGCTAATGAAGGACAGTAATGATAATAATAGCTAGCTTTTGACAGCTTACTGTATACCATTCATGGTTCTAATAACTTCACACATGATAACTCCTTTACTTTTCATAACACTCTTATGAGGTAGGTACTTTTATTATCATTTCATAATTGGGAAACTGAGGCATTGAGAAGTTAATCACTGTGAATAAGTCACCCCAGCTAGAAAATGATGGCACTAAGTTTCCAAACTAGGCAATTATTCAATGTGCTATACTGCTTCTCAAAAGAAGGTGTAGGTGAGAGCTATACAGATATATCTGAGATATTAACACTGGTCTGGAATGTAAGTCCACTGGGATAAATGGGATCACTCAAACAGAGAATATAAAGAGAAAAGAGAAACAAGAAATGAGTCCTGAAAAAATGCCATTAAGAGGAAAAGCAAGAGCAAAGGAGACTTTTAAAAAATGAGGTAGGAAAAGCACTTGGATGAGGGTTCTCCCAGAAACTCAGAGAAAATAGCATTTCAAGGAGGAGAAAATGGTCAATTGTTTTGAATACTTCTTATAAGTCACATACAATAAAGAGAATAATGTGACCACTGGATTTTGCAATAGGGTGATCACTGTGTCTACAGTAATATCAGGTAATGGAGAAAGAAGTCATACTAGTATTAAGTGGAGATTTTTAAAAAAACAGAAATAGTGTGTGCAGCACACTGAAATTTGTCAGTGAAAGAGTGTGGACTTGGAATGGTAGCTGGAGGAGGATGTGATATCACAGGAAGATATATATTTAAATATGGAAGAAATATTGGAATGTGCTCATATGCCCTTGGGAATGATTCAGTAAAAGAAGAGGGACAAAAGTAGATACATGAGGGAGAAAGGGATGACTGACAATTTAAACTGTAGAAGGCAGAACCCAGGTACTAATTCTAAGGATGAGGAATAACACTTTCTCCGCTGTAACAGAGATGAAGAAGATGGATCTAGAGGCAGGTGTGGGAAGGTGAGGACAGCAGTCTTTCTGTTTAATCAGTAGCACATTAAGTGAAGTCATCCGTTAAGGATGGAAACAGACTCTTTAAGAGGCTGAGGTCAAAGAATTATAGCAATGAGGGTAATTAGCAAGGAAGGATGTTAGTAAAGGAATTGGCATTCAGTCAGTATGATGTTTGAAATCGGTGTGTTTCAGCTGTGATGCATTTTCTACTTCTGACCAGATTGAGGACATGTTCTAAAAAATCTGTCTTTGGAAAGTTTGTTAAGTAATGATGTAGTATAAGGGGGAAGAGTGTAGGCTCCAAAGTTCTTGGTCAGGATGTTGGTCTGAAGTGTGTCTGCATTTGCTGCTCTACTGTAGAGATGATCAACAAGGAAGCAGCTTAGCTCATAGGCAGGTGGCGCTCTGGTACATGATGGAGGGAGAACAGGATCTCAGCTTCAGTTTGGCAGCCTCTTAACCCTCACCTGAAACCTGGGAGTTGTGGAGAACTATAATATACCCTTTGCCCTCCAAATTCATCTTTATTTTTCTCTTGGAAATGTATCTATGTCTGTAATTGTGTTTTAAATCCTTGAGCTACAGTTCTAGTCTAGACATCACTTCACTCTTGGAGAGCTGTACGTGCTGAATCAGCCTCTTTTCACCTCCTTCTCCTTCCATTGCATCCTGTACAGCATTTTCAGGATAATGTCCCTAAGATTCATAGTTACCACATTCTTCAACATTTAAAACAATTTCCAATTTGTGTCAATAAAACAAAATTTCTCTGGTCTGAACTCAAGGCCATCCATAATCTGAATCCAGGCTGTGAATCCAGTTTCATTTCCTGATGTAGATGACATTTTCATAGTGAAGAAATGGTTGGGAGGCAACCAGATCTAAGTTTAAATCCTGCTTCTTACTTTCATGACCATGAGACATTTCCCTAACTTCTGTGGATTTCAGTTCCTTATCGCTAGGGTTGTTTTGCTCATTGTCAGAAATAGTTTTGAAGATCAAATGAGATGATGTATATAATGTACTCCACAGAATACCAGGTACATGTTTAGCCCGAAAAAAAATGGAATATGTTCATTGTTCAAATTACTATTTTTGATAGCTAGGATATGACATTGAATTCATTTACTGCTCATTGGTGAGTTTATTTAGCCACACTATTTCTATAATTATCATAGGTAAACTCAGTATTTATCTTAAACCTATCATTTTAAAATTTCAGACTTGACTTCTATTTCAACATATTTCCTAGAAAGATCTGAGATTGATTAGGATGACATTCTTTTGAAAGCTTTAACTACTTTTGTTAACACTCCAATTAAAATTTATTTTCTCAAAACTTTAAAAATAAATTTAGATATTGAAAGTTGTATGCGTTTCTTTATTTCAGCTATTTATTCTTCTACTTATTAATTTATTAAACAAGGATTTAGTGAGAGTCTATTTTTTTAAGTACCAGGAAGGGTGCAGAGAACATGAAGAACAAGAAGAGAATCTGTGGCTGAGACAGCTACCGTGTTTTCCCGAAAATAAGACTTAGCTGGACCATTGGCTCTAATGCGTCTTTTGGAGCAAAAATTAATATAAGACCTAGTCTTATATTATATAAAATCCAGTCTTATATTAAAATAAGACAGGGTCTTATATTAATTTTTGCTCCAAAAGACACAGTAGAGCTGATGGTCCAGCTAGGTCTTATTTTCGGGGAAACACAGTAGCTGCTTCTGTTCTCCATTCTTCCATAGAAGTAGATTTTGAGCTGAGCATAAGCAAATAAAGATTACACTTCCCAGCCTCATTTGCAGCTAAGTGTGGCTATTTGACTATGTTCTGCTTAATGTAAAGCATACTGAAGTGATAGGTGACAGAGTCCCAAAAACTTTTTTATAAGAAAGCTTGAGGATACATTTTTGCCCATTTCTCCCACTCCTATTTCTCTAGAGAGCAGTTTAGATGGTAGAGTGATGTTTAGATCTCCACCTTGGACTGTGAGGATGAAAGCCATACTGTAGGGAGGGGGAGCCCAAAACCTGGAAGCAGATTGTGTTCAGAGATATGCAGAGCCACCATGTCTGTCATGGACTGCTTATACCTGGATTTGGTCATGAGAGAACAATGACTATCTTATTTAGCCAGAATTTTTGGATCTCTGTTACTTGCAGCTGAGCCTAATTCTAATTGTCACCTACTCTCAGCCTTTCCTCCAAAGCTTACAACCTCATGAGATAGGTGTATTTATATATAAACCAATTACCTAGCCCTAGAAGGTTAAGGAAGCTGAACTAATATTACTTTGTTTAGAAATGGATTTTAACATTTTGTTTGTATTCCCAATCAGTCATATAAACACCATTGTCAATTTAGCAATTTCTATAAAATGCCAAAAGAAATGATTGAAAAAGATTTTTTAATTGAGTTTTTTATTTAAAAAGGATCGTATTGGCATTTAAAAAAATTGCTCGGAATTGTTTTGGTATTATTCAAACATACCTCAGGAATAATACTTTGAATATTTTGGCTGAACATATTTGGCTGAGTACTTTTGACAGCTAATATTGTGAAATTAGTTTGTATTTATAATCACATATAAATGCAGGTACTGAGATATGAACTTCATTAATAGCCACAACCTTAATAAAAAAAAACACCCTTTTTTTTTTATTAAGGTTTAATTTAAAACAAATTCACACCCTTCAATGTTTAGCCTACATAAAGATTGTAAGTGTGGCTTTCATGGTATTTTTCCATCCTTGCCTGAAAAACATTATTTTATGCTTTTTGATTTAAATGCCAAATACTTGATTAGCATTCATATATATATTTTCACTCATAGCATTTAGCTCTTTCGTGTTCATTTAACTCTATTCAAAGGTTAATTCCTTCTTTGCTATTTGCTCAATGATGACAGGTAATAAATGGTGAATTATAACCATAATTATTATTATCAGGAAAAATGATTACATTTATCAAAAGCAAATGTAGCAATTATTTTCATCTTATTCTAAGGATTCACTGTGAAAATTCCTAATAAATCTTGATTATTTTTCAGGTAACATTTGCTATGTGTCACTATCATGCAGTAAATATCAGTAATTTACAAAATTATCTTAAAATAGCTTCCAAGTGAAGACAAACAGAAAAAATTCACATCATTCATAGGAATCCTTTACGCAAGCTTGCTTTTTTTTTTTAATTTCAAGAACTTCAAAATACTATCAGCTACAGATTTATCATAAACTCTTACTATTAAGTCTATCAATAAAACCTGAAATTCAGTTTCAAAAGACTGTAAAGATAAGGTTATCCATTATATAACACATGTTTGAAAGGTAGTTTTTCATTTTCACTTTTCAAACTAAGTCAAAATTCAACACTACATACTCTGCCCCCATTTCCCTATCCAATTTTGGGGGTATCTATTTAGCCACTTGAAAGTACCACTTGATATCCATGCCTGATACAATTTGTCATGGAAATGTTCTTTGTTTTTTAGCCTTTGCTCAAAGACTCAGTGTGATAAATTGTGGTAATTATCCCCTCAATGATCTTTTCTCACATTGTCTATGGGTTTAACCATGCCACTGCTTTACCCTATGGGATATCAGCATGCATTGATAGAAGCATCTTGTACAGAATCTTGACAAGTACTTATACTTCATACCTTGCTCTCTTGGAATGCTTCCACCATTGTGTGAAGCAGACTGGGATAAGGGAGAGAGGTCTAGCTATCCCAACCATTCTATTCATCTCAGCTGAAACCCTGGCCATTTCTGTGGTGTCAAATTAGACCATCTTGTCATAAATAAGCATCCAGCTGACTGAAGCCAAGCCAAAAAGCACACGCAAAACCAAGAGAACTGTCCATTCAATCCACATTGAACATTTCATAACCCCAAATGGTGAGAAATAATACATCACTGTTGTTTTAATCCACATTTCTGGGGTGATTGTTATTGCAGCAATACATGTCTGATACACAAATTGGCCTTCAGTAAGCCAGCCAATCCATTCTTCTATTGGGCCAGTTACTTCTGGGTGATGCAGGGTTTGGTAAGACCAGTGAATTTTGTGGGGCTAAGCCCACTGCAGCACATCTTTCATCATATAATGAGTTCCTTGCTAAAGTCAATGTTGATGGAAATCTCTGGAGCGAAACTGACTTTGTTAGACCATAGGTGGTAGTGTTGGCAGATACATTGTCAGCAAGAAAGGCAAATCCATATCTGATGAGAACAGAGCACTGTTCCCTCCATGATGGAAGGGATCTATAGTGTGAATATTTTTGTGTCCATAAAATTGAGCCACCATTCCTACTACATCTAAGTAAAAATAAATTAAATGAGATTCCTTATTAACATTGAAAAAGGAAATATACATGCTTTATTGTAGATAAGGTAGAGTGAGAAAATGGCTGCCTTTATGCCACTGGGGGTGAGGGGGGCAGAATTTGCCCCCTCAAAATACGCCTTTTTTGGGGATACTGATTATTTTAAGGTGGTTATTATTTTTTTAAAGAAGGGACTCCAGAGGGCCTTTTACCTCCCTCTTACTTACCTGAAGGAATTTAGGTAGAAAAACCTGCTAGAGAACAGGAGCTAACACCTTAGCATAATATGAACTAAGGGTGGCAGACAGGGAGAAAACTAGCAGAGTCTGTTTGTTAGGCTCCTGTCTATGTCCCATTGCAGCTGGGTGATCCAGCATGAATTTTTTATCAAATGTTTGCTCCTTTTCATCCACCTCTGAATTCCCTTTCTCCTCTTTGAACTCCCAAACCACTCCTTTCTTAGCTCAAGATGGCTTATGAACCTCAGCTGCGGGTCCCATATTCTTACGGAATCCTTGTATATATGTACATAATTAAGTTTTGTTATTTTCTCCTGTTAATCTGTCTTATGTCAATTTGATTATTAAACTAGCCAGAAGAACTAAGAGGAGGAATTTTATTCACCCACACCATCTCTTGCATATAATAGAAAATTGGGTCCAGAATTGCAAGTCATTCCACCACTCTATAAAAAGTACCATGATCTGGAAGTAGAATATATAGTAACACCTACAGCATGGAATTGCAATTCTAAATTTCAGGTTATATTTGGTGGCAAGACTGTGCTCATCATTATGGATTATTTCATGGTGTAGTCATAAAGGTAACTCTGCCAGTCAGGCAGAAATAAGTCTCCAGTTGTCTTTAGTTTGTTACAAAATTTTAAAAAATTTGGGTACAGCAAGGAAATTCCCTGATATATCTCTGAGTGTAAATGAAGTTGCCAGTCACTCAGTGGACTCTTATCTGGCAAAATAAACCACAGAAAATATAAAGATTTCTCCTTTCTATGGTTGTGGCCAGAATCTATCTCTGTGAGAATCCATCAGAATGTTCTCTGTCATGTGAGACAATAGAGGAAAAGCACCAGATGTGCGAAATGTTTCAATAATTTAAACAGGTGGTTGATTTATGAAATGTCCCATGCAGACAGGATAGTTATAAGAAACAATACAATATTCTGTAGAATTTCTTTTTAAAATTCTCACAGATCCAAGATACTAATGTATCTAATGTGAAAATATGAGAGAAATAAAAGGACTTTAAATTTTCTCCTTTTTCAGTCTCTCTCTGTATATATCTATCAAAACTAAGGAGAACATATTGAGAAACACTGATTATCTACTCAGTTCCATACCCTTTGGGGTTGTGCCAACCAGGAATTTCCAGTCTCAGATGGATTGCTAGTCTACCTGTCTTTTATCAGTAACTTTGACATAACTTTCAAAAATTATTTGCTAGTACATTCTATGCTGGTTAAAATCTAATGTGGGAAATCTTATGTCTTGAGGCAACTCAGAAGAAGGAAAATAAAAAATGGCTCTGTAGCCATCCTACATACTACCAGAGATAGTGGCGCAATGGGACAGAATCCAGTTAACTCGTTACAATTCTGCAGTTAGCCAAGATGTGATCTTTGTGTGCAGGTCACAGAAATATATCCTAAGACTGGCAAAACTCTTGAAATAATGACATTCATGATGCCTTTCTGAAGCTATTACTGAAAGATGTTTTCCATCTGACTAAGAAATTAATAAAGATTAAAAAAAAACTCAGATATGGGAGACATGATACAAAGCAGTGACTGACAAATTATAGCCAGTAGGCTAAATTGGGCTTCTGTTGATTTTGTAAATAAAGTTTTATTGGAACTCAGCTACACTCATTAGTTTCTGCATTATTTAGGGCTACTTTCACACTAAAAATGTCATAGTAGAGTATTTATGATAGAGGCCTTAAGGTACATAAAGCTTAAAATATTTATTACCTGGTTCTTTACAGAGAAAGTTTGCCAACCCCTGATACAGGCCAACTTCTGTCATGTTGACTCTGGAGGTTCTTCCTGGTTGATCCAGATTATTCTTTCAGATAAGCCATCCACAGATTGTCTTTCCCCAGTCTGGGCCTCCTTCTTTGTCTCTCTTCCTCTTGCCTCTGGCTGCTGCAGTCCTCATTACTAGAGCACTGCTGTTCATTAAGATCTTTGATCTGAAGTCTCTTTCTTTTATTCAGCAATTTTTCATATATTATTTATTTGATTTTTAAAAATCTCTTTACTGGGAAATATAATTGCTTTTAAGGTAAATGAGAAGATGCCTATTAACCAGATCCTATGTTTCCACACTATTAGGGTGGGTGCGTTATTTTTTAATTTTCTTACTATCCCTCTGGAAGATTTTAAAATATTAAATGTAACTTGACAAATTTCATTCACAGATCCACAAAGAGGAGAGAGTACAGCATATCTATTTCTATGCCTGTTTATTTATCTATCATTCTATCTTTTGAAGAAGCTATTATGCTGGGCTCTAGTTTTATGTATCCAGTATTTGGTTTTGTAGGGTTTAAAGGATGGCTGCTTTCAACCTCTTTACTGGAACTTCTATCTACTGAATATCAAAAGCAATTAATATTTACTGTATGGCAGGCATATAAAGCTAAGAGTTTTATGCATATTAGCTTATCACTACCTGCAATATCCCTACAGAATAGGTATTATTACTACCAGGTTTACTTTATAAACTTTGAGAAATTAAGTGACATATCGATGGTTACCAAGCTGGTGGAGCAAGGATTGAATGTAGGCTTCCTTTTTCTCAGTTGTATTGCCTCCTTTGTAGGGTGAAGCTTGCCATGTTATTTAATTCAGATCCCTCACTTTACATGTAGGAGAAAATAAGACACAGAGGGTGAAGTGACTTTTTCCAAAGTGAGGCCATGAGGGGCTAGTCAGGATTGACATTCAGATTTCATGACTATGATCTCTGTCTTTCAAACATTGCAGATCTGCTGCCATATTTTGTCATTAGAGAAGCCATTAATTTTTATAGTTATGGTTTCTATGTATCTTTGTGACCCTGCTCAGACATGCCTCTGTGTAGCATTCAGGATGTTTACTTATGGGGGGCATGTGCTGTATTTAGTTTTTAAATAGAAAATATTTCATTTGGTAGAAGGACACCAGTGACCATTTCCCATTCAGGAAGTAAATAAATATATTTAACATGGTTCAGATGGTTTTGTAAACCTACATTTTTTTTCAAGAGTCCATAAAATGAAAGTATTAATTTAACTAAGAATATTCATGTTTCCATGCTCTTACTTCTTAATTAGGTTTATTAGAGTCTTGGTTGGATCATTTTACTATGCCAACATTTTACATACTCAAGACAAAATATGTGTAGCAGGTAATTCATTTGAATGGCCATACTATGAATTTGGAATATCTAGGATAATATATCCTTTTTAAATCTACTGTTAATAAGTCATCTTTATTATAGCTTAGCAGAAGATTTGGACAACATTTTATACTTTAATGAAGGAATTTTGTTGTTGATGATAATCTGTCATTTATCTTTGGACTTTGTAAATTAGTTATTCTTTATATCTTTACTTGGTAAATTACTGAAGTATTAATTGTATGGAGGAGAGATATTTAATTGGATTTCTGTCTACTATATTCTAGGGACCAACGAATAACTGGCCACACAGGCTACTGGCCAATATGCCCCCATATCCAATCTGGCCTACTGCTTGTTTTTGTCAATAAAGTTTTATTGGAATACTGCCACACTCACTCATTTATGTATTGTCTCTGGCTGCTTTTCTGTTACAATGGCAGAGTGCAGCATTTGTGACAAAGACCATATATATGGTCCACAAAATCTAAAAGATTTACTATATGACAGTTCACAGAAAAAGTAAAGTGATCTATTTTATTTAATAGACTACTAAAGGAACATGTTAAATGAACATATTTCCAATTGGTCAGGCAGAATTAGTTTATTTGAGAAACAAACTTAGCATTCATCATGTGCTCCCAGACTGAAATTTGTTGGAAGGAAACAAGTCTTTCTCTTCATGCTGAGCAATCATTACACTAACCCTCAGAAATGCCATGTAGAGAATTGAATTAGTAGTATGCTATGCTACTGATTCTTTCTTCTTCTAAACATTGAGTCTATTAGTTAAAAGTGGGCTATGAAAGAGAAAATTTATTTAATAATATACCACTGCTATCTATGTCCTATGTACGGTGACTATATAATTCATAATTCCAACTGAGGCTCTTTTGAAAGGGACCACGGGTGTAAGCTGAGATAGTTTGCTGACCTCTGGAATAGATAGTTGTCAAAAATCCAGGTAAATATCTCTCGCTTATACAATTGTTGCTTCAGCAATTTATAAAGTGGGATATTTGGTCACCAGACCTGGATGTCATATCGTATCTCTCTTAGAATTATCTAGTTCCTTAGCTACCTTTGATTGCTCTAATACATTAGAATAGCAGTCTTTGGAATTATTAGTATTAGCAAAAACCTTCCTTGAAATGAAGTTTGGTATAGAACCCCCTTACATAAAGCTCATGAAGTGGAGGTGATCTGGTTGTAGAAGGGACAAGAGGTGAGAGCCCATGGTGCTCAGCTCCTCCTCCTCTTCTTAGTGGTCTCAATCCACCTCTGTGCAGTCTCCAGGACTCTGCAGAGCACAGTTCAAAACCTGCTGAATTATGTGAAAATAATTCAAAATAAGTGTATTCCTCTCAAATACCACTCATGGCATTTAGAGCTCACTAGTAAGAGATGCTAAGACATGAGTGTCATGAGCTACATTACAGAAAAGCTCTAGAGAAATGAATAAATATTCTCATAATAAGAACATGCTGCAATCTTTGCAGTTGCACTGAAAATATCGTTGTAAATATTCAGTACCTTTTGGGTGTCGCTATCAATGCCATAAAGATTTGGCAGGGAGGGCAACTAATCCTAACTATGCCTCCTCCTGGCTTCCCCTTGGACAAGTCATTTCACTCTCTGAGTCTGTTTTTCATTGTGTACTGAATCTTAAAGTTCTTTCCGAGAGGACTTTCCTAAGGAAAAAATAATAACCTTATGGCTTCTAAATTCTTGCTTCAAGGGTTTTAAAAATTAGATATCAAGTTTTCCGAACACGTTGGCAAAACTAAGCTGTGTTGTATTCCTTTTAGACAGTGGGATGACATGAGTGCCTGGTATAGATACTCATCATCAAGTTATATATACAAATAGCTGAAGATCTCAATAAAAATTTTTAAACATTGTACACTCCTAAATATGTCTTAGGAACCACATATGTGTTTGGTATATAAATTACCCTGCATCTAAATAAGCAACCTATGAACAAATGGTTACTTGGAAATTATTCTGAAAAAAATTTTAAGGTGAATTTGTTACACTTTATATATTACTTCAATTTTACAATGGACATGCTAACCCTCTGCCATTAATGTGTTGCTGAAACCTCAGAGAAGGATTAAACAAATCTTTAGTAACTTCCAAAACCTTAAATAGCCTTCTCCTTTCTGGTTTCTCCTCACATGAAGTTTTCTGAAGTCTACCTCCAAGACTCTGCATTTTGATATCAGTTATTTATGGGAATTAACATGGAGAGATGGAACAGCAGGTCTGTGTGGGATGGTGGCAAATTGGAGTCTAAAAATGAGTGACGTTTGTTGTAATGAGGTACATACATTTGAGAAAGAGGGTGGTTAGAGGCAGAGGGAGAAAGAAGAACATAATATGATTTGATATATTTAAAGACTTTGGATAAAAAATAAATCACTCAAATATGCTCAGGTAGAAGTTCTCCTCTTTATTTTTACACAAATGAAATGTCTTGTCATTCCAGAAAGACACAAATAAGGTGATGAGAGAACATAATATATTTAAAGGAAAAACTACTGTCTCTTGTGTTATAGTTGTGTATTATAATTCCTATTACAAGCAATTCCTCTGTGTCTTTCTTGCTCAGATGGATCCAGCTATGGAGGCAATGCAAACTCAGGTGCTGTGTTTTACTTCAAAAGCAAGGAAGCCCAAATAGATAAATTTTACTTTGCCATAAAACTGGACACTCCGCTATGGTGTATTTGTTACTTATAAGTAATTTACAAGAGAAATTAAGCTCTAATCAGTTGAAAAATTACAACCAAATGGCAGGTCTTTATAAATAGTATACCATGGTAACTATGCGGGGATTATCTAATTCATTAAGTGCAATACTCATATATAAAAGAGGACAGATCCTCTCTTTAATTAGCTAATAACACTAAACTCTCAAGTAGGTGGGCAATAAACATCCCAGGTTGATTACCTAGTGTTGTATGCATAATCACTGCGCTAATGTGAGCACTCTTGCTGGGTTGAATTGGGGTTCTCTTCTCCTTTGAGAAGACTAAAAGATCCATGTTTTTGCCAGGAACTTTTCCTTTAGTATAGTTCTACAGAGCTGGTAATAAAAGTAATGTGAAGTTGATACCACTGTAAGTACTTGGCTGAACGGAGAAGTCAATGCCCCAGACAGAAAACTTCTGAACTGAAAGATCAGCAGAAAATGGTTTGCCCTCTAGAGTAGTGTTGTGGTAACATAATAATGATAAAAAGAAATCTTTCACTTAATGCTTCCCATAGACCAAGCATTTTATATACAAGCCTCTGAGATAAGTACTAGTACCATGACCACTTTACAGGCAATAAAATTGAGCCTGGATAGATTAAGTGAGTTGTTTGTGATCATCCAACTGGAGAAGGACACAGCAGGGAAGCAAACACAGCCGGTCTGGGTCAGGAGTAGAGTCTGCATGTTGAACCACCACACCAGTGGTTCTCAGACTTTAATGTGCATTCAAGCTTACATGGGGATCTCATTAACATGCAGATTCTCACTCAGTTGGTGGCGATGGGGCCTCCATTTAGAGTCTACATTTCTAACAAGCTTCTAGGTGATGACAATGCTTCTGGTATCTAGGCGTACTTTGAATATTGAGGAACTAGACTATAGAGCTTGTTGCCACATATAAAAGAAGAAAAGCCAGGAGACATTCAGTCATCCTGCCAGAATCACTAAGGTGAGAATTTTCTTTTTTTTTTTTTTAAACATTTCTTAAATTTAAGTGTGTTTTTCCAGGATCCATCAGCTCTAAGTCAAGTAGTTGTTTCAATCTAGTTGTGGAGGGCGCAGCTCACAGCGGCCCATGTGGCGATCAAACCGGCAACCTTGTTAAGAGCACCACACCCTAACCAACTGAGCTAACTGGCTGCCCCATGAGAATTTTCTTAAAATATGTTCACTTGGCTCAGGGTCTGTAACTCTTCAATGTTCAGTTTCTTTACTACAAGGTAGTAAAGAAACTTTGCTACAAGGTAAAGTGAGGACTTTACCCCCACCTCACAAATAGGGAATGAATGAGGAGTCAGTGAGAACATTCACGAGAAAGCCCCATGAATGGATTGACAACATTATGGCTGAATGCTTACTACCCATCTCAGATGGGAAACTGATTGGTCCACGCCTCCCAAAGGGACAGGGAGTGGTGGGGAGCAAACCTAAGTCAAGAGTTAAGCCTTTTTTCAGCAGGACATTTCGGAACAAATTTTTCAACGTTGTCTCATGATTTTCAGCAGTTATGTCTCCATCAATTCTCTAAATATCCTAGTCAAACTATTTTTTGCACTTTTCTGAAAACCTGGAAAGGTTTGCAGAAAGAAGGGAGGTTTCAGAGTCTGTGCTAGCTTAGTCTAGCTTCAAAGAGCAGTTTCCCTGTCCTCCCAGTCTCTGCTCTGAGAAAGCAGCACTTGACCAATTGGAAGAAAACCTTGAAGATAGGAGGCAGGACCATGGCACCTAAAGCTATAAGGCCAGGGCTTCAGAGATCCATCCAGTTCCTGAAGCACAAAAACCTGCATTAATATTTGTAACAGCTACCATTTTGAAGGTTTTTCTGCGTTTGCTGCTATGGTAAAGGTTTTATAAGCCTTTAATTAGTACAGTGCGCTGCAATTCTCATTGTAAATATGAGGGGAATGATTAGAAGTGAAGAGATTTGCTCAGATGGCACAGCCCATGAGATGGGGTTTCGCTCAGTCCTGAGCCCACACTCAGCAATCTTGCTCTAATGCCTCGCTGGAATTGTAAGGTTAATGGTACCTAAACTAATGTTTTTCAACTGTGTCTAAAAAAACTTAGATATACTGAAACCAGTCCCAGAAATTATGATTCAAAATATCTGGGGAGGGACCCAGACTTGAGTATTTTTAAAAAAGCTCCCAGATGATTTCCATGCACGCAAAAGTATGATGGTCACTGCCTCCCACTAGGCGTGGTCGTAACAGTCCACCCTACACTGTCCTTATTCACCGTCCTATTCAGCCCCATGGCAACGCAAGCCTGTGTGAGACACAGGCACTGATATCCTCATTTTATAAATGGAAAGGCTATACCACAGAGCTGGACAGGGATGGAACTGGTATGCAGGTCTTCTGGCCTAATCTCAAGTGTGTTTTGATCACAAAACTGCTGCCTCTCTTCTCCTAACATAATGAGAATTCATGCCAAAATGGAAAAGGAATTGTAAGAAGTGGCAAATTTTAGCAGTTTACATCATCCCAGCCAGGATATTCAACTTTATAGAACTAGCATTAGAAAACTGGATAATAGACATCAATAAATAATGAGTTGTAAGTGTCCATCTCTCTCCTTTTCTTGTCAATAAAATGGGAATAATGGTGGACCTTATGGGGTGGTAAGAAGCAAAAGAAACACCTGTAAAAGTGTTCTGAAAACTGTAAAGCACTTTGTAAATATAAGACAGTATTAAATAGAGAAATCTTTTAATAGCAAAATCTGTGAGAAAGGAATCTTGGTTGACATAATAAGTTCAGTCTACTCTGATGCCAGAAAAGGGCGAAATTCAAACAGGGAACTCATTCTTTGGCTTTCCTAGTTTAAGGTAGAAGATGGAGGTGGTTATTAAACTCTTGTGGCAGCATCCAGTACAGCAGTGGGACCCAGGTGTCAGCAAAATGGGTCTTGCGTTGTTCTCTGAAGTGAGTCCTCTTTATTTCTTTTAAAATTGTTTGGTGGCTGCTCCCCCAGAGGTGTCAGCATTTGAGGGAAGATAGGAGAGAGAGTATCTTGTTCCCCCAAAACCCAATTCCCAATGATGTCAATGACTTATTAATACTCACCACCCTCTCCTGTAATCTGGTTCTCACATTGGCTTTGCTAATCATCTTGATAACCGCCACGTTTCGGCTCCCAGCCAGATCTCACTTCTGAGCGCTAGGCCTATGTATTTGATTTCCTGTTGGAATATCTGCATGGCTTCCCCACTGGACCTTAAACTCAACATCTACAAAACTTAACCTAACATCTTCCTTCTAAATGTGCTTCTCCTCTTTTAGTCCCTAAGTCACTGGAAAGTGTTACCACATATCCAGTTTCTCAAGTCAGAAAGCTGGGTGTCATGCTTGACTCTTCTCTTTCTGTCATTGCTAAACCAAATTCTGTCCCTTTTACCTTCTTACTATCTCCCTATTCTTCACATGTCTCATCATGTTGACTTTTCCCTAATTCAGATGACTTTCATCTCTGGTTACCTGTAAAAGCCTTGTAGCACATCGCCCTGACTCCAATGTTGTCTAGTTCCTGTCCATACTCTACATTGCACCCAAACAGATCTTTTAAAAACCAGAATCTAATTTTCTTCAGAATTCTTTAATGGCTTTTCATTGCCCTCATGTGGAATCCAAATTTCTTAAAAGGACTTCCAAAGACATATTTAAATGCCCCCTATTGATCTACCCTAACTTATTCCTTGACACACAACCTCCTTACACTCAATATTCAGATTCTACTAAACCAGGTTCTGTTTTGTGAACATTCTACTGTCCATGCCTCGGGTTCTTTCTCTGGGAGCTCTCCTGAACAGCCTTCACCTGGTCCATTTACACACCCTTTCTGGTACACTCCTGTTTCTTTTCTAACCTTCTCTGATTCCCTTTTGTTCTGCACTAAATACCATACTCAGCATTTTCATAGACGTTCTCAGAAGAGAAGTTCACAGAAGCTCCATAATGGGTTGTAAGTGCCTGGTGACTTATTTCATCTCTCTACCAGAATGATTTTTGAAAGCAGGGCCTATCTTTTGTCTGATGTGTGTTGCTTATCATAGTAACGAACTCAGTGGGCATTGAACGAAGTAATACGTACGTGTCAGCTGCAGCAAAGCATAGCTATCTGGAAAGAAGTGGAATGTTTCCACTGAATCATTTTAATTAGACATTAGTTGCAAATGTCAGGTATTTAGGGTAGAAATAAAATTCAGAGACAATGAGGTGACATTATTATTGGAAACTTATAAACTCTGAAAACCGTAGGAGCCAGATTGAATGAAACATTGGGGGATTTTTGCTCATCTTCTGTCAGTTTTGGAAATAAGTAAAAAAAAAAAAAAAAAAAATTCCATCCTCCCAGTGGTTCTATTGGTCTCCTCTGTTTATAACAGAATGTTCTGTTTTCAGTGACGTTACAAAGATAAAGTGTAGAAATGATCCAAATCCTGGGTCTGCAGCTTGGGACTTTATGTGTGTACATTCACTGCTCATGAAATAATAAAGTCTTATGCTGATTCCATTTCTTCAAAGTACAGCATCAAGGAGAAAGAAACTGGATTTGGACTCAGACTGAGCTGATTTTGATCTCCTGCCCTAGCATATACTAGATATACGATCTCCAGCAGAGTATTTAATTTTTTAGCCACCCATTTTTCTCATCAGTAAAATGTAATAAGAGCTACTACATACCTCACAGAGTTGGGTGAGGGTTATATGGGGTATGTAAGAGTAGGCATTAAACAAAATATACTTCCTTTCTTTGAAGATGATATTCATTTTTAACTTAAAAAAATAATTGAATTTTCAAGAGCATAACATGCCCTTGGGCTAGCAATACCTCATCTAGGAACTGTATCAAAATACCAATAAAAGTGTTCAATATGTAAGTAGAAATATTATCCTGTTACTCTTCAAGCATTATTTTTAATTCCTTTTGTATGTTTACAAATAAACATCTTAATGAACATTTTAATGAAGTATACTGGGCACACAAAACAGTGCAATGACTAACAAATGTTTAGCTAGTTGAATTATTACAAAATGAACACACATATTTTAACCACCACCCAGATTATTTTTGCCTCCCTTTGACCTTTATATGGGAATCACACAATCTGCATTCCTTTTTGTCTGGGTTTCTTTCATTGAGCATTGTGTTTGAGATTCATGTGACAAGTTTTTGTGTTGCGTGCTGTGAGATACTGTTGTGTTGTATGTAGCAGTTTATTCACTTTCTAGTTGTAGAGTATTCCATTGCATGAATGGAGAAAAAAATTATTCATCTGTTATACTACTGGCAGACATTTGTTTTTTTTCTTGCTTTTGGCTATCGTAAATCATAAATTATACTCTTCTGGCTGTTGTTATGCATGTCTTTTCATTAGTGTAATATGTATTTCTTTAAAAACATATATAGGTGGAATTGCATGATTGTAGATTATGTACATGTTCAAATTAAGTGAGTACTGCCAGTTTTCCACAGTGCTTGTGCCATTAAGCCTTCCCATCAGCAGTTTGGAGAGCTCTGATATTACGATATTGTGCATTTTTAATTGTAGCTTTTAAGTGGGTAGTGACATCTCATGATCATTTTTATATTGCATTTAATGACTAATAAGGTTGAGCACCCTTTTGTATTTGAACAGTCTTTTGAATTTGTTCTTTTGTGACATGAATGACAAAAGTCTCTTTGCTCATTTTTTCTTTCCTATTGGATTACTATTTTTCTTGTTGATTTGTAAAAGTTCTTTTTTTTTTTTTTTTTAATACTGGTTTGAGGGCTTTGTCAACTATATTTATTGCAAATATCTTATTCCATTTGATGTTTCACTTCTTAACCTTCCCAACAGGCTCTTAGTTTTTAATGTATTCCTGTTGGTCAGTCTTTTCCTCAGTGGTTAATGCTGCTGAACACATCTTTGCTTATCCAAAATTTATATTTTCCAGTTATCTTCCATAAACTGACTGTTTTACTTTTAAAACAATCTCTATTAGCCTAAAATTTAATTGTATATTTATGGTTTGACACAGAAGTCAAGTTTTTTCTTTTCTTAGTAACCAAATATCCAGTAGATGCAGCACAATTTCATTTAATAAAAATTGTTCTATTTTCACTGTCTATAGTGTCACCTTTGTTATAAATCAAGGGACCATATATAAACAATCTACTCAAAACTCCTACTATTTCACTATTTTAGCAATTTTTGGTCTGTTTGTCTGTCCTTGCCACTTCACTTCATAGTGCCTGACATTCACTATATATATATATAGTGTGTGTGTGTGTGTGTGTGTGTGTGTGTGTGTGTTGAATTAATAAATGTCAGCTAAAATAGTGCATAGTTAACTGGCAAGATGGAGAATGTTTTTTCTAGAATAATTTCAGTAAACAAGTATCAGATGAACAAATATCAGGTATTTAGAGTAAAAAAACTCCAGAGTTTATTATCAAAATAAATAACTTTATGATATGTCTTGATATCTGGTGATTTAAGTGCGTCAACCCTGTTCTTCTTCAAGGATAGTCTTGGCAATATTAGGCCCTTTGTATCGCCACGTAAAATTGAAATCCACTTGCGAGTTACACAAAAAATGCTATGAATTTTTAGTTAGCATCACATGGTATCTACAGATCAGTTTAGAGAAATTGATTTCTTTACAATATAGAGTCTTCTAATCCACAATATTTTATATAAAATCCTTCCATTTATTTAGGTGTCTTTTAATTTTTCTCAATAATGAGTTGCAGTTGTATGTGTAGAAGACATATATTTAATATTATCCTCACCATTACCAATTTATAGCTTACTTCTACTGTGGTTATAGATCTTTTGTTGTTGTTATTTCAGTCTTTTGAAATTTGTTGAGACTTGCATCAAGACCCAACTTATGGTCAATTTTGGTCAATGTTTTATATACTCTTGAAAAGAAAGTGTGTAATGTAGTTGGGTTCAGTATTCTAGAGACATCAATTAGGCAATTTTGTTAATGGTGTTCTTAATTAAGCATTTTTATTTGGTATTTGTATAGATTGGTGTTTGCATGGTATATTTTCCCTACCTTTTATGTATTTGTGTACTTAAAGTTTCTATCTTATAAGCAGTGTGGTAGGTAGAATTTTCAGGTGATCCTCAATGGCCTGGCCCTCACCTTTGTGCAATCTCTTCACCTTAAGTGAGAGTGGAATCTTGAATATTATAAGATATCACTCTCCTAATCATGTATGTATATGGCAAAAGGGATTTTGCAAATTTAATTAGAGTTACTTATTGGTTGACTTTGGGTTAACTAAAAGTCAGATGGGCCTAATCTATGACATGACCCCTTAAAAAGCAAAGAGTTTATAGGTGAATAGCAGAGGGGAAGACAGGGAATCAAAGAATGAAAAGGATCAGAGCAAAAGATATTCCATTCGGAAGACAGTGGAAGACAGTAGAAACCACCTGGGAAGGATTTGAAAGCATTCTCTATGAGCTGAGAGCAAGCCCCAGGTGACATTCAGTAAGAAGTGGAGACTTCAGTTCTGAAGTGGCAGGTAGAACTGATACTGTTTCTTTCTACCAACAATATCAATGAGCTTGGAAGCAGAATCTTTCCCAGATCCCCCAGGTAAGAGTGAAGGATAGCTGACACTTTGATTTCAGTCTAAATAGAATCCTTTCTAACCTGCAGAGACTTTTGGCATGCAGAACTGTGAGCTAATAATTGGGTCTTATTTTGACCCACAAAATTTGTGATAATTTATTATCCATCAATAGAAAAGTAATACAAAATAGTATATATATATATATATATATATATATATATATATATATATATATATAATATATGATTGTCCATCAAGAGTTGGACAATCTTATTTTTTTCTTGGATTCTTTAATTTGTGTTTAATGTAATTTCTGATATACTTTGAGTCTAATTCTGCTATGTTTCTAATTTATTTTTAATTTTCTGACTTGTTCTATGCCTTTTATCTTAGCTTTCTTGCCTACTTCTAAAGACATGTTTTTTTACTCCAGTTTCTCCTCTCTCAGTCTGCTAAATACACAATCTTTTGCTTTTTCTCAGAAGTTTCAGAGTAGATTACGATATGCATTCTTGACTTATTGATGTCTAAAATAAAAGGTATAACCACTTCTTCCCACACAGTATAAAATCTTAGGACACCTTAATTCCGTTTAGCAAGTTGTTGTGTTTTGTGCTCCTTTTGTCTTTTATTTTAATTGTCTCAATATTTAAACCATGCAAAACATTATTAACTAAGTTTTATGAAGTGAAAATTCATTTATATATTGCCAAAATATTCCTTATTTCCTTGTATCTATTTTGTGTAATTTTCCTTTTGCCTAAAAATAGCCTCCTGTTTTCAGTGTTTCTTTTAGTAAATAACTGCTAATAATTAATTCTTCAAGTTTTTGTTTAAATGAATGTTTTTATCTTTTATTATTGAATATTTTTTCTTTATTTACTGAATGTAGAAATCTACTTTAGCAGTTTTTTCCCCACCACTGTGAAGATACCACTCTATTGTTTTCAGCTTCCAATAGTTGTGTTAAGACATCAGTTGCCATTATTATTATTACTCCCTTGAAGAAAATGTATCTTTTTTGTTTCTGGCTGATTTTATATAATTTTTTTTTTTCCCCAACAGTTTTATGATGATCTGCTCATGATGATTTTCTTTCTATTCTGCTTGGGGTTAGTAGTGATTCTCTAATCTGTGACATCGGGTCCCTTATCTTTTTGAAAATTTCTTGGTTATTTTATCTTAAAGTATTACTTCTGCTACATTTTCTCTCATCTTTCCTTGTGCATGTGTGTGTATCTGTGAGAGATGACTTCATAACTCTTAAACTGTAGCTCTTCAGAAATCCCTAATGAAAAGTTTCTAATACTTGCCAAATTCTCCACTCTTTGGAAAAATGGGACTCAATGTTTTGGTTCCACCTGTCCCATGAGCTCTCAAAAGCTCAGTTTAACTTCTTAGCCTCTCAGCTCCTATTTTCTGCTCATCTTTCTAGTCTTTTAATTACTCTGAGATTTGAATCATCAATTATTCCGAGGGGAAAAGAAAGTACCAAATGTCAGGCTAACCTCTTCTGCCTTACCTCAGGTACTTGGCCCCGGAAGTCTTCAGTGCCTCGGAATCTTTCTGATGCCTTCAAACATTTCTCTCTATTTAGAACTAGCTCTAGATTTACATATATATCATTTATTGGTCTATATCTACCAATCAATCGATCCAATGATTGATTCATAGAACTTCAGGTTTTCTAGATTTTCTCAGTAAAAGATTAGCCTGAAACAAGCTTGTCTTCTGGAAGCAGAAAAAAAATTTCAAACATTATATGTTATAACAAACTATTGGGTAAAACCTAAATGTTCTTTTGTGGAAAGAAGGGTGGCTTAGTAGGCTATGATATCATCAATCGATGCTCTGTATTTGTTTCTTTTTTATTGTTTATTCATTTTATCTACTATATAATATTCTACCTCTTGAATATGCAACATTGTTTTTTAACAATTCCATGATTTTTTCCCCCCTAAAGCTTTTATTTCTTTTTTTTTTCTTTTTTTTAGTTTCAGGTGCACAAGACAAAGTAATACTTAGATGTCTATCTTTTATATCCTTCACGTTGTGTGAACCCCCCCTCCCCACATCCACTAACAATCTGACATCGCACAGAGCCATTACATTTCCACTGTCTCTATTGCTAATGCTGTACTCCGCTTCTTGTAAGTACATACATAAACATATACATATACATATACATATACATATACATATACATATACATATACATATACATATACATATACCTACATATACATACAAACTTGTAGTTGACATTCATTATTGTTTAACTTCAGTTTCAGGTGTACAATGCAATGATCAGGCATCTACATCATCCCTGAGGTGGTCTCCCTAATGAGATAAGTGTCCATCGGGTACCCTACAAAATCTTTACATTATTGATTACATTCCCCAAATTAATTTTCAGAACCCCGTGGCCATCTTGTGGTTACTGACTGTTTTTTAATCCCCTCACCTTCCCTCTTATCCCCCCCCCCCATCTAGCAACCCTCAGTTTTTCCTCTATGTCTCTAAAACAATTTCTGATTAGTTCATTCACTTATTCTTTTCTTTAGATTCCACATATAAGTGAGATCATATGGTATTTGTCTTTCTCTATCTGACTTATTTCACTTAACATAACGTTCTCTAGGTCCATCCATGTCGTTGCAAATGGAAATATTTCTTTCTTCTTTATGGCTGAGTAATACTCCATTGTATAAATGTACCACAGTTTCTTAATCCAGTCTTCTACTGATGGGCATTTCGGTTGTTTCCATGTCTTGGCTATTGTGTGTAGTGCTACAATAAACATAGGAGTGCATAAAGATTTTTGAATTAGAGTTTTGGATTCCTCCGGATAGATACCTAGGAGTGGAATTGCTGAATCATAAGGTAGTTCCATTTTCAGATTTTTAAGATACCTCCATACTGTTTTCCATAGTGGCTGCACCAATCTGCAATCCCACCAACAGTGCACAAGGGTTCCTTTTTCTCTACATCTGCACCAACACTTCTTGTTTGTTGATTTATTGATGACAGCCATTTTGACTGGGGTGAGGTGGTATCTCACTGTGTATTTTATTTGCGTTTCTCTAATGATTAGTGAGTTTGAGCATTTTTTCATGTGTCTGTTTGCCATCTGTATGTCCTTTTTAGAAAAATGTCTCTTCATGTCCTCTGCCCATTTTTTAATTGGGTTGTTTTTTTTTTGGAGTTGAGTTGAGTGAGTTTTTTATAAATTTGTGATATTAACCCCTTATCAGATATATCATTGGCAAATATCTTTTCCCATTCAGTAGGATCCCTTTTAGTTTTATTGATAGTTTCCTTTGCTGTGAAAAAACTTTTTAGTTTGATGTAATCCCACATGTTTATTTTTTCTCTTACTTCCCTTGCGCGAGGAGATATATCAGTAAAAATCTTACTCCGGGTAATGTCTGTGAAGTTTCTTCCTATATTTTCTTCTAGGAATTTTATGGTTTCAGATCTTACATTTAAGTCTTTAAGCCAGTTTGAATTTATTTTTGTATATGGTGTAAGGAGGTGGTCCAGCTTCATTTTTTTGCACGTGTCTGTCCAGGTCTCCCAGCACCATTTATTGAATAGACTGTCTTTACTCCACCATGCATTCCTGCTTCCACTGTCATAGATTAAATGGCCATATAGGCATGTATTTATTTCTGGACTCTCTATTCTGTTCTATTGATCTATGTGCCTGTTTTTATGCCAGTACATGCTGTTTTGATTACTGTAGCCTTTTAGTGCAATTTGATGTCAGGTATTTTTATACCTCCCACTTTGTTCTTATTTCTCAAGATTGCTGAGGCTATCGGGGTCTTTTATGGTCCCATATAAATTTTAGGATTACATGTTCTATTTCTGTGAAAAACGTCGTTGTAGTTTGATAGGCATTGCATTGAATATGTATATTGTCTTAGGCAGTGTGGACATTTTAACTATATTAATTCTTCCTATCCATGAACATGGTATGTGTTTCCATCTATCATAGTAGTTTCTTAAAATTTTTTTGTATTTCTGTGGTGTCTGTTGTCACTTCTCACCTTTCATTTGTGATTTTATTAATTTGGGTCCTCGCTCTTTTTTTTAATGAGTCTGGCTAAAGTTTTGTCGATTTTATTTATCTTCTCTAAGAACCAACTGTTGGATTCATTGGTCTTTTGTATTGGTTTTCTGGTTTCTATTTCATTTATTTCCGCTCTGATCTTTATTATCTCTTTCCTTGTACTCCCTTTGGGCTTATTTTGCTGTTCTTTTTCCAGATCCTTTAAGTGTGAAGATATACTGTTGATTAGTGATTTTCCTTGTTTCTTTAGGTAGGCCCTCAATGCTATGAATTTCCGTCTTAGGACTGCTTTGGTGGCATCCATAGATTTTGGGTCATCGTGTTTTCCTTTTTGTTTGTCTCGAGATATCTTTTGATTTCTTCCTTGATCTCCTGGTTGACCCATTCATTATTTAGTAACATGTTATTCAGCCTCCATGAATTGGTGTGTCTTCCAGTTTTTTTCCTGCAGTTCATTTCTTATTTCATAGCACTGTGGTCAGAGAAGACAATTGGTATGATTTCAATTTTCTTAAATTTATCAAGACTTGTTTTGTGGCCTAACATATGGTCTATCTTGGAAAATGTTCCATGTATGTTTGAGAAGAACGTGTATTCTGCAGCTTTGGGGTGAAATGCTCTGAAAATATCGATATAATCCAACTGGTCCAATGTGTCAATTAAGGCTGTTGTTTCCATATTGATTTTCTGTCTGGAAGACCTGTCCCTTGTTGTCAGAGGTGTGTTGAAGTCCCTTACTGTGATAGTGTTACTGTTGATCTCTGTCTTTATGTCAGTCAATACCTGTTTTATATGTTTAGGTGCTCCTATGTTGGGTGCATAGATGTTTACTAGGGTACTGTCCTCTTTTCGGATCGATCCTTTTATTGTTATATAGTGCCCATCTTTGTCTTTTAATATGTTCTTCATTTTAAAGCCTAGTTTGTCAGATATAAGTATTGCAACTCCAGCTGTTTTCTCATTTCTATTTACATGAAATATCTTACTCCAACCCTTCACTTTCACCCTGTGTGTGTCTTTTGATCTGAGGTGAGTCTCTTGTATACAGCATATACAAGAGTCTTGCTTTCTTATCCACTCAGCCACCCTATGTCTCTTGATTGGAGCATTTAATCCGTTTACATTTAAAGTGATTATTGATAGGTACATAGTTATTGCCATTTTAAAATTTGTAGTTAGATTGTTTTCTTCTTTCTTCTATTTACAGAAGTCCTTTTAGTATTTCTTGCAATGCTGTCGTGGTGGTAATAAATTCCTTTAGCTTATAACTTTTCTGGGAAGCTCTTTATCTCTCCATCAACTTTAAATGATAGCCTTGCTGGATAAAGCAATCTAGGTTGTAGGCTTTTGTTTTCCATCACTTTGAGTATCTCCTGCCGCTCCCTCCTGGCCTTCAATGTTTCTGTAGAAAAGTCATTTGATAGTCTTATGGGAGTTCCCTTGTATGTAACCCTCTGTCTTTCTTTTGCTGCTTTTAGGAGTCTCTCTTTGTCTTTAACCTTTGCCATTTTAACTATAATGTGTCTTGGTTTGGACCTGTTTGGGTTTATCCTGGTTGGAACTCTCTGCACTTCCTGGGCTTGTATGTTGGTTTCCTTTATCAGGTTAGGGAAGTTTTCGGACATTATTACTTCAAATATGTTCTCAATCCCTTGCTTCCTCTCTTCACCTTCTGGTATTCCTATGATGCGCATGTTGTTGCACTTGATGTTATCCCAGAGGTCTCTTAAACCATCTTCATTGTTTTTTATTCTTTTTTCTTTCTGTTGTTCTGTTTGGGTGATCTCTGCTAACTTGTCTTCCAGGTTGCTGATTCGATCCTCTGCTTCATCTAACCTGTTGTTAATTCCTTCAAGTGAGTTCTTTCAGTAATTGTGTTCTTTAGTTCTAACTGGTTGTTCATTATGATTTCTCTATCCTTCTTTATGTCATCGCTAAGCTCCTTAAACATTCTTATCAGTGTTCTGAACTCTGTCTCTGATAGGTTGGTTACCTCTGTTTCATTTGGTTCCATTTCTGGAGGTTTCTTCTGTTCTTTTATTTGGGACATGTTTCTTTGTTTGATCCTGGCTGACTCTCTGTGTTTGCTTCGATGTATTAGGTAGATCCCCTAGAGTTCTTAGTTCTTGCTGGGTTATCTTATGTAGTATGTGTCCTTTATATTTGACTTGCAGTACTTTGTTCTTCTCCTCTGCATGTGCTCCAAAGGTGACTCTTGTGTTGTGTATATTGTTCTCTTAAAGAAGATCTTTAATTGTTTTTCGCTTGTGAGTAGGTGGGGTTAACTCCTAGGCTGACTAGTTGTGAGACTTGGCTCTGCCCACCACAGGGTGTTCTGTTGCATGATGGTTGACCAGTTAAATTTGGTTTAGCCTCTATGGGCCCTTGTGCCTGTAGAGAATTCCCTCTGGGTGTGTCACTTGTAGGTCAAACCCGGTATTACACTTGTTTGGTCTGGAGTTGGCCTCTGGGTATGTTGAATCTTGTGCCTCTTAAGCTGGGCCCTGGTGTAGGGCAATTTCAGAACAAAGCAAATCACCAAGCACAACAATAGCAACAACAACAACAACGAAAAAATCAAATACATTCACATGTAAAAACAACCGACAACCCACACTCAACACAGGCAAAGATACCAAAGATATAAAAACAAAACAAAACAAAAAAAACAAAACAAACAAAAAAAAAAATGAAAAAGCAGTGCTAGTCTTGGCTTAAGCCCACCAAGTAATCTCCAGGTTGTCCACTGCTGTACCAAAGAGTCCTTTGTGTATTGTGCATGTGGTACGCAGAGTGACGTTGGGACTGCAGATTTAGATGTGTTGGGCTGAGGGGTCTGGGTGATAGTTTCTACAAAGTCAGTGCAGTTTCTGCCCTTGCCTGCACCTATGCGCACTGAGAGTAGCACCACCAGCCCTGTGTCCAGTTCTCCTGAGTCTTAGGGCACTTCTTCCGTGTGTGTGTGTGTGTGTGTGTGTGTGTGTGTGTGTGTGTGGCGGGTGGGAGTTTTCTGAGCTGCTGAAAGCCCAGAGCTGTGTCTGCCACTACTGCTGATCCCTGGGAGTGCCTCCGCAGATGTAATTGCCCCGCCCTAGGCAGGCTAGAAAGGGTGGGTGCTGGGGGTGGAGGAGTCTTCTCTCTCCCAGCCCAGCTGTGTCACACTCCTCCTTCAGGGCAGAAAAGGTGGTGGCTGGGGGTGGAGGAGTCTCTTCTCTCCTAGCCCAGCAAAAATCACACTCTTCCCAGCCTCTTCCCTGGGTCATAGCTGCACACAGGTCTTCCCAGAGCCTGAACACTAAGGCTACTCTGTAATCTGACACTACTCCTCAGTTCAGGGGCCAGTTTAAGTCTCTGGAAGGGCTGGGTAGGATTGGAAGAGCGGGGGAAGGGGCCCAGGTATGGAGTTTGTGTCCTTTGTCCAGCCTAGGGCTCAACTGGAGGTCTCAGCTGAAGTTATTGCCTGAAATGCTGGATATGCTGCCCCCTCGGTGGGAGAGATCAGCTGTGGGACGCAGGGAAAGAGCCCACCTCCTGGGTTTTGTGTTCTCTGTTCCACCCTGGGGTCCCCTGCGTCTCTGCAGCTGCAGATGCCGTCGGTGTTTCTACAGCTGCAGATGCGGGCTGCATCTCCACTCCGCTCCCTTCCCTCTTTCCCTGCTCACCCAATTTGCCCACCTTCAAGTAATCCTTGCACGAGTCTCTTAGCTGTTCTGTGTGATGAGCAGAGAGTCCTTTGATGGGTTATAGATGCCCCGTTTTTGACAAGATCTGGAGGAGAACTCAAAAAGTGTGCCCCGCTGCCACCATTCCTATGACATCACTTTCTGTATTTGTTTTTTTAAAAGGACAAAATTAAACCCGTACATCTTGACCTGTATACATTAATGTGAAAAGATGTCTGTAATATAATGTCAAGGTAAAACAATTTGTGTTCCCGAGCAGTAGGCATATTGTAAACCTATTTTTATTGACAGAAACAAACAAAATACTCTCCAAAAAGTAGGTATGATAAATTGTGTGTGTGTGTGTGTGTGTGTGTGTATGTGTGTATTTATATGAGCATATAAGCATAGATATTTTGGAAGGATTAATGTATACCCAACAAATATTAGTATTTGGTTATTCCTGGGAAATGGGATGAGATGCATTGAGATGGATAGTTTTTACTTTTTTTCTGTATTCCTGGGAAGTATTTGAATTTTGATGCACTTACATCATTACTTTTGGGTTGTTTTTGAAAAATAAAGTATTTTAAGGACTTACATGAAAATACTTGCCTTTGACCCAAGTTAATTTTTGTCACTTCTCTATCTTATTTTATTTTATTTTTATTTTATTTTATTTTATTTTTATTCTCTATCTTATTTTATTTTATTTTATTTTTATTATCTTATTTTAATTTTGGTCACTTCTCTATCTTAAACAGATAACTTTATGCTAAATCTGCTTCACCTCTGAGACTCCTTCATCGGATGTACCTAGAAGCTGTTCTTTTGATTACCAGAGATTCACCAGCATCAAATCAGACCTTATTGCTTGGCTAAACAGTATTGATATCTGTAATCCAGTACATTGATCCAGTTTGGAGAAATTGTATTGATATCTCTCAACTAAGCCCAAACACTGACTATGTTCTGAGAAATCCAGTGAATTTTTTATAAGCACCAGTTAATAGTGCTAGAAATGGTCACGTGCATAGGGAATGGCCACCTGGGTAGCTTTAGCATTAGTTGTGCATTGCTAGGATATTCCCCTAATTCAATTCCAAATTTCCCTCGATAACCTTGTAGGAGTTATACAGATTTAACCACCCTAAACTGCCATTCCACAGGGTAATAAGGGAGGTAGGAATTCCATGGTTGTAAATATGGACTCAGCTTATGAGAACACACAGCTCCATCTTACCATAGCTCTAGGTACTTCCTGTGCCAAGATCATAAATTTTTTATCAAAATTCAAAAGTCAGGCCAGTATTGTTGCAAAGGATAAAAATCATTAGCTGTATTTTATATTAGGTTATAAAGGGGCACTTTATATTTATGATTCCCAGAAAATTAGTTCAAAGTATAGCTCAGCATATGTAATCTTAAACAAACCATAGTGTCTTTCCTGTACAATAAAAAATATTGTGTAATTTGTCTAATAGTGAGTTTTCTTACTGAATTTTATATAAAAATCAATACATAAAACAACTTAGCAAAATATAACAATATGTATATTATTAAAAATACATGGTATCTATTGTCTAAATACAAAATTCTTATATTACTTGGGGATTGAATTGAACTGGTATTATTTTTCTCTCACTTAAAAAATGTCCACAGTAACTCAGGCCAGGGCTGGTGCAGCCACTCCACAGTTACCAGGGACTCAGACACCTGTAGCTTTCTAGTCTTCTATCTTCGTCTGTGATCTTAATTCTTCATCTTGTCACAAGATGAAATCTGTCTATGTTTCAGGAAGATGAAAAGAAGGGTGAAGGGCAAAGACAAAAGGAAAAGGCCAACCAAGTTTGTCTCTTTATCAAAAGCTTTTCTGTAAACTAGTCAACATCTTCTGATTTAATCTCAGTGACGAGGACTGTGCCATAAGAACCACATACAGTAGAGGCTGAGATACATGGTTTTTAGCTTGGTACTTTTTCACCACCACCAAAATAAGGATGGGTTTTACTTAGTAGGGAAGTAGAAGAAAATGGATATTTCCCAGGAAGGGAAGAAAGGAAAATGGGTATTGTGCAGAGAACCAGCAGTCTCTGTCATTTTTTTTTCTTCATCTTCATAAGGCCCTGCTTAGTGCCAGGACTGAATTCAGTCCAGGTAAGAGAAGGTGTTTGAGCAGTTGATCAGGATTCATCATAATAACTGCACCTGACACTTTACGCATATGTCTCATCTCTTGGAAATGTTTTAATATTATTCCATTTGAATTCTATTAAAGTACAAGTCTGGTAGGCAATATACCACAATCTAGTTAGGCTTAAGGGAAAACTGAAGACCAGAAAGATTAAATTACTTGACCAGGCAGGACCTTACAGAAAATCTGTGAGTTTTAACTTGGATTTTTAACTCAGAATAGAATGATGAAATGTAATTCCTGTTATTCTGGCCCACACTCATTTTAATTAGGAGTATCTTAATTTCTGTTGTCACACAAGCTTTTTCTCAGAGAATATTTCATTCTGTATGCTTCCACTGATGGACCAACTCCCACAGGGAGAAAAATGGCACATCCTTATGCTCCAGAAGTATGAAATTTGGATCAATTTCATCCTCTTTCAAACCCTCTGGTGGCACCTGTTCCATAAAGAAAGTTCCATTTATCCATGTTCCTATGCAGCTAACACCTCGTGGGTCTATAAATGATGTGAAAGCACCACACTTTCTGAATAATCAGTTTTCCAGCTGGGAGCAGATGGCTTATATTTCACACCATCACCGGCCACTCCTTGACAGCTATGTCATTAGAATATGGTGAGATAACCGTAGCTACCCTTTGGATAATCTTAGAAATGTATAGTAAATAGGCTGCTTAATGTTGAGTAACAGCTTAATGTTAAGTAACTATATAACTAGGGTTGTTTGGTTATAGTATTCCCAAATAGAAAGTGGTAACATTCCTAATGTTAGACCAGCACATTTAAGTTTTCAGGATCTTCCTTTGCCAAAGTCTCGTGTGTGTGTGTGTGTGTGTGTGTGTGTGTGTGTGTGTGTGAATCTGATCTGTCACAGTTTCATAATGAAAGGTATAAACAGATCCTAACACTTCTCTTTCCAAAACTTTACCTACCCCAGAATTTCAGGCAGAGTTGAAATATAGTCACACCATCCCATTCAGATGAGAGTAATCATATTTTTACAGTCCTCCAGATAAAGGGTGTCTGCAGCACCCCCCAAAAGAATTATTGTAACATGCAACAGATCTTGTTGGAAGGAGAGCATTATGTAACTAAATCACAATACCCTCATTTACATTCCAAATGTGTGTGTGTGTGTGTGCGCACGCGCCTGTGTGTGGTAGTGCTTATCAAGTTTGGTGAGTATTCTCCATAAAGATGATCAACTTTTACCCTGGACACAACTGAACTTTTAGAGATGTTTGCCCCTGATCAAGCAAGACAGGTATATTAGGCAGTGGTAACAAGAAAGCTAAAAGTCAGTAGCTTTAAACACCAGTGGTTTTTTTCACTAAAACTCTGTGTTCATTGAAAATGAGCTGACAATCTGGTCTTCATCACTGTTGTCCACACACCTGGACCTGGCAGTTAGAGCAGCAGTGGCTCTGGAACAATGGCAGAATGAAGACGCAACATGAGGAAGTTCATACTAAAGCTTCTGACTGAAAGTGCAACACATAACTTGTAATCAAATTTCATTAACCAAAGAAAGTCACATGCCTACACTTGAGTTCCCCAGGCAGCGAAACAAACCTGCGAAAGAAAACCAGTTATTGGGGATGCTCAAACAAGACTTTTCTCACCCCAAATTGTGTCTACTCTCCTTTATGCACAGAAAATATATTATTTCTTCCACAAGGAACAGAATCCCTTTCCTAAGTCTTTAGCCACAGAAAAAAGCTCCACGTCCAAGTTCTCTGTGTGAATCCTAGTGTTCTTCTCAAATGCTCTGGAGGGAGCTCCATTTGTTCCAGGGACCAGTGCATTAAAAGGTCAAGTTTTCTTCCCCATCACAGACTCAATATTCAGTTGAGGAATGGAGAAAGGACAAGATTTATACCCACTACAAGAGTGAAAGAGACAGAAGAGTCACTGGTTCATAGCATATTCTGAAATCTCATGATACAGACATTTTGAGGTGACTACCCAGCACTGGCTACATAATTTGCAGGGCCCATTGCTAAATGAAAATGGAGGATCCCTTGTTCAAAAAATTAAACACAAGCATTAAAACATGCATGGGTTCTTCTGAATTTGGCACCCTATGCAATCTGCACAGATCTTATGACCATGAAGCCAGGTCTGACCATAGGCAATGTTCCTTAATTGAGGGTTCCTCCTCTGGCTGTGGCTGTGGTTGCCTAAAAACTTGGTTTTTGGTAGCTTTGGGTTTTAAATTTTAATAGTTCCTCCCTATTCCAATATCCTTTTGGCTACAGTTCAAGAGGGCATTAAGGAAATATTGGGTCCTAAAGAGATTTCAGTCTGCTTCCTATTCATAAAAGTTAGAGGCCCAATCATTTTAATGTTTGAAAAGTGTCTTGTAGTCCAAGCTAGAAGATTTGGCAGTCTAACTATTGTATTAGTTTCCAGGTGCTGCCATAACAAATTACCACAAACTGAGTGGCTTAAAACAAGAGAAATTTATTCTCTTACAGGTCACAAGTCAGAAATCAAATGTTGGCAGCGGTGGTAGTTTCTGGAGGCTCTGAGAGAAAAATCTGTTCCATGCCTTTCTTTTAGCGTCTGGTTATTGCTGGCAATCCTTGGTGTTCCTTGGCTTGCAGATATATCATTCCAATCTCTGCCTCTGTCTTCACATGGTGTTCTCCTCTGTGTATCTAAATCTATGTCTATATTTTTCTCTTCTTATTAAGGATACCAGTCATTGGATTAGGTGTTCTTATAGGAATTGGATTAGGTGTCCTAAATCAGTATGACTTTGTCTTAATTTGATGACATCTGCAAAACCCCTATTTCCAAATAAGATCACATCTGCATGTTCTAGGTGGATGTGAATTTGGGGGTTGGAGGCACTATTCAAACAAGTTCAACTATCAAAGATTAAGGCAGATGTGAGGCAACTCCAAGTGCCTAAAGTCATACTCATAATTTTTTTCAAGATGTTATTGTCGATCTCCACACTATTATTGCTATCTCGACTCTTATAGGAGTTTTTGGTATTATCATACCAAAAATTAGTTAATCCATTCAGAAATTTTAATGAGTGTGAGGGTTATATCTTTTATTTAATTCCTTTCATGAAACTAAGTTTTAATCACGCATTGTCACTACAAATCTTTCGTATTTTCTTTTGCACTGCTTGCTGTTGAGAAGCATGTACCTTGTCAAGCCTGTAAGTCCTTGTCTTAGCTAAGAATACCATAACAGAATGCCAAAGACTGGGTGGCTTAACTGACAGAAATTTTTCACAGTTTTGGAGTCTGGGAAGTCCAAGATCAAGGTGCCAGCTGATTCAGTTCTTGGTGAGGACTCTTTATGGCTGCTAGATGGCTGCCTTTTTGCTCTGTCCTCACACACTCTCTGGTTTTTTTTCTTGTAAGGACACTAATCTCATCATGAGCTCTTCTAACACTCATGACCTCTTCTAACCCCAAATACCTTCCAAAGGCTCCATCTTCAAATACCATCACATTGAGGGTTAGGGTTTTAACATATGCATTTTGGAGGGACACAATCCGATTGATTACAGTTCTCAAATTTTTATACTCTATGTTTCCTTTTATTCATACGTACATATATGTTACTTCTTTCTTATATCTCTTTCAGAATCTTATCAAATTTAAGTTCATTGTACCCAAGAGATTACACTAAGATTCTGACTTTAAATTTCTTCACCTAGAACTAAAATGTTATTTCGTACTTTACTGCTTTGTAAATTATAAAGGTCGCTATTTTAACAAAGTTTGACTGACGTGTAAAAAGGATTGCCATCCACTCAAAGTCCAATAACAGTTTCTTAGCTACTTCTGTCCAACTCCTCATTGAATGCAACACATTTTAGTAAAAATGTTATGGAGGGTGCCAAAGCATATAATGATAAAGAATAGTCTTTTTAACAAATGGTACTGGAACAACTGGATATCACATGGAAACAAAAGAAGTTGGATCTCCAATTCACACTAAAAATTAACTTGAAATGGATTATAGATCTAAATATAAGAATGAAAATGATAAAACTCTTAGAAGAAAATATAGGAATGCATCTTCATGACCTTGAATTAAGCAATGTTTTCTTAGACATGACACCAAACACACAAATCACAAAAGGAAAAAAATAGATAAATAATTTGACTTCTTCAAAAAGAAATTAAAGTTTGTGATTCAAAGGACACCATCAAAAAAGTGAATGATGGCTTATAGAATGAGAGAAAATATTTGCAAATTGTTATCCTTTATTTCTGATAAGGGAGCTCAATCAGAATATATTTAAAAAATCTTAAAATTCAACAATAAAAAGACAAATAATACAATTTATAGGCTCTGAATAGATAGTTCCCCAAAGAATATATGCAATGGCCAATAAACTCATCAAAATATGTTGTCATCATTAGTCATTAGAGAAACGTAAATCAAAACCAAAATGAGATACTACTTCATACCCACTAGGATGGCTAGAATAAAAAAGTGTATAATTATAAGTGTTGGCAATGATGTGGAGAAACTGAAACACTCATGTTGATGATCAGAATGAAAAATGGTAGACACTGTGGAAACAGTTTGGAAGTTCCTCTAAAATGTAAACATGGAGTTACCATAAAATCCAGCAATTCCACTCCTAGGTATATATGCAAGATAATTTAAAACATATGTCCTCACAAAAACATGCACATGAATGTTCATGGAAGCTTTATTAATAACCAACAAATGCAAACAACCACAATGTCCATCAACTGATGAATGGATAAACAAAATAGTATATCATACAATGAAATGATATTTATCAATAAAAAGAAATGAAATACTCATACATGTTACAACATTGATATACCATGAAAACATTACATTTTATGCTTTCCTTCATATGAAATGTCCAGAATGGGTAAATTGATAGAGACAGAAAGTAGATTAGTGGTTGCCTGGGGTGGAAGGGGAAACAGGGAGTGACTGCTAATGGGTATGGGATTTCATTTTTGAATAATGAAAATGTTCTAAAGTTAGATTATGGTGATGGTTGCACGACTCTGTGAATATACTAAAAACTACTGAAAGTTACATTTTAAAAGAATGAGTTTTATGTTTCAATAAAGCTATTATTTTAAAAAGTGTTTTGGCAGAGCCTCACTTCTGTACCATTTTTTTTAGCAGTCATGACAGGCTCTTATACTGTAGTAACAACTCCAGAATCTCCATGGCTTCTTACTATAATATATCTCTAACTCATGCTATATGTTGATGATACATCACCTGAAGATTCTGATCAGTTTCATTGCTATGTTCATTCTTGGACTCAGACTAAGTCATAGACACTAGTAAAATATTGTGGGTCAGCATGAGACAAGAAAAAGAGAGAATAACAAAGCATACCCTGGCTCTTGAAGCTTCTACCTGGAAGCGACACACATTGAATTGCTCATGTCAACCAGAGGCATATCACCTGGCTATACATGAGTTCTATTGGGCAAGAAAGTATAAGCCTGCCATGTGCTTTGAAGCAGAGAGAACAAAATATTTGTGTACAGCCTTAATATTTATCTCTAACTTTGCATAAAAAGATCACAAGTTGTTCTGTTTTGTAGTTACACCTAACTGTCAGAGGGTTTGTATGTATGTGTGCATGTGTGTGTATTGGATAGTTAATACTGTGTAACAAAATACCCCAAAACACAATGTCACACAACAATAAGCATTTTGTTTTTTAATTGCTCATGTGTCTGTGGATTGACTGAAGTGACTCAGCTACACATTTTGAGGCTGGAATAAAGACCAGACATACTCTAGGGCATATTTTTTCATGTGGGGGAACCAGAAGTGCAAGAGGATCAAATGGAAACAAGCAGTGCTTTTAAGGTCTCAGATCAGACAGGCACAGTGCTATTTCCATCTATATTCCATTGTGATTTTGTGTCACTGTGTTCCAAAATGATCTCATGGCCAAGATCAGCATCAATGAAGCAGACATACACTCTTCACATGTTGTGAAAGGGTGAGAAGATCTTTGCTAAATAATCATCTAATCTACCACATTAGATGCCAGGCCTTGTTCTAAGCTTTTTACAGATAAGGACTCATTTTATTCTCACAACAAACTCAAGAGGTGGATACCATACATTACTTTTCTCCATTTTCACAAAGAAGCACATAGGGGAGCAGAACACTTAAGTAACTTTCCCAATGTCAGAAAGCTTGTAAATGATGAAATCATGATATGAACTCAGGCAAGCTTGTCTCATTTTTCCACATTCTTTATTTCCTATATATTTATATCCATCAGTGCCCAGTGACTTTATCACATCTCTTACTGAATAAAGTCCAAAATTTAGATTGATACTACTCTAACTTTTTAAAGAAAGAAGATAGCTCCTTTCAACTAAAATAATTGCAAGATGTTACTTACCAAGAGTTTAACTTTCAATATTCAGTGCACGAAGAAATTAAACATGGGCAAAGGCAAATACTACTTTTAGAATAATTTGTATTTTACTAATTACAATGATGTCTATAATCATTTGATAGAAAAGTAATATATGTGTGTGTGCTCACAAGACATTATTCATTCTATAGACAATGCTTTAAATCCATTTAGATTTTTGAACCTTCCCAGGTATTCAAGTTCCACTAGTTGGGAATGATAGTTTGTGAGAATTCTTCTACAATACCAGAATAATAGTCTGTATATTTCTTATTAGTTTACACTAGCATAACTGTATACAGAAATAGGAAACTAACGACCCAGATTGAAATAATATTATACTACAAAGATTTGGTGTGTAATATCATTCTTGTCTTGGCTCATGCTGCCTAACTATTTAAGATCTGAGTAGATGTGTGCAATAATTCCTGCCCTAGTACTAAAGGAGTAAGGAAACAAAGGGCATGATCTGACTTTTCTTTTTAAGTTGTTGTTTACTTTTTCTTATAGGTTGTCAAACAGAATTCCCTAGGTCAAATTTTATTTTTAGTCAACAGATCTCTTTTTCTCTTTTCAATAACAGAAGCAAAGCACTGAAGTATTTTATACTTTTGTTTAAAAAGAAAGATTGTAAGGAAGCTAGATGTATTATATTTGGAAACCTATTTCACAGGGGTAAAAGGAAAAAGGAGTTATTCTGCAAAGCTTGGTGGAGAAGAATGTGGTTAGATACAATTAAATTATGAGGCATAAACCAGGTAAGGTATAGAATTTAGCCATCAGGCATCATGCAACTAAAATGGGAGTCTACACCAATCATGATATTAAAAGTCATTGTAAAATTTTTTAGAAACACTTTGGCACATAGATTTCTCCCTTTCTTCCCAATCCCTGGGTATTGTAAAAAATCCATGGTTAATTTTAATATGTATATGAAGCAGAGAGTAGATGTCAGCACAAACATGTGCATTCACTTATGGGGTAGATGGTATGTGGATATGACAAATTTAATTGAGACAATCAGTTTGCATTTGGTAGGCACAATATTTCCAAACTTTAGCTGCAGGTACGATCCTAGTGAGGGTGTCCAGTGAAAACCATGTGATGTGGACTCAGCTTTAGCACTGGTGGAGACTCCAGGTTCGCTCTCATCCCAAGGGACCTGCCAGTTCAGATTCTTCTCAGCATTGTGGGTTTCTTCTCTTCTTTCTATTTTTTGTTTTACAAATACATATTTACACCCGAACTTCTATATATTTGGTGAAGGAATATGAAATCAGTGACTGGCCCATGTTCACCCAGAGGTTAGTTGTTTTTTCTCTTTGACTTCTCATTTAGTTAATTAGGTTAACTAAAATAAAATACCCTGGAAATACATCTACTATTTTGTAGGTTTTGCCCTATGTCCTACTTTTTATTATCTAGAATCTCCAAAAGTTCTAGAGTGCTTCACAGTGTTTTTCCCCCTAACTTTAGTTATCAAAGTTTTAGAGAATATTTGGAAAGGAAAGTAAAAGACAAAATTAGAATGTCTGCACACAAAATAGGAAGTCACTAGTGAAAAGCACATAATGCACTCTGATTTAATCAGCACCAAGGACAAGGAAACATTCAATGAAAATGCAGGGTGATGAATTTACAGCAGCTAAAATGAAATATGTGCTTTTGCAGCATGCAGCAAGTCTGTTGAATTCTTCTTTGGGAAATCACAGATGCGAATAATACAATATCCGTTGCTTGACTCTCTTTGCCACCTGCTTCTTCCCTTCAGTTTGTGGGTCAGTACATTAGTCAGGAGATGAGCGACCACGAGTCTCTAAGATGCCAACACAACATTGGAAAGAAGATGAAACATTTTTGTCAAACACACTCATCAGCACTGGTTTACTTCCTGAGGGTTTTGTGAATAACCACAGAATTGTTTGTGTCCTTGTATATTTGCCAACATTTTGTCCCAAAACCTTAGTTTATTTTTAATCTCTGTGATTAGTATTATTTTTTCTTTCTTTTTTTAATTTTCTGGTCTCACAAATCCTAAAAATCCTTAAAAACAACTATGCTTTCATACATGGGAAAAGTCAAAGTGTAGATTTTTCTCTACTATTTCATAACAATAAGACCTGACCTGACCCGGAAGTGTGCAGGATGAGGCCGGTGGGGAGGTTGCTTTGGAAACTGTGTCCTTTACTTCCTGTCTTGCCTTAGTTTGCTTCTTATCAGGGATACTGCACCATTTAAAACTCCTATTTAAGTGACAGTGGCTCAATGCCACATTTGTCACCTCTGCATAAGGCTCAGAAATTTAATTTTTTTACTTTAAAGATCCGTTTTTTTCCCTTTAAGAATGGAACTATAATTGACTAAGAAAAATATAACATTTAACATCTCATATGCAAGTTTTGCATTTGAGAACAAGGTAAATCGATGCTATTAATTCGTTCTGAATTTTAAAACCAACTTTAAAGATTGAGAATACTGAAGAAAATATATGAGGGTGAGAAATACTACTCCATACTATTTTTCTTTTGCTATATATTTAATCAGAAAAATATAAGAACAACTCATTTACTTGGAAATAATTAAACATGCATCAATGGGAATTAGTTCAGGGGTCAGCAAATTGCTTCCTGTTTTTGTAAATAAATTTTATTGCAATTAAGGCAAGCCCATTTGTTTACATATGCGTATTTGGCTGCTTTTGTACTACAATGGCAGGGTTGAGTAGTTACAATAAAAACAATATAGCAAGCAGAGCAAAATATATTACTATCTGGCCCTTTAAGAAAAAGTTTTTCAACTCCTGGATTGGTTATGTAAGTGATGATTCATCCAACAATAAAACACTATGTCATATCAAAAATGATGGTCACACATATATATAAGTACATTAGTTTCCTATTGCTGCTATAAAAATATTTCAAAAATGTAATGCCTTAAAACAATACAATTTTATTATTTTATAGTTCTGGAGGTTAGAAGACCAATATAAGTCTCAGTGGGCTAAAATCAAATTGTCAGCAGGGCTTTATAGTTTCTGGGAGCTCTAGGGGAGAATCTGTTTCTTTGTCTTTTTTAGCTGTTAGAGGCCACCTACACTGCTTGCCTATGACCATTTCCTTCCATCTTCAAAGCTAGCAACAGTGGGTCTAGTCTTTCTCATGCTACCATCCCTCTGGTTTTTCTTTTCTGCACTCTTCTTTCCCTTAGTATCCTGTGATAACATTGGAACCACCTGGGTAATCCAGTATCATCTCTCCATCTCAAGGTCAACCGATTAACAAACTTAATTCCATCTGCAATCATTCCCTCTCTGCCATGTAACCTAACATATTCACAGGTTTCAAGGTCTGAGGATATGAACATCTTGGGAAGGAGGGACTGAATTCTGGGCATTAGTCTGCCTACCATAATGAGTACTAAAAATATTCACAATATTCTATCATTTGGGAAAATATAACATAAAACATCAGGTACAATATGGTTCAACTTACAATGTGTTGTGAATAGAAAATATTCTCAAAAGGTTTATGGCAAAATATTACAATTATTTTCCTTGGAGATGGAATTATGCATGATTTTTACTGTATATTTTTTAAAACTCCAAGAGTTTTAAACAATGATCACTTGTCATTTTTATAATAGAGAGAAATCTAAATGCAAATAATGGTAACTCAGACAAATTACAATGGAAATTTCAGAATAGGCAATTTTGCAAAAGAAAACCATTTTTCCTACATATATTTTTGTAGGGTTTTTTTTTGTTGTTGATTGTTTGGTTTTTTTGTATGATGTTAGTCCTTTAACAGAATCAGATGCCTCATACTTTCAAATTTTGTGTAAGTTCTATGCCGTCCCTAATCCAGGTGCTTCCCAGAGGGGCTTTATTTTACTGCATCATGGATAATCCAATTCTATTCTCCTTGGACTAGGATGTCCCAACCTGCAGAGAAGTGGAACCACTTGAGTTTTCATAAAGAGATCATTCTTTTAGCATTGTCTTCTTTCTTAAATATTTAGTACTTTCAAAGTCCCAATTAACTGATTCATACCTTTAGAAATTCATCTGCATACGCCATAGAATATCTACAAGTCATTCCAATGCTTGTTCTACTTGAAGAAAAATTGGCTTTCAAATTCTCACTTCTGTTTGTCTTTGCAACTCCTACGTACAAATACACTATTTCACCTTTTTTTTTTTTTACCAGCTATCTATCGTATGATGGCCCCCTTTTTTTTGATAGAATAGTTTGTTATTTGATCTTAATCTGTTATTCCAGATGATCTTAAAACTTTATAATTTCTTCCACTCATGTTACATCTTGTATGAATTTAGCTTTATTTAGTAATCAACAAGCATTTATGGTATACGTACTATATGAATATCTTGAATACTATTATTTTGATGTGCTGTTGTTGCTTTGAATTGTTTTGTAGCTGTTGCCTTATCATAATGTCAACCAGAGCAGTTGTGGTACTTGAAATAAAAACATTTAATTTAAAAGTGTCAGGTTAGAGACCAGTAGAATGTTTAAAGGATTCACAATAGAAAAGAAACAAAGTTAAAAGGGAAGAAAGAATAAAAGAAGCAGAATGCCTTTAATTGCTTTGAGTTTAGGCTTGTCTTATTCATTACCTTCGATATGGCTTAGGAGACAATTGTTATTTCTGTACCTTTATCAGGGAAATGAGCTGAAGAGTGTGTGAACCTTCCCTTCATATTCTGTACACTACCTAGCACATTATGAGTTCTTGGAAGAGACTAAAGAGGAGACTGTTAATAAAACTGAGAACAAGATTTTTCTCAGAAAGTTAGAAACACAGGCAGTAGCCCTGACCTAAGATAAAAATAAATAGAATAAGGCGAGGGGTGCTTTGGTCAAACAACTGGTAAAAGAGAATCTAAAAAACACTACCCTGTTTCCCCGAAAATAATGAGACAGGTTAGTTAGTATGATTACTAGGTAGATAGAGAGGTCCCTGATGGAATAAACAAAAAGCAGCTATATCCTGAAACTCCAGGCCCTGGAATGTCTCCTTCACTCCAGGACAGAGTCATGAAAATATGCCTTAAATAGATAATCTCAAATCCCCTCTGGCCGGACAAAGGAGCAGAGCTGATAGATAGGAATGGGTTGGTTCGTTAATCCCTTCAGGATGAGCAAACAGGACAAACCTGATAGATGAATCCAATTAGAAGGCTCCAGCCCCCTTCCCCAAGCGGGCAAGGGAAGGTATAAAAGTAAGAGCTTTTGCCTCAGTCACGGGCACCCCCATTCGGGATCCCCTCCCGCTTGGGAGCTGCAACCTCTTCTCCTGCCTCTAATAAACTCTCCTGTTTTTAAAACGTTTTGCCTCTCCCTGGTCCATCTTTTCATTCTTCAGCTTCACGAGACAGGATCCCTGCCTACACTCAGAAACTGCCGGCAGATCCAACATCACCTACAGCATTTAGGGAGTCACAGGAAAATATCCCCACATCATTAAGACCTTGCTGGACAATCGACTCTAATGCGTCTTTGGAGCAAAAATTAATATAAGCAAAATAAGACTGTGTCTTATATTAATTTTTGCTCCAAAAGACACATTAGAGCTGATTGTCCAGCTAGGTCTTATTTTGGGGGAAACACAGTAGATGTAATTTGACTGAATTCATTTTGTGTGATTAGCCTAGCAAAGAATGATTTATTAATAATATTCAAGCTGGGGGAAGTTATATTTTTAAAGTGACTAAAACTTGTCAACAATAAATATTTCTCAAGCCTCTACGTAGATGCAAGAACTTTGGATATTGATCTTATAAACCTTATCTTTAAAGAAACAGAGCTTACCACTAACTTAAAAGAAAAAAAAATATCAAAGAACCTAGTAACATCTATGTTAAGACCTTTAGTTTTCAGAAAATCAGTAGGGACTGGAACCATCAGTAAAGGCTCAATGGCTGAGAGGAAGTTAAGTGCTGAGTTTCAAAGGCTGGGAAAGGATACATGCAGGATGAGATGTGAGGGTATGCACGGTGAAGGGATTTCCATGACAAAATCAGAAGACAAGCAAGTGTACAGCCGGTTATCCCAATGGCTTACTGGCGCTTGTCTGAAGTTGGAAAAACATGAAACATCACATGAAATAAAAATATTTAAATTTGTACTTAAACAAGCTTATCTATTTGTTCCAAAAAGGATTCCCACTTGCTGAGAGGCAAATACCTATTAACACAACTAAAAGACAAAAATCCAATATTAAAAGAGGTGGAATTTATACCCCAAAGAGTTCTGCTTACTGAAAAGAACCAAGCTCTGAGCTTCCTAGGACCTAAGAAAAATAAGGAAAGCAGAAATGATAAGTTATTTTCTTTTTTAAAATGAGAATCGGCGTGTTTTCCTTTCCTTCAGCCCTTAAGGAATTTGTAATAAAAATATTGAGTAACATGACGAGTAATGCCTGGAGAACAATTGAAAAATGCAGGCATTTTGTAGGTGATGACTCTTCTTATATTCCCACCAGGTGAGAGCAAAGTGCGGTGGGGTAAGGGCCAGACTGTGAAGGAAACGGTGAATGCTGGGTTTGCTGACGAAAGTCCCTGGCTCTTTCTCTATTACATTTACTTTACCTTTAGGTCAGGGCTGCTACGTCAGTGTCTGGCTGATAGAGGACAATAAAATTCCCTCACTTACTAATAGTTTTCTCATTAGTCTCTTCCAAGGAACCATAATGTGCTACTTAGTGGCCAGCATGTGCAGGCAAGGGTCAGGCACCCTTCCGTTAATTTTCTAATGCAGGTGGGAAAGTAAGTATTGGATCATAATCTATGCCGAAGCTAATGAGAAAGAGAAAGCTAAACTCACAGCAATTAAGGGCATTCTGCCTCCTTATTCTTTTCTCTTTTAAACAGGTTTTATTGTGAATCTTTGTGTGATTCTGCTGGCCTTTGTTCTGGTATTTAAATATGTATTGTTTTTATTTTAAGCACTGCAATTGCTCTCCTTGATAATATTGTTCTCTTAATCTTCAGTTACAAAATAAGGCAAAGAGTGCGGAGTAGTTTTTAAATGAAGACATTTCCTGTGTGATGACACTGCATTGACATTAGTGAGAGCTAAGGGTATCTGGGCAAGAATGGGGTCTGGAGAACCCTTTGAAGGGCAAGAGGAGAACATTTGGCTTTTTGTTTTAATAAGTACGTAATAAGAACATTTAAGTGACTGTAGAATAAAATAATCTGTAATTATTTCAAAGAGTTTTCTAAAAAGAGGTATATTCTCTTTTTTATTTTTCCTTCTAATTTGGAAAAAGGCTGAGGGCGAATAATATATAGTTAGAACTGTGATTTCATGATATGCCAAAATAAGTACCAAGAAACAGCTACATTTATGGCGTTTATGTTAAGGCCTATTACTGGTATGCAAATTCCCAGCCAATAATTGTTTTCATAATCAGGCCCAGAGGCATTACCATGGAGGAAGTAATTATAAAATGGTTAATTAAAAGTAATTATAAAATGGTAAATTACTTTTTATACATCCTCATATATTGTTCAGTTATAACTTAATCTTTGAAATACTGCAATGGCTGCCTCCCAAGAACACGCCACCCTTCAGGGAAACGTAGCTTGACAGCCAGTAACAACTGCCCTTTTAAAAAACTTTGCAAACTCAGTTTCTGGGACCTTCCATCTTGACAGCTGATAAACTTTGGACATTTGAAATGAGAGGCCTGGGAAATTCAGATGCCAAAAGGCCCCACTGGGCTAAAAATTTGGGAACCAATTTCCACACAGAATTAAAATTTATTTTAATTACTGAAAGTTATATTCCACAATTTAGCTGCAATTTTAAAGAACCATAAAAGTTTAAAATACAGAGTATAGTGAAAATCACTGTTAAACGATACAGCCAGTGAATATATCTAGCCAGGAGAAGTGTAATCAGCTTTATGGCCTGCACCCTGTTTCTTTATGTGACATTTTACACTTTTGGTTGAGGCTAGCTAGATAAAATTCAGAATGCCCAGTTAAATTTGAATTTTAGATAAACAATGATTTTTTAAAAAAGTATAAGTATGTTCCAAATATTACAAAAGGCACACTTGTACTAAAAAATAAAAATTCATTGTTTATCTGAAAATTCAAATTTAACAGGGCATCCCAGATTTTTATTTGCTAAATGTAGCAAGTCTATTCTGGTTGCTATAGTAAAAACATCTTTTTACCACCACACTTCCAAGCTTATTATTGCTCGTAGAAGAAAACACTGATATTTTCCATATTCACCTTACTGAATTCTCTCATCAGTTCTCTGGGTTTTTCAGGTATTCAACCTTACCTTTGGCAAATAATGATGTTCTTGCCTTCTCTCTTCTAATGTTTGTAGGTTGCATTCCTTTTTCTGGTGTGATTGCACCGAATAAAAATACGAAGGCAGACTTAAATAAGATTGGTGATGCTGGGGCTCTTTGTGAAACCCGTTGTCTCCAGGTTAGTATTTTCCTTAATTTCCAAATTAAACAACGAAGGGTCCCATCCCAAGTTCTGGGTGAGTTCCAGCTCCTACTGCACTATTTCTGAGGTTTCTGGAGCTTATTTTCTCATGGTGATTTTGTCTCCTTCAATTTTGGATCTGATGTAGTCTGCGTACACACTGTGGTCTCCGCTTCTGCTCCCTATGGTGACATAGTGCCAATAGTGCTGATGTGTGGTAGACACCGAGAGCAGAAGGAAGGGCGCTTATAACAAACACAAATCTGAAAACAACTTAAAATTCGCTAGCAGGTGTCATTCTCTTTAACTCCCACATGGGATATCTCCCAGGTCATCTCACGCTCCAGAGATTGCTGTCTATAACCAATTTGCTGCACTTCTCATTCAACTCTATAGTCCTCCTATAGCCCCTTTTTCTCTTCACTCAAATGCACTCAAGAACTATTACGTGTGTCACTCCCCAAACACATGAAGACTTCAAATACATGTTACTTTTTTTTCTTTTGTTTGCCAAAAAATTTAGGCTACTTGAATAATTTTGCATATACAAAAAAAACAAAAAAAAACAAAAAAAAACTTGGTGTATTCATTAAGAAGTTAATTTTGCTAAAAGGCCATCTTCCAGTTTCTCTTCTATTAGCAATGCAAAGTACTGCCAAAAGAGTGAAATGACAGGTTTTCTTTAATTTGGGCAAAATCAGATTCTAAAGCAGGTCTCTTCTGGAAATGGGAGCAGTAATTGGAAGATGAGCTCTTGTGCCATTTACAATTGTCTTGCTTCTGACTTTCATGTGTCTTCTAATTATTTTTTTAGGTATTAATTATAAAGTGGGCTATTCTTTGAGATAAATGTTTTTGTTATGCTGAGGAAGTTCTTGACAGCAGTGGTGTTGAATTATGTCAAATTGCTTTCTGATATCTATCAATACAATAGCCAACATTCTTCCACTCCCATCTTTGATCAATTGGGTTATATGATCTTAACATATTTCCTAATACTAAGCTATTCTTGATTTCCTGGAAGATATTTATTTTAGCTGTGATCTTTTAATTGAATGCTTGGATATTCTTATCTACTGCTAGGGCTCATCTGATTCAGCAATGTTTCTCACACTGTTCTAGGAAATAATCAATGGTTCCCAAACAGAAGTACCTGTAATCAAATAAGCTTGAGAAATCCTTTTTAGGGAAGATACACAAAACTTGTCACCATATTAGAGCCTCAGAGAAATACAAAGTTTAAACATCTGTTTTCATGTTTTAAGTGATTGAATTAACTTATTTGTACAAGGGAAATACAGTCCATAAAATCAACTGGAAAGTTTTTCTAAGCTTTACAGGAGTTTGTGTATCAGGTGAATTTTATGGTTTCATAAATGTTTGAAAGAATTCTTTAGTCTAACCATTTGTATGCACTGCTGTTTGTGTGTGCATGTGCATGCATGTTGTGTTGATTCTTTCCTTGAAAACTTTAAAAGTAAGGTTTCTGATTTCTCTGGATATAACTATGGTAAGCTTCATTTTCATGGAAATAGATCCATTTCATCAAAGTATTTATACAGAACTACACAGAATGATCTATATAACATAGAATTATTTTCCAGCTCTTAACACTTTCTTATCTATCACTCTAGAGTTAGCACTCTATTATTTCCCTAAATTGTCATTTCAATTCTTTCAATTTTACTTATGGCTCTAAATGTACAACATAGTGAAACACCTTTAGCAAATCATCTTACTATTTCATAGAGAAAATAGATGCTACACAGAAAAGTCCTTCACCTTATCTATTGGGTACTTCCTATCGGTATTTGAGTATTTTCAAATTTCTTTATCTTTAAAATACAGCCCAGGTGGTTCTAAAACATGTTCTCAAAGTTTTTCTAATACCTCTCCCTTCAGAATGGGGCTTAATTCCCCTCCCTTCGAGTGTGTGCTGGACTTGGCAACTTGCTTCTAACAAATAGACTAAGGCAGAAGTGATGGTATGTCACTTCCAAGATGTGATTGCAAAATGACTATCTCTTCCATTTTGAGTGAACACTCCCTCTTCCACTCTCTCTCTCTCTTCCTTGGATCACTTGCTGGAGGTAGCCATGCCCATGTTGTAAGCAGTTCCATGGCAACACCCATGTGGTGAGGAACTGAAGCCTCCTGCCTAAAGTCACATGAGAGAGTTTGGAAGGTGAACCTCCAGCCCCAGTGAAGTCTTTAGAGACTGCAGCTGTAACAGACAGCTGGACTGCAGCTTTATGAGCGAGACCCTGAGGTATAACCACCCAGCTCAACAATTCCCAGAGTCCTAAGGCTCGGAAACTGTGTGTGATAATAAATGTTTGTTATTTTAAGCTGTTATCTTTGGAGTAATTTGTTACACAGCAATGGATAGCTAATATGCCTTCTTTCAACCTCATATCTTTCTACCACTGCTACTCTACGTCTCTATTTCTTTTCATAGAAAATCGTTGAAATAAGAATCTTAATGGGCTTAAGGACATTTATTATCTCACAGAACAGTATTCTGGGCGCACATATCAAGGGTCGGTTCAGGTCAGTCCTCAGAATGTTGCTCTTACGCCAGCTCCTTCAGGATTCCATTTTTTGCTGCAGTTCCAGACATCACCAGCAGGTGACAGTCTCAGAGGCAAAATGATCCCATTTGATTTCTCTTTTTAAAAGTGAGGAGAACCTTCTCAGATTCCCTTCAGCAGACAACCTCACATCTCACTAGTCAAAGTTTTATCATGAGTCGTTGGAAGTAGGGTGATCATACTTAACTTAAAGTAAACCCTCCCTGCTCAAGGTATTTAACTAAGTGTTTAGTGATTAATTTTTAAACTGGTATTCATACCTACATTATACTGGTGTCTGCAGGTACAAACTGTGGATGGACATTATTTTTCTTCCTTGAACATCTGCTTTTCTTTTTATTCTTTTCGATCCCATTTATCAGACTTCAAAATTGTTTGTTTCCTTAGAATTCCGCAGAATCCATTCCTGTTTCTTCCACATTGTCTTGATATTTAATGCCTTGTAGAGCTGGGCAATATTATCTCCTATCACTGGGAGGATGACTACACAGAATGATCTGGAGAGAATATTAATTAGAGGAAGATTGCAAATTCTATTGTGTGAATTACTGTCCGACTTTGGTCAGTTTGAAATTTTGTAAAATTAATGTATTTAAAATGAAAAGTACGCCTAAATGATACGTCTTTTTGATTCTGAAAGCATCTAGCTAGAGTCAGCCAGAAGTTAATTTTTATAATGAAACTGGAAACCTTTGACATGATAAGTTGTATTTGATTAGCCAACCCCAGTATTTTTAAGCTCCTGTGTCATGGATAAAATGGCAGCCATATATTGTGACACAGAAATGGATTTACCTGAAGATGTATACACTGATAGGTAAGGTTAAACAGAGAATATCTGATAAATTTGACTAGTATATCTACTAATGAGAAATATCATTTTACTGTTTTAGAATTGACACTCTTGAAAATATAATTAAGAGATAGTGGAGGAAAAAAATATATAATCCACAATAAGAGTTGTATAGTATTTAAAAAGCCTAAACCTTATATATAGCCTTCTTAGAATATAATTAGAGTTGTATAGTATTTAAAATTATATTATTATTATTATATAATTGTCCTATGCAGTCAAATTGTGAGATATTGTCTGAAACCTGAACACCTAAGTCTGTTATTATTCTCTGCACTAAATTTCCAGATGCACTAAGTGATGTACTTTGCTATATCTATTAAAGACATTGGTGCTACTTATTGAGTGCAATAACAGATACCAGGAAGGAGAAGGTAAATTTAAATAAGTCTGGGTAGTGGATTATAACAGGCAAGCCCTAGTAAAATCATATGAGGTCAGACAATTAAGTTCTCAAACTCATGCTAGAAAAAGTGCTACATACCTCATTGCTGAATATCACTATGGTCACCTTCAAGGTACTCTTCTTGGAAGCTATGCACTGACACCAGCACCTAGTCCGCCCTTCAAAGCAATTTTGGAATCCTTTTTCTGGAATGGCCATCAGAGCTGTTGTCGTAATACACTTGATGTCTGGACTGTCATCAAAATGTATTCCTTTCAATATTTCCTTTATCTTTGGGTAAAGAAAGAAGTCAGTGGGGGCCAGGTCAGGTGAGTAGGTAGGGTGTTCCAATACAGTTATTTGTTTACTGGCTAAAACTCCCTCCCAGACAGCGTAGTGTGAGCTGGTGCATTGTCATGATGCAAGAGTCATGAATTGTTGGTGAAAAGTTCAGGTCATCTAACTTTCCATGCAGCCTTTTCAGCACTGCCAAATAGTAAACTTGGTTAACTGTTTATCCAGCTGGTACAAATTCATAATGAATAATCCCTCTGATATCAAAAAAGTTAGCAACATGGTTGCAAGAAGTTCGCAAACTTAATGTCAGATCTCTATAATATTTAGCAACTTCCTGTAGGAGGTAACCTTAGCTTTGTCTGGTAAAGGAACTAGGGGGGATGTGTAGGCCACACCTTTAAAGACTTGTTAGTCATTTGTCAAGGACTTTATTGGGAAAGGCACTTCTGAGTCTCCATTTGTGCAGGGAAAGCAGGAGCCTGCACTCTGAGTGTAGTCTGTTGCTGAAAAGAAACAAGTACTAGCTTCTTAAGACTTATACGAGTCCTCTAGTATCTGCATAACAAACTATCCCATAACTTAGAACCTCAAAACAATGATGTTCTATTTCAGGATTTTGTGGATCAGCAATTTGGGCTAGGTTCAGCTGGGTAGTTCTGTTGTCCTCTCCTTGGGTCACTCAGATAGCTGCAATCACTTGTCAGATTGGCTGCAATCTGCCAGCTATAGAGACCCTGAGCTGATAATTTTGCCTCTGCTCACCTGCTCTCTTCCTCTGATAGCTCAGTCTTCCTCACACGGCTGTCTCAGGGCAGCAAAAGTAGGAAAGCAGAAGCCAGATGATCTCTTGAGTCCTAGACTTGGAAGATGTATAGCAGTGCATCTGCCACATTTGGTTGGCAAAAAAACTCACAAGGCCAAACCAGATTTAAGGAAGAGATAAATAGATTCCTCCTCTTCATGGAAGGAGCTTCAAAGAATTTGTGGTTATTAATGCAGATGTGAAAGCACCCAGGGAGCCAGTGTGCAGAAATGGGAGCGGTGGCTGAGGGACATGGGCTCAGCACAGACGCGGTCTGCTGTGACAGTTTCTCACTTCTCCCCAGTGTTCAGTTCCTGGCATATGGCATCTGCATGAGTTATTTTGTTATATGGGTGAATAAAGGACCATTCACTAAAAGGATAAAAACATTTTATTTAATCTGTGTGCCTTTGGGGACTCTTCATTTAAATAGATTAAACTTTTTTTTTTTTTTTTAAATCTTTCCTTGGGATCATGTATCCTGATATCCAATTTGGAAAATCTGATGTTCATGGTAAACAGCTGGATCTAGAAAGCTAAATAAACTTATAAACATTTTAAATTAGCATTAGACACATAGCAGACACACACAGTGCCTTGTTGAATTAGGTTAACAGTAGAATGCTAATTAAAAGCAAGGAGACAGAAAAATCAAAATAAGGGAAAGGCTGATTGCTTAGGATTAGTACTACATGTACTCATTTTTGGACTTCAATGAAAGGGAAAGAGAGAGAATATTTGTGCATTTACTAAGTTATTGCGTACATTATTATCTCATTTCATCCTAAGAAGAATCTTGTAGGGTAGACCTTATTACCTATATTTTATATCAGGTAACTCATCTGTAGCTTAGAAAGGGCAGGAGACTTTTCCAAGGATGTGATGTGTGGTGATGAGGACTCTCTCCTTGATCAAACTTAAGTCAGGCTTCTCTGAGCCCTCTTTTTGACTAGGCCTTGACCTTGGCCCCTGTCTTTGTCAGACCTGCATAATGCAGATGTAGTGAGAATCCTGCTAAGTCAGTTTAGCAAGAATTCTCCTACCCTTGGTGGTTCTTCTTAGTAATCTTCCTACCACTGACTCCCTCATTTTGCCCTGTGGCTATAAACCCCTAGCTGCCTTTTCTGTATTTGGAGTTGAGTACTACCTCTCTTCCTTATTGCAATAGTCCTGACTATAGTCTTCCTGACCATTTCAACAAGTGTCAGAACAATTTTTTCTTTGCCAGTGGCTGTCATCAATATGAACCAAAGTTGGGAAGATGAGAGGAAGTCTGAATAAAAGGTCATAATGTTCACATATAATTCAATATCTTTAAAATTCACCAGTTTATATTGCTCACCAGCAAAAGTATAATTTAAGGAGCCCCTTAAAATAGCATGGTTCAGGCTTCCCTATCCTCTTATCTTTGGGAAATTTTGTTTTAAAGAAATTCCGATGTTGGCCTGTATAACTACCTGAATCTCTGTTACATATGGTGTCCACCTACACTTGCTCACGAGCCTGAGCCATTCTGCTGCAAATCATCTCCTTATCTTCTGAGTACATTGACTTCTCTTAAGTCACTACTGAACAAATATTCTGTTCTTAGAGGACGGTTACTCTAGCCTTTATCTCTACTCCAGGTAGCCTCAATTCCCAGAAGGCAGATGTTATTAAGCTGTAATCTTTGATGAGACTTTAATGAAGAATTGAAAATAACACATAGATATGATAAACACATAGGTATGATAAAAAGTGATATACATCTGCCATTAAGTCCTCTTTAAGGTCCAAAATGCATGATGGTACTTTTGAGGCACCTATAATATTTTTCCTTTCCTCATCATAGAACTTTCCCCTGAATTCTAACTCACTTCCATATCATCCAGGATAATTTACCTCAATCAGTAATTGTGACTTTGAGTATATTTTGGTCCTTTGAATACAGGCCCATCAAGATAGGCAGAGCAGAACAAAATGGTCCAGCCACAATACATTTCTCAAAGTCTGCATTGGTTATCTCTTTATTCCACACATAGGATATTCCTGGTTTCATTTCACTCTGCCAGATCCAGATTTTTTTTTTTAATCCTTTCTCCAGGAAAGTGTAGACAGACATGTACTTCTTTTCTTTAGTCTTCTCAGTTCACTTCTATTTTTCTGTGAAGAATTACTTAAACTAAGCCATGTAAGCACATACATGCTTTCATATGGCACACACACAGGCACACGCACACACATACACGCACACACATAGGCACACACACGCAGCCCTCTAATTTAACAACCTCAGTCTCCTTGCACGGTGCAGGATTACTGGTAGTTTAAAAAGAAACATTTCTCTAATGATAAAATTGTCTGCAGAACTGCAACTGCATAAAACATCCACAACCATTTACATTATTGCCCTGAGAAATTGAGCTTCCTCTAGGAAGCATTCAGATATCTTTTCTGATGCTAATCTCTGCCTTGCATCTGCATAACTGAAAGGCCTATCAGGAATATGTTTTTCTGAAAACTGTGTGCCCCAGAGTTGTTAAGTTTCCAGTCCTTTAAAAGCTATGATATCTTTATAAAACATTTTTTCCTACTGTTTCTTTCTAGGTTTCAAACGTATTTTTTAAACATTTATTTTTAAACTAATTTTAGTATAAAGAATTTTCTTACATCCCTTACACCACATCCTCTGATGTCATCATTTTACATAGCCATAGTACAATTAACAAGAAAAGTAACCATGGTACACATTGTTAACTAAACTACAGACTTTATTTGAATGTCACCATGTTTTCCACTAAAGTCTTTTTTTGTTTCAGGATTCTCCAATACCAGTTTTCATTCAGAGTTCAGGCCCACTAACCACTTGTCTCACCTTGATTTAACAATCTCTAGAAAAATGAAGCTTTTTTTGATCACATAGCTGAAATGGGAACCGAGGCCTAGGATAACGATTACACTTCTGGTTTCCCCATGGATCAGTCATCCCTCTGGAGGACTTAGTGAGGGCATTGGGTGTGGAAAGAGGGAATCTGTCTTGGTGCTAAAATTGCCAAGTGAAAGTGGAGAGAATTGCATAGGTTAAGTTCTCCAGACTCTGAGATGAAGATTTGTTTATTATTAAGAATGTTCCCAGGAAATATTGACAAGGAAATTGGAAAGTGGGATGAGGAATGCCAAGTAGAGGGGACCAACGAAGGATGCCATATTGAATGAAGTCCCCTCAACTTGATCCTGTGGGGAAGCTCCAGAAACTGTGGATTGCATGTCAGAATTTTCTTGATTAGGGGTTAAGAAGCTAGACTATCTGTATGCTTTACACTCGCCAATCATTGGTTAATAGCTGCTCCTGGGGGGTTGTACATTTCCAGGCTTAGTTCTCCAGGGTTGTGAGCCAATCAACTCTGGCAACCTGAACCCAATAGCAGTCATGGATGCAGGCTGCTATGTGTGAAAGCAGACAAGGACCCAGTATGTAAGAAAATGGAGGAAAAAATATAGGTGCAGCATGCCTTTTATAGTCAAAAGAAGATAGACTCCTTTTAAAAGGGTATGAAGTACATGAAGGCTGTTTGGAAGGCAAAAGGAAAATTCTACTTTAAAAAGTTGTGAGGGAAAAAGTTTCACTATGGTAAAGGTGTTGGAGAAATACAATTAAAAATATGAAATCTTCTCCCAACCCAGAAAAACCTTTCCACAAAGGTGGTAGAGACAGAAAAACAGTTTCATTATTGAATAAGTAAGTATTAAACCAGAATGTAATGCTCATCAGATGCAATCCACTAAGAGATTTTGAAAACAGAAAGAAATCTTTTTATATAACCAAGCAGATACAACCCATTACAGTAGTACAACCCTTATTTGTGGTTTCACTTTCAACAGTTTCAGTTGCCCATGGTCAGCTAGATATATTATTAACCTAAAAATAAAGGCCAAAGTGAGAGGCAACAAGCATTTATTTGAGATTAAAAAAAAAGCTATTTGGGAAGCACTGATTCAGGCAGAAACCCAAATAGTGTTCCCATTAGGAGGGGAAGGCAAAGGGTATTTATGAAAAAGGGAAGGTGAACAATTACATCCATAGAAGGAAGACATTTGTATAGGATCACAGAAGCTAGCATAGTGATGCTAATTCTAAAGCATGTTTTTAATCTTCAGCCTGGTTGACATATTATCTGCTTTTTTGTTATCTTGGCAAACAATTGTTTGGGATACAGTGCTGTTTTAAGCCCAGTCCTAACATTATTTTGCCCAGTTTTATCATGCCAGAGTTTTGAGGAGTAAGATATGCAAGGCAATTCCTTTGGGATGGCAACTCTGACTCCACTTTAAAATAGCTCTGTTTATATTGGTTTTTCACAATATTAAATAGAAAATTTCAGAAATAAACCATTTATACGTTTTAAATTGTTCACCTTTTCTGAATAGCATGATGAAATCTCTCACTGTCCCTCTTTATTCCTCCTGGGATGTAAAGCATCTCTTTGTCCAGCATATCCATGCTGTACATACAGTAAAAGAAGATATTTTGAGAGCATGAGAGAGAAGACCACATTCACATGAGTTTAATACAGTATATTTTTATAATTGTTCTATTTTATTATGAGTTATTGTTATTAATCTCGTACTGTGCCTAATTTATAAATTAAACTTTATTATAAGTATGTAAGCATATATGTATAGGAAAAAAGATAGTATCATTAGGGTTTGGTACTATCTCTGGTTTCAGGCATCCACCTGGGAGTCTGGGAACGTAACCCCCGCAGATAAGGGGAGACTGTTGTACATCAATGTTCTCAGGGTAAATAATAACTAGTCTTCAAGTAAGAAGTCTTAACAGCACCAATGTCATGTATTTATCCTAACTGGTAATTTGAGTGACAGTGGATATTAACTGTTTGACTTTATCCAGAGTAAAAAAACAATAAACAAACTCAAACTGGTCTTTTTATGACAGGAACAAGGAGCCCACTGAAACTAGGTTAATACCTTTCCATAGAAGCTGGGAGATCTGACCACTACCTCTAGATAGTTACATTTAAAAGAGATGGTTCCTAGGTCCTTGAGAAAGACATTCCTGGGTCCTTCAGCTGACAAAAGACATTCCTGGGCCCTACTAGTCTTCAAAACGATGTACATATATTTGAAAGAGAGAAAATACTTACAAGCTTTCAAAAGTAAATACACTAAGAAAAAGAAGGAGGAATAGGTCTCTTCCCTATTTTCAGCAGAAAAAAATTAAGTCTCTTATTTTTAAGTTTTGTCTTTACCAAGGTGATGAGACTTATTGACTCCAGAATCCTAGTTTATATAGTTTTTCAGTCTGTTAAAATATATACATTAGACTTTATGTATATAGTCTTTCCAAACACCATTATGAGCAATGATACTTTAAAGTAGAATATTAAATATATTCTCCTTTTCAAAATCAACAAGTATTTGTGATACCTTCAGTGAAGATGCCATGATTAATACACTTTTAAATATGCATTTTCAACATTAACTCATATTGAGAAATGACGTTGAAACCTTGGCTCTTGTCTTCCTGAAGGAAAGACTTCAATAAAGAGACAGAAATGTGTGCAGCATGAACAGCGGAAGTTTATTAGTAAAAGAAAGTACACTCTGAGACATGGAGCGGGCTGACCCAAGAGAAGGAAGCAACCTCGCCTTACATTGCATGAAGGCTTTGATTTCTTTGGGTAGAGTGGCCTCCCCTCCTCCCTTCTCATATCTCTCTCTTTCCCTGAGGTACCCAGTCCTCTGGCATTTAGCAATGCATGTCTTTGATTTAGAGGCATGTATAAACATATCCCTTTGATTTAGGGGCATGAGTAAACATATGTCCTTGGTTTGGGAGCATGGGTAAACACATCCTTTTGGGGTGTATGAAAACCTGGAAGCCTGTTGGGCTAGTAAGGTATTGAAGGTCCTGACAAACAGGATGTGTACCCTGATAAGCAGGATGTCTTCTCTTAACAATGCATTTCTTTGATTTATGGGTATGTGAAAACCTGGAATCCTAGGATATGGTCCCTGATAAGCAGGATGTCTTCCTCTCTTCTAATGTATTTCTTTGATTTAGAGGTACATGAAAGCCTGGAATCCTACCGGCAGCTGTCAGGAGCTTAGTAACCCCAAGTAGGAGCTACAGCAAGGGGCTTTTCTAACTGGGGCCAAATTTCTCCTTCTCCTGGTCATTTCTATCTATTTCCCTACCTACCCCATCATCATGAAGTAAATTGAGCAATGTACCTGACAGGCTCAGTTACTTGGAAATTTTTAACAACAACAGTAAAAGAATCTGAAGGTAAGAGTTCAGAGTTAAAGTGCATTGAACTCTTGTGAGACAGGAAAAAACGTAGGCTCTTTATATTTTCAAAGTGCTGCCAATTTTGTAAGGAAAATATATGAAATGGGCGTAAAGAATAATAGCTAGTAAAGTGGAAAAGGTCATTTTCCCTGACATACTGTAAACCACGTATATTATAGAGATAAAAAATGGAATTTAGCAAGCAATAAGTATGGGCACATATGCGACTAACGTACAAATTCTAGTGGTTTTTAAACATTAAAGTTTATCCCATCTCTTTCATTGAGATTAAAACTTTAATGAAAACTTGGGAAGGGACATAAATCTAAAGCATAGAATAAGATCAACTACAGCAACAGTGTTCTCAGTTACCTAGAATGATTGGGGAAGGAGTTGTTGATACTCCTTCCAACTTCCCATTTCTAGCAGTTGCTCTAATTTAATTTGTAGACCTCAAGCCACTCACATTTAGGCATTTGTTACTGTCAAGGCAAAGGATGTGAAATGCAGTCAGGTTGCAGAAGATTTGGCCAGACATCAGCTTCCTTTTGATTATTATATGCACAGAGTTATTGAATATGAGACTGGACAATATCTTGGAGATCAGATAGTCCTTTTCACCGAACAAATGAAGTTTAGAGAGAAGGTGAAAAGACTTGCTCAAGGTCACATGGACACTTTAATTTGAATTAGGGCTAACACAGGTTACTATTGCTTAATAATTGTGCCTGAGTTAATTTCCCTGATTCCCAAATAAACATTTTATAATGCAAGTTTACTGGGTTTTTTGTTTGTTTGTTTGTTTGTTTTGCCTTTCCATATCTGTAGATGGTAAGTTAAGGATATGTCAGTGTTGTTTTTAATTTTTTATTTACTTAAAAACAAATTTTTAACCCTCTTTTGTACACTGACGCCTGGGCCCAACCCAACCTGGGTGCTACTCCTCTATGTTATCCACTGTCTCTCAAGGTTTGTTCCAAGCCATTTCCAGACCCATCACTTCCCGGTAAGCATTTACTCTGTATTCATAACTTGCTTTTTACCACATTCAAAAATAAAAAGAGATGTGGGATAACTGTTTTTGGAGCATTAAACATTATATTCGTATTTATTCATTCATGCTGAAAAGCTTTCTAAATGAATAGGTTATTTTTTACCTTAATAAGTCAAGTTTATTCAACATAATTTTTCATCACTACATATGAAAGTGGTTGCATTATTAACTTAAAGCAAGTACTCAAAAATACGTGTCTATTATTAATCTGTAAGTCACAGGATGAAAGATGGGCAGCATATCCAGGACTTTGGGATTTGAATAAAACTATGCCATTATCTTTATTTCCTGTCTCTTCATTTCATCCCATAAATTATAAGAAACTTTATGATCCCCAGTCTAACAACTGCAGTAAATTTTTGAAGCGGAAGATGAACCAGCCTATTTTTGTTTCTCCCCATTAATGATCTTCTTTTCCGTATCTATCTATGTTGACATTTCAGCATGCATAACTTTAAAAAAATGTTATTCGGTAAAAATATATAACACATCAACTTACTGGTGGTTTTGGCCCATTTCTATTTCATTTTCATTACACATTTTTTATTAGATATGAAAGAAGAGCCTTCTCAATTTCAAGATAATTTTTGTAGTATATTTTATAAAATTTCTTCATAAATCTACGTGCTGCAGTTATTCAAGGGTAGAGGTTTTATGCCCTAAGAATCCCAGGTATACATCACAACAATTTTAAAGTTACAAGGTTGTATTATAATGAAATGAAAATTTCTATAGAAAATCACTTTCTTTTCTAGCAATTTAACCACTCAGAATTTCCCCTGGAGAAATGCAGATATAAGAACATATGTGCGCAAGATCATATGTACAAGGATGGCCACTGCAGAATCAGGTGTAATAGCAAAACATAAGAGCCGCACAGTGTCTAGCAACAGGAACTATGGGAGACTATGCATAGCTAAGTATAACAAGTAAGATAAGATCAATATATACTAACAAAATGATTTTCAAAATATTGCTAAGTAGAAAATGAATTTGAAGAACGTTCCATGCAGTACGATATTACTTATATAATTTATATTAAAATATTATATATTATATTATATATATTAGTTATTGTACTGTGTGTATAGTCTATTTGATAAATATGTATTGAGTTTCTACACTGTGTAATGCGCTTTATTTTTTCAAAAGAGTTGGTTTAATTCCAGGCAGTACAGAATTCAGGATAGAACAAAGACTGAAGAACACACTTAGGATTCTGGGTTGGGTTTCCTCTGACCTCACAGCTAAGGTTGAAATGGCTGAGTGAGAAGAACTAAACAGATGAGCCACTGCATTATTATTATTATTTTTTACAAAAGTTTATTCTTAAATGTACAACAGACTCCAAAACAACACTTCATTCTAGCTATAGGTGGCAATAGCTCTTATGGCAGGGAATCCAAATGTTAAAACTGGAATGGAATTAAGGATCACCATTGCTCCAGGCACAAGGAACAGCTCACTTTTTGCCAGATTTCTTAATTCCACCTGTGGCCAGGGGGCCCTCCCCCGCGGCCTTCGCTTTTAACTCCTCGAGTTTCTTTTGCTTCTCTTTTTGCTTTTGCTTGAATGCCTTCTCATCCTCGTCCATCTGCTTGGCCTGCTTCTTGGGCTGCTTCAGGGGCTTCTTCTTGCCACCTTCGCGGCTGGACATGGCACCTGCCGTCCCTTCTGTAATGCACTTTTTAAGAGTGTGACTGAGGAAAAATTTGGAAGTCAATGGCATGTAAGTGAATTGTAAAGCCATTAGGAAAAGGATATAGAAAAAAACAAGTCTAGAATAATCCAAAATAAAGCAATGACAGGGGCTCTCTCTGACACAGGAATGGATGGGTTAGTATAGAGAGGATAGAATAGAGATATTTAACCTTGTATGTATGTTTGAGTGCCCCCTTTTTCTCTTTGGCACTATATTCATTTATTAGTTGTGTAAATCAGTTTGGATGCTCATATTTTACAGTTATAGGGAACATAGTATAGCGGCATTTAAATTGGATTGTAAAGCATCATAGTGGGTAGCAAGAATAGGATTTAAAATGTCAGAGGGGAACAAATATTGACACTACTCATTCTCCTTGGATGCATACAGATTTCAGAGATCACTCAAACATGACCCTGACTTAGGTCTTTTTGTCAGTCTCCTTTTGACACACATAGCAGGGCAAAGGTAGGGTTATTTTCCTCTTTCCCATTCATTTGGGGCTGAGCACTTTAAAAAGTGCCATGTAAAGTCCTCAGAGAGAACACAGTTTCCCTCGAAAGTTTGGAAAAAGACATGACCTTTGATCAGGATGAAGAAACTGACGGAAATCACTACACTCAAAGAATAAACACATTAAAAAGAGAGAATACATATAAAAAATGAAAACCAATACCTTTACAAATAACTGGTAACATATTTTGGGAGGGAAACCATATTAAAAACTATGTTAAGCTCTTTTGCTTGTGCCTGTGGTGCCGACAGGATGGCCAAGTGTTGCTGTCTTTGGACTGCCAGAAGAGACATGATCAATAGTACAAGAAAGCCCATTTGGGCATAGCCCTGAAGACCAACATTTTTGGAGGCAATCCGTGCAAAGGGAATTGTGTGGGAAAAAGTAGGGGTTGAAGCCAAACAGCCAAATTCTGTCATCAGGAAGTGTGTCAGGTCCAGCTGACCAAGAATGGCAAAAAAAAAAATCACAGCCTTTGCACCCAATGATTGTTGTTTGAATTTTATTTATGAAGTTCTTGTTGCTGGATTTGGTTGTAAAGGTCATGCAGGTGGTGACATTCCTGGAGTCTGCTTTAAGGTTGTCAAAGTAGCCAATGTCTCTCTTTTGGCCTTATACAAAGGCAAGAAGGAAAGACGGAGATCATAAGTTTTGATGGTGAAAACACAGTAGTAATAAATTTTCATATGCCAAAAAAATTTTTTTTATTGAGATTAAATATAGAAGGACACATGCCAGAGGGCAGAAAAGAAAATATAAAACAAAACAAAAACCAATCTTGACATTTAGAAAGATTTCCATTAGATGAAAAGTGTGATCACAAAACAAAAAATAGGTTAATAACCAGAAGACTAGATAAAGAACAACATGGCAAATTAGAAAATAAATACATTTTAAAAACTATCTCAAAGTCATGGAAAGAGATAAGACTAGGAAAATTTAATTCAAGAGCAGGATTGCAGTAATAATCCCCCCCCCCCAAGAAAACAATTATGAGATCCGATATCACAAAATAGATTAGATATCCCAGAAAGAGAAAGGACATCACATGAAAGAAATAATAAAAACCATTGGAGATGAAACATTTCCAGAATTGAATAAAAAGATTTGGGTCATAAGATTAAAAGTGTATGCTGAGACCAGGAAAATGAGAAACATTTTGTTCAAGTGTATAAATTCTAAGAGTAAAATATTTCCAGTTTCATCCAGGCAGGAAAACAGAAAAATGTTAATACATGTATATGTAACTTAAAAACAACAACAAAAAACTTCATTATATTTTATAATTTGAATTTACCATAATTTTTAGATCAAATTTCCACTTGGAGATTTCCAAGATATGATACAAATTCAATGGGTAAGACAATCTAGGTCAGTGTGAATGGAAATTGCCAGGGTAGAGTCACTTTTGTCATGGGAACTGAAATGGAGCAGGGAGGGGTCATGAAGAGGTTACCTTATGCTCCTCCTACCTTTGAACTTTTGAACCAACAGTGAGACCACATCCTGAACTTTACTTCCTCTTCACCATGACAATGAGAGCATGTGTACTCTTCATCTTGAAAGGAGCCAATCGGGTTCATCAGCCAGAATCCTTCATTTGCATAGAGAACCTAAATAAATTTTGACCTTGGACTTTCTTGCTTGCTATAGACGCACATCCTGTAACTTGCTTATCTCAGAGTCTCACCACCTGGACTTCACCAATCCTTTTTAAACTTGTCATGACACCATGCTAGACAGCCAGTAGGAAAAGTTCCTTTTGCTACAAACTTGTGGTGTTTGACCTTGTAAGCTCTAGCTTTCTTTTGTCTTCCCAGAGCACAGTTGGAGATGCTACCTGAATCTGTATCTCTCAGATTGCAATCCTTTAGCTCAAATAACTGCTTTTTATTCCTTATTACAGCTTAAACCCACCCCTACCCCCCTTTTTTTCGGTTGACAGCAGTGTTAAGAGAATGGCTCAAATAATAGACTGACCCATAGATCTTGGTAGGAAGGGATGATAAAATAGGCCATTGCTGACAGATAAGAAGACATTTAGGGATTTAAAGAATTGAGAAACTGGAGGTGCTGATGAGGTCAAAGAAAAAGCATAATTTTGTATTGCTTGATAAAATACTTACTAGATATTTGCATCAATCTATTTGTGTAAATAAATTACTGGGAACTAAAGTTTTAATGACTTTTAGTTTTAGTAAGATAAAAAGAAAAAGAAAACCTTTTAATAAGAATTGAAGTCACTTTTCATAAATGCAATTAGAAAAAAGTATGACCAGAGTACTTAATTCAAGAAGCAGGATTTAATTCTGTTTTGTATCCCCACTCCTCTCAGCCCATATTTTTAAGCAAAATCTCCATATGCAATAAATATAATTTTAACTTAAATTACTTCATTAATTTGAATGACAATTGCATATTTACATTCCATTTTAGTCTTTTGATACATTTAGCACTGTGATTGCAAAAATCTTTTAATAGGAAATAAATCAGGACTCCAGTTGTAACATATCAAATTCTTTCTATTGCAAGGCAAACAAAAATTTAGCTTGGCATGTTTAAGTATCATTTTTTTTCTTTTTTTGCTAGTTGTGATTCTTCACGTAATATGAGAATAAATAGTTCTTTGTCATTTTATATGCTCACATGATATTTCTGTCTATAAGAATAATATTTTATTTTAAAAATATTTTGTGACCCTTCATTTTAAATTTTATATTCCAAATGATATAATTATATAATGCAAAATAATTTTTGTTGCTTCAAATTTTTGAATTTGCATCTCCACATAAACAAAGTTTCCTAAATATAAAATTTATATTCAGGAAGCTTAACTGATACTTTCTTTGGCAAGTAAAGGTTAATATAAATATTTATACTTTTGATAAACTCAAGAGGTTAAAATCATTAATATGCTCACTGTAGCAGCAGGGTACAAAATATTAAAAATTTCAAACATACAATTAAAATAACTATGGAACTAAATTAGTTACGAAGCTGCTTTAAGATACAGTATTAAGAGAAAACAACCCAAGTGTCTACCAATAAATAAAAAGGATAAATGAAATACGGTATATATATATACAATGGACTATTATTCCATTTTAAAAAGAAATGAAATTCCGATACCTGCTGTAACATCAATGAAACTTAGACATTATGCTAAGTGAAATAAGCCAGACAAAGAAGGACAAATATTTTATGATTCCATTTATGTGCAGTACCTAGAATACACAAATTAAAAGAGTTAGAAAGTAGATTAGAGATTATCAGGGGCTGGGGGAAGAAAACGTAAGGAATTATTGTTTAGTGGTTACGGGGTTTCTGTTTGGAATGGTAAAAGAGTTCTGGAGGTGGATCAGTGATGGCTGTACAAAATTGAGGGTATAATTAGTGCCACTGAATTGTACACTTAAAAATGATTAGAATGGTTTATTTTACGTCATGTATATTTTAACACACACACAGGAGATTTTTGATAGTTATTACATGCAAATACACTTTCATATACAGAATAAAAACTAGGGCAAGGAAATATGCTGTATTTATTGATGAAAATTTAGTTACTGTGCTTATGTATTAGATGTAGTCATTGCAGTACTAATCTAAGATGATGTTCTAACAGGTCTGAACAAAATTCAGAATTTATATATTTTAGATTCTTAGGCCTTTGGATGATAGGAGTGGAATTATTTTTATTAAATAGATATTGGGGAAATTATTACAATCTAATCAGTGTCACCTTCACACTACATATATTTTAAATAAACTGTGTACTAGTATTTTCTGAGTATTGCAAAATTTCAAGTTTGTAGAAGAAGTTATTGTATTCAGGACATTTTTAGATATATAATCTTTTATTTGTTATTTAGTTAAAATTATTAGTATTTTCTGGTTTCCTTCCTTTATATTATACCTAGAAATATCTTTTCCAACTGATGAATAAATATGGAATTACATTTTATGCTAAATATTTTATGATTTTATTTTTTAAAGTTAATCTCTTAATATGTTGTATCAGTTACATATTGCACTTATTTTTTTCCCCTTCAAGTAACTATCCCAGACACATTTATTGTGTGAGTTTACATTTCACCACTAATACAAACTATCTTCATCCTATATTATTGTGTTAACTGAGTGTAATGAATCAGGAGGCTTTGGTTAGAAATAAATGATAAAGATTTATTTAAAGGTCTTAGGTTTGCAAACCAGAAACACAACTAGGCAATACCCAGAGTGTTCTGAAGAAGGAAAAGAATCTGAGGGTTCTTAAAGTAAAAAGTACATTCTTGAGAAGAGTCATTTTTGCACTTTTAGCCTCTGGATTGTTCTGAGACTGTAATCCTCTAGAGGACTGATGCTCTGAATAATGGATGTCACTTGGTCTGGATACAGGAACGTTCTTTTCTTAGTCCTTCAGGGAATAATCAAAGGGTTAGCTGAGGGTCTGGTATATATCTAGGCATTGACACAAGACTGGAAAGTTAAAAATTTTAAATTCCCTAGGTTAGTAAAAACAAGAATAAAATTGTTTCCTCATACCTCAACCTACTTAATTTTAGTAATTTGGCAGCTTGACTACAGTGACTCTGTTGTATTTCTTCACAGTATACCTCAATTAACTGTTAAGGTTTAAGGTATACTATTGATCTTTTTATTCACTGTTACTGTTCAGAAAAATTTGGTGAGAGCACCATAACATATAAGTTACTGAAAAATGACTAAATGTTTTACTCTCTGGTGTGCAAGTACATTTAATTCCTCTTATGTCCAAATATTTTTATGACTCTAAGCATTATTTTACAGCTTTAAATCATCTTGTCAGCCATCTCTTCCTATCATCTAACAAAAATTGTTGCAATTTTAATTACTATTGCAGTAAAATTTGTATTAACTTAAGAAAATCCACTCTCGTTTCTTTCAGTTATTCTTGTTATTTACTTCCATGGCTCTAAATAATGTGTTAAATAACACTGCTACTTTTTGGTTGTTTAGTTTTAAATGTCATCTATTCACTTCACATTAGAGGAAATAATTCTTCTCTGTGATTCCACCCCACCACATTCTTTCATCCTTCCCATTTCCATTCTCCTAATATAATGATAATATTTGCATTCTTATGAGTATGTCAATGCTATCATAGTTGAGTATTGTTTACTTTTGCACCATTTAAAACAATAAAAATTTGCTTGCTTGATTTTCTGTGTATCATTAATTCAAACAAACCCTTAGAAAATTGCCTAAATTTCCCCTGAAATATTCAGACAGATTAGTTGTGCTATGCATTTCATCTACCATGTTTCCCTGAAAATAAGACCTTGCCGGACAATCAGCTCTAAAGGGTCTTTTGGAGCAAAAATTAATATAAGACCTGATCTATATAATATAATGTAATATAATGTAACGTAACGTAATGTAACATAACGTAATATAATATAATATGATATAATATAATACTGGGTCTTATATTAATTTTTGCTCCAAAAGACGCATTAAAGCTGATAGTCTGGCTAGGTCTTATTTTCAGGGAAACATAGTACCTGAAAAAATGCCACCCCTCCCCACCCACAGGCATCTGACCTGCTTTAATCTGGCAGTAGTTGCTTCCTATGCTGGTGCATGTCTATCATCCTGGAAGTAATCTTTTCCTTTAATCTGGGGAATCCTTTTGCTTTCCCCCTGTAATAGATATTTTGTTTCTAGTATGGCCTCTTATTTTCCTTCTTGTTCCCTCATGTTGATGATGTAAATCAAACATTAGCTTCCTGAGGGGAGGGGAAAATATGGGAAGGAAAAATTTCAAACATTCAAACACAGGACAATGACACTTGATTGATAGGTTGGCTGGATAGACTTGGTTGGATAGAAAATTGAGGGCGGAGGGTTATATAGTATTCCTTCAGATTTTTAAAGCTACTTTTCTATTGTCTTATAGTTTCAAGTGTTTTTGTTAGGTCTACAGCTGGTATGATAATTGACCCTGTCAAATTATGTACTTTATTTTTCTTTCTGAAAATGTATTTCTAATTTCCCTATTGCTCTAAAACTTAATAAATGTGTAAATTGTGCTGAGGACACTTAGAGCTCTTTATATTTAAAATACACTATATTTTATTTTCAGGAAAATTTCCTAAATATATTTTATCTCTTCTGTTTTCTCTAATGACTTCTTCTGGATTATTTGGATATTGAAACTTTTGGACTGATCTTCTAATTTTCATATCTTCACCTTAAAAAACAACAACACTTTATTTGTGGTATAATTGACATGTAAATGCTATACATATTTAACGGATATAATTTGATATATTTGGAGATACATATATACTTCTATGAAACCATTGCTACCATCAAGGCCATAAACACATTCATTACCTTTTATCTTTCTTTGCCATTTGCTCTATTTTCTCTTTCTAGTAAATTCCTTATAACTTTTGTTCACATTTCTATCAGTGTTGAATTTCTGAGTTTAATTTTGTTTTCTGAATGTCCCTTTCTTATAATATCCTCTCATTTTAATATTGAGATATAATTGACATATAACATTAGTTTCAAGTGTACAACATAGTGATGTGACATTTGTATATATTGTGAAATGATTATCACAATAAGTCTAGTGAACGTCCATCATTACACAGTTACAAAATCTTTTTCCTTGTGATGAGAACTTTTAAGATCTACTCTCTTAGATACTCTCAAATAGGTAATCAGTACTGTTAACTATAGTCACCATGATGTACATTCAATAATATCCAATTCTTCATAGTTGTCATGTCATCTCTTATTTCTCATTACAAATGATAGTGTAAGGCTTGATTGAGAGTTTTTTTGGACATTTTCATAATCCTGAAGAGTTACGTTTCCTCCCACTTTCTTTCTTCTCATGTTTTGATTGTTCTTTCATTTGAGCTGCACTTCTCATGGTCTGCTCCTTCTTGGTTGTCTGCTTACATTTAAGAGAACTAAGCTGACCAGAAGCTCGAACTTGTGAAAGGCTTTTTTTTTGGCTGTGAGCTTCGAATGGAATGATCTAGATAGGCTGTTTAGTAAGATAATCGGTATTTTTAGGTCTTTTTCCTAAGACTGGTCATAGTTTGCAAAGGAAAAGTCTCCAATCTAGTTTGATCAGTGAAGAAATGGTTACTTGCCCTGTGTGAGCCAAGTGGTCAAGGGCTTCCTAGAAGGTCTTGCATCTAGTAAGAGTTGTTCATTTAATTCAGTGTTGTGCTGGAGCTGGCTTGTACTGGCGCATGAGAGCCAAATGTTATCATTTTAGGAAGTTTGCAAGCCAGTTGTTAAACACAGCCTTTTAAGAGCTACGTTACATAAGCATACAATTAAATTATATAAAGAACAAAGGTAATAAAAATTCAAAACTCACTTCTTTCTAATTATTTCTCTAGATTTTCAATTATCTATGCGCTTGAGGTAATTTATTACTGTTGTATCTGTAGGGTGGAAATATTACAAATGTGGTCCTGCACATCTTTCCCTGTTCAGTAGCATCATGTTGATAGCTTTAAATCGGCCGTGGAAATAGTATTTACAGCACATAAATCAGCAAACCTTATACATCAGGGCTTGCTTTATTGTTTTTTATTGTCTAGACTTAATAAAGTGAAGCAAAAAAATATTGATAAGGCACATTAAACTGAAAAATGTTTAGATTGGTAGCTGTTACGTTGTTAAGAGCACAAAAGTGAAGAAATATTCTTCTAGTACTTAAAAATGATGATCTAATCAAAGAAGTCATGTCATTGACAAATGAGTGAAGTGCCTACAGGTATCTGCAGAATTTCATTTTGTTTTATTTTTTAAGTAAACAAAAATAACCAGTATTCATGTTTGAACTACTCTTATCCATCAGTTGCAATCATACATAGATTGACTATAGATACAAGAGTTTGGCAACAACAACAACAAATTGATGAAAGCATTTACAAGAATCAATTGCTCTATGGAATTTATAGTAAAGAGTATTACATATTTAATTATGATTTAAAAATATATTACCATTATTATTTTAATTTTATGGGGGAATGTTGGGCAACAGTGTGTTTCTCCAGGGCCCATCTGCTCCAAGTCCTTCAATTTAGTTGTGGAGGGCGCAGCTCAGCTCCAAGTCCAGTTGCCATTTGATCCCACAATCTTGTTGTTGAAAGCCTGTGCTCTAACCAATTGAGCCATCCAGCTGCCCCTCCGGAAGCTCAGTGGCAGCTCATTGTCTTCAGTCTAGTTGTGGAGCGTGCAGCTAACTGGCCCATATGGGAATCGAACCGGCAACCCTGTTGTTCAGAGCTTGCACTCTAACCAGCTGAGCCATCTGGCTGCCCAAAAGATATTATTTTTTAAGAGCTGTTTTAGGTTCACAGTCAAATTGCAAGGAAGGTACAGATATTTGCCATAATTCCCTATCCCCACACATGCATAACCTTACCCATTATCAACATCATTCAGAGAATGATACCCTATTTTCCGGAAAATAAGACCCAACCAGACCACCAGCTCTAATGCATCTTTTGGAGCAAAAATTAATATAAGAACCAGTCTTATTTTAATATAAGTGGAATAGAAAGGTATTTAATCCAGCAGGCTACATAACACACAGATCTTGAGAGTAATAATCTTTTACCTCCTTAGAAGTTAACCAATAAAAGAAGTTAACCATGGCTTCTCCTTATATTAAAATAAGACCGGGTCTAATATAATATAATGTAATATAATGTAATATAATGTAATATAATATAATATAATATAATATAATATAATATAATATAATATGAGGTCTTATATAAGACCAGGTCTTTATAGTATATTATAACATAATATAATATAACATAATATAATATAATATAACATAATACCAGGTCTTATATTAATTTTTGCTCCAAAGAATGCATTAGAGCTGATGGTCCAGCTAGGTCTTAGTTTTGGGGAAACATGATACATTTTTACCAAGGATAACCCTACACTGACACATCATAGTCACCCACAGTCCATAGTTTACCTCAGCATTCACTCTTGGTGGTGAACATTTTATGGGATTGGACAAATGTATAATGACATCCATCCATCTCCATAATATCACACTGAGTATTTCACTGCCCTGAAAATCCTGTGTGCTCGGCCCATTCATCTCTCCACCACTCTCACCACCCTCCCACCCCACCCACCCCCGACAACCACTGATCTTTTACCTTCTTTATAATTTTACCATTTTTAAGAATGTCATGTAGTTGAAATGATACAGTATGTAGCCTTTTCAGATTGATTTCTTTGACTTAGTGATACGTATTTAAGGTTCTTTCACATCTTTTCATGACTTGATAGCTCTCTTATTTTAATTTCAATTTTTCAGCACTGAATAATATTTCATTTTCTGGATGTATCACTGTTTATCCATTCAGCTACCGAAGGACAGCTTCTTTTTTAAGAAGAGGGGGAAAAGGATAAAAAATATGAATAATACAATGACAATACCTACATACCTATCAATAATCACTTTAAATGTAAATGAGTTAAATGCTTTAATCACAGACATAGGGTGGCTGAATGGATAAGAAAACGAGACTCATACATATTCTGCCTACAAGAGACCCACTTCAAATCAAATGACACACACTGCTTTTGCTAAATCTAGAGTCTCATGGGAGAGGTCATGCTGAGAACTGAGGATGGCTGCCATCAGTACCAGGCCTGCAGTAACTTTGCAAAAAGCCAGAACACCCAGATGCCTGCTGTCGGATCCCTTAAGGTTCAGTGAGCGATAGAGCCTTGTGCAGTAAGCAAGTTGGGTGAGGCAGGGTCCCAGGGAGTCACTAGAGTGGGAAGAGTTGTGGTCACTAGGTTAATGTAGACTCTGGTTTGCTGTCAGTGTTGAGCCTGGAGCAGCTCAGCAAAAGTCTCAGGACACACCGAGGCCAGTCACCACCCCGCCTGGGGCCTATGGACTCTGATAGTTTTCCAAGAAAGAGTGAAATGTAGGAGGGGCTGACTGTTCTCAGAGAAAGTGCTTCCAGCAATGCGCGAGTTGGGTGGAGCTGGGTCCCAGCTGAGTCAGCAGGGTGGAGCTGCGGAGCTCACCAGACCAATCAGATTCATATTTGGCCATGGGGGGGTGGGCTCAACATAGGAAAGATGTTGCCCACCTGCTGGCTGCATGAGAGGAAGAACCCCCACTGGGAAAATGCTGACTATCCTTCAGTCCTCCCCCGAAGGCACACACCTCAATCTGCCCCCCATATGTCTCCGAGGCCTCCAAATCACCGTCCCCTCTGCTGGAGTCCAAGGTGAGTGCCTCCAAGTGAGTGAGTGTGCACAGGCCATTTAAGAGAACATCTGAGTTTCCCACAGCTGTCCATCTCACTCAAATGGTAGGAATTCCCACTGTTTTTTACAGCCAGGTGTTGTGGGGGCTCCTATTCCTGGCACCAGTACTCCAGGCTGGGGAGGTTTGGGGCCTGTTCTGTGTCTCCACCCCTCCTACCAGTCTTGACATGGCTTCTTCTTTATATTTTTAGTTACAGGACTTCTGTTTGGCTAGACTTCAGGTGGTTCTCCAGGTTGATTGTTCTGTAATTTAGTTGTAATTTTAATGTGTTCACGGAAGCTGCAGGAACAGTGTTTATCTACTCCACCATCTTGGATCTCTCTGTTTATCAATATTTTTCAGTAAAGTTTCATGTTGCCCCATAAAAGTCATGTGTGTCTTTTATCCATTACAAGTGCTTTTATATTTACAAGTACTTTTATTGATGTTTTAAATGGTATATTTTAAAAATTGCATCATATAACCATCTATTGCTTGTGTATAGAAATGCTATTAATTTTTATATTTGATTTTATGTCCACAATCTTGTTGCTTCTAATAATTTGTATTTTTTTGATTGGTCTATATAGAAAATAATGATACCTACAGGGAGGAACAATGTGATTCCTTTCTTTACGTTTCTTAGACTCTTGTTTCTTTTTATTGTGCCCCGTACTGAACAACACTCATAGTACAATATTGAAAAGAAGTGATGATAGTGAGCATTCTACTATTTTTCCTGATTTTAAAGGGAATGCTTCTACTACTTCACCACTTTGTATGGTGCTGTAGTTTTGTTTGTTTGTTTGTTGTGTTTTGTTTTTTAAGATACTCATTATCAGTTTATTAAATATCTTTCTATTCCACTTACTAATAATTTTAAAAAATAATGTGTTTTATTAATGCATTTTATTAAAAAACATGTTGCACCTGTGTAGGTGATTATTTATAGTCCTTTGCACTTAATATGCATATGTGTTAAATTCCATTATTAGATTTTATAATGTTAAACTATTCTGGAACTTCTGGGATAAACCCCAACTGGTCATGAACTATTATTTCTCTTATACATTGCTAGGTTTGGTACTGTAATATTTTATTTGGGATTTTACATCTATATTAATGATTAAAATTAGCCTATATATTTATTTTCTTATTATGGTCTTATCTGGTTATAATATCAAGTTTATTATGGCTTCGTTAAAAATAATTGAAGAAGAGACATGTTCTGTTGCTTTACAGCTGCCAAACTGTTTGTTCCCCCACGCTCTTCCCAGGATTTCACAAGGGAGTGCCTCAGCAAACTGAGGCCCAATGGAATTATATCGGTCCCTCCCCTTCAATGGATTCCTTGGAGTTGTGTGTGTGTGTGAAGACAAAGTATAAACTGGAACACAATGGGAACTTTCGGAAAGACAGCCAGCAGGCTACGTAACACACAGATCTTGAGATTAATAATCTTTTACCACCTTAGAAGTTAACCAATAAAAACTATGCGTTGGCCGATTCAGGGCTCAGTCCTTGAGGCTCAGTCCTTGAGGCTCAGTCCCTTGGCCCTGCTTGTACCCTGTGCTTGACTACTGTCTTTTCTTAGCCCTGCACCGCCCTTCTCGCTTCCCAGAGCTCGTGTCGTGCGGGACGCGACAATGTCCCATGTTTTCTATTAATAGATTTTTAAAAAATATTGGAATAATTTTTTCTTTGACTATTTGGTATAATCCATCTATAAAATTAGAGAGCCTGTTTTTTGTAAAATGGGTAATAAATTTTATTTACTAGTTAAGTTTTTTAATGGTTGTAGGGCTATTAAAAACTTCTATTTCTCTTTGAGCAAGTATGATAATTATTTTTCTATGAAAATGTTTATTTCCTTTAATTTTTTCAAATTTGGCATAATGTTTTTTCTTATACTTTCTTTAATCTTTACTGTGCTTTATCAATAGTTTTATCCTGTTTATATTTCTAATACTATTTATTTGTGGCTCTCCTCTTTTTCTGGCTTGTTTTGCCCAGATACTTGTCAATTTCATCAATCTTTTTTAAAAAAACAAACACATTTTGTCATTGTTAATTCTATTTTTCTTTGTTCTTCTCTTTTTTTCCAGCTGTTTTATTTTACTGGGTTTATTTGTTCTTTTCTAAATTCTTAACTCAATGATTAGCTTATTAATTTTTAGACTTTCCTTTCTGATATGAGCTTTTAAGTATATACATTCCCCTACAAATACTACTTTAGCTGCAACAAACAAATTGTCATTCAGTTCTAATCATTTTCTACTTTTTTTCATGGTTTATTTTTTAACCAATAAGTTATTAAGAAGTTTGTCAGTAAATTTATGTGTGCTTGTTAGTGTACTTATTTTCAAATATATGTTTTCTTTTAGACATTTTTTGTTTCAATTTCCAACTCAATTAAAATATGGTTAGAGAATAGATATTCATGATGATATTAAATCTTTTTAGATTATTCATTCTTTTAGACGTAGTCCATGGTCACTTTTCTCTGCATTCTAAATAGACTTGAGAGAAATGTGTATTTTCTAAATTTTGATTCTTGGTTCTAAATACAGTCATTGGATCAATTAGTAATTGTAAATTCCAAATCTAGAATAGTTTTATGTATGTTTTGCCTTAGCTACTATCTACAAAAGGGTTGTTAAAATCTCTCTATATAATGGTGGCTTGTAAAATTCTCCTTGCAGTTGTGTTAATTTTGTTTCATGTATTTTGAAGTTATGCTATTAGGTACATACTGTTAAGTCTTAGGGCAATATAGCCTCTATAACCCTGTGATTCACATCATCCAGTAAGATGACTTTCACTTTTAATCATAACCGATTAGGAAGATTGTAAGAAAATTTCAAAATAGACTGAAACAGTATAGAGCTACCTCAAATCCAATCAAGCATTGTGGCTGATTAGATGAGAGATATTTTAATCTGATATGAAAATTAACTGATGACTCAAATCCTAAAATATGAGCTAGGCAATCATTGCCAGGTTTTTGTTCTGGAGTCACTGTTACAGATATTCAACTAGGACTCGGCGCTTTTTATTTGTATCATAGAGGAGAATCTGGTTGGTTACTCAGCAGGTATTTCAGATAATTAAAACACTCCTTCAAGCTGAAAAGGCAAAAGCAAAAATGTTTGAACGGTAGTTTCAAACATTTTGAGATAATTATTTCCTTAGAGAATTAACGTTTTTTTAATCCAGAAAAGAGTTGGAATTATTTCTCATTGTTTTCCAATATTATTGCATTACAATAAGAAAACCATTTTTAATTTTGTTTAACAGAATTAGACCTATTAGAGTAATAGATTAATCTTGTAATTACAGTTGCCAGTTATTTGATTAAACAATTGATTTAGATTTCTGATTTTAAAATAAAATATTACTATTTTATATACAGTGTTAGAATACCTGATAGATTTTAAGAATTGTTGTATGATAAGAATTTAAGTCATTATATTTATATACCTTATTTATGTATTCTGTAAAGTTTGTGAAATAGATAATTGAAGGAATGAAAAAGGAACTTGAATATATTACATTTATGAACACAGGTTAAGTTTTAAAGTGTTTAAACTAACTGTGTAGGTTGGAACAAATATTAGATAATGCCCTATAGTCTCCTTTACAGCCAATTTTTTCTCATTCCACACACAAGGTATGTTTATACTTTTGAACCTTCTAGTGGTTCCTGGGACCATCTGATCAGTTCTGGCCAATGGCTGTTATTTCCATGCTAATGCTTTTAATTGCCAGAGTGAGGTATTCTAGTGCTCTTCTCCCTCACTGTACCTTACTCAAAAGCTTCTCTCTGACATGGGAGCAACAAACATGGAGATTCCACCAGGCTGGGTCTTTGAGTGACTATATAGAATAGAAGCCCCTTGGTAATTTAAGTTTGACTTACAATGTGAGGAAGAAATGATCTGTTGTCTATTTAGGCAAGTGAACTATTGTTTTTTTTTGTCTTTGCAGCATAACTCATCCTGTCTTGATTGATAAAGCTATTGATTTAGGGAGGGCAAGGCCTGAAAGATATGGCTTTTCCTTAGTCATTAGGAAACTGTGGCAAGAAAAATTATATTGAGATGAGAGGAAAAATTGGTATTTTATGTTTTTCTGTGGCAAGACATTTTCTAAAACTTTCAACTGTGGTAGTTTGAGAGGCATATTGTATGCTTATTACATTTGTGTTTGTAAAGGAAGAGGTTGTAAAACAGTAGCAGGTGCTGGTCAGTATTGGCGTTATGTTTTTGGCAAAATGTTCCAAGAAATATCTGAGCACAGTAGGAAACTGACAGTTTTACAAATAGATATGAGATGGATTGAAGGTATTCCAGAAAGTTGAAAAGTTTCAATGTCACAAATGTCAACTGATTATATATTCTAAACAGTAAGAAATAGAATGGATGAAACCTTTGTGTGATAAAGACTGATTAAAATTCAGACTTGAGATAAAGACAAAGTTAAGATTATCTTTATATGAATGGATCTGAGCACCCTGATGGATTCCTGAGACCCTTTTGGGGGATGTGCAAAGTAAAAACTATTTTCATAATAATAGGTAGCATTATTTACCTTTCTCACTCTCATTGTCTCACAAGTGTGTGGTGTATAAAAAGTACATTGACATGACTTCAGATTCCACATTGCAACTACTCTTTAAGAAACTATCTCTTGTTAAGTATCAAAGAATACTGACAACTGTCTGAAAAGTCTATTAAAATGTTCTTTTTTATTTTCCATTTACGTATATGTGAGAAGCCGTGGTTCTTTCACATTCCTTGACCAAAACAACACAAGGCAGCAGATTGAATGCAGAAGCAGGTATGACAATTCAAGTGAACTATGGCAGATTTTTACTGTTCTCCAATATCTAATCTCTTCTTCTCAGGAAGAGATAGAATAAATACCACATTATTCAGACTTGTTTTCAACATTTGTGGATAGTGAGATATGAGGTGAGAAGTAGTAGTGTGCAACTTTTATGGGTTGTCTGTAAATGAAGGGGCTACTCTCTTATCCCTTTCCTTTTCTCTATTAGCTAGAATAGCGATGTAGTAGTCGGAGCTCCTGCAGCTACTGTATACCAGTAGACTGTAGACTGTTGACCTTGAGGTTATTTACTTGAAAGAATAAAATCTTGTTAACTCTACTGATGTTACTTTGATATTTCTCTAGCACGCAGCTACAATTAATCCTACCTTCCATGGAAACATTACTGATATCTTTTTGTCTATAAAAAACTTTTTTTTTTTTTTTTTTTTTTTTGAGGCGTACACAGCTCACAGTGGTCCATGCATAGATTAAGCTGGCAACCTTGGTGTTATCAGCACCATGCTCTAAACAACTGAGCTAACTGGCCATCCCCTATAAAACATTTTTATAATAAACAAATCTAAACATACATGCGCACATTACTAGGCTTTCCAGGAACTACTCCTATTCATTATCAAGCACAGTTAAAGTCACTCCTTGCTACTGCTTACCCTGGGACAGGTACATAGGGTAGTCTTTGTGAAGAATAGTTCAATTTCAAATAAATTGCCTACCTTCTGTTTTTCTACTTAGAGCTCAAATGTAAAACAATACTGTTTCCTCTGTCCACAGTAGTTTAATATGCATAGCAGGAGTTGTCTATGCTGTGGTCTCTAGGAAGCACTTGATGCGTTTCTATTTCATAGGCTTTGAAAATAGTTTACTGTCGTGTCCAGCACGACAAGAGCAGTGGGAAGAGAGAAGAGTGGCACAAAGTTAAGAAAGACAGTAGACAAGAATGGAGTACAAGCGGAGCAAACGGACTGCAGCCTCAAGGACTGAGCCCTGAATCCGGCCAACTCATGGCTTTTATTAGTAAGGTGTGGAAGTAAAAGAAGCCAAGCTTGTCAATCTCAAGATCTGTGAATCTCATACATTACAATAGGAAACTGATTTAAGCCAATCACCCTTGCCTGCAGGCAGCCAAACCGAAAGTCTCAGGATAAGTACTTCGCCAAGGGACAAAACCTTTATGTGTATGAATAGATGGAGAGCACATCATTGAATCACTTCCTCTGCAGGTTGTGGGAAGGAATGCAGCCATAGAGGCAGAGGCTCACCTTAGCTGGGGGAAGGTAGGAGACTGTGCCCACCTCTGTCGACCCCGCGAGTTCCCCAGATGGTCCCCACGTAGCTGTGTCTGGCTTGGGTTACCTCCATCGTGGGGAGTCGTACCTGTCTTTGACTAGCCAGCCATCTTTCTGGGGCCAAACAGGGAGACATAAGGTGCAAGCACAAAGGTGAAACAAAGTCCCTGAAAGGATCCGTCTCACAGACTCTCCTTTCTTTGGGGGCAGGTACGAGGAGAGACGGGTAGGCTGCTGTGTGGCAACAGTTTACCATACCTTTCAAGTAGTTAGTTCTTAGGGTACTTCAAAGTAAAGTCCGTGCCTACACAGTCTAGTGTACACAGTCTATATATCAAGTCTGACCATCTCTAACATATTCTTCAAATTGAATGACCATCCATGTAGCAATTTTTACTTGATGTGGCAATTGGCAAAAACAAAAATAAACTTCACTGCATGTATACATAAAGTTGGGAAGAATATCAAAATGTTAATATTAGCTATGTCTGGGCAATTGGATTATGGGTACATTTGTGTATTTTCAATTCAATCTATAGTGAGTATCTATTACTTAAGCAAGAAAAAGAAAATGTTAAAATTAAATTAGCAAATTCAATGACACTAAATTGTTAAGAATGAATGGTTTAACCTAGATGCAGAAAATCCAATTATAATACAACTATGTCATCTTATACTTCACCAGCTGAAAAACTCTGGAACCTGACAGTTTTTAAGATGCCCCTAGGAAAAAATTCTCAATCAACATCAACCTAAACTAAATCTAATTTGAGTATAGTCAAGCTGGGATTTAGGGATGAATTAGCTAGAGGTGTGCTACTCAATTCTCTGGATGATATTTTTGATGAAAAATTATGTTCTCTCTCTTTCTGACAGAGCTGGCAGGCAGACAGCAGTGGTTTACATGTGTAAGTTATTGTCATTTTAAAATGTAATAGAATGTTGATGCTGGCAGGAAATTTAAACATTACCCAATACATGGAAATTAAAACAAACACAAATTTGTGAGGGTTCAACACTGATAAATCTTACCAAAAAATCAAGGAATGTGTTATGTGTTCAAAGTAGAAGCTAGGAAAAGAACTATGAACAAATATTGAATTTTAGTTAATGATGTTCGTGTAGAAGTGTTTAAGGGTCAAATATACTGATGTCTGAAACACTTGGAAATGTATTTAATAAATAATATGTATTGATGGATATGTAGCCATGTAGACATGTGATAAATTATATATAATGGTATATTAATTGTAGACTCTAGGGGAGGGCATGTAGGTGTTCGTTGTATAATTGTATCATTTTTTTTTACCTGTAAGTTTGAAAAAAGTTAACAAAATGTTGGAAAAAGTACAAGGTAGAATATAGACAACCTTAAAAATTTAATACATATTTGTTGACTGACAAGGAGAATCTGGATGAAAATTACGTTATAATATTCCTCACATGGAAACACTTTGCTCACTCAATTTGTCTTTCATCATGAGATATAAATCTGTGTATTTATACTTATTTTTAATATATACTGAATTCTTACTCTGTGCTTTTAATTCTTAAAAGAAGAAATAGGTAATATGATTATTCTGCTTTTACAGGGGGCAATGTAAGGCCTATGGAGGCTAAGTAACTTGCCTGAGTTCATACTATAACCAGTTCGCAGAACTGAGAATTTATCCCAAGCAGTCTGTATTCAAGGCTTCATGGTTAACAATGACATTACAGTTCTTTGTGCTACAGTACAAGTTAAATGTGTATGTGATTTACACCTTCATATTGACATGGCCAAGTACAACCCTTTCTCCTTTTTGGCTGACCCAGCTGACAAGGCCAGACAAAGACACTTCCAATTTCATCTTTACCCAACTTCCCATTCTCAGTCTCAGGATTGAATAGCTAAGATTAGAACTGATTTTCCCTGAAACTAGCTAGACTCAGAGATAAACGTTTCCTGTTCAGCTAACTGACTGATACTTTCCCTAATTGCAAAACAATTTTAACTGTGAATCATTCCACCTGTATACTCCCTATAAAATCACTCCCTACAAAAATCTAAGGCAAAACCATACTGCCAGATACTTTGATCTTTGGCTCTAGGATTCCCTCTATTGCCAATAGCCTCAATAAAATTAGTCTCCTTACTTGTCTAATTTTTGCCCTTGATAATATTGAAATGACGTTTCTCTATGAACATATGATATAATGGAAAGAAAGGTGGTTGAATTTTGTGATATAGTTAATAATCTCAATTCTGCAACCAACTAGGTGTATGGCCTTGGGCAGATGGCAAAACCAATAAATGGCATTCTTAAAAAAATAATGTAGACAATAATGGATTGCTTGTACAAGGCCTCAGTAACTCCACAAAACCTTTTATAGGAATTTACTTCTGTATTCAATGCATTTTATTTTGTTTGGTTTATTGTGTGCCTTCTTTGCAAGACTCATGAATAGTATCAGTAGAAACTGTTCAGAGAACTGTTAAAGAGAAATCACCTGATTTTGTTATTCAGGGAAGCAAGCAGCTATTGTTTCTTTATCTTGTCTTTAAGATAAAGATATCCTTAATAACAGCTACAGAATAGCTAATAGATTGCATACTTATAAATGTGCATAAATATAAATGCATTATCTTCGATGATAAGATCATAGTGTGTTATATGTAATGTTTTTTTAAATTAACAATATTTCAGAAACATCTCTTTGCTCTTATTTTTATTATGAAATATAAAATAAATAAAATAGTCCAGAAAATAAAACGATGACATGCCATTTACTTATCACTCAGATTTTAAAAATATTACCCTTTTGTATTATGAAGTGAACTTCATAATTTTAGGACAAAGCATGCTTCATGTAGACTTAAAACTCTCTCCCCCACTTCAGACCCCACTCCTTTCTCTCAATCAACACAGGTAGAAACTCTCCTACTTGGCATGAAGTTTTCTGATCAGTGATTTTATGTTTTTACAACATTAAATGTCCTGCATATCCTTCCCATCCATGTGTTTATATATTTGTTGCTTAAGTCAAGCTTTCTTTGTACTCCTTTTACTCTCTGCTTATATAATTCTGCTAATATAATATAATATAATATAATATAATATAATATAATATAATATAATATATTTAATCAGTTTATAATATTTAAGAGGACTAAAGGAGTACACATTTTTGCAAGCATTCTGAAATGATTAACATTACTTGTATTTTCATATTTTATTAAAAATAATTTCCCTTTTTAGTTTTTAATACCTTTTCCATAAATAGGATTGAATAATTTTCATCTGATTTTTTTTTACACTTTTTTATTATATAGTGATTTTTTCCTTTTGTCTTTTACCCTTTTTGTCAATGGAGTATTAATCTTGTAGGGGAGGAATATAAATGTGGAAGAGGAACAAAAGTTGCCATCCCAAAATATGTCTCTTTGGCATAAAAATTATTTTAGGCTGATTATTATTTTTTTTAAAGCAGACATGAGAGAGAAACTCGGAAAACCAAGTAGAAATTACCCTGTTGTAAGAGACATTTATATTTATAAAGAAAATCTCCATTTGTAAGAGTGTCTCCTTCTCTGTACCAGGAAGAAGGGGATGACCAAATCGCTAGAAATTCTTATCAGCAGAGAAGACCACAAAAAACTTAACTCTGCGTGATAACCTTACCCTTGTTTACTGTTCATTGCCTGATAACGTCCCTTAATTGGCTCCCTCCACCCCAATATCTTTCTTTGTCTTTACTTGATGATGATATTTAAGGTGGTGCCCCGTGAAGTATCAGGGAGTTACTCAGTTTTCCTGGGTATCTCCCATGCATACAGGAAGTATACATGCTATTAAATGTCTGTCTGTTTTTCTTCCATTAATCTGTTTTTTACTACAGGTGGGGATTTCATCCAAGAATTTAGAAAGGTAGAAGTAAAATTATTTTTCCCTCCCTTACAGTTTTAAACTTTTTAAAAAATGAGACATTATGAAAAAAGGTTATGAACGATTTGTCTGTCATATTTTACAAAAATTCCCTCAGTTTTCTCTTTGCACTTCATCTGTTCATAGTATTTCATACTGCAAAACAATGTTATTTTCATATACTCAACTATTTCATTGCACTTGTTGTTTTTTTGTATGTTTAGAAAGAACTTTCCCCTTGAAAAACTATATATTTACCTATATTTTATTTTAGTACATTTAGTGTTACTGTATATGTAAATCATTGAACTTTTAATTGATTAAAAAATTTTCTAACTGTATGGCTTAATGAAGGAATATAGTGTTATTTAATTTCCTGTGGTAGCTGGTAGTCCTATAAAATTTTTGAAATGATGTAACATTTCCCTATTGGTTTGAATTTTATCTTTATCAAATGATAGATTCTTTCTGAGCTCTATATTCTGTAGCATTTTCTGCCTTTTTATAGCACTTTTATTACTCTTTGGGAATTTTGTAACTATATAACTCTTAATATTTTAGTGTAAGTTTTACCTATTTTTCTTTTCTAAATTTTCTTTCCATTCACATGTCCAGATAACTTTAGACTCATTATGTCAAGTTCCAAAAGATAATTCTTGTGAAAATCTTGTTGGAAACAATTGATCAATTATTTGGAGAAAAATAGACTATATTTTATTGTATATATTATAACATATTATATATTATGAAGTTTATTAAGTAGCATAGTTTATCTCTCCATTTATTCAAACCCCCTTAGTAACATTTTGTTTTGCTTAAGCTTCTTTTTATTATTTCTTATTTTGCTACTTATAATTATGTTTTAACCTGGATTTAAAAGGGATCAATGCTCTCCTGATTGGGTTGGTTTTCATTAAATTGCTAAGCTAAATTTGATAGGGTTTGATATGAGCCACTGATATGCTTGTTCTGAAATTCTCATTAAAATATGCCTGAAGTATCAGAAAAAGGCAATAACTCATAGCAACATGGGGAACAAAGAGTGACAGCCTGATGCCAGAATCTCAGAAGAATTGTCACTAATTATAAGGTAGATGGAACAGTAGTAAGGAAATATCTTTAAAGGCTCAGCATATGATATTCTCTGACTTTGAGTCAAGAAATAGACACCTGCTGAAAAGAAGAAGGAGGCTTGATGGAATTGATGATATGAGTATTAAAACTTTGTCTCAATGATTCTCTGAATGATACCACTCAGGTTTTCGATGGCTATGGTACAGTTTCATCTCCTTCAATTCTCATTCTCATCGTGTTTTGCTCCTCCACTCAAATTTGATCTAATTAGAAGTTTATAGTATTAGAAAATAATTTGTCCTTCCTAATGTGTGTTTGTATGTGTGTGTGTGTATGTGTGTGTAAGTGTGTGTGCATTTACACACACTTAAGAAGATGTGGCAATGGTATCTTTTGGGGAGATACTGTCTACATGAGTAAAGTTGTTTATGTGAGTAGTGAAAAAGAACCATCCTGCTCTAGGACATGATAGGAAAGTAATTTTTCCTGTTCAAGTATTTTTAAAAATTGCTCTGTAATGAAGTTTGGGGAACAAATAAAGTTAAGAGCTCTAATCCATCATTTAAAAAAGAATACAGTAGTTCAACGTACTGAACTCTAAAAACTAAGCCTTTTATAAAGAGACCATGTTGATAAACTAGAAAAATCAGTATTTGGACATTTTCATACTGGATTATCGATGATATTATTGCATTTAGCAACACAACATATTTTTCACTTCTAAATGTAATACACAAGAAGGTAACAAAAAAGTTAGAGCAAATAGTCTAACTTATCTAAATAAATACAACCACCACTAACAATCACCATGGTCAGTCTTTTTATTTTTAATATTGTTTACTTAAATACATGTGGGCAAGTGCATATTTAGAAAGGGAGGGAAATATAGCTATTTGTTGGCTTTTACTGGAACAAGATACTGAGAGGGCTGGAAAACAAGGATTGTCCAGGTGGGAGATGCTTTTAAAATACACAGCTCCTTTCTCCCATTAGTTAAAAAGGCACAAACATAGACAATAATTTGGGGAGCCTGGGGCTTAAGGACATTCCAAGAGTTTCATAGGTGCCAGGACTTAATGGAGGTGTCACAAGGCACTTGGGTGGTTCCTAAATCATCTGTTAAAACAGCACCTGTTCCTCACTGGATGTCACTTGGTTTTCTCTGATAAGGGAGACATAAGAACTGTAGGTATGTCCACCTGTCTGGTACCAGCACAGAACTATTCGATGGTTGTAGCGGAAGACTGCGTTATGGTTGTAAAGAGCACACAACCATAGAGCATCATTAGGCTGCAGCCTCCTTATTGGCCATGTCCTCTAGGTTTGTTTGGTGCAGCAGATGTCTATTCTGTTCAAGTTTCCTCGGCGGAGCTGGGGGAAACAGATGACTAATTCACTGGAGCATGAGGAATTTGAGCAATCTTTGTCATGTCAACTTTTTGGAGCTTCGTGTCTTCTGCCAACACCAGTCACACCTTAAGGCGTCCTGTGCCTCTACCTCTTTTTTCTTTGGTGAAAAAGATGAAACAATCCCACAGAGACACCTTCCTCAAGCAAATCCTTTCCTGGAGACATGCAGGGAAATGCTATAAAAACCCTCAAAGGTTGAGGAGAGATACCAATAGGCTTGGCCATAGACACAGCTTTGCAAAGGTTGAGCAAATAGGTTCACACTCTTGATGTCCTCTCATTCCAGATTAATGTTAACTCAAATTATCAGGACTCAGTCTGTCTTTGGTACCTGGGGATTGGGCTGCACTCTTGGCCAAGATTTTGGGAACCCTGTACTCCGCTCTCATTGTTTGATTTCCAGATGTAGCTTTCCAGGTAGACCTTTGAAAATGTAGGCATCCTGATGGCTCTTTGCAGAGAAGAAGGGATGGATTCCTGGGTGCCAGGTTGGAAACAGGCAGGTTTCACAGCCTTCCAGGAGTCAGAGTGCTACAAAGACTATGATCAAAAAGGTGGATCGAGCCCTTCAGATTCTGACTTTCCAAGTCCCTCCTGCTGACAAGACGTCCAGAAGAGGTTGAGGTCTGCTTGATCTGTGCCAGTTAATAAGATATTTTCTTTCATTTCCCAACTCATTCTTTTACACTCTCATTTGAGATGCTGGGATAGGTTTTCTGCAACGATGTTTCTGCTTTCCTAGCTGTTCCGTGTTAGGCTCTACTAATAGCAGGCAGTACAGGGAGACCGCAATGCCTAAAGGAGAGTGTTGATCCTTCCTGTCCGCTTCCTGTTTCTTTGAGATCATTTAACAATGCTTCTCCAGCCCTGCAGCAGTGGTTTATCCCTGTAATACCAATGATTTCAGTTTGCAATTCTCCATCAACCTGCAAACCACCTGTACTGTACCCACTTCAGAGACACCATCACCTATAAAGAAGCACTCCCTTCTCAGAGGGCTGGGTGCCAGACCCATATTCAGACATCTAAATTTTAATAATTCCAAACTTTTCCCCTTTACCCACTGTCTGTACATATGGAAACTGTATGTTACAGCTATTATACTAAATTCTCTGTGTTAAATAATTAGATGGGTCTGTCTCCTGATTGGCCACTGACTGATAGATACAGACCCTGTGGCATGGATTGAGGGAGCTCCCTTTCCCACCCTTTATGTTATTCCCACACTTTGTTATTTCAGAATCACATAAAGCAGAGTGTGGTGTGTCATCTTTTCATGGGCTAGATGGGCTCTGAAGGCTTGGCAAGCACCCTAAGGAAGAATCATTTGGGATCTAGGGGACTTCGCAAGCATGCTCAGCAGGGTGGGGAGCCCAGGGATGCCTCCAAGGCTGGGAGAGAGGTGCTTCATAGGTGATTCAATGAAACCTCCAGCTCCTTGGTACCATGGACCCCCAGGCTGTACCCATTGGGTTCAACTGCCCACTGCTTTCAGAGTATGACTGGGCTAGGCTTGTTCAAATAGACAGAGGTAGAGCACCGATGGGTTGGGAGATGGTCAGGGATTGAGGCCAGGTCTTTCTCCCTCATCTGACTCTAGTTTTTGAATGGTTAATGGGAGAAGCCAGCTGGGAAGAGGTTGGAAAGTGAGATTCAGCCCAGGGTTGGGGAGGGGTGCTCCTGGGTGCAGACATATGGTCAAGGGTATACAAACTCCCACTCATGTCTGGCCCAGGTGGGGCTCAGAAGTCTGGGCATGGGGCCTCACAGGCTGGACCTATCTCCATTGAGGTAGTAGGGGAGGCTAGTAGTCAGGATCGTGTTAGCTGCCACCAAGTTTGCTCCACTGTTCCCATCTGTGTTGTCCCACATCAAGCCCCCAAACATTTTAATTCATTATTAATTCAGCTGAGGTTGACTTTGGTGAATAGAAGTTTTAAGTAGATGGTAGATTACATAAGATTTTAAATGGAATGAACTTATACTAGAATTTAGGCTATTGAGGTAGAGACTGTTTTATTCATTGCTCTGTTTGCAATGTCTAAAATAGTACCTGGGTATTCCATGATATAGCTATTGGATTAGTTATCCTTGAACATATTCCAAAAATCTTTTTCATATAGCTTCTTCAACTGGTTAAAAATATGTATCTTTAATATAGATGCAGAAAGAAGAAAACAAAAATTTCATGTTATACCATAATCCAAAGACAATTTTAATACTTTTCATATATATTTATATATAATTTATACATAAATGTATGTAAAATGCATATTTAGAAATATATTTAACATACATTGTCTAGTATTTATTATTTTGTAACTTGACTTTTAGTTAATATTTATTAACAATTTTCATTTGATGGCATTAACATTAATTTTTTTAATATTATTTGTAAAGATTATATGGGATTCCAGTGTACTTAGGTAAGATAACTTTTTAATTACTTGGATATGTATGATATTAATATGTATTTTTGATATTATAACCAATTATTCAAAGAATTTTGAAGCTAAATTTTTTAATCCTTCATGAATATTTCTTTTGGATAAATTCCCAGAAAGAAAACTCTTGGGTAAATATGTATGGGATTTTTTTAAAGCTATTCATATGCCTTATAAATTGTTCTCTGTGGTTTTTGCACCCCTCACTCACCTGTTAATAGCCTATGACAGTGCCTGGTTTCATGTATCTCAAGTACTGTGTCTTAGAATTTAAAGGCATCACTGCCAATTTGTGAGGTGAAAGACTCTGCTTATTTTGTTTGCATTTTTAAAAAATTAGAAGTCTGTACACTTGCTGTCTCTGATATCACCTCTTTATTTCATCCTCTGGCTTTACTAAGATACATTCTATTGATTATTTTTTGTTGCCTGTTGAGACTTCATTTTAAATTTGCAGCTTCTCTTTTATTGCTGAATTATTTATCTTCAACATACAAAATCTACATTTTTGGTATTTCGCAGTCATGTGTTTCAGTCATGTTTAATTATTTAAAAAAATAACTTTGTAATTTGCGCTGAAGTTGTATATAATACATATAGGTGCTATGTGTATTATATAAGTAAACTTAAGATAATGAAAAGAAGTGAGTCACATAGAAAATGACAGGATGAAGAAGGGTGAAATGATAAGGCATTTTAGTATCTAATCACAAGCTGAAAATTCATACACATGTCCTAGAAGTAGGTGAATAATTTGATTGTAACTTTCTAGAGTTTATCATGAAGAGGGAGCTATAATAAATGATTGCATTTGCAAGGTTCATAAACAAATCGGTTATTCAGGAGCCACAGAGATATTCCTAAAATGAGAGTTCTCTGGGTCCTCTTCTTCAACAAACACGGCCCCCATGAAGGAAACAACATATAATATAATTAGTTCCTTTTTCAAATGTAGCCTGCAGGAGATACAATAAGGTTTCACATGCTATCACTTATTAACTGGAAAGGTTAGGATTACAAACTGTGCCTGACTTCAAAGCCTGGGCTCTCAGTTGCTGGGCTCTGTTGGGCCAATTCTCTCTAGGTTCCTGGCATTGCTTCAAAAGTGTTTTATGGTCCAACCACTTATGTGCTGCAAGGGACAATTGAACTAACTTAGCTACCTTGTTTCTGGGATGGTCTAGCTTAAGTCAGAGATGGAGGGCACCAGTTGATAAAATCACTTGTTTACTAAACATTGTTAAACCTCAATTTGGAGTCCTTTACGTGTAGATCTTTTAGAATATCTAAATAGTACTTCGGTAAATATTTTTAGAGTGCCTATTAAGCTTCTGGCAACATGCTACATGCTGGAATAAAATCATGATAAGTATGATTTACTCTAAAGGCACAGAACAGGGGACCAAATTTGTGGAAGAAGGACAAGCAAGTTTCCCATGAAGGAATGACAGACACTTTAGCTGAGGCAACCTGAAGGATTAGTAGGGGATGGACTGGTGAACAGGGGGAGAATGCATTCTAGGCAAACAGAACACTGAATGAAGAGGTCATGGGCGAGAAGGACATGAAAGAGTTTCCATGAGGATGCAGTAAATAAAGTGAGGGGAGATGGGTATGTACCAAGACCACAGAAGCATGCAGGGACCAGATCACACAGTATTTTATGTCTCAGGCTAAACATTTCAGACTTTTCTGGGTAAAAGAAGCCACTGAGACACTGTCAGCAGAAGCATTTTGTTTCGATACTTGATTTTTAAAAACATGAATGTGACAGCTGTGAGGAGAATGGATTACATGGAGAAGCGATAAGACTGGTTGGTAAGAGCTGAGCTGATGGATCAGAAATGAGAATATGATGGCTTGTAGTGGGGTGGTGGAAATAGAGATGGAGAGAAGTTGATAGATTTTAAATATATTTTGGAGGTAGAATCAAAACACTTGGTGATAGATGATTGGATTTGGGAGATAAAGTGGCATGTCAAGAGTACCTGCCTATGGTTCTGGTATGAGCAAACAGATAATGGCAGCAACTTCTAATGTGGGAGAAATAATGGGGAGAAGACCATTTGAAGAGGAGAAGATAATGATTTAGTTTTGAATATGAAATTTGAGAAGCTTTAGGGACATTTGAGTGGAGATATTAAGATATTAAATATATGTTGATTACAATGGTCAGGCATTAGAGATGAGATGCATAAAAGACATGTGGTAAATAGGAGGAATATGTTTAACTACGTGCAGAACAAGTGCAGAATTTGAACTGGGCTAGAATGAGAACAACCTAAGATTAAACAGAGCATCTCAAGACGAGCATGATCAGAAGCAAGCGGAAATCAGGAGAGTGTGTGATTATGGGTTCAAAGAGAACACACTTCTGAAGCATGCTGTGGGCAACCAAGTAGACTTCTGAGGAGAGACAAAACAGAAGATAGAGATTAATAAGAGTCCATTATCCATATTTAAAGAGTCCAGAATAGAAGTTGTTGATGATTCTACTAAGTTCAGTCGCAGTAGGTTCAAAACAGATGGAAGAGTATGTGGTTGGTGAGGTGAGGAACCAGCATACATAGATATTCTTTGAGAGATGTTTCACCTTTAAATAGAGTCAAGATATTGGGTAGCTTGAGGATATTGTAGTATTTATGAAAAAACGTTTTTAAATGTGGAAGAAGCAGAATATATTTGATATCTATTTGGAATGATTGAAGAGACAGTGTCAGGAGATAGAAGGAATAACAGCTAAACGAGGTCCCTGAGAGGGTGGTAGAGTGCTGCCCAAAGTGTGCTGCCCTTGATGGGAGGAGGCAACTCCTCCTTGGGCACAAGAAGGCATGGAGGAGAGGATGGATGCAGCTTTTTAGATTTGGTGGAGGGAAATTGAAGGAGCTTCTATGTGTGACTTCATTCTATGCTATAAAGAATGAGGTAAGGTAATATGTTTACACAGTAGGAGGAGAAAGGAGGGAATAGGATTGGAAAGTTGATGAAAGCAGAGAATGGTAGATACCATTGTTTCCAAAACATTCTGGGATTCAGATCTTTCCAGGGAGCCATTTTATGTGTTTGTTTTGCTTCCTGTTTTTGTTTTTCTGAATTTGATTTAATTTATACTGCTTTTAGAAACAAACTTCCTTTTAAGTTTAGAGGAAATATAATGACTATTCGGGAAACATTCTTAGTTTTATACTATAGCCTGTGATCTAAAGTGGTATTCTTCACTTTCACTTTTATAATTAAATGTTTCCAGGATTTTATCTAAGTTTTCTATCTATTGTCTATCTATCTATCATCCATCCATTATACCTATTTATATTTTAACAAGCTAGAAGCAATTTTGTAAATTTTAAAAAATGTAGTGGAAAGTAACTGCCTATTACCAATTAGTGAAATTTGTGAAGGTATTTTGACATGAAGAATGGTGAAACACTATCAGCTTCTCTCCTTTCTTCTTAAAACTGCCGTCAAAGTGTTAAAGCCTCTCTTGATTGTTTTTCTAAATTTGTGGGGGCTGTACTCAAGATTGCTTATTGGTAATTGAAGCTTAAAATTTTAGGACACTGATATTCTTAAGAAATTAAAACAATTGTTTCCTAGGGACCATGACACACCACTACCTGGTTTAGGGACATAAATGTTATCCTGTTTGCCTACAAAAGAAGCCTTTATCTGTTTTCCAGGGAAATTTATTTATTTTTAATGACAGTAATATCTTCATTTATTCCTGACTGAAAACATGAGCAGCAAAATGCAAAAGCATTTGCAGCTAGGGTTGGCTGAGTGTTCTTTTTAATAAACCAGATTTTAAAAAAATGATGGTTAATCATCTATAATTACACATCATAATAAAAGTGCTGAAAATCCTGATATAAGAATCATTCCCATCCTTCAAAGCCTTTCTTTAGTCAAATTCCTTCTTATAACCAGCACCCACTGACATGTCATTGTTGCCAATTACACAGGGACTTTAATTCTATTGCCTGTTGGAGTCATGCTGTGAGATCTAGCTCAGTTCTCCCAGATTTTCTTAATGGGAAAACAGAATTAAAAGGATATTAGTTACTAAAAGTCACAGAATACATGTTGGTCTCACTCATATATCTCAAGCCTGACATATAGTAATTGCTCAATAAATATTTTGAACATTCATACTGACTTCCATAAAGACTATACTAATTTATGGTATTGAGGTTCCTCAAAAAAGTAAAAATAAAACTACTATATGATTCAGCAATTCTGCTTCTGGATATTTCCAAAAATGGAAATCAGAATCTAAGAGATATCTGCACTCCCATAATTATTGCAGCATTGTTCACAAGAGCCAAGGTATGGAAACAATCTAAATGTCCTTCAGATAAATGGATAAAGAAAAGTAGTGTGCGCGCGCGCCCACACACACACACACACACACACACACACACACACACACACACAGGAATATTATTCAACCTTAAAAAAAGAAGGAAATCCTCCCATTTGTGACAACATGGATAAAGCTGGAGGACATTATGCTATGAGAAATAAGCCAGACACAGAAAGAAAAATACTGTATGATCTCATTTATGTGCAGAATCTACAATAGTCATAGAAGCAGAGAGTAGGAGGGTGGTTGCGAGGGCCTGGGGAACTGAGAAATGGAGTGATGTTGATCAAAGGGTAGAAAGGTTCAGTTTTTCGAGATAAATGGATTAAGAAAATGTGACACACACACACTGGTAACTGTAGAAGTGTATGTTTATTAGCTTGATTGTTATCATTTCACAATGTATATGTATATCAACACATAGAATTGTATACCTTAAATATACACAATTTTATATATAAATGATATCTCAATAAAGTTGTTAAATGATTTTGAACTATTTGCTACAAAAGAGCTCCTGTCTTTCAGATGCTATGATAATGGTCAGGAATCCTTTGATTTTCATATCCTTTTTGTATGTGTGATAAGATGCATAAGGCAGTCTACATTATATTTGAGCTCAGGGAGAAATTTCATATAGACTGATTTTATCATGAACATTAAAAAGTGATGTTGGGCAAAAAATTTGCAGGCAATGTATAAGTCCTTAATATTTTAATTCTTGCCTCTTGTGAAAGCTTGCAAAAAAATGGTAAGACTCCTCTACAAAATGGATATTCAAGGAGCGAATGGCAACACACACCTGATCTCTTTTGACCCCTCCCCCAACCCCCCCCAAAAAAAATACAGACATTCAGGCTATAATATTGGTGTCTTTCAAAAATGTGCAATATCTAAAGTCTATTTTCAAAGGATTATGTAGTACTAAAGATGAACTAAACTTGAATTCATTCTTGTTTAAAAACAATGCATGCAGGGGCAGAAGATTACCAAGAGGCAAAAAATGTCATCATTTTGGTTGTTTCTCTGCTGGATTAAATATAAACTAGTTAAACTAGATTTGGAAACTAAGCAGGAGTCAAAGTGGGATCTTTTAAAACTGTGCTTGAGGGTAGGTCATTTTTTGTTGCAAGAAATTAAATTCCATGGTTTGAGTGAAAGCTTTCAGATTTGCTTCAATGATGAGGAAATGAAAACATTTTACACAGACTGCATCTAAATGTGGGTGAGTCACCAATCCATATCTGGACTTCACCCATGTTTGTGTCAAGCTGATACACTGAAATAAATCCCAGCTGGTCCCCATCTCCTCTTTGAGTGTTTGTTCTCCAGTTTTTACTTGAAAGCATTCCTCGGGGCTGGGCACAGGGCAGAGGACTACACTGGAGTTTTTGCCAATCTTGTAATTCATTACAGAGGTGACTGAGGTCAGATATTGGATACATAATAAACACAGGTCTCCATTTAGCTCCCAATTTTCAAATTCACTTGCAATAGAAAATTTATCCGGAAGTTATATCCTAGCTTTTCTGACTCCCCTTGGGAAATCTGTGTGGTGGATTTAGCCATCTGAACTTTACTGGGCAACTCAATTTCATTTTACATTATTCACCACCCCTTGCACCCCCATCTTCCATCTCTCTCTCTTCAGAACTGTGCCACTTAAGAGGACTTTCTTTCTTAAGCAGATTTACCCTTGGGACTTGCATTCTCACTGAAGAATAGAAAGCCACGGTCCTCAGACCATTTGTATCCAGAATCAGTGGGCATCCTGGGCCTCCACTCACCATCACTTACTGAGTCAAGAGATAAGGCCCAGATATTTGAATTTTTAAAACCAAGTTGTATAAATGTATGCATGCTTTTATAGTGATATAAAATACTTGCTTTCTCCAGTGAATTTACACCTGGGAATAAAGATTTAAGCTGAAGAAATACAATGTCTGCCAGAGGGCAGAGGGGCACTTTGTCAGAGAACATCGAGGACCTAAATCACACTGTATTATCATAATTGAGGTATTCATCCTCCAAGTAGATGTGTTCAAGGTGTGAAATGCTGTTAGAGAGCAGAAAACAACAATCTCCTAGTTTGTCCTCAGTATTTCAGGAGCACTTTCACTGTCCTCATTCTTCTTGATCATTTTGTACCTCATCTTGTTCTGGGATCCCACAACGTAAGGAGCGTGTCTTGCTTATCTTGGCTTCTTCTCATTACCTCTGCTGAATGGCAGTTGCACTGCATTTCCAGATGATCTTTGGCCTAACCCAGACAGCTCCCTTCATGGAGGCCCTGAGTGGTTGGTTGCTCAGCCTCCTGTCCTCATTTTCTGCCACTTGCCGCTGACCTGCTGCCCCCTCTCAGTCACACTGTTACAGAGAAGGTCAGACCAAACAGTGTCCCTTCCCCAGGAATTTGAACTGAAGATTGAAAGAGGTCAAGAAATCTGAGAAGCCTGTGTTTCTGTGAGTGGCTAGATTGGCAAAATGCAGGGTATTCACAGTTTTTACCACATAGCCTGGAGAATAAAGAAGACCAGTTTTTATTTTTCATTGGCTTTTTTGTAGGTTCACCAACATTCAAGGGCAGAATGGGCATTCAAGGGCATCTTCCTAACGTTTCAGACTTTTGTCATCTAGAGCTTGGATTTCTCACATTCTTGTGGTTATTGTCCAGTATGTTGATGGGAATAGGATGCACAATGGCTCTGCCACAAATGGAGGTACTAAGCTTCCTGAAGTCACATAAGGTTACTTTCCTCTGTACACACAGCTCTCAATGTACGAATCCACCCACAGATTACTTCCTACCATCACAGAAATCTGTCAATGTTTGTTTGTGTACCGTGTATGTTTCAGTTTAGATAGTCTCCACTATAAATGAGAAGTTAGTTTAGTAAGAGTAGGAGTGGATAACAATAAACACAAACTATGACTACATAACAATAAATATAACAATACATACAAAAGTGGAAGATTGGAGGGTGGATGCACCAGCCCTCTGCTTCTCCATCCTCACATATGGATGGCATCTCCTCTTTAGGCTATGTATGAGATGGCTGTCACAGCCCCCAGCATCCTAGCCGCAGACTCCAGGAAGCAAGAAAGGGGCTGGAAAATGACTTTCTCCTTTTGCTGGAAATATTTCACGTCTGTCGTTCTAAAGCCCTTTGGAGGGAACCAGGTTATATCCCACCCTGTCATTGATGATGGCATCCTTGACATTCCTATGCTTTTGATTTCCTGAAAGACAACAGCACCCTCCCCGATATTTGTTTCCCTCAGCCCTTCCAATGGCTGCCTTAGATTCTTAGTTCTCTGCCTTGTCTTGCTCTGAAGGAGTTTCTGCTCCCTCGACTGAACTTTGGCTGATGCAAGTATCTTCTGTGTTCTCTCTGTTTCAAATATATTTGTTTCTTTTTGGGGAAGAGAACCTGGAAGATTACCTTATTTGAAGCTTCTATGCTTTCATCCAGGAAGAGTGTAAGCTGGAACAGGCGTTATTGTGACTAGAAGCAGGCATGGCATGCAATAGGGCTCGATACGTGAGTGTGTGTATGTGTGTGTGTGTGTGTGTGTGTGTGTTCCTGGTCAACAGCCACAGTTGAGTCAGCCTTTGAGCCAACATAACATTACATATATGAGATGTGTGAATGAAGAAACCTTCAGTCTCCAATAATTTGAGTTACCCCAGCATTCATTGGTAAAACACCAGACATTATGGAGCATAAACAAGCCATCTACCCAGTACACTATCTAAATTCCTAACAGAATGTGTGAGAATTACAAAATGCTTGTTGTTTTCCTTCCATTTGATTTCAGGACCGTTAGTTACACAGAAGTCAATAAATATAACCTGAGGGCAGGATTTAAGCGTTCCTGGGTCTTCTCATCAAATGCCATTTTAATATTTCCCCTTTTCACCAAGGTTAATCTTTCCACAACTCTAAACTCTAAGCTGTTAGAGTTTTAGATTTATACTGTATTTCTCTTGGAAGTGAACACACTGCTGAGCACTCAGTAGGACCTTTCCAAAATCTATTGGCTAACTGGCAGGTTGATCCCCGGAATGCCGCAGGAGCTGAGAGTGACCGCAGACTGTGAGAGTTTCCAAAATAATTATTTTTGTGATCAAGCATGTGGGATGCCAAATACACAAAGGAGCCAGACAGAACCTTCCTGAGCCAGTATTATATGCTTGCACCACATTTTATGATGTGTATATGATTTGTTGGGTTAGCATTCTTTTTTTTAATTGGAAAACGATTTGTCATTTCCTGTGGCCACATAGTAAATGGAAAGGAAATCTTATCTTGGAGTTTGGCATTATACATTTGGTAACTTCCCCGCTTTTGAAGTTAGGAAGAGGCTGAACGAGGACCAAGAACTACCGCTATTACATTACCGGCAGGGTATCAACTCACAGAAGAGGCTTGAGGCATGGCCTGGTCACTGCTCTTGACCCTACTCCCTTGATCCGTATGAATCAAAATCTTCACACATCTCACCTATAAAGGGATGTTTATTAGATTAAGTAAATTAATAAATACAAAATCACTCTGGAATTCAAAACACGATGTAGACTCTAAGTCAATTATTACTAGAATGAATCTTTGTAATCGTACCTCTAGGACATCTCATGAATTAAATAAATAAAATGCTACTCTAATGAAACCTTTAGTGCCCATCTTGGCCTATGAAAAGAAAAAGGAATTATTCCCCCAAGCAGGCTTAAATTACAATTAACAAAATGTTTTTTTGGGCATCTCTCCTTCTTGCCTCGTACATCCTTCTCAGTAATGGGCCCTGCGCTTCTGACGGGATGTGTGTGGTGCAGTCGCCCAGTGCAGGAAACAAATGCCAGGTGCGTTAAGAGTGATTATCTCACAAACAACGTCTGGCACCTATTCTGGGCTTCCACAGCAGATGCTGATGGTCTCATGCCAACATTCCCCAAGCGGTCTGCAGTGGTCTGCCCAGGGTGCAACTGCTCTCTGGCCCAAATGCCCCCCGTTCCCAGGTGTCACAGTGATTCTCATGTCATCTTCCTGTGAATGAGAATGGAAAGCACGTCTGACGCGAACACTTTTCTGTGCCTTTAGTACATGGGAAAGGCTCACCATCTCAAGCCTGTTAGTCACTCAGACTTAGCAGTGTGCCTACACCTTGATGTCACCTTTGACTGTGGCACACAGGCACTCACTGGCTCTGTCTTTGATCTAGATGAGTAAACTGGGACTCCCTTATCTTTTGCAGCCACACCTAAACATTCCCTGAATTTCTGCCTTTGTTTTCCCTTTGGCCCTTTAACAGTGGGTGAGGCCGCCAACATCCTACATGGCAGCAGCAACAGCAGCCCTCTACTCCTTGGATGACTGCATCCTTTTTGCTCCAGTCCCTACCTTTGTGACAGGCAAAATGAAGATGACAAACATATTCTAAACATGGTGAAAATATGCCAATCACTAAAGAGCAAATTAAGGCAATACTGAAGAGTAGGACAGAGTTCTGCAGACAATGATCAAGCACACATAAGAGGTAAATTAAGTTCACAAACTTTTCACCGTGCGCTTGCATGGGTGTTGCTGCCCGCACCTGTGGTGGTAACTAAAATGACCAGAGAGGAATGGGTGGTGCTGGTGGTCTGGAAATATGCAAGGTGCATTATACTTAGCACCCTCTTTGAAACTGCAAATGAGTAGCATTCAGAAATGCTGTACTAGGAGCACAAAAAGCAAACATGAAATCATATTAAATAAGTGGTCAGTGCATCTCTGGAGAAGGAAACCTCCATCTCTTTATAGAAGAGGCCAAACTAAAAACTAGGTAAGAAGAATAAGAAGGAGGAAGAGGAGAAGGACGAAGAGGAGAAGAAGGCAATAGTGGGGGAGTAGGGTTGAGGGAGGGAGGAGGAGAGAGAGAGTGAAGAAAAACAGTGTTCTTTGAAGAAGTCTCCTCACAAATTCAGAGGAAAGAAAATGGAACTTCTTTTGGCAGGGAGCACTTCCCATCCCCCCAGGCTGCTGAGAAAATGGACTGATAATTGAAACTTCCCTCAATCATCCCAGGAGAATTCCAACGGTATCCAAGTGAAAACACAATGTTTGCAGAAAATATTATTAGTACGACCTAAGTAATAAATAGTGGGAAATGCATGAAACGAAGGTACTAGCAGAAACCATCTAGAATGTCAGTTAGACTGGAGAGGCAGCCTTATATTTTAGCCATGAACATTTGCTTACTCCTTGCTTAATTCTCACGTCTGTGTTTTCTTATTAAGCCTTCCCAGCAATCAAGAATAAGGTTTGTTAGATGCCGGATCCTCTGGCTAGCAAAGCAGAAAATCTTTCCCTTGAAAATCTTCAAGACAAACACACCAGTTAGTCTGACTGCGGCAGTGAGGTAATGTGAAGTGATGGAGTGATGAACAAGACAGTCCACTGCAGTTTCTTTTATAAATATGATTGTTACTTGCAAATGATGTTCATACTCACAGGCCTGGTCTTATTCATCCAGAGTTACCTACAGCGTGTGATTTTTAAGGTCACGGGAAAGTTTTCTGGCCAGTTCTCAAACACAGCATGTTTTTCATGGCCCCCTCCCCAACAATCACTTTTTGCATTCTCTTTCCTTTACAGGGTTGGCCCTTTTCCTCCCCTCCCCTGGCAAAGTGCCTACATTTCCTTTAAGACCAAGAATCTGATGTTCTCCCACTTCCCTAGGGAGAGTGAGTTCCTTTCTCTTCAGAGCGTTTTCTGTGCCTGTCCAGTGTCATTTTTCATATCTTAGTGCCGCACTGTATTCATATTTATGTCTCTGTTGTCAGGCTGTGAATACTGTGAGGGCAAACTCCATGTTGTTCTATTTCTTATAATATATACAATAGATTCAAAAGTAATGAAGGCATTTAGCTGTTGAAATAATAAGCTCCACAAAATATATACTTCCCTTAGACCTTTCTTCTCTATATTAAAGCTTTGATGTCTGTCAAAATGCTGATTCTCAAAGAATAGCTAATAAGTGGAGCTTTTATTTTTTTGTATTTCTTGATGTGGGTGGGCGTGATGTGTTTTTGAGAGTAAGTTTTGATAAGGAAAAAAAGGTGAGGGGACAAGGGCACTGGGCAGCAGTGAAGTGGGAAGCAAAGAACTACAGAGAACAAGGAGACAGAGGGCGGCACAGATGAGAAATGATAATACAATCAGTGAACATCCCGGTTTCCTCCAGGCCTGGCCTTACTCAATCAGCCTTCCCCAGTCCCACTGCACAAACGAAACTGCCATTACATGCCCAGGTTAAAGCACTTCTCATGAAATAAAAACAAGGAAAAATAGGAAAGAAAGAACAATTACATGTCATAATTGCTTCATCAAATATTGCATTCATTGCAGTGCTTGACTGTAACGTCCTTTGTTTTAATATCATCAGACTGTTATCTGTACTCCTATAACTTGAGTATGTGCGTGAAGTTAGACATTGCATGAGGCTTACGTCTCGCGCACCAAGATCCAATCCATAACTATTAAAGATAAAGGGCATGGCAATTAGTAAGGTTATATGGGTAACATATAAATAACATACATATATATTTCAATAGTGTATTATATGCATTTACCTAATTTTGAACTAGAAGAGAACAACTTTCCAGGCATTTCAAAAAACAAGATAGTATTTTGATCAATGCACTCGCTGGAAATGTCCAATAGCATTTGACTTTAGGACCCCAGATACAGAGAATGTCTGGAGGGCACCCTTTCTGAACTGATGTTAAGCGCTTCTGGCCCCTAGTACGAGTGCTGTTGACTGGGATCTGTAGCTCTGGGAGCTGTGGAATGCTGCCTTATGATGGATTAGCTTCCTGTGACTCACCTTTCATCCCATCCTCAGTGGTGTGATTTAATACAAAGAAGTGTGTTTTTAGGGTGAGCATTTTTTCCTCCGCCTGGCCCTCAAGTGTTGACCTGCTGCTTGCCCACCCAGGCGCAGACCTTCCCCATCTCTGTCCTTTGCTTCCTTTCCTTCTAGCACTATTCTTTGGCTGGCTAACTTAGCTTTGAATAGGACCCTCTGATGCACAGCCTATTTGGCTATAGGAAATTCCGGGAAAACTCATAAATCCATTTTCATTCTGCCTGAGGCACTAAGTCATCCAGAGAATTCCCTGATAGGCAGCTGCACATGTAGCTAAGCTAACATTTATTTAATTTGAAGCACAAAAATATCCTCAGAAAAAATTTGAATAACAAAAGTGGTAAACAACAACAAAAAAATCTGACCTGTTGTGGTCAAATGTTTTTACTGAATTTTTCAGTCATGGAGCCTCAGCTCAATGAAAATGTGATTTGAAACATTATTCTCTTCTCTTCATGCTTCAACTTTCATGTTTTCAGGAAGAGCCGTGGTCAGCATATATGTCATGTTGGGTTTTGAATTTAGCAAATTCATTTTCATATAAGTCACACTAGGGAGCATCAGAGTCATGTGGGAACAGTCAATGAGATGGTTTGTATCACATCCCTTATGGTAGAGGCATGTGTGGTCAGTTTATTAGAAGTGGGGAAAGTCAAGCTCCACTATTTTTCCATATGGCAATGGTGGTGAGGAGTTGGGTGAGTCAGGAATGAATACAGACTCAGGCTATCACGCATGGGTGTATCTATAGTTGCCCGCTGATTTGCCTTGATATGAAAAATTAATGGTAACAAGTAACACTTAAATAGCTAAAGCCAGGTACTCTTCTTGGTATCCATTTAACTCTCAAAACGGTCCTATAATGCAGGTAGATTCCTAATCACACTTTACGGTAAGAGAAGCAAGGTACAGTAAAGTTGAACAATTTACCTATAGTCATACAGCTAGTAAACAGTGAGCTCTCTCTTATGTTGGGGGAGATATTTAGTTTAGTTGGTTCTATTTTGTTTTAAATCAGGCAAATCTCTTTCAGTGAGCTCTGCAGACAAAACTCTATCTCATCTGTGAGCGATTGCGTCTGGCTTCCACAGTGGTAGCTGTTAGGTTCTTGGGTTGTTTTCTTCCTCACTGTGGAAAATCAAAATCTTTGTAATCACAATTATTTTGTGATGCTGTGACACTGGGTAATCGAGCAACTGGCTTTGCGTGCTATTCAACTCTCACTTTTAAGTCAGAGCCTGGGTAGATGGAGATTGATGACAGGTTTAATTATTTTGGTGCAAGATCTGAAAAGAAGTCCAGAGACTTTCTGAGCCCATGTTGTGTTTGATCTTTCCGGGTCATACTGTATGTGATGGGATGCTGATGGGGTCCTCATTTCTCCTTCTTCTGCAAGGGCTGAGAAAAAGAAGTTGCATGGTGGCGGGCACCTTCCTTGTGTGACAGCCCCTGTGACAGGGCCCATCAGGCATATGCTGGGATGACCTTAATGGTTGGATCTGGCACCTGCTCCCCAACATTCTTTGACATTTTAATTGTTCAAGGCAACTGGAGAAAACCCTGGAACACCATGAGACTTTCAAACCAAGAGCAATAAGAAATACCTCCTCCCAAGAATCCCCAGAATGTATTGCTCTGGTCATCATTCAATTGACAATGTGTTCTAGGATGTAGCTCAACAAAACTGACCTTTTTGCAGCAGGATGCAGTTTTAATTTCACCCTCTCTCCCTCCCCCAGTGGCTTTCGGTCAACCTAAATCTATTTTAATAGATTATGAATAATATTCTTCTTTTAATGCTATTTCCTGTGAAATGTGCAGCAGAAGGATGCAAGGGACAGCCAAATAATTATCTACTTCCTTTGCTTTCAGAATAGAAGTTGAGTAGAAAAGAAAAATCACACTCCTCCAATTGAAAGAGGAATGAGAGCAAAGCTAAGACAGACAAAGATAAATTTCCTCCACACACATATCACTGCTGAGTCAGACGGGCTCGGGGAACAAATGCCCTTCATCCTAAGGATGTTTAGCATTTTGGGGTCTTGTACAAAACTATTTCCTCTCCAGGGGAAGGCTAATGAGTGCTCAGGGAAGCAGCAACAAGCAGGGGAGAGGTAGTACCTCTAAAAGGTGGTAATTTTACTCAAAGAGATGTTGCCATTCTTCATTCACAGGGGTTAAATTAAGAGCTGTATTTATAGAATCTCCAAGGTGGAATCTTCTGAAAAGAAAATGAACTTACTTTATTTCTGAATGGAGCAGAAGGCATTAATCAGAAAAGCATTAATGGCAAAATCCATTTTTAACTGCTTGTTCCTCTAAATCCTCTCTGGCACCCAGCATGGCAAGTGGCCTGTCATATTCTGATTGCCCACCAACTAACAATGAAGGCTGGTGGCTTCCTGCCCTGCAAACCTCTCCACCCCCTTCTCTGCATTTCCACAGCCCATAGCTCCTGTCTCATTTTCATACCTCTAGCCCAAGGTATGGCTAGAACTGTAACTGCTAGATTGTTGCTAAAGCAATTTGATCTAAGTTTCATGAGGAAATTAGTACATTTAGGTGGTATACAGCACAGAAAGCAGTGAGGGAGTGGAAAGCAGACTGGAGTGGCTGTGGGAGAGCCTCAGCGTCACCAATTAGCCCTTAACCTTGGGACCAATGCTTTGTCTCTCTGAGCTTCCATTTCTTCGCCTGTAAAGTGAGGATAATAACAGCAATACAGAACGCAAGGTAGATGAGATGAAGCATAATAATTGATGGCCCAGCATCCAGCATGTAGCATCTGCCCAGCCTGATGCCAATTTCTTTATTTTCCCTTCACTGTGATATTCTTTCCAGGAGAAACCACTTTGTAAAAGAGGACTGGGAGGAAACTCAATCTTTCCTCAGGAACATTGATCTCTATTTATGGCTTCCAGGGCAGCATGACCTATCTCTGGCCCTTCAGATCCCACCCTGTGCTGGATAATACAGTCTACTGACAATATAAGCATGGCCTGGTGCTAAGGGCTTGGAGGGAATGGAGCTCTGCAAAGCAACAGTCCTAGACTCACATCCCAACTCGTCCATTCATTAACTAGTTGTGTGATCCTGGTTACCAGAAGTTCTAACATGTCTGCTATCCAATTTCTTCAAATGTCAAATGGGAATAACAGTACCTACAATTTTTTTTTTTTTTTTTTTTTGCATATTTGCTAAGATTTATTGAGAGCTTCCAATGCATCTGTCCCTTTTAAGTTTCTTAAACGTTCTCCTGTTGGCTCATCACGGCATCTGACTAGATACCTTCTTTAATATCATCTCTTATCAGAGGCTCAGGAGGGTTACCAGGATTAGGTACGGCTGGGATCTGAACCAGAGAGTCCCACTTCAGAGACCACGGTTTTGACAACCATAATGCCTCTCCTCAGACAGTTGGTGAATCATGGGCACTCACAGATGTTATACTGCTTTCTTCCTACAGATGCTACATTCCTGTCATGGAGATTAAAAAGAAAAACCCTTCTGGGAACAGACCTTTTACCTTTCCTAAGCCCTACCTGGCTGTTGCTGTCCACACACTGGGGAAGGAAAGAGCAGAACCACCTGCAGGGTTCCTTCCACACTTGAACTGAATTGCTGCCATTTCATCATAAAACTGAGGAAAGGAAAGACTCAGAAGACACTGTAAATGGTCTTAGGGTCTTAAACCTAATGTAAAATTAGCAAAAACTGCTCTCACGCTGAGACACTCAGCATGCTTGTCCTGTTGCATCCTCATAAATCCTGGGGAAATGTTGTTGGTTGAGGTGTTAGAGAGGAGAAACATTTTTTTTCTGCTAAGCAACTCGGTGCTCATGTCACAGAACAGAACTTATCCAGAGCTTATCTAAATCCTCTTGGGGTCAGAAAACTCATTGTAAGTTCTGGTCTCTGCAGAATCCAGTAATTGGTGACTTCAGCTAGATCTGAAACAGTCAGGGAGGGCTTCTTGAAGCAGTTGCCTGTTATTCAGTCCCATACACTACGGGCTCGCTATCAAAATATTCTCTCCACGTAGAAAGAATAAGATTTAAGAAATAAGTCGGAATTAATGTAATGACATTGGGTAGGAGAACTTGGCTTGGAAAAGATGCACCTCTTGGTTAGATAAGGTCAAAGATCAGCAAAACCTCTCTCTTCATAACCTGTCATTTAGATCAGGAATTATTTTATCCCACACTCATAATAATCAGGCAACAATAATATTAAGGCAGAACTGTCTATATGCCTAGAATGATAGCATTAGAGAGCCGTACCTTTATTCAAAAGGAACATTGAAGAATGTTCTATATGCATCTGAAATAGCTCTCTTATTAAAGTCAGGCACTTTGGGGAAAAGACCACGCTTGAATGTTAACCAGCTAACAGTAACCAAGCCTATGACACCTCTCTGAATTCAAGACCAAAAGCCTGGGGTAGGGACTTGCCGTTTTAGGAGGGCATGAGACAGTGCTGAAGTGAATATTTCCTTTATCTCATTTCTTTTTTAACATTTCTTTTTTCTTTGAGAGTGATGGATTGGAAGTCTCCTTTGATGGTAACCTGCACAAATGTATCATTTTCTTCTTAGTGGTTGAAACCCTGGTTTTTATGACAGCCTTTCCAAGTGGCTTACTCAGGTGTTATAACAGTCTGTTTCATCTTTCTATGGAGGTTATTATTGCAAGAACTCAGAGCTCTCTGCAAACATTAATTAACCAAGCCTGCAGAGGTGAGGATTACTACACCCCCATTCTCTTGTAAGGAAAAAGTATCCCCAGATTTTATTGACACTTTTCTCTTAACTATAGACATTAGTATTCATTTAAAATGGACACATATATGTACTTTCTTACTTTACTGGAATGTTATCTCTGTAACATAAAACTAAATTGTTCTTTTCAACTAGTTCACTTTTAAGATGGCCAATTCATTTAAAATTGGTTCTTTCTCAAGTAGATTCTTAAGTGTAAGTTTTCTGCATAAATTTATTTAGTTAAATTACATTTTTCCCCTCTTAGGCACAGTTTATGTCATTTTAATGAAACTATTTTTAGATTACTTCAAGATCACAGGTCCTTGGCATTTTACCCAATATCCTGGTACAATATATAAGGGAATGTTAGTATCAAAGTCTTTCTTCTTAGCCAGGTCGGGCCTACTGGAAATACTCTATCATTTTTGTAATATTGGGGTGAGAGGAAAACGGACATTTAGACCAACACTGTGATAAATCATCTTCAAATATGCATTTTTGTGTCAGGTGATGGAAAATTTAACTTTAAGAACGATCATATATTTAAAAGCCATTACCTGATGAATAAATGAGTATGACACATCCAAAATAAAGTATGTTGTGCAAGACCCTGAAATGGCCTTGTGACACTTTGTGCTTCGCTATCATCAACAATGGAATAAAATCTCAAAGTTTGCCTAAGGAAAAGAAATCCCTAATCTAATCTAGAGCAGGTATAGGCATTTGAGTAAATATGTTGAGAAGTTCATTTTCTTCCCTGTGTTTTAACAACTTCTCTGAGGTTTGATGGTTTACTTTTCTTGGACGAGACCATCAGAATGAGTGATTCATTTCCAAAGTGCCAGAATGAGCTTGCATGCTACTTTGGAAGAGAATATTACATGAAATTAGTTTTTCTTTTTTAATGGTGTTTCTAAGAAATAATTCTTCTTCTCAGACTTGCTCTAGTTGGGTTTAGTCTAATGACGCTGCATGGTTTAAGATTATTGCTGGGTGTTCTAATAAAAGTGCCAGATATTCATATTTGTTTTGCCTTCCTGAGACAAGAGGTATGAGGGTAGAATACAATGGCTAGAGTTGATTTGGTCAATTTATGATTTTTCTGAATATTCTTAATAATATCTTGCAAATACTTTATTGCTTGCCCTTGATGCCATTTGGGGTACACTTTTAACTTTTAACAGAGTGTCTAGTTGACAGAGTGAACACAATCTTTCCTAAAAAGAATAAAACAGAAAAGGGAATGTTCGTGTATAAGAAAAATTTGAAGACCACTTTAAGGTAATATTGATGGGCATGATTCTGGCCTGTCTACACAAGTGGGATCAGTAGTCATTGCTATCATGATTTTCTCCCAGGAAGAAAACACTATTTAGTAAGTTCTAGAAGGAACCCTCCTATTCTTGCTCAGTGGAATACTCCACAGCAGCAGAGAGTATTTATCAAAGAAGTTTCTGTGAAACATTCATCAAAAAGGAGTTTCTCCAGAGGCTGCAGAAAGAACATAATCTATGAAGCAAGACCTGACACTATTTAACAATCTAATCTAATAACCTAATCTAATAATTGTGCCCATATAAGACTGCAAACTTTATTGGTAAATGTTGTGTGTGTTCAGACTGCTCTACTGTCTTGCTATCCCCTTGTCTTTAAACCTCTCATATGATCTCCCTATTCCCTGAGACACAACAATATTGAATTAAGCCAACTAATAACCCTATAATGGCCTCTAAGTGTTCAAGTGAAAGAGTCACATGTCTCTCACTTTAAATCAAAAGGTATATAAGTAAGCTTAGTGAAGAAGGCATGTCAAAAACCAAGATATGCCAAAAGTGAGGACTCTTGTGCCAAACAATTAGTCATGTTGTAATTGCAAAGGAAAAGTTCTTGAAGAAAATTAAAAGTGCTACTCCACTGAACACATGAATGATGAGAAAACAAAACAGCCTTATTGCTGATATGGAGAAAGTTTTAGTAGTCTGGATGGAAGATCCAACCAGACACAGTGTTCCCTTAAGCCAAAGTCTGGTCCAGGCAATGCCCTAACTCTCTTCAATTCTCTGAAGGCTGAGAGAGGTGAAGAGGCTGTAGAAGAAAAGTTTGAAGCTCATAGAGGGGTTGATTCATGAGGTTTAACGATAGAAGCCAGGTCCATAAAAGTGCAAGGTGAAGCAGCAAGTACTGATATAAAAGCTGCAGAAGTTATCCAGAAAATCTAGCTGTGATAACTAATGAAGGAGACTACACCAAATAACATATTTTAATTTATACGAAACAGCATTATATTAGAAAAAGATGCCACCTAGGACTTTCATAGCTAGACTAGAGGAAAAGTCAATGCCTGGTTTCAAAGCTTCAAAGACCAGGGTGACTCTCTTGTTAGGAGTTAATGCAGCTGCTGACTTTAAGTTGAAGCGAGTGCTCATTCACCATTCTGAAAATCCTAGGGGCCTTAAGAATTATGTTGAATATGCTCTGCCTATGCTCTCTAAATGAGGAAACAAAGCTTGGATGACAGCACATCTGCTTACAATATAGTTTACTGAATATTTCAAGCCCACTGTTGAGACATACTGCTGGGAAAAAAAAAAAAAAAAAAAGGTTCCTTTCAAAATATTGCTGCCTATTGACTAGGCACCTGGTCACCCAAGAGAGCTAATGGAGATGTGCAATGAGGTTAATGCTGTTTTCATGCTTGCCAGCACATCACCCATTCTGCAGCCCATAGATCAAGGAGTAATTTTAACTTTTAAGTCTTATTATTTAAGAAATACATTTTGTAAGGCTGTAGCTGCCATACTTAGTGATCCCTCTGATGGACCTGGGCGAAATAAATTGAATACCTTCTGGAAAGGAGTCACCACTCTAGGTGGCATTAGGAACACTTGCGATTCATGGGAAGAGGTAAAAATATTGACATTAGCAGGAGTTTGGAAGAAGATGCTATGAGGATTTTTTGCCAACTCTCACGGGTGACTTTGAGGGGTTCAAGATTTCAGTGGAGGGAATAATTGAAGATGTGGTAGAAATAGCAAGAGAACTAGAATTAGAAGTGGAGCCTGAAGATGTGACTGAATTGCTGCCATTTCGTCATAAAATTTTAACAAATGAGGAGTTGCTTCTTATCGATGAGATAAAAAGGTGGTTTCTTGAGATGGAATCTGCTACTGGTGAAGATGCTGTGAGGATTTTTGAAGTGACAAGAGACTTAGAATATTACATAAACTTAATTGATAAAGCAGTGCAGGATTTGGGAGGATTGACTCCAATTTTGAAAGAAGTTCTTCTGTGGATAAAATGCTATCAACCAGCATCATATGCTACAGAGACATCATTTGTGAAAGGAAGAATCAATTGATGGGGCAAACTTCGTTGTTGTCTTATTTTAAGAAATTACCACAGCCACCTCAACCTTCAGCAATTACCACTCTGATCAGTCAGCGGCCATCGACATGGAGGCAAAATCCTCCATCAGCAAAAAATTACGACTTGCTAAAGGCTCAGATTATGGTTAACATTTTTTTTGGTAATAAAGTATTGTTAACTAAGATATGTACATGTGCATCATTGCACACTCAACAGACTACAATATAGTGTAACAGTATAAAATAACTTTTATGTGCACTGGGAAACCAAAAATATTGTGTGACACAGCTATCGAGATATTCACTGTATTGCAGTGGTCTGAAACTGAACCTGCAATATCTTTGAGTTATGCCTCTGTAGGTCAGTATTGTTTAACAAAGGCATATAACTGTGTAACCCACACCTCTATTAATATACAGTTCTTAGGCATTCTTAGACAGCTAGCTTGCCGAGTTGGCCTAAGTAGGATACAATTGGAAAGAGGTGACGGAGTGGAGATACGTACTTCATTGTTTAATATGCACGAATACTGATGCTAAGTAATGGCTATTGCCTACAATTGAACAGTCTGACTGAGCCTCACTCAAGGGAGCTCTCCTCTTGTCAAAGGAACCTCAGCAGCAGGAGGCTATGGGGAGATCACCAGTGGTGGAAGCGGAATGGAGGGGATGAAGAGGTCAGGATGCAGTTGGGCGTTCCAGATCAGGGAATTGTACAGAAGGGAGGGCCTGCAGGGTCTTCTGAAAGACCCACATGCAACCCTATGAATGAGACAACATTTGAACTGACACACACAGACAGCATTGATGTTCAGCCAGGGTTGACCAGACACAGGGACACCTAGTACAGAAAGGCCAGCTGAGAATTGAGATGCTGGTCCCTTTCTTTTCCGACTTTCCTGTCTCATATCACCAGAGGAGCTCCTAGCCTTTGCATAGGAGGAGGCTTCTCACAGCTAGACTCTATCAGCCTTTCTGGGGAAAAGATGAGATTGAAATTAATTTGTAATTCAAGTTGGAAATTAAACTGAACTTGTTGTATCTGAGACTATGAAATTATAGGATTTTCCCAAACTATTGAAGGATGGAAAAGGATGGTTCAAGAAAACATGGTTGAAAGTAAGGACTGGAGAAAAAGAAAACCATTTCATATTTATTCTCTCACATTGGAGCCTATCCAATAAATGAGTTACATTGGAAACAATAGTTCCAAGTCTGTGGATTACAGACCTGGAGGTAAGCAGGGGAGACTCCAGGTTACTGCAAGTTATTGCAAGGGGTCTGCAAAGCAATACATCAAATAAACAGGGTCTTTTGATGCAGTAAATAATGTCTCACATAGATAGGTAAAAATCCTTTGTCACTATATATTTATTCAGTTTTGGTTGTTAAGTACAAATTTATTTACAAAAGAGTTACCAAGCTCTTAGTACATTTTTATTATATATAATCTCAATCACGGGCTGGTTATGTATAGGGCTTTCATAATTATTTTTAGTATGAGAAAGGAATTATTGTTAGCCAAAATAATTCCACACCCCTGGAAAATGTGGTAGCTTTTTTGGGCCTTCAATGTCTTGGTGAACTTGGAGATTTTATGATACTAACCCCACACAGCAGCCATTAGTTCGCACAGCACCTTTTTATTTGTGGAGTCCCTTGTGAGCTCTCGAGAGAAGAAAGGACCTTGCCTCCATTTTCATGAGTTGAAAGGGGTTAGATTTTCTTCCTTACCCGGATTCTTGCAAACAGAGCTTGTTCATTTTACCTGGACTAGTTGGATTAGCTGCTTCTTCCTGGGACTTTGAATTTTGAGAATAAGCAAAGATATTGGGGCTATTAGAGACTGTGTGTTGGTGTGACATGGTAGAGTCAGCAGCAGTATAGTTTCCTAGGGTTGCCATAACAGAACACCACAAACTTGGTGACTTAAACAACAAAATGTTATTTTCTTATAGTCCTGGAAGATTGAAGTCTAAGACCAGGATGTTGGCAGGGTTTGTTCCTTCTGAGGGCTGCAAGGGACAATTTGTTCCATGCCTCTCCCCTGACTTCTGCTGGTTTCCTGAGAATCTTTGACAGTTTTTGTTTGTAGAAGTGTCATCCTAATCTCTGCCTTCATCCTTGTATGCCATTTTCTCTGTGTGCACATTTTGTGTCCAAATTTCCCCGTTTTATAAGGACAATAGTCATACTGGATTATGACCTACCCTAAAGAACTCAACTAACTACATCTATAACAACTCTTCATCCAAATAAGTTTCCTTTCTGAGGCACTGCAGGTTAGGACTATATGAATTCGGGGGATGTAATTCATCCCAAAACACGGGGTGTTTCCAAAAGACTACACAGGAGCGGCATCCTTGTCAGACTGTTCTGATGGCATGATCTTGGCTGCTCTCGTGCCTCCCAGCCTCCCTTGATTTCTGCTTATTTTTTGTCCCTGGTTCTCTAGTTTTTCCACTGATTTACATTTCTGGTTAATTTAGGTACAAGTGTTTCTCCTATTTGCCATTAAACGCCTTGACTAAGACACTGTACTCAGTCAAATTTGCCTCTGCATTTAAAACAATTACATTTATAAAAGACACGCTATTCCTCTAGAGCTCCAAACATATTGTATTATTATATAATGCTGCTTATGTTTCAACTAAAATTGAAAAAGGGCGTTTTATGGTACTTTCTTTCTCTAAGAAACAAAAGGACATGATATCGTGGAAGTGAGTAGGCCTGATGAAATAAAGATAATAAAACAACTTAACTTAGAAAATAAAAGGTTTAAATTTGTAGTTACCAAATAGTCATGGGGATGTAAAGTATAGCACAAGGAATATAGTCAATAACATTGTAATAACTGTGTATGGTGTCATATGGGTACTAGTTTATCAGGGTTATTGCTCTGTAAGGTATATAAATGTCTAATCACTATGCTGTATACCTAAAACTAGTATAATATTATATCTCAACTGTAAAATATATATATATATATATATATATATATATATATATATATATATATATATATATATATATGTTGTAAGGAGTTCATGTAGGTGAGTAGGAGCAAATTACTGCGATTTTTGTTTTCTATACTGTTACTGCATGGGATGACTAGGATATTAGTAGCTGATATTAAATTTCATTAAGGATTTTAGTCAGCAATAGTCAACAAGTGTGTTGTGGCCATCAATATCACAACATTCTCTAAGGCTTAAGTAATTAAATGTAATACAGTCTGGAACAAAGGTGCATTCTTCCTTGTTTCTCTGACAGTTTTCGTAATTTAAGCACATTATAACAACCTAAGTGTCTGTCAATGGATAAATAGATAATGTGAGAGATATACTGTTTTCCCCAAAAATAAGACCGGATCTTATATTAATTTTTGCTCCAAAAGATGCATTAGGGCGTATTTTCAGGGGATGTCTTATTTTTTCATGTACAACAATCTACATTTATTCAAATACAGTCATGTCATCTTCCGGAACATTGTCATAACGTACTAAATGCGTCCATCTGGCTGACGATCTTAACGGGGGCTTATTTTCGAGGTAGATCTTATTTTTTGGGGAAACACGGTACATGTGCATGCATGCACGTATACACACACACACACACACACACACACACACACACACACACAATGGAATACCATTCAGCCATAACATTAAAGGAAATTCTTTCAATTGTCACAACATGGATGAACCTGGAGGGCATTATGCTAAGTGAAATTAGCCAGACCCGATAAAGACAAATACTGCATTATCTCACTTATATGTAGAATCTAAAAAATAAAAAAAAAGTCAAACACAGAAACAGAGAGTAGAAAAGTGGTTACCAGGGGTTGAGGGGTGGAGAAAATAGGGAGATGTTATTAAAAGGGCACAAATGTTCAGTTATAACATGAATAAGATCTGAGGATATAATATATGACATGGTGACTATAGTTGATAACACTGTATTGTATAATTGAAATTTGCCAAGAGAGTAAAATTTAAATGTTTTCACCACTACCATCACCACCACCAACAAAAACAAAATCAAAAGAGCAATGTCAAAAACAATGTCACGAAAAAGAGGAACTCACCCTCCCCCTTTTTCCCTTCTTAATCCTACTGTTTCAACATAAAAACAACAACAACAAAAAAACAACAACATGTAATGCAAGTCACTTATTGTGCTAGACTCAGGCAATTCAGTGAAAAAGAAACATCCTTACACAGAAGTAGAGGTCAGCAAACTTTTTCTATAAAGATCCAGATAGCAAATATTTTAGGCTTTGTGGGCATGTGGTCTCTGTCACTACTACTCAACTCTGCTGTGGAAGGGCCAAAGTAGCCACAGAAAATGTATAAAGGAACAGGTGTGGCTGTGTGCTAATAAATATTTATGAACTCTGAAATTTGAATTGTATATAATTTTATGTAATATTATTTTTCTCTTGAAATATTATTCTTCTTTTGATTTTTTCAACCATTTAAAAAGTAAAAACCAAAACAAAACAAAACATTTTTAGTTTCCAAGCCATATAAAAAGCAGACAGGCCTGCTCTGAAGGACCCTACAGTCTAGTAGTAAAGACATATGCAAACAACTGGAATCGTGTATAAATATATGTTTACGTACACATGAACAAGAATCATGAGAGGATTTTCCACAGCCATGGAACACAAGTTAACATAACAGCTTTCAACTTACTTTCCCACCCTCACATGCCAAAAAGTTATGGCATTTCACTCTACCAATTGCTCATTATTGACATTTTCTCAGTCAAAAAATGCATCCTCTGAATTAGGGGAGGGGATAAGAAAAGGGTGATGGTCTCAAAAGTCATGTTTTTAGTGAGCCTATCTAATTTGCAGAATGATGAAGTTGCATTTAGAAAGTTCAAACTTATTACTGAGGGTATTCAGGGCGAAAACTACTTGACTAATTTTCACGGCATGGATCTTATCCATGACAAAATGTGCTCCATGGTCAAAAAATGGCAGACCATGATTGAAGCTCATGTTCATGTCAAGACTACTGATGAGTATTTGCTTCGTCTATTCCATGTGGTTTAAAAAAAAAATCAGATTCGGAAGACCTCTTACTCTCAGCATGAGAGGTCCACCAAATCTGAAGATGATGGAAATACTGACCCAAGAGGTACAGAAAAATGACTTGAAAGAAGTGGGCAATAAATTGATTCCAGGTAGCATTGGAAAAGACATAGAAAAGGCTTGCCAATCTCTTTATTCATTCCATGATGTCTTTGTTAGAAAAGGCAAAATGCTGAAGAAGCCCAAGTCTGAATTGGGAAAACTCATGGAGCTTCATGGTAAAGGTAGTAGTTCTGGAAAAGCTACTGGGGATGAGACAGGTGCTAAAGTTAAATGAGCTGATGGAGATGAGACCCCAATCCAAGAATCTGTTTAAAATTCATATTTTTCATGATGACAAATAAAACCTGTTCATGATGATTTAAAAATATAATAATATCAAATATTTTTAAGAATATTATTTAGTGATCAGGATAATTTATTTGTGATATTTAAATTCTGCTATAATACTCTTCTTTTCATGTGTTACCTTTGTTCTACTAGCAGTGAATATTTGAACATGCTCTAACAAATGTTTATATTTTAAGAAAAAGAAAATGGAATATGTTTTCTAATAGCTTTTTTCCCAAACTTGCAATGAAGCCTGATAATCCAAAAAATATTTTTTTGACTGAAGTTACAGTAATAGTAACAGCTTTATTGGTATGTGGCTTGTGTCCACACTCAGAAGGGTCCTACTCTGTTATCACCATGTTGGAATTCTTAATAAGTTTTTAACAAGGGGTCCACATTTTAAACTTGTACTGAGCCCAGCAAACTAGGTAGTCAATTCTGGAGAGAAATGACAGGAAATCTGCATTATATTTTATAATCTACACTTTCCATAGCAACATACCATTTACGTAACTATCAAAAGTATCTGGCGAATACCCAGCATTTATGAAATGCCAATATTTGCCAAGTGCTATTCTAGTCACTTTGCATAGAAGACATAACACTTACTTCTTATGGAATTGATTTGTGTGCTTTGCTTAAATACATAACTGATGCATGAATAAAAAAATAATAGTGGAAGAAGGATATAAATGAAGTGAAATAGAAAGGAGAGGGGAAATAGGAAAGCGAAATAACTAAGGGAGAAAAGGGGGAAGCTTGTTGCATAGATGGATCATGGTTGCATGAAACGTTGCCCAGTGCCTTGGCGACTCTGAAATATGAGGGATAAATAGATGCATCTGGCGTGCCTCGATTCCTGGCAGCATTTTTTTGTTTGTTTTTTTAAAAAAGAATTAGGCAGATAATGAAAAGTCACAGAAAGTGACAGACTCTGTAAATAACCTCAGCAGCTACAAACAAGCGACAGTGTTTAAATAAGTAAATGGAAGACAGCTGGTCATGATTTGTTGGTAATAAGGGCCCACATCAGTGAGCATTCCAGATCTTCTCATCTGAAGTCATGCATACAGAGGACAATCATCTTTACTATTCAGAAAAAAATCATCGATTTTTTGTTTGTTTGTTTCTGAGCTTAAAAAAATTTATGTCATTATTCATTTTCATATTAAATAATAGAGAGGGAAAATACTTCACATATAGGAAACTCTAAACTCTTAATGCTGTATTTTAATTTCTGTGTACCATGATTTAAATGTTCTAGTCTTCAACAGCTTGTGAATATATATTCAATTACATCACTAAAGTCCCTATTTTTAGGCGATGGAGTCCTGTTCCTTGAAAAGTAACCTATCTCCAAGTATTTTTAGTATCCCAAAAGTTGTCTCAAATAGATCCACAAATCAGTCCTACCATCCCTCCCTGTGTAATTTGGGCTGGAATGTCCTGGCCCCCAGCCACCTATTCAGCCTCTCCTTCTACCCTAGTTGCTAGAGACATTTGCTACCATTACCAGAAGCTAAGTACTAGTCGTTTAGGAGACACAATATATAGTTTCCACCTGAGAGTTCCTGCTTCCTGAAATTAACTACAACCTCTGAAGTTTTAGAATGAGTTTCAAACTTTAACTTGCGTATATGTCATCAAGGGATTCTGTTAAATGCAGATTCTGATTCATCTGATCTGGGGTGGAGTTTGAGATTCTGCCTTCTAGTAAGATCCCAGGTATTGCTGATGTGGCTGGTCACTGGACCACACTGTGAATGGCAAGGTATCAGAGCACTGTTTCTGAAAATGTGCACCTTATACTCATACTACTTGACTGGCAACCACCACAGAAATTTTTTTTTTTTTTTTTTAAAGAATTCTGGGCTCCAGAATCAGTATTTCTGGGGCTGAGAAACCAGAAATTCGTATTTTTAATAACCTTCTTTAGGTGACTCCTGACTAACCAGCAGACTGGTGTACAGTCACCATGGCTTACACACCCAGTTACTTACAAAACTGGAAGGAAAATTCCTTCTTTATATCTTTTCTAAATTAGAGGCATGGGAGAAGCCCCAGGGCCACATAACTTGAACTCTAATACTTTGAGAATTTAGAGCTCTCTCATAAAAGCAGTTATTTTTCTCCCTGGAGACAAATACACCATCTGTGGGCCTGGGTTGGAATGTGGTCCAAGATCACACCAAATACCACATTCAGAAGTGCCATGTCCCTACAATTCTTGGTCCTAATTTCCATGTCTGTTTTTTCATTTTTCTTTCTTTCTTTTTTTTAAATTTTAGATTTCTTCTACCTTTATTGCTATTTCTCTCACAGGCCCTATCTATTGTCCCTCCTTGCATTCTGGCCTCCACCATGCCCTCTTGCTTACATCTATTAGAACTGGACCTCCAGTTGTGGATAGGGTTCATGTCTTTGTCTCCAAGTGGCCCCTGAGTCCTATTTTACCTAGTCAACAGAATAAATGTTTAAGTAGCTAGGATGTCACCTGACTCCATATGAGGGACATATCTGAGGCACTTTCAAGTCAAGGTCAGCTCTATCCAAGCATTATTTGTCCAACAGAGGCCTTTGATAACTTCTCTGCCTGGCAGAAGATGTCATGGGCCAGATTGAATCAGCATATGTCTCATCGACAGTGGCCAGAATCACCTCATACATCTCCATATATATCTCATATTTGTATTAACCAGGCTAGACATCCCAGGGTATTGCTGTGGCTGAGGAGTACTGGAAAAGAGAGCTTCAGTTTATAGGGTTATAGAATAACTAAACGTCAGAGCATGCAAAGAGCATAATCACACTGAGAATAGCACCCTTATTTTACAAATGAGAAACATCTCAAGCAGGAAGGGGGCAGAGTATCTTGAATAATATCACACATTAGATTTTTAATGATGTACTAGGGCCTAACTACAAGTCTTAAAAACAAGAGCTTTTCGATAAATGCTGTGCTTGCCTCCTGCAGTGATCACATTAAAATTACAACTAAATTATAGAATAATCAACCTTGAGAACCATCTGAAGTCCAGCTGAATAGAAGTTTTATAACTAAGTATATAAAGAAGAAGTCATGTTAAGAGTGGTCGTAGGAGTGGGGACTTGGAACAAGTGGGCTCCAAACCTCTGCGTAGCAGTGGAAAATTGGGACAGATATCTCAGTCATGGAGGTCCCCCTCGAAGAAGTAAGGGACCCTAGTTCCACACTGGGGTCCCCAGCCCAAAGTACTGGTGCTGGGAAGAGGAACCCCCACATTTGGCTGTGAAGATCAGTGGGGATTCTGACCTTCCAGGTGTGACGAAAGGCTGCAGGTAACCTAGATGTTCTCTTAAAGGGCCTGCACACAGACTCACTAGCTCACACGCACTCACCCTGGGCTCTGGTGGAGGAACAGTGACTTGGAGGGCATTGGGGACATACAAGGAGAGACTGAGTTGTCTGGCTTCGGGGCATCGACTGGATGGATAGTCATAAATTTCCCTGTGTGAGGTCCTTCTCCCATGCAGCCATCAGGCTGGTGCCATCTTTCCTGTGTTGAGCCTTCCCTGACATGGCCAAATCTGAATCTGAATTAGCCTGGTTATCTTTCCTTGCTCCACCCTAGTGACTCTCTGGGACTCCGCCCACCCAATTTGCCCAATGCCAGAGGCAATTTCACAGGGAGCAGTCAGTCCTATCTACATTGCACTCTTTCCTAGAAAATTCTTGGGGGTTCGTAGGCCCCAAGTGATCTCTGAGTGCTCTGAGACTTTTACTGAGTAGCTCTAGGCTCAGCACTGGCTCCAGATCAGAATCTGCATTAACCTGACCTCGCCTCACACAACTCCTATACCACATGAGGCTTTATGAGAGGTTGAGCATTACAGGAACCAGCACGTGGCAGGAGGCCTCATGGTGCCCTGGGCTTTTTGCGGAGCTGCTCCAGACCCAGTACCTGTGGCAGACATCCTTGGTTCACAGCATGGCTTCTTCCACATGCCTCCAGGTCTAGCACAAGCACTGAGCAACCATGGATTGCTTTGTAGCTTCAACCAGTTAGTCCCCAGACAGTCACAGGCAGTGGCTGACCTGGGTCTGCACCAGAGGCCCCAGAACCAGCTTACCTGGAGGTTGGCTTCAGACCACAGCAGAGAAGTATGCAATAAGCCCCACAAGCTACACAACCAAAGAGCCGTCTCAATAGGCATCAGAGCCTGCTGGGGCAAATCGTGCTCCATGGTGTAAGACACCTCCCCCCCACACACACACATAGCAGCTCATAAGCTGTGGATGTGGTCAAACCCAACAGTCTGTCAGCCTGAGGGTCAATCCCACTCACTGACTTACCAAGAGCAATCAAGGCTCAAATATAACAGGAGGGCACACACAACCCACACAAGGGACACTCCTGGAGCGCCCAGCACAGGTGACTAAGGAGACTGCCACTGGGCGCAAAGGGCAGCTCCTACATAAGTCAGCCGGCCAAGTCTGTGAGACATAGCAGATCTACCTAATACATAGAGACAGAGACAAATGCAGAGAGGCAGCCCAAATAAGAAAACTAAGAAATACATCCAAAATGAAAGAACAAGGGAAAACTCTAGAAAATGATCTAAATGCAATGGCGGCAAGCATCCTACCATATACAGATCAGTGTGGGGGTGTAAGGGCCCAGCCCCCTCACCCCAACTAGCAACAAATCTCATTGGTCATCTAAGCTTTTAAACTTCAAATAGGATCATCTTGGGCCTTCATTGAGATGACATTGAAGCTGCACTACTTTCTCCACCTAATCTTACTTTTTCCCTTTCATTTCATGGATATTGATCCCAAGAACATTCCTACATGATTTTCCTCTACACACTCTCCAGCTCAGAATCAGAAGCCCAACCTTCGACAGGAACCTATTATGATTTTTTAAAAATTTCCTCCCTACTGTTTCTGGTGTATTGACATTTCTATGGTTTTTCGTTTAATTTACTTTCATAGCCTGATTAAATAGAGTTAACTGTAAAGTTTACTAGATTTATTGTTAACTGTCACCACTTTTAAGACATGACTTCTATATTTTTAAATACTTTATGTTGATTTCTTTCTAAAGATGTTTATCTGTTTATTTGCTCTTATGAATATCACTAAACATTACCTGATGGCAATATCTTAAGGCTTCACTGAATACTTTGTGTCCAATGTGGGCCACATATACTGGAGCCAGATTTAATTCCCAATCATTTCTTAGGGTTCAGGACTCTGGAGACTAATAAACCACACCGGGGTAAAAAGGTCTTCTAGTGGGGCTAGAACATTCTTATCACATCTATGGCACAGGTTTGCTTTTTTTCAGCATTGGTTCAGGGTTGGTTTTCTTTTTGTCGAAAAGGAGCATTAAAGACTGTTATGAAACGCCCATGGCACACTTTATTGAAAGCTTCATCCTCAGGAGGTGTGGTAAACAATCTGTGGTCTATGTTAATATAGTAGAGGTGGTTTGGATGAACTGGGTGGCTCTTCCAGACACAGGTGGGCCTCATAATACTGCTGCTGTTTTTTTAAGAGCTCAGTACTCCTCAGGAAGCTTGCTAGGGAGAATATTGTGCTTACTACAGAGAGAGAGCTAGGAAGAGAGAGAGAGAGAGAGAGAGACAGAGAGAGACAGAGAGAGACAGAGAGAGAGAGAGAGAGAGAATTCTAAAGAGAGCTTACAATGTCCTCTCCCCAATTGAAGCCCACTCCTCACTGTCTTTTAGGGTCCTTCTTAGGCTCTTTGATGTTGAGAATCAGGGTCTCTTAATGGTAGGCTTCATCTGATATTTAGCTTTCTCCTTCTTTTGTAATAAAGCTAACATAAATTTAAAGGACCAGGGCAAGACTGGATACAGGAAACTTGTTCACTGATGATTTGGGGGTTTCTGATGGGCAATGTGCATGGGGAAGAAGGATGCCAAGTCTTACCTGAGGAGATAGTCCTGTGGGAACAGCAGCTGGCTATTTTGGAGGTCCTTGCTTGTTGGGGCAATGAGAGACGCATGTTTGAAGTTAACTAACAATGCAATGAAGCATAAGGTAAGTACCATATAAGCAGCAGGGACAGCAAGTATTAAAGGAGTTCAGAGAGATTTAATAACTATTTGCTGATTTGAATTACATGTAGACAACTGCCCATAGTGTTTACATTTAGCAATTGCTTTTCTATTAACCTTGTCTGTGGGTAGCCAAGCACTTAATACTGTTCCCATGTCACCCCATCACCTCGGATTAATCTCACTACATCTTTTTCCAACATATGGTAATTGGTGATTTTTAGAGACCAGCTTATTCAAATGGCTTTTTTTCTTTAATAATTGGGACACCTGCTTTCACCATTTATTCATATAATCTTGGCGTACCACTTAATTTTGCTCTTAAAGTTATGACAAAAAAAAAAAATCTCAAATCAACAGTCTTTCCTAAGAGAGAAGTATAGACTGATATCAAACAAGTTTCATCAAGTCTCTGAATTCCAGTTTCCCTTTCTTCAGTTTCCTTTTTCCTTGTAGGATTTTTCTGAGCCTTAAACAAGATAAAATACTATGTTGGAGTATCTTATAAAAGTGTTTACAGTTAGTCAAACCTGATTTTTGTTAAAGTAGTTAGTGAAAAACCGCAAATATGCACATTGCATGAAATATTCTTTTTCTTCCTGTATCTGAAATGCTTGCTATATAGTGAAGAATGTCTTTTTATTTTCTATATTCATAGCTCATGTAGGCTGAATCTCCTTTCTGATAACCTACTATTGGTATCAGATACATAGTTATAGGGATACAAAATAACAACAGCTTATATTTGTATTTTGCGCTGCAGTTTTAAGGGTGTTTTATGCTTTAATTAGCATAGTATGCAATTAAAATAGCCCTGAGAATGCAATGTCACTCCCATTATACAGGTATGGAAAATATGATTCAGTAAGGTTAATTGACTTTTCCAAGGTCATACAGACAGTAAGAAAGTAGAAGAATTGAGATTCAACATGGCCTGGTTAGGTTATAACCCCATTCGATTTCCAGGAGGGCCACTGCCTCATCCCTGTGTTGTCTGATGCATCCAGAGAGGTGATAATAGAGAGGAACCCAAATTAACCCAGATTTTAATATCATCCTCACTCCAAGTCTCTAGTTCTCAATGTTACAGAATCTCTTGTCCCCTCGGACTCCAGGCTCTTAACATCAGAGGGAACAGAGCTTCTTCCCTCTTGACTGTGTCAGTTTTGAGTGATGATGTCATGTCATCATCTGTCCTAAACAGGCAATGAGAATGGGCATTTCTGGGAATGAGCACTCTCAGCTTTAAACAGATTCTCTCAGGCCCAGGAAGAAAGTGTCAGCTTCAGGGTAAAGGACAATATAAATCCAAGGTAATATAAATGAGTAAAGATGCCTCCGTGCCCAACTTGAGAACAGGGGGAAAAGAAGGTGGATTTGTGGCTTTATGCCAGTAATGCAGTATAAGATATACCTCTGATGGAAACCTATGAAGGGTACTTGCTAAAAAATGGAACCTGAGTCTGATCCAGTTTCCAGGCTAACTACAAATTTACAGAAAATAAAGGAGACAGAGGAACATGTTAAAAATAACATGGAGATGTGAGCAACAAAAACCTAGCATATGAGAATCTTGATAGGATATAGGAATCTGGTTTTCTCAGCAAATAAATTGGAAGGGGACAAAAAAAAATGACAGGAAGGGTATAGATTAAAACAAACTTAAGACACAACAAGCAATGGGATGTATGAAACTTACATAGATTTGATATCAATCTTTTCAAAAACAAGCAACCCACTTATAAAGAAATGGAGAAATTTGAAAATTTGACTGTATATTTGATAAGCTGAATAACTTATTTTTCATTTCTAAATAGAAAAAGGAGCTATATCTCCTCATTGTGAGTGTGCGGCGAGGCAAGTTGAGTTGATTGATGAAACAACTTCCAAATCTGCCTCCCTGTCCTGCACTAAGTGGCCATCTGTGACACTCACTCAGAGCTGTCATTTTAATAGAATATACGAGTATGTGGAAAAACTGCACTGATGAATTCCAGGTGCTTATAGAGAGTTGGTGTGGGGGAGTATACACGCATATAATAGTAAGTTTTTTGCTATGTGGCTGACTCTCAGATAGGCTCTTCTGATTTTCCCAATAATTGGACTCAGAATATATATATTTATAATTTTTCTCTACTTATTGTCCTTGTTTTTTTGTTTCTTATTTTGTCTTCCACATTTTCATTTTCTTCTCTGGTTTTGAGCATTTTATACAATTCCATTTACTCTCCTCTCTTAGCACACCAATTTTACTTCAATTTTTTTTTTTAGTGGTTGCCCTAGGGTTTGCACTTAAAACTCACCCAAGTCCACTTTTAAATAGCACTAGACTTTTCTTGGGTAGTGAGGTACCTTATAACAGAGTATTCCCAATTCTCCCTCCTGTCACTTATAAAATTCGTGTCACTGATTTCACTTATCCATAAGCTATAATTGCTGAATGTTTTGTTGCTGTTATTATTATTATTAACAAACTGTTATATTAGACCAATTAAGAATAAGAAAAATAAAAGATTTTAATTTACCTTCATGTATTCCTTTTCTAAAAGTCTTTCTTTATGTTGACCATATTTCTGACCTATGTTATTTTTCTTCTCTCTGAAGAATATATATATATATATATATATATATATATATATATATATATATACCATTTCAGCATTTAGAAGTAGAAATAAACAAGGTATAAAAATTGTTAATATTTAAAAATTATAGGTTGCTCCTAATAGAATAAATTGGTGCATATCTGTCATTATACAAGAGGTATTTATTTATTTTAAAATTTTCAAATTTTTGTCTGTGTATTTAAGCACAAGGAAATTTAGAGCAAAAAATAAAGACAAAATCAGAGAAAAGATAAAGAACAAGGAAACCTAGATATAAAAAGCAGAAGACAGCAGAATACCAAGGGTAAGCCATGTGTTCATGTTTACGCTACATTCTGATTGTACATTTTCCTTGGATATGGTTACAGAAGCACCTTGAGGGTCTGCCAATCATTCTGTCTTTTCGTAGCTCTATTCTGCTCAGTTAGGCATCTGTTTTATATTTCCACATCCTATTTCAATTCCTTCTGGAGTAATTTATGTACCACTCATAGGAGAGAAAAAGTCTACCCAGAAGAGTGACTTCATATGAATATTTACTACATGCAAACAGATTTGGAGGGAATGGGTTCAGAGAACACTAACAAGCGCATAAAAATACAAACATTAAATTTTATTTTTTAATCCTCTTTTTACCTTCTCTAAGAATGTTCTTACATCTGTCAGGGTCATACCAGTCCCCTCAATAAATTAGTAAGATAACATCTTTGGAAGCATTTGAAATAATTATTATAATTTTGAAATAGAACTATTTAGTGCAGCTTTAATATGGTATAATTCCTTTATGATAAACTTTGATACATTTTATTTTATTTTGTGATCCTTCTTTTTTTTTTACCATTATTATTTTATATCGATTTCAGTTACACAGAATAGTAGTTAAACATTTGTGTAATTTAAGAAGTGATCCCCCTGTCTAGTACCCATCTGGCGCCATATATAGTTATTACCATATTATTGACTCTGTTCTCTATGCTTTACATCCCAATGACTATTTTGTAACTACCATTTTATACTTCTTAATCCCTTCAGCTTTTTCACCCTGTGCCGCAACCTCCTCCCATCTATCACCCCAATAAATCTAGTACCCATCTCACACCACACATGGTTACTACAATATCATTGACTATATTCCTTATGCCGTACCCTCCATCTCCATAACTAGTTTGTTACAACCAATTTGTACTTCTTAACCCTTTCCCCCTTTACACCCACCCCCTTAACCTCTCTCCCATCTGGCAACCATCAAAATGTTCTTTGTACCTGCAAGTGTGTTTATGTTTTGTTTGTTTGTTTGTTTTGTTTTTGAGATTCCACATATAAGTGAAATCACATTGTATCTGTCTCTCTCTGTCTGACATACTCCACACAGCACAATATCCTCCAGGTCCATCCATGTCTCCACAAGTGGCAACAACGCATTCCCTTCCATGGCCAAGCAATATTCCACTGTATGTATATGTACCACCTCCTCTTTATCCATTCTTCCATCGACAGTCACTCAGGCTGCCTCCAAATCTTGGCTATTGTAAATAATGTTGCAATAAACATATGGATGCATGTGTCCCCTTGAAGTTCTCTTTTGGGTGTCTTCAGATAAATACCCAGAAATGGGAATACTGGGTCCTTCTCTGTCTCTTGTTATAACCTTCATATTAAAGTCTGTTTTGTCTGTTATAAGTATTGCTTTTTTTTTTTTTTTTCCATTTTCATGAATTATCTTTTCCCACCCCTTTACTTTCAGTCTGTATGTGTCTGTCAATCTGAAGTGAGTCTCTTTTAGGCAGCATATATAAGAATTTTATTTTCTTATCCATTCAGCCACCCTGTGTTTTTGATCAAAGGATTTAATTCATTTACATGGAAAGTAATTGCTGTTAGATATGTAATTATTGCCATTTTATTATTCTTATCTATTGCTTTAGTATTTTTATTTATTTATTTATTTAATCTTAAGGAAGTCTCTCCAACATTCCTTGTAATAATAATTTGGTAGTGATGAACTCCTTTAGCTTTTTCTAGTCTGGGAAGCTCGTTATCTGTCCTTCGATTCTAAATAATAGCTTTGCTGAGCACAGTAATCTTGATGGTAGAAACTTGCTTTTCATCACTTAGAATATTTTCTGTCAATCCCTTCTGGCCTGCAAAGTTTCTGTTGAGAAATCAGCTGACAATCTTATGGGAGCTGCCTTATAAGTTACAAGTTATCTTTCTTTTGCTGCTTTTAGGATTCTTTCTTTGTCTTTAACCTTTGCCATTTTAGTTATAACGTGTTTTGGTGTGGGTCTGTTTGAGTTCATCTTGTTTGGGATTCTTTGCATTTCCTTGACTTGTATGTCTAATTCCTCCACCAGGTTAGGAAAGTTTTCAGTAATTATTTTTCAAATAGGTTCTCAATCTCTTGCTTTCTCTCTTGTCCTTCGGGTACCCCCATGATGTGAATGTTGTTAGGCTTGGTGTTGTCCTAAAGATCTCTCAAACTATCCTCATTTTTAAAAAAATTCTTTTTTCTGTTCATATGGGTGTTTTCTGCTACCTTGTCTTCCAATTGCTGATGACATCCTCTGCATCTAATCTGCTGGTGATTCCTTCTAGTGCATTCTTTATTTCAGTTATTGTGTTCTTCACTTCTGACTGGTTCTTTTTCATGGTTCTTATGTCTTTATTTGTGCTTGCCATCTCTCTGTTGAATTTCTCACTAAGTTCCTTGAGCATCCTTATGACGATTGTTTTGAACTCTGTTTCTGGTAGGTTGCTTGCCTCCATTTTGTTTAGTTTTTTTCTGGAGTTTTCTCCTGTTCTTTCATTTGGGATGTATTTTTTTGTTTCCTTATTTTGGCTGCCTCTCTGTTTGTTTCTATGTATTAGGTAGATCTGCTATGTCTCTTGCTGGGTGTCCTTATGTGTTTGGTGCCCTGTGGGGCCCAATGACACATTCTCCCTGGTCAACCACACTGGGTGCTCCAGGAGTGTCCCTTGTATGGGTTGTGTGTGCCCTCCTGTTATATTTGAGCCTTGATTGCTGTTGTCATGTCAGTAGGTGTAATTGACCCTCAGGCTGACTGGTTGTGGGGTTTGGCCATGTCCACAGCTTACGGGCTGCTCTACTAGGGGGCTTAACACACAGATTCACCCCAGTGGGCTCTGGTGCTTTTTGAGACTGCCCTCAGGTATGCCACTTGTGGGGCTAATTGGATGGTGCTCTGCTGTGGTCTGAAGCCAATCTCCAAGTATGTTTGTTCTGGGGCCCCTTGGGAGGGTCTCTGGTACAGGCCCAGGTCAGCCACTGCCTGTGACTAGCCAGGGGCTATCAGGTAGGAGCTGCAAAGCGATCCACAGTTGGTTGTTGCCTGTGCTGGACCTGGAGATGTGTGGGAGAGGCCATGCTGCAAACTGAGGATGGCTGCCACCACTACTGGGCTTGGGGTAGTTCCACAAAAAGCCAGGACACACCAAGGCTTGCTGCTATCTGCTGTTGGTTTCCGGCTCCAGTAAGGTTCAGCTGCTGATAAAGCCCCAGAGATGTGCAAGTTGGTGGGGCTGGGCCACAGTGAATCAGAGGGCAGAGCTTTGGAGCTCACCAGTCCAATCAGATTCATATTGGGCTGTAAGCGTAGGGAGCAGGCTCGACACAGGAAAGGTCGTGCCTGCCTGCCGGCTGCATGGGATGAGGACCTGACACAGGGAAAATGCTGACTGTCCTCCAGCCCTCGCCTCGAGGACACACTCCTCAGTCTGCCCCCCCCCATATGCCTCTGATGCCCCCAAGTCACCATCCCTCCTTCAGAGTCCAAGGTGAGTGCTTGCCAGTGAGTGAGGCTGTGTACAGGCCATTTAAGAGGATGTCTGGGTTTCCCACAGTCTTCTGTCTCACCCAGATGGTCAGAATCCCCACTGTTTTTCACAGCTTGTAAGCATCTTCTTCCCAGCATCAGTCATCTGGGCTGGGTTGCTTGGTGTGGGGTTGGGGTTTCTTGTTCCTCCATGGGGAACCTCCACAGCTGAGATATCCTTCCTGATTTTCATCAGCCACACAGATGCTTGGAGTCAGCCCGTGTCCTGTCTCTGCCCCTCCTACCAGGCTCGACCTGGCTTCTCCTTTATATCCTTAGATATAAAACTTGTGTTCAGCCTGACTTCACATGGTTCTCCAGGTTGATTGTTCTATAATTTAGTTGTAATTTTGATGTGTTCACAGGATGAGGCAGCACAGCATTTATCTACTCTGCCACCTTGGATAAACATTTTATTTTTTAATAAAGTTTAGCATGCAAATCGTAATCCTACAAAGAGGGAAATATCTGAAACTTGCAGACAAGTTTCCATCTTTCTCCTTCTTCCTTCTTTCCTTCCTTCCTTCCTTCCTTCCTTCCTTCCTTCCTTCCTTCCTTCCTTCCTTCCTTCCTTCCTTCTTTTAAAATACCATTGAAGAAAGTTCCTTAGTTCTAACAATTGAAGTGTTAGATGAAATAATAACTCATTTATATTACCATGCCGTCAGATGAAAATACTTTCATGCACTCGATACTATTAACCTTTCACTTTCAGTGGTAAATTCAACCATGGAAATTCTTCACCTGTAAAACTAAACACTCCAGACAGCACCTCATAGATATGTAGCTTTTGGCCACATGTAAATTAGAACAATGGTCCCTTAACAAACTGGTATGAAAGGAGAATGCCTTTGGTAATAAAAACTTCAATTTATATTTTGCTTTATATCTTGAGGATTAAAAACAAAAATAAAAACAAAAACACTTCCCAATACATTGTTATTAGCTTGGTGCAAAAGTTATTGCGGTTTTTGCCATTATTTTTAACCTTTTAAAACACAATTACTTTTGCACTAACCTAATATTTGAAAAAGGCTGAAAAACATGATGGTCTATGTCAATATCCCTACAAAATATTAGTTGCTAATCTGTGAGCAAAACAGAGAACTCCTACATCTTACTAACTTTCTGCATTTTAATATGCCAAGTAAACATTTGGAATAGATATTCTTGATAGTAAATGTCACAAGAGGGAGCATTTGTTTATTGGCTGCCATAACATTTTTCACCATTGAACTCTCTGAAATAACCAGTCTCCTTCCTACACATGTGCTAACCACAGCTGACCCCCCCCCCCCCGTTTGCTTCCAATTATCAGGTTATCAGTGTATTTTGGGCAGGTATCCAGAAGAAATATTTGACAATTTGTTTACTAAGGAACCACATTTAGATATGCTTTTTGGAGGTATTTATGTTTTAACAGCTCTGTACCGAATGGTAGCTAAACAATAGTGAATGGGAGGGGGGTAAGTCAGCTGAGCATAATGTTAGGAGAAAGAAGAGCCTAGCAAAGAAGAAAAAGGAAGTACAGTATACATTCTATATGCATTTAACATGAAAAATCTTACTGTCATTTTCTTAATATGATTACCTCAACATGACATATCAAAATTTGTTAATTACTTCAAAAGGCATGGACAAAATGAAAAAAATGATCACTGTGGAAAGCCAAGCAAGAGCTGTGTTTGTTACCTAACACGGTCCCAATTACAGAGAGACATGAAAACCTTAGGTATTGTAGATTATTCAGTCACATCCACATACTATACCACTGCTATGGGGACAAAGTCCCAGAGAGCAGTTTCCAGGCTCTCGACCTTACTTGGAAAGGTGCTGGCTCAGGTAGTAGATGGCCATCAGCTGTAACCAGTTAGCCATTAGCCACTAATATAACTGCCATGGCTACGCTGGCAGGTTGGTTGGTTGGCAGAGAAATGGACGGTGGATGGTGTGTCGTGTGGCTCCTTCTTCCTGTGTCTCCAACCCAGCCGCCAGCGAGTCTACAGTGGTATGAACCCCCAACCATGGCTCCGTTGGTGTTTCTTTTTGGCCTTGCCATATCCTGTGTTCTTAAGTGGGCAGCGGGACCAGAGACCCTGCATGAAAACGGCCTTGAGTATTTCGCAGTTCCGTCGCTCAGCATTGTTTCCAACCCTGTGTTTCCTATAGTGAACATGAACTCACTCAGGGCATAGTTTTAATTCAGTAAGATTATTTGAAAAATAAACACCTCCGACTGACCTCAAACTTGACGTATTTAATCTTGAAAGGAAAACAGCTTTGAGGAGTCCTTTTTCTTCTTTATTTGGTCTCTGGGCAGCAATTCCTTTTTACAAAAGTGACAAATTTTAGAAACATTACAAGTAGAAGACTGATGGCTGAGAAGAGTAGATACTATTTGAATAATTGTAGATTTAGAGTATATGTTGCTCTTGATTTATTTGTATCCAGACAGAGGTGGGGAAAGGTGTGTTTTGGCATCAAAATCAGCAGTGTACACTGAAATCTTCCAGTAAACAAGATAGTAGCTGAGTATCAGTCTTTCATACCCCCACCCCTCACCCAAATTCTGATATAGGAAACATTGGAAAAGGGAAGAGTTTGTATCATTTCTAGAATCTGAGGAGGCTGCTATATAAATAAAAAGCACTCAGAAATTTCAGCCTGACTCTGTGCAAATGGAGCCTGCTAACCAATCAATAGAGACAATAGGATCTGAGTCCTAATCTGCATCTTTCACTAATTAGTGAAGTCCAAGACAAATGCTACCTTGATGAGCACTGTTGTTTCTGTTTTTAATGTTATTATTAATTTACCTCCCAAGAAAGGGCTTTGATCTCTGCGAATTGTGTAATAGAGATTCTGCATTATATGAACACACTAGTTTGCAGGGTACAGTGGTCCACAAGTAGACAAAATGGTGACATGGGGACTGATGGCAGATGTCTGGAGAAATCTCTGCACTGCGACTGACAAGCATCTCTTCTAGCACAGCAGAAAGCTACACCTGAAAAGGATGAAGGATGAATTGAGTGGATATTGTGCTGAAAGACTCAGGGCCAGGGCAAGATAGTTACATAAATCAAGGGGCAAATGTGGCTGAATTGGAAAGAAGTTTTCAAACATGAGATATCCTCTGTAATGGGCATATAACACTGAGGAGACCAGGTAGAACTAGAAAGCTGTGTGTGTGAGAGAGGGATAGAGGAATTGGTGTTCACAGACATAAAAGACTATAACAAGAAAAGGGCCAGTTACACAATTGGCCATAGGATGGACATCTGGCTGGTCTGACACTTCACTCAGAAGCTGAATATGACAGAGATAAAGACCCTTCCTATACAGATTCTTTCAAGCTATAATATAGGTTGTAGTCATTCCTTAATTTTATCAGTTTCCTCCTTCCCTTTTTTAAATCCTTTTATTAATTTTAGCATGTTTGGAAGAGTTACGCAAATTTATATGGCCACTGCCATCTTTTCAGAAGTTTTCACATCTAACTTTTGAGATCCAACCAACAATAAACTATTTCTTGCATTTCCAAGATGTTATTTCATTCTGTCATTTTTGTTCATTGTTGAACACACAAGATGGTTGGCTTAAATTCAGTGGTGCAATTAGCCTCCAGTCGAGGATTCAGGTTTCACAATTTGCTTAATGGTTTCCATGTTTTCCTCAATTGTATTAAACTCATATGCTTCTTTTCACTACTATCAGCATATTGACTTTTCTACTTTGCTTATGAAAATAGTAAATAAGAGCAAAATATTACAACAGGGAATTCTCAACAATTTTGAACATAGAAAACTTTTTCAAATCAATATTATCCTAATGAATAATGAACTTATATTATTTTGAGAGGCATCGTAGACAGCATCGTGGTTAAGGTTACAGATCCCAGAGCCACTTTGCATCTTTCACATTTTAGGTATGTGAAGTTTGGTAATTTATTTAGCCTTTCTGTCTCTCAGTTTCCTTATACATAAAACAGGAATGAGAATAGGAACAATTCACCAGATTTTAAAATCTGGTATTATTTTATTACATAAATAACATATGTTCATTTTAAAAGAAGCACATAAGGCATGTGAGGTAAAAGCATCTTTCATATTCCAACTTTAAGAAACATTTATGTGTATTTTTATATCGGTTAGGATGAGTTAGGTTATTCTGTGGTTAAAAACAAAAGAACAGAAAAAAACACACAAAAAAATAACAACTTGGGGTATTAAAACCACAATGCTTTATTTTATCCTGTCACTGCCTGTCAATCTTACATAGGCTGAGATCTCTGCTCTGCTATATCTTAATCCCCTCCTAAAGGGCAACCCTCAAAAGTAGTATCTGTTTACATTGTTGAGCCGAAGGTTTAGCATGTCTGGGTAATGTGTGACTGTCTCAGTCAGTCCATGCTGCTCTAACAAGAAAACCATAGACTGGGTGGCTTAAACAAACAAACAAAAAAAATCATTTACTTCTCACCCAGGTCTGGAGGCTGAGAATACCAAGCTCAGTGTGTCATTCGATTTGGGGTCTGGTGAGGGCCCTCCCCCTGGTTTGCAGACAGATGCCTTTTGCCCTATCGGCACATGGTGGAGAGGCAGGGCACATTTCCTAATGTCTTCTTTTAAGGACACTGATCCCATCATCAGAGCCCCATCTCATGACCTCGTTTAAACCTCATTACCTACCCAAAGCCCCACTTCCAATTACCGTCCCATTGCAGATTAGGGCTTCAACACATGAATGTTTGTAGCACGTGTTCAGATCATACGTAGTAGTTTCTCATGTCTAGAGCTACTTCCTTTGGATGCAGAGACCCCACTGACAGGTACAGTTCTTTTGTAGAAATCCACGCTTATAAATTTGGGGTGCTTCTTTATATTCTCACTCTCAACCCTCTGTATTTTTTGTGACTTCCTTGTGGGTACTTGAAGTTGATTGAGCTTCAGAAAGAAAGTTACTTTTAGTTTCTTCTCTCTTAACTGCTTTGTCAAATTAAAGGACTTATTGGTGCCTCATCCTTTGTTAGACTTTTACATTGAGAGAACTTAATGACTAAGAGATTTGAATGAGGACACCCTATTCTCTTGACTCAATCAGGGGTTTTTAATAAGATTTCTCTCTTAGAACATTCTCAGTTCCCCACCCCCCACTACCACCAGTTTTGGGTTGATAGGCACTTGCCTCTTTGAAATCTGCAAATCTCTGAGTTTGTGAACTCTATGCTCCCATGAATTCTCTGCTAACAAACTGATTAATTATTTTCTGAAATTAGTTTTTGCTCATGCTAACTTTCCAAATAGAGCCTTCAGCAACCAGCACATATCCAACCAATGTTTTGTTGTCTGTCTTTTCCTCCTAGAGTCATAAGTTTTTTAGGGATAGGTTCAGCGCTCCAAGAACTACAGGTAGCAGTTTATCAAATGTTCAGCCTCTGAATAATGTGGGCCACCATTTTCCCAGTCTCCAATACAGTTTCCTCAATTCCCGCCCCCTGAGCTCTAATGCAATGCTACAAAGGTAAGGGATTTTGGTTACAGCTGTACCCCACTATTGTTACTCATTTATGCCAGGAAAGGTAGACTAGGTTATGCTGTGGTAATAAACAATATCAGTGGTCTAAACAGAAAAGGGTTTATTTCTTGATTATACCACATGTCCGCCACAGGTCAGCTAGGGGCTCTCCTTTGTTGTCCTTATTCCTTCACCCAGGTTGCTGGGCAACCTCATCAGAAGTGTTTCTAATTGCCATGAAAGAGGGAAGAAAGAGAGCATGGCATAATTACCCTGGCTCTTAAACTTACCCCCAGACAAACACAAAGAAAAATAGCCACCTATCATTCCAGTGGTCAAAGCAAATTACATGACTGCATTTAATTTCAAGGAGGTCACAAATTGAAATAAATCCATACGTCTGAGAATAGAACTAGAATTCTCAAATTTATCCGCTCTCCTTTCTCTGCCTCTTTTTGTTTTTCTCTCTCTGCACCCCTGCCTTTAATCTGTATACCATTAACTAATGTATAATAATTTGATTGAATATTTTATTGCACTGCTTTCCCATCTGTGTTCTAAATCATAGCAGAAAGGGAGTACCAAGCATGCAGGACTTTGGCCCCCCAATTCAGCTCAAGTGGATTAACCGTGATATCTTTCTTCTTATATAGAATCCTTAAAAAATGTGATCCAAACATTTCATATGTGTTTCATTCTGGTCTTTTCTTCTTGATTAACCTCAGGCTAGTGGTATAAATCCAATGAACTATAGATGACCAACCTACCAAAATATTACCAATGATTACTGTGGGCACTGGGATTGTTGGTTAATATACATGTTTTTGTATTCATCTGTATTTCCTAGAAACTTGGGGCCCTGGTTTGAGCAACCATGGATATGCATGATAGTATATTCTTGACAGTTTTATGATAAGAACATGTTAATGAATGAAGTATAAAATAATGAGAAACTGAGTCAGTCTAGACTCCTTTTGATATCTGAATATTAGAAAATAATAGCTTTGTGAAATGCCTAAAGAGGTGAAGGAAGAAGCATTTAGATGAGAAGTTATTTCAAAATTAATCTTGAGATACAATTATTGGAATAGAAATACACAAATTCCATCTGGAGGAGAGAGCTCTAATATCTTACATTTATATCCGTGGGCTAGCTACAGCCATGTTTAGTGTAAATATAAATTGAATTCATGCAGCAGGTGGGTCACTGTATTTGCTGATGCATAATGAGGGTGCTTAAACTTAGACTGTTTATTCCCTAGAGTCTCATTAAACTAAATATACTCGCCTTAAGCCACCTGCCTTTGGGCAGTCACTATAGAAATAAAATCAGATTCATTTCCCATCTTGATAAATTGGCATTAACTACTACTTTATCTCAAATAAGCTTGATAATTAGTGTCTCTGATTACATGGAAAAAACTGTTGAATCTTTTAGAATGCTTTGAAAAAAATGCAGGCTTTCTAAATTTGCTGCAGTTGAGGGAGGAGATTTGAAAGCCCTGAGCCAGTCATGACTGTGATGAGCGTCATTAAAATAGCAATCTTTTTTTGGTAACTCATCTTATCCCAAGTAAGTGTGATTTAAGAATATGGGAACACCTGTTCCAGAGTGGCAATTTTTACCTCATTGCTCTAATATCCACAAAGTCTGTGAGCTGGAGAGAAAGATATGGATATACAGAGTGAAATCTCTAATTCAAGAATTAAGAGAAAGGATTCCCTAAGAAATGAATTGCCATAGGACTGAGTCCAGTTCTGTGTCTAGTTTATCCATCACCAACTACAAATAACTCACTGCATTTATATTTCTGTGAATAGCTATTGATCACATCCAAGGAGCTAAGCACTGTGTGGGCTCTGGGGTTCTTGTGTCTCTCACTGCTGTGGGCAGCTCTTTCCCATCCGAGCCTTGCCAGCTTTCCAGGAGGCGGACAGAAAGCAGAGTCCAGTCCTTGCTGCCCCAAGGTTCCACAAAACTTTTCTCTCCTCTCCTCTATTACTCCAGATGGAATTTCTATTTAGACTGTAGAGCACACCTTTTTCATGTTTCTTAAAGCTTTGTTCCACAGCACATCCATTTTCCTGAGGCTTTATTTAGACTTATGTCGAGGGATTGGCCACATCATTTTACTTTCCTGACCACAGTACACCTACCTGCCCTTGGGAAATAGGCACAAAGGTAGGACCACAGGGAGGAATGTTGCAGGCTGGGAAGAAATAATTTGTAAGTCCCTTAAACAGAGAAAAAGCAAAGGAAAACAAATAATGATAGGAAGAATAAAACACACATGGATTGTTTTATCAAAGTAGTGTTAATAATAATGAGAATAGTAAGACTTAAATTTCTTAAAAGTTTACTTTGTTCCTGGCTATTGTAGAAAATACCAAAAGTAGACTGATTAAATCTTCATATCAATCCTATGAGGTAGAGACTGCCTATGCTCCCTGGGCCTTAGGGAGGATAAGTACTTTCCCCAAGTGAGTGGCAGAACATGGTCTAGAATGAAAGTCTCTCTGACCCTAGAGCCCTGCCTCAGCCCCACAGTTGGCTTTGGTCTCTGAATTTGTGGTTGTACTACGATGAACCAGATGAACCTTGTTCTGGAAGAAATATGGTGACATTGGTGGGTTTCAAGAGTGTGTGTCGTATGGTAAGACTCTGACATTTACTGTGGTGATTGTATGGACAGTGGTTTAGAAGATGTTGACGTTAGACATGAGATCTGTTATACCAACAGCCAGCATAGTGATCAGAGCCTAAATAGGAATAATGATGGAGGAGCCTGAGAAGAGTGGATTGTTTTAAAATATGTTTATAATATAAAAGTTAAAGGATCTGATGATTATTTGATTTGTCAGCTCAAGGAGAGGGAGAAATTGAGTATTTCGAAGACCCTGGCCTTTCCAGAAAAAACATAGATAGGAATTACTATTTAATTCAAGATGGCTGAGTTTTGAAAGTATTCACATTCTATCTTCTAGATTAGAGTATGGTGCCTGAATTGTTAGGTTGGTGCAAAAGTAATTGCGCTTTTTGCAATTATTTTTAACCTTTTAAACTGCAATTACTTTTGCACCAATCTAATATCTTTAAACTCTCTTTCAGGTGACAGACCATACTGTCACAACAGTAGGTCATGTGTATCTAAAGGTCCAGGACACTCAGGGAATCCTGCAGAAGCAGGCCTTAGATACTTTACTTTTCTCTGATTTACTATGTTACAATTCTTGCTTTATTTGGGGGTTGTACAGACTTGTTTAACTGACAAAGCAAAACTTAGACCACTATCCTCCCAAGGGGTTCTTTCTTGAGCTACAACAAAAGAAATACCAAGAGATAGTCTTTATTCTAAATTTGGTATTTGGCAAGAAATTTTTCTTGCTTTTTCTTGCTAAGTTTTATAATATTTCTATTGTAGTGAAATATAATGAAAACGGTGAAAATCCATTTCTTGGAGTCTCAAAAAGGAAAGGTTAAATTGTGATTGGATGTCATCCCTATCAATCATCTGGGTATAAAAGAGGGATAATAGCAGAGAACCAGATCAGGTTCATGGGGTATCCCTGGAGAGAAACCTTTTTTTTCGTCAGTCTAATCTAAGGTCAGGCAGAGGGTGTAGTTTTTTTCAGATGTCTGCCTGGACCTCAACAACTAAGTGTGTAAACATTTGATTGTTACATAATATTATTTTAAGGAATACTGAATAGACCTTCTGGAACATCTTTTTTGTTGTTAGGTCTGTCTTTTACTATTGTGGACTTTTCACTCATTGACTAATAAAAACAATCTGCTAGTTCATTGGGAAAAGGCAGACTTCTGTTTTATACAGAAACATGAAACAGTGCTAGGAATAATGGGCTAAAGGTGAAAGGAAGAACTGTCTAATTAAATGATCATCTGAACTCACTGGAGATTCTACTACAATCTAAGGCTATTCTTTTTATTTTTTGCTATCTGAAGACTGGATAAATCCTACTTCTATCATTTTATTAAGAGGTAACAAGGATTGTGTAGAGAGAAATTGTGCCAGTACTCTATGTTATGTATTTATGCTTCTTTGGGTGCTTTGTTCTATAAACTAAAGTAAGATTGAAATAGGTTTGTATAGTCTGCTTTTTCCATAATATGAGCTAAAACAAGAATTATGAAGTGGGTGTGATAATGAAAATGGAGTCTGAAGTGTTCTCATGGGGAAAATGTAGGATCATTATGTGCAAACCAGGGCAATGGATAACATATCTCCCTACTCTGGGCATGTGTGGTGGTAAGGAAAAGTGCTTGTGAAAACCTTTTCAGTTTGAAAAGCCAGCCAGCATAGGAAAAACCCACAGGAATGGACTTTTTTATTACATTGTTTTTACCAGTTTTCTAATCAGGAAAGTCATAGCTTTATTTTTAATCTAGGAATGTAGAATTTTGTAATAAATAAGTGCTTTTACCTATTAATTTACCACTTTATTTAAATAGTGGATTTTAAATTTTTAAAATTTTAATTGTTTTAAGTGCTTACATTTACACTCCAGTTTTTGTTCATCCCAATAATCCTGCAAAATAGGTGAGGCTGATATTTTTGTGCTATTTTTGAATGGAGATACTGAGACATAGGAAAATATAAAATGTTTTGCCCCAAATTTGGGATGTTTGTAAACTATTATAGATTTATTGTTTAACTGTTGCATATTATTCTATGGTATAAATATATCAAGACCCATATAACCAGTCACTATGTTTGAACATTTGTTTTCAATTTCTTAGTAGATACTAGAATATAAATATGGATGGATTTTTGGGGGCCTCTTTTTGTTTTTTTGTTTTTAAAATGTTTTCCTAGAAGAATTTCTAAATTAAAAAAATTGCACACCATTCCTGAATAGTTTGAAAACAGACCTTTTAAAGTACAGTTGACCCTTGAACAACACAGATTTGAACTGCACAGGTCCACTTGTATGTGTATTGTTTTCAATAAATGCATTCAACCTTTTGTATTTTCTGGTTTCACATCTGAGATTCAGCCAGTCAACTGTGGATCAAACACAGTATTTTCACATTCCCAACCACAGTTTCCCAACTTCAGATGGAAAATACTGTGTTTGATCCACAGTTGGTTGAATCCACCATGCAAAGGGCCAACTGTAAAAGTTATACCTGGATTTTTTACTGTCTGGGGTTCACAGGTCAACTGTATTTTAACATTATTTATAATGTATAACTTCATGCAAGGCTGTGTCCTAGGTTGTGATTTTATGACTATTGTCTTTGCATTTCCAAACATTGCATAGTCCTCAGAATATGGTGGATCCTCAATGAGTATCTGTTGGATAGTAAATTAATGTTTATTTTTATTTGAAATGTTTGATTATAAATGATAGTATTGTTATGTTATTTCTTGGTAGTAAATTAATCCACTCCCTTTACACCTTTCAAATATAAATTGATGCTAACTATGAAAGCAGGGATTTTGCCCAATCAAAATTGTAAACAAATGGGATGTTATAGTATTTGTGTTATAGAAAACATTTCAAATGGTAATTTCATCATTAAAATTGAGATCACATCATTATTTCTATTCAAAGTCTCCATTGTATCTGCCCTCATGGACTTCCACTTCTGGAAATAAATGTTTCCTCCAGCTAGATAATTGAAAAATAGTGCATTTGTTGCCAAAGGTTAACTTTGAAGGGTTTTAAGACTAATTAAACAGTTAAAAATGTATCTTTTTTTTTTTTTTTTTACTTTAGAACAAGAAAATGAACAGACTCAATAATTTGAGACATACATAAGAAAGGGAATTAAATGTGTTGTACTACCTTGCTATGGAGTTTAACACTCACCAACATTTTCAGTGTTGTTTTTAGCCATATTTATACCCCAGAAGAGATAAATATATTCACATTTTTTACTGTCACATTTTTTCAATTGCCAATGTCCTTGGTTCTAGCTATGTAGTTTTAGCACACAAATTTTCCTGTCTCATTTTTTGTTGAGGTAAAACTTACATACAGTGAAGTGTATAGATATTATGTATATTTTGGTAAATTTTGACAAATACATGCACCTATATAACCAATATCCTGATCAAGATATAGAAGATTTCTATCACTCCAAAAAGTTCCCTCCTACCTATTTCTAATCAGTCCCCATAAACTGAAAACAACAAATGTTTGATTTCTATAACAATAGATAAATTTTGTCTAATTGCAGATTTCATGTAAATGAAAGGATACAGTATACACTTCAGTGTTTGTCCTGATTGTTCAACAAAATATTTTTGAGACTTATTTGTGTTGGATGTATCATTTTTAAATGGACGTGTGTATTGTCTTTGTTTATTATTGAGTAGTAACAAATTTGTTTCTCTTTTAAAGATCATTTGACTATTTTATATTCTTGAATTTCAACATGTATTTTAAAATCAATGTGTCTTTTTCTTCGAGAAAGTCTACTGGGATATTAAGAGTGGTTTGTATTGAATCTATATACCAATTTAGGAAGGATAGACATTTTAATAATACTGAGTCTTCCAATCCATGAATATAATTTTAGTTCTTTAATTTCTTCAATCATGTTTTGTAATTCTCAATATACATATTTTGCACGTATTTGGTGACATTTTTTTCTGGGATATGATGGTTTTGATGTTAGTATAAGAAGACTTTCTAAAACTCATTTTCCAATTATTTATTGTTAGTGTATGGAAACATAATTGATTTTATATGTTGACAATATCCTATGGTTTCCTAAATACACATAATAGCTTTTGTGGACCCAGTACGGTTTTCTCTGTAAATGATCATGTTTTATGTAAATCATGATAGCTTCATTTCTTATTTTTCAAACATTATGCTGTTTTACTTTTTGATTTGTCATCTTGTTATACAGGTTAGGACTTTTACTACATGTTTAACAGAAGTGGTGAGGGTGAACATAACTTGCATTTTCCCAATATTAGTAGAAAAGTGTTCAGTCATTGTTAAATATAATATTAGCAGTACTTTTTGCATTGATGCCTCTTATAATATAGATAAATTTTTCTTTTATTTCTAGTTTGCTGGGAGTTTGCACCATTTATTGAACTGATCATATGGTTTTCCTATTTTACATATTTATTTTTATTCCAACATTCTCCTACAACTTTTGGCATCACTTTTCAGCTCTCAGCATCTTACCAGCCATCTCTGCTATCAGTCCTGCTGTCCCACCCTCCAAATGCCCAACTCAGCCCCAGCTAAGTATCTGCAGTGAATATCCACACATACTTCTGCCCCAACTCTCACCCTGCACAGCTCCTCTCCAGTGTCCGGCCTTGCAAATTCTAGCCCCTTCAGTGTCTTTGTACTCCATTCTCTATCTCTTCAGCTTTGAGGGACTCCGGCCCTGTTTGGATCAGTGGCAGTAAAATTACCCTGAGAAGGAAAGCTGGAGTAATCTTGGGGCTCACTTTGTGCGTTTCACTTCACCCCAGGATCACAGTTCAGTGCTGCATATTGTTTAGTATCTTTCAAAACTATGACCATTAGTGGAAGAGAGTGTGAAAGGGAAGGGAGTATAGAAGAGCCAAATGTGTCCCACACATAAAAAATATGTAAACATGTGGGAAAATGTGATGTTTTATTGCCTTTTTATAGTATGAGCCACATACTTAGGGGCATGTTGAAGTTCGTAAGAGTTGAACTTGATCATCTCAGTGTTGTCTAATAATGTTAAAACAGCATAGTTCCATAATATGTGGTTTATGAATTTTATATTGTGGAAACAAGTCAGTGTAGTTAAAATTCATACTGGTCTTGAAAGCAAACAGGCATGATTCTAAGGAGTTCCAAACACGATTTAATGTGTTGAGTTTCGATTTTCTTACCTACTAAATGAAGAAACCATTATTTGATGTTCAAGATTGGTGTAAGTATTCCAGATAACGTTTGTACTCAGCATCATGCTTTGTTTGGACTTTAGCAGATCATTATTTGATGTTGCTGATAATAATTGTGATGAAACATGAGATTTGTTATTATTGTTTTAATCTTATAAATAAACAGACAAACAACAACAAAAAAGACAGTAAATTTTCTGGGTGTATCTGCTCTAAGGAAGGGTCAGTAATTTATTTACAATTTTCCTGGCACTGCAAAGACAGGATGGTAAAGATGCTATCTGGATGAGATCCATGGAAATCTGTTTAGCTCCACTCCTGGCCTATTTAATTAATTCATCATGGAAAGTGCTTTAAGGAAAGCACCAAGAGCACCAAGTATGGCCATTACCCCACATGCAGAATCCTTCTTTCATATTTTGATTCCATAAATGTCACAACTTTGATGAATTTAAATGTAATCTTTAAGGGAAGTGCATTGCTTAATATACTGAAGAAATCTTCCCCCACCCCAAACAATCATACATTTATGGTGAAGGACAGAAAAAAAAATGTTCTTTTTCTCTCTAAACAACAAGGCAACAAAATCAAAGCTGAGGGAAGAATATTTCTAGAGAAGCGAGGTAATTAGAACAATTAGAAACAAATGCAGAGTAATTGCAGTGCATTTTCTTTTAGCTATTTATACAGAGAAAGTTCTAGGGCAAGAACCATGCTGTACACCTGCTAGTTTCAGCACTGGGTACACTGTTGGTACTAAAAAAGAAAGGAAGGAAGGAAGGAAGGAAGGAAGGAAGGAAGGAAGGAAGGAAGGAAGGAAGGAAGGAAGGAAGGAAGAGTTTGTAAGTAAATTCTGTTAATATTTCCAAAGAACATTCTGTAGGGAAAGGGATACATTTATATAGCTTAATAAATATTGTAATTTCTAAAACACTGCAAAGCTAATATTTTTAGTCTTTATGCTATTCAACTGAAAAGCAAAATTTACAACTGTGAAGCAAATTGTTTTCTCTGAGATTCAGATGTTTGTCACACTTTTAATATGTGATGTATCAGACCATAGGAAAGTAAGTGAAGATAAAAGCATCCTATGTATGTCTGTATCTCTATCTATCTATCATTTAGGAAGTATAGTTTATATACCACACTCTTCAAAAGGGATTTCAAATCGATTACCCCCCAAAAAAATATTGTAAGTAGAACTAAATAAAAACAAGTGACTCAATCAAGGCAAAGTGAAATGAAAATAATACATACATTTTTTGCTCTGATAAAATTACAGACCTAAGGTAGATGACTTTTTTTTTTTTTTTAATTTAGAGAAACCTGTAAATTAATCTTTTGGTTATAAAAGTATTTTAAAACAACTCACCTAAACACTAAAACAGTAAAAAAAAAAAAAAAAGGCACATTCTACATGAGAACTGAAGAGCAGCTGACAGGAGAGACCCTATGTGGGAGCCTAAGCAGGGAGGAGAGGACAGGTGGGAGCGTGGTCAGGACGGAACTGTCTCAGACTCAGTCGAAAGGAGAAAGATGAGCAGTGAGAAACTCTCTGTGGACGGGTGTCCAAGTAACTGACAAAACTGAGGAATGTAATATTCTGTTTTAGGAATTATTTTCTGCTTTGAGCAGCAGAGTAGGCCTCTAGTTTATTCCCAAAGCCTAAGGAAAGGTCCGCTAAATGCCAGGATATTGCATTATTGATGCTTTGCTTGAAAAGTTAAGGAAGAGTGACAGTGCCCTGGCAAGGGTGAAATGCAGTAGGCTCAGGAGGCAAGACCACAAGAGGCAACCAAATCCAGAGCGATAAACACCAAGAGAATGTAAGCGCTCGAGTCCCCTACCATGGGGACATTCTAGGAGGGATGTCAACATTCCCACCATAAGTGGAACAATGTTGAGCTATTTAGTTGGATTTTAAAGGTATAGATGAGCCAGAAGCCTGGAGTACTTAGGCATATTTGTTTATGTCACTTATTATAGCAATGAAAAAATAGTAATACAGAAAGAATGGAAGTCATAATATTTTTAAAAACTATACTTTTGGTTTCACTGAGGTTTAGAGAGACAGCATAAGGAATTGATTTTGAAGAAAATACATTTGCATACATTGACCTAAGATAATTGTATCATTTTAAGCAAATGAGTAAAACATACATAAAATTTATCAGGTTAGTAGTTAAATACATATAAATGGACAGATGAAAATTGTTTGAGGTAGGTTACTTCTGTTAGGCTGGTTATTTATTTTTCCTACAATGTCATTTATGCTAATAAATTTTGTGGTAAATAAAGAGAAAAAATAATTCTCTGCAGCTAGTTGTCTATGTGGTCTTACATGCATAATTTATTGAAGAAATTCCATTGACTATAAACCAGTTTCATAGGAAAATGATACTAACTGTTTAGGTTTGGGAAATCCAAGTCAGTAGGAAATTTAAAAACGTAAAAGGCTACAACATTAGCCTCCTTTGCATTCTAGCTGAGTCAAATTAGCCTGAAATGTTTTTTAAACAATAGTTACTATGCGGATGCTGAAGGTGTTTATTGTCTTCCAGAAAAAAATTTCAATATTTCAAATTGCTTTAATATGCCAAGTGGCAATTAGGCCATGTTATGAACTAATCCCTTGCCAAATTAATATTTTTTCTTAGACATACCCCATGAGAGAAGTAACCCAAACCAGTAAATATTGATTTTAATATTTATGAAAATGCATCTGGCTAAAGCAATCATTTTGATTTGCAAAATATTCCCTTTTCACATTGATATTTTACCATTTCAGCCAAATCCCATCTCAGCTTGTGTATTACTCAAATTGTAAACTGTGATCTAAATGTAAAAATATACCAACTGCCTCCAATTGATTTTTTAAGTCATTAAGTGAAATATATCAAATCTCAAGTTCCTCTTAAAATAAGAAATGTCTCAACAATGCTGTTTTTATAATGATTACTACCTGGTACAGAATTTGTTAAAAATACCTGAACTGGTGGTATGGCGTGTGGAGTGTCAAATTTTAACTCACTTTTGGTGACAGAATGAATAGCATTGCTTAGGAACATAGGTTTATACATCAGGTAGATTAGAGTTCTAATAATGTCTCTACTAGCTGAGGCCTTGGTGGTCATTAAGCATGTGTACTTCTGTTTACTCTTTTGGAAAATGAGGATTAAATGACCTTTGGCCAGGGTCAATGTGAGAAAGTGGGGACACTTTTTCTGTCTCTCTGTATATATACGTATCTCTATCTGCCTATCTATCTGTCTGCCTGTCTGTTATCCGTCTGTCTACCTATCATCTGTCTGTCTGTCTGTCTGTCTGTCTGTCTGTCTATCTATCTATCTATCTATCTATCATCTATCATCTACCTCTGTGTTTGTGTGTGTGCACACAAATATGTTGACATCTGACAGAGCAGACACTTAAGATGAGTGCTTATCAAATCAAAGCTATGAACTAGTCTACCTTATTTAATATTTATTTCCTTTTTTCTAATGATAGTTTTCATTTTTAATAACCATGACTAAGACCTATGATTGATCCATATAAAAAAAAAAGAACTGTCATAAATATTTTATAATAGGTTCAGGTAAACTTTAGCTTTGTCTGTAACATTCACATTTTATAAATAAATAAACAAATAATAAATAAATAAAAAGGCCAGTGCATTTATTTTAGATAGATGATAGATAGATATATAGATAGATAGATGAGCCACATACGAAAGGCAGTTTATTAAATTTACCAAAAATCTAACCTGTTAATTTTGGGTGGTAAATATGGGCAATTATTAAATTATGCTTTGTTCTTTTATGAATTTTTAAAAATTTCCAAAAATAAAACTGCCAGTGTTTAATTTTGTCTTCATGTATTTTACTGCTCCATATATCCAACAGTGTTTTAAAACTTATCTCTGAATGGCTGGAGTTTCTTATTCTTTGTGTGGGTGCTGATGCATTCATGTTAAACTAAATTTACTTTGAAATCAAGAAATGAATTAGATTAACAAGTTTGCCTCAGAAAATAAGGCAAATGGCAAATATTTACTGGAGAGCCAGAGATAAGAATATATTTGGGTACTTGGAAGGCATGGTTCAGAATATCAGACCACTGGGGAATGGGGCCAATAGTGAGCCCTGGCAGGATGGCTTGTGAACAGCCATTTGAATGAGGCAGATGGGGAAGCTTTCATTTCACTGCTTTTGTAGGAGTTTTTGTCAGAGTTGCCCTGCTTCCTATCACCTTCCTCCACAATCTCCATGTGCTGGAAAAGTGAGAGCAGCTTACCTAATTGAAGGTCATCTGTAGGATCTAAGAAGGCAAAGGATACAATCTGAGATGCTCAGTTGTCTTGGTATTAATTGTAAGTTAAATTTGAGTTTCGATATTAACCTACTGTAACAGATCCACACACAGCTATGGAAAGATGATAAGCTCATGTGGAAGAAAACAAAATAAGCACACAAATATTGTATCATTTATTTAGTCTAGCTTCAAAAATTTTAAGAGACATAGGAAAAGTAAATAATTATAAATAATCACAGTAGCCCAAAGGGGACTGGCAGATGAAAGAGACGAAAGATTAAGCTAGCATTCCACCCAATTCATTCTAAATATCTGATGCAGTTTTTCATGTAAGATTTGTGGCTTTAGGAAAATTTAAAGACACAGTATAAACCCCTAAAGTATCGCCGTGCCTTTCGCAAATTGCACCCCCTTTAAGAGCTTAGATATGGATATGTGTAGGGTTTGCTTTATATTTTTGACATCACAGCCTATCTTTTAAATATCAAAAATAGTCTTGAGACTCCATGAGGTCTTTCTGAAGTTAGAAAAGTGAAAATGTGTAACACTTACACATAACTTAAGAAAAATAATCAAGGCAATAGTTTAATTGGTTTCAGATTCAATTTGTATCATTGGTCTGGGGTTTATTATTTGAGACTGATTTGAAGTACTTATACCAAGAACAACTTGTGCAACGAAGGATTTGGGAAAACTGAGGAAGTATTAGGCAAATACTCTTTTTATTTAATTGGGATTGAATTGATTACTAATCCAAATGCACATTTCATTTTAGCTCTTTTTCTTTGGATAGAATTCTTTATTAATACAAGAGATCATTAATTTTAGACTTTAAAAAAAATTAAACATTTAAAAATGTGCCTTCTGCTGACATTTAAGAATACACGGCAAAGGTATTTTTTTCTCTCCTTTTGGGAAACATTGAAGAGTCATTTAATTAGTCGTGTTTTCAATCTATAGGGAAAAACAAAGGGACTGCACTTTGATTTCCCCATTTGGTGACTGAATAAAATGCAAAAGATTTCATATACATAAATTAGTAGCTAGCTGGATATAACCTGTTTACACATATTGTTTTCACGCTACTGGACATCAAAGAAACCACATTGTACTGGACATGTAAATCAACAAAACATCCTACAAGTAGCATTATTTTCTTAATGATGAAGCTCCTTGTGCATTCAACATATGCCAGTGATGGATGAACAGAGGTGAAGTTATCTCTTCCTTTATCTGCAGCTCAGACTGCATGCAGCCATAATCATTGAACACAAAAGGTCTGAAGCAAACGGCTCAGAGTAGGAAAAATCTTCATGTCAGTGAAGACGTCATTTACTCCAATTCTGATAGTGGGAAAATTCAGAGAGAGATTCCTGAGCCTGACATTGACGGTGCCAAGATGTGGCATTGACAGTGAGGAGAAAAAGAGAATTATCAAAATAACAAAATAAGTGGAACTCGTCCTGGAGCCTTTTAGAAAGGCTAGTTTCCCTAAACATAACCCAATATTAATTGCTCCAGTCACCAAACACTTAGTTATCAGTTATGAGGTGTAATGCATTTATATATATTCTATATATATTCAGTTTAATAAGACTGTGCTCTTTTGAAAATTTCTATGTCAACATAAATAAATGCTCTGACCTTTAAAGAGCTAAATTTGGGTTCAACTGAACACCACATGGCCTGAGGAAAAGATGAGGAATGTTACATGTACTGTAACAGTTTTACAAGTACTGTCCATAGTTTATAAAAATTTTTCTTGGCCATGGAAATTAAAAAATGGCTTTTCCTCTCTTTTTAGACAAACCACCCCTTCATACAAACTTAATTCTTTCTTAGTCTTTCACTTTTTGGGTGGGGGGAGGGCAAGGTAGAGGTAAACTATGGCTAAATAACAGCAAAAAAACAAACAAATAAGCAACAATAAAAAATAACTACTCCATTTTATCAATTTAGGCATATATAGTTAATTCAATGAAAACAATTGGTAATGTTTTTATAGAGGTCAGATGAATTTATTTATCAGATTGCCACCTGGTTTTAATTTTGGCTGGGTATTCACTAATTCTCATTAAACTTCTGGATGAGAATTAAGTTTTGACCCTTTCTAAATATATTGTATTCTAGGAAGGGATTATTAAAATTAAAATAGATGTTAAAAGTCCCTGAAAATAAATCGAATGATTGTTAAAGCAGTGTTTCTAAAGAAGATGGGGAGTGAAAGCCAGGTGTGGGGTGAGAGACGGGTATGGGACTGCATAACTTGGAACACCCAGAGAGTTTTATAAGGATACATAGCTAGCGACAACCTTCCACACTCCATGTGGAGCCTCTAAACAATCACTCTAAGATGAATCAGAATCAACAGTGATGGAGGGGATAGGGTTGGGAAATGTATATTTAAAAACAGCATTTTATAATAATAATAATAATAATAATAATAATAATAATAATAATAATTCCATTTGTGATTTGTGGTTCAGATTTGCTCCCCGTTCACCCTCCAAACCTGTCCTTTGTGAGATAAACTGCTCAGATGGATTTCAGACGAAAAGGTAAGGATTGAAGAACATGATAACTTCAATCCCTTTCATTCACCATGGTCATTAAACAGCAAATTCTTAGCAATTATTATTTTTAACAAAATGGCGTTTATAATGAACCTGGCAGTGGGTTACATGTTTTATAAAGTATTGTCTCATTGAATGTTCACACACATGACATGAGATGGGTTTTTTACTTTTCCTTTTTACAGAATAAGAATCTGAAATTTAGAAATATAATGTTACCCTTAATCACAAAAACAAGTAAGTACAAAGTATTCTTCCCTGAACTGTTACATAGGATCAAAGAAATTTCCATCAGCCCTCATAATGCAGATGCGTATTAACGGGTATCAATTCATATGTGAGGACATTGAGTTGCGGTATGTACTTGGTTATGCCCAAGAGCTCACACCCTGAATTACTTCTAGAATACATTTCATTAGACATGCTGGATTTTTTTGTAGCACTATTATCCCATTGTTTGTACAGTGGTATAATAGACATTGGAAATTAATAAAGATAACTTTTTTTGCATTATTAAAAACTTTATTAAAAAAAATCTGCTGTGAGGTAATATCTTATTGTGGTTTTGATTTTTATTACCCTGATGATTAGTGATATTGAGCATTCTTTCATATGTCTGTATGTCTTTGGAGAAACGTCTTTTCATGTCATCTACCCATTTTTTGTTATTGAGTTGTATGAGTTCCTTATATATTTGGATATCAACCCTTTATCAGATATATTATTTCTGAATATATTTTCCCATTCAGTAGGCTGTCGTTTTGTTTTGTTCATGGTTTCCTTCACTGTGCAGAAGATTTTCAATGTGATGAAATCCCATTTTTTTATTTTTCTTCTTTTCCCTTGCTTGAGGAGACATATCCAAAAAGATGCTACTCAGAGTAATGTTAAATAATTTACTATCTATGTTTTCTTTTAGGAGTTTTACGGTTTCAGGTCTTACATTTAAGTCATTAGTCCATTTTGAATTTATTCTTGTATATAATGTAAAAGAGTTGTCCAATTTCACGTTTTTTGGCATGTATCTGTCCAGTTTTCCCAACACTACTTGTTGAAGAGGCTGTTGTTTCTCCATGTGTATTCTTGCTTCCTTTGTCATAGACTAGTTGACCATATAACTGAGGGTTTATTTCTCAGCTCTCTATTCTGTTCTATTGATCTAAGTATCTGTTTTTGTGCCAATACAATACTGTTTTAATTATTACAGATTTGTAGTATAATATGGTATCAGGGAAGTGATACCTCCAACTACCTTACACCAGTCAGAATGGCTATCATCAGATCAACAGACAAGTGTTGGTGAGGATGTGGAGAAAAGGAAACCTGTATGAACTGTGGGTGAGAGTGCAAATTGGTGTAGCCAATTTGAAAACAGTGTGCAGATTTCTCAAAAAACTAAAAATAGATCTACATATGACCCAGCAATTCCATTTGTGGACATTTATCTGAAGAAAACGAAAATACTAATTCGAAAAGATACATACACTGCTGTGTTCACTGCAGCATTATTTACAATAGCCAAGGTATGGAAACAACCTAGGTGCTCATCAATAGATGAACAAACAAGGAAGATGTGATATACATATATATGTATATACATATATATATATACACATATATACACACACATATATCTCCATATATATGTGTGTATATATATATATATATTTATATTCATATCCATATCCATTATATTATTATATAATGCAGTAAAAATTAATGAAGTTTTGCCATTTGCAACAACATGGATGGACCTAGAGGGTATATGCTAAGTGAAATAAGTCAGATAGAGAAAGACCAAATACTGTATGGTCTCAATTACATGGGAATCTAAAACAAAATGAAACAAATGAACAAACAAAACAAAGTAAAAACAGACTCATAGTAACAGAGACCAAAGGGATGGTTGCCAGAGGGGAGGGGGAAGGGGAATTGGGTGAAAAAGGTAAAGGGGAATGTGGTCAATAATATTGTGATAAGTTTGCATAGTGACAGATGATTACTAGAATTAGTGACATGGTCACATTATAAGGCATAAAAATGTTAAATCACTATATTGTATACCTGAAACTATTATAACTAATATAAAATTGTACACCAACTATACTTAAACTAAAAAAAAAAAAAGAAAATTAAAAATATCTGAATATCCATTTTAAGATAAAATTTCTTAATGCATTTATGCAGTATATGATAGTCACCATTGCTTATCATTTACCTCAGATCCATTTTATTGTTGTAGTAATCAATTTAAACTTATTCCACGAATACTTATTGTGTGCCTGCCAAGTGTGAGACACTACAGTAGGTACTGGAAAACTTTTTTTGAAGAAAACGCAGTCTCTGCTTTTAAGTTAACTTACATTTTCATGGGTGTAGATTGAAAGGTAACGTGACAAGTGGATACATGTTATGCTTGTACTTATCCAATAAGGTACTGTCATTTTTGGATCATGAATTTAACTGGCATATTGAGTCCATTCTGAAATAGGTTAGGCAGTGAGAAGATCTTAATTGAACTTGAAAATATATACTTTTTTACTGTGAATGTTTGGAGTAGAGAGAGATCTGTACCATTTCAGTATGATACTTTATCTATCTATCTATCTATCTATCTATCTATCTATCTATCTATCTATTATCTTCAATTTATTATTTATATATTATTATTTATATTTTGTGCAGATTTTCTATTATAACTGCAGTAGAATATAGTTAAGAGCATTTGTTTTGGAGTACAACAGGCTAAGCAACTCTAAGTATAGGGTTTTCATGTACTAAGATTGGTGAGGTGACATAAAAGGCATATTGGGGGAACAAAAATCAGGAGTTTGCTTTTAGGAAATGTTAGGTCTGTGATGCAATGTTAGATTCAGGTCAATTGTCCAGTGAGCAATTGGATAAATGAGTTTGAAGTTCCAGGAGAACACTGAGTTAGTGATATAAGTTTGGAAACTTATAGTATTTAATATCATGGACTTAAGTGTTTACAGAGCAGAGAAGACATGGAAATAACAGAGCAGAGGTCTAAGGACTGAGTAATATAAAGGGGTCAGAGTTGGGGGAAGAGGAAGAGAAGCCATGAAAAGACATTCAGATGCTCAGCCAGTGAGGCAGGATAATTGAGAGGGGCAAATAAGAAGGCAAGTAAAGAAATTGTGTCAGAATGGAGGGAATGATTACCCATGTGCCAAAGGCTGATGGTTGCTTCAATAACATGGGGGCTTGACCAATGGATTCATGAGTAATCTTGACAAGAGCAGTTTCAGTGCAGTAAGGTAAAAGCTTGATGTAGTGAGTTCAAGACAGAATGGGAGGTAAAAAATTGAAGCAGAGACTATAGACAGCACATGCATTCCATGTGTTTTTCCATTAAAACTTCAATGACTACAGTGAGAATGATTTTAGTGGGCTTATGCTAATGTGCAACAACACCACAGACATTTTAGAAATGGAAACAGAACAGATGGATACCTTCTACTCATTTGAAGATACATGTTAGTTCCATTGAGCTCAGTTATGACTCCCTAGTAACGTCTCTCAAAATACACATTTCATGACATTTTTACCAAAGTGAAAAATATGTTTTACATATTTTAAAACATTTTTTGAATAATTTTTCATTTTTTGATTACAGATGACATACAATATTATATTAGTTTCAGGTGTACAACATAATGATTATACATTTATATAACATAAAAAGTAATCACCCTGATAAACTATATTTTTCCCCCAAAATAAGACTGGGTCTTATATTAATTTTTGCTCCAAAAGACACATTAGGGCTTATGTTCAGGGAATGTCATCCTGAAAAAATCATGCTAGGGCTTATTTCCCGGTTAGGTCTTATTTTCAGGGAAACACGGTAGTACACATCTGACACTCTACATAGTTATTACAATATTATTGACTATATTTCTTGTGCTATATTTGCATACCCATGACTATTTTGTAGCTATCAATTTGTACTTCTTAATCCCTTCAGCTTTTCACCCTGCGCCCAACCACTTCCATCTCTTACCCTCCAAAACCTAGTACCCAATTGACACCACACATAGTTACTACAATATTATTGACTATATTCCTTGTGCTATACCCTCCATCCTCACAACTAGTTTGTAACAACCAATTTGTACTTCTTAACCCTTTCTCTTTTTCACCCACTCCCAACCCACCTCCAATCTGGCAATCATTGAAATGTTCTATGTATCTATGAGCTTGTTTCTGTTTTGTTTGTTTGCTTATTTTGTTCTTTAGATTCTACATATAAGTGAAATCATATGGCATTTGTCTTTGTCTGTCTGATTTATTCCACTCAGCACCATGCACTCTAGGTTCATCCATGTTGTTGCAGATTTCATTCTTTTTATGGCTGAGTAATAGTCCATTATAAATATATACCACCTTTTCTTTATCCATCATTGATGGACACCTAAATTGCCTCCATATCTTGACTGTTGTAAATAATGCTGCAATGAACATATGGATGCACATGTCCCTTTGAAGTAGTGTTTTGGGTTTCTTTGGATAAATACCCAGAAGTGGGATTATTGGGCCCTTCTTTGCCACTTGTTATAGCCTTTGTTTTAAAGTCTATTGTTTCTGGTATCAGTATTGCTACCCCAGTTTTTTGTTTGTTTGTTTTTTAATTTTATTGAAATATCTTTTGCCATTTTTCTACTTTCAGTCTGTGTGTGTCTTTCAATTTGAAGTGATTCTCTTTTAGGTAGCATATGTAAAGTTTTTTTTGTTATTGTGTTTTTTTTCTTGTCCATTCAGCCCTCCTATGTCTTTTGACTGGAGCATTTCATCCATTTACATTAAAAGTAATTGTTGGTAGTACTTGGTGGCTATTGCATTCTATTCATAATTTTGATCTCCCTCCCCCCCCCACCCATCTTAAAGAAGTCCCTTTAACATTCCTTGTGATACTGGTTAGGTGGTGATGAACTCCTTTAGCTTTTTCTAGTCTGGGAAGCTCTTTATCTGTTCTTTGATTCTAAATGACAGCTTTGCTGGGTAGAGTAATCTTGGTTGTAGGTCCTTGCTTTTTATCATGTTGAATATTTTGTGCCAATGCCTTCTGGCTTGCAAAGTTTCTGTTGAGAAATCAGCTGACAGCCTTATGGGAGCTCCCTTATAAGTTACTAGTTGCTTTTTTTTTTTTTTTTAATTAAAGTTTATTGGGGTGACAATTGTTAGTAAAGTTACACAGATTTCAGGTATACAATTCTGTATTACATCATCTATAAATCACGTGTGTTGACCACCCAGAGTCAGTTCTCCATCCATCACCATATATTTGATCCCCTTTACCTTCATCTACCACCCACCTCCCCCCTGACCCTCTGGTAACCACTAAACTGTTGTCTGTGTCTATGAGTTTTTGTTTCTCATTTGTTTGTCTTGTTCTTTTGTTGTCCTTTTGAAGTCCTTTTGTTGTCCTGCACTGGAGCAGGTCCCCACATAGAGAAAATACCGATTGTCGGCCAGGCCACCCCCAAGGCCACATACCTCAGTCTTCCCCCCAGTATCGCTCTGATACCACCCGAGTTACTGTCCCTCCACAGAAGGTAGGTGCCTGCAACTGAGAGAGTCTGTGCACAGGTTGTTTAAGAGGACATCTGGGTTTCAAACAGCCTTCCATCCCACCTGGGTTTTTGGAATTCCCACTGTTTTTCATAGTCAGGTGTTGTAGGGTCTCCTCTTCCCAGCTCTAGTGTTCTGGGCTGGGGAGGCTGGTGTGGGGCTGGGATCTCTTGCTCCTCGGGGGAACCTCAGTGGCCAAGATATCCCTTCCAACTCTCAACTGCCACATGGAGGTTTGGGGCTGACCTGTTTCATGTGTCTGCCCCTCCTACCAGTCTCAATATGGCTTCTTCTTTATATCCTTAGTTATAAAACTGTTCAGCCAGACTTAAGATGATTCTCCAGTTTGGTTGTTCTGTAATTTAGTTGTAATTTTAATGTGTTCACAGAAGGAAGCAGGCACAGTGTTTATCTACTCCACCATCTAGGATCTCCTCCTTAAATACATTTTTAACCCTTTTCTCTCTTTCTTCTGGTACCCCAATGATGCAAATATTGGTATGTTTGTGGTTGTCCGAGAGGCCCCTTAAACTTTATTTTATTGGATTCTTTTCTTTTTGCTGTTCTGATTGGGTGTTTTATACTTCTTTATCTTCCAAGTTGCTGATTTGAACCTCTGCTTCATCTAATCTACTGTTGATTCCCTCTAATGTTTTATTCAGTTATTGTATTCTTCATTTCTGAGTAGTACATTTTTATGTTTCCTAGCTCTTTGTTGAAGTTCTCCCTGACATTATTGAGCATCCTTATAACCAGTGTTTTGAACTCTGCATCTGGTAGATTACTTGTCTCTATTATGTTTAGTTCTTTTTTTCTGGAGCTTTGTTCTGTTCTTGCATTTGGATATGTTTCTTTGTCTCCCCATTTTGACTGCTTCCCTGTGTTTGTTTCTATGTATTAGGTAGAGCTGCAATGTCTCCCAGTCTTAGTAGAGCGGCCTTATGTAGTAGGTGTCCTGCAGGGCCCAGTGATGAAGTCTTCTTTGTTACCTGAGCTAGGTGCTTCAGATGTGTCCTTGGTGTGCATTATATTTGCCCTCCAATTGTATTTGAGTGTTGGTTGCTGTTTGCATGTCAATGGGATGACCTTTGGACTGATTGGTTTTAAGGACTGGCTGTGAGTACAGTGGAGGAGCTGTGATGCAGAGGTTGACCCTACAGAGCAGGATTCATTTAATAGGGCTCTGGGGCCTGCTCAGTCTGTTCTTTGGGTGTGTCATCTGTGGAGGTGGTCTTGCAGTGTTCTGGTGCAGTCTGAAGCACTATCCTGGTAATACTCTGGTTTGGTCTGCAGTTGGCCTCTGGGTGTGTTGTAGGGCCCTGGTGTAGGACAATTTCAGTACAAAACAAAACAACAAACACAGCAACAACAACAAAGAAAAAACCAAATACACTCACATGTAAAAACAACCAATAACCACACTCAACACAGGCAAAAAAAAAAAATTCAATACAGAAAAATGGAAAGAAGGAGGAAGAGTAAGGCAGGGAAGAGAAAAAAGAAAAGAAGAGAGAGAGAAAGGGGAAAATGTATATATATATATATATATATATATATATATATATATATATATATATATGCTAAAAATGATAGTGATACACTTAGTAAAAAAAAAAAAAGAAAGAAAAGGCAGCACCTCTCTTGCCTTAAGCCAACTAAACAATCTCCAGGTTGTCTGCTGTACAAAGGGTCCTCTACGTCTTGTAGAGGCAGATCCGGCCATCTGGTGCCCAGAGTGACCCTGGCACTGCAGGTCTATATGCGTGGGGCTATGAAGTGTGGTTGGTAGTTTCTACAAAGTGCAGTTTCTGCTCTGGCCTGCACATACGCGCGCTGAGAGCTCCACAAGCAGCCACTGGGATGTGGGCTTCTTCCCTGTGCACAGGTCTCCTGAGTCTTAGGGCACTTCCTCCATCGGGGTGTGTGTGTGTTGAGATTTCTGAGCTGCTGAAAGCCCAGAGCTGCCTCTTCCCCCTGCTGTTAACCCCTGTGTGTGTCTCTGCAGCTGTAATTTTCCTGCCACAGCAGCAGCCCATAAAAGGTAGGGGCTGGGAAGGGAGGTGTCTGCTGTCTCCCAGCCCAAGCAGTTTCATACTCTTCCCAGCCTCTTCCCTAGGTCACAGTTGCAAAGCGGCTTTTTCCAGGTCCTGAGCTCTACAGCTCCTCTGTCATCTGACATACTCTTCAGTTCAGGGACCAGCTTGAGACTCTGGAAGGGCGGGGGTAGGACTGCTGTGGGAGAGTGGGGGAAGGGGCCCAGGTATGGCTTTTGCTTTTTGTTTGACCTAGAGCCCAGCTGGAGGTCTCCGATGAGGTTGCTGCCTCAAATATGGGATAAGCTGCTCTCTCCTCAGGAGAAATCAGCTGTAGGATGTAGAGAAAGAGCCTACCTCGTGGCTCTTCTGGTCTCTGTTCTGTGTCCCGGGGCCCCTCCATCTCCCCAGCCACGGATGCAGGCCACATCTCCATACCGCTCCCTTCCCTTTTCCCCTGCTTGCCCGGTTTACCCACCTTTGAGTATTCCTCGTCAGAGCCTATTAGCTGTTCTGTGTGATGAGCAGAGAGTCCTTTGATGGGTTATAGATGTTCCATTTGTGGTAAGTTCCAGAGGAGAACTCAAGAAGACCACCTCGCTGCTGCCATTCCTCTAGACTCCATTCTTTGATTCAGTTGAACTAGTGGTAGAATCTAGTGGAATCTAGATGGGGATTGTGCTGAATGGAGTGTTAAACCATTTGGTTTATTCCTGCTCCATGCTCTGACACACTTCAGGGAAATGTTCTATTCTCACTAAGAATGGTGACCCAACCATGTTCTGACCTCTAAGAAGAATGGGATGCGGGGCTGTTGGTAGCTAATGTCACTTTGAAGATACACATCTTTAGACAGTGCTGGAATCATGGGGGAAGAGAAGCTCTATTTCCGTTGGCTGACAGGATATGACGTCATCCTGTGGCAGTTGGTGGGCATCTTACTTTCATAAAGGGAAAGTCCACCTGAGAATGACACCAGCACCAAGTGAAGGAAGCAAAGCCAACAGGTCAGGGGACATGATTCCTGTTGACATCATTGAGTGCCCAGGAAGTTGAATCTCTCATAGCAGTCCCTGTGAACTTCCTGTAATATCTCATTGGCCAAAACTGGGTCATGAGTCTTTGTCTCATCCAATCACTATCAGGGGGTTGGAGGAAGGGAGTAGTTGCCATAACTGACTTGGACCATCCTGTGATCGCTTCCAATTGAGCATCCACAGGAAGAAGACAGCATGTGTGCTATGTGAGCAAGCAACACCATCCTGCCACAAAGGAGAAATGGACAAGGGAGCTGAGGATTCAAAGCCAAGGGAACAGAAGACCAAGAGGGTACAACATGCAAATGTGCAGAGTTGTGCCAATGAAGTCTAAGTATTACATCACTCCATGCTCCTCAAACTAGAGGGTGCAAAACAAGAGTACCCAATACATCTTTCTGAAGCAAGATATTTATTGAAAAGGTTTGGAAAACCAAGTACTTTAATAAGAACCATCCCCTTCCCACAGAGGAGGGGAGGGAAGAAGGGCCCAAGGAAAAACAGTTCAGTCTCTCCCCCACCATGTGGTCGAGCTCCCTGGACCTCAGCTTCCTCCAGTTCAGCCTTTGAAATGCAGGGAGCCTGGCTTGACCTCCCTGGAGTTTTGTTCTAGCCCTGCCTTTGCCATCAAAATCTAAAGTGGCCTTCTTGGGTGGCAGACAGAAGAGCTTTGGTAAAACGTTTAAGCACCTCCTAGCCATGCGCTGCCGGTCCTTCTTGATTTCTTTCGGGTTTCCACTGCTGCTGGTGGTGCTGTGGCTGCAGAGAGAGTCTCCAGGGTGACACTGGGGGGCTGGAGTAAGGATGGTGGTGCTGGAACCAGTGCTGAGCTCGAGAGTGGAGGTCCTGGAGCTTGGTCTGTGAGCAGCAGTGGCGATCCTGGAGTCCCGGCTGGTCGCGGTAGTGGCAGTCCTGGAGCCTGGCCTGTGCGCGAGAATGGAGGTCCTGGAGTCTGGGCTGGTAGCTGGAGTGGCAATCCTGGAGCCTGGTCTGTGCGCGGCAGTGGTGGTCCTGGAGCCCTGGCTGGGCTCAGGAGTGGATATCCTTGATTCCCGGCTGGGCTCCTGAGTGGAGGTCCTGCAGCCCCAGCAGTGCTTGGGAGTGGATAGATCAGGAGTGGCATTCCTGGACCCCCAGCTGGGCCCAGGAATGGTGGTCTTGGATCCCGTGCTGGATGGGCGGGTGGTGGTCCTGGACTCAGAAATGATGGTGCTGTACTCCAGGATGGCTACAGGACCGGCAGACTCTTGGGCCTTTTTCCCTGGCTGGTGGTCCATAGGCTGCTGCTCTGCCTGCTGTGAACCGAAGCACTCGGACTGAACCTCCTGGCCTGGGGAGGGACTGCGGCTCTGGAACTCAGGAGGATGGAAGGGCATTACCTTGATGGTGCGATACCGGAATTTTGGTTTTTGTGTCTGTAAGATACAGTACGTGGCCAGGATGTTATTGTATGTTTTGTTTGACAATGTGTCCTCGATGTCTTCCCAATGAAAGCCTCGATTAACCATCTCTGCTATTAGCCAGGGGTCTATGACATTATTGGGCGGCTCAACATAAGGTTTCAGTTCTTCTTCTTGGCCCATCTTTAGCCAAGGATCTGGCATGATGTCCTTCAGATTTTCTCTCTGCTCAGAGTTGAGGGTTAGCAGTTTTTTTTAGGAAGTTTTCCACGTCTGTGGATAGATAAATAGGGAGGCACCACATACTGCCAACTGCCTAACTTCTTCATCAGCTCTTTCCAGCTCATTGCCTCAAAAGGTATGGTGTCCATGAGCATCTGGTACAGCAGTGCTCCCAGGCTCCAGATGTCTGCGGCATGACCATCATATGTTTCGCCCAGGAACAGTTCTGGGCCTGTGTAAAAGAGACTGCCACAAAATGTGCTGAGTTGATGGACATTGAAGGATGTGCCAAATCCAAAGTCTGCAAGCTTAGCGTTCATCTGAGTGTCTAACAGCACGTTTGGTGCCTTCAGGTCCCTGTGAGCAATGCCCTTCTCATGGCAGTAGTGCACCGCTGACACCAGCTGCCGGAAGACACCATGGGCCTTGTCCTCTGACATGCAGCCGTGGTCACGAAGGTAGTGGTGCATGTCATCTCCAGGCACGAGCTCCATGACTAGGAAGAGGGATTCCGCAGTGCTGATCACATGGAATAGTTGGACGATGTTAGGATGGTGCAAGTCTGCCATGCAGCAGACTTCATGCAGGAGAGATCTGCGCATTCTGTAGTAGACCTCTTGGTCGATGATTTTCACAGCCACCATTGTCTTCATGAAAATGTGCTTGCCCAATACTACCTTGGCAAAGGTGCCCTCTCTGATGGTTGCTGGGAGCTCGTACTAGGCACTGTGGGGCTCCTGGTCAACATGGATGTCTTTAAAGTCACATAACATGGTGACCCACTAAGTACGCTCGCTGACAATACTAACTATGCTCTCCAACTGTGCTAACAAACAATAACTATACTAACTACGCTGTATCGACAATTTGTTAACTACGCTAATAATAATAACTATGCTAACTACACTAAATGTAGTAACTGTATCAACAATATTACTAACTATGCCAATAATTATAACTGTACTAACTACGCTGACTAAATATACTAACTGTATCAACAATTTCACTGTGTTAATAAACAATAGTAACTATACTAACTACGTTGACTGTGTATACTAACAATAATATTACTAACTGTGCTAATAAACAATAACTATGCTAAGTAAACTGACTAAATATACTAACTGTATCAACAATATTTTGGTGCTAATAAACAATAACTATACTAACTATGCTGACTATATATACTAAGGGAAAATGAAGAAAAAAACAAGGTAAAAGGTCCAAGTCCAACAGGTCACCACAAATCAGCTTCCTCGGCTATAATGGACAGAAAGCTCAGCCCAGCCAGGGCCTTATATAGCAGTTGGGGTAATTCCCTCACACTGCTGCTTAATGATCTCAGAGCCAGAAATTGACCATATATGGCTAAGGATAAACTACAGTGGTTTTCTCAGTTTTGGGTTTTAAGACCCCTTTACTCTGAAAAAAAGGGGGCACCCTCAAAGAAACTTTTGTTTATGTGGGATATTAAAGACTGATATTTACTTTATTAGAATTTAAAGTCTGTAGGATGCTTAAAAAAAAGACGTGTATTAGAATGTTTTTCCAGGGGTGGATAGGGTTACATTTTGAAAAGCCCGTAAGATGATTCGTTTCCATTCCTTCAGCCAAGAAATGGTGGTGCCCTTTGAGAAGCATTACTTGGGTGTATATAATAAAGTAACTTTTTATGTAAAATGTTCATTTAAAAGGTATCTACAAGCAATTGTTCTTTAAAACCACTTTGTGTTTATTAATACCATAGCTTAGCTGAGTAGACAGACCTCTCAGAACATACTTTCAGGTTGTATATTCATTTTGGATACCTTCAGTTTTTTTTTTCTTTTTTGTTTGTTTGTTTGTTTGTTTGTTTTAAATAAATGGAACCTTGTTAAAAGTGAATTTGCTTCCAAAAGTGGCTACTTCATAGGCATAAAATAGGTTGGGCTCAGGGGAATCAGATTAAAATAATGCTAAGGACACAAAGTCTACAAATTTTCACCATTGATTCGATCCAGTTAATTGTTTGCACAATTTCATTTTCACAACTTCCAGAAGTAAGTGCTGCCTATTTTTCTCTAATTAGTAAATTACCATATGTCAATGTTCGATACATTGTTTAGAACAGTTTTTTTGGTCAACTTTTGTATCAGTTTAAAATAATCTACTTCAAATCATGGGAAAATCGTGAATATTTACTAAGTATGTTGGATCTGATCTCAGTTTTCTTGGAGAGACTTTTTTTCTTTAAGCTCTGCCTGACCCACTGCACTGCAGCTCCAGACATAGCTGAAACATTTCAAAACTAAACCGTTAAACTCTTCAGACTATGCCTCCCGTCTTTCTCCTTTCGCAGCACACAAAATGGAATGAAAGAAACATCTTGGAATTATTATAATTCAATGCCTTTGGATAACTTATTTGTGCCAATTTATTTCAAGTGTGTTTTTGTTCTTAAAATTCATTCATTCAATTTTGTCTTCCTCACCAGCTCCCAGACGCCATTATCTTTTCATTAGTGAACTCTAATGCACCTCTTACATTTAAATAATTTTGCAATTGTTCATATCTTAGAAGCAGAATTCATTTTTTAATTTTTTTAACAGTTTATCTATTTAAGTGTGTTTTTCCAGGACCCATCAGCTCTAAGTCAAATAGTTGTTTCAATCTAGTTGTGGAGGGCGCAGCTCACACTGGCCCCTATGGGGATCGAACCAGCAACTTTGTTGTTCAGAGCTCCCACTCTAACCAACTGAGCTAACCGGCTGCTCCTGGAATTCATTTTCTTATTTGATTCATTTGATTCAGTGCAAATCAATAATCTGCTATAAATATTTCATAAAAGCAGGTCATGTTTCAACTGTAAAAGGCAATAGGAAAATAAAAATGATTAAGACATAAAAGCCGTCCAGAAGAAGCTTGTAGTCTCATAAGACAACTGCATTTACTCCCAGAAGGACATTATGAGTTTAGTGCTTCACAACACCCTCCCTAGCCCATTTGAAAAAAAAAAAAAAATCTTTGTCAAAGTGATATGTAAAACAAAATAAATTCTTAATTTTCCCATTAGTTTTCCTTTAGCACTTAGAGATGCTACATTTTTTGCATGTATATTTCTCTATCTTACTGTTAATGTTAATGTTTTGAGGTACAATTTACATGTGATAAAATGTCCCCCTCTTCAGTATCCATTCCTATGCTGAAGTGATGCTTGATGATGTGGTATAATGGGCTTAAGTGAATTTAGCAAGGATTTTGAATCCCAGCTCCGATATTTACTACGTGGTCTTAGACAAGTTACTTAACCTCTATAAAGCTCAGTTTTTCTATTCCTAAAATGGTGACAATAATACTTACTTCCCCTTGTTTCTGTGAGAACTAACCCCCCTCAGCAGCTGCCCATTGGTGTTTACATTTTCTCACTTCCCTTTCACCCCAGTGGTCTCATCCCCATCACCATTGACACTTTCCTCACCAAGGTCGCCCTGTCTTCCAGGTTGAAAGTCAATGCACATGTCTCAGTCTGTATCATATCTGAACTTTTTAAACATTCCTCACCAAAATTGCACTAGCCTCCAGGATGTTAGAATAAATGGACACATTTCAATCTTTTTGTGTTTGAACATGCTACACCATTAGGCAACTTTTTCAAAAAGCACTCTTTTCTTATGAGTTATTGTGAGCACATTCTCTTGCTTTTCCTACATATCTGAATATGTTTTCTTATTCTTTTAAAATAGCCTGTCCACTTCTTCTTGTCCTGAAATATTTATAACTAGAATTCCCCCCCTTCCCTTAGGTATTCCTGTCTTCTCTTGCCCTCCTCCTCGTCTTTTTCCTTCTTCCCTTCTCTCTCTCTCTCTTTACCTCAGTCTAATCCTAGAGAATCTCATCTACTCTCATGCTTTTAGATACAGTTTATGAAGAAGACTCTGTATTACCATCTCAAATTAGTGCTCCTTTTGGATGACAGATCTGTCAATTCTATTGAATATCTCCATTTTCCCCCCCATAGGATATTCAAATTCAACATGCCCCCAAATTAATTATATCATCCTCCTCCATAAACTGCTTCATCCGTCAGTATTCTGTTTCAGTATGTCACCTATAGTTATCGAACCATTTAAACCTCAAATTGTGACCATTTTCATTCATCTGTGTCCTTTATCTTGGAGGCTCCTGGTGGCACTGTGGCAACATACCGGCTAACTATTCTCCTTAATCTACTATTAATTAGCACCATTCTAATCTCAACCCTGTAGCAAGAATTATTTATTTTTAATGCAAATTGGATCCTGTGAAATTTGTATTTAAAACTCTAAATAACTGACATACTTGTTAGTTCAAAATTCTGAATATGGGTAAACTAGATGATACCTGGAGTCTTCACCTTTTCAAATCTAGGGAATATTATGTTGAATCACTATGTTGTGCCCTCTGGGAGTCCAAAGAGTCTGATTTTTTAAAAATTTCCCACATTGGGCAATGAATGTATGCTGTCAGAGTCATGTGGGTTCTAGGTCGAATTCTGTAAGGGGCTTTATCTTTTTCACTTCAGGTCACTTACATGTGAAAATTGAGCTTTTACTTAACTCCCATCAAATGTCCTATTTCCCCTACAAGGTGTGTGTGTGTGTGTCTGATTGAATTTACTAAAGACTCTTATGAATAAGTGTGAGAAGTGGCGGTGATACATATCAAAGTTTATATTATAGTAACTCTTAGCAATTAAAGTTCTGCATCAGGCTCCAGAATTTTCAGAAGTTGTCTTCCCTACTTCATACCTGAGGTTCTTATGAATCCTTGATTCTTTGTAGTTTCCAACATTTTATTATTTTGTTGATTCCAATAGCAGATATTTCTGTGTTCTATGTACATTTTCTCATGGCATCTGATTTTATGCAGGTGTTGTGGACAGTTATATGTGTCTTTCAAAGATCTCACCTTCCCTGCCTGAGTGCTTTCTCCAGTGCCTTCTGAAGCTGCTCAGTCTCTGTGCTGAAGCAGGCAAAGGTGTGGGGTGTTGATTCCCTTGAAGGAAACTTTTAACAGAGATCATCTGAGGTTGATTCTTCAAGGTTTCTCAGAGAATCCTGGCAAGATGGAATATGGTTATGCATCATAGCTATCAGGTCCATAACACTCCTTTTATTGGCTTATCTTCCTTCTGCATCTCAGTCTCTCCAATCCCTCACTCTGCTTCCTGAGGTCAACTCCCAAACAAACTCCTATGTCTAACCCCATGTCAAGAACTCTGCTTTAGCAAAATGCAACAAATGTTTCTTTGTTCTCTTACTTTATTACACCTTTCTCTCATCTCCATTCAACCAGAAAGAATTAAAAAAAAAAAAAAAGGAATGAATTAAGTAAAATTAACCCAACCTCCTTCCTCTCTCAGGTGGAGCAGAAGTGAGAATAACTCTGCCTTCAGCGGCTCCATCTCAACACCAAGTGGCTAATCAAGGATCTTCTCCAGATGAAGATAGTTTCTCTCCCAGAAGACATTCTGGTACCAGGTAAGTAGGATATTGTTTACCTCTTCACGCATGGTTGAAAAATGACTTTGTAAAGGCTCCCTGCCTCCTTCCTTAAGTTCATGTAAGATGCCTCATTCCTGTATTTGCTCTGCCCCAGCCAGACGCACTGATAGCTTTTCCTTAAATATGTTGGTCTTTGTCAGATTCTGTTGCAGCTGCCTGCAGCTCCTCCCGGCTTGTTGAATTCTTGTATGTTCTTCATCTCTCAGCTTAAATGTTACTTCCTCAGGAAATTATTTCTTGACCTCCTTACCATATTCTTCCATATTACATGAACTTTCATGATGCTTTTCCCATTTTAAACTATTTCTTTTGTGTTAGAACATAACATTCCTGTGGGGGCAGAGCCCCAGAAAGTAGTTTCCAGGCTCTCGGCCTCACATAGACAGGTGCTGGCTCAGGTAGTAAATGGCCATCAACTGTGATTGCATGGCCATCAGCTGTGGCTAGTTGGCCGTCAGCTGTAACCAGTGAGCCATTGGCCACTAATATAACTGCTGTGGCTACGCTAGGAGAAAGAGAGGAGAGAAGAATGGGGGCTAGCAAGAAGTTGGCGGCTGGGCTGGCAAGCATGGATGGCGGTTTGCGGACAGTGTAGATCCAGCCTCCAGTGAGAGTATAGTGCCGCCAGAGAGAATATAGTGGTATGACTCCCCCATCTATGGCTCCGTGGGTGTTCCTTTTTGGCCTCACCATATCCTGCGTTCTTGTATGGGGAGCGGGAGCAGAGACCCCGCCGGACGCCCCACACGACAAATGGCGCAGCGAGCAGGGTCTCCCGCATGACAATTCCATAAGGAAAACACTTATGTGTCCTCTAGATCCCATTGCCTGGTGCATAGCAACTATCCAGCAAACACTGTTGAATGGGAATGGATTGATCAGTTTGAATTGAATGGAAAGACAGAGGACTAGGATTAAGAACAAATTTGATGGTTACAAAAGTAGTGTTTACATCATAGTTTCTGGTGATTTTATTGAAGTAATATTCAAAAGAAAATAATAAAATGAAAGAAAGGAGTGGTGATGTTTGCAAAAGTAAGCAAACAAATAGAATGCTGTTAGCAGAAGTAGGGTGAAATAATTGGTTAGAAGGTTGCACTAACTCTCTGCTCCAAGTGAAATTCTTTTATTTTTGATTGCAAGAAAAGCTGTTTTTTTTTAATTACCAGCTTTGTCCCATCTCCATTATTTCCACCAGTATTGTTTTTTATAACTTACACATTTTGAGACCTCTGAAATAATTGCGCCAAGTTGTAGGACTCTTGTGAAAACTGGTTATGTAGGAAGTCCGACAGAAAAAAGGAAGAAAATAAGGAAGAGTCACACTATTTAAAATTCTATGAATCTAATTTGCCTTTAGAAGTATTTTTTCTTCTGTACTAGAAGTAGTCTTTCTAGTTAGAGCAATGTTTAATGAAAACTATGCCTTTGGAAAATTATTCTGGGTATTTGAGCACTGTAGCAAATAGCTGATATGAAAGGACACTGCATAAAACATTTGTTTCCCTTTGACTTATAATGAGTGGACAGTCATGGTAGATAATATTCATTTTCCCTAACCAAATATCTCTCTCATCTAACACATTATATTAATTGCTACTGATGCTTTGGATTTTGCTAGTACATTCTAAACATTGACATCACACAGTGCAAAGAATTTTCATTTCAATTCTTCAAGGTTATTAGCTTGTTTAAGCTTCAATTTATACACCTTGCAGTTTTCAAAATAACATTTAACTTCTTGTTAATGATAGCTAGAGCATTGAAAATGACCCAAAGGAATAGAAAAATAACAAGAAACTTTCATCCTGAGGAGCAGATAAAGAAGTATGCTATTAGTATGCCAGAAATTGTTAAAGGAATGTAAGCAAGACATACTGCAGGAAAAGCAAGAGTGAACTAAAGAGCTTCTACCTACTGATACGCCACATAAGAAATGTCTTGGAATGGATACAGAAATGTCCATAACTATTTTTAAGATTATGCCAGAAGTGGGGTTAGAGGAATAGAGTGGTAGCAGGAGGGCAAAGTGGAATGAAAAGAGGGCTTATGTAAATACTCCAGTGGAGAGGGAGAAAAATCCAAGATGGAGGAGAGAGAGAGAAATAGTGGAATAAGTGTTCCTGACAGGGCAAAAGGAGATACAGCCTAGTGTGCATGTGGAGGCCTTGGCCTTTGATAGGCTTGTGAGCAGTCCATTCATTGCACAGAAGGAAGATTGAGCAGAGAGTTACAGGTGCTGACAGGTAGGCAGTTGTGGCAGGAGCTTGTAGAGGCTGCTTTCTCGTTGTTTTAATTTTTAATAAGAATAAAAGAAAGAAAAAGTGTTAGTTGTTTGAAAAAGAAATGGTATCAGGTAATTGAGTTTAACATTGGGAAAGCTGAAAAAAAGTTGGAAATGTTACAGAAAGTTAAAATGATCAATATGGCATATATATATATATATATATATATATATATATATATATACATAAATGGAATTCAGAAATATGAAATTAAGTGAATAATCAAGATGCAGAATAAAACATTGAATATATTATTTATGTAAATTTAAACATTCATACATGTTTATAGGAATATATATGTATGCAGAAATATATTTAAAGAACCTGTTGCAGAATGCATACCTGAGTGATGGCACTGGTGGACTGGGTAGAGCAGGGCAGCTGGGGAAGGGACCACGCAGGTGATGAGCGGGTAGATGCAAATGTGGGTGTCTAACGAGGGATTTCACTTTTTCTGAAATATTTTATTTCTTTAAAATAGATTTGCTGCAAAGATGACAAAGATGAACAACTAGTAATTCAGAATGATGGCAGAGATTGAAATATGGAGATATAATCATTTAATGCATTTTTGCTGTTGTTTAAAACAAAATGCATATAAAATGGAAATAAATGTTGATAGAGACACAGACAATTTGTATATTTTACACTGAACCCTTGATCTTAAAACTATCCAAAGGAAAAAAAAAACCTTAAGTAATTATTCAAAATAATATAATGAATACTGTTAATTTTTAAATTACATCCTTTTCACACATGTTTGGTTTATTTATAGTAACTACTATACCTTCAGTAGATTCTAAAAGCCAAAATAGTACAGACTACATATTCTTTGAAAAATGCACATAAAATATAAAGAATGGCACTGCTGTAAACAGTTTATAGAAGGACTTGTTTGGGCATCTAGAGGCTTACTCTGGGAGAAAAAAGATGTTGTTTTAGGCTAGTATGATAACAGTGTGAAAGAACTGGATTTTTGACATGTATATATAATCAGTAAGATTTGATGATGGATTGAATGATGTGCAGAGGAAAAGGGAAAAATTACTGTTTTCTCCTAAATCTCTTGCTGGGTGAAGTAATCAGCTGGAGATATCATTTGGTGAGATGGGAGGATTGGAGAGGAACATGTCTTCTGGAGAAAGATATTTAAATTTTGTTCATGTTAACTTTGAGATTCTTTTATAAAAACTTTTTACTAATGTTATTGGGTGACCTTGGTTAGTAAAATTATATAGGTTTCAAGTATACAATTCTATAATACATCATCTATATATAACAATGCGTGTTCTCCACCCAGAGTCAGTTCTACTTCCATCACCATATATTTGACCCCCTTTACCCTCATCTATTATCCTCCCTTCTCCCTTACCATCTGCGAACCACTGAACTGTTGTCTGTGTCTATGAGTTTTTGTTTCTTTGTTTGTCTTGTTCATTTGTTACTTTCAGTCTTATATCCCACATATGAGTGAAGTCATATGGTTCTCAACTTTTTCTGTCTGACTTATTTCTCTTAGCCGGATAATCCAGCCACGTTGTCGCAAATGTCAGTATTTCCTCTTTTCTTGTAGTCAAGTAATATTCCATTGTATATATTTACATCTTCTTAATCTAATAATCTCTTGAAGGGCATTTTGGTGGTTTCCATGTCTTGGCCATTGTGACTAATGCTGCAATGAACACAGTGATACACATATCTTTATAGATAAATGTTTTCAGGGTTTTTTGGTAGATAAGGGGCTAATATTCAAAATATATTTTAAAAAAAACACTCATAAAACTCAACAACAGCAAAACAAACAATCCAATTAAAAATGGGCAGAAAATCTGAATAGACACTTCTCCCAAGAAGACATACAAATGGCCAACGGATATATGCAAAAATGCTCAACTTCACTAGGTATTAGGGAAATGCAAATCAAAACCACAATGAGATACCACCTCACACCTCTTAACACTTTGAAATTCTTATCAGACATTTATGCCAGATTGTGTTAATTGTTCTCAGCTATTTGTGGGCATCACTGTAGGAAGGTTATGTTCTGCCACATTGATACCAGCCTTGGCATATGATTTGCTTTGGCTGATGAAATGTGAATAGAAGAACATACGAGTATGCCATGCCTAACAAATGGCTTTAAAAATTATTGTGTCGTTTCTCCATCGTTCTTCTCCCTTTGTCATGAAAGCAGCATACCCCAGATAGAGGTTGTCTCTTCAGCCTTGATTCAAGAATGAAAATGACACATGGATCAGAGCTCTTCATCTGACAAAGAGGCAACACTTAATGAGGGAACAAATACACCTTTGTGTTAATATGCTGAGATTTGGGGGTTGTTTTTACTATATCATAACTTATCCTAAGCCAATTAATTTAATGTCCTGTTGGACATGTTTTATAGGTGCTTGGAGACACAAGCTTGAGTCTTAAAAAAGTGGTCAGATTTGGAGATACAAGTTTGAAATTGTTCAGCACATAGATATTTGCCAAAGAATTGGATGAAATCTCCTCATAAATGTGTGTACATGGAGAAATGCATGGGTGGGAAACTCTTTTAATCAGTTCGAGTTGCTAGAACAATGCCACAGACTGTGTTGCTAATAAACAGAAATTTATTTCTCATAATTGTAGAGGTTAGGAAGTCCAAAATCAAGGTACAGACAGATTTGGTGTTTGGGAAGAGCCCGCTTCCTGGGTCATAGATAGTTGCTTTTTTACTGTGTCCTCACAGGGTGGAAGAGATGGGAGAACTCTCTGGCATCTCTTTTATTAGGACAATAATCCAATCATGAGGGATGCTAATGAGCTAATCACCTCCCATAGGCTCCACCTGCCATTACCATTCATTGGGGATTAGGTTTCAACATACAAATTCTGGGGGGACATAAACATTCAGTACACAGCAGGAACCAAGTCTGGTGACACTCCAACATTGGATTTTTTTCCCCATTTTTATCAATTATTTATTTTATTATTTTTTAATTAAAGTTTATTGGGGTGACAATTGTTAGCAAAGTTACATAGATTTAAGGTGTACAATTCTGTAATACATCACCTACATTGTGTGTTCACCACACAGAATCAGTTCTCTTTCCATCACCATATATTTGATCCCCTTTACCCTCATCTGCCACCGCCCCCCCTTACTTTCTGGTAATCACTTTGGATTTTTAAAGAAAATAAGTAGCCCCAAAGGAGAACATAGTGAAAAGCAGCAGAGGAGGTAGGAATCAGCTGTGTCTAAAACTGCAGAATTGTTAGAAAAAGAAAGTGATTATTTAACTCAGAATCATGAAAGTCATGTCCTTTGTGACCTTGAGAAGATCAATTTCATTTGAGAAGTAGAAGCATGTTTCAACTGCAGTTGACTGAATGTGGGATGCAGATTTTCCCTATTTTTATATATCTCTTGGTCATTTCAGTTAGGATTTAGATGAATAGATATTGATGTTCAAACCTTCACCTAAATTTAATACAAAACAAGGAATTTTAAAGTCTTTAACAGGGTAACATGTGGAACCTCTGCTTCTCAATAGTCTATAGATGTATTTTTCTAAATTAAAATGGTTATTAGTTTTGGATTTAATTTTTCTTTTTCTTTCAAAAATACTGTTACTTCCAGGGATGCCAAAGGGTAACTGAATCTATGTTAATTCCCTTAGGTTCACCTCTTTTGTCTGGAAATACTGTTGTGGACATTTCCAGACTTGTGCTTAAAGTAAAGCTACAATTTCAGAAAAATTTCATTATGTGGGATATGTCCATCAGACAATTTTCTTGTCACTAAGTACTCCATAAATACACTTAATGGGCAACCTTGTAATAATAGCAGTAGCAAACCTAGCACAAAACTGGTTATTTATGCACTTATCTTGCAAAAATGTTTTCTATTAGATTTCTCTCTTCTTGAAGAAAGAGCTAATAAAAAATTCCTATTACTATTTGCAGTGTAGTCTTTGCTGATAATAATGCCCCTGCCTTGAATCTCTCTCTCAATTGGTAAATAAGCTCAAATGGAATTTTCACATCTCCTATAGTAACATATTCTTTTATGACATTTCTGACAAAAGCTTTGCAGGTTTCTGTGTTATGGATTCCTAGTTGAGAAGACAATACAGGCACAGAAAGCAATAACAAACACACCTCCAGTGTTGATAATGGCTTAAAAAGTGTACTATATTCTTTTGAATAGAGATTATGTGTGTAAATACTGCAGTTCAGAAGGCAGCATCAGAAATAACTGCAATTCAGGACAACAGAAGTAGGATGATTTTTGTAAACAAAAACTTAATAGGAATTTTTTTTTTTTTCACAGAAGATAGGTATCACAGCAGATAAAACCTATCATGTAAACACTGAAGGTGCTGGATGAAATAATTTCCCCATATTATTTCTTCTAAAGGTTTCCCAGGGAATTGTAAATTTTATGGGTCATGAAAACTGTCAAAACCAACACCTTGGTTATAAAGCAATCTCAGCAGTAGAAGACAGAGTCAAGAGCCCAGAAACGTATCAGAAAACCTCCATACAGCAGAGCAAATGTCATAAACGTTGCCTATTCATCCCATAGGTGTTGATTACACGCCTATTGTGTGACTATCAGTGTGCTAGGTGCTGGAACAGATGACTACTCAGATAGGATTTTTCTCAATGATTCTACCACTTAGTGAGGACAGGGGAACGGATACGCTAAAGTAATTACAAATATTGCTCAGGAATAGGTAGTAAATTTAATTAGAAAATATTATGCAAGAGTTTTAGATGCCATTTTAAACCTAATTAAATTATTATCTGATTATTTCCATGATATAGGTGAATACAGACATGCAATTGCAGAACAGAGAGTGATAAAAAAGCATTTGGGACATTTAGAGATGAGGCTTCATAGAAAGGATAGCATTTACAATACAAATGAGGCAAGGAAAGGCATTCTTTGACTTTTTTCACACTAAACAGATGTAATAGAAATAAAATAAGTTGCACATATCCCAAGAATTCATTTTCATCAGTTTTGATAAATGATATCACTACTGTCAGTATAATAAGCATTTCCATTATCCCCCAAAGTTTTCTTGTGCCTGCTGGCAATTCAACGTTCCTATACTCCAGCCCCAGGTACTACTGATTGTATTCTGTCACTACAGATTAGTGTCTTTTTTTTTTTTTTTTCCAGTTTTTTTTTAAATAAATGATGTCATATAGTATGCACTCATTTTTGCCTTAATTCTTTCACTCAGCATGATTTTGAGACTTATCCATATTGTTGTATGTATCAATAATATATTCCTTTTTGCAACTAAGTAGTAAGCAGTAAGTGTAAGTCATTATAGATAAACCACCATTAGTTTCTGTATTCACTTACTGGAAGACATGTAGGCTGTTTCCAATTTGGGGTTAAACAACTACCAACATTTGATTATAAATCTTTCTATGGACATATGTTTTCTTTTGGATAAATACTTAGAAGTATAATGGCTGGGAGGTATACGAGGTACAAGAATTAAGTTCACGAACTTGCCACTGTGCACTTACATTGGCAGCACTGTACAAACAGCTTGGTAGGGTTTCATAACCTTGGTATATCAGTGTTTCACAGCTATGTTTGTGTCGACGTGTGGTGGCGTCTTTTGAGTGGTGTTCATTATTGTTGCTGTGTGTTTTGGATGCTGTCGCAAGAATGTCTGAGCTTGAATTAGAGCAATGAGCAAACATTAAATTCCTTGTTAAACTTGGCAAGAATGGAAGTGAAATCAGGAACATGTTAGTCCAAGTTTATGGGGATAATGCCATGAAAAAAATGGCAGTGTACAAATGGATTAAACAGTTTTCTGAAGGGAGAGAATGCATCACTGATGAAGAGAGGTCAGGGCAGCTAGTAACGAGCAAAATTGATGAAAACATTGCAAAAATCGTTGAATTGTGCGTCAAAATCATCGACTTACTGTAAGAAGCATAGCAGACCAAGTTAACATTGATAGAGAAACAGTTAGGAAAATCTTAACTGAAAATCTTGGCATGAGAAAGGTGTGTGCAAAAATGGTCCTGAAGGAGCTCAAAGTTTGCCATGACCTTTTGGTACACCCATGTTTCATCACCAGTGATAACATGGCCCAAAATGTCAATGTTATCACTGGTGATGATACCAATGCGACCCTGAAACAAAGCATCAAAGTGCACAATGGAAGTCTCCCAGTTCTCCACGACCAAATGTTTCATCAGTCCAAATCAAGAGGCAAAACAATGTTGCTAAACATTTTGATATCAGAGGGACTATTCATTATGAATTGGTACAAACTGGATGGTTAACCAAGTGTACTATTTGAAAGTGCTGAAAAGCCTGCATGAAAAAAATTAGGTGAAAACGACCTGAACTTTTTACCAAGTCATAGCCCTTGCATCACAACAATGCAGCAGCTCACATGGCACTGTCTGTGAGGGAGTTTGTAGCCAGTAAACAAATAACTGTATTGGAACACCTTCCCTACTCACCTGATCTGGCCCCCAATCACTTCTTCCTTTACCTGAAGATAAAGGAAATATTCAAAGGAAGACATTCAGGACATCAAGGGCAATATAACAACAGCTCTGATGGCCATTCCAGAAAAAGAGTTCCAAAATTGCTTTGAAGGGTGGACTAGGCCCTGTCATTGGTATATAGCTTCCCATGGGAGTACTTTGAAGGCGAACATAGTGATATTCAGCAATGAGGTATGTAGCACTTTTTCTAGGATGTGTTTGCAAACTTAATTGTCGTTTTGAGAACTATATTAACGCATGAAACAAACTATTTTCCAAAGTCACTGTATCATTTTGTATTCCTAACAGCAATGCATGAGTATTCTAGTTACTCCTCATCTTTACCAGGACTTGGTCAGTTTTTTTTTTTTTTTTAAATTTATTATGTGATTTTAATTTGTATTTCCTTGATGATTAATAATGTTCTGCATTTTTAAGTACTTATTGGTTATTCATATATCTTCTTTCATTAAATCTCTTCTCAAATCCTTTGCCTATTTTGGTATATTATTTGCTTTCTTAATACTGAGTTGTAATTGTTCTTTTTTGGACTCTAAATACAAGTCTTTAAAGATGACATATATGTTGTGCATTCTTTGATTTTCATTGCAAGCATGTGAACAAAAGCTGAAAAAAGAGACTTGGGTAAAATAGTAAGTTTAAAAGTAAGTGATTTAAAGTTAATGGCTATTGAATAGCTTCAGAAAAGAACATTTTCTAAGAGAAATGAGAAAAGTAATAGGAATTCTGGATACAGAAACCAAGTAGAAAACATCAAAATTCTTGAAATCAATTTTTTGTAAAGTCGATATATTTTAAAAGGAAATTATGAGCATTCAAATACAGAGGGATTACTTTCTTCACATTAATGTAAAGTGTATATTCTACTGTGTTCAACCTTATGCAAAATACTTTTGCCTGGTTTTGACTACACTGACTATCCATAGGAACCATCTATGGATGGAAAGTGCATCCTCTCTTCCTTACTTTATCTGTAAGGCTCCATTTGTATACCAGAAAGAACTTATACTTCGATACAATTAAATGTAATATTGTGAAAACTAGAAGGGTGAAAAACAACAACAACAACAACAAAAACACACAAAAAAACTGTTTAAGTGGTTGAAATAGAAAGGGTAAAAAATTAGAAAGAATAAAAAATTATATTTTCCTTTTCCACCAAATTCTTTTATTAAGTCCTTCTCAAGTTGCACCTGACCCAGACTGTTCCTTTTGTCTTTTGTATAAGCCTCCCTGTGTTTCCCAAAGCATACAATAGAAGTGTGTGAATACGCACAGGTAATGGCATGGATGAAACAGAAAACTATGGAACATGAAACAGAAAACTATGGAACACAAAAATATTTATTTTTTCTTCTCTTCAGGACCTGACCATGTGTGTTTATGTGTATATGTGTTAAATACCAGTACAATTCAATCATACACCATTCCTGAAATTCCTCTTTCTGTCTTCCTTACTGAATTTAGATCTTATTATTAAAAGTAATTAATGTTATATGCCTCTGTCCTAGTTGCTTGGACAATTGCCAACCTGGTTCAATCACAGAATCTGTCTTTTCTGAATGTGCAGTTGAAAAGCTGTTCTCTTAAGGAGAAAAATAACGCAACTGGTGTCACTTGAAAATCTTGACTACAAACTGTATATTCACTATTGTTTGGAAATCCTACTACATTTCTCTGGTGATTTTTGATACCACACTTTTAAAGAAAATTATGTGAAACCATCTTCTGTTTTCTCAAAGCCTCTAGACAGCGCTAGGCACCCTCCTGAACTACGTACTTCATTGCAATATGTATTGCTGCTTATGGATTTTATACATAGACAGTTTGCAAATAATGGCACTCTCTCTTTCTTTCAAATCTTTATAAATATTTTTTTCTTTTTCTTAGTGCAACGGGCAAACCTCATAAGTGATGATGATAAGAACATGTGGTATCCTTTCCACTATGATATCTTTTGTGACCCATTACATAAAGAAGTGTATTTCTTCATTTCAACACATAAAGATAATTCATGTTATTGTATTCTACCATAATTTCATTATAGTATGAAAAACATATCCCAAATTATTTAAATTATATGACATATGTTGCAAATGCTTTATGCTTATGCTTTATGATCCCTCATATGGTCAATTATTTATAAAGTTAAATGCAAGCTTAAAAGGATGTGCATTCTGCAGATATTGGAAACAGAATTCTATATATGTCCCTTAGTTTAATTTATAAGGGTTGTTCCAATGTCGTCTTTCCTTTTGATCATTTTTTGTCTGTATTTTCTATCAATTGTGACAAAAGTATGTTATATGTGGCTTTGAATTTGTTTATTTCTTTTTAGATCTGTCAAGTATTGTTTTATATATTTTGAGGCCACATAATTAGTTACAGTCATGCACCATGTAATGACCTCTTGGTCAACAACAGACCACATATATGATGGTGTTCCCGTAAGATTATAATGGAGCTGAATAATTCCTGTCTTGTGATGTTGTAGTTGTCATAATGTTATAGTGCAACACATTACTCACATGTTTGTGGTAATGCTGGTGTAATCAAACCTACTGCCCTGCCAGTTGCATGAAAGTATAGCACATACAATTATGCACAGTGCATAATACTTGATAATGATAATAAAGGACTATGTCATTGGTTTGTGTATTTACTGTATTTTTCATTGTTATTTTTATCTTTCTATTTATCAAAGTTTGCTGTAAAACAATATGTAGTGTTACATGAGCAGCACCTCACATATCTGGTGTTTACTGAGTCACTTGACTGTATCATTTTCTCTGGTCCCTGATTTAATGTCATGTTGTTTTGTACAGTCACATACTGTACAGACTCGTAGGCTAGGAGCAATAGGCTATACCATGTAGCCTAGGTGTGTAGAGGGCTCTACCATCCAGGTTTGTGTAATTATGCTCTATGATGTTTGCACAATGACAAAATCACCTAAGGCCTCATTTCTCACTATGCGTCCTTGTTGTTAAGTGATGCATGCCTGTACGTACAGATTTAAGATTGCTATATTTCCTAATGAATTTATAACTTTGTCATTTTTATGTGACTTATAGTAAGACCTTTTGCTTTAATGTCTATTATGTGTAATAATATAACTACAGAAGAACAGCACACAATGTTTATCTGAACAAATTTGCATCGTCCTCTTATTTTTGCAGGATAATTCACATACTATAAATATTAGTTTAATTAATTCTTCTCTTCAGCACATTAGCCACTTCAATTATCTTTCTTCTGCCTTACTTTTTTGTTCTGGATAGGTCAAAGGTCAATTTAACTGTAGTTTCTCTGAAGGAAAACTGCCTTAAGTCTCTGACTGCTTGTAAGATTTTTTTCCCCTTGTCTTTGGTTTTCTATAGTTTCTATATGATGAATCTAGATGTAGATTTATTTTTTTCTTTTACTTTTTCTGCTTGTGTATTTGTCGAGATTCTTGAATCTATGGATTTTAACAGTTTGGGATAATTTTCACCCATTATCTTTTCAAATAATTCCTTTTCAACTTTTTAGCTCTCCTTTCTGATTAACCCTGATTAATGGGCATGCTAAAGATGTCACTAATTTCTACGTCTTCTATATCTCTCTTTCATATTTTTAACATATATATTTTATCCATGCTCTACTGGATAATGTTTTGCCACATCTGTCATTTAAAAAAAATATTTTATCATAGAAAACTAATCCACTGGAAAATTTACTGATTTCTTAATTTTTTCAGTTGTTATACTTTTTTTTAAATTATTTTTTGTTCTAAAATTTCTATTTAACACACTTAAAATCCATTTAGCTTATAGTTTTTGTTTCCTGCACATATTTTTCAGATTAATCTTTTTTTTTTCTGAACATAATAAGCATAACTTACTTGTACTCTGAGTCTGATAATTCCAATAATTGAGATTTATTTTTTTCTAATGGTTCTTATTAGTGGTGTTTTATGTTCTTACATGTCTGCTTTTTTTTTTTTTTTTTTTTTGTATAAATAGTTTGAGGCTAGAATTATAGTACAATTTTCTGGAAGGGATTTACATTTCCTCTCTAGCCACGTGAAAGCAGTGCAAGTCTCTGTCTACCTTAATCCAAGTTTAACATTTGAGGTTCTCAAGATCACAATGATATTATCAACTTAGGGCTATTTTTTTTGTTTGTTCACTTTGCCTGAGGGGTAGTCCTTCATGGCCCCTATTTAAAGTATGGGGTTTTGTCACATTTCGGCCTTGGGTGGGTCTTGGGGTTTTACATTTGCCTTCTGTTATGAACTGCAAGTTTGTGTCTCCCCTCCCTCAAATCCGTATGTTGAAACTCTAACCCCCATGTGATGATATCTGGAGATGGGGTCTTTATTAGGTAATTAGACTTAGACTAGGTCATGAGTCTGACTTGATGGTATTAGTACCCTTATGAAATCTCTCTCTGTCTCTCTCTTACCATGTAAGGACACAGAGAGAAGGCAGCCATCTGCAACCAAAGGAGACAGCTCTCACCAGATAATAAACCAGTTTACGGTATTTTGTCACGGTCTCCTGAGCATACTGTTACACCCCCTCACTCTGACGCTGCCAATATTACAGCTATTTTCAGCAGTATTTTTCAAGGTTGGCAATATCCTCAAGTCAATAACTCTTTTGAACACTGGGCTTACATTTCTAGTTCATTGTCTCATTATTTTCTTATTAGTGGATCAATTCTTTAATATTTTTTTCATATTTTATCTATCTTTCTTAGTTGTTTTCCATGGGATAGTTGATTCTAATTTCTAATTACATTGACTGCCATTACTGAAAGCCTGTATTCCCAACAATTTATTTTCAATAGATAAATGTTCATCTTTTTCTTTCAATTTTGCCTTGTTGATATTGATAATCTTTTTCTTCTTTCTAGTTTTTTTTTCCAGTTCAAGTTTTATAGTTTTAAACACTTTATTCTTATATTCTGTATTTTATAATTTCAAAACCTAATGTCCTTTGAGGTCAGATTTTATTGTTTCTATTTGCTAAGTCTTAGTCAGGGTGATCTGTTTCTTTGTGTATCTGATAATCTTGATTATAATTTACACTGATGACTAAATAGTGGATGTCTTGAGATTCTAACTTATAGGTATATTCTTTGAAAAGCTATTTGAATTTCTATGTGCTGCAGTGATATATATGTCCAGAGGTGTACTACCAATCTGGGACTACTTGCAGTCCTTTTGATGATCTAAGTTTTCTGAAAAAGTCTCAGATTCAGCATGCTAACTAAACACAGTCACGTAACTAAGTCTTCTATTCCCATCCTGGTATCTGTATTTATCCCAGAGCAACCCCAGGTTTCAGTTATGCTTGCCACTCATTATTCCCACTTAATCTGTCCACTTGGAGAATATTCTTTTTGTTTCCTTCCTACAAGCTTTAAAGGGGTTAAAATATGTTTGTTGTATTAGATAAAAGATGGAACGTTGGGTTGGGTTAATTATTCAGAATATTTAGTTTATCATAAAATAAGAAATAGAAATTCTACATCCATTTTTTAACCCAGTCTGACTGGTCTGCCATCAGAGCCACTCTACTCCATCTGCTTTTTGTTGATGTCTCCAATTACCTATATGTTGCCAAACCAAAATACATGTCTTTGACTTTATGTTATTTGAAGAGTTTGCAGCATTGAACACAGCTGATCACTACTTATATGTATTTTTGTTTATTTGTGTTACATTTTCTCTTCTGGAATTCAGCTCTTGATTTTCTTACTTTCTGAACTTTTTTCTTGGAAGTTTCTTCTGCTAGTTTGTTCTTGTTCGTATCACCTTTACACATTGGAGTGTTCCTGTTTCCAGTGTTTCTCTTCTCTCCTCCCCTCCCCTTCCCCTTCTTTCCTTTCCCTCCTTTCTCTCCTTCTCCCTGCCTTCCCCTCCTCCCCTCCCTTTTCCTTTAATTCTCTCCTCTCCTTTCACTTTCCTTTTTCTTCTCTCCTCTTTTCCTTTTTTTTTTTTCTTTCTTCTCCTCACCTCTTTTTTTCTCTACTCTTTGCTTTAATTGTTTTTTATTCCAGAAATGTGATGAATTAACTGTATGCCTTTGGGCATGTTACTTCCCTTTGCCTCAAATTGTTCATCATTAAAGCTGGCATGATAAAAATAACCTATATATTATTACTATGAGAATTTAATGAGTTAATACAATTGCAGTGCTTTAAATGGTATATAACTTATAATAAGTATTCCATAAATATTTTTCTTTTCTATATAAACTCTCTGAATGATATAATATAGTACTATAGAATTAATATATTTGGGTCATATTCTGGACTAAATGTTTGTGTTCCTCCAAATTCATATGTTTAAATCCTAACCCTCAGTGTGATGGTTTTAGGAGGTGGAGCCTTTGAGAGGTGATTAGAACATGAGGGTGAAGCCCTAATGAATGAGATTCATGACCTTATAAAAGAGACCCTAAAGATATTTTTCACTCTTTTTAACATGTGAGGACAATGTGAAAAGACAACTACCTATGAACCATCTAGGGAGCGGGCCCTCACCAGATGCTGAATCTGCTGCCAGTGGACTTCTCAGTCTCCATAACTGTGAGAAAAAGTTTCTGTTGTTTAGATATTCTGTTATAGCAGCCCACACTGATTAAGGTAATCTTTATGATGATTCTCAATCTTAAGTCTATCAATTATAATCATTTTTCTGAGCACTTAATTCATATATACGGCTTCCTACTTCACATCTAAGTTTGCTACCAATGGACATCACAATTTAACATGTATACAGGGGAACTCTATGTTTCACACTGCTGTCACCAAGCAAACACCATTTTTCACATTTTTGCTGACATGCTAAATGGTGTCTTTACCCCTCTTTCTACAAATCAGAAACATAAAGGTTTTCGGACATTTCTTTCTTTCTCCTCATATATGCAACACTCAACCCATTGCAAAATCCTGTCACTTCTAACTTTCCAAAATTTATCAATTTCTTTCCATATCCACTATTATCACCATCACACAATCCATCACCAATCCTTATCTAGACTATTACCACCTATTCCTCTATTCATTCCATCTTTTGTCTTACCCCTCAAATTCCATATAGTACCAAAGTGATATTTTATTATTACACATACCTTATCTCCCTCTTTTAAAATAATCCCTTCACATGGGATATGGAGTTCAGCATAGGAAATAGAGTCAATGGAATTGTAATAGATATGTATGATGTCGGGGAGCAGTAGATTGGGAAGGGGGCTTGTCACTTTGTGGGGGGTGAAATATCTGGCTATTGCATTGTTTTATCCCTTCATTAGATTATAATCTAATTTATAATAAAATAGAGACCTTTACCATGCCCTACATGATTTTCCTTTCCTCTCAAATAATTTCAATCATTTTACTTTTTTTCTGGTATTCTCTGCACTTCAGTTATGTTGACTGTCTTTTGGCTTGTCAAACATGACAAATACTTTCCCATAGAGTGAAAGAGAGACTTTCATGGAGAGAAAGAGACTTTACCCATTCTATTTTTTCTAAATGGAATGGTTCTTCCCTCCCCAACTCTTCACCTGCTGAACTCTAACTCAGCCTTTATGTAACAGCTTAAATATCACTTATGTTGAGAACCCCTTTTTGACAATTTGATATAAATTTGGCCCCCTCTAATTCCATACAGACATCTACTTTTTTCTTCACAGCACTTATCACAATTTATAATTTTATAATATTTATTTGTGTGTTGTTTAATGACTGTCTCCTCTGTAATGTATAGGAAAGCCTTGAGAAATAATAGATAACATAGATGAAAAACATAAATAAAGTAAAGGAAATTTAATGTGAGGAGTGATGAAGGTAAAAAGACAGTGTAAAACAGAAGTGAAATTTGTTTTCTTGAAATAGAGAAGCCAGCCAATGAAAAAGAGAACAAAATGAATGAAAAGTTTTCAGTATTTTTCTAAAGCAAACATATAGATGTCCAACAGGCACATGAAACGATGCTAAGCATTATTAATTATCAGGAAAATGCAAATCAAAACCACAATGAAATATCACCTCACACCTGTCAGAATAGCTGTTATCCAAAGACAGAAAATAGCAAGTGTTGATGAGGATGTGGATAAAAGGGAACACTCATACACTGTTGGTAGGAATTCAAAACGGTGCAGCCTCTACAGAAAGCAGCAAGGAGTTTCCTCAAAAATTAAAAACAGAACTACCATATGATCCAGCCATTCTATTTCTGGGTATATATCCAAAGAAAACACAAACAGCAATTCAAAGAGATATATGTACCTGTATGTTCATGCAGCATTATTTATAATAAGTATTATTATAATAAACAAGATTGGAAACAACCTAAGTTTCCATCAATAGATGAATGGGTAAAGAAGATGTAATACACACACACACACACACACACACACACACACACACACACACACTGGATTATTACTCAGCCATATGTTAAAAAAAAAAGAAATCTCGCTATTCACAATAGCGTGGATGGACATAGAAGGTATTAGGTTAAGTGAAATGAATCACAAAGAGAAAGACAAATACCACATGATTTCACTTATATTTGAAATCTTAAAAAACACAAAGAACAAAAACAGACTCATAGATATAGGAAATAAATGGTTAGTTACCAGAGAAGGGAGCAGTTGAGGGATAGATGAAATAGGTGTAGAGGATTAAAAGGTACTAACTTCCAGTTACAAGTCATGGGGATGTAATGTACAGCATAGGGAATACAGTCAATAATATTGTAATAACTTTGTATAGTGACAGAGGTAAGTAGGCCTATGATGGGGATCATTTTGCAATGTACATAAACATCAAGTCACTATGATGTACGCCTGAAACTAATAGGATATTGTATGTTGGTTATATGTCACTTAAAAAAAAGTTGTCATGAAGAAAACTTCATTTGAAATGAAGGAAAAAATATTTTAAAGATGGAAAAAGCACTTACTCTTAAAAACCAACCAACCAACCAACCAAACAAACAAAAAACAATCAATCCAGAATTATCAGCATTAATATATGGCCTGGCAAATTATTAAATTACAGGACAAGAGAGAATACTCATGTATTCAGGTACAAATACACATTTTCTCCAAGGTTATAAAGTTGTGGCTGGCTTTAGACTTCTCCACCATAACTTCAATGCCAGAAAACAAAGAAATGATGTTTGTAAAATTATGTAGAAAGCAAATGTGACTCAATAATCATATATCTAGCTGATACGCATTTCAACTATGAATACAATAGAGAGTCATCGTTAAATATCACAAAGCTCAAGCAAGTAACATTCAGCAACTCTTCTTCGAAACTTTTCCCAGTGGTAAATGCAGATAATTCAGTGTTTAATCAAAATGCAGAACCCTGAAAAGGAAAAACTGTAGTAAAGGGATTGATGATGAGTATTTAACTAATTTACACACAGAATTAAGACCAAGCACATGTGGGAATTATGATTGTAGAACAAAATATAGTTGAATTATACCTTGACAATGTAAAAATAGTAATACAGAGGGTGCCAAAAAAAGTATGCACATTTTAAGAAAGAAAACTGTATTGAAATTGTTATACTCAATATATACTGATAACAAAAGATGAATACAAATCACATTTGACTTCTGTAATTACAAAAGGTGCTCAAAGTGGTTCCCATCAGTGTCCAGACACTTCTGATTACAGTGAACTACTGCTTGAGCAATGTTGACCAAAGTATCCACTTGTATACATGTTTTTGGCACCCCTGGTATAAATAGTAATATTTGGCAGGAGAGGAGAGGCAGTGGGAGGAAGTCTAAGCACTAATTACCTCATCTTTTTTTATTGTCGTTGTTAGTTTCATCTAATCCTTTTATTTTTTTCCTGTTTTACTGAGAAATAATTGACATACATCACGGTATAAGTTTAAGGTATACAGCATGATGGTGTGATTTACATGTAGTGCTGAAATGATTATACTATGGTAGGTTTAGTTAACATGATTCATCTCATATAGACAGAAGAAAAAGAAAAAAAAGTTTTGTAATGAGATCTCTTAGGTTCTATTCTTTTAACAACTTTCCTATATATCATATAGCAGTGTTAACTACAGTCATCATATGTACATTACATTTCTAGTACTTACTTAATTCACCCTCCCCCCACCCCCTGCTCTGCTAACCACAAAGCTGATCTTTTTTTCCCCTGTGAGTTTGATGTTTGTTTGTTTTTTCTTTTTAAATTAATTATTTTTTCCTTTAAATTCTACATAGAAGTGAGACCATACAGTATTTGTCTCTCTCTGTCTGACTTATTTCCTTAGCATAATGCCTTCAAGGTCCATCCACATTGTTGCTGAATAGTAGGATTTCCTCATCTTTCGTGGTACTTGATAAATAGCACCGAGAAATGATGCTATAAAGTTTCTATCTTCAGGAGTAGTAGCATCCACATTCTAGTGGAGGAAGACAGAGAGCACATTTCAAATGTAAATAAATAATTTTATTTAGTGGATGAGTGCCTTAAAGGAATAAAATCAGGATAATGAACTAGAGAGCAACAAATGTGGGAAGGGAGAGATAAATTAGCTGGAATGTCAAAAAGGCCTCTATGGGAAAGTTTACTGTCTAAATGTCTAACATACTATTAGAAACAATAATGACTCCACCTTCTTAACATTTTAATATATCTTCTTTTAAGTTTTTAAAACGTATTATGTCTTGAGATAAAGATACACAGTATTTAAAAAATAAATCATCAAATCATTCAGTTTTATTTCAGATTCACTGCAGTTTTTCTTCTGTTAAATTCAACTAAAATTATAATAAATACTATTTATTAAAAATAGTATGTAGAAAGTGATACCAATAAAATATTTCTACCTAGTCGTCTATGAGTATCTCTTTACCCTTCTAGTTGTGGCATTTATTGGCTTTCTATTACAGAGAATATTAGGAATATTTTAACAATGTGGCTTATGGGTTGTGCCAGCATTCCTTAGAAATAAGCAATTATATGAAACAAAAGATTTATTCCATTACCCACCCTCCCAGAAAAAAATTTTTATTACTCTTTCTTGTTTGCTAACCCGCTGCTAACATTTTAAGTCCAAATAGCTGATTTCATCTGGTGTTTTTCTATCTTTATGCATCATGGTTAACCTTGCACAGTTTGTTTGTGAGAAGAAATAGATATTTCTGTGAGATATAAATTGCGTGTTTTTGTTTTTTGTTTTTTGTTTTTGTTTTGCCAGGAAAATAAGTTTGACGAAAGTAATTGAGAGAACTTTTTGAACTCAATTGTCCTATACATGAACCAGTTTCATATTCATAAAAGATTTGGTTCTAACTTGAAACAGAAAGTGGCAAACAGAAACATAATGACAGAGAAAAATGCTCATCTTAGGATGTGCTCTAAATAGCAAAACAATCATCGTAGAGTAAAATCTTACTTCAGTCAGTATAAAATGCTTTGTAGTCAATGTTTCATGTATGGAGTCAAGTCACTCAGTGAAATTGGTGTTCAATAAAAAGGGGGATGTTTCCATATACTTTATTTTGCATATTTATGTCATAGACAAAACCAGGTGATTGTGTTCTAACTGAAGGAAAAAATAAATCCTAGACTATGAGATAACCCTGGGCTTGTTAAGCAGTTGTATGTTAGCATTAGTCTATTAAAAAGTTTAAAATGCGAACAAAGTGTAAGTCCAAAGCTAAGACTCATTTTGCTGTTCCTGGATACCTTCGCAGAAAACTTAAAAATGCACAATATGCTGAGAATTTATAATGGCAGGGAAGGCACTAATCAAAAGTAGTCAACAGTAAGTAGGACAAGGAATGCTGGGGAAAAAATTCTGCATAACTAAGTTGCTCCCCTGCACCCCAAAAGTGGTAAAGTAACAGTCTGTTTGTAGGTGCTATTTGCATCCTGTCTGGATGGATTGTTATGGTTCTGAAGTTATACAGAGCAGGCCTAACAAATAACCAAAATTCGTTAGCATCAGTTGGTAAGGAAACAAGAATTTAATGTATATTGACATCATTGTGGTTAAAAGCTATTGATAGATATTGTCCCTATTTTCTGCTCAAATCTGGAATCAATTTACCAAAAGAGAAAGTCAGACTAATGGAAATTTAAGCATTAGCTTTATAATTGATTAATTGATCCCATCTAGGTTGGCAGATGTGTCTTAGGTATGCTACCAAGGGGACTTGCTGATACTTTCTGCTCCCCAGTCCTGTGTCCTCAGGCCAGACCTGGGGACCTCACATCTGAGGGAAAACTTGAATTTCAGAGACGACACATTGACCCAGAATCTGAGTGAAGAGGGAAAGAGACTGAAATACCAGTGTTTATAGACTTGTAATGGATTGACTTCACCCTATTGAAAAATATAAATTAAAGATGTCACCTCTTTATCAGGTAACTTACTTCTTATCTGTGGGGGGGGGGTTGCATAAGAGATAGAAGTCAGTTTAGCTCCACTTGGAGCTAAAGGTGTAGGAAGCAGGTGTTGCCCTTCAGAACAGATAACTTTCCCATAGATGTTATAGTCTAACGCTTTTAATTTACAAACATTATTTGAAACCATAGTATGTATTTATATTAGAATCTCAGTTGTAGTATGTATTTATATTAGAATCTCTCTCTCTCTCTCACACACACACACACACACAGACACACATACTTTCTTACTAAATATTTTTTAAAAGAAAATTGTAAGACAGATATGTCTTAATTGGTAAAATTCAAAAGAAAAGATATAAGGGAAATGAAAAGATGAAAAAAGAAGTAAAGGAATATATGCTCTATGTGGGTATGTCAGATTTTCTGGAAGTGTCTTGGTCAAATTTTATTCTCCCTATGGGTGTTGCTTCAGTTCAGCAAGATACTTTTTTTTTTTCATAATGTGACACATTTTGTTTGTAATATATAACAATTAAATGGCTTGTCAATAGAAAAGTCATAAATAAAGAATGACAGTTCATTCTGATGTTATTAATATATGAGCCACTGTATCAGTTGATTCTGCAATTTTTGTCAGTCTAAGTGACATAATTGATTGGGTCTACTCAATTTTTGGAATGTGTTAACTTGATTACTTAAAAAACTGGGCTTATTATGTTTTCCAACTGCAGTTTCTTTTTATAGAGGTGTTTGTTGAACTAGACAGCTTCACCCCTCTGAGGCAAGATGGGCTCTAGTACAGTAAGTTGCTCAGGAGAAAGACATTTGTTTGCTTGAGAAATGAAGGGTGAGGGACACAAAGCCCTGAGCTGGAACCAAAAATAAGTGTCAGAAATCTTACATTGTAAGATAATGGAGACAGACTGTGGCAACAGTCTTAAAGGTTTTTTGAATAAAAGGTGTCTTTCTTTGCCTGAGGCTGAATTTAATGGGTTCATCTGCATATTCATATACATTTGCACTGCCTTGTTACAGAGACATAAAATGAATCCTATACATCAACTGAACCTTTCAGAGGTGGGAAGTATTAGTATAATGATCATTAATTAAATTTGATACAATAATATTGAGTAATTCTTTCAGACTCCAGAGGTAATTTTTAAATATTTTTTGGCTAGACCAGTGTTTTGTATTTATGCATATTAAATGAACAAATACATAAATAAATAAGTGAATGAATACAAAATGATAGCCATACGTCTCCATGATCCATTCTATTTCTTTGTTTTCAGTAGATCTGTAAATGAGCAATTCCAACAAGAGGCCCCATCTGTTCCTGAAAATTCTGGACAAATAAGCATTCTCTCCCTGCCGGTTCATTAACTATAGTATCTTCCCTCATAGATCCGCAAACCATTTGGTCATGTCCAGCTAGTTAAGTCTTTTGTCAGACTGTGGCTCATTTGCCTCTGCTTGCTAAAAGAGCTAAAAGGATCTATTATTTACAGAGCTCAGCAGTGTGCTTAGTTTTATGCCAAAGATTCTTAGAAACAGGACTGTGTTTTTGGTCCAGGTATTTCCCTTGCAAACAAAGTCCTTGATCATCTTCCATTGCTTCCTTCATTGGGGATCATGGCACAGTTCTGAATAGTAACCTGACCAGCCTCACAGTGATTTGAGGAAAGCTTACTGACGTATTGTGATTTCAAAGCTTAGGAACAAGTTCTAAGGATTCTGATCATTGGAGTACAATCTGTAGACTCACAATTCAAAGACATAGCAAACCTTGATTTCCACTTAATACGTGGGTGAGCGATGGGCACCTTTATTTTTGTTGTTGTTAATCACTGAAATATTTATTATAAAAAATGTTTTAAATATGACTAAACTGAAAATTTTAACTTGGGTACAAACAATTGAGATGCTAATAATGCAGTGGTATTCTACTAGCTTATCAAAGGTGTTTGGATAAATGTATAGATACAGCTATATGAGCTCTGACAATTCACAAACTCATCCTAGAAAAAGTGCTACATACCTCATTGCTGAATATCACTATGGTCACCTTCGAAGTACTCCCCTTGGGAAGTTCTGCACTGATGCCAGTGCCTAGTCGACCTTCAGAGCAATTTTGGAACTCTTTTTCTGGACTGGCCATCAGAGCTGTCATCATTTTACCATTGATGTCCTGAATGTCATCCAAATGTCTTCCTTTCAATATTTCCTTTATCTTCAGGTAAAGAAAGAAGTCATTGGGGGCCAGATCAGGTGAGTAAGGAAGGTAATCCAATACAGTTATTTGTTTACTGGCTAAAAACTCCCTCATAGTGCTATGTGAGCTGGTGCATTGTTGTGATGCAAGAACCATGAATTGTTGGCAAAAAGTTCAGGTTGTTTTTAATCTAACTTTTTCACGCAGCCTTTTCAGCACTTCCAAATAGTAAACTTGGTTAACTGTCCAGTTGGTACAAATTCATAATGAATAATCTCTCTAATATCAAAAGAGTTTAGCAACATTGTTGCAACAAGTTCTCAGAGTTAATTGGTGGACCTCATAGATATATATAGATATAGATATAGATATAGATATAGATGTAGATGTAGATGTAGATGTAGATGTAGATGTAGATGTAGATGTAGATATAGATATAGACATAGACATAGACATAGACATAGACATAGACATAGACATAGACATAGATATAGATATAGATATAGATATAGATAGATATAGATAGACATAAATATAGATGATATAGATATGTCTAGGTATGTGACAAAATTATGCTCTTGGTAGAATTCCAGAGTGCATACATAGTACTCCATGTTCTTCCTGATGCTGGATTTTATCATTCTTTTCAATTTTTTTCTAATCATAAAAGATAAGAATGTTACCTTAATTTTAAAATGTATAGTTCTATGATTACTAATTAGAGTAAATACTTGTAACATCCATTTCTGTGTTTTATTCTTTGAATTGCCTTTTATGTCTTTAGGTTATTTGTTTTATCAAGGTCATTTTGTGCTTCAAATTGCTTTTAAAGAATTCTTTATATATTAATGACATTAATCATTGATAATAAATGATATAATAAATGATAACATTTTCTCTAGTTTGTTTTGTGATTTTGATGTTTGGGTAATATGTGATGTAAGAATCTAAATTTATATATTTTTTTCATGTCATTTGTTAAATAACAGCCTTGATAAAGATTTGAAATGTTATTTTACCAATAAGAAAATGTTTATAAAAATTTGGATCTATGAAGTGTGATCAGAAAATATGATGAACGTTTAAATAAAACAAATTATCACAGTAAAAGACACAGTGCCATTAATCCCTCTTAAAATACTCCCCTTTGCTTCAAATACACTTATCCCATCATTCTTGCCACTTTCTGAAGCAGTTCTGGAAGTCCTCTTTCATGAGTGTCTTTATTTGTGCTGTTGTGGCTGCCATGATGCCCTGAATCGATTCAAACATTTTACTTTCATGGTCATTTTGACTTTGGGGAAGAGCCAGAAGTCACATGGTGCCAGATCTGGTGAATAAGGTGGGCAAGGACACACTGTAATGTTTTTATTTGAGAGAAATTGAAATACCAAAAGCGATGTGTACACAGAGCGTTATCATGATGTAAGATGAAACCGTTTGCCGGTTCATGTTAATGCATTGTTCGTGATCCATGATATACGGCACACTTTAAAACACACCTTCTGTCAACCGGAGCTCACACCCGGCTGACTGCACCAAACAAGTTGAAACTTGTCATACACTGTTACTAAGGTTCGAAGCACCACTTCCTGTATTGAAGATCCCTGTCTTTCCATTGGATGGCACTTGACAGCAACATTCACCATATTTTTTGACCAAAACAGTAAGGCTCCATGTCACACATTGCTTCTGGTATGGGAATTTCTGTCAAATAAAAACATTACAGTGTGTCCTCATCCACCTTATTCACTGGATCTGGCACTGTGTGACTTCTGGCTCTTTCCCAAAGTCAAAATGATCATGAAAGGTGAATGTTTTGAATTGATTCAGGAGCTGGAGGCAGCCACAACAGCGCAACTAAAGACACTCATGAAAGACAACTTCCAGAACTGTTTCAGAAAGTGGCAAGAATGATGGGATAAGTGTGTTCGAAGTGAGGGAGAATATTTTGAGGGGGATTAATGTCAATGTATCTTTCACTGTAATACATTTTTAAAATGTAAACATTCACTGTATTGTTTGATCACACCTCATATTTATGGATTTTTTAAGAAAGATTTTTATTAAAAATATCGCTAACATACAATATTATATTAGTTTCAGGTGTATACCCCAGTTATTCATCATTTATATACCTAAAAATGTGATCATCATGGTAAGTCCAGAAACCAGCTGAGACTGTACCATATTATCACAATATTACTTACTATATTCTTTATACTGTATATTACATCGCCATGACTTATTTTTTTTATACCTGAAAATTTGAACCCCTTATTCCCCTTCACCTTTTCTCCCCTTCTAATTTCAATTAAAGTTGGCATTCAATATTATTTTGTACTAATTTCAGGTATACAGCATAGTGGTTAGACATTTATATAATTTAAAAAATGATCCCTAATAAGTCTAATACCTACCTGGCATTGTACATAGTTATTACCATATCATTGACTATATTCCCTATGCTTTACTTTACATCCCCATTATTATTTTGTAACTATTAATTTGTACTTCTTAATCTCTTCACCCTTTTTATCCTACCTCCAGCCCCCTCCCATCTATTAACAAATCTGGTACCCATCTGGCACCCTCTTGCTGCTTTTAGGGTTTTCTCTTTGTCTTTAACCTTTGCCATTTTAATTATAATGTGTCTTGATGTGGGCCTGTTTGGATTCATCTTGTTTGGAACTCTCTGTGTTTCCTGGACCTCGTATGTCTATTTCCTTTTCCAGGTTAGGAAAGTTTGTAATCATTATTTCTTTAAGTAGGTTCTCAATCCTTTGATTTCTCTCTTCCTTTTCTGATATCCCTGATACAAATGTTGATACACTTGATATTGTCCCAGAGGTTTTTTAAACTATCATCATTTTTTTTTTTAAATTCTTTTTTCTTTTTGCTGTTCTGATTGGGTGTTTTTTGCTACATTGCCTTCCAAGTCACTGGTTGGATCCTCTGCTTCATCTAATCTGCTGGTGATTCCTTCTAGTGCATTTTTCCTTTCAGTTATTGTATTCTTCACTTCTGACTGGTTCTTTTTATGGTTTCTATGCCATTTTTTATGCTTTCTACTCTTTATTGAAGTTCTCATGAAATTCCTTGAGTATCCTTATAACCATTGTTTTGAGCTCTGTATGTGGCAGGTTGCTTGCCTGCATTCTGTTTAGTTCTGTTTCTGGAGTTTTCTGCTGTTCTTTCATTTGGGACATATTTCTTTGTTTCCTCATTTTGGCTGCCTCTCTGTATTTGTTTCTATGTATTAGGTAGATCTGCTATGTCTCCCAGTCTTGGACAGGTGGCCTTATGTAGTATCTGTCTTGTGGGGCCCTGGCACAGTCTCCCTAGTCACCTGCTTCTGGCTCCATGAGTGTCCCTTGTATGGGTTGTGTGTACCCTCCTGTGATAGTTGAGCCTTGATTGCTATCGGCATGTCAGTGGGTGGGATTGTCCCTCAGGCTGACTGGATGTGGGGTTTGGCCATATCCACAGATTACAGGCCGCTTTGTGGGGGGCTTATTGCACAGAGATTTGACCCAGCATTTTCTGGTGCCTGTTGAGACTGCCCGTTTTGTGTACTGCTTGTGGGGCTAATTGGGCAGTGCTCTGCTGTGGTCTGAAGCCAACTTCTAGGTGTGTTTGTTCTGGGGCCAATTGTGAAGGGCTCTCGTGCAGGCCCAGGTAACCCAGAGCCTGTGACTGTCTTGGGACTACCTGGCAGGAGCTACAAATCTATCCGGGTTGTTCACTGCCTGTGCTAAAGTTAGAGGCATGTGGGAGAGGTCACACTGTGAACTGAGGACAGCTACCACTAGTATTAGGCCTGGGGTAGTTCTGTGAACAGCCAGGACACCCCAAAGCCTGCTGCCACCTGCTGGCTCTCTTAAGGTTTAGCCACTGATAAAGCCTCAAGCGTTATGCAAGTTGAGTGAGACAGGGACTCGGGGAGTCACCAGGATGGGAAGAGTTGTGGCTACCAGGCTAATGTAGACCCTGGTTTGGTGCCAGTACTGAGCCTAGAGCTACTTAGCAAAAGTCTCAGAGCACACTGAGGCCAGTTGCTATCCAACTAGGTTCTGCAGAATCTGAGAGTTTTTCAGAAAAGAGTGCAATGTGGGTGGGTCTGGCTGCTGGTGAGAAAGTGCCTCTGGCTTTGGGGAAGTTGGGTGGGGTGGGGTCCCAGTGAGTCAGCAGGGTGGAGAGAGTGAAGCTCACCATGCCAGTCAGATTCAAATTTGGCCTGTGGGAGTGGGCTAAACACAGGGGAGATGGTGACTACCTGTTACCTGCACTGGCAGAGGACCCCACACAGGCAAAATGGTGACTGCCCTCCAGCTCTGCCCTCAAAGCCACATACTTCAATCTGCTCCCCATATGCCTCCGATGTTCCTTGAGTTGCTGTCCCTCTGTCACAGGCCCATGGTGAGTGCCTGTGAGTATGTGAGTCTGTGCGCGGGCACTTTAAGAAGATGTCTGGTTTTCCCACAGCCTTCCATCCCACCATGATGTTTGGAATCCCCATTGTTTTTCATAGCCAGGTATTGTGGGTGCTCCTCTTCCCAGGGCTGTGGAGCCCAGTGGGAAGCTTGGGTCCCTCCCTCTTCCCAGGGAAACCTCCACAAATGAGATATCCCTCCTGATTCTCAAACACCACATGGAGGTTTGGGGCCAGCCTGTTTTGTGTCTCTCCCCCTCGTATCTGTCTCGATGTGACCTCTTCTTTATATCTTTAGTTATAAAACTTCTGTTCAGCTAGACTTCAGGTAGTTCTCAATGTTGTTTGCTCTATAATTTAATTGTAATTTTAATGTGTTCATGGAAGGAAGTAGGCACAGTGTTTATCTACGCTGCCATCGTGGATCTCTCTATGGACTTTCTATTGTGTTTAACTGATTTATTTGATTATTCCACAAAAGCTGTATACTTCTAATTTCAATTGTAATTTTCTGAAGTATTTTAATATCTAATGGAACATGTTATTTTACTACTCTCCTTTATAAATTTTCTTTAATAAATTAAAATTATTGCATCAAGTTACAAAATAATTCAATTTGCATAGTCACTAAAGTCACTGTAGTTAGTGTAATTTGGAGTCTTTCATAGAAATTTGTGTTCTTTTCATTTACACAGATTTTTAAATGTCACTAAATAACATTTTTGTCTTCTGAATAATTCTCATCAAATAATAGGAATTATTTATTTTTGTGAATAGGAACTTTTTCTTGTATTTTCAAATAATTGTTATCATGTAGGAAACACTACTTTTGTATATTTAGTTTACAATTGGCCACCTTATTGAAATTTCTTATTTAAATCTTTTAAAAAGAAATGATTTTCCTTGCAAAAATAATGATCTTCTATATTTTTCTTCCCAGCATTTATTTGCTAATTTATTTGTTTTTGTTTGTTTTTTTATTTCTGCAGTATTATATTGCCACACTTCCAGAAAAATATTAAATACTGGCAGTGATAAATAGCATCCTTTTGTTGAGAGTGATTATATTAAAAAGTTCCCCAATGCAACAGAAAATAAAGCAAGACAAAGTAGACTTAGTTCAGGAATGCCAAAATATTCTGATATGGGAAAAACTGATTAGTTTAAAACATCATATTAATAGGTGAAATGAGAAAATTATCTCAGGAATTTGTAAAAAATCCTTCAAAAAATTTCAACATCCTGTACAAATCTTCTAATAAACTAACAACAAAACATTGGCTAAAGCGAACAGCCAGGAGGATGCTTAAACTTAAACGCTAGTGTTAGAGTAGGTTCCTATTTGAAGTTTCAACTTCGTCTGGGTCTTTTAAAATCCATGAATGAGTTATCAGGGTGTCTATTTACTAGTGAAAGTAAATGTAAAAGTAAGTGTGTATACATACACACTTTTTGTAGATTCAGATTTTTCTGTAGAACAGGTCATGGCTCTGATCAAATTCCCTAACAGATCCAAAGACCAACATATTTAAAGATAAAATAAAAAGAGATATACTAGGATATCTTCCATTACTGTTTTTAAAATATTATTCTTGTTTGAACGGGCATTGTAATTAGACAAGCAAATCAAATAGTATGATCCTTGCATATTTCCCTCAGGGAGCTCAGCTTCATTTAAGGATAAAATGAATAGACTGAAAATCTGTCAAATTTCCATAAATATTCTTTCTCTTCTCTGGGTTTTGGATAGAAGTTTGATAGCAGATCATCTAAGATTGTCTTCTCTGAAGAAAATGTGAAGTGTGACATTCTGAATTCATAAGTAAGCAGAAATACTTTGCGTTTTAGCAACTATAAGAGCAGATGATAAACCAATAGTCTTTTGTAATATATTAGATAATAAAGTAAACCAATTCTCTTGGTTGGATTTCTTACAATGGAGACCAAATAGCAGCATTCCTGTTTTGGGATTATCTAAAAGTAAAATTGCACCTACATTATCCATGAAATGTGGACTTAGAAATCAATGGGTACATGTACAGAATTATATTTATCTATATCTAAATACATATTAATTACTGTATGTAAAAACTGATGTATTCCAAGGGCATAAGAGATCTTTTTGTACTACTGATAAAGATAATAATGTTTCCAGTAGTTTCACTCACTATGCAATTAGCGTATTTATTGAGTGCCTGCTGTACTAAGTATTGTCGGTGATAAGCAACAGTTCGTGTCTCTTTAAATTTACAAAGTACTTTCATATAAACTATCACTATCAGCTCCAGATTAGATGACTCATTATTATTATGATAAGCAGACATCTCTGTAATTGACATCTCTACAAAATGTTCGCCATGAATTAGAATTAAAGAAATCACACAGAGAATTTCCATTTCTTTCACAAAGCTGTTTTCTGGAGAAGTTTTGCACTCTTGTCCCATTTCCTGCACCTCTTTAGTCCACTGCCTACACTAAGATGATTACCTTGTGCTGTGGGCCACCCAAGCCTCAGAGAAGACTGTGTCTGGAATGGCCAGGTTCTAGCAGGTTACATATCACTTCATTCTCCATCCTGGATAGCAAATACCACTTGAGTCTTCTCAGCAGAAGGAAAGCAAAAGAGGTATCTGGAAAATTCTTCATTCTATCTTTATTCTGGAGGAATTCCTGGGGCCTAGTTCAATCCAAAGAAGTTCTTGCATATTGGTTTCAGGTTTCAGGTTGTTACAGAACAGAAAGAGTTCATCCATTTAACACTAGCAGAGCCAAACATTAAACACCAAGAATTGCGTGGAAAAAGAGTGTCTATTTTGTTATGAATGGCACCACCCAGGACAACGGGAAGGGAATTCTCAAAAGCCTGAGCTTTTTAAGGGCATAGGGGGAACAGATATGTAGAAGCACTGGTGGAGCAAGTTTTAATTGGGGGGCCTTGGAGCTTGGCTGTTGGTGGTAAGGGACATCGACACAGGATTTTCCAGGACAATGGATCTTTTACTTCCAAAAGGGTTCAGGTGTTCAAGCTTGAGTTATGTCCTGGTCCTTTGGTTCTGTGGCACTGGGGTGGGGAGAGATTTGGTTCTGGGTGCAGCTGGAGGTCAAAGCTCTCTCCTCTGTGCATGCTTCAGCTACATGGCTTGCAGTTTTGGTCTGTTGTCTCTGAAAATCAACTCAGTATCTCCTTAAATAGGATGGGACCATTTTGAGCTGGTTCTGTGGTGACAAGGTGACTCTAGGATTAGATAGGAGGTCCCTTCTCCAAATCTTTATAAGATCATCTCTTGTGTGTTGTGAGAAAGTAAGTTGGTTGGTGTTTTCTGTTGATTGCTTGTCCTGCATTATTTTCATTTCATCCTGTTAAGTCACCATCTGCATGGAGAGGCCCTCAATGACCACATCTGCCACACCAAAGGAACAAAATCATTCCAGTTTTGATTTTCTTTTTACCTCTTAAGTACTCACTGCTTCTGCTACCACATAATATTCCACAACTTTGTCTTTGTTGTCCTTTAAGTGCCATCAATACAAAGGGAATGTTAGAATTGTTGCCATTTCTTTTGGTGCAGCCCGATGATCTATAAGTAGTGCAGCTAGCACAGAATGACTTGTTTGGAAAGGCCTGTCACCCAAACTGCAATTCAAATGGGGCTGGGTATCAGGAAGGCACCTGTGGTAGATTCTTCTGAAAGCAGACTCTGAGGTAGAGTTTAGTGGAGGGATATGGAAAAGAGAGGGAAGGGCGAGGAAGATGGTGCAGAGGGGAAAGTTATCAGGCCAGAGAGTATCTTGACCTACTCCACAGGGCATGCTAGAACATAAGTGTTGTCTCACATTGGACTAAAATAGCTAGGCCTTCATAACCTGGCCTCAATCAGTCTTTGGATGTAGACTACTCTTTGGTAAGGTGGCTGTCTATAGCTAAGGTAATATCTGAAGGGGCTCAGTAGTTGAGACATTAAGTAGATTTTTCAAGTAGGAATCTGGACAGTGCATCTCTGCGTTCATACCCTGCAATACTATTCTGAGTAAAGACATGTATTATGGCATCATTAATCTATTGGTGGGGAGGAGGTGTGGGGGAAGGAGAGATAGGTGGAATAAAACATATGCAAATGAAAATATAGCTAATCTTTTTAGACTGAATCTGTGTCTTTTTATCCCATATTCTTAAGTAAATGATGATGAATGAATTTAGTACAGTTTTCATAAAAGTCTAAAGAAAGATTAGTTGAAATTAATCTAAGAAACATGGTGTTTACAAGGGTGACCAGTAGTTCAATACTTTTAGCTCTAAGTCAATAAAGAATTGATGGCACAGATAATTATGAGAACATCATGACCCTAAAGCCAAAGCTATAAAAAGTGTCAATAATTCAAAAGTTAAAGGCAGAGGAAGTCCAGAATTAAAAGACTAGCAAGAGATAAATTATAACAACAATACACAAAGGTTGTGAATATTTGAATATTTGAAATATAAAATATTTAAATATATGTATCAGTGTGCTTGTTTGAGTAAAATGGGATCAAATGAGTAAGTAACAGGTACCAATCATTTTTTTCTAATGTTTAAAGCAGTAGAATTCAACCCTGCCTCTGGAAAAATACCTGATGCATTCATTTTGTATATTTCACTAAGGCAAATTATAGTGTTAGGTTTTCTCTCAGAACTCCCACTGGGAACAGTATGCTTCAAAGAAGGAAAAAAAAAAAAACAACAAAAAAAGCAAAACTGGGTTTATTCAGAGACAAAGCAAGAGGGTGAAAACAAGTTCTGATAGTACAATGAGCTGTATCCCACCTTCACAGGCATTATATGGCCACTATTGCCACCAGCATCAATGGAACCCACTTGGAGCCCTTTCCCAGGCAAGACTCCTATAGGGAAACATCTCCAAGGGAGTTTGGGGAGTCTGCTCATTGCTTTCAGGAAGACTGCAGTTTCTTTGTACTACCTGAATAAAACTAAGGCTATCTAATTATGTAGTCAAATGTTTTGGTTAAATGCCTCACTTCTTGTTCTAATTATCACCTTCCTCAAAGGGGAGAGCTTCACTTTACAAAGAACAGGGAGAACAAGGTTAACTTTGCCTCCCAAAACTCTTCATAGATGAGAAAACACACAGCTGGAGTCTGCACTGCAGAAATAGGGCACCTAACTGCAGTGTTTATCATCGTAATTTGTTGCCTTTCTTAATATAAATTTACTCAAAACTAACTAGCAAACACTCTCTGAGAAAAAAGAAAAATACACAGTCATTAAATTTAGGTGTTTTGTATGCTAAAAGTTTGGGTTAATGATCTTGAGCTACCAAAAAAGAAATAGTTAGTGAATCTCGCATTGATCAGAGATTAAATTTTAAAAAAAAGTCTTAAAAATTGAAAAACTATTAATACCTAATTAAATTATTTCTTAGATGTCCTGATACAAATTAAGGCACTAGCACCTTAATGGAGGTTTCTCTCATGCTAATAAACATTACAGCTTCTATGAATAGATCCAAGGGCAGGCTGTACCTTAATGCCAACCTTCAGCTAAGTAGCAGCTTAAATGCTTTCCTGCATTGTAATGACCTCCAAGTCTTAAAAGTGTTCACTTGATTCCCAACATGATCTTTACAAAGCTTATCTTGTATTATGATTTGGCCAGAAGCATGAGGTTTCTTATTTGAGTAGATTCTCCACTTCATCCTCATTTTAATTTTCTTATATAAACGTTCTGCAATTTTGAATTGGTTAACGCCTACACTTTTGTGAGCTATCCCCTGATGCTCTGCTTCACGAATCCTCATGACATCTCCTGTACCAATGTACTATAAGCTTGTTTACATTTTTGCCTTTTCTGGAAATAGATAATTACATTTTTGTGCTATTTTTCACATGCAAATATATGCTATTAATATCCATGATCGCACCCAAGAGCCTATTTATCCTCAAGAATTGTACTAATCTAGTTCTTTCAAGCCACCAGCTTTCACTCATCGGTTTCCGAGTGCCTGCTCAAGTCACCTTAATGTCCTTCTGTCGCTGCCAACTTAACCATATTTGGAATCATTGTTAGATTTCTTCATGTCATTAAATGTTAGTGATAATAATTCAAATTTTTCCATGTCTTTCAACCTTCATATCTTAATCTATGCCAAATTATGTCTATTTTGCTGTAAGTCACATTGATTGTTAAGACCACAATTCACAGTAGAGAAAAACAATATGAAAGGTATATAGATACACCAGGATGGCACATGAACACAAACACTTAGGGGTGAGAGGAAGAACTATGAGATGGTAGTGTGTGGTATCCAGAGAGTCTGATGGCAGAAAATAAGCTTGAATCCATGCACGCATCAGCACAAAACTAGCTGAGGAATGATATGGATGTGCCGAAGGATAAAAATAGTACTTGACTATAGAGAAGCTGATAAAAAATGCAAAGGACAGTGCATAGAGATGTCCTTGCAAAGAATACAGTATGGGAAGTAGGGGAAAGTGATTTTATAATAGAGAAATGACAAGTACTACTTCAGCCAATTGATGAAGGTCAACATCAACAGTGATGTCATGTTGATTTCATGTACCCTTGATAAGATATTTGTGGTCTTTCTCCTCAAAATTCTTAAACCCTGTCTAATCATGAAGAAAACATCAGACAAATCCAATTGAACATTCTACAAAATACATAACCAGTACACTGCAAAACTTTCAAGGTCACAAGAAACTAAGAAAGAATGAGAAACCTTCACAATATAAAGGAGACTAAAGGAGATATGAAGACCAAATGTGATGTGATATTCTGGATGGAAACTTGGAACAGAGAATAGGCATTAGGCTAAAACTAAGGGAATTTGAGTAAAGTATAAGCTCTAGGTAATAATAATGCATCAATATTTCTTCATTAGTTATAAAAAATGTATCAAGGAAAAGTGGGTACAAATATTTAGAAACTCTGTAACACTGTTATAACTTTTCTGTAAATCTAAAATTATTCAAAATAAAAAATGTATTAAAAATTATATCAAGAAAGAAATGCAGAGGAAATTGAGAAAATATTTAAATAGAGAGCAGAATGATGAAGCCATAGAATAAAGATAAAAACATTAGGCTGGAGATAATGGGGCAACTGGCAAGAGCTGGAGTCAGGGTTTTGGTTTAGAGGATAAGAATTTTTTTGGTCATGGGTTAGATAGTAAATATTTTTAGCTGTGTGGGCCACTTAGTTTCTGTATCAACTACTGAACTCTATCAGTGTTATACAGTGATATCCATATACAATTCGTAAACAAATGGGCATGGTTGTTTAATAAAACTTTATTGACAAAGCAAGACGTGGGCTGGATTTCACCACTGAGTATATCAACCCATCGCCTATTAGGCAAAGTTAATTCAGGGATTAAAAATAGTAACAGAAAAAGACAGGACAAGAGCATAGTCACTAGAACTGGAATTTAAAACAGTGCTTAGTTGAAGAAACATATGATTCTAAATACCTGAGCAGTGAGTGATTTAAGAAACTACCTTTATTGTGGATTGTCCGAGTTATTGAATCCAACCGTTTAAATTCCCTTGATGGAGGACATCATTTGCTCCAGAGGCTGTACTAAGAGGACTGAAATGCACAGAGCCTGGGCCATTCTCCTTGACTAGTATCAAATGGCAGATTGTTCTATATTGCTGACCGAGCTCAATCATACATTCAGTCTGTAGTCTACCACATTGATACACCATTATTTTCCACCAAGTCCTTATGGCTTATTGCTCAGGAATCACAATTCTTTCCTGGAGGATAATGAGACAGATAAGTGTTTATTCTGTTTGCTTCTACAATTTAAGAATCTCAGAATGGTTCAAAGATTTAGATGGTCTTTTGCTCATGTTGTCTGAAGGTGAAGGGTTCATAGATTAGGAGCATCAATTTTTCTGTGGATTCTACAATCCACAAAAAATAATAGACATAAACATCCTTATTGCATTTCCTAGAAGTTTGACATACGTCAAGGCTAAGGGAACAGAATTGAATGACACCTGATGAAGATCCGAGAGGGTTGTTTTAAGGAAATAAAACAAATTTATTGAAGGTCAACATGTTGTCAGAATCCAAAGAAATTCAGGCTAAATTCAAAGTTTAGGATTCATTGGTCTGATTATTTTACCTAATAAGTTCTAAAATTTTTTATCCCCACGGTATGCTTTCCATTTGCCCTTTTGTTGTATTACACTCTTTTAAAGGTATTTTCAGACTCATCCCCTCATCACTGTATCTGAGAAAACAGACAGTTATTGTTAATAGCTTTACAAGACTGCGCTATAGGACAGGGGCATCAGTGTGGTTTACAATCAGGAACTCTTTATTTCTCAAATGTCTTAAGGTTAAAATGAGAAAAGCTTGCAATGGTGGAAGGGTGGAGGTGTCAAAATAAAATGTGTCTAGTAGAAGAAGAAAAGGTTACTAAATCCTAGAAAATATCAAGAAGTGGGTCATAGCATTTTCAGTGGGTCAGCAATCTCCCAGGGTGTCTACAAAACAACTGGTAGAAACTTTCTAAAAAAGTGTTCTAAAGGAGAGGTTTGGCTACATTGTTAAACACTCAGCACTTTTATATCTATCTTTAAAAATCATTGGCCAGCATTAAGGAGACATGTGTTCTAATTACAGTTTAGTTTCTAAGAAGCTGACTATCCTTGTATAAACCAATTTACACTTTCTAGAATTCACTTTATTAATACATTTAAGAGTTTGAACTATATCAGTGATTTCCAACCTGACAGCATACTGGTATTAATTAAAATTATATAAGGTTATAAACAACAGGAAACACACACACACATACACACACACACACACACACGAAAAACTTTGGGATTTTTTTAAATCCCAAAAATGTTTTACTGGGTAAGGATTAGAGCTGATCACAACACCGATGGAATAGTTTACTCAAGCAAATCATAAGAGGGGCATGAATAAGGGCAGCTCTGAGATTTTCACTAGTTGGAGTTTATAAATCTTTTCTCTAAATCACTGCAAAAAAGGATAACAGCCCCAGGCATCTTCAGTCTTCAGTTTACTCCGTTCAGACCTCAAATTCTAGAGAATCTAAATGGGCCCCAGTGGGTCAATAGTCTACCATTAAGTGATCCAGCAGTGACAACAGGTACAAGATCATGTAACACAGACTTAGCCATGAAGTGGAGGGGTCGACCCCACCCCTTGTGTGATTCTAAAGCCGTTCTTCCCAATGCTCAAATAATGTGATTCTCGTGTGACGATTCTAGTACATGATTGATTGTTGTACAATCCATCAATTATCACATGCAATCAAATGCACTCCTACCCTTTTCAATAGGAGGCAAGCCACTTTTATCCCTAGTTCCTGCATTCAAATTTTATGTTATGTGGTCTCCGTTGTAGTATACTGTTGATAGCCCTCTCAGTTTGTGTCTCCCTTTCACCACTTTAAACGTCACCCTAATATTAATTCATGTATTTCCTCTCTCTTTGTATACAAACATAATGCTCAGGGATGACCATATACCCAACTCCACTGGTCTGTGTGTAATAGCATCTCCCTTGTCAGAGATCGTTTAGGATTAAAGCTATAACTTAATTCTGACTATAGAGTTAGAAGAAAAGTTATAGAGTTTCCTTGGGAAAAAAATTCTGGTTTTTAGATATAGGGAATAAGTAATGGTCTTTTACTATAAATGTTTTTGTGCCTAGATGGGAGGTCCAATCTGCTGAAGGCCACTGGCTTCCACCTGAGGAGAGGACAGAAGAAAAAGATAAACTGAAGGAAATGAAGAAACGCCTGTTCTACTTCGAACTTTCAGGTATGTGACTTAAAATCCTTTGATGTTACTTACAGCTGAACAGATTCTAACGTGTACTCTATCCTCTGACTGCAAAATATTGTGGTAATTAACTCTTATTCTTCCTCTATATCTGTCTTGATCATTTCTCAGTTTTCTGTATTTATAAGGGGAATAATAGTCTTCCCTTTAATACTGTAATAAATGACAGAGGAATGAAAGAAACATAGATACTAAAATGTATAATCTGAAAACAAAATGTATAATCTTTTTTTATATGGAAATTGTGAAATTTCAGGGAGAGACCGGTGTCCTTGACTTTGCAACTGAAGTATGGTCATGACTCACTGCCTCCACTATATTCCACTATCCTAGCTTTCTATATTCCACATTAATTCACTTGGCTACTTGACTGGTATGGAGAACCAGGAAAGTTCTCAGTATGAAGAAAATGAAGTATTGACTATTGAGATGGTAGAACAGGAGGCAGCCAACAGGAACCATTCTTTTTCTGGATATTACTTTATAATATCCATCATATTTGTTCTGGATGGTAAGATTTAATAACATCTTTACTTTTTCATAATTTCCCCATTTACATTAGGAGTTACATAAAGCCAGGTTGTACTTTTAGCTTCCAGTTAAGAGAAATCATGATTGGGGGCCCTTTCCTTTGCATAAGAAAGCCTCTAGCCTGGTACAACTCAAGGAAGTTAAAATTTTCAAAGTGGGCTACTAGCTATAACCTTGCTAGATATTTTTATCCCCTCTATTACTACCCTTTTGTTCGTGGTACTGGGTTTATCTCTATGGGAAAGAAATAGATTATCTCTATGAGAGAAGCAGCACCTTATCATTGAAATGCATTGTCCCCCAGCTTCCAATAGGCTTTTCTATTATTTAGAGAACCAGTTGCTTACATGTGATGGATAGAAAATAATACCAGTGAATCTCACAAGCAACAGTCCCTTGTTTACTTCCTTTATTTTGAATTGGTTTCTTGGTTGGATGCAGAGTATAAAACATTGTGTAATTTCATGGATGAATGATATTGACAGCAGCAGGGAAAGTAACTTCAAATCTATATAAGATGTCTATTTGGCGAGGATAAATCCTTGACTCCATTCATGATAGAAAGGGTCACATGTAATCAACCTACTACTAGATTGCTGGCTGGGCCCCTAATGCATGGTGTCATATCATAGGTTCAGAGTTGGTCTCAGCAAGAGGGAAAACAAAGCCAAGCCTGGCGAGAGGACATTCCATATGGTTAAACCTATGGACCTGTCTTATCTCTGCTCTTTTATCCACTCTCTCTCTCTGGAGTTAACTGTATAAACACTAGCCTAACTGGGAAAAGAGGCGAATGGATATCCACAGGGGCTCATCCTCTCCTTCTGAATCTGGACAGGCTGTTTCACAATGGTAGCCTTTTGGTGAAGGATACACATATTTTCAGACTCTAGACCAATACTTTCCAAGACATATGCAAAGACCTGTTTTGTTTTGTTTTGTTTTAATAAAATCAAATCTGTCGCAAAGCAGCCTATTTTGTAACACTGGCTCTAAGTCCATTTTTAGATCTTCAGCCACGTGCTCTTTGACCAAAAGTCCTTGTCACAAAGTCCTCTAATATTGCTATTAAAAGTCCTTTATTAGATATTAGATATCTGACTAGACTATTAGTCACTGTCTAAGAATCAGAGTGTATCTTGACCTGAGGCCATCTCTCCCTTCAAGACAAAGTAAAAAACAAGGTATAGTTTTCGAAGATATACCAATAGGAATTTTTTTCCCCTCCATTATCTGATAAGCCCTGAGAAGGGTATTAACACTGCTACAAAACACCAATTTGCAGAGCAACTTAACTATACTGTGTGATGCCATCTCCATATCAGTCTCAATGTTTTTCATCCTCAACAGTGGTCAGTATAGAGTATCAGGAAGTCATAATATAATGCATGAACAATGCTCTGGGGTCGTGTTAACATAGCTATTTGTGTCTTCAGGTTCTTTGGAGCTACTTTCTGATGGGGTGCTATCGGATGTGCTTAGGTAGACAGTTCATAATATATCTGGTCCGTGCTGCTATTCAAGTCCAGTAGTCATATGCTCCCTTATGATCAGGAGCTCTTTCTTTAAGAAAAAAGAAAAGTTCCTTGTGAAATGAATCCAGACCCCAGGGTTCTCTGTCCGACTATTCTACTGTATGTATGCTTGTACCAGCTACATTGTACCCCAGTCTGCTGCAGATATATTGAATATCAACTTGGTGATGAATTATGTGAGGCAGAAGCACCAGATCTTTAGCCCATCTTAGGTAGCGTATTAGTTAACTGTTTCTACATTTAAAAAGGTATCTGAAAATGTAATGGATTAAAACAAGAACACTTATCTTACAGTTTCTGTGAGTGAGGAATCTGGAAACAGCTTAGCTGTGGCCTCTAGTTCAATGTCTTTCACAAGGTTCAGGACTACAGTCTCTCATCTGAAGGTTTGAACAGATGGAGATTTACTTCCAAGCTCACTCATGTCACCATTGATAACATTCAGTTCCTTGAAGGCTGTTGGACAGTGGGTCTCAGTTCCTTTCTGAATGTTATATGCAGCATTTCCACTATCATATTTCTGCCAAGTTCAGACTTGGGCTGACTCCAGAGGCTCCTTCTCTAATTGAAAGTTTTTGGTGTGGTTCCCTATGTTCTTTGACTTACTTTTCATCAGCTGTTCCCCAGCATGCAAGCTTTTCCAGCCTCTGCTGGATTTCTTGCAGTACAGCCTATATGTAAGAGCTGGCATTCTCGGTGAAAAATATAAAGGGATTAGTGGGGATAAGAAGTTCAGACAAATTAATTGCTGGATCATGATGTGGTTCCTTATTTATTTTATATTCTATGTTTGTTGTAGCAGCCTAAAATTAGGTGCCGTTTCTATATCTCGCTCTGTTTCCCATATCAGATGTATCTTCCTCAGCAATGTATCTTCCATATTTAATGGGTTATCCATCCTAAGGAAAACTGGAAGACAAAAATACTGATTTGTATATTAATAGACAAATTTAACTAATTAGGATTATGGTTCAAATTCTTATTTTGGGGTCTGTAGTGGATTTTTTCTTTATCCGTTTCCCCCCCATCAAAATTGCTATATCAAAGTTAAATGATTTTCCTTTTCCTTTATGGGGGGGTTTATATTATTCTCATGATCATGTTTACATTATTCTTTAGCTCAGAATGATTGGCTTCATGTTATTTTATTTTTACCATTTGTTAGATCTGTTCTAAGTATTTCTTTAGCAATACCGATTGTTCATATTTTATAATCGCTGTTCACTGTATCTTGATCTTAGTTTCATGAATTTTTGTAGGTCATTGCAATGCTAAAATATTACTATAATATTTTAAAACTCTGTTGAATTATTAGCACTTTTACTTTCCCTGACTTACACAGTGACCAATTGTCTATTATAGTCTATAATCTTACTACCTATTTTTCTACAACTTCTTAAAGTCAATATATTAAGATTACAGAGTAGATAGTCTATAAATTTGATTTCTATGTCCTCAACCTTATTTTTTCTTTTAAAAGGTGTCACTTTTTCTGTCTTTTGTCTTTTGTCTATAACATGACTGATATGTTCTTCCCAAGTAGGCTGGGCTGATTTTCATTTAATCCCCTATCTTTTCTCACAGATGCTCTTGGAATGCTCCACTCTGTTGTTAAACTAAAAGATACACAGACCAAAAAAAAAAAAAAAAAAATTGTATCACCAGTTTGTTAATATGTCAGTTTGGAATAAAGTGGGAGAGATTTGTGGAGGAAGGAAGCCCAAGTACTGAGCTCTACTCAAAGAAGAATTCATTTTTGACACATTTTCTTTTTTCTTTCATGTCATTTTTCTTCTCATTGCACATACTAAATTTCTGCTTGCCTAGGTTTCAAACTTCTGTCATTAGCTGTGGCTATGACCTTTTTATTTCTTGTATGCCTGTCCACGATAGCCAAGAAGAGCACAGCTGTACTAGGGAGAAGCACTGCTGTGTACCTACTGTCCCATTGATGTGACCTCACTTGCCTGTTGCCATTTTGGAGCAACTAGTTTCATTTCACTTGATCCCAAGCAGATAAAAAATCCTCAGTGTTATATTCTTCATTTCTTGCATGATCTTCCCTCTTTCTTACGTCCCTTGGACCTCCAGATTGTAAAGTCTTTCTGGGTTCCTTTCTGCTTCACATCTTGCAACATCACAGTGCTTTTCTCTCTCCTTTTGGGAAAGTAAAATTTCCTTCTCTTTTGAGATTTAATTTCAGGCTTCTCTTCTAATATGGTCTCATATATGCTATATCCACAGCAATTCTTTGACATTTATGGTACATGATGGCCCTGTTTCCTAATTCTTTGTTATGCATTTTCCGTCTTTGCTTATGTTCCTTTGTTGATTTCAGTCAGCATCTATAGTAGTGATAGAGGGTGGTTTGTTCAAGTTTCCATCTTTTACACAGGTTCCCTGTCATTCCTTTTTTATTTGTTTGTTTAATTAAAGTTTATTAGGGTGCCAATGGTTAGTAAAGTTACACTGGTTTCAAGTGTACAATTCTGTAATATGTCATCTATATATCATATTGTGTGTTCATCACCCAGAGTCAGTTCTTCCATTACCATATATTTGATCCTGTTTATCCTCATCTACCACCCCTTCCCCCTTTACCTGATAACCACGAAACTATTGTCTGTGTCTATGAGTTTTTGTTTCTTTATCGGTTTGTCTTGCTCCTTTGTTACTTTCAGTTTTATATCCCACATGTCAGTGAAATCGTATGATTTCACTGTCATTCCTTTTCATTGTCTCTTTGCATCATAGCTGATTCTCACAGGAATAAAAAACATACTCGGAGTTTGTAAAGTTTGCTTCCAGCCATCATGTTAGAGCAGGCAACCAGATCGAATCTCCATAATTTGTAGCCAACATTCCCCTTGAGCCTTAGTCAGTCTTTGAAACAAGCCCACATGTTCAGAGATTTATTCTAAAACCCACAATCTTATGTTCCATTTCCCCTAGCTATATCTTTTAGGAGCAAGCAACCACACAAAAGTGTTACTAGAAGAAGCATTTAGTTTTATAGAAGACAGTTAAATTTTAAATGACAAATGAAGTCGATCTTAAACCATTTACAAAGTACTAAAGAATTGCCAGTATGTTTAAACTCTGCAAAAAAGAAAATCTATGTATCATAACATGCACTTGGATTTTCAGCACAAATGGTTTAAATGCCAGGAAAAAAAAAAAATGATGGCCCAATCCCATTCCCATGGTTCATTCCTTTGTGGAAATCTGCGTCTGCAGTTCCCTTTAGCTTTTTAGCTTGTGTCTCTTTGCCTATTCTGGAGTGTCTCAATGTTCTGCTATTATATCTAGCTCTTACTTTATGGAACTGGCTTTTATTTTGAGTTATGCAAACGACATTGGCAAATACTTTCTTAACATAAAAAATTGAATTAACTATATAGCTACCTCAACTTATCTAAATGAGTCAAATCTTAATAGAGCAATACATATTTACTATTTTTAATATTTGACTCACTTTCTTAGATGTTTTGAGAATCAAGTTTATACCATCATATTAGTTTAGTGTGCTAGGGCTGCCATAACAAACACTACAGACTGGGAGTTAAACCACAGAAATTTATGTTCTCACAGTACTGAAGGCTGGAAGTTTGAGATCAAGGTGTTATCAGGATTTGTGTCTTCTGAGAGCCCATGAGGGAAGGATCTGGTCCAGTCCTCTCTCTGACTTGTAGATGGCCATTTCCCCCCTGTGTCTTCACATTGTCTTCCTTCTGTCCATGTCTGTGTCCAAATTGCCTCTTCTTGTATGAACACTAGTCAGATTAAGCCCACCAATATGACCTCATTTTAACTTTAATCACCTCTGTAAAGACCCTGTCTCCAAATACAGTCAAATTTTGATGTACTAGGGATTAGGACTAATATATAAAACTTGAAAGGGACACAATTCAGCTCATAACATACTACAAACAATTAATTGTGTACATGAAAGACAGTACAGTATATTAGTTAAAAGGAAAGACTGTGGAACTCATCTGATAGTTGATCCTGGATTTAGCTCTACTTCCTGGCTGGGTTATTCAGAGCAAGTTTTTCTATGCTTCAGGATCCACATCTATAAATTTACAGTAGTGTTAATTTCATAGGCATGTTTTGTAGATTAATGAACTAATTCATGTAAGATGCTTAGAAAGTATATAACCCGGAGTACATATTCAATGTTTTAGGCATATTTTATAACTAAATAAAGAACAGGAAATGTGGCATGTGACATATAAAGCCATCAAGGTGTTCAAATCATGCAAATGCCTGATAGAGTACTGATTACATTAGATTACCATTAAAATGTATTTTGACAAAAATAACCATTTGAAAAAGATAACAACATTTGAAGCACACCATTCTAATCAGTTGTTAGTCAAAAGCATTTAAACTCACTAAACAGGTTCTGATTCCAGGTATGATAGAGTGTACTTTGTCTCTGTCACTGAGTAGAGCTGTAAAACCAGCAAGGGAAAGGATCTATTTGAGGACTCTGAAAAGTAATTAGTAGCTGGCAGACTGGGAAAGAAAAGCCAATTTGAAGTACTACCATAATGGTGGTGATTTCATCTTTTCTTTCATACTTTGGTATTCACCTTCCTGAACTTCAGGCTGCCCAAATCTGGAAGTGCATATTGATGCAGACTGAGAGCACAGCAGGAGATGCCTTTAATTCCGACTTGAGGAGCATTCATAAACAGTGAGAGAAAGTCCCATATTTCCTTTTCTTCTTTTTTCCCTTTTCTAGTCTCTTTCACCCCAGGCCTCAGGTAAACTTATTTGCAGAGAAAATGGTGGTGACAACAGTTGAGGCAAGGCAGCTGGAGGCAGCTAAAACTTATAGTGGGGAGTTTCCGATTTGAGGAATGGTGGTCTGAGGAGGCTGGGTGGTGTAAGCTGCTTTTGCTCTCTCTGTCCTCACCCTGCTCAGGCCCAGAGGTGATCACACTTACAGGAAATATGTGGTAGAGCAAGGTAAATAAAGCTTTAGCTTTCTGGCTAGAGGACCAAACAGGATGCTCCAGGGAACAGGAAAATACAATGGTGTTCCAAGACAGGGTGGAACTCAGAAAAGTGACTTCATAAAGTTGTGTATGAACTCATGGGCTCACTTCTGACCTGAATGTACATATTTTATCCTGAACAACATACCAATCGTTTGAAAATGAAACTAAGGGGTAGACCACTGCTTATGTCCCAGACTGGCCACTCACTGGCTGGTGAACACATGGGATAGAGCTGAATAGTAAAGGCAGTGAGAATGGAACTAATATGAGACCCCAATAAATAGAATACTGGTTGGAATTTGTTTCTTGACCCCAAGAGTGTTGATTACCTGATGAAACAAAAAATATCAATATTAAATGTTATTTAAACAAGACACAGAGTCTCATAGATAATACTCAAAATTTCAAAGTTACAACCCCAAATTACTCAGTATATAAAGAATCAAGAAAATAACTTGCAGGAGCAAAGGCAATACACAGACACCAAGGCAAAGGTAACATAAATATTGGAATTATATAATGAAGAATTTAAATCAGCTATTACAAAATACTCCAACAAGCAAGCATAGCCACAGTTGAAATTAACAGAAGAGGGAAAAGTATCTGAAAAGTAGAATATGTGAAAAAGGTCCAAGTGGAAATGTTAGAACTAAGCAATAAAATAGCAGCAACAAAAGGAAAACCTTATAGGCTTGATGAGGCAGTTTTAAATTGCAGCTAATAGACGGCTTCCTTGTGGTAAAGTGGGGGCTGTGAGATCGTTGAAGTTGATTTTTGCATATATCAAGTGAATATTTTTCCAAAGAGGCGTGCACTATTAAAAATGCTGATGCCTTGACCACAAGCTCAGAGCTTATGACTTAATGGTCTACAAACAGGGCCAGGGGAATCAGTGTTTTTAAAAGTCTTTTTAAAAAATTTGAAAAGACTGTTGTCATGAGTAGCCAATGGTGAGAATCAATGGTATAATGCAACCCACTTAGTTTTCAGATGAGGAGACTCTGCCACAACAGAAGTTTCCCCATTAGCTTTTCTCTGCCACAGGCATGGCATTAAATAGTGAACACTATTTAGTATCAGTTTGTCTCTGGATATGCCAGTATGATGACCCAACTGTCTTGATTGCTTAGTTTTTGGTGACTCTGGATTTTGTGCTTGGGAAGAACGCCTTGCCTACCTTGAATGCCATTTTTTAAAATAAACTGCTTCAAGTGAAATTAAAACTGAGCATCTGACTTATTATTAGCAACTACAATGATTTTTTTAAACAATAGAATGAAACAGGTTGTTTGGTCAGAAAAAAGAAAATAGAGGAAGAGATAGCTAAGAAGGGAGCAAAAGCAAGAGCATTGAGGAAAAAAAAATTGCTAATATCTAACTTGTTTGCATTTGAAATGTAAATTTTTCCATCTTCCTGAACCTTCCAGTGAAGTCCCTATAAATGCCTATATGAGTGGGTTTATTTTATTTTTGTGTTGTACAAGTTAAGGAAAGCAACACATTTTCTGTTGGCAATAACAATAGCAAGAAAACGAGAGGATCCTTAAATTGAACTATTTCTGCAAAAGCAGGAGCTCAGAGCCAGAGAAGCAGATGGAAATATATGCCCAATTAGTGCTCTCAGATATGTCATGGAAGGGGTTGGGCTTTCCAACATTTGTAAAGAGCTGAATACATCTTTCCAGGATCATAAGTCTCCTTATGACCACAGCTGATAAGTGTCTGATGCCTTAGCATAGCTGCTCCCATATTTTATTGGTTTCTAATTGTATAGACTCTGGGCTTTCTTATGAGTGACTATGCAGTGTTCCCTCAGTGTTTCTTCTCCTACAAGTAATCTCATTACATCTCTCCTGCTGTTAAGGAACTTATTTTAAAAACTTGGAAATAAGGCAAGTTATAGGTGGACAGCATGTCCTTTCAATGTCACATGGGGGCAAAAGCTAGCTAAGTATTGTCTAGAGTAATGAAATGCAATTTCTTCAATTCATTGTTCTTCAAATTTCTAGACTTAGTGAAGTTACATTTAAGTTATGCATTTTTTAATTTTTTGGTAGTAATGTAGAGAATATTTGCCTGGCAGAAAAAGGTAATCCCAAAGTTTACAACTCATTGTCCTGGAGGACATTACTTAGTTTTCTGTCTGACTCAGAAATCATATCCTAGAAATTATTTTTATAAATTTCTGGGAAATATCTATTTCATCAAATGTCTTTAAGCTGGCATTACTATCTAACTGACAGCTCCATTAATCAATGAGATTGAATAAAATCTTTGATATGTATTCCTTTAAAAAAACCTTCCTGGAATGAGCTCAATATCAGGATGGAGCTGATATAAAGAAGAGTTGGTAAACTTAAAGTTGGATCTATGGAAATTATCCAATCTGAAAAATGGAAGGAAAAAATTTTAAAAAACAAGTTAACTTAAGGATCTGTGAGAACATACGAAAAGACCTAACATATGTGGCATTAAAAGTCCAGAAAGAAAGGAAAAAGAATGCAATGCAGAAAAGAATATTTGAAGAAATAATGGCAGAAAACTCCCCAAATTTGGATAAAGCAATAAAGCCTCAGACTGAGTAATCTTAATAAATCACACACAGAATAAACAAAGCAATCCATGTCCAATCACATCATGATTAAATTCTGAAATTTAAAGACAAGGAAAAAACTCTTGAAAGCAATTGTTGAGAAATAACATATTACTGACAGAGGAATATGATTTGACTAGCAACAGATTTCTCATCAGAAAACTTTGAGGCCAGGAGGAAGTGTCTTGATATTTGTAAGGTGGAAAGAAAACTACTGGCAACCCAAAACTCTATATCCAGTCAAACTATCCTTCAAAAATTAAAATGATATAAAAACTTTCTAAATGAAGGAAACTTAAGAGAATATGTGGGCAGTAGAACTTTTTTAAAAATTTTACTAAAGAAACTTCTTCTGACAGAAACAAAATGATACTAGAAAAATCCCCTGGAATATCAGGATGGTGAAAGAGCAAAAATGATAAATATTGTAAATAAAATAGACTCTTCTTAATCTCTTTTTGAGTTCTTTAAAGTTCATTTGAAAATTAAATAAAGCAAAAATAAAAATTATAAATCACCTGATAGATTTTTAGTGCATGTAGTTATAATAAATAAGATAATAACACAAGGGGGGAGGACATGGGACCTATTTGGTGGTAAGATTTCTACATTTTACTTGAAATGTAAAATAAAGTAAAATAAGTAGAATGTTAAAAGTTAAGCAGTATATTGTAATGCTGAAGGCAACCACTCAAAACACTATAAAAGGAATTAGAGTGAATAATACAATTGATAAAATAATAAAAAAAATCAAAATGCCTAAAATAAAGCAGGAATAGGAAATCATAGTAATAAAAAACAGTAAATAAACATAAAAGATATAATAAAATGGTAACCTTAAATCCGCACTTAACAAGTACATTAAATATCATGTCAAACATATCAATTAAAAAAAAAAACACAAAAAAAAAACAGGGATTTCCAGAATGAATGAACTAACGTGATTCACCTATGTGAAGTACTTCTGAAAAGAAGCTTACTTCAAATATAACGATAGATTAAAAATAAAAGGATAGAACAAGACATATTGAAACACATCAAAAAAAAGTTGAAATGATTAGATTAGTGTTGGTTGAAATAGACTTAAGAACAGAAAAATCACCAGAAGTAAAGGGGGTTGTTACATAATAATGAAATGACAAATTTACCAAAGAGGACAGTCTTAAGGTGTATGCACCTAATATAAAAATTCCAAAACGTATAAAGCAAAAACTGAGAGAAATTAAAGGAGAAATAGACAAATCCATCAGTATAGCTGGAAACTTCAAAAACCCTCTGTCAGTAATAGACAAAAAAATCAACAAAGATATAGCAGAATTGAACTACAACATTAACCAACTGGACCTAATTAACATTTATAGACTACTTCACTCAACAACAGCAAAATACATATTTATTTCAAGTGTACAATGCACCCGACACTCATATAGATCATATTCTGGGTAATATCACAAACTTATTTAAAAGGTTTGATATCATGCGTGACCATAATGGAATTAAACTAGGAATCAACAAGAGAAAGATGAAAGGACAATCTCTACACAGTTGGAATTTCAACAACAGACTTCTACAAAATACACAGGTCAAGGAGATAGTCTTAAGAGAAATTAGAAAATATTTTGAATTAAGTGAAAATACAATATATCAATATTTGTGCGATGTAGCTGAAATAGTGCTAGAGGAAACTTTATATCATCAAATACTAATAATAGAAAAGATTATTTGTCATTCTCTGTCTGGCTCATTTCACTTAGCATAATAACCTAAAGACTCATCCATGTTATTGCAAATGGCAGGGTTTTCTTTTTTAAGACTAAATAACACTAAATATTATTATTTAAATAAATTTGTTATTTAATAAATTAATATTTAATGTTAAATAATATAAAATATTAAAGAAAATATAAAATACTTTATCCATTCAACCATCTATGAACACTTCAGTTATTTACATGTGTTGGCTTGTCTCATTTGAATTATGCTGAAATGAACATGGGGGTACAGATACTTTTTGAGATAAAAATTTCATTTTCTTCAGATATATACCCAGAAGTAGGATGCTGAATGATGGGGTAGTTCTGTTTTTAACTTTTTGAAGGTGGAGAAAATGAGAAGAAGTTGTTCAAAAGGTGTAGATTTCCAGATATAAGACAAGTTCTGAACATCTAACATACAGAATAGTGACTATAATTAGTAATACTGTATTACACATTTAAAAGTTGCAAAGAGAGTAGATCTTAAATGTTCTCATTACACACGTGCATACAAATGGTAATTTTGTCAGGTGATGAATATGTTAATTAACCTTATTATGATAGACAATTTGCAGTATGAATATGTCAATGTTATATGTCCATTATATCTCAATAAAGGTGGGGGGGGAAACGAGAAGAGAATATAGGTCACAAACCAATAATTTAAGCTTCCACCTTAAAAAGCTATGAAGAGAAGGAAAATAAACCAAAAGCAAGCAGAAGGAAGGAAATAATAAATATAAGAACAGAATTCAAGAAAATTAGAATAGCCATAGGCAAATAACACAAAATCAAAAGCTGCTTCTTTGAGGAGATGAATAAAATTAAGCCTTTTGGAAGATAGACAAAGAAAAACAAAGAGAAGATACAAATTACCTATACTAGGATTGAAATACGAGATAATACTATAGACTCAACAAACATTGAAAAGAAATAAGGGAAGACTACAAAAATCTCTTCATGCATACATTTAAAACTTACTTAAAATGAACCAATTCCACAAAAAACACAAACTACCAAAACTCACCCAAGATGAGATAAATATCCTGAATAATATTGAAATTGGTAAAGACATTAAATAGTAGTTACAAACTTTTTAAAATAAGACCTTCCAGGCCCAGAGGGTTTCACTCAAAATTTCTACCAAACATTTCAAGAAGTAATAATACTAATTTTTCACAATCACTTCTAGCAAATAAAAGAAGAGGGACTACTTCCCCACTTAGTTTATAAAGCTAGAATTACCCTATACCAAAACCAGGCAAAGACTTGTAACACTTGTGAAGTTGAGAAAAATTTTTGTGTTTCTATAGTTAGAGCTTTCTGAACAAATTTTTCTATAGTGTTGGGTTAAAAGTAACCATTAATTCATTTATGACTGTATAGATAGTGAGATTTACTAGAGTGAGGTATGTGTTTAGATTTCAAGGGAAAAATAAGTTCAGGATCTTGAAGATGTCTTTTAGGTCATAGAAAGAAAACCAAAGATATGGTGGACCAGGGGTGGGGAGTGAGGTTTGGATGGGTGAGGTGGGCTTGGAAGCTTATCTAACCTTTGGAGGGCTATTTGTATTCTAAAAGGTTAGAGTAAGAACCCAGGATCCAATTCATCTCATCTTTAGAGAGCAAAAGTATTTCTCCCTTCTTTTTGTAGCTGAGAGAGAGGTAGTTGCCTATTTCTTCTGTATATAAGCAAAGCAAATATCCATTTTCCTCTGTCCCTCACCTAAGGTACAGACTTTGTATGCATAGTATGTTTGATCTGGGTTTCACCAGGCTGCTCCAGGGGTAAGAATCGGGATGTGGGCATCCACGTAGTTATTAATTTGCTTTTTGAGTGAAAAATGATAATTTGCTTCTAACCTTCACTATATCTTGTGTACATTTATGATTAAATTTATAGGTGACTTTAAATTCCAACAAAGAGTACTCAGCTGTGTCTCAGCTTGGCGTTTAATTGCTTCACCCATAATTGACACATATCTCTTCTGCTCACTATTCTATGGCTGGAACCAGTTACCTGGCCTCAATGAAATAGAGTGAGGACTGAGAAACATAATATTATCATGTATTTGAAAAAGGAAGATTACAGAATTATTTATGTAACAGTATTAATTTTTAACAAAGCCCCTTTTTTAATAAGGAAAAATGATGATGGGCTAAATTAATTGCTATCAATTCTAACAAATGAATGCTCAAAAATATAAAACAATATTTATTGAAACAAATACACATTCTACTACATACTATGAAGTACTGAATGAGGTCAATATCACTCCCACCTAATAGGGTTAAATTATATATTTGATTTGAGGGGCCTAATTCTCATAATGAGTCTCTTTACCTAGCCATGGTTAACTGAATCTAAGGCGATGGTTCTCAACTGGGAATCATTTTGCCTCCAACAACTCCAACCCCCCATCTCCCAGACATTTTGACAATAGCTAATGACGTTTTTAATAGTCATGATTGGAGGTGGAGCTACTGATATCTGGTGGGTAGAGGCAAGTGATGCTGTTAAACATCTTACAATCATAAGGGAACATCCCCCACCCCCCATAAATAATTATCCAGCTCAAGGTGTAAGTAGTGCTGAAACTGAGAAATCATGGTATAAGGTATAGAAGAAAATGACCCATTCACTTGCTTTAACTTTTTCCATAAAAAGTACTTATGTTTCCAAAGTATAAATGTAAATAAAATATATTAACCTTTATGCAATACAATGTACATGCAAGGCCAAAATAGAAAGATGTACATGGCCCCAAATTTACATGCTGTCCACTGACTCAAGAAAACTTTCCTTTGTTGACCCCAGAGGCTGGGACACAGATTCCTGAGTACCATACACTTTCTTTTTATAGTGTTCACTACAGTGGTAATGAGAAACAGCCTGCCATCTCAGCCTCGCTCCTTCATAAGGACGATTATGACAATTTGACAATAAAAAACACTGCATAGAACCCCACTTACTCAAGGAAATGACTGGCCTCAGAAAACCCTCTGCTTAACACTGAATAATCTTTCTTCTGAAATGTCTCAAATCATTTGATTGATCTTGGCAGGCAAACAAGGACTGCCGAATGTTCCTGGAGACCAATTAGGAAGTATTCTCTAGTTCACAAATCCCACCTTATTAGACAATTTTCCAATCAGAGCCAGTAAGAATGTCAGCTTTTTGCACTCCTTTCTAACACTTTAAGCCCAAGCTCAAATGAAAGTGACGGTAGATGGGATTGATCCCCTTTATTCATGAATAAATAAACTGTTAATTTTGCCTTGGACTTAATTTTGTCTTTGATAGTAATTAGTTCCCTAGCGGTGAAATTGTTTATTTCTAGTTACCCTTGGTGGTTGGAGTGTGTATCTTCTTCATAACTGTATCTCTTTCTTTAAAGGGAATATACTATCCTAAGTGGTTTAAATTAAGCTTTGATACACTTTTAAAATGCTGCTTAGAAGAACAAGTTTCTTTCCCATAAAGCTCATTGAGCCTCTTTGATAAATTTAGAAATAATGATATGTTTCAAAAAATTTTACCCAAGAAAATCAATGCTAAATTAAATAAACAGAGGGTTAGATTAATAGGAAAAGTGATACAAATAATTTCATTAGTACATTAATTTCCCTAAAGTTAGCCATAGTATGCTTTAATGAAAATTATCGGCACAGAAATATGGCTCAAAGAATTTTAGGATCTGGTTAAATAGATAAAAAAAATATTCAGGCAAAGAAATATACAATAGCCTATAATAATTGTGTTTTCAGTGCTATAAGCAATGTGTTTAATATAAGGATATAAGTATATAGGAAACAAGGATTGTTAGTAAAGAGGAATTCAAATAATACATAGCTTTAAAGTTATGATTCTATGCCTGCTTTATAGATCAATGTCAAATTAGAATCATACATTTTATTACAAAGTTGGGGTGTTATCTGAGCCTATGATTGATCTATAATAAACAAATTTCATTGTTTGCCCCATACATTTTTTTACTCTATTGTATTCAACAGGACCATTCAAAAGGATTCTGGTTCTTCTTCTAGGTATATAATAGGGTTATACTTTTCTCCTCTTTCTGAAGGTGTTTTAGTTATTTTTTTTTCTTTTTATGGTAATATGACTTGATTGGCCAATGAAAGGTTATCAGCGATCAGAAGTGTTTTTTTGTTGTTGTTGTTGTTGTTGTTGTTTGTTTTTTTCCCCAGGAACTATGTATAACTCACCAGATCCCTTTCTCCTTGCCTCAGAGGTCATGGAAGCAAACATATTGATGGATTCACCAGTTTGGTTTCCTAAGTGGCAATAATAAATGAAGTCCTTTTGATGATTCATGTTACACATATATCATGAGCAAAAAGTGAAACTTTGTTGGTTAATCTACTGAAATATGGAATTGTTGGTTACTGCAGCATGAACAAACTCGTCCTGACACTTACTTCCTTCTAAAGCAATCCATTGGTTCACAAGGTAAAGGAAACACATACAAAGTGGCCCCAAGGAATGAGATGTATCTTCTGTTTCTTGCACTGGGTAATTGTTTTAAGGTGTCAACTCAATGAAATAATAGAGAATTAGCAATTAAAGTAGCTCCCCTTACCCATCAATGAGCATAGACAATTCTGCTTAGGAATGAGAGATTCAGCCTGAGGACTTTAAGGATAGCTTCTACTTGGGAAAAGCACAGAAGATCTCTTACAAATTCATCACAGCTTAAAAAATAACTTTGTGTCGACATAGATATGGTTTCATATTTTCTTTTTTTATGTGGATTTTGAGGGCTACAGAAGAAAATAGAATTAAGGAAGACATTTACAGGTCTCAGATGAAAAAAAAAATAACAGAAAACACAATCGATGTGTGACCCAGAAACACATAATCTGATGAACTAAAATAGACTTTTAATGTCGCCTTGGGAAATTATAGTTGAACTAACTGGAAGCATTTCTATGAAAAAACAAGTATGAATTGGTTACCAGGGTGGATTGAAATAAAAGAGAAGATAGTATAAATCTGGTACTATAAAATATTTCAAAACAGGTGAAATATGATAAAACAGTAGTTTAGGAATAACTGGAAAAGAAGGTAATAATACATCTACAATTATTGCCAGAGGTCTTGTAAAAATCAGTGTGTTTTTTTATGAGGTTTCATAACTGGTAAAAATAAAAGTGTTACAGAGGCTCTTGTTTGGGACTAGTATCACTTATGGAGAGGTAGATGTGATTCTGAGGAAGAAACCTTTTTCTTCCTGTGCATGCAAAGGATAATGAAGTAATTTTTGAAAGCACCTATTAGGGTGGACATTGATCAAACTTGGCAGGACTGACTGAATATGTCCAACCTCAACATCATGTCAAGATGAGGAAACAGAAGTAAGGCTTTGTTGTTCAATTGTTATTTGGACAGTCAAATTTAGGCATGCAATTTTAGTTGAGGCAACAAATTCAGAGAATTTTTGTTCAAGTAGGGAATATAAATACATAAATGAATAATAACTTTGTAGAAATACATGCTGCAATAAAATCAAAACTAAAGACACCGTATTTAAAATAAGAGTAGGATGAACTGTAATCTGTTTAGAAATGACTAGGATATAACCAGCCAGAGAAGATGAAGAAATGTTAAGGAATTAAAAAAAAAAAAAAAGAAAAGCCCTCGAGTTCAGGTGTTCTTTAATGTGAAATAAATACAAGGATAATGAGGATCACAAATCTAATGGCAATGCAAAAACAGAGATCATGTTACAATTCTCCTAGTGTAACATGGAGGCAAGGGAGATTATAATTGGACAGCTAGACATAGGACTGAGAAGTATGGCTGATTTGTGTATATGATTTTCCAGTGATCTTCCTTGTAACCCCAATCAAATAGACTCTATTAAAAACAAAACAAGAACAAATTTCTAGAAACAAAGAGCAAGACCAATATACTCAAAATTATACATTAAAAACCAATCAGAGAACTGAGGATTCGAATAAACCTAAAATACAGACAATGATAAACGTTTAATAAGAGAAAGAGCAGCAGGAAACAGAAGAATCCACCATATATGGAGGTACAGCAAAATCTACCAAAATATTAATATGCTTTAAGTGATCTCATAATTCACTGGTGTGATGGTTTAGGCTCCTGAAAATCCCCCAGCAACAAAAGTCTGCACTTATCTTTCATATATTTTCCACTAGCCTTCACCAAATTCATTGGATGGTACACCAAGTCTAAGATGAGGCAGCAGAATTCAGAGAAATTTCTCTGGAACATTTTAATCCTTCACTAACTAACTATAAGGCAGTGGCCTACAAAGACTGAGAGAGGGTCTGGAGAAATGATGAAAGTCAAAAGCTGGTTCTTTAAAAAAAAAAAAAAAAAAATCAATAAAATTGACAAACCTCCTGCTTGACTAATCAAAGAAAAAAAAAAAGAAAATTATAGTAACAGGAAGGAAAGAGTGGGCCTGACTAAAGAGCTCATAAATATTAAAGGACAATAAGGAAATATTATAAAACATATTGTAGCAATAAATTTAACAACCTAGGGGGAATGAAGTGATTTTTTGAAAGACACATATTGCCAAAAATAACTCAAAAAGAAATAGAAAAATTCAATAGCTCTATACAGTCATACACTGTTTTATTGCACTTCGCCTATGGCACTTTTCAGATACTGCATTTTTATAAATTGAAAGTTTATGGCAACCCTGCATCAAACAAATTGAAAACCTTTTGGAAAGGATTCACCATTCTAGATGCCATTAAGAACATTCATGATTCATGGGAAGAAGTCAAAATATCAACATTAGCAGAACTTTAGGAGAAGTTGACTTCAACCCTAAAGGACGACTTTGGGGGGTTGATGATTTCAGTGGAGGAAGTAACTGCAGATGTGATAGAAACAGCAAGAGAACTAGAATTACAAGTGGAGCCTGAAGATGTGGCTGAATTGCTACAATCTCATGAAAAAACTAACAGTTGCTTCTTATGGAAGAGCAAAGAAAGTGGTTTCTTGAGATGGAATCTACTTGTGGTGAAGATACTGTGAAGATTGTTGAAATAACAACAAAAATTTTAGAACGGTACATAAACTTCATTGATAAAGCAGCAGGGGTTTGAGAGGATTGACTCAAATTTTGAAAGAAGTTTTGCTGTGGGTCAAATGCTATGAAACAGCATCACATGCTACAGAAAAATCATTTATGAAAGGAAGAGTCAATTAATGTAGCAAACTTCATTGTTTTTTTCATTTAAGAAATTGTCACAGCCACCACAACTGTCAGCAACCACCATCTTGATCAGGCAGCAGCCATCACCATCAAGGCAAGACGCTCCAACAGCAAAAAGATTATGACTCATTGAAAGATCAGATGCTGGTTAGCAATTTTAGCAATAAAGTTTTTTTCTCAATTACAGTTGACATACAACATTATATTAGTTACAGGTGTACAACATAGTGATTAGACTTTTATATAACTTATGAAGTGATCACCCATAATGTACTTTTTAATTTAGGTATGCATATTTTTTATACATAATGCTATTGAACAATTTATAGGCTACAGCATAGTGTAAACATAACCTTATATGCACTGGGAAACCAAAACCTTGTGTGACTTGCTTTATTGTGATATTCACTTTATTGGTGTGGAACTGAACATGCAATACCTTCAAGGTATGTCTCTATCAATTTTAAAAAAGTACTTCATAGTTAAATATCTTCCCACGAAGAAAATTACAGGCCCAGATCTCTTCAATGGTGAATCTACCAAACAACTAAGGAAGAAAAATATACCAATTCTACAGGTACTATTTGAGAAAATAGAGTAGGAAGGAATACTTTCTTACTCATTTTTATAAGATATCATTACTCTGGTACCCAAACTAGGCAAAGACTTTATAAGAAAAGGAACATGTAGACAAATATTTCTTATAAATATAGACATAAAAAGTATTAAACAGTAGGACCATGTTTCCCTGAAAATAAGACCTACCTGGACAATCAGCTCTAATGTGTCTTTTGGAGCAAAAATTTATGTAAGACCTGGTATATTATATTGTTATATTATATTATATTATATTATATTATACCCAGTTTATATTATAGTAAAATAAGGCTGGGTCTTGTATTAAGTTTTGTTCCAAAAAACACATTAGAGTTGATTGTCCGGATAGATCTTATTTTCGGGGAAACACAGTACATGTAAAAAGAATGTACTGAGACACAGTATTTATCCCGTACTGCAAATTTGATTTAACTGTTCAAAATCAATGTAATTCATCACATTAATGAATAAAGGGGAAAAAAAATGATGATTTTAATAAATACAGAAAACTGCACATAATAAAATTTAACACCCACTTATGGTGAAAGTTCTCAGCAACTACAAATAGAAGGAAACATTCTCTATGAATGGTTTTCTACAACAAAATCTAGAGCTACTGTCATAATTAATGAAGAATATTGAATACTTTCTCCTAAAACTAGGAACAAAGCAAGAAGATCTAATTTCATTACTTAATTCAGTATTGTTCTATATATCCATGGCAGGGAAAATGCAGGAATGTTATAAAGGAAGAAGTAAAACTATTAATATATGTGGACACCATGATTATGTGTGCAGAAAACCCTATAAAATCTACACAATTCTACAAGCTAACTAAAAATAACAAAAAAATTGCTGGTTCACATGATTCAATCAACATCAATATACGAAAATGTACTGTATTTCTATAAACTGGCAAGAAACATTTTAAAATGGAATTTAAATAAAATATTTATTTTATGGCATAAAATACCAGTTTTCCTAAATAATCTATATAGTCAACATAATCCCAATCAAAATCTCATCATTTTTTTAGTAAGCAACAAACTGATTTTAAAATATATATAGATATTTAAAAGATCTAGAATAATAAAAATGATCTTGAGAAAAAACAAAGTTGAAGGAATTACACTACCTGATTTCAAAACTTGCTATAGTAATCAAAACAACGTGGTGTTTAAGTAAGGATTAAAGCATTTAATGGCAAAGAAAAGAGAGTGCAAAGATACCTCTTTGACTGAGGTATCAAGTCAACATAAGAGAGAAAACTAAATATTTTTATTAAATAATGCAAGAAAAACTGGATAAAATATAAAGTTCAATCTTTTCTTCACTCATTACACAAAAATTAATTTGAGATGGATGATAGACCTAAATGTATAAGCTAGAACCATAAAACTTCTAGAAGAAAACATAGAACACTATGTCATTCTGGGGTTAGCAAAGATATCTCAAACAGAAAAACACTAACCTTTAAGAAAAATAATTAATATATTGGACTTCATCAAAATGCTTTATTTTTTAAATATGAATCAGCAAACCACAGGATTAAAAAATATTTGCAATACATACTTGACAAAGAACTCAAATCCGGATTATATGAAGAACTCCTAGAAATCATAGCAAGAGAGGCAACCCAAAAGATTTGAATAAACCACAAAAGCATAGAGATGTGCTTAACATTTTTAGTTCTCATAGAAATGCAAATTAAAACCACAATCAAACATTCAAGGAAACAATAACTTAAATCGTTTGCAAATACTTTCAAAAAAGAATAAGGAACATTTTCCAACTTATTTTATGATAATAAAACCTGACAAATACATGAAAGTACAGAAAATCACAGACTAATATCCCTCATGAATAAAGACACAATAATCCTTCACAAAACAATAATAAATCCAGTAATACATAGAAAAGGATAATATACCATGAACAAGAGGAGTTTGCCCAGGGAATATCTGGTGAGTTTAACTTTCAAAAATCAAACACATTAAAAAAAAAAGATAAAAGAAGACTATAAGAATACAAGTACCATTGCATTGAAGTCCTCTCTAATGCGATAAAGCAAGGAAGAGACACAGAGGCATACAGACTAGAGAAAGAAGAGCAAAATTTGCTCTATTTACAGATTCCATGATCACATACATAGAAAATCCTAAGTGATATCCAAAAATTATCAGAATTAATAAGTGAATTTAGTAAGTATATACCACACAAAAGTCAATTGTATTTCTATATACTAGCAATAAGCAATTAGAAATAAAACTTAAAGAAATGATACAATTCATAATAGCATCTAAAATATGAAACACTTAGAAATAGTTTCTTTAAATATCTGCAAAATATTTACATTGAATATCCAAAACATTTCTGAGATAAAGTAAAGAAGACATAAGTGGAGAGATATATGATGTTTATGCACTGGCAAAATTGATATTGTTAAGGTGTCAATTCTTACCAAATTGATCTATAAACATGATGCAATTTCAATCAAAATCCCGGCAGACATTTTATCCATAGAAATTGCCAAGATCTTTCTAACATTTTATGGATCGAGATAATTTAGAATAGCTAAAACAGTTTGAGAAATAAGAACAAAATCAAACACTTCTGTTAACTGATTTAAATGAGCACTATAAATCTACACAAAGCAAGGCAATGTTATTTTGACATAGGATAGAAATATAGATCAAGGAAAGAGAAAAATGTCCAGAATTAATACTACACATAAATTTGTTCCTAGATTTTTTCCCCCAAACATGTCAAGGCAAATCAATGGAATTTCAAAAAATGGTGGTGAACAACTGGCTATGTATATGGAAAAAATAATTTCAACTCTTATTTAATACCATGCACAAAAGTTAAAAATCAATAATAGACCCAAATGTAAACACTAAAATAATAAAATGTTTATCAGAAAACTTAGGAGAAAATCTTTGCCACTTAGCATACACAAACATTTTGTATATGCAAAAAGCATGAACCATAAAAAAATGATAAATTGAAATTTATCAAAATTCAAACTTTAGCTCTTTGAAAGACACCATTAAGAAATATAAATGTAAGCCACAGACCAGGAAAAAATATTTGCAGCACATAAATTTGACAAGAATATTACAGACAGATTTAATTTTTAAAAATATTTTAATAATTAGAAGATTGAATTTAAAACATGGCAAATGATTTTGAACAGGCACTTCAAAAAGGGAGATACATGAATATCCAAGAAGCACATAAAAATATTCAACCTTTCTGATCAGTGAAATGCAATTTAAAATACTTTGAGATATCTGTACACACTCACTAGAGTAATTAAATACTGACAATGTCAGGATTTGGTGAAGATGCATAGCAAATGGAATTCTTATTGCTAGTAGGATTTTTAAGTTGTCCAACCACTCTAGAAAGCATTGACAGTTCTGTATAAAGATAAAATACAACTATTATAAAACCTAGAAATTCTGTTAACTTATTCAAGAGAAAGGAAAACATATGTCCATGCAAAGACTTTAACTAGAATGTTCATAGCAGTTTTATTCATAATAAATTAGAAACAACTCAATAGTCATCAAGAGTTGAATTGATAAATAAATTGTGATATATCTATATAGTGGAATCCTACATCACTTAAAGGGAATAGACTACTGACACATGCAACAACTTGGACCCAAAAAATTTCACATACTGTAGGATTCCATTTCTATGTCATTTTAGAAGAGATATAATTCACGGTTGCTGAGTCTAGAGGTGAGGACTATTATCTGCAAAGGGGCACAAAGAAACTTTGTAGGGTGATTATGTTTGGGATTACAGAATGGTTCACATTTGTCAAAAATCATCAAACTCTACATTTACACGGATTCATTTTATTTCTATATAAATTATACTCCAATATATTTGATTTTAAAAATATACACATGACTTAAATCCCTAAAATCCTTCCTTGACCAGCCCTAAACTTCAATCATGCTTTTTCTGTTTCTTACTTATCCAGGTCCTATTAATTTTCCACATCTTTCAAAACTTTTTCATCTTTCAAAATTTATTTGCATCTCCAATCACGGACCACTTTTCAATCTTTCAGTTCAGTTCAGTTCTTATCTTTAAAATCCTCATTTGGGAAAGTCAAATATGGTAGCTATGGCTTCAGTTTAAATTGTGGGATATGAGACTTTGATAAAAACAGAGGCTCATGCACCAGGGATGTGGTTTGTAAGAATAAGTTTAAAAAGTTCAGGTGGCATTCATACAATGTCATTTACGGGAAGTAGTTTGATTTTTGCTTTGTTTCCAACGTTTAGTGTATACCAGAATTACCTGGAGAACACATTCCAATGAAGGTGGTCTGAAGTAGGTTCTGGGATGTTGATTTTTAACAAGCCTCCCAGGTGATTTGGATGCAGGCAGTTTTCTGACCATATCTTAAAAGCACAGGTTCATTGGAAAGATGTTAACTTGGCCAGTTTTAGGGAAGAATGTGTACCTCTCCATGGTGGTCGTGAGGGTTAGGCAGTATTGTACTCACTGAATCCATATTGCAACTCTGCCATTTTCAAGTTCTGATGCATTAGTCAATCACTCAAACTCTTTGAATATAAGTTTCCTTCTTCCTGAGAGAAAAAAAAAGATTGTAGCTAGTCCTGAGGTTTGTTGTGCTGATAAAAGTTGTGATGTTTGTTAGGCACCCAAAACTATGCCAAGTATATAGTGCACATTAGAAGTTACATACCTTCCTTCTTCAGTTTATTTTAAAAACAGCATTCACATTATTTTTAGGTGTTCTTTTTTCATTTTTTTAAAAAATAACAGTTGACATACAATATTATGTCAGTTTCAGGGGTACAACATAGTAATTAGACATTTATATAACTTATGAAATTATCCCCACGATAAATCTAGTAGCCATCTGACACCATGCATACGTGTTACAATATTATTGATTGTATTTCTCATGGTATACTTTATATCCCCACAATTGTTTGTAGTTACCAATTTGTACTTCCTAATTCCTCCTCTTTTTCACCCATCCCCCTTACCCCCTCCCATCTGGCAACCATCAAATTGTTCTTTGTACCTATGAGTCTGCTTCTGTTTTGTTTGTTCATTTATTTTGTTCTTTAGATTCCACATATAAGTGAAATCATATAGTAATTGTCTTTCTCTGTCTGACTTATTTCACTCAGAACCATACCGTCTAGGTCCACCCATGTCGTTGCAGGTGACAAGATTTCATTCTTTTTGTGGCTGTGTAATATTCCATTGTATATGAGGTCCGACAATTAAGTTTGCAAACTCATCCTAGAAAAAGTGCTACATACCTCATTGCTGAATATCACTATGGTCACCTTTGAAGTACTCCCCTTGGGAAGCTATGTACTGATGCCAGCACCTAGTCCACCCTTCAAAGCAATTTCGGAACTCTTTTTCTGGAATGGCCATCAGAGCTGTCATCGTTTTATCCTTGATGTCCTGAATGTCATCCAAATGTCTTTCTTTTAATATTTCCTTTATCTTAGGGTAAAAAAAGAAGTCATTGGGGGCCAGATCAGATGAGTAGGGAAGGTGTTCCAGTACAGTTATTTGCTTACTTGCTGAAAACTCCCTCACAGATAAGGTCATGTGAGCTGGTGCATTGTTGTGATGCAAGAGCCATGAATTGGTGAAAAGTTCAGGTCTAACTTTCACGCAGCATTTTCAGCATTTCCAAATAGTAAACTTGGTTAACTGTTTCTCCAGTTGGTACAAATTCTTAATGAATAATCCCTCTGATATCAAAAATGTTTAACAACATCGTTACAACAAGTTTGTGAATTTAATTGTCAGAACTCATACATTGTGTAATCATTTAATCCATTTTTTACTTTTTTTTCTTTTTTTTTTGTCTTAAAGAAGTCCATCTAACATTTTTTGTAATACTGGTTTGGTAGTGATGAACTCCTTTAGCTTTTTCTTGTCTGGGAAGCTCTTTATCTGTCCTTTGATTCTAAATGGTAGCTTTTCTGGGTCAAGTAATCTTAGTTATAGGTCCTTGCTATCATCACTTTGAGTATTTCCTGTCAATCCCTTCTGGCCTGCCGACTTTCTGTTAAGAAATAAGCTGTCTTAATGCAGCTCCCTTGTCGGTAATTAACTGCCTTTCTCTTGCTGCTTTTAAGATATTTTCCTTTGTCTTCAACCTTTGGCTTTTTAATTATGATGTATCTTAGTGTGGGACTTTTTGGGTTCATCTTGTTTGGGACTGCACTTACTGGGCTTGTATGTCTATTTCCTTCACCAGGTTAGGAAAGTTTTCGGTCATCGTTTCTTCAAATAGGTTTTCAATTCCTTGCTCTCTTTTCTCCTTCTGGAACCCCTATAATTTGATTGTTGTTATACTTGATGTTGTCCCAGAGATCCCTTAAACTGTCCTTATTATTTTGGATTATTTTTTTATTTTTGCTGTTCTGATTGGGTGTTTTCTGCTACCTTTGCTTCTAAATTGCTGATTCAATCTTCTGCTTTATCTAATCTATTGTTGATTCCCTCTAATGTATTTTTTATTTCAGTTATAGTATTCTTTATTTCTGATTGGTTTTTCTTTGTGTTTTTTATCTCCATTTTTATGTTTCCTATTTCTGTTGAAGTTATAACTGAGATCACTAGAAATCCCATAAACTGTGATTAGAAATCTGCAACTTGTAGATTGCTTGTCTCCATTTTGTTTAATTCTTTCTCTTGAGCTTTGTTCTGTTCTCTTATTTGGGACATGTTTCTTTGTCTTCCCATTTTGGCTGTCTTCCTGTGTTTTTTGCTATTTATTATGTAGGTCTGCTATGTCCCCTGCTCTTAGTGGAGTGGCCTTATGTAGCAGGTGTACTGTGGGGCTCAGTGATGCAGTCATTTTGGTCACCTAAGCTGGGTATTCCAGGTGTGTCCCTTGTGTGTGCCCTCCTGTTGTAGTTGAGCCTTGGTTGGTGTTTGTGCGTCAGTAGGAGAGATTGATTCTCAGGCTGATTGGTTGTGAGGACTAGCCATTATTATAGTGGAGGAGCTGCTGTGCAGGGGCTGACCCTACACAGAATTCTTTTTAGCAGGGCTGTGGTGCCTGCCCATATGTCTGCCCTTTGGGTGTTTCATCTGTGTAAGGTGACCTGGCAGTGCTTCTGCACAGTGGAAGCCAGCCATAGTGTGTGCCAGCCCTGGGGCTTCCTGGAAGGGTCCCTCTGGAAGGGGTCCTGCCATAGACCAAGTTTAGCTACTGCCTTTGCCTTGCCCAGGACCACCTGACATGAGCCACAAAGCAATCTGCAGATGTCTTTCAACTGCACTGGACTTGCAGGTGCATGGGGGAGACTAAGCTGTGAACTGAGGCAGGCTGCCGCTAATTCCAGGCTTGTGGCTGCTTAGCAAGAGGTATGGGGCACGCCAAGTCCAGATGCTGCTTATTTGGGGTTTGTGAACCTTTGAGAGATTTTTAGGAATGTCTGCAGCTTGAGCCAAGACAGGCCATTTTTATGGAAAAGACACTGGAAGATGCTTGGGTGGGTCCACAAATTGGATAGGGCAGGGTCTGAGGGAATCACTGAACTGTGTTAACCAGGTTAATGGAGACTCAGATATGGTAGCTGCCTGAGTTTGCATGCAGGGAGGGGGAGGGCTCAACATAAAATAGTGGATTCTGCCAGCACTTCTGTCTATGGGAAAGCCACCCCCCCCCCCCAGCCTTTGCCCTGAAGCCAGACAATCCAGCACCTCCTCAAATGAGCTCAGAGTCAATGAGTCTGTAAGTCCATATATGGGCCCTTTAAGGAGAACACCTGTGAATCTAGCCACTGTCTATCTCACTCAGCCAAAAATCTCTGCCAGTTTTCAGTCAGAAGTTGTGGGGACTTCTTTTTCTGGCACTGGAACCCTGACTGGGGAGCTTGGTGGGGGGCTGGGACCTCTTGTTCCTCAAGAGAGACCTCTGCAACCAAGATATCCCTTCCATTTCTTAACTGCCACACGTGGGTGTGAGGACAGCCCGTTCAGTGTCTCTGCCCCTCCTACCAGTCTCGAGGTGGTTTCTTCTGTATGTCCTTAGTTATGGGACTTCTGTTCAGCTAGACTTCAGATGATTCTCAATGATGGTTGTTCTGTAATTTAGTTACAATTCTGATGTGGTCCTGAGAGCATGCATGCTCAGTGTTTACTTACTCCATCGTGGACCATTAGAGCATATACATTCTTAAGGTTTACTCAGATATTTAACATGGAGGTGGTATCTACATTAAAAATATTTTGTTTCTACATAGTTAGCCATAAATATGAAATTGGAGAAAAGTCATGATTTATCCTTTGTTATCAACAATACCTCTTATTTGTTTTGTAATGAAAAGAGTGCCTAATTTTTTGTGATAGAAATGGCTAAGATTTAGGGGGTATGGAATAGCTAAAAACAAAAACAAAAACAAAACTAAACAAAAAAACAACAACAAAAAACCCCAAACCTTTTCATTTCTTCTCTTTCTTTCCTTCTTTGCGTCTCTTTTCTTTTCTTTTCTTTCATCTCTCTCCCTCGCTCAACCCTCCCTCCTTCTTTTCCTTCCTCCCTCCTTCCCTCCCTCCCTCCCTCCCTCCCTCCCTTCCTCCCTCCCTCCCTCCCTTCCTTCCTTCCTTCCTAAACTGGTCTGAATAAAGATTTAAACTTTGATTTAAGCCTCCTTGTTTCCAGCTCTTTTTTAGCATAACTACACTGAGGATTGAATGATAGTAACACTTTTCATTTTTGCTGGCATAACACTACCCAACGAAGGACCTCCCTCTAGGTATGGGGTCAAGCCCTAAAAACAATTCATACAGATTCTTTTATCTGTGCTGCATAGTTAGGTATATTGAAACCCACTAAAGTGATTCTTCACTTCCATAAAATGAGTTTATAGTAGAGTTATGAATTCATCCTAAAGCCCTCAATTTAGACTTCCCTTTGGCTTCCAAACACTTTTTTAAAGATTAGGGCAGAATATTGTTGCCATTACTAAGCTCAGATTTCATTTCAGTCACCTCCAGGTGCCTGTTTATTTCCTATTTATTATTATTTGCTTTGATTCAGGCTTATTTTTTAGTATCCAGCAATCTGCACATACTATACCAGTCAAGTTTATCTCATCTGTCTCTCTGCACGCATCTTTTCTTCCCACCTCCATGCTTTGAGTCATGCAGTTTCTCCAACCTGAGACAATCTTTTTTGCCAGTTTAAATTCTTCCCATTACTCGACCCTATTCAATCTCTACATTTTCTCTAGGAAATGTGCTTCAATTACTCTAACCTTCCCTGAACTCCTGCTGCATTTATAGATCACAGTGCTGCTTTCTAATTACATATAGAATGTCAGAGCTAGAAGGGACCATAGAAATCATCCAGCCCAATACCTCTGTTCACAAAGAGGGAAAGAGAGCACAAGATACAATCTGGGGAAAGAGGAAAGACATGATCTCAGAGTGGCTAGGGACAGGATTTGGATGTGACACTGATGTTATATGTGATGATAATTGTCTGGTGCCAAGAGAGACTGAGATAGTAGTCAATGTTGAGGAGAGTAATCAAGGTTATGTTGATACTGGGAGGAGAAATGGATTGGTAGTTAACCAGAGATGCACTGGTGTATATATCAGAGAGGAACGCTGAGGTCTGTGTGCTGATCTGTATGTGCTGCCAGCCACAGTAACTGTCCAGAACACTGGTGCCTTACAGGCAACATGAGAATTATGCTGAGGCTGAGGCCAGTAAGATACAATTTCACTGGGCATGTTTACTCTTTTTTAAAATTATATTTTAGAGGCATATTTTTAAAGTTGATCATTCAAATTTGTCCACCAATGTTTATGGATGGATGATTGAAATGTAACCAAATTTAAAAAGTTGTAGAAGTGGAATTTCGAGTAGAGAAAAAAACAGAGAAAATCCACAGAAGATACCATCATTTGGTAGAAAGGAATTCAGTGAGGCTGACTTGGACTTGAAGGGGTTTTCACCAGCCTGGAGTTAAGGAGGTAGCCCAGGGAGTTGGAATGTATTTTTAGGTCCATAGAAATCTGAGTGGGATTTGACTGAAGAGTGACAGAGACAAAAATCCATTTTACTTTGTGGACTATGAATTAAAGGAGGGCAGGACGGGGACACTGTTGATCCAATATAAATGATGCAATATTAGATTTTCTGGACCCAAACCACTTTCCTTTTGGTTGCCACGACATCACGTTACTGGGTTTCCTCTGACTTTGCTGGTGCCACGTTCTTTCTTTTCTTTTCTGGGTTCTCTGCCTGTACTAATTCTCTGTTTAGGACTCTTTCTACTTCTCTAGCTCTACTCTTTCTAAGTGACACTATTCATTCCTATAATGAAAAATTACAAAAATGAAGTTTAAAAGATTATATTCTGAAGTCTCACTGTTTTATATCTTTACAGAGATTCACCTCTATACAAGTTGTATATACAACTGTCCCATTAACATATTAAATTGCAAATCTGTATAGACTTAGTAAGTTTTGATGTCCCTTTTCAAAACCTTATCATTTTAATAACAATACTGCCATGCATCTTATACAGTAAATCAGCAATCCTGTCTTCGTATATGTAAAATGTATCTTCAATTGCTCCATGTCTCTCTGTCTTTTGTGATACCTACCAAATCCAAGTCCCTCTCATGTTTCTCCTGTAGGGCTTCAGGAGTGTCCTACCTGGTCTCACTGCTTCTACTAGAACCCCTGTGCAATACACTATCCACGATACTGTCAGAGTACTTTTACATAATATTAATTATAATTTCACAGCCCTATTTAAAATCCTTCAATAGCTTCCCATTGCCCTAAAGATAAAATCCAGGCTCACTACTCTAGCTAAAGAGGCCTATATGATGTGGCCTATTGTATTTTTTCCCTACTCTCAGGAAGCTCCTTTTACATAGGCTTTCTTTCTAATACTTACACAACTCGGCTCTTTACTATCTCAGGACTTTGGAACATGATGTTGCCTCTACTTAGTGAGCTTGTCCTCTGGTGTTTCTAATGGCTGCTGTCTCATAGACTTCAGATCTCAGTTAAAATGTCATCTTTTGGAGAGGGCATTCCTCAGTGTCCTTTCTTAATGTTGGCATGCCCCACCATATACATATACATATACATATACATATACATATACATATACATATACATATACATATACATATACATATACATATACATATACATATACATGTTACCGAACTCAAGTTTGGTTTTTTGCCTCTCATGAGCAAATGATGGAGAGACAAGGGTTGGTGGAAAGAAAAGTAGGTTTATTCAAAATTCTAGCATTCTTGGAAGATGACGGACTCCCATCACAAAAGTCACCTTCTCTGTTCTTAGAATGGTCAAGGGGTTTTATAGGTACACAAGAAAAGGTAGAACAAAGGGAAGAGGGAGTTAGTCATGTGACTCCTTAGTGCTGACGTGCAGGGGAATGGTCTCCTGTGGTTCAGTTTGTTCTGCGATGGTTATCTCAAGCCTGGTAGTAGGGGTGATTCATATGTCATCTGACAGAAAATTACAGTCCAGAATTGCAGTCTGGTTGCCCACTTCCAGATGTCTGAGGGCGGAATCAGTTTCTTTCCACTCAGTGTTCTGATAATTAATCAGATTAACAAGATATGCATGTAGCCTCAAAACAACAACAGCAAAAACAAACAAACAAACAAACAAACAAACACGACCAAAGTTATTGAACCAGGTAGGAGGGAAAGGAAAAAGAAAAAAGTATATAAAAAGGAAAAGTAAACAAAATTTTTAAATCTTGAAAAGTACCCTGTCTTCCTTACATACACACAAAGACTTTTTCTATCATCATTCTGCTTTACCCCTGCAGGGCACTTATGCAAATCTGCAATTATCTTAATTACTAACTTTTATATTATCTGTTTTTCCTAAGTATGATATAAGCTCCATGAGGGTAGAGGCTCATCCTTTCTATTCACAGGGATACAAAACAGACCCTGACACAAAGAAACTGCCCAGTAAATACTGAATTAATTAGGAGGCTGTCAACTTCCATTTTAGAAGGAATTGTGCTAACAAAACTTCTACAGACACAATAACAACCTTTAGCTAGAAGCACAAAGCTAAACAGAAAACAACAGAAGTGGCTTTGTGCTTGTTTTATTTACTTTAACATAAATTATTTTGGTTTAAAATGTCAGGCAAAACATTTACTAACTAATGCTGAAGGCTGCTGCTAAGAAGAATATTGAAAGAGGAGGTACTATTGCATGCATGTTAAGATTTAAAAGAAGAGGTTCAAGATATGTCTTGTGGAAACCACTTGCCAAATGTCAACCCACAAAGTTCTTTGAAGGGCGGGGGGAGTCTCACAGTTAACCTTATGGGATCCAAGTACCTGTAATTTTTAAATTTACTCTTAAGACTCAAATGAAGCACTCATAGTTCAAAATTTCTTGTGTTTCTCTCCCATTAAATATGACCCATGCCCAAACATTTTGGGGATTCTTCTAGGCACATGTACCTGTGCTTAACTGGAAGCTAAGGGGACATGCCCTCTGGTGGAAACCACACTATGCCCTAGGGACTAACAACCTCCCTGAGAATGGGCTGTCCAGAGATCCATGTCCATCAGCGAGCAAGATCCTCTGACACTCAGTGTGAGGAAATTTCTCTCCTTCCACTGGTTTACTCTTGGTATGAGAAGGACCTGGGGGTAGATTGGCTTTACTATAGGCTTACTTAAAAGATGGTGGCAATAAATACGTGTCTAATTTCAAATACTGTATGTATAAACTGTGGACTATCTCTGTATTAGACACAACTCTGAGGTTAAGGCTATTTCTGTGTCCTTGCTCACATAGCAGACCCCCTTTTGTGGCTGCCTAAGACCCCCCATTGAACATTTGTTGAACTGCATTGAAATTGGGTACTTTTTGGTAGGCAGACTATAACTGATATGATATGAGAAAAAGTTTCTTACAGTAGAAAAGTTTTAACTTTTTCCTTTTTAAAAACATTTTATTATAGATAACACCAATTTCATATAAAAATGGAACAAATATAATAAAGCTTATGTGTTCATCAACCAGATCAAATGATTATCACCTTATGCTATTTTGTTGCATCTGTACCTTGACAAATTTCTCCCCTCTTTATAAATAATTTTGAAGCAAATCCCAAATACTATTTTATTTCATTAGTAAACATTTCGGCAGTACATCTTAAAAATAAAATATTTAAAATACCCCCCATAATACTATTGACCCACCTAAATAAATTAACATTAATTTTTTAATATCAGAAAATATTAATTAACACGGTTTTAAACATAAAGCGGAGATTTGATCTGAAATAGAGCTCACAGATATTTAAACAAAGCTTTTGTTTTTCTATGACTTCCTAAGATTTATGCCTTTGTTTCAGCAGAGGCATAATAAGGACTCATATTTAGTATAAAAAGTCAGCCTTTTATTATGCAGTTGTGACTCCCCGTTTAATGGAAGAAAAGTTTGTTTATTTTCCAACAGTGTGGAAACATTTTAAACCTAGCTAGTTCCTGGAAAATAGTTGTTGCCAATAGCTATTGAATTGCATTAGATGAAGTTATAGAGTGTCACAAAAGGGCATAGGACTATGGAATATGTGGAAGGAAGACACATACAAATTCTTATGTTGCCGATATGTCAGTAAACTGGGAGAATGTCTTGGAAAAAAAAAAAAAAGCCAAGAGTTTTGAATTATGGACAGAGGATAAAGTGACAAAGATAAGGTCTCAAATTGAGAGGAAAAAGAAACCATCTTTTTTTTTTAAATCATCACCATGAATTTAATAAACTGTTTGCCACATAGTGATTATTTCATAATATTATTAATAGATTGATAAGTGTGTTTAAAAGGGCATAAAATATATGGGAATCACAAGACACTGACATTAAAGGCAGGAGTCAATAATGTCTTAAGATCTGTTTTAAAAGGAGTAAGAAGAATCTAAATAAACTTTTTTGACTATTGTTTTGGTGTACATTTCTATGTATTTAACTCATGCATAGGTTAATGTAACCAACACCACGCTCAGGATACCTGAAAACATCACCCCAGAAAAACTTCCTAGAGGTATCCTCAGCACTCACACCCTTCCCTGTGCCTTACCCCAGGAACTGATGTGTATTCCATAACTATTGTATTGTTGAGATTGTTATATAAATGGAATCATACAGTATGTACCTTTCTGAGACTGCTTTCTTACACTCAGATTAATGCATTTGAGATCCACATTGTTACATGCATCAATAGCTTGTTCCTTTTCATTGCTGATCTTTGTGTAAACATTTTTTTTTTTTAATTTATCTAGGGTAAATATCCAGAAGTGGGTTTGTTCAGTCCTATGATAAATGATGTTTATCTTTATAAGAATCGACAAATTGTTTTCCAGAGTTTCTGTACCACATAGTATTCCCTCCAGTAATGCATGACAATTTCAATTGCTCATCAGAAGTTAATAAATCTTATTTTAGATATTCTAATAGGTGTGTAATTGTATCTTATCATGGTTTTAATTTATACTTACTTATTGACTCGATGTTGGACATCTTTTTTTTAATGCATGTGCTTATTTATGGTCTATATAGTCTCTTGAGTCAAGTGTGTATTAAAATAGTTTGCCCATTTGGAGAAAATTGGGTTCTTTCTTTTCTTACTTTTGAGTTTTAAGAGTTCTTTACATGTCCTGAGTACAGATCTTTTGTCAGATATGTAACTTGCAAATGTTTTCTACCAGTTGCTATCTTGCTTTCTCATTTTCTTAACAATATCTTTTTCACAAAGCTAAATGCTTGTATTTTGATAATGTCCAATTAACTTTTTTCTTTTATGGATCATATTTTTCAGGTTATATCTAAATTTTTTTTGCCTAAAGCGAGGTACTAAGTATTTTCTCAAGTGTTTTATTTTAAAAGATTTATGGTTTGACATTTTACATTGAAATCTAGGATTCATTTTTAATAAAATGGTGTATGAAATATGAGGTTTAAGTCAAGATAATTTTTTTGTTACTTGGTTGTCAAATTGTTTCTACAGCTTTTGTTGAAAAGACTACCTTTCTCCATTTAATTCCTTTGACTTTGTCAAAAATAAATTGGCATATTCATGTGCAGCACTTCTGGATTCTAATCTGTGCCATTAATTGATTTGCCTGTCTTTTCAGCAATTCCATACTTTTGATTATTGTAATTTTTTGGTAAGTCTTAAAATCAGGTAATGTAATTCCTCCAACTTATTTTGTTTCTTCTAGTTCCTTTGATTTTTCAAGTAAATTTTAGCATGAGCTGGTCAATACTACAAAAATCTTGCTGGGATTTTGATTGAGATTGCATTAATTGTATAGATAATTTGAGGAGCATTGACATGTTTACTTATTGGCTCTCATAATTTATGAACAGGATTTTTTTTTATTGAGATATTCTTTAATTTCTTTCATCAGCATTTTGTAGTCTTCAGCAGACAGATACTACATGTGTTTTATTATATTTATAATTACATGTTATTTGAAGGGGGAGCTATCGTAAATAGTATTTTGTTTCAAATTTAATTTTCCAATTGTTTATTTCTAGTATATAGGCTTTTGAGAGTTGATCTTGTACCCTATGACCTTACAATATTCATTTAATTAGTTCTAAATGACTTTTTGTAGATCCTTTTTTTTTCTTTTTTTTCTTTTTAATTTCCTGGTCTCTCTTCTTTATTGATCTCTGGATATATCAGGGTCCTGGGAGACTGCAGATTCTTTTGGATTGTTTATGTCCACAATAATGTCTGTGAGTAGGGACTATTTCATCTCTTCCTTTTTATTCTGCATATTCTTTACTTTTTAAAATTGTCTGTCATACTGGCTAAGACTTCCACTATGATGTTGAATAGTAGGGGTGAGAGTGGACATCCTTGTCTTATTCTCAATCTTAGGAGGAAAGAATTCAGTCTTTCACAATTAAATATGTTGTTAGCTGTAGACTTTTTAGAGACACCCTTTATCATGTTGAGAAAATTACCTTTTATTCCTGGTTTTCTCAGAGTTTTAATTATGAGTGGATATTAATTTTGTCAAATACCTTTTCTGTATCAATTGATGTAGTCATGTAATTTTCTTCTTTAAATTGATAATATTGTAGATTGCATTGATTGATTATCATATATTCAACCAGCCTTGTATTACTCAGATAAATCTCTATTAGTTAAGGTGTATTATTCTTTTTCTATATTATTAGATTTGACTTTCAAATACTTTCTTGAAGATTTTTGTGTCTATGTTCATGAATAATGGTCTGTAGTCTTATGGGGGGTGAAAAGAACAGAAAACATGGAATCTTGGGCTAAGAGTAAGTTTCAGGAAGTTAATTTTCAATTGTATAGATAGAGTGAGAGCACCAAAAGAATTTACCTAACTCTGGAGGTATGTATTTACTACGTTTCAAAGAAAAATAAGTCCTGGGACATTGGGGAAATTTCTATGTTTTAAAATCTGAAGATACCAAGACACCAGGGCTTTCCTCGCTTTTGGAGAGATGTATGTACATGTGATATATGTCTATAGTTAATTTCTTTTTATTGCATATATATATATATATATATATATATATATATATATATATATATATATGGCACAATTTGTTTATCCTTTTGCCAGTTGATAGACATATGAGTTATTTCCTGTATGGGTATGAATAAATCTTTTTTCTTAATAATTAATCACTACTTAATCTACTTTTTGTTGTAATGTGACTCATCTCGTTTTATCATTAGGCATAGTCATTTGGTAGCATTTCCTAAGAGGATTCATTGATTTTTACTCTAGAGTAGTTTTCCCCACCTGATGACCTTGATTAAGTTGTAACCATCTCTTCATCCCATTTCCAGCTCAAGTTCTATGACACATTCTCTTTTCTAATGTTCTTTTTTTCTAATCTTGAAGCTACAAAGATCTTTTGCCCTCTCTCATTTGTTTAAAATGCATGCCCTTTTGAAGAACCCTTGGTACATGGGATGCGCTCAGGTAACTTTGCTTAGATACCAAATGTAATCATACTTGAACTGTATGGTGCCATGTTGAATGCTTCCAGGGTTACACTCCAAGATGCATGCCATAGGTCTCGGATTTCTCAAGCTCCCTTGGGTCACACTGCTTCTTCTCTCCCCTCAAATTTAAGTAGGTGTAGAGTAGGGTGGTAGGGTTTATGCTTTCTGAGATCTTAATTAATGTTTACACTCAATTGTCCTTCACATACTGCCCTCTAATCTATATCAGAAAAAAGCTATGCAGACCCATTTATCTAGAATATACTTAAGTTACAAGAAAGAAACAAAGTCTTTCTGTCTTGGATTTGGACTTGAGATTTTAGAATTTAAAAGCTAAATATTTGCTTAGTGACTGTCCACCATGAGGCAAAGTCACATTTATATCTCTTTATGTCATATGGAGGCAGCTCCTAGAATTAAATATATGAAAATCTGCAATATTCCACATATCATCCTACCACAGTGATAAATAAACAACTGGTGATAATATGGTTAAGATGTATTGAGCACCTATTCAAAATGATTTTGTATGTATAAATTCATTTAATCCATACTGTAACTCATGAGGCAGGTAATACTTTCATGGCTATTTTATAGATCAGGGCACTCAGTTTAGTCATGAAGCCTGGATTCAAACATTGACATCTGAATCCACAGCCTAGGCTTTTAGCCATTATCCATTAAGCTATACTATCTCTACTTGTATAGATGGAGAAATACCTGCATACAGGTATCTCCTTGTTGTTTTGAAACCACAATATCAACATTCAGACATCTCAATGAAGATATGTTTTATAGATAATGATTAGCTTTTCTTCTTTCTCATCAACCTCACAAAGGATATTTTTCTTAAAAAAATGAGAATGATTCTTCTAATTAAAAATGCATGATGAATATCAGGAAGAACTTTTTTTTATCTGAGAAGATAAGGAAAGAAATATAGTTTTGGGACCAATAAAGTAAGTGTCAGACTTGAATCAGGTCAGATTTTCTGTGTCCAGGGTTCATTGTTTACAGAAAAAACATCAAGCCATCTTGTAAATAGCGTATGTGTGTTTTTGCTTGTGAAAACACAGAAAGAGGATGACAACTTAGGAGAGAGAAAAGAGCAAGAGCGAGAGAAAAAGAAGCAGCCGAGTCTGAATACATTATTTGAGAGGACATAAATATTTGACTAAAAACTTTCTATTTTTTTTTTTGGTTTGTTTGTTTACTTTCTTCACTGTGATTGTTTTTGTCTTGTCCTAAAAATGCCCACTTATCTACTTATTTACAAGTTATTATTTGTACATGTTGAGATTTCCATATCAGAGGAACAATTGAGAATGTATGAGTGTATTTACATTCAGGGCCTGTTTCAAGGCATGAAGGAAAAAGGGTAATGGGAAATGTAAAATGGTCATCAGATGTAAAAAGGTCTATACCAGTGGGTTAATAGGAAAGAGTATAAGTGTTTGTAAAAGGCATGGAAAAACAGTTCTTAAACTTACAGAGACTGAATCTCACTGAAAGTGTCAATGTATTTGTGCCAGGTAACCAGTGAACCGTAATGCCAGCTGTGCATCAACCCTATTGTCAATGATGTCAACCCATCATTTACATCTAGTTTGGGTGATATTTTAAAAAATGTTTTCATAAAAATACAACAAATTCCATCTACTTTTAGTTAAAAATATATGTCTAATTACCTTATTTTGTAGGTCTTTCATTACCCCATTCTTTTTTTATGTGTCAGTAGATACTATCTTCTAAGCTGGAGGTGGGAAGGTACCATAAGGGGCATGTGGCCCAGGCTTACGTTAGTCAGAATATTATTTTATCTCTGGTTTCCCATCAGGCAGTTGCCCTGGTCAGAGGCAAAGAAATTAAAAGGGACTGGTTTTTGTGAGCCTTGCTAAATCTATCTGAAATAACTCTAGAATCAAAGAGGAAATCTATTATATTACTAACAGATAATTTGTAAACAATAATAGTGAAATTTCATATATCAATATTTATGGGCTATGTGAGAGAAATAGGGGGATGTTGGTCAAAGGGTACAGAGTTGGAGTTACGTAGGATTAAAAAATCTAGAGATATAATAGTGTATAGCATGATGATTATACTTAATAATATTGTCCTGGAAATTTTCTAAGAAAGTAGATTATAGGTGCTTTCCATCACTCACATGCAAAAATGGTAACTATATGAGGAGATGATTATGCTAATTAGTTTGACTAGTAATCCTTTCACTGTGTACATATGTATCAAATCATCATAACATACACCTTAAATATATACAATTTTGTTTTTTCAAGTGAAAGGAAAAGCTGCATTCTGAATTACGAGCACTGCAGAAGATAAACTATGGTATTGAGTTAGATATGACTGGGGAGGGGCAGATTAGCTAAGGTAGTCACTCAAGGTGTCTCTGAAGAGGTGATATTTGACTTAAGGTTGAGTGGGGACACGGCAGTCCTGTGAAGGTCTGAGAGATGATGTCCTCAGCATAAATGGCCTCAAATACAGAGGCCATTGTATGAAATAAACATTCTGTGCTGGATGGCCAACAATAATTTCAGGGTGGCTGGAATATAGAGACTGAGGGAGTGAGATAGATGAGATGCCCAGTGGGAGCTCCCTAGACAGTGGAAGCTGGCCTGGCACTTGTCACTTGGCTGTGGTGTCCTGTTGAACATAATTTCACAGAGCTCCAACCTCAAACAAGGTTTCTCTGTAATCATAAATGGATAAAAACAGAAACAAGACCACTCCATAATTATGTCCGATCACAGATAAAAACAAGAACACTGTCCAATTCACAAAAATGACCCACAGCCATCTTTCCTGGCTAGGAGGAGTGACTACTGCTTCTCATTAACCACAACTTTAATCGTGCTTTGTACCTCTTGCCTCCTTCGTAAGATTCATTCAGATACCCAATGATAGAATCATCCTAGCTTGCTGAAAGCATCTGGCCTGGGACAAAGCCATGCTTTCTTAAACAGTCTTCAAAATTCTGGTATAAGACAATTGTAATACATTGTTTCTAACACCTTCTTACCAAGACACCCCATGGTTCCCTATGGTATGTTTTCGTCTTTATTTCAATGAGTCCATAAAATCAACTTTATTCAAATGCAGGTGGGCTTTGCCTAGATAGCATCAGCAAGATCATGTTGAGGAAAGATTTTAGCTGAAATAAGAGAGACTTGTGAGAAATGAAAGATGGCATCAGTCCTATTAAATTTTTGATGTGTATATTTTGTAAGGTTAACAAATGGTAAAAAAAAAAATTGACAATAGATAGATTGATACAGATGAATAGGTAGATAATCTTGAAGAACATGACTGCTTCTCTTTCCTATAGGGCAATATTCTTTAAATTTATCTTACATCATTACCCATTGAGCTTAAAAAACAACACCAAAAATTTGTGGATGTCTTCCACCACCAAACTCAGAGATTCTGATGCAATTGTCTGGGGAGGGTCCTGGACATTCTCATTTTCAGTAGATGCCCAGGTGTTTTTAATGTGCAATCAAGGTTGAGATTCACTGCTCTAGAAGCAGATGATGGAATATTTAAAGAATCACTGGCCCCTTGAAAATTGTAATTTTAAAGCTTCTACAGATTTTTGTGTAACTAAAGGAGTAGAGTATGAAAAGGAACAAAGTATAGTAGTGAGCCATTTTTCTGTTTCTGGTAGCAGGAGAGAAGAAACTAGAATGTTGTGTGTAACAAGTCGTATAGTACTTCCTACACAGGGAGTGGGATGGCCTTGCAAACTACTGCATAATTAAAAAAATATGGGTTTTGTGGGCTGATGGCATTTTCTTCTGAGAATTATTGTTGTCCTTAGGAAGTATGTGACTGGTCCAATAGTTAATGGCTGGACTCCTAGTGGAAAAAAGGGTGATATCTCCTATTTATACCTGCAAAAAGAACTCAAGTTTTCTTATCAGGCCTCACTGGTGAGTTATGTTTCATATATTTCTATGAGTCCCCCCCCACCCTTTATGAAACACTGGTGCATCTCTCTAACTTTGTGTGGGGTTGTTCTGGTGGTAAATGACTCAACTCTGTATCACAACAACTGCTACGTTCATGCTGCATATTTGAAGCTGTCAATACATTTGGTCCAAACGTCTTTCACTCCCAACAATAGTAAATAAATGTGTTCATTTAATTTCTTCACATCCGTAATAATTTTGAATGTTGTGATTCTTTTAGACTTTGGCAATGAGAAGGATTGTTGTGAGTGGGGTTGTCATATCTCTATTTTATTTGCACTCACTAGCTTATGAGTAAAGCTGATAGTTCATTGGCAATTGTATGTTTTGTGAAGTCTCTTTTTCATGCTTTGCTCTTTTTTTGAATAAGGAATGTTTTTGTTTTTTGTTTTTTAAATCAAAATGCATGTGTGTTAAGTCTACTAACACTATGTTCTTTACAGGTATTCAAAATACACTTTGTCATTGCTTGTGTAACTCACATTTTTGTGGGATCTTTTTTGGCCATTATTTTCATATAATGACATCAAATAATAGTGGGGGTTCCAAAAAATGTATGCACATGACTTGTATTCACCTTTTGTTATCAATATATATAAAATTAACCCATATATATATATATATATTTTTTTTAATTAAAATTTATTGGGGTGACATTGGTTGGTAAAGTTACATAGGTTTCAAGTGTATTATTCTGTAATACATCATCTATGTATCACATTGTGTGTTCACCACCCAGAGTCAGTTCTCTTTCTATCACCATATATTTGATCCCCTTTACCCTCATCTACCACCCCCTCCCCCCTTACCCTCTGGTAACCACTAATCTATTGGCTGTGTCTATGAGTTTTTGTTTGTCTCATTCCTTTGTTGCTTGCAGTTTTATACCTCACATATCAATGGTATATATCGAGTATTACAATTTTAATATAGTTTATTCCTTTCTTAAAATGTGTGTGTGTGTATATATATATATATATATATATATATATATATATATATATATATTTTTTTTTTTTTTTTCCTTTGGCACCCTCTGCATTTTTTTAAATTGTTTTGGGCTTTGAGTCAGCCTTCTGCTAGACTAACATTATACCAATATTTACATATTTTACTTTCGTGTTCTATGTTACCTTTGAACTTGGAAAATGTTGTGCCATTTAGAATTAAATTTAATAAACCAAAGAATCAAGTAGTCTGTGAAAAATATTTACCACATGTATGAAAAGGGAATAGGTTGGCGATATATAAAATATATATTTCATTTAAAAATATGTATATATATCCCAATAGAGAAAAGTGAGCCTAGGGTATAAATAAGCAATTAGAAATAGAACAAATTAACTCACTCATTTAATCCATTTATTCAATAAATATTTAGCAACCATTCACTATACGCTTGCAGTATGTAGATCTTAAAATAGATAGTAGTATACAATTGGGTTCCCTGACCTCATGGAGTTTACTAAAAGTCATTAACCACGTGGGTCAGTGTTTTTAGCCATGCTTATATTTCATTGTCAACTTATAAATTATGTCATTATATGCCCTTTTTTCCCAAATTAAATTTATTTTTTTAAAAAAGGAACACACCATAATGTACAAAACTGGCCACTTAGTGGGAGGTTATTTTGGTAAAATCTTTCTGATCTGCAATTTGATAATATTATTCAAAATGGTATAAAGCCATTTGATTTTGGAAATGTATCCTAGGAAATAATAAACATAAAATGAATTATATAACAACTGTACAATATATCCATTAAAATAACTTTTAGAAATATATAATAATATATTTACTCACATAGAGAGAAAAAGAAATTTGCAAAAGAGATATGTAATTGACAATGCGTGCACATATTGTCACACTCTCTCTCTCTATCTTTCTCTCTCTCTCTCTCTCTCTCTCTCTCTCTCACACACACACACACACACACACACACACACTCACACAGTCAGATATCCAAAACCAAAATATAGTTCTAGAGGGATCACTGTATTAGTATTCTGACAAAGCACAATCTGTGATTACCTATTGCTAGTGGGATCATGAATTTTTTTCCATTGGCTATATAGGCTATTTTTTTCCTTAATAAGCATTATGGAATAAATGGGGAGCATTGAAAAACCTATTTTCCTCATTTTTGTCTTAATTTAGAGATAACCATAGCTACTCAAGGCCACTGCTCATTAGCTATCTAGAACTATCTAGGCAGTCAATTTATTCTATACAAAAACCTTGATTTTCCCCCCGATATTCCATTTTTATGAAATAGTGATGATGGCAAGGCTGAAATTAGTGAGTCATTCAATATTGTACGTTTGAATTATTAAACTCTTGTATTAGTTACTCACAATGATACTAAAAAGAGTAGGTCTTCCAATGTGAAAAAAATATATTGGATTCTCGTGGCATAATATGCAGAAATCTCTCAAATTATTTAATGGTTTGTTTAAACGTGAATTCCATAATGATAAACGTAACTCCATGTAGGACAACATTTTTGGAGCCTGGATATTATCAGAATTAGAGCATAGTATATGTCCAGTAATAGACAAAGGCAAGAGTAAACTGTTTTATTATTTTAAAAACCAGATAGATTAATTTGATTCTGTCATAACATTAGCCCCTGAGGTTGTGAACTATGAGATGATATAAAATTATAGTTGCTATCTAATGTCCAGTAGCTCAATTTGTCTGTGATGAATGAAAAATGAATGATATATGTGCCAGAGCAAAAAGGAATTATCAAATTTGATAAAAGCCAGGCAGAAATCATGTGATGCATTTGTTCTACTCTGCTTTACTTTTTCTATTTTTTATTTCATTTTCATGGAAACTTTTCATCCCTTCTGCATGGTTTTGACATATTCATGTGACTGAATGCCAAAGGGTTTGGAATATTGTCCAATGATAATCTTGTCTTTAGGGAAAGTGAGTAGGTTTGATGCTGTTTTGGTATATATTAATAGAAGAGCTGAAAATCCATCAATCCACCAATAAGTACTTATAACGTCTACTATATGTATACGTCAATATATGGAAATTTACATTTGCACTTTGTACAAGACAAGGTTTATTGATTAACCCAAAAGGCATACACAATTATCTTCCTTATCCATCTCCCACTATACAATAGGAAAGGGTGAAATACTGACTTTTTCATCCTCTTTTGTATGACCCACTTCTGGACAATGACATTTTCTAGGAGTTTCTGGAAAATCTCTTTTTCTTGGTTATATGTACTCTCCATCTGTGCTTGGAAATAGCATGACGTCTGGGTCTGTGGAAGCCACCTTGAAACCTCATGTAAAGGGGCCTATGTGAAGAATAAAATCATGAGGCAATGAATAGTAGAGAGGGAGCATAGTGAGAATCTAAACACTTGAAAGCATTGAACCATTGATAGTATTGTCTACCCCCAGACATTTTTATGTGAGAACAGTAAACTCTTATCTCTTAAGCCACGATCCATCAGTTTCTATTACTTATATCTAAACACTGTCTGAATTGGTAACCTTCCTTAACATTCATTTATTCAATAAATATTTGAGCATCTACCAGGAGCAAGGCATTTTGCTTGTCCTTGCTTTGTGATTGATTATTAACAGATGTTAGTCCTCATTTTCATTTCAGGAGTATTTAAGAGGGTGTGTGTTAACATGAAAATTGTCACTAAGAAAATCAGGACACCAAAAGATTCTGTTATAGCACATAACACAGAAAAATATAGCACATAAGTTGAAACCTGGGAACTGACGGTACCCAGCTAGGCAGAGAGGGAGGGGGTAAGCATTCCTGGCAGAGGTCAGTGTATGCTCAAGCATAAAAGTCCACAATAGGAAGGAGCTTACCAAATTTTCAGAATTGAAAACAAACAAACAAAAAAAACAACACCCAGGAATGTTGCTAAATAAACACAGATATTATAGTTTATTTAGATCACAGGGCAACATTCATTAAGTAATAAGAAACAATTCAAATGAATGTATTCTTAATATAAATAACATAGAAAGTTAGATGAAAATCTTGGTCCTAAGTGCTATCCTAGATGGATGTAAATATATGTCTGTATCGTGCTGCCTTAATAAGAATCTCTTGAAATGAGAGAAAAAAGGAAAAATTAAATACATTCATAAAAGCAGGGCTAATAGGAGACAATATGATATGATAATAGGATATTACAATATAGGTGTTATAATCCTATGTACCTAGCTCTAATGGATATTAAAATTGTAGTTTACCTTTAGTATCTTAATTAATTTAATAAATTCCCTCTTGAGACTTCATTCCAACAAATTGGAGATGTGGAGAAGTGGGTTCAACCTGCCAGTTAATACTGTCTTGAATGTAACGTGAACATAGAAGGCTGCACTAATCTTAAATACACAACTCAGAAGATTATAGCAAAGCAAATATACTCATGTAATTGTAGCCCAGGTAAAAAAATAATAATAATAATCACAACATCCTAGAAGTATCCCTTAAGCAACCTTCTAGTAATTAACCCCACGCTTTCATTTCCATACTTATCTATTTTTGAACTTGAAGGAAAGCATACAATATGCAACTATTTTTTGCATCTGAAAGTTTTTATTTTTGTGGTTTTATATAGTAGTAGCTTATTCATTTTCATTGCTATGTAATATTCTAGAGATTGAAAATAAAGCAATTTATAATGAAATGATGTAGTAATGTAGTGATATAAAAGTAAAAAAGAAAGTAAAACAATTTATTTGTCCATCCTTCTATTGAATATCATTTCATTTCCACTAATATATTTTAATCATTTTCAGTTATCAGCTATTACAAACAATGCTATTATTAATAATACTGTACATATGTATGTTACTGGGTTAGTGTGCTTGGATTGTTGAGTTATGATTCCTGAATAGCTTTAACTTAGCCTAAACTACCGAATTATTTCCTGAGGTATCTTTAACAACTTACTTTCCTACCAGGAAGATTTGAGACTCTGGTTAATCCATATCTTTGTCAATATTAGTATTTTTGATCTTTTTCACTTTTGCCATCCTGAGATGTGCTTAGTAGGATCTCAATGTGGTTTTAATTTGCATTTAAGCAACTGAAGTTGAGCAGCTTTTCATTTGACTATTGTCCATTTGGATATATTCTTGTGTGAGGCTCCTGTTAAAATATTTTGCCCATCTTCCTATGGGATTGTCTTCTTATGAATGCATAGCTTTTTCTTTTGAATATTCTGGATGTTAGTGTATATTTGGTTATATATTATAAATGTTTTTTCCGCCCAATTTTTCTCTAAAAATTTTTTAACTATTCTTGGAATTTTGCTCTCCATTTAAATATTATATAAGTTTATTGTTTTATATAGTAGCAGAGAGCAATCAACCAAACAGCAACAATAAAGTCTTGCTGGGATTTATACATTGAGTACAAATCAATTTGGAAATAATTGACATTTTTTACATTATTAAATTTTCCAAATTATGAGCTATATTGTTTTGTTTATTTAGGTATTTTTAAATTTCTCTCAATAAAGTTTTATAATTGTCTGTGTAGTGATTTAGAATATTTTATTTAGCTATAGGTATGAAATGTTTAATGCTACTCTAAGGTATTAAGATTTAAATTTCTTATTCTAATTACGTGATTACAGTACATTGTTACAGTTATTGTCTTGGCGAAAAACCAAATACAGAAATCTCACAGTCTAAATAGGAGGCAAGCAAAATGTGGTTTGATTTTGAGCATTTGATGACTCAAACTTGATCTAGATGCTTGGAATATTCTCCTTTTAAAGAAAGTTGTTGACTTAAGATGATAGCATCTATGGATTGAATCACACATTTTGGTTTTGTAGAACTATTTGTATTATCATGAGATTACAAATGTCACTTAGTGGTTTTCAGTTTTAAAATCAAGAAGAGAAGGCAAAAGTCATAGTTGCCCACAAAAACGCAAATACAAACCTTGACAATATAAAAAAAGAAAACCTATTTAAAAGATAGATTTTGAGAAAGAGAGAGAATAGGAAAAGAGATGGAAGAAATAATAATATTGCCACTTTCTTTACTGTACATAGTAGGGAGGGGTGTCTAAAATGTTGGATTAAGAAGTAGAGGTTTTAGTAATTGGCTAAAATTATTGTATTATTATATAGTATATCATATATAGTATATACAGAGGATGCCAAAAATGTATACACATTTTAAGAAAGTAAAAAACTGTATTAAAATTGTAATACTTAATATACTCGTATACCGAAAACAAAAGATGAGTACAAGTCATGTTTGACTTCTGCAATTACAAGAGGTGCTCAAAATGATTACCATCAGTGTAATTTTAATACAGTTTTTTTCCTTTCTTAAAATATGTACACTTTTTTTGGCACCCTTGGTATATTACAAATTATATATATGTAAAATTTGAGAAGAGTTGAAAGAGAAGGAACTAGTGTATAGGACAGATTTTCCATCATTTATAGCATGGTTTTAATAGATATCATTTATTTGTAAGTCACAAGCTCCACATAAATAAACATATTATAAAAGTAAAAGTAAGACCCAAAACACCAAGACAAAAGTAGTCCAAAGTTGTATCTCTCAAGTATGGGAATGGAGGGGACTTGGAATATGGGATATAATTTTATAACTTGGTGTACCTATATGATAGAAAATTGTATTAGCACTTAAATACAGTTCATTCTACTGGTTGAAAAGTAAATTTTTAAAATGGTTATAAATGAGAAAAATATTACAGACAGAAGTATGTGTAAAAACTAGGTTCAAAAGATTATTATTTGCAATAATTGCTTTTGACAACAGAAAACAACACTTATGTGCAAGGTGATATTTTCAGTGAAAGAAGATCTATTTGAAATACAATTATCCTCTTCTCATTAGTTCTGCCTCTCAATTAACTTATAATTTTGTGTTCTAGAAAAAGTAGTGAAGTTGAAAGAGAGAAGCTATGTGTTAGTTCTTTTCACTTCACTTTCTCCTTTTGGCACAGTAAGTAGCCTAGCCAAAAACAGAAAAATCAACTTTCATGAAACATAAAAATCAGAATTTGGCATAATAGTTAAAAGAAAAAGAAAACATTCTTTGTTTAGACTTATAAAGGTGAATTCTGTTTTTATCCAAATCCTCTGTTTTCTGAAATTTTCCATTTATCCAAATATAGCTTAAGTGTTTAGTTTAGAGAAGCATCTGCCTTATACAATATGTTATGATTTTTTAAGACTTTATTTTTTAAGAGTTTTAGATTTACAATAAAATTGAGAGAAATGTACAGAGATTTTCCATATACTCCCTGCTCCCACACCCCCATTATTCACATCACTCACCAGAATTGTGTATCTGTTACCAAAGATGAACCTAAATTGACACATCATAATCACCCAAAGTCCATAGTTTGCCTTGGGGTTCACTCTTGGTGTTATACATTCTATGGGTATGTACAAATGTATAATGACATATATCCATCATTATAATATCATACAGAGTATTTTTACTGCCCTAAAATCTCCTGTGCTTTTCCTATTCATATCTTTCTCCCCCCAGCGACCACTGGCAACTATTGATTTTTTAATTGTATCCATAGATTTGCCTTTTCCAGAATGTTATGTACTTGGAATGATATGATATGAAACCTTTTCAGATTGGCTTCTTTCACTAATGTATTTAAGTTTCCTCCCATGACTTTTCATGGCTTGATAGCTTATTTCTTTTTAGTGCTGAATAATATTCCATTGTCTGGATATACCATAGTTTATTGATCCATTTACCTATTGAAGGATATCTTAGTTACTTTCAACTTTTGGCAATTATGAAAAAAGTTTCTATAAACATCTTTTATGTGGGCAGAAGTTTTCAACTCCATTGGGTAAATACCAAGGAGTGTGATTCCTGGGTTGTATGGCAGGAGAATGTTTAGTTTTGTAAGAAAATGCCAAACTCTTTTCCAAAGTGGGTCTACCATTTTGCTTTCCCACCAGTAATGTATGAGGGTTCTTGTTGCCATCTTTTTTGTTGTTGGTGTTCTGGATTTTGGCCATTCTAATAGGTATGTAATGGTACCTCACTGTTGTTTTTATTTGTATTTCTCTGATGATATATGGTATGCAACATCTTTTCATGTGCATATTTGCCTCTGTATATTGTTTTTGTTGGCACATTTTTAAATTGGGTTGTTTGTTTTCTTATTGTTGACTTATAAGTGTTTTTTGAGTGTTTTGGATAATCATCCTTTTATGAGATGAATTTTTGTGTGAATACTTTCCTCCAGTCTGTGGCTTGTCTTCTATTTTCATGATATTGTCTTTCAGTGAGTGGAAGATTTTAATTTTAATAAAGTCTAGCTATCCACTATTTCTTTCATAGGTTGTGTCTTCAGTGTTGTATCTAAAACAACATCACCATACCCAACATCATCCAGGTTTTCTCCTAGAAGTTTTACAGTTTTGTTTTACATTTAGATCTATGATCCATTTTAAGTTAATTGTTTTGAAGGTTGTAAGGCTTGTGTCTATATTCTTTTTTTTTCTTTCATGTGGATGTGTAGCTTTCCCAGTACCATTTCTTGAAGGCTATATTTGCTCCATTGTATTACCTTTGTTCCTTTGTCAAAGATAAGCTGACTGTGTTTCTGGGTTCCTATTTCTGGGCTCTCACTAATGTTCCATTTGATGTCTTACCCATTCCACATCTAGGTATTTACCCAAGAGAACTGGGAAGTTATATTCACACACACAAAAAAACCCTTTATGCAATTGTTAATAACACCTTTATTCATAATGTCAAAAAGTGGGAAAATTCTAAATAACCTTCAACTTAGAATGGATAAAGAGACTGTAGTTCATCTACACAGCAGAATACCACTCAGCAATAAAAAGGAACATATCAACACATGCTATAACATCAATGAAATTAAATACAAAGGGTGCCAGAAAATGTATACACATTTTAAGAAAGGAAAATACTATTAAAATTACACTGATGGTAACTTTGAGCACCTCTTGTTATTGCAGAAGTCAAATGGGACTTGTGTTCATCTTTTGTTATCAGTATATATTGAGTACTACAATTTTAATACAGTTTTTTCCTTGCTTAAAATGTGTATACATTTTTTTTTGGCACCCTAGATATATTATGCTAAGTGAAAGAACACAGACTCAAAAGGCTACATATTCTATGATTTCATTTATTGAACATTCCAGAAAATTCTAAAGCAATGGTATAAAAAACAGATCAGTAGATGATCAATATTGGGGTAATGAAAGGGGTTGCTTACATAGACACAAATGAGGAAATTTAAGGAGATGATGCCACGCTACTGTATTGTTGATTGTGGTGAAGTCTACCTAACTATATGTATTTGTTTAAATTCAGAGACTTCTACAAAAGCAGAGTGAATTTTTCTGTATGGCTACTTAAATTGAACAAACTACAAGAAAGAACCAAAAATAAAAAAAGGACAAAATTAAAGAATTTTATTAGTCACAATCATTTTAAGTATGATTATATAAGCATAGTAGCATTTAGCAAATATAGCAACAAGAAATATGCTTTCTTGTTTCTACCTGAATTTGGCAGATCACATATTAACTATTGTGTTATATTTCAAATCCCAAATAAAGTTGTTTATTATAGTAGCAAAATTTACATTGGCTTATATTTTCCCAGTAGTGCTTGTGATAAAACATTTTTCTCTTGTGGCACATTTAATAGTAGTGTTAGTGATGTTTGCTGGTTAACATGAAATAGTTCTTTTTTGCCATATTAAATAAATCTCACAGTATCTCTACTTTGCTAAAAACTGTTTTGTTTTTTTAAAATTTATTTTTAATTATGTTGTATTCCTTTTAAATCTATTCAGGTAAACTGATCATTTTTCTACTCTGACAAGATGTTATGATAAATTACATTTGTTCATATCATGATGCTGAATATTCTTTGCAGTCGTTATTTATTACTGATATTATTTGCCAAAATTTTATTTAGACATTTTGCCACAATACTCAAATGAGCTAATTTAACTCTGTAAACAGAAATAGTAGACTTACTTCTTTCTATGTGTTCCAGAAGAGTTTATATATTACAGAAAATAAGAATCTCCTTGTGGTTTAAAATAAGTGTTTTTTGTTTGTTTGTTTTTGTATTTTTTAGTAAAACAGCTGAGGTGGATATCTTTGTGAGGTGTGTAGATTTTTGCAACTGTCTCAGTAACTTTATATTTTCTTTCTCATTTAAGTCTACTTATGCTATTTTAATATTTCTAAATTTGGCTGTTATAAAATTGTATGTATAATCTATTCACCTTTAGTTATTTTGCACATAATAAAATTAAATGGAAAGTAATAATTTTTCCTGGAGAACAGGTTTGGCCACATCCTAAAAGTTATGATTACAATCATTTCATTATTTTATGAATTGTTCATTGTTGTAAACTTCTTTTACTTTGTAGTTTAGGATACGACAATTTTTAATGTTGCATAAACTTCAAGAGTGAGATATAAACTGTTTATATCTTGTGTTCATTCAAGTTTACAAACTATATTTTAATCTCTTAGTGTATGTATATACCTTAACCATTAATTTTTTACATTTATTTTTCAATTATAGTAGAAATGCAATACTATATTAGCTTCAGGTGTACAATATAGTGATTAGACATTTATATCTGTTGCAAAGTGATCCCCCCAATAAGCCTAGTACCCGTCGGCACCATGCATAGCTATTACAGTATATTGACCATATTCCCTATGCTATAGTTTATATTCCTGTGACTATTTTGATAACTGGCAATTTGTACTTATTTTTTTCTTTAATGTTCTATATATGCATATACATAACCTTTACATTTGCCTAGTAATTCTTTGTTTGTCTTACAATCATTAAATCATGGGTTATTTTATTTAACATAATACATACACTTGATTAAAAAATCAAGTAAGGGGCTTCTGTTTCATTGTGGTTCACTAAACACATCCTTTTATCTTCTCTTCCCTGGGAAGGTAAGAAAGAGTTAAAGCAGCTGGTGATGATTCATTGACTCTCTTTACTGGGCGTGGGGTTGGAGTGGTGATCTCAAGGGGAAATAAGACAGGTGACTCAGTCTACTCTCCTTGTCAGTGAGGTCTCCAAGTAACTAAATTAATGATATGTTTTAGGAGGCAGCCATCTTCTCTACAGAATGCCCTCTGCAGGGTGTCTCTGGCAAAAATTACTGTCTATAGTAAACAGAATTTGTGAGGCATGGTACTCTTAAGAATGTCACATCATCTACATAATTTATGGGGTGTAAAGTGGAGATATTTCATAACTTAAATGCTCTCTAGATGTAAAGAACCCTGTAAAACCTTATGTGTTATTCTTAATTTATATATACAAAATATTTCAAAACTAAGTTACATAGCTCAATGTTTTAAAATAGTTTTTTAAATGTGCTACTATTAAATTTTAAATATTAATGGACATGACATTTCAAAAAACTTGAAAACACAAAAAATAGGGTTAAATAGGACAAAATTATAAACATCAGAAGATGAAGAAACAAAATATAGGAAACTGAAAAAATTTTTTAACATAATCGTGAATATTCTTTAATTGGCATCCTTGGAGAGTCAAAGTAGATGAACAGTGTGATATTATGATTTATACTAAGAAATATATATTTGTTCCTCCTGGGTACTGAGACAGAGTTCCCATACCATTGGAATTTCCTGTGATAGAGTGAGCAATAAAGGTGTTTTTTGTGATGTTAAGGAGTTGACTTTTAGAAAGCAATTAAGGAGGGCTGGTTGCCAGTGGAGCCAACCATATGATTGGAGGGTTAAAACTTTCAGTCCTCCCCCAACCCACCTCTAAAGAAGGAGAGAGTCTGGAGATTGAGTTCAAGCACAACAGGCCAATGATTTAGTAAATCATGCTTGTGTAATGAAGCCTCCATAGAACCCCAACAAGAGGGTTTGGAGAGCTTCTGGGATGGTTAACAGGTAGAGATTATGGTAAAGTGGTGTGCTCAGAGAGAGCATGGAAGCTCTGTGCCTTTTCCCCTGTGCATCTCTTCCATCTGGCTGTTCTTGAGTTCTATCCTTTTAAAATAAACTGGTCATCTAGTAAGTAAAATGTTTCTCTGATTTCTGTGAATTGCCCTAGCAAATTAATCAAATCCAGGAAGGGGTTGTGGGAATATCGGATTTATAGCTAGTTAGACACAAGTGCAGGTGACAACCTGGACTTGCAATTTGGCATCTGAAGTTGAGGGGGGAAGTTTTGTAGGGCTGAGACCTTAACCTCTGCGATTTGATCCTGTCTCCAGGTAGATAGTGTCAGAATTGAGTTGATATCTTTAGATGTATAATAGTAGAATTGAGTTGAATTGTAGGACATCCAGATGGTGCTGGAGAATTGGTTGTTGGTGTGTGGAACTGCCGCCTCCCACCCCACATTAGAATTGGTGACAGAATTGTTAAACAATAAAAGAACAAAGAAGATCTCTTGGAAATTAAAATATGATTGTAAAATAAATTTTTAATAGAATGTTCAGAAGATAAAGTTGAAGATGAAAATTTTTTATACAGTACAGCAAAAGAAAGGGCAAGAAATGTGAGAGAAAAAGAGATGAATTTGAAATCAATCCAGGAGGTCTATCTAACTTTACAGTAATGAGCTGCAGAAAGAACTGAATAGAGAGACAGTGAGGAGGGAAATTACAAATGTTAAAATACAAGAAATTTCCTAGAACTTAAGGACATAATAAGATTAAAAAGATACCACTGTTTATAGCCTAATGAGCAAAGAAGACAAACAGCTGGACACATCATTATGAACATTGGAAATAAAGGAAATAAAGGAAAACAATCTAAAAGAAAGAAAAAAAAAATTGAAAGAAGTGAGGGATAAATATAAAGCAGTTTGCCACAGAGACTAGAATCAGACAGGGGTTATTATTTTCTTACCAGCAGCACAATGTGCAGTAAAAGAACTGGAATCAAGCCTTCAAGTCTTAAGAAAAAGTTATTTCTACATTCAATTCCATACTTGGCCAATAAACTGTAAAGACATTCAGGCAGGCAAGAATTGAGTAAAAATACCTTTTAAGTACTTCATAGGAAATTTCTTAAGCCTGTGCTCTTGTAAAACAAAGGGGGAAAGTAAGAAAGAAGATGATTTGATTTAAGAAACATGGCACCTACCCTGGAGAGCAATGAAGAATGATAGCCTACAGTGGACCTGGAGAACACTCAGCTCTTTGTGTTTAGACCCTGTCAGACAGAAATCAAGCAGGGAGCAAATGTGTGTGGTACTGCCAAACCACATTCCATGACACCAGACATGCAGGTGAAACAACGAGTATGATTCTTTGGTTGCTTTTACTGCTCCAAGTTCTGTATATAGTTGAGATGCCTGTTTTTTGCATATCTATCCACCTCACTACCTCATATCCTGTCATTCCCACAACCGCGAAGGGATCTTATTGGGGATTTTGCCCAAGAAACTCTTTTACTTCCTTTACTTTTATAGTCTTTATTTCCCACAATCTGGTCCCATAAAGTTTCTTACAGAAAATGCTCAACTTTGTGATGCCATCCTTTCCTGATTTCTGATGTTTCCCTCCCCCATTTCCTTACTAAATTTCATTAAAAAAAACTGAGAGGAAGTATATTCAAGCAAATAAACTCAAATCATCAACTTAAATAAGAAAACTCGTGTTGGGGAGATATTCAAAATGATAAAGTTAATTTATCAATGTGTGCTTTGGTTGTTAATTTTCTTGAGCTCTTTTACTCATGGGGTAGTTCTCTTGTCATAACAATAAACATTACAAAAAAAATGTTCATCTGTCCTTATGGTGACCTCAGTACTTTGGACAGAATATGTTAATTGGTAGCTTTGCACAGTGGTGCTGAAAAATACCCTCAGCCCATTCTCATTCAGTGAAGCCAATGAGTTCACTGGAGCCATATTGTATATGTCATTTTTGTTTAAAATTTGTTGTTGCTGTTGTTCTGGAACAAAGTTCTCCATTCTCTTAGTTGGTGACTATTATTATTATTGCTATTATTTATTTATTTATTTATTTTTGCTACAAGTCTGACACGTAAAATACAGTTTTTATTTTTAAAGGAAATCCGATAGTACCAGATGGCAAGAACCAAAATCTAAGGAAAAAAACTAGTTTTGAAATTAAGCACACATTCTAGTATAATGAACCATGTAATTAATCTAAGAACAAAATGATAAAGTCCTTAATTGTACATATATTCAACTGGTTCTTTGTCGATTTGGTTACTAACTCAACTGTTTCATTTAATACTCTGAGTTAATGAGGGATCTCACATTCTAACAAAATGAACATTACAGAATTTTTGCATTAAGCCTAAGGTTCTCATAAGCCTGAATAGCAAGTACAAGTAGTGATTAGAGAAGTGTGTATGTGCATGTACAAATGTGTGTACATATATTCACATATGTGCATATATATGATGGTTATTTGTATATTTATATAAAAGTCTGTTACATAATGGTTACAGAAATACTAAGTAAGGGTAAAAATTGACACTTTAATTCTGTCCTCAGAGTGACAAAGGACCACTTATATAATTGAGTGGAATACAAAACAGCTAAGAAACTGCCGGAGTACATTAGAACTATTAGAGAAATACTGAAAGACTGCTTTAAAAAGGGGTCTTAACAGTAGAGTTTTCATAGGTGATGGCTATGGTTAAGGTATTCTTTACAGAAAGTATGACAAGAGCAAAGTTATAATGACATCTTCAAAGTATAGTGAATATAATAACTTGCCTAGGTTTATTGAACAATGTGATATAAGGCTAGAAGGTTCACCGTAAACCAGGGTCAGTTTTATTCATATTAAACGTGAAATGATCAGGCAGTCATCTGAAAGTATCTGAAAGATTTTTTAGCGGAAGAAGGTCACAATCTAAGTAATGCTTGAGGTGCCAGTGTGCCAGAGTAGGTGAGAGAATGGTGCTAGGCGAGTCATGGCAATATTACAATAGTCTTGATGACTACAATGAAAGTTCAAATTTGAAATATGTTGGCAACTAGGAATAAGGAGAAAGGATGTTTGGGAGAGATTGAAAAAGAAAAACTGAAAAACAGGATATATTTGTCGTGGGACATGAAGAAAAGGCTCTGCGTTGTCACTAAGCTTTTACACTTGGTGAAGGGGAGGGAGAGTGGCTGATTATTAAGTGAATGTAGACACCAGAAATAGAACCTGGATTTGATCAGGATGGAAAAGGGAAAAGGAAGAGAGGCATGATGAATTGGAAAACTAAATTATTATATGCCATAAGTTCAGAAAGATTTTGTTCAAAATTATCATTTGCTCTTCTATACTGATTTCCTGAATAGAAAAGTTGTGCAAAATTACCATTGTTTCCAATCATCCAAATATCAATGAAAATGCTTATATGTGAGGAGTGAATCAGAGTGGAATGATATTGACAGCTGTCTCTGTAATCTATTATTATTTGACTATGTTTTACAACTTCATTAGTTCAATTGAATAGATATTTTGATATAGTTATTTAATGGTTCGGCTGAATACATAGCAATTTGCATAAATTACACAAAATACACTTATGTGACAGTGTACTGGAAATAGTAGAATAGAGTCATTGTTAATTTATTTGTATCAGTGCCAAAAAAATATATTCCTGTGTCTTGAGTCGTGAAAGAATCACTTTGGCTTAAAATAGTGTTGTTTATTTTTCTTTTCTCTTTGGGATAACTATGTTCTTAAATACCCAGAAGATAACAAGGGGAATTCTGAATTTGTTTCAAAGGATGAATCTGGTCTGTTAACATCACATAAGTAGATTGCTCTTCCACTTTGCCAAAGGGAAAGTTATGGCACATAGATAGATGAGTGTATCACTGTCCATCTCTGTCACCTCAAATACATTCATGGGAAGTAACAGGAAGTTAATAAGCACAAGAGCAAAATGGTGAGAAATAGTTTCCTCTGTGATAGAAATGTTATTGGAATGATGTCCTACAATTTGTGCTAATAGAGTTCTATAAATTACATATGCAGTATATAGAGAGTATATATGAGTATAAGTGAAATCATATGATATTTGTCCTTCTCTGCCTTATTATATTACTGAAAACCACAAAAATAAATAATAACAAATATTGTTAAATAAGAGTATTACTATCAAACTATGAAATGAGTGAGTAAAAAGGATGAAGAAGTATAAATGTAATGTATAAAGCTGATTCATAAAGAAACAGAGGTCTGAAATACTGTTTAGAGTTAGGACAGCAGTCTTCAGTAGAATCTAACACAGATAGGGTTAAAAGAATGTCTTTCTAGGAGTGGGACTGGGGTCAGTGAGAAAAGCAGTTGCTTTTCTCACTCTAAGCTATTCTTCACTACTTGGTCTATGACCATATACAATGTATTATTTTGTTTAAAAAATTAAAAATGTAATAACTAGAAAAAGCAGTGGATTTTGAGATTCTCCAAATGTCTATTCTTTTTTTATTATTAAATTTATTGGGGGCGACACTTGTTAATAAAACTATATAGGTTTCAAGTGTACAATTCTATAATACCTCATCTGTATATTACACTGGGTGTTCATCACCCCAAATCAAATCTCCTTGGTCACAATATATTTGATCCTCTTTACCCTTTTCTACTTCCTATACCACTCTTTCCCTCTGGTAACCACTATACTGTTGTCTGTGTCTATGAATTTTTGTTTGTGTTATTTGTTTGTTGCTTTCAGTTTTATATCCCACATATGAGTGAAATCATATGGTTCTTGACTTTTTCTGTTTGACTTATTTCACTTAGCATGATGTTCTCAAGATCCATCCATGTTCTTTTATTTTCATAAAAATATACCAATGGATGAATTATAAAGTATTAACTTTTAAATGTGTTTCCTGATTGTTTTAAAAATATATTTCACAATTTTAATTATACTCCTATCAAAACAACACTACAATCATGACTAAAAAAGGCATAACATGTTGGATGTGGTATAGAAGAATTGAGCACTCTTCAATGGGTATGAAAAAATATTTCTGTCACAGGCACTTTCTTTCCAAGCCTCTTTCTCTTCTTATAAGAGCCCCTAATAAGAATGAGTTCCTCCCAATCAGTAATAAAATAGAAATGACACAGCATAACTTTCAGTCTTCCACATAAGCTTAGTATGGCTCATCACATTTGAATCAAAAGATTCTGATTTCTGAAGTTTATTGTTGCATTGTTGATGATGTTGCAATCTTCAAGCCAAATTAATAATCACTACAGACCAGCATGTGTGCTTTCTATATGTGACACATATACTTAGATAGTTATGATAAAAATCAGCTTATGAAGTAGTACAAGAGGAAGTCCAGTTTAACATAATTTGTCTGCCTGGCAACCATACCTACAATTCTCTTCATAGCCAATGGACTTTGTCCATCCAATTTTTAATGAGTTCCTTCTGAGTATTATATATTGGCAAGAAATAACCCTCAAAGGAAACATATAAGTTATTAATATTATTAAGAATAATTTTAAGAATAACAGAAATGAGTTAATATAAAAGAACAGTGTGTGAATGATAAAGGTTTATGTAAATATGAGATAATAATGATGAAAATAATAAAGAACTGAATTGTAGTTTAGGACACATAGGGAAACCCCATCTTCTTCCATCAACAGTTCAATTTTGATTTTGAAAATGTGTTTCTTTTCTACTCATAGTTCCTAGGATTCCCAAGAAACAGACTCCATACCCAGCCTCTGTGGGAACATGTGTCTCGGGCACTGTGTCACGTTGCTCTGGCAGCAATGATTGTTTCAAGGATGGGCACCTGACCCATCAGAGGTTATGAATCTGAATTTATGGATGATTTCTGGTGCTATGGGAAGCAGACTTTCTCCTTTGCCTTCTTGAATATAGGAGTATATCCACTTTACAATCATAAATGATGAATCTCTCTGAAAATGAAGCCAATGGAAGGATGGGGATAGGAGCTCATTAAAAGATGCACAAAACCAAGTCCTATTGCCATTATTTCATCTCTGACTAAATTAGGCAAAACCTAAAATCAACCTTAACTTTGGAGTTTTCCACATGTACATGAACTAATAAATTTCAAAAGCCTAATTTTAAAAACTGAAGTTTAGGTTGGATTGTTAGTCAGTAGCAAACAAGAAGTCCTAATTGATTTGGGAATGGGCTCTCTATTTGAGTGTTTAGGCATAAGAGCAAAAGTCTGGGTCAGGTATTTCCAGACAATGAGACTAATTATCATATTTCCCCCTATTGCTTTTCCTAGGAATTAGAGTAGCAGAAAATGCTGTGCAGATGGTGTCTGATGATGACACTGAGGCTGCCAGAGCAGTGCGACAGAGTGGAAAGAACACTGAAACTTCAGGAGGAGACAGTGAAGGCAGGAGGGGTTGGTGAAGAGATGCTGGGGTCAGAGAGATGGCTTGAATCATAGCTTTCGCATTTAGTAGCTGTGCAATATCAAGCAAGTTATTCTCCACTGTTAAGCTCTAGTTTCCTTGCTTATAAAAGAAAGACAGGGTAAAACAATAGTAGCTGCATAAGTCCATTAATTAATGCAAAAATTAATGCAAATCTCTTAGTACAATGCCTTACTATTATTGTAGTAAGATTTTAAATTGTAATACTTATTATTGTCATTTCACAACCCTAACATGAATCTAAACTTTGTCATTTACTGCATGTTAACCGTTAAGTCTATTTAGTTTCTTCTAAACTCAAGTATTTTAATCAGTCACGTAGGGGTGACAATTGTTGCCATATCTACTTCACCGAATTGTCACCTAATGAGAAAAGGTTGGAGAGTCACTTGGAAGCCATCATAAAACAGGCAGAATTAAGGTGATATGAGCATCTCTAAGATTTGAGACATTCTCCAACAGTCAGTGACACCAAAATATCTTCCTGAACCTCCTAAGGATAATCTGTTCCATTCTATTGAATCAGAGTCTTGCAAGGTTAAAGACCGGGCACATAAAATTTGAAAAAAATCTCCACAGGTATTTCTGAAACTCATGAAAGTCGCACGACTGATGCCTTTGTGCAGTGATTCTGAACCCCGGCTGCTCGCTGGAATTACCTGGGGAGCTTTACAAACTATGAATGCCTAGAATCTAGCCCAGAGCAATTTAATCAGAATCTTTGGCAACAGAGCTCAGAGAATCAGTAGTTATAAAAGTTCAGTAGGTGATTCTAATGTACGTCCATGTTTGAGAACTGTTGTATTTGGGAAAAGGGAATGTAAATACATTTACTGAGATAACCCTATGCACCAAATATGGCACTAGACATTTTGTATATATTTTCTTATGTAGGCTTCATTTTAAATTAACCATATAAAATAGGTGTTAATTTTACATTCTGCAGTTAGTTAAGAATTAAGTTCACACAAGTCAGGTGGCGTGCTCAAATAAATAGGAGTTAATACGTGGGAAAGAAGTGGTTTCTTCCTCAGCTCCAAAGCCCATTTTTTTTGTGTTGCTTTTCGACTGTTACCTTAAGTCAGTAAAGGGCATATAATTTATAAAGGTACAATTACTTGTTGCTCTTGACATATATACTTAATTTATGTTTGTTTTCCCTGCTGTACTATCAGATGCCTTTAAAAGCTAAATGGAGATGGTTTGGGAGTTTAAAACTAATCTGTAATCATAAAAACTCAACACATTCCATTGACAGTTGCTATCCCTGTATTGCAAAAAGGAACACAGGTTTTGAAAAAGTCACTGAAAGAAATCTTCAAAACTTAAACCCTTTAGGAATATTGAGAACGATTCTAACAGTTTTAAAATAACTAGATTCTTGTCAGATATTTGACAATGCACATAAAATGGTTACTTCTTGAGAACCAAATTAAGGAATTTAGAAAATGACTGATAAACCACTGTATTACCTTAGGGAAAAGAAAGTAAAATTTTAACTTAATGGTCTCCCAAAGGGAACTCTGTATCCGATGATATTTCAAAAGGCACCATTACTTGAGTGTCTTTAAAAAGTAAGAGAAATTTTTATATAGGTTTAACAATAGATTCCTGCAATTTTTAAACATGAATAAAAAAACCCAGTGGGAATAAGAGTGGGGTAGAGGAGGGAGTCAGTTTTAAAGACCTGAGTAAAAGTTCACACTGTGAGGAGTTGCAGAAAGTTTTATATACATTTTGTCATTATTTTTTAAACCAGTGGGTTCAAACTTCACATTAACATCTGCAATACTAATGGCATGTCTATTAATACTGTCTGCTGACCTCAAAGACTACAGCTGCCAGCTTGAGCTGATACCTATAAGGCAGGAAAATGGAAACCATAGAATTCACACATTAAACTTCTGGGAAGGCAGTTTCCAAAGCAAAGTGTTAGAGGTCAGAGTCATCCCAACTCTCTCCACATGCTGATAACTACTTGTTGGTGTAGGTCAGGGGATATTTTCTGACTCATGGTCAAAACATTTAATGAAAAATGTATCTCTTTCAAAAGGAAACATATTGAGGGGAGAGTGACAAGGAAAAATGCCCAACTATTGGCCTATATTTGAACTGCAGTAAAAAAACACACCACTATATATATATATATATATATATATATATATATATATATATATATATATATATATAGTGGAATAGAGCTTATTTATATAAAGCAATGAAGTATTGCTTGATTTATGGTTTCAGTATTAACAATTAACATATCAGTGCTCATAGTAACACTTGTCAATCATTAGATTATCTTGGTAAGTATTACTAACATATCTATTTAGTCCATAAGAAATAAAGAATGAACATTTTACATATATATATATATATATATATATATATAATTATAATTATATAATTATTTTGTCATGTGTGGCTGCCATGGTGATTTTTAGTTGTAGTTTATTTTTGGCCCAGCAAACAGATTTATTCAAAATTCTTATACTAGCAATGATACGATGTAAATCAGTGGATCTCAAACTTGAGAGTGTATCAGAATCATTTGGAGGCTTGTTACATCATTTCTGGGCTCCACCATTACAATTTCTGATCTACTAGGTTCAGGATGGGGCCAGAGAATTTGCATTCCTAACAAACACCCAGTGAATGCTGGTTTGGCTGGTCCAGGGACGACACTTTGAGTAGCATTGCTATAAATAAGTCACATTGGAAGAAAAGTTAATAATAAAAACAATGGCTCCCATTTGTTGGGCACTTACTCTTTATCTGGCCTGGATCTCATTTAAACTTCACAGGTGAGGAAGCTGAAACCCAGAAGGATTAAGTGAGATCAATATAAGGGGAAAAGACAGGATTTAAACCCAGTTTGTTCAATTCCAAAGCATTGGAATTGTAGCAATTCCCTTTATAATTTCTTTACCTTCTTCTCCCTGACTCATGGACACAGAGGAAAACTAACTTGAAAACTGACAGTGACCATTCTCCAGCCTCTTGCTACCATCCTATGAAGAAAACTGAGTTTTACTTTTTCCTTAAACTCCGGGGGATCTTGAGGATACACCCTAGATATTTTAGTCTTCCTATAATCCATGTGTTCAAAGTATCAGAGATCAGGAAGTTAGTATGAAATACCCCTAAATGAAGCCTTTCAGATCCTGAAATTTGATGGGTGTTGGTACATATTTCTGACAGAAGTATCCAGTCACCACTGGAAGTAGACAGCGATCCACACCAAGGAGCTCTCCCTTCCCATATCTGTTAAAAAAATTGAGTGTGCCCAGATGTTGCCTCATTCTAGGATGAAGAAAGAAACACACACACACACACACACACACACACACACACACACAGTACAAATGAAATGGAATAGAAGAGAATAACTGCCAACTCCCCACATATTTATGTTTATAATATGGTTGACAGTTTGAATCAGTACATAAAGTCTACATTATTTCATAAATAGTTTGGGGATCACTTGGCTAAATATTGAAAAAAAATATTAAGGTAGATCCTTGCTCACATGTCTATCAAGTTACACTGTAGATTAATTACATATTTGAATATTGTTAAATAAAAGATACTATAAGGAAATAAAAATGACTACTTAAACAACTTGAGGACTAGACTAACTTTAAAGCATAATATTACTAATGGAGATAATTATAGAACAATTTGTTAGCTTTTTTCTCTTCAACATAACTTTTAGATCAATAAATAACACCAACAAAATGTATTAAAAATAAATTTGGGAAACTATTAAAAAAATAAGGTACAGGTTGATATCTTTAACACAGAGACCTATGTTTAAAATTAATAAGAAATATGAGAACAAGCCAATAGATATATGGACAGTGTGGACCGACAATTCATGTTATCAACAAAAGTGACAAATGATCAATAAACACATAAAACTGTCCAGTCATCAAATAAATGCGAATTAAACAATGAGAAATTCTATTGAATTACTATCTATTGGCCCACCTTGAAAATGATAAAACCCAGAAAATGAGTATTCTTTTCTACTTATGATAGAAATATAAATTATCACATCTTTTTATATGACAATTTGCAACACATAAATGTTTGAACCTGCATATCTATTTATTTACTAATTCAACTTCTAAGCATTTATTTTAAGTTTTTAATTATTTCCAGGACAAAGATTTAACTACAAGGAAATATATTGATCACTATTTAAAATGGGGAAAATCAGAAATTATTTTATCCCAAATAAGTACATTAATTTGTGTGCATCCATAAAATATTATTTCACATAACTATTACAATATTGTTACAGGAGAGTAATGAATGGGAGCATATTTTTGATAGCTATCTAGCTGAAAAGAAAATGTCAAAAAACAGTATGTACAATATCACTCTATTTGTATACAAGCAAATATGCAGTAGATTCAAGATCTCAGTCTTAGCTCATGAATTAATCATCTAACCTTCCTAAAGTCCCTTAAAGTTGTAGTAAAGATGTAAAAGGCCTACATCAACAATCAACAATGTTACATACATTAGTGAAAGAAGGAAAGCAGATAGAAGACTCTGATGAAGCACAGTGTCAAAACATGAAACATGTCATATACCTGGACTGGGCTATTGTGGAGGAGAGATTAAAAGGTTTACAATGGAAAGCCCAGAACTAGGAGGAGGGGTAGAAAAAAGATTTGGAATAAAAAAATCAGACTCACCGTGGAGGTGATAGAAGGTCTACGTGTAGTACAAGCAATCCTCCACTTTTCTCCTACCTCCACACACTCAGTGGTCCATAGCTAGGTATTTTTCTCCAAACTACAACTTAGACATTTCCGCTCTAAAAATTGAGTAAATGGAGTAGAGTGTGTTTGGATCCCAGGAGTGAAACCAGCACTTCTGCTGATCTTTAGGAATACCAAGCATAATGTTCCATCTCCAAAATTCACCCTGAAGTGAAGACTTCCTCTAAAGTACTGCCTTGGTCACTTTTCTCTCCTCTCATTCTTAGATACAAATGGGAAAACAACAACAGGAAAAGCAGTAATAATTAGACATTTGGGAAAATCTTGGACATGAAAAAAGAAAAAAATTAAGGGAATTGAGAAGTGAAAATTCTTGTTTATATAAGACAATTCAGAGAACAGAGGAAAACTTTCAAAACTTCTAGCCAGATTAAAAAAAAATAAAAATCAGTAAGATATTTCACCCATCTAACAAATATCAGGATGAATTAAGAAGGAACAATTGAGAAAAAAGAAAGATCTCTAGGGTATAAGTTATATTATAATTATATCATTATATATAATATATAATTTAATAAAACAATTATATATAATTTAATAAAATAAAATTAAAATGTATAATTATTTTATTAAATTATGTATGTCATTATTATAACATATAATGTTATACATAATTATGCTATATGCATATATTCTAGAGTTTTTCTTTCATTAAATTATATATAATTATTTTATTATATTATACAAAGGGTGCCAAAAAATGTATACACATTTTAAGAAAGGAAAAAATATTAAAATTGTAATACTCAATACATACTGATAACAAAAGATGAATGCAAGTCACATTTGACTTCTGCAATTACAAGAGGTGCTCAAAGTGGTTACCATCAGCGTCCAGACGCTTCTGATTAAGGCGAACTACTGCTTGAGCAACGTTGACCGAAGTGTCCACTTCTATACATTTTTTTTGGCATCCATGGTATATCATTATATATAACAAAGGTGTTATATATAATGTTATATATGTTATAGATAATGATATATATAATTATATATATATATATATATATATATATATATATATATCTCCTAGAATCTTTTTGTATTATATATGCAATTCTTTTTTATATATATAATGTATAATGACATATAATTACAGATATATCTACTAGAGATCTTTCTTTTAAAAGGAAAATGACAGAAAGCATAATTCAGTTTTGTTTTCCACCAACTCAGCCCCAAGGCTAATAAGGGATTCTTTCACAGCTGTAATAGAAGTATTAGATTCTCAATATGACTCTTGAGATTAAAATTTGGGGCCCTGAGCTTGACATTTTTAACTCCAAGTGTCCAGTATAGTCAGACCTGCCAACCTGATCCACAGTCATGTGCTTTGTATTTTAACTCTGCAATATCTATAAAGTCTTCTAAAAAAATTGGCCTTTATAAACACTTGATCTCTTAAAGACTTACACTTTATAGACACTTGATTTGATACTGAGGAAGGGGGCATTTAAATGATAGGGAACAAAAATCTAGTCATTAAAATGACTTTCTGCAGTGAATAATAGTTATATAGTGAGGCAGCTCTGTTGATTGATTGCTAAAATCTACTCTCCCTTCTTCAATAGTGATAGAGTTGTGGCTAAACAAGAACTGCTGAGAGCAACCAGAAAATATATTTCCCAGCCTTCCTTGCAACTAGGCATAGCCATGTGCTTCAGTTCTTACTAATGGACTGAATGAGAATGTTATTTGTCACCTTCCGACCTGAGTCTTAAGTCACCTGGTGAGCACTTTGTATCCCCTGCTACAGTTTGTTGTTGATGGTTGATTTTTTTTCTCCTAGTCTTCTTCCATATTTTAGAGTGCCCTTATGTTTTCTGCAACAAGGTGAAACTTATCACCAGACTTCAGTGATATATAAGTTTTTCTCTATTATAACCATTTCAATAGTGAACAATATAGAGAGAAGTATTGAAAAGCATGGACTCAAATCAATATATTTTAACCACAGGTTTACTTTCAGGAATGCATCTAAAGTACCAAATAGAAATATGGCCAATACAAACTGAAAATATTCTAAGAATTCAATGATAAGAGTTATTTATATATGCATAAAACATGACAAGTTAAATTAATTTTATTTTTTAATTTTTCATTGTTTTTATTTATTTATTTACTATTTTTTATTTTTCAATTACAATTGACATACAATATTATATTAGTTACAGGTGTGCACCATAGTGATTAGACATTTATATAACTTATGAAGTGATCACCCAATAAGCCTAGTACCACAGTACTATATATGTAGCATACATCATATATATTTATATATATGTTTGAACGTGATATATATATGTGTCTATACATAATCTGAAGGAAAATGCATAAAATTCATATCCTATAAAAATCAATTGTAGGTGTTTCTTATTTTTTGTGTGTGCTTATCTCAGTTTTCCAAAATGTTTGCAATTAATTTGTAGTTATGTGAACTGAAAAAAAAAATAGTATAGAATTTAGACTTTATTAGCCTATCTGTGGTAATTAAGAAATTTTTTGTGGATCATCAATATTTATAAATTTGCTTCTTCTTCAAAGAGTCTAGTTATAGCAAAGGATAAAATGAAAACCAATTTAAATTAAACTAATTAGCTTAGACTAACAGATTGATTAACATCTTTCTAAAAATTAAAACTCCTCTTAAAGGGATTTCTGTGAGTAATTAAAAAAACAAATTTTAAAAACTCAAAGGTAGGGTTAAAAACAGATATTTTGCAAGGCCAAAGTTAAAATACTGTCAATTTTATTAGACTTAAACTCATAAATTACTAGTATTACTTAAATTACACTTAGATTTTACCTGTTTACTAATCTCCGGACTCTTACAGACACTATTAATTTGTTTTTCTTCTTACACAGTTCATATTGGGAAGTGTAGTCTTGTCTGTCTTAGGCAAACTGAACCTACCAAGTAAAGTTACTAGACCTTGAAGACCAAATAACAATGAAAAATATGCTAAGTGGGTGTAATGATTGAGTCACACACCTTGACTTGTGGAAGGAGTCAATTAAAACACTTAAATACTATAGCAACCAGAATGTAAAAGCCAGATGCAAGTAGACCATGTAATGAAGGACATTTGGCTGAAAAAGGTGAAGATGGTCAGAAAGTAAACAGGAAGCAATTTTGGAAAGATATTTTATTCTACCTATATTTATTTGGGGATATATATATATATATATATATATATATACACACACACACACACACACACACACACACACACACACTTTCTATCTACTTTGAAAATGAAAATGTTCTAGCAAAATTCCCTAGTATGTATGAGGCAGGCAAGCAATGTGTTTCTTAGTACTAAATAATGTCCTGTCACTTCTCTAAGCTGTCACCTGCTCCATCCCAACCCAGATGTCCCTAATGCTCACAGACAACCTCATTTCTCTTAACTGCTCTGTCCTGGATCCACATACAAAGCCAGATTTAAATATTAGCAGCTTCCCTTTTCATAAAGATTTGGTCTGGAAATCATCTTACTCGTAATTCTCTTTGTCTGGTTTTTGACTAATACATGGAACAGGATAGGATTTTGTGATAATTTTATTTGCCTACCTCCTACCTACACTTCTTATATACATAGCCAGTAGGTTTAGCTATTCATGCTGAACAGGTGAATAAAAGACGGATAAAGGTGGATAAAGACGTGCAACTTCCTCACCTGACCCCATCAAATCCTATTTCCATGGACTCTATCTGTCGCCTAAGCTTGTGGATTTGTAATGAATACATGCATGGAATATCTAAAAGCCCATTCTCAGGTATGTGTTTACCCAAACTCTATTCAATTTTCACCTACCGTGTTTCCCCGAAAATAAGACGGAGTTTTATATTAATATTTGCTCCAAAAAACACATTAAGGCTTATGTTCAGAGGACATCATCCTGAGAAATCATGCTAGGGTTTATTTTCTAGTTAGGTCTTATTTTTGGGGACACACAGTAGTAGTGCTTGACGTTCCATGTCAATTCTGGATATATAGCTCAGGCCTTCACTGAACTGATAACTCATTTAGACCAGATGTTTGCTTCTCACCCTTAACCCTTAGCACTCTTAGATACAACCTTGTTCTAAACAGAGACTGGATCCATGAATTCACAGTTATAAGTAAAAATGCTCCTACTACATTTTATTAGGTAAGCCAGACTGCCTAGCCTCTCTTCCATGGAAGACAATAAGATGATTTCCTAATTTCAATTTTCCCTTCCTTATTAATGAATTGGGCATCATTTAATATCAAAAATGATGATTGCATAGAAATCTTCACACAGAATCACATACAGTTCCCTGCCATGAATACCCTCTGGATATCACACATGGCCTAGTTTTGTGACTCTCCGCCTTTCTATTTGCTGATGACTCACCTGTGAATACTGGTCCATTCTCACTTGGCCTCCCATCCATGCTTTGGAAATTACTTTAAAGACAATTTCATGTGATTTTTCTGTTTTAAATACTGCCACTGAGTAGTGGTAGTAATTCACATTCAAAGTTTTCTGACTTGTGTAAGATTCACAGAATAATGAGATCTTTGTCTTTATATACTCCTAAATACCATCCCACTTTTATATGCCACCATCTCCCTTTTAAGTATTCTATATATAATATAAGCTCTTTTTTACCTTGAGCCAAAATATGACTCACTTTTGCCTTAATATTAAATATAAAATACTGGTGGTTGGACGTGGGATGGTTTTAAAGCATGTGAGAACTGTATCCCTGTCCCTTGAATCTGGGTGGGCTCTTTGACAGCTTCAAACGATAGATTATGCAGAAGTGACACTCTGTGATTTTCAAGGCTGATTATAAAAGGCTATGAATTCTGCCCTGTTCACCAGAGCATTCACTCTTGGAGCTGAGAGCTGCCATGTTAGAAGTTTGGCTTCCCTGAGGGCACTATGAGGTCGGACAATGAAGTTTGTGAACTCATCCTAGAAAAAGTGCTACATATCTCATTGCTGAATATCACTATAGTCACCTTTGAAGTACTCCCCTTGGGAAGCTATGCACCAACACCAGTGTCTAGTCCACCCTTGAAAGCAATTTTGGAACTTTTTCTGGAATGGCCATCAGAGCTGTCATCATTTTACGCTTGATGTCCTGAATGTCATCAAAATGTCTTCCTTTCAATATTTCCTTTATTTTTGGGTAAAGAAAGAAGTCATTGGGGACCAGACCAGGTGAGAAGGGAGGATGTTCCAATACAGTTATTTGTTTACTGGCTAAAAACTCCCTCACAGACAGTGCCATGTGAGCTGGCGCATTGTCATCATGCAAGAGCCATGAATTGTTGGCAAAAAGTTCAAGTCGTCTAACTTTTTCACACAGCCTTTTCAGGACTTCCAAACAGTAAACTTGGTTAACTGTCCAGTTGGTACAAATTTGTAATGAATAATCCCTCTGATATCAAAAAAGGTTAGCAACATTGTTGTGACTTGTTCACGAATGTAATTGTCAGACCTCGTATGCTGGAGAGGCTACATAGAGTTGCCATGCTTGAGCCTGCTTTTTGTCATGCCAGCCCAGATATCAGACTTTATATAAGAAAAAGAAAAATCTTTGACTACAAGCATGAACCGACATGTATGCAGATAATTGGAAATCTGTCATTGAAACTTCCTGTTCCATTATTTCATTTCTTCTATGCAGCAACGTGATGAGGAAGGAATTATTATAGATGAAGAAACTGAAGCTCATGGAGATTAAGTGAATGTGGCTGGGATTTAAACACACATGTGTCTTGCTCCCCTATCTCTGACCTCTCCTCTGTGCCACAACACTACAAATAGGATACCAAGAAGACAGCAGTCATGATTATACACACAGACCTGAGTCACTAAATTGAGACCCACTCGAGGTAACTGACTGGTGTGCTCACTGGTATTTGGCTGTCCATCTGGGAAACTGCTAAGAAGATTGAGAACAAAAGTTATTTTCAATCATGGCAACAAAGTGAAACACGTGTTATATAAATAACTCAGAAGGATTTGCTCCAGGAAAATATATTTGGCAAGAAAACTAACTCATCCTAAAAGAATAAGGTACTATTTAATTATGAAAGAATGACTTTGAAAAGAGGTAAGGATAAGAAGTTAATGCAAAAACTACTTAAGTTAGTTTTGTTGGTGATAAGCTGTAGTGTGTGGTGAAGCAGAAATATTACTCAGGCCATGAATACTAGCATAGTCTTAGAAATAAGACATAAAACCATTAAGTGTTAAAAATAATTATCCCTATTTTTCAAACTTGCTTCTTCTTTTGCATCCCTGATACTGATTAATTATATGCCGACTCACATAGTCACCTAGAAAAAAAACACAGACATAAACCTCAATTTCTTCCTCTCCTCTCTTTACTTTTTAAACTAGTTACCAAACCCGTTTGATTCTACTTACTAAAACACTCAGATACAGGGGGTTCCCCCAAAATGTATACACATGACTTGTATTCATTTTTTGTTATCAGTATATATTGAGTATTACAATTTTAATACATTTTTTTCCTTTCTTTTCCAACCTCACTGCCACTGCCTTAAATTGGGCTTGCTTTATGTCTTCTCTCAATGGTCATAATCCCAAATCTTCTTTTTCCAATTTCTCTTTACATCAATCTAGGTTCCAAGTCGACATGATAATTTCTGAACAAAATCCCAATCACTCCTTCTCACATTTATTAAAATGTCACAATGTGGTATTCACCAGCCACGTGCTGATATAAAAGTGAGTAAGACCCAGTTCCCACTTTTAAAAAGCCAAGTCTAGTGGCTATGCAGATGAGTATGTTATTATCACTCACAAGTTAACAATGCAGAGATGTTGTGGAAGAATGACGAGGACCGAGAGACTCAAGCAGCACGCAGAGATCAGGGAGAACACAGCTTTATTACGTCAGCGGGCTCAGTGGGATTGTTCCCAAAGAACTGAGCACTAACTGGGGTTGGGCGCTTTGTTTTATATGTTTAGGCCTCCGGGTTGGGGGGGAAATCTGGCCGGTGTGCTGGGGAGGTCCGTCCCTAGCACATGTGATTGCTCAACATTGTTTTGACAGGGAGGCCTCTAACTATGGTGCCTGCAGGAGATAGCTCTGATAAGGGGATGGAGGGAGACATCTCTGAAAAGTGGATGGAGCTCTTAGGGGGAGCTTGTGGGGGACAGCTCCAATAAGGGGGGATAGAGCTCTTAGCGGGGACCTGCAGGAAAAAAATGTCCCAACAGAGACAAGTATCAGATGACATGGAAATACATAGGAATGGAATAGTATCTATTTTGGGAGGAGTTGCCCCCTGTAAAAATTCTGAATGATTCCCTTACATAAACTTTCATGTACAGAATATAGTCCGGATTTCTTAATATTTGCATTTCTTTTCATAGATAAGTTGTAGCTTATCAGACCTGTATTTTAAGACCTAGTTCAAGTCAATAAAAAACAGTGCTGTTTTTTTTTTTTTTTCTGTAAGTTCTTCTACTGCAGTAACTTAAACTAAAGTCATCAATTCCACTAAAAACAACATCCATATGTATCATTTAATTTTTTAACTTCTTAATTTTGATTGCTAGAGGTGAAGTCTTAGGGCAGTCTCACAATGTCTTAAAGTGACAGCTTAAGATTCACACGTATTCTCCCAAGGTGAACGATCTGAATGAGGTTCCATTTATTATATGTGGCATTTATAGACAAGACCTTTAGTGTCCCCAAGACAAGGGAATGCCTCTATTTTTAAAGGTTATATGCATTCCTTTTCATGCTGCATTTTCCCTTATGTGTTTATTAATCCATTTCACCACTGGGATTGTCCTTCTGATCCTTTTGACAATTTTGTCATAAAATACCGTTGGTCCTTGAACAACATGGGTTTGTACTGCACTGGTACACTTATAGGCAGATTTTTTTTTCAATAAATACTGTAAATGAATTTTCTCTTCCTTGTTATTTTCTTAATAACATTTTCTTTCTCTAGCTTACTTTATTGTAAGAATGCAGTGTATAAAATATATAACAAATGTTAATCATTTATGTTAAAATGTACGTTGTTTATGTTGTCAGTAAGACTTCTGGTCAACAGCAGGCTATTAGAAGTTAAATTTTGGAGGAGTCAAAAGTTGTATGTGGATTTTCTACTACAGTGTTGTCGGTGCTTTTAACAGCCAAGTTGTTCAAAGGTCAACTGTAAATCTTTTCACTGGAGAGAGAGAGAGAGAGAGAGAGAGAGAGAGAGAGAGAGAGGAAGAAAGAAAGGAAAAAAGAAAGAAAAAAAGAGGCGGCTGGGAAGAAAGATTGTGTCCCGCTCATCTACAGTTCAACTATCATGTTTCCCTGAAAATAAGACCTAACCAGAAAATAAGCCCTAGCATGATTTTTCAGGATGACAGCCCCTGAACATAAGCCCTAATGCGTCTTCTGGAGCAAAAATTAATATAAGACCCGGTCTTATTTTGGGGGAAACATGGTAAAGGTCATAGCAGCAGTGCAAAAAGGACATGAACTATAGAAGTAGACAGCTTTCTTGCCTCTATTTCCTCGACTTGTGACCATCGTGCTCTCTATTTGTCCCACGCTTCTGTTTCCTCATCTGGAAAATGGGAATAATAATGCAGGTCTAACAGTCGTGGAGCTTTCTTGAAATTTAACACCCTGTTAGACCACCGGAACATATATATTCTCTAACATAAAATAGCATAAAGCATAAAAGAAAACATAAGTACTGCCTTCTTATCTTAATGTTTCTATACATAAGTGACCAATATATCAGGTATTTTTCAAAGCCATTTCAAACAGAAATTATGATTCTGTTTATTTCCTTCAGTTTAGGTTTGTTAGCACTTCATATGAGTCCACAGAAAGAGGAGAGGAGAGTCATAGTGCAGGATGAGATACTGAAGCTAAGTCATCAACTGAAAAATCATTATATTCTGGATACTGACCTCAAAGTGTACTGGAATCAGAATATGTCACAACAAAATTAAGCATTTTTGTAATTTGTGGGGATTTCCTGTGGATAGTTAAATTTTCTAATGGTAGGTTGGTAAATGACAAGGGACTGAATTTCTATCTTATAAGTTGGTTGTGAAAATAAAGAAGACACTATATGTGAACCACCTAACAGTATCTGGCCCAAGATAGACACTCAATAAAGGTTTGTTTTTGCCCACTTTGTCAGACAGAAAAATGGTATTTGTCTCTTTATCAACAACTTGTCCTATGATAATATGGACTGTTCAGACACCATTGGAAATTATTTGTAGTTCAAAAACGTATTCACATGCAACTGCCACACAACTCACTTTACTTCAGTTTTATAAAAACAAACTTGCTCAAATCTCCCTCACATTTTGTGTGTATGTGTGTGTGATTGTTTTGCCTTAGGCTGGCCCTGGGCTTATGTCCATCATAGATTTAATTTCCCCAGGGCATTATATACATAGCTTTAGCATTTTACTAAAATGTTAATAGCTGTTTTACAACAAATGGCAGAATGCGGTATGCTAGAGTTTCCTATTAATGGAATTGCACAGATAGCATAACCTTGATTTACATAATAGGTCTGCAGATGTTTGTTGGACAACTGCAAGGATGAATACATTAAGTAACAAATACTGAAATCTTCATATTTGTTTAAATAAATGGAAATACAGAAAGGCAACTAATACTGTGGTTGTCAAGCTATATCTCCCCAAGTTGCCTATGTGCTGGACTTTTTCCTATTAAACCTTTAATAGGCCAGTGGCAGTAAGACATGAAGCTTCATAACTGCCTGTCGCATCCCACATGACGAGAGTTGTGGGGAGCGAGGAGGGTGGCACAGGGTTAAGAAAAGACAGTAATCAATAATAGATTATAAACAGGGCCAAGGGACCCCCAGTCTCAAGGACTGGCCACCCCGATCCGATACATGAGCTTTTATTAGTTAGGTGGGGAACTAAAGGAGATAAAGCTTGTCAATCTCAAGATCTGTGAATCCCCCACATCATAATAGGAAACTGTTTCAAGCCAATCACCCTTGCCTGCAGGAAGCAGAACTGTAAGTCTCAGGATGTTTGTACTTCCCCAAGGGACAACCTATATGCACATGAATAGATGGAGAGCACATCACTGAATCTCTTACCCTGCAGGTTTTGGGAAGGAATGCAGCCACAGAGGCAGAGGCTTTCCTTAGCCTGGGGAAGGTGGAGGGCTGTGCCCACCTATATGAACCCCTTGGGTTCTCCTGTTGGTCCGCACTCGACTGCGCCTGGCTTGAGTTGTCCCCCCCATGGGGAATCTTATTCGTCATTGGCTGACCAACCATCTTTTTGGGACCAAACAGGGAGACATAAGGAGCAAACACAAAGGTGAAGCAAAGTCCCTGAAAGGATCCATCTCACAGACTCTGCTTTCTTTGGGGGCATGTACAAGGAGACAGACGGGTAGGCTGCTGCATGGCCACAGCTGCCTCCTTTCACCTGCTGTGTTCAATGTTCCCCCGGGTTTCTGTAAGCTCTGGTGGCCCTGGGCCACACCGGGTAGCGAACAGGCAACAGAACTCCTTAGATCCTCCACTGTAAGAGTTCATTAGACTTAACTCATCTTTCTGTCTGTTCTTCCTCTAGCTTTCCTTTTGGAATATAACTGAAACTCAGTCATTAGATTGAGAGAGTGATCTCTTAGTCTATTTCTTTCCACTCTTTTTCCTCCTACCATGTTTCCCCGAAAATAAGACCTATCTGAACCATTAGCTCTAATGGGTTTTTGGAGCAAAAATTAATATAAGCCCCGTTCTTATTTTCATATAAGACCAGGTCTTATATAATATAAGACTGGATATAATATAATGTAATGTAATGTAATGTAATGTAATGTAATGTAATGTAATGTAATATGATATAATAATATAGAGTCTTATATTAATTTTTGCTACAAAAGACACATTAGAGCTGATTGTCCGGCTAGGTCTTATTTTCGGGGAAACGCAGTAGCTCACTTCCAAAGAGTAGAGTACAGAAAGAGAAAAACACTGATGTATGGTGGAGAAAATTGGAACTCACCTCCTTAACCAAGTACTGCACTTTGACACCACCAGTGGTTAAGTCATGTTCATATCATGTATTCCCTGGTATAATGTGATGGGAAGAAGGCCATTTCATGTCTGTTGTGTTCTCCCCCAAAGCTTAAAACTCCAGTGTAATCATCACCAAACTATCAGACAAACTCAAACAGAGGGACATTCTGTAGCCGGTATTCACGTAGCCAGAACCTGCAGCTGGGGAAAACAACCTTGCATTATATCCCTCAGCCAACGAGAAACAATGAGCTGATAGAACCATAATTGCAAGAAAGATATAAGCAGGCCCAGGAAAAGTCCCTAAAGTTGCGGTTGGGCATGAGTTAAAAGAGCTGTCCTATATTTAACTTTTCCTCATTATTATAGTAAGAAGCATACCCTTAGGTTGAGATTTAAGATACTAATGAGACTTTCGATGCATGAAGCAGCATATAGGTACACTGCACAGGCACAAGGAAAGACTTGCCTCAACATACTTTGGGGAGGGAGAAAAGGAAAAGGAAGGGGTGGTCCCTAACACCAAGAGCCAATGAAAACACTATCCCTGTAAACCTCAAGGAGCCACATCCATTTTCTTCCAGAGTGCACTTCCTTGGTGTATCAAGCTTCCACTTTAATAACCCTTTCTGTATGCAAAACTGTTTCACCCACTTTCTTCATTTCTATCCTGAGAGGGGCAAGGACGCCTGTACCAGTAACAATTCTACAAAATTTTAACCAGTATTCCTCAAAACTGTCATAAAAAGCAAGGAAAGTCTGAGACATTGTCAGTGTTTTCATTTTTTCATTTCATAACTATGGATTACTAATTAAAATATTTTCATTGTTGAGTATTTCCAATATGCCAACAGGAGCTTGAAATACATAGATTTTTGTTTGTTTTTTTCTCTGACAGTCTGGTGGAATAAAGATGGGTATAATACTGCCTGAATGGCATGCTTTCTCCTGGGAGAACATATAAGTTGGCAACTCTCAGAGACTGTAAGACTGTTGCATTTAATACAATTATTTATATAAAATTGGGATATATCCATTTTTACTTTTGTTCCATCATGGTATGCATAAATGAAAACTTTTTAAGGAATATTATAGAGAATAAGAACTTTCTTAGGAATATTATATTGATTCTTGTCCATTAAATATTTGAATTCATCAGAGCTTTTTTTTTTTTTTAAATGTGACTCATGAAAGTCTTCATTTTTGTCTTAGACTATTTCGTTTATATGATATCTTTCTTCAAACTTACAGACTTCCGCATTCCTCATGCGCAAAAGTAGTCTAGGGCATACTTGAGGGTGAAAAGTCTACTTCCTTGTGCCCTAAGGTAATGAGCCTGCTAGGAGGGAAGAAAAATCCAGCTGTATGATGAAGTGTTAAGCAGACATTTCCCACCGTGTTAAGAGCAGGAGAAGGTTACCGTGGCCCCGGCTTCATTACCGAGCAGACTCACTTTGTTGGCTGTGTATCTTTTGATTTGCCCTGCAGATTTTTTTTTTTTTTTTCATTTTTTTCGTTTCGTATGACATCTGCTGTTTAATCTAAGAAAGAACCAAAAAAGATGACATTTCAGCTCTTTGTGTTTACCTACCTGCAGCTCAGTGATGCAATACCACAATGCCTAGCCCAACACGCAACTAGCTTACGTGCCTAAGAGCCAAACAAGCAGAGACATTTTGTTTCATATTGCAACAAACATGATGCTAGTAAAATATAAACTAAAAACTACCCTCTATAGGATCATCTTGGCACTTAAATAAAAGGGTCTTAAGAAGCAGAAAGATTTTAAAATATTTGGTGCTTTTTCCATAAAATGATTAAGATAGCACTATTATTTCTTTTTTATACATTTTTTTTTTCTTTTTAAGTAGTATTCCTTCAACTTGATGATTACTTCGGAGAAGTTGTCAGAATTAGATACTACCTAAAAATCATCTGATTCTACCTAAAAATAGTCTATGACTTACAAAAATTATAAATCATAAAATCATTTTAACTAAATGACATTGTTGATTATCTTGATTTCTACTGAATTGTTTCTAGCCAAATCATTTTGAGTTAAATGACATAATATCTAACAAGAGCAGTGAGTAATAAAAGGCAAAGAATGAAAAAATTAAGAACTTCATTTTATAGAAATGTATAAGAGTTTGATTTTTTAGTAGTTGCAACATCTGGCAGGTTAGATATTTTAAAATATATTAAATTGATTAGTTTGAAATCAAAATAAAGAAATCCTATAAATTAGAATAACAATTTAAATATTAAGTTTATAAGTGTAAAGGGGATAGATTTGGTAAATCTGTGAGATTTACCAATAGATCCATGGGATTATTATGTCTTGGCTATTGCAACAGCCTTTTGACTGGTTTCCTGCTGCTATCTTGGTCCTTATAGTCCATTCTTAACCAGAATATTGGTTCTCAACCTTGGGAGTTCCCTCGGTGAAATCTGAAACTGGCCCCATAGGGAGGACAAGGAGAGACTCAAGAAAGAGGCAGACTGCTCCAGATTGGTTCCTGCAGGCTTAATAAGCAGGGAGGTTGCATAACAGATTTGTCTTGGGTGGCCACAAAATGAGCAGATCTCTGCACCTGCAAGCCAGAATCTTAAAGGTTTATATAGAGGTCTTTAACTGGGTTCAGTCAATATACAGTCCAGATGGTCTCAACAACACCTTACTCTCTCAAGGTTGTTTTCTGGAAATAGCTCTGGCTATGGGAACAATGGGTGTAATGTGCATTGTAAGGACAGGGGAGGGGATGAGGAACTGATTCACATCTAATAAAGGCTTCTGTCTTGCTATTCTTTATGCTTCATTTCCTCTTCCAGGCTTATTGCCCTTGATCGATCAGAACTTTGTTCAAACATTTCCCCTTGGAGATGCCCTTCTATCTGAATAAGACTGCCTTATCTACCATCGCTCCACCATCGATCTTACCCATTTTGCCCTTGTATATTACCTTCAGAATTGCTAACATGATTTGAAATCACATGATCATTTTGCACTTATTTATGGTTTGTGTTACTGTTAAAAAGTAAGCTCTATGAAGGTAGGGAACTTATCTTGTTTAAATTTGTACCCCCATTATAGGACAGTGCCAGACATATAATAGATGTTAAAAATATATTTGTTCAATGTTTTCCTGAATAAACACTTACGGAAGGAAAGAAGGGGAGAAACGTGAAAGAATGATTAGAATATAATTTCCCTGAGATTAAAAAGACTTGCATCTTTAGCTGGAAGCAAGATAAACCCAACTATAGTAGCTTAAACCACTAAGAGGTTTATTTTCTACTGTAACATGAAGTCCAGAAGCAGACAACCATAAATTGATATAGCCGGTTGAAAGACAGCCAGTGCACCCCGGCAGTCTGTATTCCAGGCAGAAAGAATGAGAAGAAATAAGTAAAAAGCATGTGCAAGGTGATTCTTCCCTATTTATAAGGAAGATATAGCTTCCAGCAAGTTCTACTCAGTACACTTTTGTTAATATCTCATTTCCTATAACTATGTCACTCTGTCACAGGACCTCCACTATTTTCAAGACAGCTTTTAAAATTGAGGTTTTAACTTGGCTTTATGTTGCCTCAACTAAAATCTGTGTTGTATTCTATTAGTAATAAAGAAGAAGAAGTTGGGTATTGCGTCGACAACCAGCAGGATTGGCCACGCAAGTGTAGACTTAACTCTAGTTTTAAATAACCCCAAATTTCAGTTAATGAGGATTAAGGCACTGCTACAGGTTATATTAAATGGGGACATAAGTGAGTATAGTTAAAAGTCAAGTTTCAAAGGGTCTGATTTCTGATCTAACTTATGGCAACCATTTGATCTAGGAACATGAGAGTGTTGCTCAACATTTCTGAGCCTCAAAAGTTTTATCTGCCAAAATTGGGAAGATATTTTCACAGGTATTACTGCAATTACTGCATCCATAGGGTAAGTGGCAGAATTATACAGGTAAAAGTTGGTTGTAAAATGGTTTTTCTTTTTTTCTTTTTTCTTACTTTAATAATGACCCGTTTGGGATACAGAAATGCTCTGATTATATGAGGTCTGACAATTAAGTTCACAAACTTATCCTAGAAAAAGTGCTACATGACGCATTGATGAATATCACTATGGTCACCTTCAAAGTACTCCCCTTGGGAAGTTATGCACTGATGCCAGTGCTTAATTCATCTTTCAAAGCAATTTTGGAACTCTTTGTCTGGAATGGCCATCAGAGCTGTCCTCGTATTACCCTTGATGTCCTGCATGTCATCAAATGTCTTCCTTTCAATATTTCCTTTATCTTTGGGTAAAGAAAGAAGTCATTGAAGGCCAGATCAGGTGAATAGGGAGGGTATTCCAATACAGTTATTTATTTACTGGCTAAAAACTCCCTCACAGAAAGTGCCATGTGAGTTGGTGCATTGTTATGATGCAAGGATCGTGAATTGTTGGCAAAAAGTTTAGATCATTTTTGTCTTTTTCACGCAGCCGGTTCAGCACTTCCAAATGGTAACCTTGATAAACTGTTTGTCTAGTTGGTACAAATTCATAATGAATAACCCCTCTGATATCAAAAAACGTTAGTAACATCGTTGCAAAAAGTTTGCGAACTTCATTGTCCATCCTCGTATATTAATTCTCATTCAATATAGCAGGGCATTTCAAATAACCAGCACATGTGAAAAATAAGCTAGCATCTCAAAACCCTTAACTTATAGTCTAATGGTCCTCAGTTTTATGTATGTCAAAGCAAAATCTTAATTATGTAACTGATTGAGACAAAATATCTTCATCAATTCCTCATGCAGTCATTGACTATATATATTGGTATTGTCAGTGGCAGTATTAATATATGTTGCTTAATTAAGAGACGGATGTTGTTTCTTTGCAGATTTCACTAGTACAAAATTTACTGAGGCTGCATCAGAAATCCATGCCACCCAGCCTGTGCAGAAACTTGGAAGATTCATGAATAAAAGTAGATCTGTGGGCTCTGACTTTGTGTCCAATAGTGCTCTGCCCCCAAAGCAAAACATCCTCTAACTTAGGCTTCTCTGCAAGAAAACCATTGCTCTCTGACTATATTTGGGCTTCCGTTTCAATGGCAATTCTTCTAAAATTCATTCCAAGTGTGTTTTCATAACATTTAGTCTTATTGACTGAAGACATCACCTTCCATAGGCTATTACTTAGCATTTGAAATTGCACAATTTTTATGACTCCAAGTTTTCTTTTGAATTAGTCATATCTCCACAGCAGTTTTATGTACATCCTAAGAGAAGAGACTGCCTGTCTGGAGTGGATATTCATTTTCAGTAAAAATTTTGGCTCGAATTTAAATATCTCTTCCTCAACATAAAGTGTGCCTCATCTGTGCATGTGGAGGCATCACCAAGTATCTATCTGTTCATAGGATTGTAAAAGTTGCTTCATGAAGACTGTCCTTAGTTTCTATACAATATTTTTTTCAGGCAAGTCTTACAACTTGGTAAAAATATCTATTTGCCTGTTTTAACAGAGATCAAATAACAGTAGCTTTAACAAGGTTAAATATTTTTTTTTTAGGGTTTACATATTTGTAATTAAAAGGCCAAGCACCTTGACTTTTCAGGTGGGATTCTTTTCAGTTAGAACAACTAGACACCTAGCTAGAAGTTTCCTTCTCTCTTACTGTTTTTCCATTTCTGAGTGTATTCTGTTTGCCCCCATGGAAAACTCTGGCTTGCTAGCATTCCAGTCTGTGGGGGAAAAAGGGTAAAACTGAAGCACAAACTTCTTCCTTTCAAGGACGTGGCTTAGAAGTTGCACAGATCGTTTCAGATCTTTGGCCCAAACTTGGCGACAATGCCATACCTAACTACAAGGGAGACTGATAAATACCGTCTATATCTGGCAAGCTATGGAACCTGGCTAAAATTGGGGGTTCTGTTACCAAAAGGAAGCAGGGAGAGTAGTTATTAAAGGAGTTAGTGGTTTTGACCGCAACAGCATTGTTCACAATTTAGAATCAGCGCTTTGATCATTAATGTTAGTTTGATTTCAGGTACCTCTTTTAAAGAGGCTCATTCATTTGAAGGATTTATAAAGGTCAGAAAATGATGAATTGAAAGTCACACTACATAATCAGCTATATACCACTTATAAAAACAATTAACCCCAAGAAAAGTTTGCAACAATTTACTGATAACATATGGGTCTAATTATAGAGTAGTCCAGATGTTAACTGTCAATTTCTCCACACACAGTTATCATATGGACAGGAACGTGTAAGAGAAATCTATTTGTCCTTGCTTATCTAGCATCGTCCAGGTTTTGTTAGTTCCATGTACCCCTGAGTTTCCATGATGCAGCCACTTCCTTATCCCATAATGATTTATATGTTACTAACTTAGCTCAGTTGTTTTACTTTCTTAAATCAAGCTTAATATGTAATCGAAAAGCATGTCACTCATTCTGTCTTTATTATTAGGGTTGTGCAAAAGTAATTACGGTTTAAAAGTTTAAAAATAATTGCAAAAACCACAATTAATTTTGCACCAACCTTATACCAAACGTCTATATTTTGGAATTTGGAATATTAACTGCATTTTAATATTTACCATTATTTTTGTTCCACATAGCTAACAAAGAGTACAAATTCAAGGACTTCCAGCAGTATGTAGCTGTCTTTTACTGCATACTGCAATAGTTGCTAAAGAAGTCCTCTTCTCTGTGTGCCTTTTGAGGCAAATGAATTTATAACAAATTTGGAAGGATGAAAAATAACTTCAGGCCTGGGAGATACCTGGAAATCTTTCATTGTTACTGTAAGATACTTTCTTTCTTTCTTTTTTTTTTTTTTTTTTATTGGTCTATGTGTCTGTTTTTCTGCCAGTACCATGCTGTTTTGATTATTGTTGCCCTGTAATAGAAACTAAAGTCAGGGAGTGTGATACCTCCAGCATTGTTCTTTTTTCTTAAGATTGCTTTGGCAATTCGGGGGCTTTTGTGGTTCCAAACAAATCTGATGATTTTTTGTTCTATTTCTTTAAAAAATTCCATTGGGATTTTGATGGGGATTGCATTATATCTTTATATCTGTATATTGCTTTGGGTAATATAGCCATTTTAACTACGTTGATTTTCCAATCCATGAGCATGGAATGTCTTTCCATTTCTTTGTGTCTTCTTCAATTTCTTTTAAAAACGTCTTATGGTTTTCAGCATATAGATCTTTCACATCCTTGGTTAAGTTTATTCCTAGGTATTTTATTCCTTTTGCTGCAATTGCAAAAGGAACTGGTTTTGTATTTCTTTTTCTGAGATTTCATTGCTAGTATATAGGAATGCAATGGACTTTTGTACGTTGATTTTGTAGCCAGCAACTTTACTGTATTCGTTGATTGTTTCTAAGAGCTTTTCTGTGGAGTCTTTAGGGTTTCTGTATATAGCATCATGTCATCTGCAAAGAGTGACAATTTAACATCTCCATTCCCAATTTGGATGCCTTTTATTTATTTCTCTTGCCTGATTGCTCTGGCAAGGACTTCCAACACTATGTTGCCAAGCAGAGGTGATAGGGGACAGCCTGTCGTGTTCCTGAACGTAGAGCAAAGGGCTTCAGTTTTTCACCATTAATTATGAGATTAGCTGAGGGCTTGTCATATATGGCCTTTATTATGTCAAGGTATTTTCCTTCTGTACCTATTTTATTAAGTGTTTTAATCATACATGGATGTTGTATCTTTTCAAATGCTTTTTCTGCATCAATTGATATAATCATATGATTTTTGTCCTTTATTTTGTTTATGTGATGTAGCACATTGATGGATTTGCAGATGTTGAAACATCCATGTATCCTGGGGATGAACCCCACTTGGTCATGTTGAATAATCTTTTTAATGCATTGTTGTATTCAATTTGCTAGAATTTTGCTTAGGATTTTTGCATCTGTATTCATCAGAGATATTGGTCTGTAGTTTTCTTGTTTTGTATTGTCCTTACCAGGTTTTGGTATCAGGGTAATGTTGGCCTCGTAAAATGAGTTAGGGAGTACTGTCTCTTCCTCAAGTTTTTGGAAGAGTTTGAGCAGGATTGGTATTAGATCCTCTTTGAAGGTTTGGTAGAATTCACTAGTGAAGCCATCTGGTCCCGGACTTTTGCTTTTGGGAAGGTTTTGGATGACTGATTCAATTTCGTTACTGGTGATCGGTCTGTTTAGATTTTCCAGTTCTTCATGGTTCAGCCTAGGAAGGCTATATGTTTCTAAGAACTTGTCCATTTCTTCTAGGTTATTGAATTTGGTGGCATATAGTCCTTCATAGTATTCTTGGATGATCCTTTGTATTTCTGTGGTGTCCATGATAACTTCCCCTTTTTCATTTTTGATTTTGTTAATTAGTGTCTTCTCTCTTTTTATCTTAGTGAGTCTAGCCAAGGGTTTGTCAATTTTGTTAATCTTTTCAAAGAACCAGCTCTTTGTCACATTAATTTTTTCTATTGTCTTTTGTTCTCTATTTCATTTAGTTCTGCTCTGATTTTTGTTATTTCCTTTCTTCTGCTGACCTTGGGTTTCATTTGTTCTTCTTTTTCTAGTTCTTTAAGGTGTAACATGAGGTTATTTATTTGGGATTTTTCTTGTTTCTTGAGATAGGCCTGTAATGATATAAATTTCCCTCTTAAAACTGCTTTCTCTGCATCCCAAAAATTTTGGTAGGATGTATTTTCATTGTCATTTGTTTCTATGTATCTTTTGATCTCTCCTCTAATTTCTTCTTTGACCCAGTCATTCTTTAAAAGTATGTTGTTTAATCTCCATGTATTTGTGTTTTTTCCTGCTTTCTTTTTGCAGTTGATATCCAATTTCAAAGCCTTGTGATCAGAGAATATGCTTAGTATGATTTCAATCTTCTTAAATTTGCTGAGGCTGATTTTATGTCCCAATATATGGTCTACCCTTGAGAATGTTCCATGTACACTAGAAAAGAATGTATAGTCTGATGTTTTAGGATGAAGTTCTCTGTATATGTCAATTATGTCCATTTCATCTAATATGTCATTTAGGGCTGCTATTCTGTTGTTTATTTTCTGTTTGGATGATCTATCCATAGCTGTGAATGATGTATTTAAGTCCCCAAGTATAATTGTGTTTTGGTCAATTTCTCCCTTTAGTTCTGTTAGAAGTTGCTTGGTATATTTCGGTGCTACCTGACTGGGGGCATAAATACTGATGACTGTTATGTCTTCTTGTTGTACAGTCCCCTTCACCATTATGAAATGTCCATCTTTGTCTCTTGTTATCTTTTTCACCTTGAAGTCTGTTTCATTTGATATCATTATGCCTACACCTGATTTTCTCTGGGTACCATTTGCTTGGAGTGTCAATTTCCACACTTTCACTTTGAGTCTATGCTTGTCCTTGTAGCTGAGGTATGTCTTGGAGACAGCATATGGTTGGGTTTAGTTTTTTGATCCAATCTGCTACTCTGTGCCTATTTATTGGTGAGTTCAGTCCATTTACATTTAGGGTGATTATTTTTATGTGAGGATTTCCTATCATTCTATCTTAATTTTCTGGTAAGGCTGTGTCTCCATTGTTTCTTTGCCTTTTGGTTGTTGTCTGTTATTTCTGGGTGGTGGTATTCTATGGTGTTTCCTTCTGTTTCTTCTTTTACTACAGTATATATTTTATTTCAGTACTTTTTTTTTTTTGAGTGGTTACCCTTAAGTTTATGTAAAAGAAAGTTTGATATTTAGAATATTCCATTTTCTTCAGCACGCTTACTTTCTCCATTCCCATATTCGGGTTCAGGCCTTTACTCCCCCTATTTTTTATTCCTCCTTCATATCTAAAGGATATCTTTGCTGGATGTATTATTCTTGGCTCATAATTTCTGTCTTTCAATAGTTTGAATATTTGGTTCCACTCCCTCCTGGCTTGAAGAGTTTCTGCTGAAAAATCTGATGATAATCGAATGGGCTTTCCTTTGTAGGTTACTGTCTTCTTTTCCCTGGCTGCCTTGAGGATTCTTTCTTTGTCGTTGATTTTAGACAGCTTCAATACAGTGTGCCTTGGAGAAGGCCTGTTGGGATTGAGGTAATTAGGTGTTCTATTTGCTTCTTGGATTTGAGGATCCAGTTCTGTCCACAAATTTGGGAAGTTCTCATCGACAATTTGTTTGAATATATTCTCTGTTCCCTTCTCTCTTCTCTTTCTGCTATGCCTATTATTCTTATATTGCTCTTTCTGATGGAGTCAGAAAGTTCTTGTAGAGTTCTTTCATTTCTTTTAATTCTCAAGTCTCTTTCTTCTTCCATCTGTGTCATTTTCAGGTTTCTATCTTCGATGTCACTGATTCTTTCCTCCATCTGGTCAACTCTACTACCTAAGCTTGTTATTTCATTCTTAATTTCTTCTATTGAGTTCTTAATCTCCAGAAATTCTATTTGGTTCTTTTTAAAATTTCAATCTCTTTTGTAAAATGCTCATGTTGTTCTTTGATTGTGTTTCTGAGTTCATTAAACTGCCTTTCTGTGTTTTCTTGCATCTCGTTGAGTTTTTTCAGAACTGCAATCTTGAATTCTCTGTCATTTAAGTCACATATTTCCATATCTTTAAGTTCCTTTTCTGGAGACTTTTCACTTTCTTCCTGAGCTGTCTTGTTGCCTTGGTTATTCATGGCAATTACTGATTTATTATTTCTCTTCCTAGACATCTACAGGAGTGGCTTCTGCAACAGGTTGATAGGAAGAGGTGTTTCTTTTGTTTTTCCAGTACTTGTTGGTAGAATGTTTTATTTTTCTCTCCTATTGCAGCCCTTTTTTCTCTCTCACACTTCAGTGTTATGTTTTCTCTGCACTATCCCAGCTTCTCACACAATGGGAGGATTCCCTGGGAGACGGGCTCTCTGTTAACAGTTCACCTGGGTCATAGGGTGCCGCGTCAATGTGGGTATGCGAAGACCTTTTGAAGTTCCAAAACTTTTCCAAGATCCTTTCAATTGATATTTCTTGTGTCTCAGTATCAGGGTAGAAAATATTTAATTTGTATTTAATATCCTTATGATGACTAATGTATGTTATATTTTGAAAAAATTATTGCAGAAGTGTAATGATTTTAGAGGAAAATGAATCACTTAATATACAGAGATAGTCACACACACCCACACACACGCACACTCACACGTTATACCCCACAGCATTGTTTCGACTTAAATAAAAGAAGAAATGATGGACTGAAATATTTAGAAAATTTGAGATAAAATACAATATATTCCCTTTTTTCTGAATTTCTGAGATGATTTCAGAAGAAAATTGGAAGAATTTTGAGAGTCTCTTCATTATAATGAACTACTTAACGAGATATATACATAAGAACTGCACCCTGAGGAGATTTCAATAATTGTCCTCCACCCGTTAAGACACGCTATTGGACATCTCTGAGATACCTAAATCACTCCTGGAAAATACATAGTACCCCATCTAAAGAAATTAGCAATTCAAAGAAGCAGCGTATGAACCAGGTAGCACAGTTAGTCACATTTTCAAAAGTCAAAAGAAGTTTTAATTCTTTAATGTATTATAGAAGAAACAATGGCAAGAACATGCGTTGAACTTATAGTAGACTTATACGGTGTCTGAGGAAATACTATGCATGCAGCAGAGTTTGGATCAAATTCTTCACAAAGCCTCCATGCTCCAGTGATTAGAAAGTACAAAATGCAAAACATGCTCATTTGAAATGTTATTTGGGTTACATCTCATCATGTCATTGTGTGTTAGGGTTCTCAAAAGTCAACATGTTATGGTATCTCAGAGAACAACACTCTCACATTTAATTCATTTTCCATGTACTACAGCCACTGATTATCTTCTCTACATTTAGAAAAACAGCTGTGATACTTTTCTTGACAAACAAGATTAAAATCCCCAGAGGTCTTCATCATTTCTACTGACTTCTGTGATTTTACACTGGCTTATTTGTCACATCAACTGAAACTCCCTGCCATTTGTTGAAACTTGGTGTACTATTTCATTGTTCCAATTATTTTTAAATGAAAATGTTCTCACTTCCTACAGATTACACAGTTCCATGCTTCATATTCATTGTGGCACATTTCTTTATAAAGTTGATAAACAATTTTGAATTCCAAATTATGCCTTGCATGTCACAAAGCTGCAGCTGTAAGCTGCAACATTAAAATATGAGCTGAGAGTCTTCATCAGAACAAACAAGGTCATCATCAAATAACTGCTAAGATTAGGTTTGTTTTTGTCTCTTGCTAATTGCTGTATCTGTTGGGTTGAAGGGAAAATCCAATATGCCATTTTTAGAGAGCTTCACAGCCAATACAGTATCATAGCTAGTGTACTCCTTTTGCTTTCTATAGGAAACGAAGGCAGATTTATCCATTTGTTCTACATGTATTGAATACCTATTGTATATTTGCCATGCAATGTTCTATGTACTAGTGATCTAGACAAGGATAAACCATAATCCCTGATTGCCAAGATTTTACAGTTCACTTAGGGAAATACACAAGTATAAGTTGTGAATGAATGAAAGCACATTTCTAAATATCAAGTCTTTAAAAGGGATGATGTAATCACTCTTGATCATTATTGGTTATCTATAATAAGAAATCTGCCAAGGACATCAACCAAATTAGGTTCCATTGTGTTATTTTTAATATTCACTAAGGAGTGAGGGAATAAAAAGAATAAAATATTTGATGCAGGGAAAAATACCCAAAATGTTTATACTGAATATTTAACTTCCATCCTTACGATGAATTTCCTTTCCTTTTCTCACTGTAGGTTATTTTATAGAAGATTTCTAAGTTGTAAAATTTACTGAGAAGCCAGAAAAAGAAAGAGCAAAATGTTTTTCACAGGCTCTGTAATGTATATGGCTACATAAAGCATTTGAGAGCCTCACTTATCCCTTCAAAAAGAGTTTCCTTTCCTCTCTCATTATAGCCACTTTTCAAACAGCTTTGATTTACATAGTAAAGCAATAGATATCAGTTTACATTAAAACTGACACATATAACGTGTCACATATAATGAACTTAGTGACACTTAAGTCAAACAATATTTGATTCAACAAATTTCATTTCGACAGTCTTTGGTGTTTTGTTAGTGGCATTTTTGAACTATACATAAGAAATATTATTTAATTATTATTTCACTTCTAATTTCATTTTAGATCTTCTCTTCACATGTAAAATATACTACTTTCTTCCCTGTGGAAATTTTTGAGCAAACACTGTGTAAAATAACAAAATACTTTTTGTTGGAGTTTGGGGAGGTATTAGAATCCCTCTCCCATATGTCCAATGGGAAACTCTAATAAGCCTCAAATGACCAGTGCTGTTCACCAGAAGGTCCAGTGTTGGCCAACGTAGCTGGAGAAGTAGAGCTTTGATTATTATTAAGCTCAGTGTTATCTTCTATATGGAAGGTGTCATAAAGGTGATCAGGCAATTCCGAAAAAGATAATTCTCTATTGAGAGTAGCAATTTACCACTGCTCTATTGATCACTTAATGGAAAATGCATGAAATGATATTTAACTATATTTTTCCTCTTTGGGGGGGGGGGGGCTGGGCATTTTACTTACTGCAACTACTACTTTTGAAAGGAGTTTTCCAGTAGAATGGTTTTATTTTATTTATTTATTTTTTTATATATTTACTATTTGACCCCCTTCACCCATTTTTCTCACTCTCACCTCCACCACTGGCAACCACCAATGTGTTCTCTGTATTTATGGCTTTGTTCTGTTTTGTTTTAGATTTCCCAAATGAGATTTTACGGTATTTGTCTTTTTCTGTCTGATTTGTTTCATTTAGCACAATGCCCTCAAGGTTCGTTTATGTGATCTCATATGGCAAGATTTCATTATTTTTTATGACTAAGTAATATTCCAATTTATATATGCACAATTTCCTTATTGATCATCCATCAATGGGCACTCAGGTTGTTTTCATAGCTTGGCTATTGTAAATAATGTTGCAATAAACAGGAGGGTGCATACTAGTATATCTTTTTGAGTTAATGTTTTCATTTTCTTTGGACAAATACCCAGATGTGGATCATATGGTAGTTTTATTTTTATTTTTTGAGGAACCTCCATACTGTTTTCCATTAACATTCCCACTAACAGTCCACAAGTGTTTAATTTTCTCTACATTCTTACCAGCACTCTTTATATCTTGTATTTTTGATAATAGTCATTCTAACTGGTGTGATATCTCATTGTGGTTTTGATTTGCATTTACTTCATGATTAACAATGTTGAGCAATTTTTCATGCACCTGTTGGCCATCTGTACATCTTCTGTGGGAAAATGTCTATTCAGATCTTCTGCTTATTTTTTAATTGGAGTGTTTGTTTTTTGGCTATTGAGATGCATGAATTCTTCATATATTTTGGATATTACTCCTTATCAGATATATGATTTGCAAATATTTTCTTCTATTCAGTAGACTGCATTTTTATTTTGTTGATGGTCTTCTTTGCTGTTCAGAAGCTTTTTTATTTTGATGTAGTCATTCCCACTTGTTTATTTTTACTTTTGCTGCTTTTACTTTTTGAGTCAAATTCAAAAAATCATCACCAAGGCTGATGTCAAGGAGCTTATAGCTTATGTTTTCTTCTAGGAATTTTATGACTTCAGGTCTTAGCTTTAAGTGTATAAACCATTTTGAGTTATTTTTTTAATGTATGGTATAAGATAATGGTCCAGTTTCATTATTTTGCGTGTGGCTGTTCAGTTTTCCCACACCATTTATTGAAGAAACTATCCTTTCCCCACTGTATATTCTTGGCTCCTTTGAAGTAAAATTAACTGACCATTTATGTGTGGGTTTATTTCTGGGATCTATTCTGTTTCATTGATCTATGTGTCTATTTTTATGTCTTACTCTTTTAATTATTTTATGTCGTACTCTTTTAATTATTATAGCTTTGTAGTCAAGTTTAAAATCAGGGAGAATGATGCCTCCAGCTTTGTTCTTTTTCTCAATATTGCTTTAGCCATTTGAGGTCTTTTGTGGTTCTATACAAATTGTAGAATTGTTTGTTTTATTTTCTATGAAAAATGTCATTAGGACTTTGATAGGGATTGCATTGATTCTGTAGATTGTTTTCAGTATATAGACATTTTAGCTATATTAATTTTTCCAATCCATGTGCATGGAATATCTTTCCATTTATTTATTTCTTCTTTAATTCCTTTCCTAATGTCTTATATTTTTCAGCATACAGGTCTTTCACCTAGTTGGTTAAGTTTATTGCCAGATATTTTATTTTTTTGATGTGATTGTAAATGTGATTTTCTTAATTTCTATTTCTGATAGTTTATTAGTAATGTATAGAAACTAAGCTAATTTCTATGTATTGCTTTTGTTTCCTGCAACATTATTAAATTTATTTATTAGTTATAACAGTTTTTTGATGGAATCTTTAGGGTTTGCTATTTATTAATATAATAACATGTCACCTGCAATAGTGACACTTTTATGTCTTCCTTTTCAGTTTATATGCCTTTTATTTCTTTTTCGTGCATAATTGCTATGGCTAAGACTTCTAATACTATGTTGAATTAAAATGTGAAAGTGGGCATCCTTGTCTTTTTCCTGATCTTAGAGGAAAAGCTTTCTGCTTTTCATCATTGCATATTATGTACCTGTGGGCTTGTCATATATGGCCTTTACACATTGAGGTATATTACCTCCATACCTGCTTTTTTGAGAGTTTTTATCATAACTGGATGTTGATTTTTGTCAAATGCTTTTCCTGCATCTATTGAGGTGATCATACGATTTTTATTCTTCATTTTGTTCATGTGGTGTATCACATTGACAAATTTGCAGATGTTGAAGCAGCCTTGCATTCCTGGAATAAATCCCACTTAATCATGGTGTACGATCCCTTTTATGTATTATTGAATTCAATTTGCTAATATTTTGTTGAGGATTTTCCATCTACGTTCATCAGCGATATTGGCCTGTACTTTTATGTTCTTGTGCCATCCTTGTCTAATTTAGGTATCAAGGTAATGCTGGCATCATAAAATGAATTTGAGAGTTTTCTCCTCTCCTATTTTTTGGAAACATTTGAGAAGGATTGATATTAATTCTTCTTTGGATGTTTATTAGAATTCAGTGAAGCTATCTGTTCCTGTACTTTTGTTTGTTGGGAGGTTTTTGATTAGTAATTCAATCTCTTTACTAGTAATCAGTTTGTTCAGATTTTCTATGTATTAATGAGACAGCCTTGGTAGGATGTATGTATCTAGGAATTTATCCATTTCTTATAGTTTGTCCAATTTTTTTGTGTATAATTGTTGATAGTAGTCTCTTATAATCCTTTGTATTTTTTGGTATTAGTTGTAATATCTTCTCTTTCATTTCTGATTTTGAATCCTCTCTCTTTTTGTCTTTGTGACTGTAGCTGAAAGTTTGTTAATTTTGTTTATCTCTTAAAAAAAAACAGTTCTTACTTTTATTGATTATTTTCATTGTGTTTTAGTCTCTATTTCATTATTTATGCTCTATTCTTTGCTATTTTCTTTTTTCTACTAACTTTGGGTTTCATTTTATTTAAAGTAGTATTTAAACCATATGATTCTGGGACAATTTTTACTTAAATGAGATAAAATTCCTACTCTAAATCACCATTGTCCAGTGAATTAATATATAAAAGACATGCATGGATACTTATGTTAGAATTTAAGATGTATGAATTCATATCCCAGATATGTAGTGTAATATTCTGCCCATCTGCAAATATTTAGTATTTTAAAGTTATGGCATATTGAACCTCAGACATTATTTAACTTATTTACTTAATCACAACTATGTGTGTTTTGCTTGTTCACCCATAATCTTAAATGCAGTATACTAAGATAATTTGATCCTTGTTTCAAGTATCAAGGGGATAAGAATGCCTTCCTATTTTCCTATTACTGCTAGAGGTGGTGGAGCTCTTGAAAAATAAGAAGGAGCCTATGGTTTCACAGACTTCCCTTGACCATATTTTATCATAATTATTATTATCATAATAATTACCAAGCAAGACAACTTTACAACTTTACATTTACTTTACCCCCTCCTCAAGGGGTCATTTTAGGAGACATAAAAGAGGAGATTTTTACATCCATGGCCTTATATACAGCCAATTACCTCATCTTGTGGATTTTCTTCGCCTATATTTCTTGACTCCATCCCTCTTTCATTCTCACGTTCTTTCAGGATGCAATAATTAGAACTTTATCATAATAATAAGGCCTATAAACTTAACTTTTTCTCAAATCTCCCTCTGCTATATATTATTCTTCCAACTTAATTAATTAATATCCCGCTCCCAGTTAATTTCTTCACACCTGACAGTGCTATCTCCCCTGGCTAACGTGTGGCATGAACAACCAGGTCAGGTTCCTAAAGCTGCAGTCATATTAACAACTGAGGTTCATTCCACAAGTGTGATTCTATTTTTTTAATTATCTATTTTCATTTACAGTTGACATTCAATATTTTTTTATGTTAGTTTCAGATGTTAGACATGGTGGTTAGACATTTATATAATTTACGCAGTGATCCCCAGTTAGTCTAGGATTCCCATGGCACTGTACATAGTTGGTGCAACATGGTTGACCATATTCTCTATGCTGTACTTTATATCCCCATGACTATTTTGCAACTACGTACCGTGTTTCCCTGAAAATAAGACCTAGCAGGACAATCAGCTCTAATGCATGTTTTGGAGCAAACATTAATATAAGACCCAGTATTATATTATATTATTATATTATATTATATTATATTATATTATACTATATTATATTATATTGTATTATACCTGGTCTTATAGTAAAATAAGACTGGGTCTTATATTAATTTTTGCTCCAAAACATGCATTAGAGCTGATGGTCCGACTAGGTCTTATTTTCGGGGAAACACGGTATTTGTGTTTCTTAATCCCTTTAGTTTTTCCACCCAGCTTTTCAACCCACACTCTGGGAATCATTGTCTTGATCTGTGTGTTCTCTATCATGTGCCTCTGTTGCTGTTGTGGTATCTGCCTTTAGTGCAGCCAGATAGCTACCAAGTGAGCCACCTCCATGCTAGTAAAGCCCCTTGCTGACTGCTCAGGGAACACTGCCAAAGAGGGGTTTGTGTTACATTATAAGAGCTGGTCATAAGGGCTGGAATGTCAAGGGAGGTCATTAAGAGGACATGACCACAAATTGACCTGAGAGCTTAACTCTAGCCATCAGAGGCACCTTACCTCATCCCCACTCTTGAAATGTATGTTCGCTCACCATTCCCATACTACATGGGAATTTGTCCTCAAAACAAAGCCTTGAGAAAGTAAGACATTGTTGATACCATCTGGACTGTATCTATGGTTGAACCAGTTAAGGCCTCTATGTAAATTTTTAAGATTCTGGCAGATGGGTGCAGAGACTTATCTTGCAGCTGCCCAAGACAAGCTAGTAAGTAAGTTTTCTTGCTTATTAAATCTGCCACCTACCAATTTGGAGTAGTCTCTTTCTTCAATCTCTCCTTGACCTCCATGAAAGGGATTAGTTTCATATTTTACCCAGGAAGTTCCCAAAGTTTCAGATCTAGAATGGCCAAGTCCTATGTGCCTATCCAGACAAAGAACAATGCTGAAAGAGTTAATCTAAGGTGCTTCCATAAGTTCAGGCCAACTGGTTGTTCCAGGGTCTAGTGCCCAGTGATAGCAGTTCAGGAACAAGGTGGTAGGCAAGTATTGCACAGCAGATCTCACTAGAATTCAGACTTGGGCTAAACGTTCGAATTAGAAAGATGAAATAGGTCTGGATAAAAAGAAGCAGGCATATGAACAACAAAGATAAAGTCCCCGGAGCAATTATGGAATGTGAGAGGAGAGGTTTTTATTTCAGTCTTCTGCACACTCCTTTATAGTCTAAATGTCCAGAGCTCCTGACCTGCCGAATGGGGTAAGAGAGCTGGGCAGCAGCCAGTTTTCTTGCAGAAGCCCAGCACTTTGAAGTCCACTGTGACTTCTGAGGTCCAAGATTAGAAAGAAGGCTACTGAGTCACCAGTTCATTCTCCATACCAAGAGTTTAAAATGTCTTTGTAATATCTACGTTCATTATCAACTTGTATCTCCATTATTAGAATTCAGTTCCAGAACTTTCCTGGTAGTATTGCTTTCAATTTCCCTTTAAACTTAAACTTAAACTCTTTGCTTTTAAGCATGAAGATATGAAAAATACAATGGGCATTATAGTATCAGGAACCTCTGGGCAAAGATCTAGTCTGACTCTCAGCTGGTGAGCCAGGTTACACTTGGCTGAGATGATAAACAGAGATCATGTATGACTGCACCTTCACTCCAAGTAGGGTAGCAGGTGTTTATCCAAAGGGAAGGATGACTGCAGAAGCCCTAAACACAGCCACACATGTGGAACTAACGAAACATCTCTCAGAGGAACACCTGTGTCCCTTCCTGTTTGGATCATGCTAAGGAGATAATTTTCTTTCTCTAAAGCTCAACCATGTTCAGCAAAGAAAATTCAGTCTGGTCTTGTTCTTTTTAGAAATAGCATGTACTTCATAGTAATTCATCCTGATAGATCACAATGCTAATGATTTCAAGAAAGCTCAAAGCAGGAGGCTCAGACAGACCAGGCATAAAAGCAAAGTGTAGGGATGGATGAGTAAACACTATACACTTCTCAGTAGGTGATGCAGATATTGCATAGACTAAGAATATTTATCAGTAGATTTATATTTTTCTGTTGAAAAAAGTAGATATAGCATAGTCATATAATACCATGCGTTATTGGCAATGTAAATACTTCATCATATATAGTTATTTGAATCTACAGTTAATCTATATGGACAATGATTTATTTTACACACTTACTATTTAATGACAAAAAATATAATAATGAAAGCAGCATTAGGAATGTGGGAGAGACAAAAACACATAATGAATGAACCACCAATACATGAAGAATATATTCATCATATTTGTAATTTTTTTTAGTGACCTGCAACCTGCTTTATAAAAACACCTTTGAAAGAAAAAAAAGCTTAATATTAGTTTTGAATCCCATCATTACAAATGTCTCTGTTTTAAGAATGTTTATATCTCTGTGTAGTGAATCGTTCAATTGATTGAAGCTTTGCTTTCTTGTATTAAAGTTTAAAAAAATTATCCCCTGCATGTGCAGATTTCTTGCCATCACCTCACCCATGTATCAAAGAGTAGATCTTGTCAGAGCAACTATATAGGATAAACCTGATGCTTTTGAAATATATTTATGATGGTTTTCATTTCTTTGGGTATAATCCATAGGTCAATAGTTTTCATTTATTCAAGCATGTATATCATATTTGATTCATCTTTTATTAGCATAATAATTTCTAAAGAGTAAACCATTTTGTCCCTCATCACATAATTAAATTTTGCAATAGTTGTTGAATATATAGTATATTTACTCATCAGTGGGAGAAGGAAGGCTGAGCTATAGTGGTAATTACATGTAATCTCATTTTCCTGAATTGTCAGTGGATAAAGCCTGAGTACAAAATGAGTTTTAACTTTTTGGAGTGAAGTCAGATACTATAGCTGAATGTATCTGCCCAACAGATACTAAAATATTGGGTTACAAAACAAGGAAAACTGTACACCCATCTGTGAAAACTAAATATATGTGAAATGCAAATTTAAGCATTCAATATTTTTTAAACTAGTGCTTTTTATCCTGTATATTAGAAAAATAAGTCAATCTACTAAGGATGTGTGAGTCTTTGTCAAGAACTATGAAGGGTCTGAGATTTTACTCTATTTCCAAGTTAACAAGTTAGCCTTGTCAGTTTCATGGATTTTGGCAGAAGTCACAGACCCCCGGGTCAGAGACAAGGGCCTTTATCACTTATGGCACAGTGAGCAGCAGGAGCTTCCTGTTTGCATCAGTTTTCCTTGTTCCCCCAGTCCTGTGGCAATGCAGAGTGGTCTGGATGGAATTATTCATTGGATTTGTGTCCCAATGGGGAACCTCAGCTTCAGAAACCCTAATCTTTTTTAATGGACTGTAAGGAAACCTGTCCAGCCTTTGCCTGGAAGGAAAACATTCTTTAATGTCCTGACAAGGAAACAAATCTGCTTTCAACCTGGAGGGAGACACTCTCTTTGTTTTCCAAGGTTATTTACTGTACAAAAATCCTTGTAAAGATATTCTAGAACAAAAGTTGATACAAGATGTGCAGCAATGAGAGACCCATAGAAAATTACGTACAACACTCGTGTGTGTGTGTGTGTGTGTGTGTGTGTGTGTGTATGTGTGTGTTAAAGTCTTTGCTTTAAGAACTTTGGGAGACACATATATGGATTTCCAATGCAAAAGAAAGATTGTACTGCAATAGTTGGAGTAACAAAAGTTTAAATATAAAGATATAATTTAAAAAGAAGAAAGAAGCTAATCATATATTTTTCTTGAGTGAGCTGAAGCTTGGAAGCTAGTCGTGAGTACAACATTCCTCACCCTCCCCACACAGACTTGCACCGTACATATATTCACATCAATGTTTATTTATAATGGAGTCATAAATATATGTAAGAAGTTTAGTTTTATAATTTTAGTAGGAGATAGAAATCATATGGGGAAGTTAGAAAAGGGACCCAGAGAATAAGAGAGGGCTGATAGGGGTAATGAACTAACTCCATGTCCCTTGAACTCTGTTTGAGCTCTGGCCACAGTCAGAGAAGCTGTGGGGCTGAAGTAGTGCACGTAGCACTGAGTAGTCATGGAGGGCATTCTACCACTGCACAGAACCCTGCTCTGCAGTGATACCCCACAGAGTGGAATTCATGGGGGCACCTGTAGGCAGCATCTTTGGAATAAATCTCACTCTTTCGACAATGCACATTGCAGTGGTACATTTCTTTATGCTACTTCACAGTGACAGCCAGAACAGAAGACAGAGCAGAAGTGAAAAAAGAGGAAAGATGCTTCATTTTTGGTGTGTGTGTGTGTGTGTGTGTGTGTGTGTGCATGCATTTGTATGCACATATGAGAGATAGATATTTGATGATTAAAATTGCTGAATGTTTACTATTCTAATCATTTTATATTTAATATTTTATTTATTATCTATGAAGTCAGCATTATTATTATCCTTACTTTACAGATAAAAAAAATTAGGCAGCACAAAGTTACACAAGCAGTCCCATATTTTGAGAATTAAAATACTTCTACAATGGAGAGGAGAGACTAAGGGTTATGGAGTTAGCAGACGACTAATTGAGTTAGAGAAATATAAATGAGTGATATAGTGGACAATAGTTCAGAGAATGGTTAGATAGTCCAAGAAACAAGTGGTCACTAAAGAGTGATAAAATAGGTAGAATGTAATATAGGCCTTGTGAAATGATGGAAGTGAGGGACAAAAGTGGGAGAGTTCATGGTTTGTGTGGAGAGAACAGTGAGCAGATTTATGTGATTGCAATAGAGGGGTCATCATTTATTCAACTTTTTTTGTTGTTGAACAGCCATTATGTGTAAGCAAATAAGACATAATGAAAATAATACTGAGTATGCATGTAGGAGTCAGATAAAGGAAATGTTCTCGATGAAAAATATGATATATATTAATAATTATGATATATATAAATAATTTTATTATGCTTGTTTCTTTCTATATTGTAAATTTGAGCTATTCTAGCTTATTTTTATGTTTCATTTCTAAATTTGTAATTCTGATACTTTGCCTTAAAAACTAAAGCTCTTTCTAATTGCTAATGTAAAAAAAAACAATCAGCCCAGGAAAATATTTTCTGTTCTCAAAATTGCAGGTCCTATTTTGGGTCATAACATCTTCCTCGCCACTGTTCTATCTAAAAGAGGTGACTTTTTAGGTACTTGAACTTCACAGAATATTGCTATGTCCTTTGGTCCTAAATTTGAAATTCTGATTTGAAATTATTAAATATTTAGGTTGTGTTCATCATAAGCTTTTAGTTGATGTCTCTCTTTTCCAGTTTCTTGGACCTATGGCCACTGGTCCAGTTAGGGAGAGGTCGGGTCCTTTGGGAGAAAGTTTCTAAAGACATTTGCTAATGGCCCTCCTGAGACAGAGGCAAGGCAACCCCACCTTTCCCCCTGTCCACGTTGAACATGCCTGGCCTGGCTATGGTGGCTTTTATTTATGGCTCTTTGGAGGTGCAACTTAAACCATTCCCACTTTAGTCCTTTCCCATTTTCTCTCCAAGTACCCCCAGTCCCTGTTGGCCAAGTTCTCAGCTTTGTAGACCCTGAGGCAGCTCATGTGAGGCCAGGTCCCTCTGGCAGAAAGTGCTTATCATACTTCACGGCTTTGGTTCTCACCCACCCAGAAGCCAGAGGTTTATCTCTTCAAAAATATTCTGGATTTTCTTTCTGAAGTCAATTGAAAATAAATATTAATTTCCCCTTCTTCCATATTCATGAAAGAAGAAAATACATTAAAGCTTATCATTCTTAGATCTTTTAATTTTAATAAAGAGCCTCTCAAATTTCAATTAGTAATGTTAGATGGCTATAAGAGGAGTTTACATTACCTAAAAACAAACTACTAAAGTTTTTGTTTGTTTTTTAACATAGGCTGATAGTTGTCTTTCAGGAGGTTTAGTAAAAGTGGAGTTGAAAAGGGAGAAACTAGTAACCTCTTGGAAAGCTTTGGAAGTGGGCTGATTGTCTTTGTTGGTGATAGTTCTTTTCTTTTTTTTTTAAGGGATACACTCAAGAAACAATAATACAGGAGAATCACTTGGACCTGGAAAACGATTGCTTAAGGGGTAGGTGGCAGAAGGAGAAAAAGGAAGGTGAGAAGTTTTGTCTTTAAAATTTTTAAACAGAGAACAAAGTAAAGGCGAGTGCTTTAGGATTTGGGTGGGCAGACAGACGAAGACTCTGACAATACCAATTCCTTGTCTCCATGTTTGGTGCACTTAATTTCTTAATACAAGCATCTAACCTTCTTAATAAAATTGGTTCTTTTACAGAGATCCTGATAGAGAATGCATATTAAAATGCTCTTTCTCGTCTAATACTGTATTTAGATAAAATGTATTTTAGGGGACAAAAGGCTCACAATATATTCATTTGGGATCAAGATAATTATAATTCAACATCTGAACTATGTACCAATTTAAATAACTCTGTGTGCTCTGCAAAACCTCATTAGAGATACAGAAAATTGAACAACTGTGCATATATTTGGAATATCTCAGCAATTAAATCATCTATAAGTGTGTTTAATTGTATAATAATAAAAATATTTCAATATACTACAAATTTAAATGGTACAACATGTTTCCAATAGAATAGTGTCCATTTTTTCTTTTGCTACTTTGGTAAAGCAATCATATTTTTAGATCTATTGGAGAAATACAATTTTAGTTAAATAGTTGTAGCTATGAAATTCTAATTTTGTTCACATGCATGGATTACTCCAAAATGATATACATGGCTTTGCAGTTGTAAAAAGCTAAATTTAAAATTGTGTAGTAGTTAAAAGCATCACTATAAAAAACTAGGTCAGAGGTTTATACATGAGTGAAAAAGCAAGTCTTTAAAGTATGATGCAAATTTGTTAAAATTGTATGATTATATTTTTGTGTGTGCTAGGATGAAAGCTGCATGCTAGTGGGTCCTATGTGGATGTTTTTTTAATTCTTTATCCTCAGTCCCTAGAGCAGAGCCTGACAAAAATTATATGTAATTTAAATACATGTATATATTTTTACACATATGTGTGTATGTGTATGTACAAGCATATATCTATAAGCATTTATATGTGCGTATACCCACCCACAGGAAAAAAATCTTAAATATCTATCATTGGATGTGAGATTGCAGATGATTTAATTTTTTCTATACTTTATTCTCAAATTTCCAAATTTTCTATAATAAGCAATTATTAATTTTTAATTAGATAAAAATAGAAATGCTATTAAAAAGAATATATACAGTAAGAAAGTCACATGTAGAATCAAAAATTAAAAATGTGTTTTCTTTAATGTGTATAAAATACTTTAATCTTTTAGAAAATATCCACAAATAAATTCAGTGGAATTCTTTTCTATCATAATGTGGATCCTGCACGGACAGTTATCTTGTTTAATAGCCATTTTATAATTTCTCCAAGATCTTCCAGGGGAATTAATTCTTGACTAACTGTATTAAGGCTATTTTGTTGACCCATTTTCCTATGGCTGGTGTCATTTGAGAGCTAGTGAACTTTAGATTAGCAATAAGGTCTTAATTTTTGATTGAGGCAATCAATGATCTTGTGACCTCTAAAGCAATTATATAAACTAGAAAAAGATGACCTAGAGAAGTCACATTACAGATAGAAACCTCATTCCTTTTTTTTTTTTTTCCAAATTTATTTATTTGTTTTTTAATTAGTTTCAGGTGCACAAGACAAAGCAAAACTTAGACGTTTATCATTTATATCCCTCACACTGTGTGAACCCCCCTCCCCCCATCCACTATCCCTCTGTACGTTCCCCAAATTAATTTTCAAACCCCCATGACCATCTTGTGGTTACCGACTGTTTTTCATTCCTTTTTTTAGAGGAAAATTCCAAAGGAATGACAAGTCAATCCAGGGTTTCTTTGCTTCCAACTTATCTAATGCTAGCTAAGATTTATTTAGTACTTGCGGTGTATCAGATGATGTTCTAATGACATTACAAAAATTTCATTTAATTCTCATAGTTGTCAAAGAATCATGAATTTTACAAATGAGGAAAGTGAGGTACAGATAGGTGAGATATGGCACCCAGTGTTATCTAGCTAGCGTTCAACCCTGGATTCCAAACCAGTCAGTCTGTCTCCAGAGTCCATACTCCTGACCACAATAGTGAACTACCTGCCAACCCTCCAAATCAGGAGTTTCATTATGGTCTCAAATGAGGATTGCCCAGGGAAATAAGATGGCAGGGTTATTATTTTCTATCTATTCACATGATTTCTACAACCTTTGGCAAGGACCTTTTATCCTTGATTGTTGATGAGTTCATGTGCAAAATGTGGGAAAATTTTGCTTGTTTTTCCTGGAAGCATCATGATGTCCTTTGTGATCTTTCAGAGGCCTTTCTAGTTCTAGTAATTATATAAATACTCTATTATCTATTACTTTAGAAAATCTTGAGAGTGTGAAACACCAGGATGGAATTTTTCTAAAAAAAAAAATGATGTTAAAAAAAGCCTGAAGAGATTTTTATCTCTCTCTCTCTCTCTCTCTCTCTCTCTCTCTCTCTCTATATATATATATATATATATATATATATACACACACACACACACACACACACACACATATATATATATATATATATATATATATATATATATATATATATATATATAAGGATGAGGTTTAAAGAAACTACTACTAAAAACTATACTGGCTTATTTTTATAACTGAGATTTAGCAGATATGCTTATTTAAAAATAAATTGTATGCTATTTAACCTTTTCTGTACTAATATTCTCAATATGTTGGATAAATCTAGAAAAATTCTGCTATCAAAACCTGAAAAGTTAGAGCACAGGAAGAAATGTATAAATCCATCTCATTCCCAGTGTGTGAAAAATAAAATAATGAAAGGTAAACCTCAATCTAAAAAAAATTAACAAGTAGAGCTATTACAGAATAAAAAGAATCATCAAAAATTGGAAACTTCATCAATTGATGTAATCATTAATAAAAGTAATCAGCTAAAGGTATTTAAAGAATCATAACAACAGCTGCTAAAAAATCCATAAAATTCAGTACGTTTTTTGGTAGGAGATGAATAGATTGATAATATTCTAGCCTAAGCATTTTTATGTGAAACCAACAGCTGCTAGTATCAGAAGGAATATAGGTATTCAATTTAAGTAAGGGGGGAATCCAATATTGTTTTAAATATTTCTTGATAAGGAAATATAAATAAGAAAAGAAGGCACTGGGCTAGCGTTATTTACAATTAGTGTAACTGTCTGGTGTGACATTTTAATGTGTCAACTTGGCCAAGGTGAATTACCTTTCCCCAAATTCCTTGCCTGTTGACTTCCAGTTAGAGAGATCAGCAACAGAGGTTTTTATGACAGGTTTTGAGGGCAGAAATAAAGCAGCAGCCATTTTGTAGCCCATATATGTTGCTGCTGTCTGCGACTCACCTCATTGGTTCTTGTCTTAGTCTGTTAGGACTGCTATAACAAAATACCACAGACTGGGTTGTTTATAAAAAACAAATTTATTTCTCATGGTTCTGGAGATTAGGAAGTCTGACACCATGGAGTGAGGACCCTCTTCTTGTCACAGACTTCTTGTTGTATCCTCACATGGCAAGGGAGCTCTCTGGAGTCTCTTTTATAAGGGTAATAATCTCATTCATGAAGCCTGCCATTATGATCTAATCACCTTCCAAATGCCACGCTTCTTAATACCATCATATTGGGCATTAGGATTTCAACATATGAATTTGGGGTGACAGGAGAGCAGCCTGCAACTGCTCTGCCTTCTGCTGAACACCCTATTATCCTAGCGAGATGAAAATGAAGAGTCCTGGCTTTTACAGGACATTCATACCATCGAGGTCAGAAACAAAAAGAACTGGCAAGGATTTTTATCTGTGTTCACAGACCCCAACTCATTTGTGAGGTTCGGCTTATGTTTGCTCTTCCTCACTTTACATCTATCTCCCTTTACCAATGACCTGCCTGTGGATTTCAAGCTCCATCATGAGACCCAAGGACAACAGCCTTACAGAGACAGCTTAACAAGCTCCCACAACTGTGAAAAGTCCAATGCTATATTTACTAATAATTTTGCTTCTGTTTGAACCCTGATGATATAACTGTCTAACTGGAAAACTTTTAAAATCAATGGAAAATTCTTTTGGACTTGACAGTCCAGGAAAGTAACTAGTCTCAAGGAAAATATATTAAGAAACAATAGATGTTTCAATTACCAGTTACTATTTACGAAGAGGCAAAAGAAAAAATAAGGGACAAAACAATGACCACATTCACACAATATGAACAAAACCACAAATCATCTAGGAACAAATGAAATGAGAAATGAGTAAGCGCCTTTAAGAAAAATGAGGCCTTTATTGAGAGAACTGAATAAGGACCAGAATAAATGAAGAGAGATATCAGATTCACAAACAGAAAAAAATAATGTTATGAAAATTTTAATTATTAGTCTACAAATTTAAAATTCTAACACATATAAAATATGTGCACATCTGAAAATACAACCCAAGAAGATGGTATCAATGATCATTAAAAAAATAAAAATGATCAGTCTGTAACATTTTATGAAAATGGCTTTTACTTTATTAGGTAGTATAATAAATAGAGCAAAGAGTTGAGTAAATAGAATAGAGTTATGAATACAGAAACAGATCCAAAAGATAAATAAGCATTTAATAAAGGTAAAATTACAAATCAGTAAGAAAAATGCATTATTGTTGTTCATAAAAATAACAAGATAGACTTTACCTCACACCATATACCAAAATGAGGTGTGTAAATTAAATATATTGGCATAACAACAAACTAAAATTAAATGTTTATTGGAAAACACAGGTCATATTTTATATAACCTTCTAATTGAGTGTTCTTTCTAAACATGAGCTTAAAGACAAAGCTGATAGATACTAAAATTTCTTATAAAAATTTAAAAAATACTATATTAAAAATAAACTTCAAACTGTTAAATGTTTAAAAATACGTGAGAAAATTATTTCCAATTCACATGACATTGAAGACTTCATTTTAATCGTGTTTGTTGAACTCTCACACCTAAAAGAGGAGTCTACTTATGTCATTAGAAAATGAAATGACAGATGTGTAAATAAATTACAAAAGTTTAAATAAATATTCATGGCCAATAAAAAATACGCAACTTCACTACTAAAGAAATGAAAATTTATGCAACAATAATATATCTTTTTATCTTATCAAATCAGCAGAGGCTTAAAAAAATTTAAGGAAAACATTCATTACTGGATAGGAATAAGAGACAAATTAATTCAAAACATACAAATGAGCAATTGAGAAATATCTATCAAAAACCAAGATGCTCGTATTTCCTTTTACCGATTTATTTCTTGGAATAGATGCAAGAGTGGTAATCACTACTATGCAAGATGAAGGTTATTTGTAATTTTCTTTTGATATCTTTTCTTTAGTTTTGGTATGTGGGTATGTTATTGCTAAAATTACAACTTTTAACCTTTTATAATCTCTATAGTATAATATGCTGGTATTTGTTCCGTCATGGTTAAAAGGTATAATGAGCAAAATGCTCTTTGTAATCGTCTTTTCAGTAATAGTTTGCCAATACCTTCTTTGGTTTTTCCTATTTTTATCTGTATATGATATTTTAACTTCATTTTACTCAACAGTAAGTTATTTTCCCTAATAAAATTTTTGAGTGCGTCATCTGATCTTTGTTTAAATTCTTTGGGCTTATATGTTCCAAAGTCTTTTAAAACATGATTTCTCTGTCTCTCTCTCTGTCTCTCTCTCTCTGTCTCTCTCTGTCTCTCTGTCTGTCTCTCTCTCTCTCTCTCTCTCTCTCTCTCTCAAAAGATGATATATACAACAAATTGAGACTTAACTTTTGTTTTTCAAATAAATCTCACTAAGTCCTTTGTGCATATTTTCCAGAAATATACATTTCACATTAATGCAAAAAAAAAAAACAGAATTCACAATACAAGCAGAATTCCTATGCATTCCTTTTGTCCAAAAATTGTGCTAGCTTTCTGTTGTTATTGCTAATAAATTTGATAGCATGGCCATCAAATCTGCCTGAACAGAGGTAATAAATGTTGTGAATGATGTCAATATGGCCTGGTTTATTCCTCAAGAGAGGATACAAACAGTCCAGAACTCCTCCCCATTTTGAGAAAGAGAGGCCTACTTGGAGTCAAAATTCTATGGCTCCAAATTCCACTATCCCAAAAATATATATTTTGGGGATCTTTATCAGCTCAGAATATTTTTTTTTTTAAAGAACTAATTTCACAAGCTGAGGTTCAACCTTCTGAGATTGTAGCTGAATATTGTGCAGTGTTGTTGCAGCCATTTATTCCCCCTCCCCTCGAATCTAGGCTTAGTGACTGGCACATTAGCATGTAGCAGAAATCATGTTGCATTACTTCAGAGGCTTGTTCAGAAACAAGGAATTTTCCAGTGGTTCCCTGGGCATGCTAGCTCTGGGGTAATCTAGCTGCCATGTAACAAATGTAACTACCCTGAGACCTCTACGTCTGAGGGGCTCTGGTGGAATTCCCCAGCTGAGTGCCCAGTCTGTACACAACATCACCTGCCAGACTTGTGACAGAGCCATCTTGGATGCCCAGCTCATGTAGTTGTCAGATGATTGTAGCCTCAGTGGATATATGACAGCGACCACATAAAGGTTGCAAATGAGAACCGCCCAATCAAGCCTTCCTCAAATTCCTGATGTGACTCAAATATCATAAATAAAATGTTTAATTCAAGTGGGTAAGTTTTGGGGTAATTTGTTATTCAATAATAATAATTGGAACAGTTGTTTTTGGTAAAGAATATAGGGATAGAAAAATAACCTTTGGATATTTTCTATACTTCTTGGTGCCCTGACACTTTTATTTCATTGCTTTATTCTAAAATAAGAACAGATTAATCTTATTTTAACAGACTTTTTTTTTTCCCACTTTGGCAAGAATCTAAAGTGATTGATTTTAAAATTTAACATTATTTTGCACATAATAACATGTCTCTTATACTTTTCTAATAGTACTATCTGTGGTTTAATCATATTTTATCATTTCTACTATGTATTTATCATTCTCATCCTTTATACTTGATTAGACAGTCTAGTAGTGCTCTTTTTATTCATTTCTTCAAAGAGAAAGTGCTTGGATTTATCATGAATTAAATTCATTTCTGGTTCACTAATTTTGTTTTCCTCTATATTAACATAATTTACATACAGTAATATAGTGTTCCTGCTTATGCATCTTTTTAAGTTGAAAGCAAAAATAAAAATAAAAACAAAATCTATGAATTTGTCTATTAATTATAAAAAGTTAAGGTCTATTAGAAAAAAATTTGATAATTATAGGTTTGCTTCTTTCTTGACTGCAAAATTATTTTTTGTTTTTCTGATATAGTGCCTTCTTTTTTAAAAATAAACATTTAATTTTAGAGTAGTTTTAGGTTTATAGCAATATGGAGCAGATAGTAAAGGGTTCCTTTTTCCTAACAATTATTAACATTTTGTATTAGTATTATACATTGGCTATAATTTATTAATCAATATTAATATATTGTATTATCAACTAAAGTTCATAGTTTACATTAGGGTTCACTTTTTATATTATATCTTTTTATGGGTTTTTACAAATGCGTAATATCATGTATTCACTATTATATTATCATACAGCATAGTTTAACTGTCCTAAAAATCCGTGTTTTTCTTATTAATCCTTCTTCCTCCTTCCCACTACCCTGGCAACCACTGATCTTTTTATTGTCTATAGATTTTCCTTTTCCAGAATCTCATATAGTTGGAATCATACAGTATGTGGCATTTTCATTATTTGTTTCTTTCACTTAGCAATACACATGTAAGGTATCTCAATGTCTTTTGTGGCTTGATAGCTCAATTTTGTTTTTAATCATGGAATAATATTCCATTGTATGTGCCACCGTATGTTTATCCATTTGTCTATTAATGGATGTCTTGGTTGTTCTAATTAGGGGCAATTATGAATAAAGGTGCTATAAACATTCATATGCAAGATTTTGGGTAGACGTAAGTTTTCCACTTATTTGAGTGAATATGTAGGAGTGTGATTGCTAGATCTTACGGTAAAGCTGTTTAGCTTTGTAAGAAACTGCTAAACTGTCTTCTAAAGGGGCTCTACCATTTTGCATTCCCACCAGTAATGAATGAGAGTTCCAGTTGCTCTGCATCTTTGCCAAGATTTGGTGCTGTCAGTGTTTGGAATTTTAGACCTTTAATGGGTGTATAATGGTATCTCATTGATTGTTGTTTTAATTTTCAATTCCTAGTGACAGATGATGTTGAACATATTTTCAAATGCTTGTTTGTCATCTGTATATTTTCTCTGGGGAGCTGTCCAGATCTTTTGCCCATTTCTTAGTTGGATTGTTGGTTTTCTTACTGTTAAGATTTGAGTTCCTTATTTGGTATACAAGTCCTTTATCAGATATGCATTTTGCAAATATTTTCTCTCTGTTTATGGCTTATCTTTGCATTCTCTTGATATTGTCTTTCACAGAGCAGAGGATTTTAATTTTAATAAAATTTAACATATCAATTTTTTCCTTTCATGACTCAAGCTTTTTTAAATCATTGCCAAACCCAAGATTATCTTGATTTTCTTCTAATGTTATCTCTAAAAGTTTTATAGTTTTGCATTCAGCATTAGGTTTATGATCTGTTTTTAGTAATTTTTTGTGAATATGAAGGGTCAGTGTTTAGATTTATTTTTTTGCATGTAGATGTCCAGTTCTCCCAGCACTATTTGTTGAAAAGACTTTGCTTTCTTCATTGAATTGCCTTTGTCCTTCATCAAAGATCTGTTTAGTATATTTTTAGGTCTCTTTCTAAGTTCTCTGTTCTGTTCCATTTTGGTTCATTTGTCTGTTATTTCACTAATACCAAATTTCAATTGTATGAGACAGTGTTATCAACTATAGTCAACATGTTATATTATTAAATTTACAACTGAAAGTTTTTTCCTTTTTGTAAACCTCTACCCATTTCCAATACACTCACACTCTGCAGTCCCTGGTAAACACCATTCTGCCCTATGAGTTTAATTATTATTATTTTTTAGATTACACATATAATTGATACCAGGCAGTATTTGTTTTCCTCTATCTGGCTTATTTTACTCAACATAATGTTCTCCAGGTTTATCCATGTTATCCCAAATTGCATATTTTCTTCTTTTTAAGGTTGGATAACATTTTATTGTGTATATAGGTTGTTTGAATATCTAGGGAATTGTGAATAATGCTATAATGAACCTGGGAGTATAGATGTCTCTTCAATATAATGATCTTGTTTCCTTTGGTTATATACTTACAAATTAGATTGGTCGTTCATATGGTTGTTCTATTTTTAATTTTTTCAGGAACCTCCGTATTGTTTTCCACAGTGGTTGTGTGAGTTTACATTTCCACCAATACTGCACTAGGGTTCCCTTTTCCTCTCATCCTAACAGGCATGAGATACTTCGTTTTGGTTTTGATTTGCATTTCTCCTAGGATTAGTGATGTTGAGCATCTTTTCATGTACCTGTTGGCCATTTGTATGTCATCTTTGAAAAAATGTCTATTCAGTTCTTCTGCCCATTTTTTAAATTGGGTTGGCTTTTATTTATTTATTTATTTATTTATTTATTTATTTATTTATTTATTTATTGCTATCGAATTGTATGGATTCCTTGTATATTTTGGATATTAACCTCCTAACAAATATGTGGTTTGCAAGTATTTTCTCCCATTCCATAAGTTGTCTTTTTACTTTGTTGCGATGGGTTCGTTTACTATGCAGAAGCTTTTTAGTTTGATATAGTCCCAATTTCTTCTTTTTGTTTTTGTTGCCTTTGTGGTATCAAATTTAAAAAAAAAAAATCATTGCCAAAAAAAAAGTGTCAAGGGACATAGCCCCTATGTTTTCTTCTGGGAGTTTTACAATTCCAGGTTTTATACTCATGTCTTTAATACTTTTTAAGCTGAATTTTGTGTGTAGTGTAAGATAGGGGTACATTTTTATTCTTTTGCACGTGGCTATCAAGTTTTCCCTACACCATTTATTGCAGAGACTATCTTTCCTTCGTTGCGTATTTTTGGTGTCTTTGTCAAAAATTAATTGACTATATATGCATGGGTTTATTTCTGTGCTCCCGTATTTGGTTCCTTTGACCTCTGTGTCTTTTCCACACCGTTTGATTATTGCAGCTTTGTAATACAGTTTGAAATCAAGAATTGTGATGCCATTAGCTTTGTTCTTCTCCTCAAGATTGCTTTGGCTATTTGGGGATTTTTGTAGTTCTATACAAATTTTCGGGGTTTTTTTTTTTCTATTGCAGTGAAATATGCTGTTGGTTTTGATAGGGATTGCATTGATCCTGTACATTACTTTGGGTAGTATGAACATTTTAACAATATTAATTCTTTCAGTCCGTGAACATGGAATATTTTTCTGTTTCATTTGTGTATTCTTCAAATTTTTTTCACCAATGTCTTATAATTTTCAGTGTACAAATATTTTGTACTCTTCAGTTAGGTGATACAATTGTAAATGAGATTGTTTTCTTAATTTCTCTTTCTGATATTTCATTATTCATGTACAGAAATGCAACTGATTTTCATATATTGATTTCGTATCTTGCAACTTTACTTCTAATATTATAGTTTTTGGTGGCTTCCTTACGGTTTTCTATATATAAAGTTATGCCATCTGCAAACAGAGACGATTGTACTTCTTCCTTTCCAATTTGGATTCCTTCAACTTATTTTCCATCATTGCAGATTATCTATCATTGTATATAATATGTATCATATATCACATATGACACATATCGCATATATACACATATTTCTTTAACTGTATATATCATATCCCTTTAATTGCATCCTGTATCAATTTCTTTTCTTGAGGCCCACTTACTCCACAAGTTTGTTAAGCCATGGCTGCATCCACGGTGAGAACAAAAGATTTGGGTGCATTTCTACATAGTTTTGTGGATTTGCTGATTTTGACAGTGTACTCCTCCTATGTGGGGGATTAAAATCAATAGTAGGTATGCTGATGATGTTTAAATCCCTCTAGACTATGGTTTCAACATCTTTTATTTCTAAAAAAAAAATAAATAAATATGCATATATATCCATGTTCATATTATTATACTTATATTATTCTATTTATATTTACATTTATATTTATATCTCCTTCCCAAACTCATCACCAAACATTCTTCCTCCTTAATGTTTATTTGTAAAACAATTTTGTTAAATTAATACTTGGTGTTTATATTATTTTGACTATATAAGAATTTTTCATAATGGAGCTACAAAGTGTGCTATGAGGATATTGCCTTTTTTGTACAGTTCCTGTTTCTGTCCCGAGAGTTGATAAATCCCTAGCCTGTAACTTTCCAAAATAATAAAAAAATAGCAAAACAAAACAAAAAAAAACAAAAACATTTTGTTATGACCAAGCACACCATGTAGTCCTTTACGTTCATTCTTTACCCCATGTGCTCAAACATATCATTCCTAGATCTTGCCTTACTTTCACTTTAAAATGATTAATATCTGTAGTAGGAATTTGGTTTCATCTAAAAAGAGGTTTAGTTTTGTCACAGCTCCTGGGGCTAGGGGATAACCTCTAAACCCCTAGAATTTGCTATATAAAAAGAGTGTCTTTGTTACCCATTGTGAGCTTCTTGGCTCACACCTGATAATATGAGATCCGGCTAAACACACTGATAGTCCTGGGATGGGGTTGGGGTAGAATGGGGTGGGGTGGGGTGGGAGAGGTGGTCATTCCAGAAAGACCAAACGTGTGATTAGAGGATTGGAACACGAGTCATGAAATATCAGTCTGACCTCCAGGGATGGAAAGGTGCTGGAGATCAAGTTCAACCATAAATACAATAATTCAATTAATCATGACTAGGGAATAAGACTCCAATAAAAATTCTGAACAAGGAGACTCAGGTGAACTTCTCTGGTTGGCTTGGCAATACTCTTTCCATATTGCCACACATTGATGCCAAAGGAATTAGAAATCTCAGGATTTTGGAAGCTTCACATTTGGAACCATTCCAGAATCTGTCCTATGCATCTCTTCTTTTGGCTGCTTCTAATTTCTCTCCTTTATGCAATAATAAACTATAATGGTTAAATATAGCACTTTTCTGAGTTCAATGAGTAATTCTAGCAAATTACTGAGCCTGAGGGATTCCATAAGTACCCCCAAATCTGTAGTGAGCTGGTCAGAAGTGAGAATGTCTGTGGAACCCCTAATTTGTGGCTGGTGTGTGAAATGAGGGCAGTCTGTGGAGACTGTTTCCTCAGACTTTGCAGTTTGGCTAAACTCATTGCACTTGGTGGCAGACATCTTGGGCAGACTTGGGCAACTGTGCCCTTAACTGGGTAGTTTCTAAGTTGCCTTCTCTGCTGTGGTACTGTCTTTCTTTCAGTGGCATCCTGAGATTTTTTTTTCCTTCTTTACTATGTGAATTTCCTCTTTGTGGATGCCATATTTTTGTTTCCTAATTTATTTCCAGAGAAAGGGTAATTGAGATGTAAATATTTTGAGACTGTGAATGTCTGAAAATTACTTGATTCTATGTTTACATGTAATTATCATTTTAGTTGTACCAACATATAGATTGGAAATTATTTTCTCTCAGTATTCTGAAAGGGTTGCTCCACTGACTTTTTGCTACAGCCATCCCATGGTACAAGGTCTAACAATAATGTTCGCAAACTTGTTGAAACAATGTTGCTAACTTTTTTTGATATCAGAGGGATTATTCATTATGAATTTGTACCAACTGGATAAACAGTTCACCACGTTTACTATTTGGAAGTGCTGAAAACGCTACGTGAAAAAGTTAGATAAACTGAACTTTTCACCAACAATTCATGGCTCTAGCATCATGACAATGCACCAGCTCACAGGGTATTGTCTGTGAGAAAGTTTTTAGCCAGTAAACAAATAACTGTATTGGCACACCCTCCCCACTCACCTGATCTGGCCCCCTATGACTTCTTTCTTTACCTGAAGATAAAGGAAATATTGAAAAGAAGACATTTTGATGACATTCAGGACATCAAGGGTAATACAATGACAGCTCTGATGATCATTCCAGAAAAAGAGTTCCAAAATTTCTTTGAAGGGTGGACTAGGCACTGGTGTTGGTTCATAGCTTCCTAAGGGGAGTACTCTGAAGGTGACCGTAGTGATATTCAGCAATCAGGTATGTAGCATTTCTTCTAGGATGAATTCACGAACCTAATTGTCAGACCTCATGTGTTGTTTCCCTCTGTTAGAAAAGTTCAGTTAATTGCATTTTTGGTGTTTTGAAAATTTCACTATTATGTTTTTGGGTTTTTTCATTAAATGTATAGGTTGCAGGTAAGCCTTTCAATATAGAAAGTCATATTCTTCAGTTATAGCAAAATTTCTGGCATTTCATTTTTTTGATAATTTCTTCCCTTAATCTTCTCTGTTCTCTCTTTTTGGAACAACTATTAATCAAATATTGATCATCTAGGATTGTCATCTAACTTTCTTATGTTTTATGTCTTTGTCTTTCTGTACTTCTTTCTGAAACAGTTATTGGTTTGTGGAATTAATTTTGTCATCATACTTTTTCTCCCCTATTTTTAACTAGAAATGCTGATTCATTGTTTTATTTTTATTTTTGTTGTTATGGTTTTGTTGTAATTTTTATTTATATGTTTTGGGAAATTTTAATCCATTTCACCTGTGATAACTAGGATAATATTTAAAATCTTTAACAATCAATGCAAGACAGACACCAGCCCTTTAGAATGGACCCTACGGATTTATTGTACATTGAACACTAGCTCAATATCAGACATGGAATTTTATGTTATTTTATTATTGCCATTAACTTTGTGATTTTTATTCTTTTTTTCTACTTTTGAAAATATAGACATGTCAATTATTATTTTTATTTCAATTGTAATGGCTATACGCTTGTACATTAAAAGTTAATTGAACTTATATTTCTGATATTAATATCCATGTAAAATCATATTTATCAACTTGTTTATATTTAAAATAAAGGAATGAGTTCAATTGTAATTTTTCCAAAACCTTTTTATAGCTATAGGAGTTTTATTAGTATAATAATGTATAAAAGTGGTGATTTTGTTTTCCCATTTTTATATGATTAATTTGAAAATCTAATATTTCAAAAATTACATAAGTGTATTGAAATATATTGTAAATATATTTAAAATCATTTTTAGGTTTAGTTTTAATTTCTGTATGGAATTAAAATAAATGGAGTCTGCAATATGTTTGCTTCCTGAAATAATTTGTTTTCAAAATCATGTTCATCTTCTACCTCTTGAGAATTACATTTATTTATCTTTATGTTATGAATCTTTTTTATGTGTATTTTTCTAATCTTTGAACTGTCAAAGTCTTTGTCTCAAAATTTAGATATTACATTTTTTAAGTGATGCCACATTTTCCACTTTGATGTTGTTAGAATCATTGGATCTTGGGCTGCGTGGGTGATGCAGGTTCAGTGAACCAGATGTCTAAAGCAAATTCATGAGCAAGATATCCAGGAATACTTAAACAATTTAACTTTGATATTGCCTCCTCTTCATGGTTTCTTTTCTGTGCTTAATGACACCATCTTGCTTTGCTCAGGACTATGTGCTGAGCAAAGATAAATGGAATAACTTATCTAGTTTTCTGGCACTAGGAGAGAGTATCCTTCCTAGTGCCAGAAAACTAGATAAACTGAAAGAGAGTTTTCTGGCACTCTCTTTCAAGGAGAGAGTATCCTTCCTTAGTAATTGTGCATTCCACATCATTTCTTATACACAAATTCTGTATGAGAAAAATTATTGGTAAATAAACACAACATCCGGAGAGTTTTTAAACACAAAATAATTACATTTCTATTTCTTTCTTTCATAAAGCTACATTGCTAAATGAAAATATCCTATTAGCTACTTATAGCACCAAGGATTATAGAACATGTCTAGCTGGCCAGGTAAAGGTAAGCTCACTCTGAAGCCGAGCAAAGGAAAACCATAAAGAGAAATTCCCAGCAAGAATATTTAACTTCAGGCCAAGATTCAAGTGGCTTTAATAAAATTAAAGCTTAGTGGAAAATTCACAAAATATATTTTAGGCTATCATTTCTTAAAAAGTACTAATTAATTAACTTAATAGAATAATTATGTGCTTTATGAGAAAAAAACAATATGTAAATTGAAGTAATCTGTTTTGTTAAAAATGCTGTTATTTTGAAAGGGAGTTATAAATATTTTTTAATCAACATGTAGAAAGGAATGTTTATTTCCATCCTAAATTATCTATGACTGAAGCATTAGTGTTCAGACTATGTAGCCGTGTGGCTGTGTTCACTGCTATAATTTAAAGGCGGCATGAATAAACAGTCACTAATAGTTTGTGTTTTGTTATTTAAAGGATGAAGCAAGTTTTGTCAGTTGCAATAGAAAATCCAAGTCAATGGAATGAATGCAATGTTAAGAAACTAACCAGTAATTTTCAGAAGTGGTCCTAGAAGTCTGTGCAAACTTTCAAAATTCCAATGTGTGCACTTACATTTTAGAACACCACCCAAGGCAGCCAGAAGTTCCACCAATTCCAATCTGAAAAGTTGTTGATATTTTTCTCCCAGTTAATTTGCAGAATTATTTGGAATTTTATTAGACTCCATTATATTCCAGATCAAGCATTCATAAATGATAGATGTTGTGCTTCCCATCTTCAATTCATTGCATGAAAACAATCAAATACAGACATTATTCTAATATGTAGGATAATATATATTATTCTAACACACACACACCTTATGTCAAAATACTTGTGGTATTATACAGTTAGAATTTAGGAACATGGGAGTTTTAATTAGATAGATGTGGGTTTTCTTTTGAAGCCCAGAAATTCATCTTCAATCATATTCCAATTTTATAGAGGCTTCACTTCAATCAAACTCACTTTCTTTATCAAAGAAATCAAGATAATAATACAGCATTACAGATTACAGTATTTAAATGAGAAGTCACATACGTATATAAAATCTCTTTTTCATATCAGCATCTTTACTAAATCTATACTATAGCTGGAACTATTTTTCTAGCTCTCCATCTCTTGTTCTTTCTATCTATATCTGTTTCCAGTACCCTGTCACACAGGAAATAGGTGATATCTCAGTAGAGAATATGACTGTAGAAAGCAGAGAAAAGAATAAGTGTCTTCCTGCTTTTGTGAGTTTCAGTGGCCTAGATAAAGAATGGAGTGGAAAGAACCCATGGCAGACTACATTTGGGATGAGGAAGAGCAAAAAAGCTATCACTGACCACCTATTGTGTTTCCCTGAAAATAAGACCTAAACAGACCATCAGCTCTAATGCATCTTTTGGAGCAAAAATTAATATAAGACTCTGTCTTTATTATGTTATTTATATTATATTAGGCTGGTTCTTGTATTAATTTTTGCTCCAAAAGACGCATTAGAGCTGATCGTGTGGCTAGGTCTTATTTTCAGGGAAACACGGTATGTGTGTGTTACATGGCACTGAGTCAGCTCCAATGCCTGGCGACCTTATAAATGAGTGATTTTCTCATGTTCTAGTTTCAAAAGCTCCATTCATATCCTGTAGACTCATGCCTATGGCTTCTTTTATTAAATCAATCCATCCATATTTGGCTTCCTTTTTTCACTGCTGCCTTCTATTTTTCCCAGCATTACTGTCTTTTCCAAAGAACCCTGCCGTTTCATGATGTGCCTAAAGAAGGACAACTTCAGTTTTGTAATTTTTGCCTCCAGTGACGTTTTCATCTTAATTTACTCTAGGACCCACTTGTTCATCTTTCCGGAGGTCCAGAGTAACTGTAGAGCTCTCCTTCAACACCACATTTTAAATGAATCTTTTTTTTTTTCTCTATCAGTGTTCTTCACTGTCCAGCTTTCACATTTGTACATAGTAATTGGAATATGTGAGTTTGAATGATCATAGCCTCGGTCTCTAATGACACATGTTTGTTCTTGGTCATCTTTCCAAATTCTTTCACTGCTGCCTTATGAGTCCTAGTCGTCTCTTGATTTCTTGGCTCTAGTCTTCATTTGAATTGATGATTGAGCCAAGGTAAGCAAAATCTTTAACTAGTGCAATGTCTTCATTGTCAATATCTAGATATTCCATTTCTTGCTGTATCATTTCCAGTTTACCTTGGTTCATGCTGGGAGACCTGGGAGTCTCATCTTCCAACACTATCTTATGTTTCATTTTGGAAAGTCTCATCATAGGGTTTTCAAGGTAAAACAAAAGGGAAAAAAAAAAGAGAATAAGAAAAGAAAATGCAGCTGTGGTTTATCGTTGCCTTCTGTTGCTCAGTGCATGAGTCCAAACCACATGTGCTTGGGTCCGTAGTGTTGCAGTCATCAAATGTGTATAAAACGTAAATGTCCCTGTGAGTGACCACATTTAACCACCTTCAAAATAGAAAATGATTCTCAAGGCTATGGAGAGAGGCAACATTATAAATGTGAGGAGAATTTGGGTCTTTCAAGAGGGTCTCTGAATCCGGCTTCCTCAGTCAAGCCCTGTAGAGACAAGGATAAGATTGTGAAAATGGAACATAGAGGGAATCTGGGCTTATATCTCCAGTTGACTGCTAAGAAATGTCTTAGTCAGGTTGGGCTGCCATAACAGAATACCATACTGAGTGGTCTAAACAAAAGACATCTATTTCTCACAGTCTAGACACAGGAAATCCAAGATCAGTGTGCCAGCATAGCTGGTTCCTGGTAGGAGCTTTCTTCCTGGCTTGCAGATGGCCACCTTCTCTCCGTGTCCTCACTTGGTGGAAAGGGGGCAAACTCTTTGATGTACCTTCTAATAAGGGTACTAATCTAATCATGAGGTTTCTACCCTCAGAACCTTATCTAAACCAAATTACCAATCAAAGTCCCTGTCTCCAAATACAACTCCTTTAGGGGTTAGGGCTTCAACATATGAATGGGGGTGGGAGGGGACTCAAGTTAGTCCATAAAAGAATAAAGTTCCTAAAAAAGAAATAATTGCATCAAGTACTTATAGAAGAGAGGGTCTTAGAAAGCTTAACAACTTTCCTTTAACATTTCATAGTATAAGAACAGAATGAATTTTAAGTGTCTAACAGTGGCACAGAGTTTATAGTCACGATACCTAAAGTAGTATTGTAGACCAGAATATATGGGAAATTCCATGATTGACCTGTGTGGATCCAAACAAAATATGAACAGGCTATATTAACAGATGCGAAAATGGAAGGTGGCATCAATAATCAGATGCCCCTGCCCTTTATAGTTTGGCCTTATCCCAGCATCTCAATTCATGGGCATTATTTAAAGCACTGCAAGAATCTGACAATGTTGGGGGAAAGGAGGAGGCAGGAACCAAACTGGCTGAAATGAAGTTTTTGTCACCCCTTAAAAAGAGATGTTTGAAATTAGGTTAAATTTTAGGCAAATAAGCAAGCACCATCAAAATCCCTGCTTATTTGAGTTTGTGGAGTGTTTTAAGTAATAGTCTCACTAATGGTTGCTACTGAGATGCTATTTTGAACCAGTCCTGACTGTTAACTAACACTTTCCATACATTTGGCCTTCTTTTTTTGAAATATTTTACTTTTATTAAATCTCCCATGAATTCCTTTATCAGTTACACACAAAAAGAAAACATACCACGTTTTATAGTCAATGTATTTTTAAACCACCTTCAAAGAGGGAGTGGTTATATATGTTTTATAGGCAGCTTTCCTCCCTCTTTTTATTATATTAGTATCATTTTCTTTATTGAACATCTCGTAGAGGAGTTCTATTTTAGCAGCCACTCCGATTTGTCAGTTAGCGCTACCAAAGGAGTTGTAGGAGTAGTGTAATTACGAAATAGTTCTAGCCTGGTGAAGTGGATAATGAGAAGTGCAGTGAACTTGGATATACATGTGCACACGCCTGCTTGTGTGCTTGTGAATCAGCATTTCAATTCTCTTTTATGATTCCTATGCTTCACAAATGAGTGTATGCTTTTAAGAGTACTACAGAGAAGAGCTCTGATTTTAACCACGTAGGGAGGGGCTTCTGTTTGAACTGAATAGTGTGAAAGCCTCTCAAAATAAGTCTAAGGCAGACTTTGAGTCATGCAACTATTAAGTCGTTTTTAAATATCAATTTTTATCAAGTACCCAGGGGATTGTCAGTGTTTTTCCACATCATAAAGATACTGCATTTCAAATCTTTGCAGCCCATCAGTGAATTCCAATCCTAAAAGAGGGATCTGCTTTTATATTTTACACATTCATTTTGGGGTAAAAACAGCTTCCTTTTTTCTGTTATCAATTTACACCTTTTGGCAGAAAAAATAAAGGCAAAGTAGCAGTCTTGCTTAACTGAATGACATAAATAACATGTGTTACATTGTCTTCTTTGGATTCTTTATAAGTTCTAAGGGTTTAATTAACAAATTGAAGAGTTGAAATGTTTCAAAAGGACTTGAGTGAATTCATTCATACTAGTTTGCCTTATTGATAATGGTTTCTGAACACTTAGCTCATTTGCAATAATTAAACTTTATTACATATAGGAAGGTAAAATTATTGAAGAGTTTACCTGATCAGTGGCCTACTCCTGTCTGTCCCAACTCAGAGGTGAAAATCAGATTTTACAGAAAATCCAAATGGTGATGAGTGTTACTTAGGAGGACCTGGGGATGAGCTAATTGCTCATCCCATCACACACCCAAGATGGGCCCTTCTCAGAGATAGGAAGTATGTGCCCAGGATACTTCTAGTCAGGTTAGCTTGATACCTGTTGGTAAAGATAACATGATGTAGGTGGCTGACCTTTCTTATGCCCAAGGTCCTCTTATACAGTCCAGTCACATTGCCCCAATCTGATAATTGGAAGCCTTGACAACTCACAGCAGGGTGTGCATAATATTGACATCACTAACTAGAAGCACTGCTGATGTGCTTTGACATCTATAATGTTCTCTTTCCAATATTAAATATTATCCAAGAAGTTTGAATATGAATTTTCCAGACAATATTTAAAGATTTTAAATAACTTCAGTGTATATCATGTCTATGAATTTTATATACACATATTTCTTGTGGGTGTAAGTACAAAGGGAGGGTAAAGGGAACTTTAGGCCAAATAAATATAGGAAATAAAATAATGTACCAAAAGAAGGTGGAAATGATTAGGAGTGGCAATGCAGCAGAAAAGGCCAACAATGTTTTGCAAAGATAAATTAACTAAGGATCCCCCCAAAAAAACAGCTCAATCCCACAGCTCAATTGCATGTCTCTAGGGAGATGGAGCCTCTGATGGGCTCTGCTAATTGTAATTAAATCACAATAAAACATAATAAAGTAAATACTAATCTGAGTTAGCACAAGCTGCAGCCAAGACTTTACAGTAAACCTTGTTAAGATTGAGTTTGCACTTTGTGCTGAACATAGTTCTAAGGTCTTTGTATGAATCAACCCAAAACCTCATTCCAAACCTTTAGGTGAGTGCCTTCATAATCTTTATTTCACAGATGGTATGACCAAATATGACCAATCAGAGAATGGTTGTCCAAAGTTATATAATAAACAAGGGGTGAAGAAGGGATTTGAACCTAGGTAGTCTCTTCCCAGGGCCTACTGGCTCTCACCTATACAAAGTAAAAATTGTTACTTTTGTGTGACTCTAACCTGGTATCAGGAAGAACACAGGCTGACAGACCATAGTCTTAGGGTTGAACATGATTTGGTGCTAGTGAACGAGGGACATTGTAGAGGACACACTGAGTGAGCCTAGATCACCAACCTAGGTGAAAATCAGGACCACGTCAACATCCTGTATTCGATAGTATATCAAACTCAAAAAGAATTATCTAAATAGTGAAAATCTTAGACAATCTCTATTTTAGAACTGGAGGGAGATGATGTTTACATTTTCAATTATTCTAATTTTGAAGGGAAAAAGTGATTTAAAAAAAAAATGGTCTAAAAGATGAGCCAGCACAAGGATATTGATATACAATCCTTGTGGTGCCGCATGAGTACTAAGATTCTTTCTGCATCTCCACGTTCTACTCTAAATGCTCATCTTGAAGAAACCCTTCAAGGGTTCCCCACATGTATGTCACAATTTCTAATTCTGAATCATCCCCAGTTTTGTATGGTCTGGGTAGGAGGCAGAGCTTCACCTCCCACAAGGGGAGTTGTCACTCTTCTGGTCACATGACCAATTAAAAGCTCTACTGAGGATGAAATTCTGTCTTGTAATCCATGATAGCAATGACATCTAAGAGGTGGTTATTGAACTTTCTTGACCCTCAGAAATTCCTTTGGTTCTTGCCTATTTTCCAACTTTGTCTTTCATCCTCCAAATCTGTGAGTTCCCATCATCCCTCTTTTTTCATTGAATCCATGTCTTTTTACACTATATTTGGAATTTCATACAACTCCCTGACATTTTCTTCTGGACTCTAAGTTAGATTATTTTTAATGGTATGTCTTTCTTTTGATTTTTTGTCATATTTTCCATTTCTCTTGTTCTGAAGGCTTTTTTCATCGGACTCACACTACTTTCATTCTATTAACTAATTCTAGAACAAGATAAGATCTTATTGATGTTACAATTTTCTAACAACAGTGTAACCGGATTGCCTTCAAGTTCATATTTTCCATTTGTTCAATAGAAGGCCTTCCTTTTTCTGTCTACAACTGAAGGCATGTCAACATACATAATTTCCATTCCAATTTCAGGTTCCTTGTGTATTTTTAACAACTGAAATTCTGGCTAACTTGTGTATAACTGACCCCTTTCCTGTTGTCTAGCTCTTATATGGAACAATGAACCATGAATCTATGTAGAACGTAAAATATACTTTTCATTATGTGCTGCTATTTAGGTGCTATTTTTTCCTTCATCTAGGAATGGATCACATTTATCCCCCCAGGACCCCATCTTGTTAGAGTCAGCATGGGCTCACTCAAGAGCATGTACATACGTGCACATGCATGCATACATTCATGCATGTGCGTGCGCACACATGAGGAATGGGGATGGGGATATTTTCATGCTCAGTTTACAGACACACATTGAAAATTCCAGTGTTCCTGTTGTCGGATGACTTGTTAACAGTGTTACAATCTTTGTCTTCCATATATTTGAGTGTTTGTCTCTTTATGGATAAGGCTGAATTTAAGGCAACCTATCAGACCCTAGTTTGATATCACCTTGCCATTATAATCTCTACTGTCCTCAAACTCCTCAACCAGAAGCAAAAAAAAGCAAAAAACAAACAAACAAACAAAATTCCCTGAAGTTATTAACACGTATGCTTCGAGGTCTTTCGCTTACATGGGCTCCTTCCAGTGTCCTTACTGAGTAGCCTAAATCTCTTCATATACTTTTAGAATAAGGTATTTTAACTGTAATTTACTAAGACCACTGTCTCTGTCCACTCTGACTTTTCTTACATCATAAACCCTTTTCTGTCATATAGTATGGAATGCCGAGTGCAACTTGGGGATCTGGCTAACAGGAAGTTGACTTGGGGGTAAATGTCTAATGGGGAAGTTTACTATTGGTTTATTAGGACATATGTATGTGGTTTGCATATACAGTTGTCACCCACTATTTTTGTACCACCCTCGGGACCAACTCTTCCCCAATCTATGACATGAGGACAGAAGTGACAAACTGGTAATGAGTATAGTCAATTCAAAGAGTATTTAAATTTAGTCATTGCCCAAGAAAACTTAAAACACCTTGAAATTTTATAGCTCATATATAAAAGAACCTTGATATAGGTTTTCAAAGTTTGACAGAAATTCTAAAAAGTTGCATTACATTAACATAATGAGCATGAAGCTGAAATGAACATTTTTTATATTATCAGATTTTGATCAATCATGTTAGAGGAAAGACTAATTCCTTTCTGTTCTCTTCTCAAAACATGTAAAATTATTGTCATATGAACAGGTAGGTGATCATAAACTAAGAAGCTAAAAATGTAAGAAAACATATTATGGAAATTAAATTATCTTATTTTTGCTAGACTTGGTGAATTTGGTGGAGTTTGTCATATTTTTAATGCTAGTTATGTTTATTTTTTTCTTCATCCCAAGTAAATAACCACTTAGGTACCCAATATTTTATTTACATACTTGTACTTTTGCACCCAACATTTTATTTACATATTTGTACTTTTTTTCTTGAAATAGGTGCCCTATCCAAAAAAATTTGAGTAAGTTCAAGCCCCAAGAAACTTAGATCTATTCCTACATTCAGCATATATCCAAACCAAATTCAGAAAAAAATAAATTAAATTAACAATATGTTAAGATAATTTAAAAAATATGCACAGAACACATGTATTTCAGAACACATGTGCTTTGTCAAAATACAATGGACTAGAAGGTAAATATGAGTAGTCCTATTTGTATATCGATTTATTTATTTTAAACTAAAATACATTATACTTTTATTTATTGACCATCATTTCTGTTGATTTTATTTTTCTTTCTCACTGCAAAACCTGAATGTCAATAATTTAATTGAAATAATCAGCAGCAGTTATCCCACTGCTAGGGAAATAGATACAGTGTTATCCAGAACAAACAAAACAGTATTTTGAGTACAATAGGAATTTATCAGATTAGGTTTCCAGGGAAGGTGAAATGAGGTACCTTGCTTGAAGTAAAAAAAGGAATTTTGTCTCCCTTGTCCTATTTTTAAACAGCATTGCTTTATGTGGCGAATCAGATAATGTTGTACATATTATAGGTTTTATTTTTATTAGGTCATTAGAAAAAAAACAAAAGCCTCGAACAGGAAAGATTCTATTTTCATGCAAATCTCTTTAGTAATAAAAGATGAGCAAAGAGAAATTTAAAAAAAACCCACAAAAAACGAAAACAAAAAAACTGTATCTGTAAGGAGTTGCCTCCAAATTAAATAGAATTTAAACAATTCTCATCAACTCTGAAGTCTCTTTTCTATTTGTTCTTAATTTTTCAAAACAAGGAATTTTCTGAAATATCTGTAGGTGCTGTTTCTTTCAGCTACTCTCCCTTTTGGGGTCTTATTTCATATCCGAAGTCAAAGAAACATTAAAATTGCAAACAAATTTGGTTTTTAATTAGGATGTTGGTAATTAGCTCACTCATTTATGTCTTGTTTCCTATTTTCTCTGGTTTTAAGTTGTGTGTGTCTTTAAATTACTTTTCTACATAAAAGAATTCCATCCTTTCCTACTCCATTATACTATTACCTCTCACAACATTATGTTAGCACAGTGGACTAATCTTCATTATAATTGAAAAGAAATCTTAGTCATATCACAGAAGGAGAACTCAATTTTCAGTTGTGAAGATCACCGAATGAATCATTACCAAAGACCGATTGTTTTGTGAACAGTTGGCAAAAATTAATGTTTACTTTTATTTTTATCATTGTGCTAGAGCATCTTAGTAGTTACCTGAACCTCCTATTATGAGAAAAGTAGGGCAGAGCAACTTGATTATTTAAATTAGAAAGATAAAAATTCTAGAATATAGAAAGTCAAATTATACTTCTCAGAAGAAATACCTTTTCTAGTCCTATCACCAAGCCTCCCAGTAGTAGTAGCAGTAGCAGCACGTCATTTGCTCACCTGGGCCTCTGGTGGCTTCTCTGGGCCCTGCTACTCTTGTCTGATGTACTTCTCTCCATGGAAAGTAGCTGACTCTGTGTCCTCCCATAGGAGAATACCAGAATGAACTTGGAACATCCTCATGATAATAAAAGCAAGAATCATTAGCAGATTTGGTGGGGGGCAGTGCTGAAGAATGAAGAATCAGCTTGGGAGCAGCCCCATGGTCATGTTCTGACAATTGTAGCAACATATTATTATTGAATATGTGGTCAAACAATTTAAATCTCTGAAAACCCTTAATGATACTCCAAAAAATAGTTCAAATAAAGTATGCAAAACATTGTTATATTACTGCAGCCTTCTCAACCCACAGTCTTACCGAGTATTCCTTCCAAACACCTACAATGTTCAACCACAAAGGTGTTTGTTTTGGGTTTTGTCTGTTCTTACTGATTATGTTTCCAGTGATATTTTGGTTCCTCGGACTTATTTCAGTATGTCTTATAGAAAGGCTGCCCAGGCAACTGTCTTGCTAGCTCTCTCTTCTATCTGTTCTGCTTCTCAAGTCACATCTTGTTACTATATTAAATAAATATTATTAAATGAAACTTATATTGAAGCACAGCCATACCTTAAACTTACATGACCTTAAACCTACATGTTTACCTTAAACTGTGCACCTTAAACTTACATGACCAATGTGAATCGCTACCCATTTCATCACATGAGATAACACACAAAAGTGCCCCTCAATTTCATCATTTTCATGGCATAGTTCCCAAAACTCTTCTGCATGCATTATGGGATCTGACTTTACAACAACCTGGAAAAGGGATTAGAAATGACAGTCTAGGTAACCTTCCATATAGCTAAGTAAAATAAGAATCAACAGGTTTAAATACTAAATCTCAGGCATTTATATAATTCATGAATATTAGAACAGAGATTTAAATTCAGATATATTGATACTAAAAACCTGTTTCCACTACACAAATGCAAAACACTAAGTCATTTTCCAAAAACCACATTTAAAAAATATTTTTAGTCAGTCAGAGACCTGGGGGAGCAGGGAGGATCAGAAATCAGTATTTCTCAATCCTGAAGAAATTGCAGCATGGTTTCCTAAACACCAACGTGGAACCAACTGACTGGGACACCTTGAGCTAATCTGTTTAACGTTCTCCCTGTTTGCCTCGACTAGCCTATCACCTGAGTGGAACCAATTACAATGAATACAAATATTTCATCCAATTTTAAAACAAATTCTATCTATGGAAGTAATTTTCCACCAGGCCAGTTGCTCTCAATGCCGTTTATTCTCCGAAACCATCTAGGGCAATGATGAGACTAGCTAGGGAAATGGAACACGGAAGTATAAAATGAGTCCTCCATAAAATGAGGGCAGTTGTGGGACTTCAGACATCTCAGTAGTCCCTAAAATATGAGCATGTCTTAACAAAGATCACCTCATTCCCCTCCCTTCTTGAATATACCATAACCCTTATCTCTATGCCAACCCTTCCCCCATATATAGAAGTAATGTTTTTCACCAGAGATTTAAGGAATCCCAAGTTAACACTGTGGAATTTTGTGTTTAAATTTAAGCCATGTTTCATACCCATGTAGGTAGAACTCTTCTCGTACCAGGCTCGTATTCAATCATCCTGCCTCTGATTCAGCTACAGCTGAGTGGACATATCCACATGGGTTTCAATTCTCTAATGAACCCCCACTGACATTTTCTGGGTTCATTTCTGCAGTGTACAGAAATTGTCCAGGGAGCTATTGTTCAGCAAACATCCAAACCTGAAACGTGGAGATTTTGCAGTTGATGGCATGGTAGGGGAAGCAATTCTAATACAATAGGAGATGGATCCAAGGTAGAAAATACTTCCCCTGCCCCCATCCTGAGAAACTCACTGTATATTTTTCAAAAGATCTCAGAAGAGGTAATGCCCCAATTGCCCTCATACTTCTAAAATGCTCTGTATTGGCTTTTTCTCTCATACTCTCCCATGTCCTACACTCCTATTTTCTTGAACTCTTCTCAGTTAGAGTTCTTTCATAGCCTTATCCTAGCCTCTCATTTTGGGTGACCCAAGCTAACTCAGTCTGGCCCTGAATGTAGGCCAGCTGTGAAAACTTGGACTTTGGTCTTGTTGATAAGGCCACACTTAGTATAACATTGTGGAATAGAACTCCCCATTTAGTCCCTATGAGCAATCTCCTATGATTTAACAAATTCTTTATACCCCAGACTCTCGAAGGCTGGTTTATCTTTAATAATCCATTTTCCAAAGAATAGATTTCTTGCTCTGAACTACAGCCTTTTGGTTGACATCCTGTTGACCAGTGCCTGTAGGTCTGCATCATCTTGAATTTAGCCTAGTTCTGGATTCCCTGTTACTGTGTCAGATTGGGACATATCTATCACTTCAGATCAGGCTATTTATCTCTTACGGCTGTGTGGGTCAAACTACTGCCCTCGATCAAGTTGCCGCCCAACATGAAGTTTCTCTAAGTACCTTTACACTGAGCCTCTTATGCCTTCTCTGTCATAGTAAATAGGTATTGTACCAAGTTCTAGCCTGTCCTAATACCTTCCAATCCAGTAGAGTGACAGTGAAAACACAACCCCATCTGGTTGGATGCCATATTTGAATATAAGCAGACGTAAATAATTCTTTCAGCAACTGTAAAACTGCTACCTCCAAATTCCATCCTTTAGGAAGAAGACTTTTTTTTTTTTTTTCTCTTCGTTAGATTCTTTAGACAGGCAAATATACGATGCATGTTCTGCAGTATTGGAAAATACTTTACTGGGCATAGCTTTTTTGGACATACAGGATTACTGGCATTTTGTTCAGCATCATGTCTTCACTGGACACATTATGTTTCAAGAACTTTAACACATTTCTTGGGGTTGACTTGAGGCAATACACTGTCAGAAGGCCTGTAAATTCTTATATTAGGGGTCAGTTTTGAAGTTGGGTCTGGAAACATAAATAGGTACTAACAAAATGTGCTCCATTTCTTTATCCAGAAAACCAAATAAGGGACAATTTTGAAGCATGGGAATGCATCCCCACTGTTACATTGACTGAAGGACAGTTTAACCATCAACAATCTCAGCTGCCTCCCCTAACCCCAGCTGCTTAGGGAGAATAATAATTTCTCTTTCTCTTCCACCTTCCAAACCTGTTGGGACTGCCTCTCTTCACAAGGGTTACTCTAACCTGAAACCATAAGGTTAATGGGCTTCTTGGAAATGTAGTTTCAGTTTTCTGTGGTGTGATTTAGAAGAGAATTCAACTGGGGACAGGAATGATATTGAGTTGAAAACAAACAGTCCAGCATACATGGCTATTTGGAGGCATCAGGAATTTTCTTTTAGGTCTACCTGAATCAGTCCCAAGTCTCTCGTATACCCTTCCTAATTCAGTCATGTTGTGGTTTCTTTTTTCTTCTGGTGAGTTTGGCTGCAGATAGTACACATGGCTTCTTTCCTGTAAAGGGGGAGTTGTGGGAATCTCCTTTGATATTGCAGGGATGCAGAAACCATATTGTACACCTTCAATACACCATTGATTTTTCCTTATTGATCCAAAAGGACACTTCCACTCTCTTTTAGTATTCTAACTATTTCTTGGCTTTTCAATTTTCCCATAGTATATAAAACAGATTTCATACATTTAATAAGACATGATCACATAAAACACATTGCAGTAATACTTTCACAAAATAAAAGCTTTGCAAACCTATTTGGAACATAAATCACCAACCGTATGAGAAATACTGTTATCCAAAAATGATTCATTCTCTGATGAATCCAGACAACAGAGGATGGTTGTATGATTAAATTCTTTACAGAAGGAATAATTAAGGATCCGATGGATGTGTGGCCCATCTTTATACAGTTTCCTTGTCTGTAAAATGAGGGTGAGGTACTAAATAAAATCCAAGGTCACTGTCTTCAATTCAAAACCTTATGACTCCAATGAAGACATGGCTATTATTCTTGTTTCCTGTGTCTAAAATAAAAATAAAGGATATTGGTTCATGTCCACATGCTGCTTATTAAGCACTTACTCTTTGCTGGTTTGTATTCTGGTTTGTACTGGCTTGTATTCTTCATACTCTGCCTGTTATATGCTATTATCTCCATTTTATACATGAGGTGTCTAAGGCAAAGAGAACTTAAGGAAATTAATTTGGGCCCACAATTAGCATCATGCTAACACATTCAACCTTAGGTCTGAGTCAAGTCCATGTACGTGGTTTTTGCTGCACTAATTTTTGCCTCTAGGGGGAGTCAAAGCATCCTCCCTTCTCCCATATCTACATTCACTTGGCTCTCAAGGCTGGGACAGAGCCAGTTCAAACATAAGCAATGGACTTGCACTTGTGATTTCTTTCTCATTGTTCGTCTGCAAAGGTGATATGGCGAAGGTGATGAAGGGCCCATCTGCTTGGGCATCTCTTCACCACAGAAAGGCTCAATGACAACATGTAGAGTTGTGTTGCCCAATACAGCAGCCACTAGCCACATGTGGCTACTAAGCACTTTTGCTTTAGTTGACTACTACAAATTGATATGAACTTTAAGTGTGACATGCATACCAGATTTCAAAGACTTACTGCATGTGTGTGTGTGTGTGTGTGTGTGTGTGTGTGCATCCTTAGTACTTTTCTATGAAATATATTGACTATGTTGGCTTACATAAAATATAATTTCACCCATTTCTTTACTTTTTCAGTGTGACTACAAGAGCATTTTAAATTACATATGAAATTGGAATTATATTTCTATGGTATAAGCCTAATCCAAAGGCCTGATATTAAGGTACCATCCTAGAACCAAAGAGGGAGGGTACTGTTAAGCCTGCTGTGATTTTTAGCATCAGAGTCACTAGTAGCCTATAAAATGAAATGACATTCTATAGTGTACCAGCTTATGTAAACAAGAGACTAGCTTAGAGATGTGGAATAAAATTGTAGGACAATTGTGGCCCTGAAGAACCCCAATCAATAAGGAACCCTGATGAGCAATACAAATCTTAACAATGGATGCTATCACTTGTTTGGGGAAGTAAAGTCCTGTGCAAGATTGTGAGAAGTGTCCAGTAATTCCTTCTGAAACTTCTGACCTACTGAACTGTATATCCGATAAAGATAAAGTTGAAAACTGCTATTGGAAAAGATAGAGATTCATTTCAGTGACCTGGACACACTTCATAGGAAACCAAAAACTGCTGGTAGGCAGCAGATTTTCACAGGCCAGCATCAAGTACTGATGGGTTCTCTTTTCCCTGGACCAGCAGCTTGGGAAGGGTGCCCATCAGTGCAAGAAGGGCAAGGTCGTGTTGGATATTTTGGCTCTTGGCATGATTGTTTTTTCTCTTTACTGTGTATTACACATAAGACTAAAAGGTTGGCAAGGGGCTGCATATTTATAACAGTCATGAATTTGGAATATTTGGAACCTTGTTTTAACTATAGTGGGTTTCTGAATAGATAGAGAGGAATAAGACCAGTTCTTTTTCAATGCAGGGGTGCAGGAATGGGTAGGAGATGTTTTCTCTTCTCGATTGCTTAATTTCTCATTGAGAAATAAATCTCAATGGAAGTGAAGCAATCCAAGACTAAGGAAGAAAGAACAAAGACTTTTAAACATTTGGAAACATTCAGGTTTAGGAATTTTGGAAACTGAGTAAGAAACAGAAGCAATTACAACAAAAAGTTAAGAAAGTTCACAATTAGGCATGTTTTCACAGTTTTTCCTTGGCTTTACCCATCAGAAACTCAGATGAATAAGGATGGATGCAAATGGATTTTGATGCTGAAATTCAAACAAGATTTATGAGAAATAGAAAGGAAATGAGAAGGAAACAATTAGATTGAACAAAGTAAATACCTTACACATAGTAGGAAAGAAATCTGATCAATTTGATGGCAGTTTGAAAGGAATTGGTACGCATTAAAGAAAAATGAAAATAAGCCCCAGAAAAATGAGGTCCCAAAAGAGAGACTTTCATGGCCTTGGAAATTCAAAAGTTGTCAAAAGATGCAGTTTCAGAAAGGAGCACATGGCCCATGACATATTATTTTTTAATAGCTCCTCAAGGATGCAATCTCCAGTAGTACCAAAAATTCCTGTCTGGTTGCCAATTGAAAGATATTTTCTATAAGGTGTAACTGGGATAATAGAGTAACAGTCTGCCTAGAGACAAGATTCTGTGATTGACGGAATTCCAGAGTACAAAGCAAAAGAAGTGACCTCCAAGGCAAAAACATGGCAGCACAGAGTTCAGGAAGCTTTCTGATATTTCTAGGGATGGAAAAACAGCGAGATAAGGGCAGAAAACAGGAACTGTAGGACTCTTCATACAATGACATTTTCTTGGAGAATCACCTGTAATTAGTATGAGGAACCCTGTACGCCTAGAGATTGGATGTTTTCTCTCTAGTCAAGGCTCGTTGTTCATTGAGGTACAAAAAAATAAAATAAAAAAATACTGGGGTCTACTGAAATTTTAAAAAAGAAATGAAAATTTTAAATGTTTGGTACAGACAATGAAAGGATGGAGGTGATCTCCATAAAGAATTAAGGGATGGACAATAAAGGCATTTTAATTTCTAAATTTTACAAAACAAGAGAAATGCTCGTGTGTTTGACATGCTGCTCTGTTAGAGAGAAAAGACATTCTAAGTGGTGTATTTCCTCCTCCTCCTTCCCCCCACCATAAGATTTTGGAAGCATAGTGCCAAGTTAGACTTTTGATAGAATATTTCTCCCAGTTGAATGTAGAGTTCATAGGTATCAATTTCTTACTAAGCCAGCCTGGCAAGGTTTATCATATGTTCAAACTAAAAATTAAATAAACAAAAAGAAAAACAAAAAAACCCACAACTTTTATTTATTTTCTCATGTTTTCTCTGTCTACCATGTTAGTCCCAACTAACACTACTCTGCTCTAATCTGTTACTATTACTGTACCTCCAGATTTTATAAGTTTGGATCTTGGGAACATAAGTGGTGTTTAGGGACCAGAGGGAAATGGTGTTTCCAAGCTGGTTGTGTGGAATGTTTCCTATTATTACTCTAGAACTTTAGAAAACTGGAGTGGTTCTTAAAGCCATACATCAGTTGCCAAAGAGGGCAGCCCTGGAGAGCAATTCACATCCCCTCTGTGATCCGTACCTCTAAGTGGTACTAAGCCTAATTAGAACATGATGAAGGAGATGGGATGCTTTGTCAATATTCTGTTCCTAAAGTTATCTCTGGAGAGAAAAGAGAGCAGTTCATTTTGTTTTCAATGTAATTCTCTGTGGAAACTGAGTTGATATGTTGATGAGGGAGCTGACATATTAACACATTGCGTACGGTGGGGTTTAAATTCCTCGTGAAGATTCTTGTGATCCGTACGCAACGTGTTAAAGTTTTATAGGGTGCAGGTAAACTGGAGGCCTTGTATGTTTTCAGCACATTATTAGCAAGGCTGTTGCTCTCATTTGGTGCACTTTGTATAACCCTGTCTTCAGAGATTGATTAGACAGCAGAGCTTTCATAATTTGGACTGGGGGGAATCTCTTTATGGAATAGAATATGGGTTTTGGGGTAAATGTAATAACCTATCTTGATAGATTTCAGAGAATTTGGGTGCAAAAATAAAGATATTTATAAAAAGTCTTGAAGAATCTGAGGATTCGTATCCTTTTTTGTATGCTCTTAGAGCAACTGAAAGTGGCCACAATAGTATTTTTTTGGTTATTTTTAAAATTAAATTTATTGGAGTGACATTGGTTAATAACATTGCATGAGTAATATACACAGAGGTGCAATTACTGGATTGTACGGTAGTTTTATTTTTCAATTTTTGAGGAACCTCCATACTGTTTTCCATAGTGGCTATACCAATTTACATTCCCACCAAGAGCGCACAAGTGTTTCCTTTTCTCCACATCCTTGACAACACTTTTTATCTCTTTTCCTTTTTATAATAAACATCCTTACAGGTGTGAAATGATATCCCATTGTGGTTTTGATTTGCATTTTTCTTATGATTAGTGGTATTGAATATTTTTTCACGTACTTGTTGGACCTCTGAATATCTACTTGGAAAAATGTCGATTCAGGCACTTTGCCCATTTTAAAAATTGATTATTTGGGGTTTCTTTGGTATTGAGTTGTAGGAGTTCCTTATATATTTTGTAATCAACCCATTATTAGATATATGGTTTGCAAATATTTTTATCATTTCATAGGTTGCCTTTTCATTTTGTTGATTGCTTCTTTTGCTGTGCAGAAGTTTGTACCATATAACCCATCAGTTCCACTTTTAGGCACATATCCGAAGGAAATGGAATAACTGTGTTCAAGAGATAACTGTGTTCCACCAGCACCCCCCTTTTTTGCAGCATTATTTACAATAGCCAAGACATGAAACAACGTAAGTGTCCATTGACAGATGCATGGAAAAATGAGACAGAAGGCAAAACTCAGATCATGATAGCTCACAGGATGGAAATAATCCAGTGTGTTTTTTCACAATGACGGCCAGAAGACCTGACTGCCTTCCATTTACTTACTTTCCCTTTTTGAGAATATTCGGCCTCAACTCACATTCAGTGGTTATGGTATTGTCCCATTCCCAATGGTCCACCTGTTCAAGACTAAGTCGATACTGAGGCATCCTAGGAATGAGACTTCCTAGCACTGTGAGATCACAGTAGCTGACCAAAAGTTTTGACTTCATTGCATCCTTCCAATTGATTTATGACCTAAAGAGGAAATTGTGGCCAGAAAGCAGTACTATAACAAATCCCAAATTCCTAAATGAGGAGGTCATGGTGAGTAGTCACACCCCAGGCCTATAACTTCTTTACTGGAAGGTTTTTAAGCAAGCACTCTCCATTGTTCTTGTGCATCTAGGTTAATATACTTTTGAAATTACAGAAGTAATTCCCCTTGAAGGCATAAGCACCCTCAAAAGAACACATCATCCCAACTATCCTATAATCCAATCCCTTCCTTGCTTTCTTGCACCTTCATGTAATCTTTCTTTCATCCCTCTTTAATTTCAAATGTAGAGAAGAAACTGCAAATCTGTCATTCTCTGAAGAATTTGAGATCTTCCTGGCAATTGTCATCAGTTTTGGCTCCAGGTAACTATTATAAAAACTATCTGTAGGTTTGAACTTTCTTATGTTGATGAGAAAAATATATATATATGATGAGGATGCCAGTAAAGAAAAGAAAAAGCTTCTTGATGAGTGTGATAAAAAGATTGAGAAACACTTTTCTATAATAATAAACAAAATGAATTGATTCCTTTGCATATTTTCCTTTGAATATGTTTTGGCAATATGTGGTTGCTTAAGAGTTTGTGAATTCAATATGTAGACCTAATAAAGTTTCATGTAATCTTAGCTAACAACTGGCCTAATATTTGAAAAAAATTATACCATGAATAATGACTAACATAGGACCAAATAACCTTTCCAAAATCCGTGGTCATAGTGATTAACCTCATGATTACAAAAGAAGGTCTTAGGGTCTTAGATGAGAAGAGGGGAGGTAGAATGGGACAGAGAGAATGGGAGAAAGAGAGATGATGAGAAAGACAGAGAGACAGAGAGAGACAGAGAGACAGAGAGACAGAGAGAGACAGAGAGAGAGAGAAGGGGAGTGAAGTGAAATGGAGTGAGGAGAGGAGAGGATGAATCAATTACTTTTCCAAATTTGGCAATCTAGGTATTTAGGTGGATAACAGAACTGTATAGGAAAGTTTTAGCATTCAACACCCAGTCAACCAGCAAAAAGACTGTTCTGCTCCTCCACTTAAATCACATATACAGATACCAGAAAACAAACAAACAAACAAACAAACAAACAAAAATGCCTTTGTGACTGGAGTGTAGAAAAGCAGACAATCACTTTAAACAAAATTGTTTTTTTGGGGGTGGGTGGGGAGTAAGGGAGGAAATGATATCATGTAATTTTCTTTACTTCTTTTTGTATTTTCCCACCACTACACATTTGATGATAATCTTTACCCTGAAAGCACTGTTTTTGTTGTTTTGTTGTTATCAGGATTCTTTTAATGGAGAATTTCAAGCAGATAAGAGTGGTTTGGGATCATAATTCAGGGCAAGTTCAGGAGGTAGGCACACTCTTTAATGAAGGGAGCAAGCTAACATGTTTCCCTGAAAATAAGATCTAGCCAGACTATCGGCTCTAAAGTGTCTTTTGGAGCAAAAATTAATATAAGACCCAGTATTATATTATACTATATTATATTTCTATTCTATTCTATTCTATTCTATTCTATTCTATTCTATTCTATTCTATTCTATTCTATTCTATTCATTATACCTGGTCTTATAGTAAAATAAGACTGAGTCTTATATTAATTTTTGCTCCAAAAGATGCATTAGAGTTGATTGTCCAGCTAGGTCTTATTTTCAGGGAAATGCGGTAACAATATCAAGTAAATGTGAGCACTCTGGTTAGACAGGTAAGGTATATATCTGGCTCATGCTGGACCTTACTGCCCGATGATTGATGTTATGGGATCCTGCTACCTTTTGCTTCTTGGAAAGCCCATAAGAAATACTATATGGAACTAGTTTGCTTAGAATAATAACTTCACAGAATTTAATTATTTTAAATACTCTTTTTTTTAAAGGTGAAAGAGGTCTAAATGGGCATTAATATTGTAGAATGTAAATGATTGTCTTCTCATATAAGAAATACTAGATATGCCATCTAAGTAATCTGTTACTCATTACAAATGGCAGCATATTTCACACAGAAGGTATTTATAAACCAGGCTAATAGGCAATCAAGGCTTCGAGAGAAATAGATATCAATGTGCAGTGGGACAAATTCAAGGAAACCTAATTATATTTACATTAAACAATCAAGTAAAGCAAATCCCAGCAGAGATGCAAAAACACAGATACAGCTTCACAGGCATACAATATGAGTAGTAAAATTATTTCAAAATGTAAGGAAGACTCTTCTCCTTCAAAATAACCTCTAATTGCATTTTTGGTATTGTGATTTATAATATGAAGTATATATTTGGACTTTGTCCCCTTCCTGGCACAGAACTCCTAAAACCATTGGAATTTCCTAAGTGGTAAAACAAATAAAGGTGTTTTGTTATTTATAAAAAGCCCTTTTTGACGACATCTGAGTTTATATTAATAATGTGATTTTCCAAAAGCTCCAACATAACTACAGGATAGGGCCTTGTTGCCAGGGAAACCAAAGTGTGACTAGAATCCTGGAACTTTTCAGCCCAAAGTTTCAGGGACTAGAGGTTGACTTAATCACCAATAGCCAATGATTTCATCAATCCTGCTTATCATAAGGAAGCTTCATAAAAATCCCCAAAACGCAAGGTTTGGAAAGTTTCCTGGTTGGCCAATAGGTAGAGATGCCAGGAGGGCGTCACACTCAGAGATGGCATGGAGGCACCACACCTATTTCTCCATACCTTGTTCTATAAATTTTTTCCATCTGGCTGTACCTGAGTTTATAGTTTTTGTAATAAATCAGTAACCTAGTAAGTAAATTTGTCCTGAGTTTTGTGAGTCATTCTAGCAAATGACTGAACCCTAGAGGGGTTTGGGGGAACCTTAGATTTATAGCTAATTAGTTAGGAGCCAAGGTGACAACATGGACTTGCGATCGGTGTCTGAAATGTGGCAGTCTTGTGGGACTGAACCGTTAACCTGTAAGATCTGAAGCTCTCTCCAGTTAAATAGCATCAGAGTTGAGTTTATTTGTAGGACTCTCAGCTGGTGTCAGAGAATTGCTTGATGTGGAAATCCCTTCCACAGGTCTAGTGTCAAAAGTGAAGCATTGAGAGTAGAGGAGAAACATAGAAGAAGTATTTCCTTTCAGTGTTGGACTTAAAAGGAGTGTAAATTGTGCAGGCTTTGTAGACGACAATATGTGGCTATCAAAACCTGGCATACTAGTCATAAGGAATAATCATAACCTAGATTTCAAAAGTGGAATGAAAGGTCCTAAGACTAGCAGGAAGATACCGTGATGCAAAAATCACCGAACACTAGACCAGAGTTTAGTTTAACAAACATTTTTGGCTGCTAGACTTTAGGAACTTACTCTGTAGACAGAGAAAAGGGTGAATTATACACCTAATATCAACCTAATAATAGCCAAGATAAGGAATTTTTAATGATCAAGGCCTGCACCTTGTAGTCAAAAGGACCTGCATTCAACGCCCAGTACAATTTTGAACAAGCTGTGTGGTCTAAAGAAGGGTCTGAAAATGTTTACGATAAAGAACTAGATTGGAAATATTTTAGGCTTTGTAAACCACATATGCCTTTTGACACAAAGTCTTTGTGGGTTTGTGTGTACGTAGTATGTGTGTATTTACAATCCTTTAAATTCGTTGAACTGTATAACAATAGGTTGTGTGGCGTATTAGAGCTATGGGCTGTAGTTTGCCAATCGCTGGTCTAGGACAACTTACTTACCCTTAGAGTGCCCCAGTTTTCTCATCTTATATTGGGAATAACACTCTATTGCGAAGTTGAATTCAATATTAAATAAGATAGTCTTGCAGATAGAATGTGATATCTGTTCAATAAATGGCAATATCTGGAGTCATTATGGTAGCTGTCAGAGTTGAGTAGTTTAGTTTTTACATTATTTTATTATAAGATTACTATTACCTTTGTTTTATTAAAGCATTATTCTTATAAAATTATAAAATTACTATTATTTTGTTCTCCAGAGTTCTGTGGTTGTTCCTCTGAAAAACACTACGTACACTTTGGTGGAGAGGAAAGTCTATGAAAAACCTATGCTTTAGCCTTTCCAGTAGGTATAATAAGTAGCCACACAGAGAAAAGTAGCAGGTGTAACAGCAAGAGCAAAAGCATTTAATAAAGTGCTGCGGATCACAGGCAGTGTGCTATTTCTAGCATACTCATATGCAGATCTTTCTGCTGAAACAAATACAGATCTTTCTGCCTTCTATTCTTGTTACTGATCGCATGATCTAATTGGTCTTTGAACTGGCATGGGAAAATAGAAGCATAAAGATCAACATCAATTTTGTGATAATCAGAAAGGTTGTATTCACCATCAGCAGTTGATCCTTCTTCAATAATTCTACGTAGCAGGACAGTACTCAGAAATGAATCACAGGCAGCTTTCTCAATATATACAGCAAGCTGTTTGTATTTTGCAGACCAAAAACACTTATATGGCACTAACACTTGGGGTCACATATAATGAATATTGAGCTCAAACTGGCAACTATAATATGCTTCTTTTTTGGCTCAAATGTTTTAAATGACAGCAGTCAGACAATGTTAGCTGGGTTGCCAACTACTCTCCTAAAGATGTATAGTCAGGGGCAGGGAACACCAGATTTCAGATATGCCAGAGACAGAAGAATTTGTTAAGCCAGCAAAGATTGGGTTAGAACATTATAAGATCTTCATCCACTTGAGGAAAGGAATTTGTTTCCTCTGTCTTTTGGGGGTATCCATTATCAGGAAAATGGAGACAGTTCATTTAATTCATTGATGAGGAGGTAAAATTCAGTGGAATAATGAAATTTCAACCATTTAAAAAGTCTGTGAATAGTGCAGATGGGCAGTTTGGGGCAGGTGAGCTTAGCAATTATATGTCTCAGAAGTATATGGAAAATCATATCATCTTCAAGTAATGAAACTTCCAGTTTTCCATGATTTTCTCCAGGCTGAAAACAAGTATTATCACTGCCAATTTATCTAGAGACATGCAACTTCGTGACTGTTTATGCAGATGTAGAAATAAATAAAACCCATCTAAATAAATACAAACAGAGCCTATTTATTCAGAGCTTATTATAACAATGGAGTCAGCAACCAACTCTTGCTTTTGGCAGTCACTCAAAGGTATGCAGGGAAGTAAATAAGCTTTATAGCAGAAAAAAGAGAAGTCATCATCAGTTATGGTTAAGCTATGATTGGAGATCATTGGCATGGGGAAGCTGGAGGCAGATTAACTAGAAGCAAAATTTCATATCATCAGTTTAGAAAACATATTTGCCTTTCTCTGGTTGGCCCTGAGCTGGGAACTGGATGTTGCAGGCTTCAGAGGTTGTGGGTCAGAGTTCTAGTAACATTTCATGTAGCCATTGTTAATTTGCATATTCAGTCTCATAGAAAAATTTTAAGCAAAAATAGGACAGTTTTCAGGACTGTATTGAAAGATTCTTCAAAGGTAAGAATAACTACAGAGGAAGTATAATGCACGTATGAAAAAAACCAAAAAAACAAGATATGGAAGTCAGGGACTGGATGGAGTTGCCATGTCAGCTGCTGCCACCATATCTCTCACCCAACGGCAATGATAGGTATAGCCAGAGGTACTCATTGTTCTTAGGAGTCTTATCTTAGTCTCCTTCTATGTGGGGGAAGTTATAGATATAAGTCTATTTAAGAAAGGCTCTAAAAGATGATTAGCAGAGTATAATGGCTGGAGTAACTCTTAACACAATTTCTATGAAGCCAGAGATTAAATTGGGGTTGACCACGTTGAAGGTGCATTGATTAGCATGAAAGGAGGATGCTAAGCAAGCACAAGTGGACTTAGGGGGATTTGTGTGGGGTGGTAGAGGACTTGAGAGGTAGGGTGTCAGAGATCTATAATAAGCAAAGTAGATGATGGATAACAAGGAATTTTGGAGAAACTGGCTAGGACTCCCATTAGTTCTTGAAGATCCTGTAGCTTTCCCTTGCATGAAATGAAAAGGACTTTTAAAGGGGAAAAAACATCACGTGTTGAAACATACAAAGGTGGTGCTAAAATTGTTGTCAATAGACAGTTATTAAACACCCAGGCAAAGAGAGCCACATAGTTATTATCCTCCTCTTAAGAAGTGGGAGAGCTTCCAGGTTAGGGCTTACAGAAGGTACAGTAAATAATGAGAGCCCTGATCATTCACTCAACCATTTATTTTTCATCGGTAAATTAGGATACTAATAGCACCTACCTCATAGGGTCGCTGTGACCTTTCAATAAATTAATAATGTGAATTTCTGACGAGTACCTGACAGAAAAAAAGTGCTGTAAAAACACTAGCTATTATTGTTATTGTTAATATTATTATTATTATTATTGTTATCACTATTCAACAAGTTTTGGGAACTGTATAAAAGACCAAAGAAATAAAGACAAATAAGACATAGGCCTAACTAAAGAAGCTCATGGCTGAGAAAGAGAATGAGGGATGTAATCAAATCATTACAATAGAAACAAAGTGCCATGATTAGGATTATTCACAACGTACCATGGAAACAGAGGAGAAAGTCACAACTGAACTACTAACCTGGAGCTGGGATACGGTATCGGTACAATCCCATTAACACTAAAATCACAAGGTTGCTTTTTGTTATAATATAAGCATCCCAGATGGCAACTGATTAAACTTGACCCAAGTGAACTTGCAAAAGGATTAATTCTAATATAAGAGATGAATGAAGGGTTTGCTTTTTAAATTTCTAATTTAGAAGCTCTTCAATTTCACACTAATTTAAGTCAAACTACTTTAAATTGAGACATGTCTCAGTAGGGCTGGCCTGTATTAATTGAGTATTTGCATTTGCAGTTCATATTTGCTGCCAAGATATTAAAGTTATTTATCTCAGTTATTGCTCCTGAAGATGAAGTTAAGGAAAGACAAAAAGTTACTACTATTCAAAATACACAAATATATCATTTTATCCTCAAAATGCTGTTATCAGAAAGGTATGACTAATTCCATTTAATAAAAGAAGACATTTTATATCAAGTCGTTGAGTAAATTCCCCAACAATGTTTGTCAGTAATTTATTTCAACTCAGGTATATCTAACTTTGAGGACAAAAATTTGGCATTGTTTTTAAAATTCATGCTGCTTCCTATAACGTAACCATCAATAATCATTGTTTAATTTAGTACAACTAAATAATGATCAGGTTCTTACATATGGTATTTAGTCACAGTATCTATCTATCTATCTATCTATCTATCTATCTATCTATCTATCTATCTAATTTAATTTATTTAAGAAAATACATTTAAAACCATAATCAATAATATTACATTACTGATTTGGAAAAAAACACACACATGTTGTTTTTGCTTTTAAATGGATTAAAGTTACCTGTTTGGAAGCATCTCTTACTTTTTTTTTAACTGAAATATTGGCAACGCAAATGTGCCATCAGATTAAAAATGCAATATATCATGACTACATTGAGTGAATGAAAGAGAGGAGGGTAATATCAGAAATCTTCATACCAAGGAAGAAAAACCAAATTGATAATTTTAATTATGTGAAAAATTGCTTTTTGATAGAACAAAACACCAATTCTTGATAAAATATAAGCAACTGAGAATAGAACAGAACTTCCTTTTTCTGATAAAATATGTCTATCAAAATCTATAGCAAAAACATGTAATGAGAATAGTAGAAGCATTCTCTTTAAAATCAGGAATAAGACAAGAATGCTATTATTTTTTTCTACTAAAATTTTTACTGGAGACTTAGTAGTTAGCTTACTACGTACTATGATGCATTTTTTAAAAAATAAAATTATATCCCAATAAAGAATAAGATGTCACCTATATTGTAATTGTGTTGGTTACCCCCAAATTGATATAGTGAACCAATATAATTTCTATTAAAATTCTAACAAATGTTTTCATGGCAAAAGCTATCTGTCAATTAATATTGTCAAATAAAAGTTTTACATGGATTTTCATAGAGGAAACAGGCTGCTATAGACTAGGGAAACAGAATCAAGAGCCCCCAAATTTATCTATGCATATTTAGAAGCATAATATGTAATAGAAGTAGTGGTATATGACACTGAAAAAAAAATGAGACTATTCCCTCACATAAAATACAGCAATTCCAGGTAGAACCAGGAAAATTGTTTTAAAAACAGGAAAATCTTATAATTTTAAAACGAGACATAAAAAGCACAAACCCTAAAAGAAAATGGGCTAATTTCCAAAACAAAATTCCCTAAATATCAATAGATACCTTGAAAAATTAAAAATATAAGCCACAAGCTAGGATAAGAAATACAAGACACATATAACTGAAAAGAGTTAATATCCATAGTATACATAGTATATATATATATATATATATATATATATATATATATATATATTTGTTTTTAAACACAATAAAAAAATACTTCTCAGTAGAAAATGAACAAAGGACAGCAATGGACTTTTTATAGAAGAGAACATAGAAATGGCCAATAAAGATAAAAATACATAAAACATTAATATTCAGGAAATCCATACTAAACCACACTGAGATCCTATTTAATGGGAACCAGACTGGCAAAAAATTACAAGGTCATCAAGTTTTGGGAAGGGCATAGACTAGTAATATGAATTCCTATCTACTACTGGATGATATATAAGCTTTTTAACACCTTTGGAAAAGAGGCATTATCTAGTAAAGTTGAAGTAGTGCATATCCTAAAATCTCAGCACTTCCCTCAGGAATGTAGTCCAGGGAAAGCCTGTTGTATGTACACTAAGAAACACGCATATGAGTGAAAATTGCTGCAATGCTTGTGTAGCAAAACACTGGAAACAAAGCAAACATTCAACAACCAGGAGAATGGATAAATAAATTGTGTTTTTCAATGGAATACTGTGCAATAGGCCAAGTAATGAACAACACTGCATTCATAAAATTTAATGAGCCTCAGAAATATGATGAGGTGTAAAAGAAGGAAGTCACAGCAGAATATATATATTATAATTTCACTTACATTAAATTCAAAGTGTCAGCGTAGTTTTAAGGATGATACATACATAATACAATGATGCAAAAAGGCAGAGAAATATAAACCCGAATTCAGGAGAGTCTTTGGTTCCCCGTTTGGAGGAGAGGGAGATACATCATGAGATAGGTAATTAGAGACGAAGAGTCAGAGGACTTCAATTTTACTGACTCTTAATGTTCAATTTCTTAATCTGTGTGATAGACCTGAGGTGTTCATTTTATTAATCTGTGAATCTCATATATATAATTATTTTTCTTTTTATGTATCAAGTATTTTATAATAAATAAAGAAGCTCTTTAAGCATTTATAGAATATGGTCTTTGAGATATATTATGTGCAAAAATAAGACAAAAATGAAAACAAGTTCAGGCCTCACTATATAAAATGTTACTGTTTTTATGACATGTGAAACAATATAGGCATATTTCTTCATATATTAAAATAAATTAGCTCTAGAAGTAATAGGCCAAAATGTGTTTTTGTGTCTCTTGAGATTGGGCATCAAATGAACAAGAGATTTAGAACCAGAGAGGTGAAAAAGTGTTTCTCAAAGTCACAAAACAGTGGCAGAGCCAGGCCCAAATTCATTCTTTCCTTTAACAAATAATTGTTGAGCACCAGCTATGTGTCAGGAACTGGTCAGGCAGGCATTTGGAATGTGTCAGAGATGAAGACCTCCACCTTCATAGAATAAAATTCTAGCTGGCAGAAATAAGAATAAAAAATAAACACAAGAGATAAACAAACGCCATATCGTGTTAGAATGTGATAAATGCCTAGGATATGATGACAGGGTAGAAGAGGGGTAGGGGTAGCGACGACCAGCGGGGTTAGGTTGCGGTGTTAAATAGAGCAGTCAGAGCAGGCCTCCTTAAGAGAGTGAGGATTAAGCAAAGGCTTGAAGGAGGTGAGTGAGTGAGCCAAGCATGTATCTAGAGAAAGAACATTCCAGGCAGCTAGAGCAGGCCCGAAGAAGCAGGTGCAGCATTCAGCTTGGCAATGTCAAGCCCATTGATTGAAAGTTTCATTACTGTCATCACTATGCTGCACCACTTACCCTGTCTGAGAGTTTGGTGGTCTGTTTCTCACCCTCAGGTAGATTGTTAGAAGCAAATCATGTGAACAGAAACAAATGTTTCCTTTTAGCTGTGTCAACTAATTTGTAATTTAATATTTTATATCAGTTTTGTTTGGTCCTAAAATGGGAATAAATTGGGATCATGCTGTCAACCATAGATATGTCATGAAAAACACGAGCAAGGATGACATGCAGAGTTGGAAGCCTTCCCCATCTTTCCTGTCATCCTCATCTTAAGTGTGGTCCAAGCTCATCGAACACATATCAAATTCACTTGTTTCCAAAGATTTAATGCATTTATTCCAGAATAAAGGAAATAGAAAAAAATATGGCCTAAGTGTAGGTCATACTTTCTCCTAGCATATTTTTGAAACAATGGCGAGAAGCTTTCTCTAAAATCTTCTCTTTCAAGGAGAGTTGCTCAAAGAAAAGCATGATTTCTGGTTTAAAAAAAAAAAGGTATACAAAGAGGAAATAAGGCAGTCGATACTGAAAATGTAACTTGATGTTAAAGAAGATAAATCAATCCACAATCTACCTGTGGGGAGCTGTAGAGAAAAAAAAGAAAAACAAAACCAAACAAACAAATGAAAAAACACAAGGCTTTTTAACTTCACAAAATATACTGAAGTAAGAACTTAACTTGTTTTAATCTTCTCTCCACATAATGCTGGTTTTCTTGACCTTGCAAAAGTCATTTGGTATCTGTTCATATATCTGTGAAAACAAGGGCAATGATCTCTTCTCTCTGTGGATCCTTTGGGATAATTTAGTGACTTTAATATCTAATACAAACTACTGTTATGTCCATTTCCTTTGTTCTCAAAATTCACACCATTGACCTAATAATGGACAAAATGACAGCTATGTCTATAGCCACTTGCAACAAAAGACTCTCCATAGCCTCATATTGCAGTATAATGAAGAGAAATTACAACTGGGTCGTGAGCGGCAACTACCCAGAGAGAATTTGAGGATGGAATGAAAGGAACATTCTTGACTGTGTCTTTATAAATGCACTGCTGGCCTAATGGGAGAGAAAGCATGCTTCCTAGTTAATTTTCTGTATTAGTATAATGAGAAGAAATAGACACCTGCCAGCGAGTTCATTTGGCTAATGTTTCAGTGAGTAGATGCGGCACAACTCCCACTAAAAGGGGTTAAAGGTGGACAAAAAAAAAAAAAAAATATATATATATATAATATATATATATATATATATATATATATATATATATATATATATATATATTACATATATATAATTCTAAGCTTCTTCTTTTGGCCTTGCAAAATAACAGTCGGGCCACTGTAGATAGTGATTTGGGGATGGAACCAATCATTTATAGTTCATTTCTCCTACCAGATTTTGATTTTTGCAAAATATTTTATTTTCATAAACCTCTGCTGGCTGAATTATACACAGAGCATCAAGTCTAGCCTTGTGCTTCCCATTGCTATGAATAGCTCCCCGGGCAGTTGAATAAATATCCATTTTTGTGGATGCTCATTCTGCCTGTTCTCAAAATGTATTATTGAGTATTCATTATTCAAACTAAATAGCAACTATTCAACCTAAAGACCAACTTCTCTTAAAATTTTGACAAGGAACAAATGAATATAATATGAACATGTAGTAAATACCTGACTTTGCTTATGTACTGGAAAAGCTGCTGACTCCTAGCACAAATACCTCCACATTGTAGCCATAGAATGACTGGTTAAAGGATTGTACTTATTAGGTCTAAACATTACAGATCCACTGGGGATACAAGATTGGTTGTAAAGTGTTTATATGACATATTTTTCTAAAATGTTCTGCAATCAGCTATTCCTGACAATAGGTCTATGAGAATTGTGAGTTACTATCTGCTCAGTACTGCACTGGGGAGTCGGGTACAGAAAATAACTGTCAGAAAATTACCCTGGGTGATCATTTATGGCAGGACTGGGGCTGAGATAAAGATATGCTCTTATTATATCCACAGTCTATTCATTGACCAAGTTCTCTATTTGAGAAAACATTGTTTCATGCCCATTTTGTTCTTTTAAACCACTGAAATCCCAAGACTATTTCAGGCAACTCTCTTTGTGTCATAATTATACACATTGAAAGATATTGATTATGTATAAATTGATTCCTTTTTACTGGTTATCTACCATGACCATTGGTTATAAGCATGGCATAATGGAAAGAAGACATGATTTGGAGTCAAGCCTAGTTCTGCCATTAATAATGAGATTTGGGTAAGTAACTCCACTTTATTTTTCCTCATTTGAAAAAGAAGAGATTTTGAACAACTGATTTCTGAGGTGCTTTTTGGCCTGAAAAGTAGGGAATTCTATATCCTTCATGTTCATATAATGGTAAATTCAATCATATCTTCCCCCCGCCCCCCGCCCCCTTGATTATCTTTTGGAAAAAATCTTAGACTATCCAATACTTAAACCTGTATTTCAGTAACTGCCTTTTTGGCAACATGATTGTGTGTAATGCCTAGCATTGGCTGCCACTGGGTTACTGCAACAAATTCATATCAATAGGAGAGAATGAGATGGAGCTACAGGTAACTTATAAGGAACTCTGAGTAAATATATGATGCATTGTGCATGTTATTTCAATCTATCAAACTTATCCTCAGTTGAAGATAACTAAAGATATATATTCTTACACTCATTTTATTTCAAAACCACATGTAAATAGTCCATAATTGTTTCCAGCTCACTACATTTAGCATAAACAATTGGAATGTGGTTACACTTAAACATCCTATTTCCTTAGATGTCTAACAACCCTGAAATAATTCATCTTAATTTGATGCAATGGGCTGTTGCTAAGGTTTTAGCTATATAGGGTAAAATCCTTGAGCAACATATTATACGTTTTAGTTGGTCATTAACACTTGAGTGAAAATTAATGTCTTGTTTACTGATCCAATTATAAAGGAATGGGACATAAATATGTGACAGCATAGTGGATGATATAGTAAGAGTTTTACATCTAGAGTCTCAGTTTGGGAGAGCAGGCATGAATAACAAGCAAGAAAGAGTGGGTGTTCCTGGTGAGAAAACGATTCCAGAATCCTAGGATTGATGACAAGAGAAGAAAGGAGCATAGAAAGATAAGATAACACTCAACATCCTTGCATAGTTCTCAATATTGCCTCTTGTTGATCTTGGCCTCATCAAACATTATGTGGGACATTGAATTATTGGTGACACTTTTTTACTGTCATGTTTGAAAATTGGGCTCCCACATCCTTGCCATGTCATGGTGAATTTACACACACTTTCACTTTGAGTTTGGCTACATGACTTGTTTTAGTCTATGGGATATTAGTGGATGTGACACTAGAAGAGGCTTGAATTATGATTGCTCTCTTTGACTTGCCTTTTACATTTGATAACATGTCATGAGAAAAATATACACCAGATAGCCTCTGACCAAAGGAGGATTGGAGGCATACAGACCCAAGCTGCAGCTTGCAGTCAAACCCAGCAAACCCATAGCCTGAAACAGTACCGTAAAGCTGCACCAGTACACCCCGGCTAGATTAGCAGGGCTGCAAGCCACCTGCAAACCCACAGGAAAAAAAAAAAGAAATGTTGACTGTGTAAAACACCAAGCTTTGAGGTCTTTTGTTATTCAGCATTATTATATTGAACGATAGTAAACTGTGCTTTAGTCATGCCTTCTTATTTTATCAGAAATATTTTTGTTTGTTTTTAATATATATTCACTACAAAATAATTAGAAAGTAATTTTGTATAAACTATTTTACCAAATCTAGGAATATATTTAAGCTTATAGCTATTTTGACTTCGATGTACATAAACAGCAAATAAAATGGACATTACGTCTATAAAAATAAGTTCATATCAAATAATTCTATGTTCACAAATAATTGCATTTGTATTGTAGGGAACTGCAAACCGGAGTTGAAGTTAGACTTGAGCAGGAAGAAAAATTCCTTGAATGTGGACTAATTTCAAATAAGTTATGTACAGAACTTATTTGTTACAGAGTGCTTAATTGAAGCAAATATTCAGGTTACTTTAAAAAAATTGAATTAAATGTTGTCAGATTCTGTGTATATCTGGAACTATCAACCTGGAGAAAAATTCTGATAAAGAGACAGATTTGTGAAACTGCCTCAGAAATGAGACACAATAGTTAGAAATAATTTTCTGAGTAATTATTTTTACAATTGTGATTCTCACTGATTTTTTACTACATTTAATTTTGCTTTGGTGTGCAAGGATACTTTATTTTAAATTTATAAATTTAATCAGAGCTATTATTTATTATAATATATTTGTGTTGAGTTTTTTCCTCTCTGAGTTTGACAGCACATAAAATCAAACCATCTCACATCAAGTAGCCAAAGAATGAAGTGTGGAGAATATGCCACACAATATCTAGAAACAATATTGTCCGTATGTTTCAAAACCCGAAGTTATGCACTGATGAGAATAACACTAATTGTAAATAGTACCATTTATTATGCTACTAAATTCCAAGCATTGTGGTGAGCATTCTATATATGTATTACTTCGTTTAGTTATTACAGCAATACTTTGAATTGGCTCTATTAATATTCTTATTATAGAGTTGAGAAAAGTAAGGTAAAATTCTCCTGTTCTTCTTAAATTTGTAAAGCCGTATTGAAGCAAAACTGTTCTGGTGGCTGCTGTCAACATATGGAAAAATACAGTCTATTGAAAAACAACTGATTTACATAAATGACTGCTGCTTCATGTTAGACCACCGTGGAATAGGGTAAAGATTGTTATGATCCCATCTTCCACCCCATCACCATTGACATTACGTCAAAGATGTTCCATACATCTGTCAAGCCACCTAATAAGTAGAGACTCTGCCAGATTTTTCCTTGTTTGTTAATGATGGATGATGTTAAATGGAACAGCATTGAAAATTTTGTTAACATCAAAATATATTTAATCTATTGCTTCTCTTTGATCTCCTAAGATACTCTGACATATAAGGAAATTAGATTAATCTGACATGATTCATGCTTTATGCAGCCTTGTTTATTACTTCCCTGTACTAAGTAGCTGGTGTTCATCTAGCTGTTGCCAATTGATTTTTGATGATAAATTCTATTTTCTTTTTTTTCCACTGAAATTTAGCTAAAATGTATCATTACTTTGTGATCTATATTGTGGGTTGGGAAACGAATATAAATATACTTAGTAGTGTAGATCTGTTTTATTAAGAATCTTCAAGTTTAATTTTTTGATTGTCTAAATGTAGAAACTTAAAAATGATATAGATCACGATTCAATTAATGTCTTCATTATCAGAGGGTGTTGGTCACTAGGAACAAAATATTTGAGCACATGGCTTTTCCTTTTTTTTTTCCTTTCTAAATTTCTATAGTGGGACTTTAAAAATAAAACTAGAGACAAAAATAACTTATTAGAAGTTTTGCTTTTTGAATAGTCTTGCTATGTATGGATACTTCATTTTGATAATTTAGCGAAACGACCATTTAAGAATTATCTTTGAGAATCCACAACATTGTTCTTTGTCCTATAGGCACTGGGATGGAAGCAAGATGATGTACATGTATAATGCATTACCTTTGTCTGCAAAGAGTTTACAATATCTTTAGTCAAAATAAAGCAGTAATTAAAGAAAAGATTAATATATAATTAAACAGCATCAGGTCATCAAAGGCACATAGTTCTTTGATGGAAAACTTAGTCCCTCTGGTGTCTCACTCTCCTGTTTTCTTATCTGACAGACAGAAAAAGGGACACACACACACTTCTAAGGAGATGTAGAACAGGTATTGTATTCTTGCATTTAAATCTTGATCATCAAAAAAAACCTGAATAGAACAAAGGCTGCTGTTGCTTAAGGCAGGGCCCTGACATTTATGGCCCTCCTAGTCATTTCTTAGCCTTATTGTCCATTAATTGATTGGATTTCTGGTCACTTGGTCAATAGTGTACAACATGCTTTCCATGCAGCCATTTTTTGGACATCACCTATATTTCATAGGAGAACTCTCCTAACCAGCTCTTCTGGGTATCACAAGTTCAAATGTCAAGTACTTCTAGGAAGAAGAACTAATTACCTAAGATATAACAAACAATGTTTACGTATTCAAAAACAAGAAAGCAGAACAGAGAGCAACTGGGTTTCCCAAAAGTAGAGAGTAGGGATTTGGGGACAGGTTGTGAGGATGAACAGAGAGGTACCTAACAGTTCTATAATCCTTCCTGCTCCCTTCCAGAAATACACATACAGGATTGTTGTTTCCAAGTTGCTTCTAGATAATTCCTTATTAATAATCTATTCTGCAGGCTGCATCCTATCAGTTAGTGTTCTCAGTTTAACACCTCCCAGTTTGGCAGCATGAAAAAAGTGTTAAATTAAATGAAACAATGTAAGCTGAAAGTGTTTGGCACAATACTTGTTGAATGTAAATATAGTATTCCTCACTATATTTCAAAAAATTCTCTCATTCCTTGTTTATCTTTTCTGATTGTATCTTAATGTAGAATTTTTTTTCATTCTTTCATCTTTTCAAGAAAAAGCCCTTTTGTGTCTGTTTAGTCATATATTGCTTCCTACACTTCGATTCCTAAGGGCTGAAATATTTTCTCATCCAGCTATTGATAGTTTTTAATGGTTGTCCTAAAATCTTTGATACTTAAAACTGTATTTCCATGGATCATCTCCTGTGATCTCCATTAGCTTCTAAAATTCACTTTCTACCACAGCATGTAAAAATGTCTAATAGTCTGAAAAGTGCACAAAATGATATGAAGTTGAAGCAGAAGAGTGAGAAACTCCACAGCGAAAAATCCTGCTTCAAGCATTCAAAGCCCTTTTATGCATTCAGCTGACTATTAATAGAAGAGGTCCTTTCTTCTCTGGGGTGTTGGAAGTAGCTTCTGAAGAAAGCGTAGAGGTAGTCTCACTATATACAGGAAAAGGAGCTAGCACATTGAAAACATACAGAAGTGTTTTTATTACTACATGTTCCATTTTGTGCCCAACAGTATTAACCATGGAAGAAAACATACATCAAACTCTTGAGGTCAATGAAATCTTGGTGGTTAAAGAGATAAATAAAACTATACAAGTATCCTGAGTGTTATCTTTATTTGCTTGTCACTGTGAAAGTAGCTTAGAAACATTAAATTTATTTTCTAACACACACCCCAAAAAGGACACTTCAAAAATACCACTGGTATGTACACTTTCTGAGAAAAAGAAAATTTCTTTCCTATTAATTTTTCTAGCTCTTACAAATATAATATTTGCTATTTAAACTTGTTTCCTATATCTTTAGTAATTTTTCTTAGTTTATTGATTTATATCTTCTGTTTATTGGAATGATTGCAATTTTAATCAATTTTATGTTTTATTTTTCTGGATTCCTTAGTGATAAGTGAGGAATTGAACTTGCATGAAATTTCGAGAGTTTGAGCTCAGGAAGCTTTAACTAACCTAATATTACATTTAATTGCATCTTATCTTAACCATTAAGTGTTTTTCAGCAAGGTATTCAATAAGATTTAAATGTGGCAAATAATGATATAAATAAATAGAGCAATGGCTTTACTATTGGTAGATGTAAAATTAGTATAAAATGTGAAAGGGAAATATGAATCATAAATAGGAATTATTAACATTTGTTTGACATAATTCCAGATATTTTTATCAATAGATAGTAAGGTAGTAGACATATGGGTAGATAGATGAAACATTTATTAGTATTTTATGGTATTTTTAGTTAAATATATTTACTTATACACAAATATAAGAGAAGAAAATAAACCTGAAATTAAAAGACAAATATTGTAGAATTAAGGTCAAAAGTTCTTCATGAAATAATAGCCCCTTAAAAATAATCCCTCTGAAGCTAATAAGGGCAGGGGTCCTGAAATACCTCAAAGATAGAAATCATTGTATATTGATTTTTAGCTAAACATTTTACACATTTCAATATTTCCAACATTTGCAATATTTTCAGTATTAACTTCCTACCAAGAAAGAACAGGAAATTGGTGTATTGATACTTTTACTTCAGTTTTTTCTATAATTTTGTATATTTGTTATTTTTTACACTTTTATGTTTGTTTCTAGCATAATGATTCTATATTTGTGTATACTGCAGAATAAACAGCGCAAGTCTAGTTATCACCCATCACCATACAGTTACAAAAAAAAAAAATGTTTTACTTGTGATGACAACTTATAAGATCTACTCTTTAAGGAACTTCCAAAGAGACAGTACAATATTTATATCACTGTAGTCATCATGCTGTACATTATATTTCTTTGACTTATTTATTTGATAACTGGAAGTTCATACTTTCAGATCCCTTTCACCCGTTTTGCTCGCTCTCCCAATCTCCTTTGAACAACCACTAATCTGCTCTCTCTATTTATGAGTTGGTGTATTTTTAAAAATTTTGTCTTTGTCTGACTTACTTCACTTTAATAACCTCAAGATCTATTCATGTTCTTGCAAATGGCAGGATTTCCTTTTTATGGCTGAGTAGTATTCCATTGTGTGTGTGTGTGTGTGTGTGTGTGTGTGTGTGTGTGTGTGTGTATCATATCTTCTATATTCATTCATCTATGATGGACATGTAGGTTATTTCCATATCTTGATTATTTATTGTAAATAAAGTCGCAACAAACTGAGAAGTGCATATATCTTTTTGAATTAGTGGTTTTGTTTTCATTGGATAAATATCCAGAGGTAAAGTTGTTGGATCATATGGCAGTTCTATTTTTAATTTTTGAGGAAACTCCATACTGTTTTCCATAGTGGCTGCCCCTGTTTACATACTCACAAACAGTACAGGAGGATCCCCTTTTCTCTACATCCTTGACAACACTTGGTTTTTCTTGTCTTTTTGATAATAGCCATTCTGATTGGTCTGAGGTGATATCTTATAGTGGTTTCAGTTTGTATTTCCCTGATGGTTACTGATGTTGAGGACCTTTCATGTATCTATTGACCATCTGTATGTCTTCTTTGAAAAAAAAAATGCCTATTCAAATCTTCCACCCATTTTTAAAGGGGATTTTTTTTTTGTTATTGAGTTGTATGAGGTCTTTATATATTTTGGATATCAGACGCTTAAGAGATATATGAATTGAAAATACATTCTTCCATTTAGTAGGTTGTATTTTCACCTTGTTCATGGTTTTCTTTGCTGTGCAGAAGATTTTTTAGTTCTATGTGGTCCCATTTGATTATTTTTGCTTTGGTTGCCCTTGCCTTTGGAGTCAAGTTCAAAATATTATTGCCAAGATCAGTGTCAAGGAGTTCACCACCTATGTTTGCTTCTAGGAGTTTTATGGTTTCAGGTAATACATTCAACTCTTTAACACTTTTTGAGTTAATTTTTGTGTATGGTGTAAGATAGGGGTCCAGTTTCATTCTCTTGCATGTGGCTGCCAGTTTTCCCAACACCATTGATTGAAGAGACTGTCCTTTTCTCAATGTATTTTCTTGCTTCCTTTGTTGTATATTTATTGACCATGTATGCGTGGACATTTTTATGGGCTCTTTATTCTGTTCCTCTAATCGCCCTCTGTTTCTGTGCCAATACCATACTGTTTTTTATTACTATAGCTTTGTAATATAGTCTGAAATCAGGGAGCATGATTCCTCCAGTTTTTTTTCTTTTCTTTTTTTTTCAGATTACTCTGGCTATTTACAGTCTTTTGTAGTTCCATGTAAATTTTAGAATTGTTTGTTCTAATTCTGTGAAAAATGTCATTGACATTTTAATAGAGATTGCACTGAATCTGTAAATTGCTTTGAGTAACACGAACAGTTTAGCAATATTAATTCTTCCAATCCATGAGTACAACATATACTTCCATTTATTTGTGTCTCATTCGGTGCTGTTGTTTTTGTTTTTTTTTCATCAAAGTTTTATAGTTTTCAGTGGACAGGCCTTTCACCTCTTTGGTTAAATTTATTTGTTATTTATTATGTCATTCATTTTGATGCAATTGTAAGTGTGATTGTTTTCTTAATTTATCTTTCTGTTAGTGCATAGTGTTTAAAAATCCTCCAGATTTTTGCATTTTGATTTTGTACCCTGCAAATATACTGAATTTGCTTATTAGTTGTAACAGTTGTGTGTGTGTGTGTGTGTGTGTGTGTGTGTGTGTATTGTCTTTAGGGTTTTCTATATATAAAATCAGGTTATCTGCAAATAGTGACACTTCTTTCTTTCCAGTTTGGAATGTTTTTTTTAATGTATTTTGCTCGTCTAATTTCTCTGGATAGGATTTCTAATACTATGTTGAATAAAAGTGGTAAGAGTCGGCATACTTGTCTTATTCCTTATCTTAAATGAAAAATTATCAGCTTTTCAGTGTCAAATATGATGTTAGCTGTGGGCTTGTCATATATGGTCTTTACTATGTTGAGATACATTCTGTCTGTATCCACTTTATTGTGAGTTTTTATCATAAATGGATGTTCAATTTTGTCAAGTGTTTTCCCTGCACCTATAGAGATGATCGTATACTTTAAATCTTCATTTTGTTAATGTGGCATCTCATGTTGATTGATTCACAGATGTTACACCATCCTGAATCCTTGGAATAAATCCCACTTGATCATGGTGTATGATCTTTTTAATATATTGTTGAATTTGGTTTGCTAATTTTTTGAGACATTTTGCATCTGTTTATCAGGCAGGTTTTTAGTTATAATTTCCACAGTTTTAGGGCTTTACTTTGTCATTTAAGTGATTCATTTTCACTATTTCCTTCATCCATTACTGCCTTCATAATTTTGATAGCCATAAATCTGTCAGTCACACACAAAAATGATTAATAAGTACTTTATTTCCCCTTTTCTTTCCCATCTGTAATACAAAGTGATTTGCTCCATTACAGATCAGTTTTCTTTTCTTGCATTTTTAAAGGTAAGTGTTATTTTTCCAATGATTTCTCTGTGAGTCAGTACTATAGATTAGAAAGACTGTTGTTGGCATTTGTATCTCTCCAAATATATTGTGATGAATCATTATAATTATTTCTTCTTTGTGTCACATATAAGATTTGCTTGCACAACCAAAGCACAAATCATTACTATTTATTAGTTACACATATATAAAATGCATTCAAATGGGAGGAGGGAGAAAATCTAAATTGAGATGATTTAAAAGAGAGTTCATTTCCCAGACAACATACCAGGAGGATTATTTCACTGTAGCGTAAACAATAACTGATGGTACTATAAGAATATATAATCTAAACTATTTTCATCTTTGCAAGTTCCATATTAATATGATTAGTAAACATTTAGAATTTATATTATGCACGATAAACTAAAGCATCATAAAAATAAAACACATTGCTCATCTTCATTTTCGAAATGAATAAAAGTAATAAAATAATGAAATATAGAAGATTCTAGATGACATATTTTTTGCTTAGTTTAGAATAATTGTATTTTAGAGCAATAATTTTGCAAGAGGAATTTCATCCACACAAAAGGGATACCCCTTTTGATAATTATTATGCCTCTCAATTCCAATTTTAGTAACATCAATAATAAGAAAGACTAGAAACATATATTGCTATTGCTTTTATCTTCTAAGAGCACACAGACTTTTAATAATTGTGATTTTACCAAGTGTGATGTTGTTAATCTTTGCAATATCCACACAAAGCTAATAAGTGGTAGGAATTAGAATCATGATGATCTCAATTGCACTTTTTTAAAAAAAAGACTAAATAAAAACTTGCAGAATAATTTATGACACAATCTAAAATTTTTATTTCTAGTAAGAGATGCAGAAACATAAGGAAGAGGCAAAGTAAAAACAAAATCCATAGAAAGAGGAAAGATAAAACACACTCATATGCACATACATATATTCATGTACACCAAGAGCACTCTTAGGTTTTCTTCAGTAACTAAAAAATATAATTAATATATTTTCCTAAATATTTCTTATATTAAATATGTCTAACATGATAACACCAATAACAAATCAAGTATATCACAACATATTTTACATATCTAAACTATCAAAGAGTCTTAGATAGAGATTTAGCAGTAGTAGTATTACTCTTATAAATTTTCTTAACTACTCATTCTTTGAAAATTTTAGTATTTTTCATACTTTCAAAATTTTTGGAGTTCTGCACTTCTGCTCTTATTTCTGTAAATGTCCTTTTCTGAAACTGTCCTTTGTGAAAAAAAATACTGTTTTACACTGATAGCCACATTTGTTTTATTAAATGTTAACATTCATTATGCATTCATGAAATGAAAGAAATAATATACATTGTAGAAATAGTTTATAACTAAATATCAATCTATATCACAAAAGTCTATGAAAAATACTTTTAAAGTTCTGATTGTGATTATTTAACTTTGAATTGCAAATTTGAAAGCTCCTAATTTGGATATTTTCTGAACAAATACGGCTTTTTGTCTTTTAAAATAGAATAAAATAATATAATGATCTGTTTATCTTTCAGATGTTAAACTGATAATTTTATGCTGGTTAGCTTAATGTAAGTACTGAAATCTTTGAATGTCTAATAGTGTCAAAACTTGCCACCCTAAATTTAAGTCATTGAGCCAAGTCTCTTTCTGCTCCAACTGTATATTAGGAGGAAATAAGTTATTCAAGAAAAGAACTCCATTTTAATGTGATAGCCTTGAGTCATAGCCACATGGAGAGCTAGCCCTGTTCTGAAGGATAGGGGTGTAAATAGAATCTGCTATCCATCATGTCCTGGTGATGCTATAGAGGACATCTTCTTTCAAGATGGTTTAAGAGCCACAAGGAATGCTTGGCATTTTGCTCATAAAAATAAGCCAAATTAGAAGAAAGTGAGTTTCAGATTTACTGGAAAGCTCTGCCTATAATCACTGAGCAAGTTAATCAAGAGAACACACATATCAATATGAATATGAATTTTTAACAAATTCCATGTGTAATGAATACAGACAACCATGTACTCATTGACAAAGGCCAGAAGGTTGAATATTTTATTTTCTTCTTTTTTAATTGCCTTTAACCTTTCTACCTATTGTTTTCTCATTCGAATAGATACACGATAATGGAACTTTTAATATTTTAGTAGCTCTGATTACATATCTCATTTCACCCAGCCATGGGGAGAAATTGATGCCTACCTCCAAGGTATTTTAAAGGGTAAGCCATCTCATACAGAAGGTGCCAAAAGCATGTGTACACATTTTAAGAAAGGAAAACTGTATTAAAATTGTAATACTCAATATATACTGATAACAGAAGATGAATACAAATCACCTTTGACTTCTGCAATTACAAGAGGTGCTCAAAGTGGTTCCCATCAGCATCCAGACACTTCTGATTATGGCAAACTACTGCTTGAGCAACATTGACAAACGTGTCCACTTGTATACATTTTTTTTTGGCACCCTCAGTAGATATAAAGGATTAAATGGAGTCCCAGGCTATGAAGATAGGTGTAGTGGAGTATAATGTTTTCAGTGAAAGGAATAAAGAATTTATGCATGAACATGAAATAAGCAATCTGTGTTCCTTGATTTCTCTCTTTGATTTCTCTCAAACCCCATTACCTCCTATAGACTGTGGTAGGTCTTATTTGGACAACTCTCTACTGTGGTTGAGGCACCCCTGCCTTTGGAAAGTCACACAGGAGCCAGGATGGAGACTGCTAGAGACAAGAACCTGCCCATCTGTCCAGACTCTACTCTAAGCCAAGAGGGAAGAATACTTCTTAGTCCTTTCAGTATGTGAGCAAGCCAGTTTACTTAGAGAGAAGATGAGATGGAATTTAGAGCGTAAAAGCTACCTATCAATTGACCAATTTCTTATCTTTCTAACTCATTTTATCGAGAGGATGAATGAGTTCAAATCCTGGTTCTGCCATTCAGTGGTAGTGTGATGTGGGCAAGCTTTTAACCATTTTGGTCATCAGTGTCCTCATCTGCCCTCATCTCTTACTTCGGACACCTCTCACAGTTCGCATTCTTGAGAAAATGGAATGCAAATTAGGGCCTAATACTGGATATCTGTTTATCTTTTATCATTTCTTTTCTCTCCTTAGCTTCTCTCCTTAGCTTAGCTTAGAATAATCTGGGTTCTGACCGTTTCTTAGAGTAATGATTGATAATTACAAAATGTCAAGCTAATTGTAGCATCCAAATCACTGCTCATTGCCATTAAAGTTGGGTTTAGAAATGGTATGGTATCATGGACATATTGTAGATTTATCAAAATGCACAACTGTTCCTTTTCTCACCTCCCACATATCAAATTTAAAACACACTGGCTAATTTGAAAACTTTTACTATACGATTTGTGCTTTCATTAATGCTATTTTATTATCTTTAAGAATGTTATTATTTTGTTATAATTTATCTCCGATACACAAAGTTGCTTAGTTCATGGTGCACCTGTAGTGTTAATTTGCATAAAGCTAACCCCTCACTTTATTTATTATTTCAGCCTCCATCTCCAGTGCTAGTCGTGGACCCTCAGATCCAAGGGCTTTCCCCCCTGTCCTTCCCTGGTGTCCTTTTTAACACAAGGAACTGATTCTCCATGAAATAAGTATCCATGCCCTTACCCTCTGACATCTAGTTAGGCTGGGTCAATGGGAGGTACTCATGAGATCATGTTAGAAAGAGGAGGGGAAGAAAAGCCAGGTGGTTCTCCTCCTGTCTCTCTGCGTTCATCAGGGCATTGGCTGTGTCTCGAAGCTCCTGCTAGGCAGCCCCCCTTCGATGGTTTTAGTTTCCAACAGGTACTATCATTTCGCTCAGATAGGGCCAGCTTCGTGGGTGCGAGACCTATGCATTTGCACAGGGCCTTGCACATAGAAGAGCCCCACACTTGATTTAATGCTCTTTTGTTGATATTTTGAAATTCTTAATTTTTTTTATAAGGGGTCACACAGTTTCTTTCTGCACTAAACCAAAGAAATTATGCAGCCCGTCTTGGTTCCAGCACCACCGGGGGAATGCGCTTCACACTCCCAGTTTCCAGCTCCGTAGGCTCCATAAGAACACATTTGAGTGCCTCTTCTCAAGTTCCAGCTTCCCTGTGTGGCCTGGCTTCGTGGCTCTGTCACACCATCATGTCTGCCATCTTAGGAGTGGTGGTAGCTTCAGCAGTCATTACACTTTCTGCAATTTTTAGTCCCTCCTTCTCACCACTATGTTACTAGATGTTTTGTATTGTATTCCGTGTATTAAATATCCTGGCATAGAGTCCATTTTCTCAACTGGAGTCTGGCTTTATAGACACCAAGGCTAGAATATCTAAAATATATTCTAAGTTATGCATGTTTTTGAAAAGTATAGTCTGACATTTGTTTTTTAAAATTCATATTAATGGTTTTGTGCTTTAGATATTTCTCAGTTGCTTACTTTAAACTTATTACTGTTTTTAACATCTAACCATGATGATGAATAAATTATACTTCTTTACTTTTCACTGCTTTATAGTATTCCATCCTTTATGAAGACAAAATTTCTATTATCTTCTTCCCTAGTAATAGATATCTATGTTTTTCTTTAACTCCCCACTACTATGCATCCTGATAGCAGAAAATTCCCCATTCCTTAGCATAAAAGTTTTATTAATACTTATGCATGAAAAGTTTTACTAATAATTACCGTAGTCAGGATAGGCTTTTGCTTTTCAAAATAAGGATGTTCTCGTTTTCTCCTTGTTTTCTGCAGTGGTATGAGAGATTAGCACTACATTTATCAAATGCTTTTTCTTCATCTATTGAAATGATCATGCTATTGGATAACAAGTAGTCATGGTTGGATAAAAAGACTTTCATCTGAAAATGTTTCCAAATGTACTTGTTTCTGGGCCTAGAACATTGAGAATTTGGCTACCATGAGTTTGGGTAGTAAAAGATACCTTATTTTGTCTAGGGTTTTCACATTTATCCATAAATATAACAAATCATGTAATTTTATTTTCTGTTACTGTAATACTAGCGTATTAATTTGACAAAATGAGATAACAGCTATCTTTCATTTTCTATTTTCTTGAGCAATTTACATAAGAAAGAATTATAAGTTCCCTGAAAGGGCTAGGTTAAATAACATTTATCTATAGCACGACCTGGCTTTGGACTGCATTTTTAGTGGTTGAATTAGAGAAGAGAGTCTTTGATTACTATTTTAATTTGTTTTATGGTTATTGGTTTTATTTTTCAATTTTTTCTTCTATCAATTTTAGCATTTTATATTTTTCCAAAAATGTATCCATCTTTTCTAAATTTTCAAATTCATTTGTGTTTATATTCTCTTATCTTCATGTTATGACAATGTATCAGAATTTTCATAATATTTTGTTACCTTTAATCTGTATCTTAAATATTCAGTTATAGTAAATACTTTCTCTTTCCAATCTATAGTGTGCATTTCTAGAAACCTTTCTAAATTTCTGTTTTGCTAAAAGTTTAAAAAAGGATTTTGTTTTTTTAATATAAAAACCTTTTAATTATCACTTCCATTTTTCTTTAAATCTTGATTTTCTATTCTTACCCTTATAAATTGTTCCTTATTATCTCTATTCTTTTTGATTCTTTGCACTTACTTTGTTGCTCTACTTATGTCTTCTTAAGTTGCACAAATATTTTTCTCAAAGCCTTCACTGTATCCCACACTTCTTTAATTTAAATGACTTCGTTTTGTTCATAATTTCATTAAATATTCCTTCTTCAATGAATAATTATTTAATATAATTTTCAACATGTAGAACATTTCAGCTACATATATTTGTTTTTGTATTTGTTGGTTTCTAAAATATTACTGCATTATGGTAAAAAAATATATAAAGGCTATAGATGGTATATTTTGTGGCCCTGAACAGATTCAATTTTTGAAAACGCCACAGTGTGACCCTATGCCTGTGCAGGTGAATTTAAAAGAGTCTTTGAGATAAGACTTCAGAGCTAAGAACTTCTGGTGTTCTCATGGAGTCTCAACTCCATTTCCCTCATGTGACCCTGCCTGTCAGAAAAAGAAGAACCTTATTTCGATTTTCCAAGTGCTCAGTTAGGTTGACATTATGTGACTCTCGAAGTTGAGGAACAGAGGAGGCAGGACCATGCCAAGCAGCCTGCTTTGTTCTCCCACCCCAGCTGGACTGCATTAGTTGATGCTGCCATCTCCACCTTGTGTTCAGTTGATGTTGAGGTTTTCTTGCCACACAGGCCACAAGAAAGCAAGGATCCACCCAGCTTGCATGGAGGAAAGAGATGGCTAGTACACAAAAAAGATCTTCCACCACCTGTCCTTCCATTTGGCTCTTGGCCTTCCTTCACCTTAGGTCCCCATTTTCTTCCCTCGAAAGGACTCTACCAATTTCTAGTTCCCTACAAGTCTTTCACAGTTTTGTCTTGTTTTAGATTCGGTCAATTGCCTTCTGTCTTCTGTGGTAGATTCATCAATAGCTTAAACAAAGCTGTGATCTTGTTTCCTATTTTATTTAAAGATGCAGAAATTGTGTCTGTAGCATATATTAGTAATAATTTGGTAAGGTGCCACATTCACTCCTTAGCAAGCTGGACATATATTAATGAAGCCCAGAACCTTGAAATTTAAGTGACAACAGATTTGTTTTTATAGGAGGTCCAGATTTATATCTAATGTTGAATGATTCTGTGGTCTCATTCAGTGTTTTCTTTCTCTCTGTCTTTTTTTAATGTTCTGAGTGTTTTATAATTTGAAAGTTATTCAGGTGAAACTTCAGAACTGCATTGAATTGTTGTTAGTAATTTATTGATAATAGCTTAGTGATTGTGACTGGTAGCAGAGCAGAGTATACTAAGATATTCTGACATTCTAAAAATAACTAATATTTGTTTAGCATTTTGCAAAACATTATTTTAGTGGCTGATCAAACAAAACTGTTAAACAAGTCTTATTATAATTCTCATTTTATGGATGAGGAAACCAGGGTTAAGAAAGACTCTGACTTCTTCAAAATCGTTCATCCAAGAATGAAAGTCGAGTAAATATCATAAAGAAAATTACAAAATCTGCAATGCCCCAAATGCAGGAATAAACAGGCACAAATACCGAATATTCTAGCAGAAAACCAAGCCAGCAGAAGGTAGCACATGCAAGGAATGGATTTCTACTCACAGATGCAAAACCTGGTGATCTGGCTCCAGAATTTAGCCCCAGCTATAACTCTACTAAATATAAGAAAAAACTAGGAAATACAAGACAAAGAACAAATGCTTAGTTTAAAATTGTCCCAGTAGTGGGGAAGCAGCTTGTGGAAAGGAGTGGGGAACAATTCAGGTGCTTTCCTCACAACTTTCCAGAGAGGAGAATGTTTTTGTTATTACTTATGAAACAATTATGTCAAAATTATGGCAGTTTCCTTCTCTCCACACTACCCTGATTTGTATCTGTCTCACACTGTTTTTAACTGTTTCTTTCTTTGTACTTCTTCCCTTCTTCCCCCTCACTTGTCTAGCTCAGCAATTTCTTTGTATAGCTGTCTCTCCTATTTGCCTTTTCTTGTCTCTATCATTCTGTTCTGTTTCTCCCTAATTCAGGATCTAGATCATAATTATTCCGCAATGACACATCAGGAGTGCCGACTCCACAACGTTTATGCCGAAAAGAAAGGAAGCATCACAGTGTTTGGATAGTTGAGTTAATTTGACATTTTTGTGTTTTTCTTTCCAGTATATAGACATTTTATTGCTTTCTAAATATCATTTCATTATCTGGGAGATTCAATTTTGAATAAGGTGATGAAAGTGGGCATCTTTACCTTCTCCCTGAGTTTAACAAAAATGATATATATTGGTTGTTTTGGGTTTCTTATTAATATCTAAGAGTTAGGAATTTTCCTTCTATCCCTAATAAGTCTTTTGAATTTTATTTTGCTTTTAAATCAGAAACAGGTGTTTAAAGTGATAATTTTCTTCTTATCATTTTTTAAATAACCATCTTTTAAAAAAATTTAATCCTGAGCATAGTAACTGATGATAAACAATTGTTTCATTCTTGGAAAAAAAGCTTACCAGGTACTCTTTGTAAATATCATATTTAAAAGTTTAGCTTCAGTGTCAGAATTTAGATTTATCTATGGATTTTTATTTATGTGCATGATTTGTTCCGATTTGAATTTAGGTTTTCTTTAGCCTAGAAAAGTAAGCTGAGTTTCTTTTTCGTAATTTTGGTTTTTCTCGCTTTGTTTCTAACACTGATACTACTTCTGTCTTGAAGTTTTGGTAAAACTCATCTACAAACTTAGAGCTGGCATCCATTTTAAGGATAGTTTTTTTCAAAAATTATATAATTATTAGTTTATTTAGGTATTTCAATTCTCCTTGCATTTTAATGTCTTTGTTAATGTATATTGTCTCCAAATGTTAACTAATTAAATTTAGTGCCATAAATTTGCATGTAGCATTCTCTTATTTTTTATAACTATTAATTTTTATAACTACAGGATTCTGTTTTTGTATTTAAGCCTGTTTCCTTATTTCCAATTTTGTTGCTATTTGTTTGTTGTTGTTTGTTTGTTTGGTCTTCTTCTATTTTTCTTGATCAGATTTTCTCAAGGCTTGTCTGTTACATTGATCGTATGAAATAACTTTGTTTATATTAACCAAGTCTACATTTTTCCCTATTATATTGTTTTTCATTTTTATAATTATTATGATCTTTCTATTTACACATTTAATTTTCTTTTTCCCAACTTCTTAATTTGAAACTTAACTGATTTATTTTCAAACTTTCTTGTTTTCTATTATATATATAAATAAATATATAAATAAATATTTACATATATATATATGTAAAATGTATATATACATTTTCTCAGAGTGCCATTTAGACTGTGCCAGGTTTCAATATGTAATGACCTAATTGCCATTTATTTTAGATTACTTTTTAAGTTTTATTTCATTTCTTCTTTAACCACCTCCCTCCCCAATTTGGTGGCATGTCTCTTACTTTCTGCACACCCAACTTGGGGGAGGGGAAAATGTTATTCTTCTGTTGAAAATATCCAAATTTTCTCATAATGTTCAGAAAAATAGCCTGTGTTCTCCTTTGGAAAGATTGTTGAATTTCTTGAATGCCCAATATATTATCTGGTTTATTAAGTGGTCTAAATTTAGTTGAATATAAGTTTATTTCCAGTGTTTTGGATACACAATTATATTTATCTAACTATAAGCTGCTTAATAGTTTTATTAACATCTCTCTATAATTGTTTTTTAAATGTGTTTTCTGTCAGTTTCAGAGGGAGGTTAATTTTAAAAATATCATTACAATAGTGGATTTGTCAATTAATTTATATAACTATCAAATATTTTTTCAATGTATTACAACAATTCTTTTTAGGCCTAGAGAGACTTATCATTACTATATGTCTTAATAAATTAAACTTTTAATGAACATTAAGTAATATCTAACATTTATTGAGCTTCCTACACATACAGTGGCTAAGTACTTTGCATCTCTAGTAGGTTAACAGTATCATTGTTGTTATTATTCCAATTTTACAGAAAGACACCTGATGTAAAGAATGAACACCCAAAATTATTCTAGGCTAACAAGTAAAGGAGCTGGCCTGGACCCAAAACCACACACATTGGCTTCAGAGCCAGACTTGCTAACTACCCCACTATGCGACTCAATATTAATATCATTCACAGTTTTGTCTTTTCCTTGAATTCTGTTCTTCCCTTACATAGTGTTTGTCTGACTTATATTTTCCCATTCTTTGTTTTCAACCACTTAGCGAATTTTGTTAACATCATATAGCTGGATTTTTTAAAGCCAATTTAATAGTCTTTCTGTTAATAAACAACATACCAATTTATTTTTTCTTCTCCAAATTTTCGTTTCTATTCTCTATTTTTCATTTACCTCTGCTAATGTTCTGTATGCCTCTGTTTTTTTGGGAGTCTTATATCTTTCCCAGTTGTCTAATGGTAAGCTTTAACATTTTATCATGTATTTCTCTTAAAAGTCTAAAGAAAATCAGCTTTCATTTCTTTTTCTGGAACAAGACAAAACATTTAAAATGTCTACCCTTACCATCAGAGGCTGGGGGAATTTTGTGCCAAGGTTATACATTTTTTTATAATTTTAAAAAATAATTTATACTTAATTAAAAATATTGCTTTCTTCTCATCAAGGTTTCTTGTATATCAAATCTGATTTTTTGGCTTTGTTTCTGTATTGTTAGCTTAACAACTTGAACGATTTGTGTGTGGCAAACTTTCTCAATATAAATTATGAACTTCACTTATCTTTCTGTTTATATAATTGTTGGATTATATTTTCACATTAAAATTTCAAACTTTCATAAACTTATGTGTTATTGTACATCCCCAAAATTTTCGTATAAAACTAGAGTGTCCAATATAATAACCTCTTTCAGGGAAATAAAATTAAGTTTTGTCATTCCTTTGATTACTGTTTCTCTTTTATCTGCCCTCTTTGGTACTGGAATTTCTATTACATGAATACTAAATTTCTTAAATTAGTTCTCCAAGGCTCTCATATTAAAGCATCATTTTCTTATCCTTATTGAATTAATTCCAGGGAAAGAATATTGAGGTGTTCATATAATATCTACATTTCAAAGTTGTTTTTTACTTTCTCCATGGCATGGCACTTCTAATTCGTCTTTAATCTCAAAGCAATCCACTTGTTCTTTCATGACTGATGGCTCTAGATTATAGATGAATCTTTTTTATGTTAGAGAGACTTTCTAAATTTGTATTTCTTTCTTTGAATATGTCTTATTTGTAAGGGAATCATTCTTCCAAGTAACCTCCTCTAATGATATATTTTTATATGTCATGTGTTTTTTCTTTGCTTGCTTTAGTTTTATATCTTCTTCTATATACTGTTTATATATACAATTTTGTGATGATGAAGACCAAGCTGACTTTTCTCCTAGACAGTATGAGCCTTTTATTCTTTCATGTCCAGATCACACACATGTTCTGAAAAAGTGAGATCCTTTGTTGAATACTAGGAATATGAATTGTAGAATGGTGAGAGCGGAAAAGAGGTCTAAAGTACTCTACATATAATGATGACAGGCTATTTTGCATACTAGGGGAATTGTGGAGTGCAAAAGTGGTTGAAAACAAAGACAGTTTCGTTGTCACAGCAGGAGTGAGCTACTCCAGGGATGATGCAAAGCACCTATAGTACACAAAACAGATCTCCACACAAAGAATTATCCAGTCTAAAATGTCAATAGTGTGGAACTTGAGAAACTCTCGTTCATAGAAATGAAAAGGAACTCATGGTTGAGAAAATGCTGACAACCAAGTAATTAATGGCTCATCAGTATGAGAGCACAGAGGGAAGTTCCTTGCCATAGGAAGAGTAAATGTTGGGAATAGCATGCATAGGCAATTTTAAAGAAGTTCTCCAATATAAAGTAAAATATGAAACTCTTTTCATTTCCCCAAGAATGTTTAGCCAAAAAATATGTATTGCTCAATTTATTCTGACTGTTGCATTTCTGATATTTGTCCATTTGGTTTTTCAGCAATATTCTGAGAATGACTTCCCAACTGGTGAAGGAAAAACTACCAAAAAGCCCCTGTAACATTGTCATTACATTTAGGATGACTGTAGTTTTACTAAGCCATATCAGAAATTTCAAATAAGATTTTAAACTTGCCATTTAAATAAAATTCATGAACAAATTTGAAGATGGCTTCCCAGGCCTGTAAATACTTTTAAACTTAACTTTAATCCAGTTGCATCCATCACTTCAATGATTCCATTATGTTAGTGCAGAGATGTGTATACTATATAAATCTTTTATTAAATAAAACCAAACCAAAACCGTAAAATAAAAAAGTTTCTTAGTTTCTGAGAAACAGCTGGGAAGCAACAGCTAGGTGATATGATGAATAAACTAAATTTCCATGTCTTAACACAAAATAAGTGAATTTTTATTTATGGCCAATACAAGAGTTACTGGTCAGCAAGAGGCTTTCCTTCTACGATAATTTAGGGACTTTGGGAACCATTTATTTTGGTTGGACCACCCAGAGTCTTCAGCTTCTAGCCAGCAGATGGAAGATCCAAGAGTGCAAAACAAACACTCCCTTCTCAAATACCTATAACCAGAACTGAGATACTTTACATTATTTTGCATTTCACTGGAGAGTGCCACTCACATGACCCCACCCAGATAAAATCAACATGGGCAACATAATTCTTGGCTCAGCAGCAACTTACCAGTAATTACTCTATATATTAAACAAAGAACATACATTTTGGTGAACAGTTGGCTATCTCTGATACATATCACAAGGAGATTTTGTGTCGTTGGACTTACTGTTCGTTTGTTTTTATTAGCTGTGATAGCTGGACACTTAACTGGGGAAATTCGGTTATTCTCTCATTGACATAGCCTTTGGCCATATTAGGAGAAAAATATGTCAATATTTTTTGGTACTGTTCTCTGTTTCTATTAATAAGAGCATGGTCTAGGTGCTGAAAACTATTCTCTCCTTCATCAGTCCTTTGTTGCCAAGTTCCCCTCCAAGTGGAGGAAGTCTGAGAATTTTTACTTTTAGAGGGATTTTTTTTTTTCACTCTGCAAGTATACAATACATTTGTATGTGCATAAGTTGTGAGTTTTATTTTTATCCTTGCCTCAATTTTATCTTGTGTACAATATAATTTGCAGAAACTCAAAGTTATTTGGAATATGTAGATAGTATCTTTCTCTAGTTTCTATATACTATAAACCTTACAAATATTGATATTCATAATTTCAGTGAGGATTGGGAAGAAAATGGCATAAAGGAATGCACTCAAAATGTGTATTGATCTCTGAGAGCACTACTTCCTCCGATGCCTGGCTCTTGTCAGCACCAAATATGAAAATATTTAAAATGTCAACCATTATTGTATGTGTAAATATAGGGATTCTGAAGTCAAACCTGGAAAGTTCTTGGTGACATTAAGATATGTGTTGATTTCCTCAGAGTTCCTACTGGAAATGAAGTAAAGTTAGTTGTAACAATTAGCAAAGGACATATTCCAGTTGTGGGCATCCATTTTAAGTTACGAGACAACCAACAGCAGTGGTTTGTGATGAGTAACATATTTAACGCAGTCTTGAATTTGTGTGTGTGTGTGTGTGTGTGTGTGTGTGTGTGTTTGTAATTGCTGCTGTATGCCATACAATAAAAATGTTTTGCGCATAAAGAACATAAAAAGATGTGTGTACATGGCAAAGAATTGTCACCTGCCTTTTAGAAATGAAAAGCATTCTTTGAGTCAAAAGTTCTTTGTTTAAAAATCTTTAGATCATGCAGAAAAGAGTGTAAAAAAAAAAAAAACTGCTTCAGATTTCTTTTTTTTTTTTGTCACAGGAGTCTGATTTACATTTTTTAAAAAATATTAATTTTTCAGTTACAGTTGACATTCATTATTATTTTATATTAGTTTCAGGTATAGTGGTTAGATATTTATATAATTTGTGCAGTGATCCCCTCAATCAGTCTAGTACCCACCTGGCATTATACATAGTTGCTGCAACATGATTGACTACGTTCTCTATATTTTATGGCTGAGGAATATTTCATCATATATATTAGGTTGGTGCAAAAGTTATTGCGGTTTAAAGGTTTAAAAATAATTGCAAAAATCGTAGTAATAGGTACCACCTCTTTTTTGTCCAATGGTCTATTGATGGGCACTTGGGTTACTTCTATATCTTGGCTATAAATAAACAGAAACATTCATATATCTTTTCGAATTAGTGTTTTTTATTTCTTCAGAAAATTACCCAGAAGTGGAATTGCTGGGTCATGGGAAGTTCTATTTTTCAGTTTTTTGTGAAACCTCAAAACCATTTCCATAGTGGCTACAGCAATTTGCAATCCCACCAACAGTGCAGGAGGGTTTCTTTTTCTCTGCATCCTCACCAGCACCTATTGTTTGTTGGTTTATTGATGATATCCATTATGACAGGTGTGAGGTGATATCTCATTGTGGTTTTAATTTGGATTTCTCTGATGATTAGTGATGTTGAGCATCTTTTCATATGTCTACTGATCATCTATCTATATGTCCTCTTTGGATAAATGTCTATTTAGGTCCTCTGCCCATTTATTCATTGAATTGTTAGGTTTTTTTTTAGTGTTGTGTGAGTACTTTATAAATTTTGGATATTAATCCCTTTTCAGATACATCATTGACAAATATCTTCTCCCATTTAGTAGGCTGCATTTTCATTTTGTTGGAGTTTCCATTGCTGTGCAAAAATTTTGTTTGATGTTGTCTCATTTGTTTATTTTTTCTTTTGTTTACCTTGCCCGAGGAGGAGGTAGATCAGAAAAAAAATGTTACTAAGAGCAATGTCAGAGTTTACTACCTATGTTTTCTTCTAGGAGTTTCATGGTTTTAGGTCTTACATTCACATCTTTAATCCATTTGGAGTTTATTCTTGTATAGGGTGTGAAATGTTCAGGTTCTTTTTTTTTTTTTTTTTTGTATGTATCTGTTCAGTTTTCCTATAACCATTTATTGAATATGCTGTCTTTACCCCACTGTATATTCGTGTCTCCTTTGTCATAGATTAAATAACTATATAGACATGGATTTATTTCTGGGCACTTTATTCTGTTCCATTGAGCTATGTATCAAGTCTTTTACCTCCTTGGTTAAATTTATTCCTAGGTTTTTTTGTTTGTTCGTTTGTTTGTTTTTGATGCAGTTATAAATTGTTTTTAATTTCTCATTCTGGTAGTTCATTATTGGTACACAAAACTGGTCTATATTTCTGAATATTAAATTTGTATCCTGACACTTTACTGAATTTATCAGTTCTAATAGTTTTTTGTGGAATCTTTGGGATTCTGTATCTATAGTATTATGGCATCTGTTTCATTTCTTCCTTTCCAGTTTGGATGCTTTTTTATTTTTCTTTGTAGTCTGATTGCTGTGGCTAGGACTTCCACTGCTATGTTGAATAAAAATGGTGAAAGTGGACATTTTAGTATTGCTCCTGATCTTCAAAAAAGGATTTTAGCTTTTCTCTGTTGAGTGTGATGTTAGCTGTGGCTTTTTCATATATGGCCTTTATTATGTTGAGATATGTTCTTTCTATTCCAACCAATATAGTTTTTATCATAAATAGATGCTGTATTTAGTCAAATGTGTTTTCTCCGTCTATTGATATGATCATGTGATTTTTATCTTTCATTTTGTTTACATGGTATATCACATTAATTGATTTGCAGATATTGAACCAACCTTGCATCCCAGGAATAAATCCCACTTGTGGTGTGTAATCTTTTTAATGTATTGCTGAATTCGGTTTGCTAACATTTTGTTAAGTATTTTTGCATCTATGTATGTTCATCAAGGATATCAGCCTATAGTTTTTGTTTGTTTGTTGTTTGTTTTGTAATATGTTTGCCTGGTTTTGAAATCAGGGTAATGGTGGCCTCAAATAATGAGGTTGGGAGACTTACCTCCTCTTGAATTTTTTGGAATAGTTTAAAAAAAATAGGTGTTAATTCTTCTTTGAATGTTTGGTAAAATTGACCTGTGAAACTATCTGGCCAGGACTTTTGTTTGTTGGGAGCTTTTTTTATTCTGGCTCAATTTTGTTAGTAGTAATGGGTCAGTTCAGATTTTCTATTTCTTCTTGAGTCAGCCTTGGGAGAGTGTACACTTCTAGGAATTTATCTTTCTAATGTATTCTTCATTTCAGTTATTATATTATTGTATTCTTTAGTTCTGACTGGTTCATCTTTTTTCCTTTTTCCATTTTTATTTTCATAGATCTTCATAATCTTTTGTAAAACAAAAAAGGTATGGAAAATATGGAAGCTTCCAAAATACCCCTAGATTTCCCTTGCTATACAATATGCAGACTAAGTAGAAAATACAATCTGATCTAATCCATATTCTTTTGTCTAAATTAGTTTCAAGTGCCCAAAACAATGTAATGTTTAGATATTTACACGCCTCACAAAGTGATAACCCCCCTCAATCTGCTACCTATTACATCACATATAGCTCTTACAATACCATTGACTATTTTCCTATGCTGTACCTTACATCCTGTGAATTTATTTATTTACTAATAAACTTATTTATAGTTGACTTTCAATATTATTCTACTTCAGCTTCAGGTGTAGAACACAGTGGTCAGGCATCTACACAGTCTATAATGTGATCCCCCTGATAAGTCCAGTACCCTACATAATCTTTTTTTATGGTTTCTATGTCCTTTTTTATGCTAGCAATCTCTTTGTTGAAGTTCTCACTAAGTTCCTTGGTTATCCTTATAACCACTGTTTTGAACTCTGTCTCTGGTGAATATTTTTCCCCATTCTGGTTTCCTCTCTGTGTTTGTTTCTATGTATTAGACTGATCAGCTACATCTCCCATCTTGGCTGGGTGGCCTTAGGTGGTAGGTGTCCTATGTGTTCCAGTGGCTGAGTCTCCCTGATTTCCTACACTGGGAGCTCCAGGAGTATCCCTTGTGTAGGTTGTGTATGCACTTCTGTTGTAGTTAAGTTTTGATTGTTGTTGGCACATTGGTGGCAAGTGTGATTGACCCTCAAGCTGACTGGTTGTGGGGTTTTCTGGGTCCACAGCTTATGGGCTGCTGTGCAGAGTACTTACACCATGGAACATGATTTACCCCTGCAGACCCTGGTGCCCACAGAGATCACCCTTTGTGTGTGTCATTTGTGGGGCTAATTGGGTGGTGCTCTGTTGCAGTCTGAAGCTGGCCTCTGGGTATGTTGGTTTTGGGTTTTCTTGGGAGGGGCTCCAGTGCAGGCCCAATTCACCTGCTGCCTATGACCAACCTGGGACTATCTTGTAGGATCTGCAAACCGATTCGTGGTTAGTGACTGCCGCTGCTGGACCTGGAGGCTTGTGAGGGAGACCACACTAGGATCCAAGGACAGCTGTCACCAGGACCAGGCCTGTGGTAGCTCTACAAAAAGCCAGGGAAAACCTGAGACCTGTTGCACTTTCCAGCTGTCCATAAGGCTCAGTCACTGAAATAGTCTTGTGAAATACACAAGCTGGGTGAGGCAGGTTCTCAAGGAGTCATAAAGATGCAGTGAGTGGTGTTCATCAGTTTAATGTAGGTTCTAGTTTGGTACCAGAGCTGAGCCTAAAGCTACTCAGCAAAAGACTCAGAGCACACCTAAGCCAGCCACAACTAGCCTCAGGCCCACAAACCTGTGAGAATTTTCCAAGAAGGACTATAGCATGGTCCAGAGCTGGCTGCTTGCTGAGAAAGTTCTTCTGGTAGAACATGAGTTGAGGCCAGTTGTTTGCTCCTGAAGAAACTCCTAGTGCGTGGGGTGGGGGTGGGGGTGCAAAGCTGACTGCCTGTTGCAGAAAGTGCCTCTGGCATTGCTTGAGTTAACTGGGGCAGGATCCCAGGGAGTCACCAGGATGGAGCAAGTGGAGTTCACTAGGCCAATACAGATTCAGATTTGGCCATGTGGTGAACAGCTTAACACAGGAAAAAAGGCACCATCAACTGGCTTCACAGGAATAGGGTTCTACAGAGGGAAAATGGTGACTTAGCCTCTAGTCTTCTTCCTGATGTCACACAACTCAGTCTCTCCCTGTATGTCTCTTGTATCTGAGAATTGCTGTTCTTGTGCAGGAGCCCAGGGTAAGTACCTGCAAGCTAGTGAATCTGTTCCTAGGTCCTTTAAGAGGATGTCTGGGTTTCTGGCCACCCTCCATCTCACCTGGATGGATGGAATCTTCACTGATTTTCACAGCCAGATGTTGTGGGGGTTCCTCTTCCTGGCACCAGTACTCCAGACTGAGGGCCCAGTGTAGGGCTGGGATCCCTTGTTCCTCCGGGAGGGACCTCCTGATTCTCAACCACCACATGCAGGTATGAGGCTAGCCTTTATGTCTCTGCGCCTCCTACCAGTCTCAATGTGGTTTCTTCTATATATCCTTAATAACAGGACTTCTGTTCAACTAGACTTCAGATGGTTCTCCATGTTGATTTTTCTGTAATTGAGTTGTAATTTTAATGTAGTCAAGGGAGGAAGAATTCACATCATTTGTCTATTCTGCCATTTTGTGCCCACCCCAAAAGACACTGAGGAAAAGGAGAGTATTTGTACATCTACCAGGCCATCACATCAAGTCATGGAGCACAAAGGCATTAGGGCTGGCCAGGCCTAGAAGTCCAGCGAAGCATAGTTCTGGGATTGTATTGGTCTAGCAAATATATGTTAGGTTTAAGGTAAGTTATAGAAATAGAAGAATAAGAAGTAAAATTTTAGGGAGAAAATTAGAGGGCAATGTCTTAGAGACCACAAAATTAGAAAAGAGCATTATCAAGCAGAGTTGATCCATTTTACTACAGTGAAGTTTCCTTTGGGTTATACTCATTTCTGACTTTTGTGCTTGAAGACAATAATTGCAGACAAACAGAATTTAGGGTAACCCTACTCATGACTGAATAAAAATATAACAATTTGTTTTCACATTAACAAATCTTAATGAGATCATAAGATTTATTAAAGAACACTGAATCTAGATTCTGTTAATAGAAAATACATTTATTCAGCATTTATTATGGTTAAGGCCATGGAAAGGAAACAATCTATAAGAATGTGCAAACTTCCAGAATTTATAGAATAGAGCAGAGTAGATATGACATCTACCCCCATAACTAGTGTCTAAGGTGAAAATGAATGATTACCATAGATAATGTGAAGAGGAATAATTTCAGAAATTCAGAAAATGGACACTGCTTGCATGTGTTGAGTGGATAACAAAAGCATCATGAAAAAGGGCATATTTGAAGAGAGATTCACATAAGAACAGGATTTGGACATGTTGTGTTGTGTAAGAACATTTTAGGTAATTTTTGAATAAGATATGACAATTAGAAAGTATATGGATCTCTTTGTGTGCAGAATCAGTACAGGAGAAATAAGTCTGAAGAACTATACTCAGGGCATATTACCGTGTTTCCCCGAAAATAAGACCTAGCTGGACCATCAGGTCTAATGCGTCTTTTGGAGCAAAAATTAATATAAGACCTGGTATTATATTATATTGTATGATATGATATGATATGATATGATATGATATGATATGATATGATATATATTAGACCTGGTCTTATTTTAATCTTATATTAAAACTAGTCTCTAAGGTAGAAATTAATGATATATTAAAATAAGACCAGGTCTTATATTAATTTTTGCTCCAAAAACACATTGGAGCTGATTGTCTGGCTAGATCTTATTTTCAGGGAAACACGGTAACAGAGAACTTCATGTGCCAGACTAAAGAGTTGAAACTCTATTTAATGCCTAACTGACAGTCATTGATGATTCAATCATTGCTGTTCAAAGAAGAGGGATAGGAAAGTCTGCTTTAGGGAGGTGCATTTATTTACCAGCTCTGTAGTGTAACTAGAGGAGAGAAGACTGTAAAATTGGAAAGGGCTATTAGTAGGTTATTGCAGTAGTTATGATGGTGACTACAGTAGCTGCAGTAGACTGGACAGGAAAAGTGAGTGGTAATGACGTGCCAGGCACTTGGCAGAATGTGCTCATCATTGTGGGTAAGTACCAGAGAATGATAGCACTGATGTTTCAAATCCGGATATCTAGAAGGATGGGAATATCTTTAGTTGGAATAAGGGATATACATGGAAAATATGGTTAGAAGCCAGTTTAAATAGAAAACAAGCATTGTATACATTAAGCAGAATTACTCTGATATTTTAACACAAAAATGAAAACAACTTTCTAAGCATTAAAACAATATGGAAACAACCAAATCATATTTCCAAAGGAAAATGAAGACTGATTGATAAAACTTGCAAATCCATCCATTATCTATTTCAGCACCTGTTAATGTTTAGATTAATTATCTCATTGCTGTATTCTGCATTTTACTTAATTGAGAAGACTTACCTTTAAGAAGGTCAAAGAACTCCAGTTATGTGAATATTAATGGCTAAGTTGGCTTGGTAAATTATTTTTGTAAAGTTACCTTTGGCTTTTAATAACCATTAACATAAAACAATCGTCATGGACTTTGTAGATTATATAGAGAGTTTTTTGTGACCTTCTCCTGGGAAATAAGAATAAAACGAACTGAGAGAAAACTAGCATATTAAATTAGAAGGGAATTCTGGAGTGCAAAGCAAGAAGGTCATGTTGTCTACATCAGTTTGAGAACAAACTTTTCAACTAAAATATTCTTTATGCCAGAGAGGAGTTAAACATAGACTGGCAGAACAGGGAAATTGGAGACAAAAGAGAATTGTTCCAAAACTTAACTGGCAAAAATTACTTTTTTCTGTAAAAGTAATAAAGGGATCCTGAAGTAAATTTCAAGGTCCAAAAAAAACACACATGCACAAATAATCTTTCCACAATTAGCATTTCAGTGCATATCATTTCAATCTTTTTTAGGCAAATACATACAGATATTTAAGTCATGCACTTAAGATCCAACTCTGTTAACATATTTATTTGGATCACTAGCTCTCAACTGGGGGGCAATTTTGCCTCCTGGAAGACATTTGCAAATATCTACAAATAACTTTGGTCATCATAATTTGGAGTAAAAGTGTGACCGGGATCTAGTGGGTAGAGAGTAGGGATGCTGCTGAACATCCTACAATGCACAGGACTGTACCCCACATCAGAGAATTATCCAGCCTCAAATCTCAGTAGCACTAAGGTTGAGAAACCCTAATCTAGGTGGTAGGGATTCAGTAGTTATAAAACAAAGTCTCTATTTTTATGGCGATTTTCTCTACTTGTTGGAGTAACACACACACACACACACACACACACACACACACACACAGAGACACCCCAAATATATAAGATGACATATTAACTCATAAAAGGTATTAGAGAGTGATGATGGGGGGAGTGCCAATTTTTATAGGGTAATCATGGAAGGTTATCTAAAATAGGCTATCATCTGAGCAAACATACGTGATGCAAGGAAGCTAATCGTATGGGTATCTCAGCAAAGTGTTCACTAGTCAAAGAGTAAGTAGGTACAAATATCCTTTGAAGGAAATGTGTGTACTGTATTCAAATATGAGCAAGGAAGCCAGTGCGTCTAGAACATAGTGAGGATGTGACTGGTAGAAAATGAGACCAGGAGATCAATGGTTGCCAATAGTGTGGTGCCTTGTTAAACATGAAAAAGATTTGATGTTTCCACTCTGGGTGAGAGAAAAAAATCATTGGAAATTATTAAGCAGAGGAGAGACATTGTCTGATTTGCATTTTAAAAAATCATTTTCTGCCATGTGAATAGACTAGAAGTTATTGATATTGCTCAGCCAAGAAATTATTGTGGTTTGGGCCAAAATAATAGTAATGGAGACAGTAAGACATTATTTGATTCTGGATGTAGTTTGAAAGTAGAGCTAAAGCATTCTGCCCTTGAGGACTAAGACATCCAATCAGCAGAGCTCAAGTTGCCAGGATGGGAGCAAAAATTCTGTGAACGGTTTATTGAGTAAATTGGTGAAAGGAGCCACTTCTACTTTCCAACTCATTGATTCCTGAGTTTGTATATTCTGGCTATAAAAGGAAAGTACCGATTAACATATATGATTTGGTCACATATATACTCCATCATGTAAGCCCGTCTCTTCAAGTTTTCTCCCAACCAAAGCTGTAATTGAGTCTTTGGTATACTATTTGCTATAATTAGCCTAGCTACTTCTAGTGGTGGGGAATGTGGTAATCTGGTTAATTCCACGGGTATGAGTCCACTTCTGCACTTCCTCTGTTGTAAAATGAGTTATTTGATTAGGAGCAACTCGATGGGGAATGTTCTCTGAGTCCACAGATCACCATCCACAGAAGCCTTAGGGGCAGTGCAGGGAAACCTATTTCCAAAATGCATGTCTACTTCAGTGAGGTTTACTGTCTACTCCATTAAAGGATCACACTATTATGTGGTAATCAACCTATTAGTTTGCCCCAGGATATGGTGCCATACCAGAAACAGCTGATTTCTGTAGTTGACAGATTAGACTCTTAGCAGTAGTGTTAGCCAGGTCATCCTTGGTGAGAAAACCATGTTGTTGAGCTGAATGTATAGATTCTAGCCTTGTCACCATGGCTACTTTGTTCATGGGACCATTGAACAAACAATGGTGTAGCCCTAGAAAGAGGCTGATTAATATACACAGAAGGTGTATGTCATTTTGTCTACCTGATTTCTAAGAGTCTCTGATTCAGTGAATGCCTTTTGATGGCCATTCATGTGGGACACAAATATCTTCATTCTATGCCCATTCTGAGAGGTCCGTGTACATACTTCTTCAGCATCAATTCAAAGCCAGTAATGTCTGAAAAGTCTAGGTATTTCCTTTTCCCCAATGTATAGTCATTCTAGAAAATAGGCCTTTTTAGAAAAGGCTTAAAGGAAGATTTATTATAGTGGGTACTTTTGGCAATAGTTCCTCAAAGGTATTCAGGATTTAATAAGTCTGTGAATTGACTTCGGACAGGAAAATGGATGAGAAACTGGGACTCTCCACTGTGATTATTCAAGTCACCTTTTTGACTACCAGACTTAGAGTTTTTCCTTTTATATTGGTTAAGCAATACTCCAGTGGGCTGTGCAACTATTTAATTGCTAAAGTCTTAATGATCAAATAGCCACTGCCAAATATCTTTGCAGGCCAAGTCTTCTGATTACTGGTACACCCCTACTGCCTTTTTCAGTAGATGTCCTCTTTCTGTCTACCAGGTGACCTCTGCTACATTGAGATTTCATCATCCCTTTTGAAGAAACTGTGGTACATTTATATAATGGAGTATTCCTCGGCCATAAAGAAGAATTAAATCTTACCATTTGCAATGACATGGGTGGACCTAGAGAATATTAAATGAAATAAGTGAAATAAATCTAAGTGAAATAAATCAGACTGAGAAAGACAAATACCATATGATCTCACTTATATGTGGAATCTAAAGAACAGAATAAATGAACAAACAAAACAGAAATAGATGCAGTGATATAGGGAAAAAAAACTGATGGGTGCTAGATGTGAGGGTGGTGGGGATGGAGAAGATAAAGGAATTACAAAGCACAAATTAGCAGTCACAATATTGCCACAGGGATATGAAAGACAGTTTGGGAATATAACCAATAATGTTGTAAAAATTATGTAGGGTGCCAGATGGGCATTAGGGAGACTACTTCATGGACTATGTAGATGTCTGACCACTGTGACATACACCTGAATTTGAATAATATTGAATGTATTTCTTCTTACGAATATCTTCTTATTGTACTTTATAAAATATATTGTAATGTATCTTGATCAGAGATTTAACATATAACTATAGTATGTCTCTATTATATTTTTGAATGGGCAATTTTAGTATATGGGAAATACTGATTTTTATATATTCACTTTATTCTGGACTAAAAAAAGAAACTTGCTTATCTGGTTATAATTCTCTTTGATTTTCCAGTTATAAACTCATATATTCTAAAAATAACAATCAGACTGTAATCACTGTCGTACTTCAATTACTTTTTCTTTTCTGTTTCCTCAGCTAAAACTTCTAAAACACAATTAAATAGAAGTGATGATACCAGTTGATTGTCTCTAGTTTCCCAATATAATTAGAATGCCCATGTTATTTCACCACTAAGAATGGTAATGTTATTGGTTAAAACCATTGCTGTTTATCATAGTTGAGAAGCATCTTTTTATTATCCATCAAGAGTCTATTGGCCAAATTCTTACGTAGCTTCTCCTAATGAGAGCAATGGTGTCAACAGTGCTCCAGCCAAGATTAGGCTGCATATATAACAAAGTCTCTATAAAGTTGTGTAGATGGGGAGTGGAGCAATTACAGGCAATTCATTATCTAGCTATTTGGGATTTTAAGGTTGAAAGCACTGATCTGATACAGACATAACCGAAACTGATAGGGGCATTGACAAGAATGAAGGAAGCTGGAATTAGAAGACTACAGGAAGTCAATCTCAATCACATAAAAAATTGAAGAAACTTTACTCTCCGTAGTCCTTATATATGTCTTACACATCTATTTCAACTCTTATATCTGAGTGAGAATTTTGCACATAGTAGGCACTTAATACACATAGCTGACTAAATTTGGAGATTATATTTTTAAGAATGTTCTATCATATACAGCACAAAACTAATTTACAATATTTATTAGAGTCTTGAGGAAAATAGTTGTTCTTAAGCATGGTTAGTAAAATAGACTAGTCTTTTCTGTCTTCAAAACTAACACAGAATAGAAAAAGGAGCAAAATACTCAAAGAAAACTCAAGGGAACACTTTGGAGACAATTCATTTTTTCCTATGCCCAGACTCAGGCTGTGTACCAAATATGACTTATGACTTAGCTCTTTGACCCTTCAATTGATTTTTGGTGTGATGACTAAATCTCTTATCTTTTATGCCATAATTTTACTTTTTTATGTATTAGAATGTTTTTGTCTTCAGCAGTTTTGGAGAAAGTAAAATTCATACTTTTTCATAAATATCTCTTAAACATGAGCACTGTTTTCTATTTCAAAGCCTTAAGTGCTCACATATGCAAGTACCATGTTTCAAAAATCCAAAATAAAATTGGGTCTTATGTTAATTTTTGCTCCAAAAGACACATTAGGGCTTATGTTCAAGGGATGTCATCCTGAAAAATCATGCTAAGGCTTATTTTCCAGTTAGGTCTTATTTTCGGGGAAACACGGTAAGTGACCTGCCCCACTTCAGGGCAGTAATTCAGATGTAGTGTCAAAAATATACCTTGAAGCTTTCAGCAGTCACCCTGTGTGACAGAGCAACGCTCCTTTGAGAGACAACCTTTATGAACATAGAGCCAAAAAGTTCAATGCATCACAAGCTTTGTGCTATTCCCACCATCTGTGACCACACCGAATATTCATGCCCTTATCCCCTAATAATCTTCCAACATTAATAACTATAACTAAAGAGAAACATACTCCCTATGCAAGCCACATCTTAATAGAGTTTAAATTACCTGAGTTAAATTTAGACACCTTAACATATATCTGATGGACCCTGTAAGCGATAATAAGTGGCTTTTGTGGTGCTGGGTGGGTAAAGTTTTATGTCTGAACTACACTTCTATAATTTCCAGATACTATAAAAGTATAAATGATTTCAACTGTGATCATGGTCCAGACCACAGTATGAGAGCAACCCAGAGAACATTAGCACCGATATATGTAATATTCAGTAAAAGGCCCATTTCTGGCAAATTTGTGAACTATTTCTTTTATAAAAAAATATATAAAAATGAATTTGTGTTATATTATTACTAGTCTCAAATTTAAATAGTTTATAACTTTATTTTACTTAATAGAACATAGTTTTCAATATGAATGGTAAAGGAAAGAAACAATAAACCAGAAAAAAAGATTAATTGTATTATGGAAGACAGTGAATTAATATTATTATGCAGAATAAATTTTCAAATCAAAAATAGAAAAAGAACATCACAATAAAAAAGAAAGACAAAGCTGAAATGTTGACTCACAAAAAAGGAAATGGAAATAGTTAATAGCTATTTGGGGGGCAAAAAGTTTAACTTGAATAAATGAAATGCATTTATTAAGATACCATTTTTTTCAACTTTTTTAATAGAAGATTTTAAAAAAATGATCATCTTTAATGAACTGAGAAGTCTCATGCAATGCAGATAACTGAAATAACATTTTGGAAGACATTGAGATACACATTCACTTCAATATTTTGCATTGTAATTTTATTTCTAAAATTAACAATAAAATATATATGTATATATTTATATATACATATATATGTATATGTGTGTGTATATATATATATATATATATATATATATATATGTATGTGTGTGTGTATGTATCACTATTTAGACAAATAATCATAGAAGTTTGAGTCATCATTAAATCGAAAATACCCTACCTAAATGTCCAATAATAGAGAAATAGTTTATTCATTCATTTAACAGGTATTTAATTTGATAATATGTCCAGACATTGTGTAGGGGTTCTAAGAAAGAAATTTTTTTAGTAATTTCTTCATGCCTGATATGTGAAATGAGTTATATATGTGTTTGTATCTCTTTTTTCTTTTAATTCTCACCAAATGATATGCATCAAGTGCTATTGTTTCAATTTTACTGATGAAAAACTGAGATATGAGAATTTAAGTAATTTGTCCAAAAGTTTATAGCAAGTACATGAAGAATCTGAAAGTGAGTCTAAAAGTTCAAGTTTATGAATTTAGGTAATTAACTTTCATAATAATAACAATAATGGTCAAGCTCATGTCCAGAAAGACCTGACTCCCTGATGGTGTGTAGGGTACAGATTATATAGGGAAAAATCACAAGAACCCATGGGTTGGGGTTCAGGATCCTGTTAGGAGCTGATTGTTTGGAGGTGAGGTAAGGACAATAAATCATTTCTTCCGGTCTTGAGGACAGCTTTGAGGTCAGTTCTGGATGTCCCTCTGTCTGGTTTCATGGAAAAGTAGCCAGAGGATCATTCCTTAAGAGCTGAGACATAATTTAGGTCAAGATGATATCTTTAGCCCACCAGAGATCTGAACCTTGTGATCATTAGGCTACTAATGGGCTACTGTCTTCTGCTGTCTCAGGACTAGTGATTATCAGGGGGAAAGTCTAGCTCTATGAGGTGTGTAGAAGGAAAGAGAAAAAATGAAAAAAGATTTCTAAAGCTATTGTCATAAATCAAATGAAGAGCATGAGGGTCCTTGATTTCACTTATATCATCTAAATTGTCTCTTTTAGTCATTTTTAACATCTGGGATAATTTATAAGCAAGCAGCAAAACATGATCATTTAAATATACTGTCTAATGAGTTTTCACAATCAAAGTATACAAATGTTTGTCATCCCATAAAGTTCCCCTCATCCCTTCTCCCCAACTCCAGGCTGTTACTACAGATTAGATTTCTATCCAACATTGTCTTTTTAGGCAATTCGTTTTTTCTGTAGTTGCTTTTATGGTTGTGCTTGGTTCTACAGGCTTACTGTGAGGTCTTCAAGTTAGGATATATTTTAAATTATTCTGCATAAAAATTATTTTTCTTGAAACTTTCACCAAATTTGGAGAATTCTGTCATTATCAATTCTATTGTTTCTTTCCCTGTTTAATTATCTTTTTCTCTAAATCCTATTATTCACATGTAGTGTTTTCTCACTGTATCCTTAAATCTTGTATTTTATAGAATATTTACCACTTCATATTTTATAATTTCCTCAGACCTAGCTTGAAATTGATGAGTTTTATACCTACACTAGTCCCCCCTATGATACAATCTATTCACAGGGTTTTAAAATGTATTTATAATATTTAAAAGGTTTTTAGACATTCCGCTCAGTTCTATTTCAGATCTTTCTTTTTTTGAGTTGTGATTTAATAATTTATGTCCTAATCATTGTTAAAAAAAAACATTTCATATTCTTTCTGTTAATTTTCCCATTACTTGAAATCCATGCTTTCTGATATTGCTATTATTTCTGTTATTGTTGTTTATGTTAACTCTGTGCATTATTTTCATATCTATTTTGTAATATTTTATAGTTAGTTTATATTTACCTTCTATTTCTTTTCAAATACTTTGTTCCTTGCATTGTCCTTCCAGATTGATTTTTATTGGTTTCTGCCAAGGAACAACATGCATATAATTGGCTCAATATCACTATCCGTAAATTGAAACACAAACTTGGGTAAATTATATACTAGTAGTTTTGAATTCTCAGGGCAGACTTTTCCATATCCAGACCTCAAGCAAAGACACATCCACACCATTTTTATCATCTTTGATAACTTTTTATTATTTATATTTAATTATGAATATGAACAGAATTTCTGGGTCAAGGCAGATTATTGTTATTACAGAAATAGCATCAGTTCTTTTTTTCTTTTATTATTCCTTTTTATGAATTTAGTCACTATAGGAGAGGGACAATGAACCATGAATTTCAGAGTTTTTATGTAACAGTTTGCAAATGAACCTCTCCTCCTCTCTATGAGAGGGAAATGATACTTTGTTTTTGGTGTAAACAAATCCTTTGTGATGTAAATGATAGCTCCAGATATAATTCCTCTTTGAAATGTAAACACATACCTCAAGAGAGGTAAATCTCTGCTCCAGAGAGAACTGAATCATTTTTTCACTTCCAAGACTAGTCTTTTAATCCAGATTCAGGTTTCTTTGTTTAGAAAGCCCTAACCATGAAAACATCAAACATTTTCTTAACTGTCCCAGTTTCTCAGTGTGGTTAAGTGAATTTTTTGAACATTGTCTTTTCAAGAAAGGGACATGCAGACTTTTGAACAGTCCAGGCAAAACATAAGGCCTTAATTCTAACTTTACAACTTACTCAGTGTGAAGGCATCATTTGCTTTACCTGCATGGGTATTAAAATTCAGACTTTACATTACCAAAATTAATAATCCCCTTAAATTCTACTCTAATACAATTATAGTGATTTTCAGTGCTTTATTCTTGGCATCTGGGGGTTTTTCTTTGTTTCTTGCAAGTTTTTCTATGCGTTATTTGTTTGTTTTAAAAATATCTCATTCAGTATTCTAAGTGTTTCTATCTGAAAGATATTCAGGTTATGTTTGTCACATTGTCAGAAATGAGCAACTGATGACTATATTTTGTAATTGTAATAGTGACAGGTTAATGGGAGGTCTGGATAAAACATAAGCTCAACAGATATTCTATATACCAATAATAATCAGATAAGCAATAGTGTGATGAAATCCTATTAAACTATTAAAAAAACATATGCCCAAGGTTATCCAGTATTTTATAGAAAATGTGGGAAAAGAGGCACTCCTGATGGGAGAACAAATTTGGCATGTCCATGTAGCAATTTGCCAAAGGTCATTAAATATCCTGGCAATATTTATACTTTCTTCCCTATTAATTCATACTCTAGGAATATATTAAAAAAATTTTGAAGAACATGTGCAAAAATGTCTGTAAAAATATGTTAATAAAAATGTTTTATATAGATAAGTATATATGATCGAGAAAATAGAAAAAATCTAAATGCTCAATAAGGTATTAAGTAAATTATAGTATGCAGTATTAAATAGCATGCAGAATTTAAAATTATATTGTAAAATAATACTAACATGATATTCATAATATTCACGAGAAAGCAAGGCACTGAAAGGTATATAGAGTTCAATATGATTTTTTGATTAAATATATGAGAATGCTTAGAAAATTTACTGAATATACATACAAAAAGTTTAAATAGCTGAGTGATGGTTTCTACTGAGTATTTCACATTTATACATATTTTTGCTTCTTTTCTTTTTTCTGCATCAGAGATATGCTTATTTTATAGTTAACATATTAATTTTAATGGTTTAGTAATTCCACGTTTAATATATCAAAACAGCATTTGTAATAGTGAATCACCAGCAACCACCTACATGTCCAACCCCTATCATATGGTTAAATAAATTATGATCCCTCCATGTAAGAAAATAATATAGGACCGTTAACAAAAGTTTCTTAATGAATAAATAAGTGTTTGAGAAAAATGCAAACAGCTAAGGTAAGGTTAAAAAAATACATGATTGAACTTCATAACATAATGTTAATTTATGTTCATTTTCTTAGATAAAAATTTATAATTAATCTTCAAGATATTTAATAATAGCTAAGTTTATCGTGAAATATGCTCCTTTTTGTATAAAATACTTATCTATGTTCTGTGAGATTTCATAGGAATATAATATACTAGAAGCAATCTTTGTGATCTTATGGTTCTTTAGAAGATATTTTATCTGCATGATAGAACATACTCTTATAAGTCTTTGAAATTCAATCACTTATGTCAACTGCATAGGTTGTGCTGTACAACATAGTTGCCACTAGCCACATGTGACTGTTGACATTTAATTAAAATTAAATAAAATTAGAATTCATTTTCTTTAGTCACACTAGCCACATTTCAAGTGGGCAATAGCCACGTGGGACTAACTATACTAACATAATAGCAGTTAGTATAATATCATGTGCAGTTAGAAAATATTTCTATCATCACTGAATGTTTGACTGGTGTGTGCTACACAGTTTTAAAATAATCCCCAAATTTCTAAGGAAATATAAAATAAGAAACAATTAGTGCTTTATATCTAAGGCAGCAAAATTAATTGTTTTGTTTGTTTTTTGCAATACTGGTTGACTCAGAAAATAATAAGGAAAACACAAACCACCCTAGATATTTCAACAAGAAGAGATTTCATACATAAAATTGGCACATAGGTATTAAAAGTTTAAATTAACAAAAGGGGACCAGATAATTGTTACAGCAAGAAGCAGACATTTTTCATTAGATTATGGTCACCCAGGTAGTAGTAATTGAGGAAGACGATGGATGGAAAAGGTGGTGTTATCTGAACTTAGCAGCTCCCAGGAGGGGACTCAGATAGCTCCTTTTTGGACCTTTGAGGGATACATTTCATGGTTGGAAGATGGATCACTGAGGGAAGCATGGCCAGCTGGGGCTGGTACCTCTAGGGTTGGAAGTACCAAAATGAGATGAAGGATGAAATTATAACTGTCATCTGAATCTGAAGTGATACTGATGATGAACTGTAAACAGAAGGAAATGACTGTTCTCCCCCATCCTGCTTTTGTATCTTCCTCTAATAAAGCTTCTAATAGAGCTAAGAGAACATCCATGGTAAAAGGATTGAAAACAGTAGTTTGCAGATCTCTGTGGGCATCTCAGAGCCACATATGGAAGAAAAGACTTGGAACTGAGGTATAATAGGTAAATCACCTGTATACACTCACACAAAAATAAACCTACAATCATTTCTTTGGGTATGGTCCTCTGAAGATAATAACCACACTTAAATAAAATACATGCATGTACCGGGGATGCCAAAAATATGTATACAGATGGACACTTTGGTCAACGTTGCTCAAGTAGTATTTTGCCATGCTCAGAAGTATCTGGACCCTGATGGTAACCACTTTGAGAACCTCTTGTAATTGCAAAAGTCAAACGTGACTTGTATTTATTTTTTGTTATCGGTATATATTATTACAATTTTAATATAGTTTTCCGTTTTTAATATATGTATACATTTTGGCACCCTGTGTATAATCATTAAAGTAGTAACATAGTTTTCTAGTAGGCATATAACAAAGATTCATGTAATAACAAATGAATTTTGACTTTTCTCACATAAGTCCTTGGAAGATTTTAGGTCACTCTATAGATAATCTGTAAATATTGTATCTAAAGCAGTTTCCCCTGTCATTTTTATTTCTCATACTTTATCTATTTATCTATAATGTTAAAATCATTCTCCCATGAGCCATCTAGGAAAATCATCATTTTGGAGATCATTAACTGATTTTTATTGTTATTTTTATTCTGGCTAGAGATTATGCATGTCAACAAAGACAAAGGAACATGTATTAAAAGGTAAATAACAACAACAAAAACTATACTATCATTGCATCTAGAAATGTACATATTTTAGAACCATATGTTTAGGTGTAGAAGTTGAGAATCTGAAAGACAGAAGAATAAGAAATTAAAAGGAATTACATTTTATTTCATCATAACTGTCTGCCAAATGTTCTGAGTATGTGTTTTCAATTAATCATCAAAGTAAGCTTTTGAGAAAATGTTATTTCATCTCTGATAGGTGAGAAAACGGAGGTTCAGAGGTGGGGTGGTGTTGCCTTACAGCTGCCAAACCTTTGTTTCCTCGCTTTCCGAGGATTTCACAAGGGAGTGCTTCAGCAAACTGAGGCTCGATGGAAAGATATCGATAAAGCTCCCTTGAGGGGATTTCTCAGCACACTGAGACCTGATGGAATAATATCGGTCCCTCCCCTTTAATGGATCCCCTGGAGTTATGCATATGTGTGAAGGCACAGTACATACTAGAGCACAATGTGGACTTTTGGAAAGACAGCCAGCAGGTACATAATTCACAGATCTTGAGATTAACAAGCTTTACTTCCTCATTTGTTAACCAATAAAAGCTATGCATTGGCCAGATTCAGGGCTCAGTTCTTGAGGGTTGAGTCTCTTGGACCCGCTTGCACTGTATTCTTGGCTACTGTCTTAACCCTGCACAGCCCTTCTCACTTCCCACAAATCTTGTTGTGCAGGACAGAACAGGGTGGGTCCTTTTGGCAAAGCCATAGCCAGTTATCCAGGCCAATCTGACCCCACTCACAGTGTGCAATCTTCAAGGTGAGGTGGGATAGCAGCTATTCATTTGGTTCAGGGTTCACTCCTCATTCACTCATTGAACACAATTTCAAGAACCTAACATATTTGCTAGTCACTCTGCTGGTAACTGGAAGTGCTGGAAGTACTAAGCCAGTGTCCTCAACAAAGAAGAGCTTTGAGCCAGAGGACAGAAACCAGACATGCAATCAGACATTTGCATCCCAGGGAGGTAATTACTGTCAAGAGGATGTCCTGAGTCCAGTAGAGGAGATGGAGAAAGCCCATCTTTCTTCACATTTGGGAAGGCTTTCTTAAGGAGGTGGTAGAGCTTTAAAGCACAGCAGAGAGTCGCCTATTAGTAGATGTGGAAGGCTTCCTGAAGGCAGTTGCCAGTTCTGACCATACACTTCTGTAACAGGCTCTTTTAAGGCTTGCAGGGATCCCTGCGTGGGAATGATGCAAATTGAAAGTATTTTATTTAATTTTCAAAATCTCAAATCTCCCTTGGAGATTTCACAATTACCATCATCCCTGGTAATATCCAAGATTTGAAGAAATAGAAAATATATCTTCTGTTTCTCTCTTCTGATATGATACAAAATCCTATTAATAACACTTTCATTTTGCCCTGATTCTGTTTTCAACACTCAAAAATCAAAACCTAGATAAGCACTGATAGAAGTATATATATAATACATCTTTCAATTAGATGCTGAATATGAAAACAGAAATTTTCCCAAACATATTTTGAAGCATTTTAGAATATCCTAGGATAAGTTAGTTTATAGCATAATCAGCTAGTGTATATTGTTTAACCTCAAAAACATGTTTCCAAATAAGACCTATTTTTTATATCCAAACTCATATATGAACAAAACCAAATTCTGCATCTTTTCTCCTTTTGTATTCTAGAACCTGTTTATTTGCATCAACATTTACTCAGGCCATAAACATGGAAGAACACTAGGCACCTTTCTCAACCACACCCATTAGGTCACCTTGTCCAGTCAATCGTATTTTTATCTCTGCACTCCCATAATCATTGCCATAGTTGAAGTTCACATCATTTACTTTACGTGTACTCACTAATGGGACACTAAGATTAATCATATCGATCAGTATCTTTGTTTAAATCCTCATCATTTCCCACCTGAAGTTTTGTAACTACTCCCCAGTTGGGATCCGTGTTTAATCCCATCTTGTTACCAATACAAGTCCAGTCACATGATTTATCTACCAAAATGGTCCTATATTTATGAAATTAGTTCTATGTAACTTAGTACAACATGCAAAGTTCCTTATATTTTATCCCATTTCCAACCTTTCCTGATATATTTTCCTTCCATGAACATCAGTCTCATGCTTCCAAACTCTAAGCCGTATTGAATTTCCCATTTCTGAATGAGCCTTCCTCTCATAGCTGTGTCGTTTCCTTTTTATCTACAATTTCTCTGCTTGGAATTCTCTCCTCATTGCTCAAGTCTTCAGCACTTCAAATGTTATCTCCACTGTTTACTTCTCTGATAAAGCCTTCTATGTCCCCAAGGAAAGTCACATATTTCTTGTTTCTTATGTGAGCTTTCTGTAGTGTATTTGAGTCCTGCTTAAATTTTTTTTTTTCCCCAACAGCTCACAATTTTAAACAGGGCCACATTAGCAACAATGCTTACTATTTCTTTGTTCTCAACTTCTATTTCAGGAACTTCATCCTATTGCTGACCCCTTATTACTCTTGCTGTTCTCAGTTATGTCACATCAGCCTCCACAAATAAGGCATTCAGCTCAAATATACTTTAAAAATAACAATTTCTATGACCTGCATGATTTACTGAGGTTGATAGCAGAGGCAAAACTATGTTTAATTACTCCTTCTACCTTTACACAGCAGAGTCTGCTGATGATTTTTATTCCAGCTTAGTTCTACCTCAGTTTCCAAGTAAATCTTTACTCAAGTGGCTAGCATAAAAACACATGCAGGGGAGCTTAGAAATAAGCTCTCCAGCCAGATGGTGCTTTAGTTTTCCTAGCATGAATGTCATGTTCATTCATTGCTCCCAAGAGTTCCCTTACTTTATAGTTAAACTTTGGACAATGTGTACCCAGGAAAATCTTCATGCGCACACTCATTAAAGAAATATCATTACACACCAATGGTGGGTCCACAAGTTGCAGGTTTCTTTTATTCCTGATTTAATATTTTTACATGCAAGAATAAGCCAGTAAATGTTTGTTAAAATATAAATGATGACTATATCAATCTGTTTGGAGTGAGCGAGCTATGGAGCCACATCAATAAGATTAGCTTCACTTTTATGATTTTTCATCGATGGCCAACTTGGCTGATTCCCCAGGTTTTTATCTTCCCCTGTTTCCTATTCTCAGCTCTCTTTTATACCCAAATTCATGGCATCTCCCATTAACTTCTGGATAATCAGACTTGGGGACCATCAACTTCTACTTCCAGCATCATAAACTGAGCCTATCATCTTCTTGCTATGGGCCGATACTGACCATTAACCTTCCTTCAATTTTCACTCTCAGCCTTCTGTCTATGTTTCAAATTACAGTAAGCTCGGAGATAGACAAGTATTGCAAAGCAAGTCTTAAATAGATTGTGTTATTAGTGGTGACATAGTTTGTCATTGTAAAAGAATAGACAGTTTATAAATCATCTGTCCCAATCTTAACTCATTACAACCAAAAATATTCAACTCTGTTTTTTAAACTGCCTAGATGTTATAAAATTCAGTGGGGAAAGAAAACAACATATGAAAGTTAACTTTCAGTTTATTTTTGTTAGTTTATTTAATTTATATTACAAAAAACTTTTAGTTTGGTTTTAGTATTTTTGATTCATACATAAAGGTGAATATTTCATTTAAAAAATCCTTTGGTGACTCATATAATTAAGAATCTGTAAGTCTAAATACAGTTTAGAAATTATCATCCTACTGATTTCTATTAGTTTATATATTACCATATATTCATGTTACCATATAAAATGTTTCATGTTTGCAGTTCATAAAAATTAGCACTAGATCCAATTGTATTTACAGTCGACCCTTTAACAACACAGGTTTGAACTGTGCAGGTCCATTTATATGCAAATTTTTTTCAATAAATGATGTACATGAATTTTCTCTTCCCTATGACTTTCTTGATAATCTTTCTTTTCTCTAGCTTACTTAGTTGTAAGAATACCATATATAATATATATAGCACACAAAATGTGTTAAGTCATTGTTCATGTTATCAGTAAAGCTTCCGGTCAACAGTAGACCATTATTAGTTGTTAAGTTTTTGGGAAGTCAAAAGTTATTTGTGGCTTTTCAACTGTGTGGAGAGTTGGTGCAACTAACCCCCAAGTTGTTCAAGGGCCAACTGTATATATGGAGATTGAACTCTATATGCAGAGAAATCTTTTAAATTTGATCATTCATCATTACCCCCAGATCACTTCTTTCTAAACCAACATTCAGATCCTGGGATAGCTCCAGTGACCTCAAGAGAACTTGAAATACCACTGAAGACACTAGTGTACCATGTGAAAGAGCATGGTTTGAACTGCTTTCTTTTAGAAGACCTGCAGATATAAATTGCCAGCAAAAAGCAACCATTTTGTCCTAATATTAAATATTCCCTTTAGCATTAGTTTTGTTTTTTGTTTTTTGTCTTTTTCTTGAACTGGTCTCCAGAAAGAGATTTTTACTTTAAGAGTGAAATACAGCATCTAAAGCAGTGCCAGAAAAAAATATTTCACAGAGTTATTGCCATCGCTACTTGGCTCTCTTGTCAGCTACTCATTTTAAACTATCAGAATTTTATTAGCTAACTTCCCAGTCTTGCTCTATTTATCAAGCTGTGCTTGGTAAGGTGGGAGAAGCTTCCCAGTGTATAGAATTTCCATGACACAATCAATGGCTAATAGCTACATTGAATTAAAAATAACTATTGGATTGCTTACAAAACATCTGATAAGGTATAATAGGTTAATTTGAATTTACAAATACATTATCTTTAACCCACTTTCCAAGTTTACTTGTATACTGAACATATATTTTAGACTTGCTAGAGATCTGCAAAATGAATCTCAAATTTGACTTTTGTGTATCAAAACAAGGTTAGTTCGGATTTTCATGCTGAGCTATATTTTATGGGACACAGAAACGTGATCATATCAAAAAGTCACAATTAAAACTGTCTTAGACCCAAAAAAGGCTCAGTTATTGCCTTTCAAAGTGTTATTAAGGTAGAGAATGCAGAAAACAGAGTCTTTTTTTTTTTTTTTTTTTTGCTTATTTCCCCCCTTACAATGCAAGTGATAAAGTGGAAACTTTGTCACATGCAAGTACACTAATAAGTTAACTAATTGCTTATTTTGGGCTCATTTCAAAATCACTGCTCAATTGTTGGTGATCAAGAGAAAATGTAAAGCATGGACCTTGTGGTCAGTGAGATCAAAATCTCAACAGAGATGAAAACCAGATCTTGAAAATCTAATGGTTGAAGCTAGGAACTAAATTAGATAGAAGGATGTGGGCAAGCAAAATTTTTATGCAGATCAGAGAGAGAGGTACTATATTAGGTTGGTGCAAGAGTAATTGCGGCTTTTGCAATTTTTAATCTTTTAAACCACAATTACTTTTGCAACAACCTAATATCAAGGGAAGGTTTCTTGAAAAAAGTTAGAACTTAGGGTAAGCTATGAAGACCAAATGAAAAGGAAAGCTTTTTGAATGGCAATAAGTAGTAGGTGATTCCTAGTCTTAAAGTCAAACAGGCTCTTAGAATTTCTCAAGATTTTGTTATGTCATTATTATATCAGTTTAATGCACTGTGCTACATACTCAACTGTGAGAGAATTGAACTCTGGTTCTTGCTGCCTGTATGAACATGCGTCTTTAACAGTTTTAATAATGTAAATACAAGTATTTGTATTTATTTTTATGAGTTTCTCTTACACAAAACACACATACATAAACATTTTTAAAATATATACACATTTCTTTCCCTTTTAATTTTCTGTCATTTGGTTACCGGAGAACGGAATCATGGTACTATCACAGGAAATAATTCAAGGACGCACAAACAAAGCCAAGAAAGCAGTGGATTTACTAAAGGAAAGAAGGAGAGTACACTCCCAAAATAGTGGGAGTGGGCAGGCCAGGAGGAGGGCAACTGCCTCAAAGAACAAAGAGGCTTAGGATTTTATTTGAATGAGGGTGCAAAATATTCAAGATTTAGGGGTGGTGTTATAGGCTTTGCCAAGGCGGGTCCTCACTGACTACTCCTTCCCATTGGGAAGCGGCATTCCCTTCCCTTTACTTGGCCCTTGTTGAAACTGTCATGGTGACACAGGAGGTGGAGATTTTTCCCTGCCTACAATGCTAATAGTATTATAATCCTTTACAATTAGCTAAAGTTCACCTCAAGGGGCAAGATGGCGTCCTGAGTCACCAAAAACAGGTGCAGTCTGGTAGCTGCACCTGTTTTTAAGAATGATCTCATCTCCTCTTTCCTTTGTCTTCCTTCACATCCTCCTTCCTTTCCTCCCCCTTTCTCCCTGCGGCCCCATTCTTTCTGCCTACGGTAACAATTTGTATTCAGATTTTATTTCTTTGGTTATTGTCTCAAGTTATTTGATTAGGGAGGATCCAGGAGTAATCTCATTACAGATGTGCTTTCTTTGTCCATTGATGTTTTTAGAAATTGGATTTAATCCCTGTAGATAGAACATTCTCTCTTCAGTTAGTGAAGTCCCCAATAGATCCTATTGTTTTATAGCAATCGCTTTGTCTGCTGAAGACTTTAGTCTCCTGCTATCAGTGTTTTTAAATTCTAACAGAAATTAATTTTAAGAGTTTGAAAATATTACGGACCTTATATTTATCTAGGTTTAAAATTAAAGATGAAATATCATTTAGCAAATTAATCCTCTGATAAATGACTACACAAAATTTCTTCATCCAGTTATCCTAACCTCTACCTGTAGGCTTTTGTTTTTTAAAATAATCTTGGAGCTTTGGCCTAATGTATTGTTAAATTTTTACATAAAATACATTGTCATGGAGGAATTACTTATGCATTTTCTTATATCTATTAGGCAGAAGGTAGGCACGAAGGACAGAAGGGATGAGTAATAATATAACTGGCACTTTGCACTGCCCAGGTCCACTCCCCATAAACTGATTTTGCGGTTAGAACGTCCTGAAAAGAGGGAAGTAAAATCCATCTAGAATTATCTGTTTTTTTTGACACCTGTGCAAAATGGTAAAACTTACCCTTGGTTTAGCCTAGCCTCATTATAATATAGTTACAATAAATTGGCATTGCACTTTTAACCACCCCTGTGGGTTTTACTGAGTAAGGTCATGTGCAGAAAGAAATGGGTTATATAACCTAGACGTGTCAATGAAATGACCGAAGTGTGCACGTCACACGCAGAGCTAGCCCAGAGCTAACAATATAAAATTCAAAGCCCAACCCCTGCAGTGTCATTGTCTCTCTCAATTTGGCCTGTGCTTCCCTTATAACACATCTAATAAACTTTCCTTAGGCTATACCTTCATGTTTGCTGATCTGTAATTCTTTACTGCGTCGGCAGAAGGACCGAGCCATTACTCCGGTAACATATCCATATTTACAAATGATTTAGTCTATACTATGTTTAAGAATTCAGTGCCTCACTTTTCTATTAATGGATCACTTACATTTTTTAATCTATTGGTTTATGGTAGTACTTATTTAAGCATAAGTATAATTGTTTGCTTCTGTTCCTGTTGTCATTGTCTCTTAAAAATCACTATCTTCAATATATTTGATGTCTTTTGTCTGTCCCACTTGTCTATTCTATTTTGATGGTCCTTTTTCTCTTTGCTTTTTCTCCTTTTCTTTTATCTTCTGTAGAGAGTCTATAATTTGTCCTCCATGCTCCTGATTCAGTTATTTTCTCTGATTTTTTAAATTTAGCTTTAGTTCACTTAAAATCTGTCTTTACTCCACAAAATTCTTTTGTATCTTTTTTGCTTTTATTCACATCATGTGCTTTCCATGTTTGATCTCACATTTGTCTATTGCTTCATAGACTATGTTTCACTGAACTTTATTGTGAGTAAAAAATATTGTAAAAATGTGTCCTCTCTCTTTCAGGTGTTATATTTATCTCTTTCCTTTGGGTGGCAAAATATATTGTAGACTTTGGTTTTTTTGTGGGTTTTAGGTTCCAAAGACTTTTCTTCATTTGAGGGAGATCTATAATGGTCGTGTGTGTGTGTGTGTGTGTGTGTGCTGTAAAGCAGTACAGTATATTCTCCTTGATTTCTCCAGGTAATAATAGAACTCTCCTTACATATACTTAACCAGTGAGGTGGTTCATAGATCAATTAAGAATAAGAAAAATAAAATATTTCATGTGACCTTTATTTATTTCTTTTCTAATGCTCTCTTTTTCTTGATGTAGATCCAAGTTCCTGACCTGTGCCACTCTCTTTCTTCTTGAAGAATTTATTTTAACATTTCTTGGAAAGCAGTTCTGCTAGTGACATACTCTCTCAATTGTTGTTTTTCTGAGGAAGTTTTTATTTCTCCTTTTCTTTTTAAGGGTAATTTCACTGGATACAGAATTTTAAGTTGTTGAGTTTTTTTCTCTCAACACTTGAAATATTTCAATCCACTCTCTTCTTGATTGCAGTTTCTGAATAGAACTCTGATGTAATTCTTATCTATGCTCCTCCATTGGTAATCTTTTTCTTCTCCGGCTTCTTTGAAAATTTTCTTTGTCTTTTATTTTCTGCAGTTTGAATATCATAGGCCCAGGCTTAATTATTTATTTTTCCTTTATCTTGTTTAGTGTTCTCTGGCTTCCTAGATGTGTGCTTTGGAGTCTATCATTAGTTTAGGAAAGTCTCAATTATTATTGCTTCAAATACTTCTGCTTCTTTCTTTTTCCTCCTTGTGGAATTCTTATTATGCATGTTAGATGTTTTGTAGCTCTCCCATAGTACTTAAATCTTCCAGTTTTTTGTTTGTTTTTTGTCTTTTTTCGCTGTTTTTCAGTTTTTGAAGTTTTTATTGACATATCCTTAAATTCACTGATTTTTTTCCAGCAGTGACCAATCTATTAATGATCCCATCAAAGGCATTTTATTGTTTTTGTTATAGTGTTTTTGATGTCTGGGATTTCCTTTTGATTCTTCCTAGAGTTTCCATCTGTCTGTGTATATTATCCATCTGTTCTTGCATGTTGTCCGCTTTTTATATTAGAGCCCTTTGTATATTAATCATAGTTGCTTTAAATTTCTGGTCTGATAATTTTAACATTTCTGCCATCTCTGTGTCAGGTTCTCATGGTTGCCTTGTCTCTTCAAACTGAGTTTTATTTTTGTTTTTACTGTTTTTTTTTTGTTTGTTTGTTTGTTTTCTTTCAGTATGCTTTGACAATTTTTGGTCAAAGCTGGACATGATGTCCTGTGTAAAATGATCTGAGGTTTTATGCTTATTTGGCTGGGGGTTTAGCTATGTTTACTATTGCTGTGGCTGTAGGTGTCAGAGGTTAAAATTTCCTCTGGTGACTTTATTTTTGTCTTCCCTATTGTCTTTGGGGTTCTATAGAGACTTATTGTTAACTGAAGTCCTAGATATGTGCAGTTCTTTCATTTGTATTCCCCCGTTATTATACAGGACCCCTATTGGTAGGTAGTAAGAGGCGGGAAGGAGCTCATTATATAGTCCTATAAATTATTTCAGTCTTTTAGTGAGTCTGCACCCTTGGGCTGTGACTTTTACAAGTTCTTGTCAGCCCCTTACCCCCCAGTTGTGGCACAAAGACTAGAGAGGGCTGGAGTTCAGTGTTTCCCTTCCTTCACTTGAAAGGCTAGTAGGGGCTGGAGATGGCTATTTTTCTTTCTCCATATACAAGGCTAAAGCAGGATACAGGTGAGTATTTCCCTTCTCCTAGGCTGGTGAGGCTTGGGTAAAATCCCAGTCATTTAGGCTCTAGTGAAATAGTTAGGGTTTTGTTGTTGTTGTTGTTTTCTTTGTTTTTAAGGGTAGGCCTTCTTAAGAAGAACAGAATTTTCTCCTTCCCCATGCCAGAAGCAGGAAAGGATTTTTCTTCGGTCTTCACTGTGAGAGTCTGGTAGGACTATTGGAAGTAAAACTCATAAAAATATGGGGGCCACCCTAAAACTGGGCACCCCTCCTCTTAGAGTTGTAAACTCCTAAAGTTGTTCACATTCAGCCTGCAGCATTTTTCCAAGCACAGTTTAGGTTTTCCTACCCTGACACTGGTTCCCATGGAGGTGTCTACTCTTGTTAGTTATGAGTCTCTGAATCTGCCTAAGTGTCCCTCCAATTTTTAAAACAACAGTTGGACCTGTGACTTCAATTAAAAATTACATCAGGGACAACCTTCCCACTGGAGCCTTTTTTGTTTATTGGTATTCTTTTGCGTGTTTTTAGCATCCTAGGTCATGTGTTTCTGAATAATATTTAATCTCAGTCAACTTGGTGATAAGTTGGGTACTCCCTTTCTGTCCCCTTGGGCAATACTCCAAATGAGAATGTATGAGTGGTATTCTATCAGGATTTCTTGTAACTATTTTCTGTTAATTCTATACAGCTTTCTTGGTTAGGGATTTGTAAATCAACCTTCATATTTCCTCAATATCACTACACTAGTTCTCATCAAAACTATTCCATTCTGTGACATTCAATTAGCCCCCTTTCTGAATCTTCATTGCTAAGAAAACCACCTGTCAACACAGACCACACACACACACACACACACACACACACACATCCGTATTCACATATGCATATATATTTTCATAAATTGCAGTTATATAATGGAAAAGGGGGGTGGTTGGAGGGTAAACACCTGTGCTCAAGTCAGCATCTTTTCTAAGTGTCCTCAAATCTCTCCCATAATGTTAAGTAGCAGAATGGAAATCCCCAGAATACCTTGAGAAACTTAGTTATACAGAAGAGGAACTCCCAATTTGGCAGCTATTACTAGAGGACAGCTGAGTTCCATTGGGCCATGCCTTAGGGAAAATCAGAGAGTGGTGCACATTTTAAGATATGATGCCTCTGCCAAGTTTTAGGACAAAAGGCACCGTCAAGTAGATTCACTCACTTTGTCATCTAAGGGCACTCATCCACAGCACAATATGGCACATATTGGGAAAAATCATGTGGTAAATGTTGGCATGGGGCAGGGGTTTGTGAGGTGAGTTGCGTAGAGCCAAGTAGGTTTAAATAATAGTTTTGTATACAGAAGAAGAAAAGATAATGTTTACTTGGAATGTGATGGTAACCAGTAAATGCAAACCCAGGAATATAGGAAAAATTACACAGATTCTGAATGTAAGCCTGTAATCGCTTTTATTACCATAATCTCCTCAGAGGCTCAAAACTAACATAACAGGTTGCAAACACATTCTTTTCATTTGGCATGAGCATAAGCCCATGATCATAAAAGATGTAGCATGCTTTAAAACAGGTTGAAATAATATTTAACGGACATTTGTTAGCAGTTCAAACTCCTAAACACTAAAAGAAAAAGAGGATCATGGACAAGACTGGCAGTAAGCAGTTGAGTCCATGTTATATTTATTGGACTGCTCCTGAAGGCTTTAGCTGTGCATGTTGGTTATTATGTAAATAGTTGCTGCTGTTCTGACTGTAAACAGGTTTCATGTTTGTAAGTCTTTATTAAATATTATAATTATTGGGTCTGGTTGAGTAGTAGGTAAAAGTATATGGTTCTGAAACTTACCCCACCAGAATGAAGGAACTCATGGGTTAAGTTTTACAATGAGATATATATTCTTACCAATTATTTGAATCAAGTAATTAAGACAAGGCATTTGTTAGAAATAGAAAACACATTAGTTTGAGAGAGAAATTGTGTACGTCTACCTCTATCTGAAGCAACTACCCAGGGCAACCACCTCTACGTCTACCTCTATGAGACTCTGCTTAGTTGGGTCCTAAGTTTCCATTTAAAAGGAGGTTGTACTATATAACCAGTTCAAAATTTTTTTCATTTGATAACTCATCAAAATATATGCCATGTTTTTGATAAAACAAGGGATTCTTGATTCCCATCTAGACCAATAAGAACAGACTATTCATCCAGGAATTAATCCATTCATATACATATATATTTTTTCTTTTCTCATTTTCTTTCTTTAATTTTCCTTTTATTTTTATTCTATAAGTGATTTTGATGCATAATCAACATTGAGAGCCCCTCCTATAAATATCTTCTAAGTCTTAAATGGATTAGTGTCCAACAGGACATTAGTATTCACCTGAGTTTCCTAGCTATATGGTATATCTCAAAAGAATAAAAACTAAACTTAGGAAGAATCTGAAGCAACTACCCAGGGCAAAGATGGTGACAAAGAGCAACAATGAAAATTTAAGTAGGAAAAGGGTTATGGAAAATTTGAGACAATTTCAGATATCTTAAATGCCCAACAGTGGTTCTGATTTGAAGAACTAGGATTGGGGGACATGCCAGAGTATTGAAACTAGATGTTTTCAAGATCTGATGGAGTTTAGGTAATTAATAAAGATTATTAATTGATGGAAGACAAGGGAAGTCAATGGCAAGTGTACAACCTTAGGAGAGAGCTGTAAAGTCCAAAAAAATAGGACAGGGTCTAATGAGATGTCTGCTTAACCAGACATCCCTGGAGGACAGATAATAAGTCTCCATTAGTGTTTCCCTACTCTGAAGCCACTGTAGTTGGGAAAACTCTGTGTGTGTGTGTGTGTGTGTGTGTGTGTGTGTGTGTGTGTGTGTGTGTATTGGGGGGCGGAGCACGGGGGGAGAAGGTGGCAGGGGAGCTATGTTAAGGAGGAGGAAGTGTTAGATTTAAGAAAACATTTTCTAAATTAGTTCTAAAATGCCAGAAGGAGGATCTTAATTAGGTTTTGGTATTTCAGCCCTAGATCAAGAAAGTTTCTAAACTCTCTTATCTAACACAACAATTTATTTCTTTTTAACCTCTCACATCAAGGAATCTAGTTAAATATTTCTCAATTATCTCCCCTCATCTCAAATCCTCATTTGCTCACCCCAGTTTAGATCCTTATTATCTGGAGCCTGAACCACTGCTCCAGCTTCACTCTTGCAGTCCAATTCATGCTCCATGCTCAATAGGGTATTTTTTAATGCAAATATGAGATATGGCTTAAAACTTTCAATTGTTGCCTATTACCAACAGGGCAAACATCCTGTTCAATGTGTGGCTGGTACTTCATCATGTGCCTGCTTCTCAAGACTCTTTTGCCTATGCCCTCCATAAGGGCTCAGTACTATTCAGGCTCATCCACTTGACCAATTCCTCTGAAGACTCCATCTTGACATGGCAGGTGAAAGCTAAAGAAAGATAACCCCCCAAATTAGAATGAGGGAAGCCAGTCTTCCAGGTATTAGGATGGGAATGCTAAGTATAATTTGGTCAACCCCTCCCTGAGTCACAGAAGGCCCTCCCTAGTCATTCATGAACCCCTGTCAGGGCCAGAAAGGCAAATTGCCCTTTAGGCTCTTGTTTGGTTGGGTTTTAAAGACTAGCTGCAGCATCTCTGACTCAGCACATTACCTTAGAGATAAGGATATGAAGAGGGGGTATTGTTCAATTTACCCACCAGTAAGGAATGCCTAGCTGCATTCCAGGACTTACCCCAAACTTCTCTCCTGAAGAGAAAACTCTTATTCCAAACCCCATTTCATAAAAGGTTGACTATCTGCTGAAGATGTGCCTAAGGTCATTGTAAATACCAATAGTCAAGGCAGGGTTCTCTGAGTTACTGAAGCCGAAGAGGTGAATATCTATTGAAAGGGACTCATAAAGAACACACAAAAAATTGTGCTCCCTTGCGTTAGGAGGCATTGAGTATCAGCCATGTTGCCTCAGGACAAAGTGATGATCCCAATTGCAGAGACATGAAGTTGTGAAAGGAAAATGTATGGAGAAATAGTAAACACATTTTTTTACATTAATTCCTACTCCATGCAATTGTGTGCTAATATTCTTTTTCCTCGTGGTGTTACTAGGCAAATAGAAATTGACAACTATGTCAATCATCTTTTTTTCTTTTATTGTATTCCTCTGTGATGTTCGTATGACCATATATTTGATACCACTGAATAGTTCTTATTTGATCAAAACTCAGAAGTGGGGAGAGAATTATAGGTTATTGGTCCCCCATTCAGACATCTGATTACAAAGTATATCAGAATTTATACATTGACTTATTATATATTTTGTTTCTAAATAAAAATAGAAAACTTTTCTTTTACTAAATCTCCTTTTTTTTCACCCTGTCTATGGAAAGGATACACTGACTGGGAGACCCTAGTATGTATTTTTATTCAGTAATTTTGAGATGATATTAACAAACTGGCACTCTGGTTGTAAGCATTACTTTCTACATCTATACTGTAGCTATCTTTCAGATTTCTCCTCAAATCCATTTATAGTTTGAATAGTTTTAAGAGAAGTTAAAAGTTTACTAAAGATAAAAAATAAATTAATATGATTTCTAAAGTCTAGGAGCTTTAATGGGTATACTCCTCCTGTTATTTGAATATCACAGTACACGATCTGTGTTACTTTGCAATGATAATTGTTTATATATTAATATGTGTAACACTCTTGCATATATTCCAAATTTTGATCCTTAAGAGGATGTTATAAATTCAGCAGGGCAGATGTTAGTCCCATTTTACAGATGAATAAATTAAGATGGGTTTGAAGATTGGCCTAAGGTCACTGTTCAGAGATGTTCCACTTAAAAGATAGCCTAGACAGAGTAAAATTATTCCAATTTATTGAAGAGCAAACCTGATTGGCCCCTCCTTAGTCACAAGTCTAAACCTTGACCAACTAGCTACAGCCAGAGAGTGGAATTGTGAGGCAGAAATATGGCCCAGCCCTTCAGGAGCGGTGAGTAATTAAATAGGCCACCCTGTAGGTGACCACAATATACAACTAAGAGATGTTTATAAGTGAGAGCTTAATATATTTCTGTGTTAGAAGAAACTTGAATGCAGCCAATTTTGACATGGTAGAGAGAAATATCTCTTAAAGGACTGTAGCTGCGTACAGACATATCCATTAACACTTATATAAAATAAATCAAGAAATGCAAGAAATATTGTACAGAAAATCCATTTAACTACCAATAATAATAGCACAGGCAAAACAGTATCCTGATAGAAGATGATTTGTTGTAACAAATTTTATAACCAAATTTATATTCAGATTTGATCTGTTGATAATACTGAGACTCATAAATGGTTGCTATATTCAAATTTCATAGCTAAGTAATGAGTCTCAATATTATCACCAGATCACTAAATTCTCATTACATGTTACCTAAAATCAATATCTGTTATACTGATAATAAATGATAGTTTTTTGTTTATTTCTCCCATACTCTACACTTATTACTTTTTTGTGTGTGATTTAGGGAAAAATGCATTTAACATTTGTAAATGATTAAAATGATAAATTACTGTGTGTAGAATTATTAAAATTCTTTACTTCCTTATTTTAAAGGCCTGAATATTCACTCCATGTTAATGATGACCAAGGTTAAGTATTACCATTGATATGAACAACTATTTTTTAGGTCATACCATAATTGATGAATAAGAGAAGTCATTCCATAATTTATGAATAAAACCACTGGATGGTATTGGTAATCATCAAAGATCTAGATGGCTTAATGATAAGGTTTGTATTAAAGTATATATATATATATATATATATATATATATAGATAGATAGATAGATAGATAGATAGATAGATTGATAGATTGATCTACTTATCTGTCTAGCTAATGCAGCTTATTAGAATGAATATTACAAACTATGTGTTAATACCCTCTGTCCCTTTTCAAAAGTGAACATAAAGATTTCTCTATAACATCTCTTTTTATAGTGTGGTCTCAACAATGTTCATGTACTAACAGAACATATTTCTCACCCCAGATTTCTGAGGTGAGAACTAGTGAGAAATTTGTATTTTTAACAAGCTCCCCAAGGTGACCTTTATGTGTACTATAGTTTAAAAGCTATTTGCTGACAGTCAATATAACTGAATTTATTTACAAATTCAGTTAAGCAAAAAAAAAAAAAATAGACTGGGATGACAGGTTGTGTTTCACAACCTTAAATATTAGTGTGTAAAGAAGGACATGTGTTATGATAGGAGTGGGCAAAAAGCCAACCTCATTAAATTCTGACTGGCTCCCTGCCTGATTTCCCAGTGACCTGGTCATATTTTAAGCAATTCATCAATCAAGAATAAATATTTAGTGAGAATGTGAGGCATGCTCAAGGTGTGGTGTGATTTCTTCTGGTCCCTGGACATATGGACATATGTTATATTTGCATGATTGATTGTGCATGATATCTCAGTATTGCTCCACTCCTTTGGCAGGACAAAAACACTGTTACACCCAAATTGTCCTCAACAGGCTACTTAAGAAAGAAGAAAAAAAAATACCCCAACTAAATAAATGAGTCAGGTTTACATTAGGCAAATCCAGTAGGACTAGGTTGAATGTGGCTAAGGTTTCAAACCATTTCTGTGATGAACACAAAAAGCCTGGGTTTTAACAGCATTCTCTGAATATTTTTTTATCACATTGACTAAACCATCTATTTGAAATTATACTGATTTTTAAAAAATATTTACTATATAGACCAGCTCAAGTTTTAAAAGCAAAGGATTTGGAATCCAGTGGTCTGGGTTCAAGTTTGACTGAGCTTCTCTATATGTCCCTTTAACATGTGGATAATAATAGGTTCCGTATAGGATAATGAAGAACAAATGTGTTATTGTATCAAATAGTGAAAAAGTCTTGATATGGTAAAGGGCTATACAAATATTATTTGAAAAAATCAACTGTCCCCGTGACAAGACTAAATTTTAAAGCTTGTCACTTACATGAGGGTTTTAATAACATGCCATGTGAAAACCATGGGGAGTCAGAAATTGGCAGGCCTTTTGGCTCAATGTGTAGGAATTTTCTAAGGAGAGGCTAGGGCTAAGATCCAATTAGAGTAGAAAATACTCAGCAAACAACAGGCGAGTGTGATGCTAGAAATACCTTGTGGAGTTTCACTACCCTTGGCTATAATATGTCCACGATAATTTATTATAGTTATTTCTTTTGTCATTCCTGGTGTATTCCCTTGGTTTCCTTAAATGTATCCATTATTCACTACCAAGTAGTACTGCACTAAGCAATTTACCTACAATAATTTATTTAATCTTCATAGCACCAATCTGAGAAAAACACTAAACTGGCTCCATGTTCATTTATGAAGAAAGTGAACTTCAGTAACAAGAATTAGCTTGTCCATATGTATGGAATTAGCTTGTCTATGTAATAGAAAGGAAAAGATGAAACCTGAATTTTAAACAAGAGTATCTTTTCTCTAGAATTCACACTGTGAAGTACCTCATTATCATTCCTCCGAGGGTTTTTAATTATTTTAAATGACATATTAAAAAATGTTAATTGTGTTTTATTTACATTTTCGTAATTTTCATGTATTTTACATTTTTCTCTTTTTTTATTTTACATTTTTTCTAATGAAACACTTTTAACAATTTAAATCAGGTCCCTCATATATTGAGTTATAAGCTCTAAAACTGGTTCTCAGAAATAATTCATTTTGTCTTTAATATAGAATAAATGGATGACACAATTTACATTTAAAAATATTGATGCTTTTAACATTTTTTTAAAATGTCAATAATATATTTGCATTTACTTTCCGGGTTAAAGACTCCAAAGGTAATTTTCTTTCTGAGCCTTACTCCTGTCCCCCAAAATAGCCATATAGAAAGGATAAAGTTTCAAGAAATTTGCTTATCTGGCAAGTCAAGGGACATTAGAGATCCATGATGAGAAAAGGCCCAGGCAGAGAGGGACAAGCTAACAACTAGGTGAGCCCTGCCTATTACCGTGTTTCCCTGAAAATGACACCTAGCCGGACCATCAGCTCTAATGCATCTTTTGGAACAAAAATTAATATAAGACCCGGTCTTACTTTACTATAATATCTAACTGGGTCTTATATATAATATAGCATAATGTAATGTAATGTAATACAATAAAATACAATATAATATAACACTGGATATAATATAATATAATATAATAAAATACAATATAATATCATATTATACTGGATATAATATAATATAATACCAGGTCTTATATGAATTTTTGCTCCAAAAGACGCATTAGAGCTGATGGTCCGGCTAGGTCTTATTTTCAGGGAAACATGGTACAGCCGTACGGACTACAAGGATTAGTAGGCAAAGGTAGACCTGGCCTCTTATAAGTAATCATGCATGCTGAGCCTACTGAGTCTCAGCCACTCCCTTACTGCAAGTGGGTAGCATGGCCAAATATGATCCAGTGTACTGGAAATAAATGATGTTATTGTCTAAATAAAACACAGAATATAGTCTAAATATGCTTTTTAAACTATGACTGTTGATTCCAGTCCTAGTTCTATCATTTACTTACTGAATGATTTGAAGGAAGATACTTAAATCATCTATATCTAAGTTTCTTCATAAGTAAAATGGGGGCTCATAATAATATCTACTTCATTGGATTATTGAGAAGAGAGAATGAGTCAATACATGATAAATCACTAGCTATTGTTTTTATGACATATTTTTGTCTATTCTACTACAGATCATACTACATGGAAACATGAATTTGGCACAATGCTTGACACAAAGATGGTGCTCAGCAAATGTCATTGAATTAAATAATATATTTAAATGTCTTCCTGTGAAAATACTTAAGTATTGATAAAATATTGTTATTTTTATTATATGAAATTCATATGCAGTTAAAAACAATTCACATACAATCCCACCCTTATTGGATACGGGTAGGAATGTTTCTTTCATTAAAGACAAAGCTAAAACTGACTATTATGTATTTTCAGGAAAATACCACATCTGATGAACTCCAAGATACATGAATCTTTAGATTTCCAAAGAAGAGCTTTGATGTGAAGGAGAGATTTGGCTCTGAACTGACTGCTCTCTTGTAAAGGAATTCTGAGCTACTTGTCTCACAAATCACTACTAACAGAAGTGCTTGGCTAAGACATGATTTGTTGTAAATAGTAGGACTGTCTTCCAAAGCAGGTCTTGTAGATTTTAAACCACAAAATCAAGTTCAAGAAAAACTTTGTGCTTTATTGTATTCTCTCTTTCTGTTTCTCTCTCTCTCTCTCTCTCTCTCTCTCTCTCTCTCTCTCTCTCTCCCCTACATTATATCCTTCTAGATTATAGTACTAGAGGGATACAGAATAAAATCTTTAAAAACTAAGAGTACAAGCAACCTTGATCGCATAATACCCACTCCATTTTTTCAGAAGTTTAGCCCAAACTGGTACATTTGGAGTAGTCCCTATCACACACTTCAAACCTTGAGAAATGGCCTCCAGCACTTCTCTTTGTTATGTAAATATCCTCCCCCTCTACCTGAAAGAGACAGCTTGAGTTTACTGGAATCCACCAGCTCTCCTCCAAGTGATAAGGAACAGTGCAAGGCTTGCATATGTTCAGTACCATCCTCTAGAGCTGAGAACGCTGAGGGGCTCCCCAGCCCCCTGCACAGCCTCAGTTGCCAGCAGAGTTGCTGCCAGTGTCTGTTGCTGTTTCACAAGTCTTCCTTATTGCTTGTTCTTTTTCCACAAAGGCATTGTATTTCATGAAAGAAGCCGGGTCTGGCAGCAAGGGACAAGAAAGTAGAAGGAGAAAATACAGTATTTTTGCTTTCTTAGAAATAAGCTAATAAGAACAGATGTGCAGCAGTTTTGGTGGAAGCATTCTCTAGCCCAGGACTGAATTATGCAATTTCCTCTGCTATCAAATTTACAGTCCCTTGGGCCAAGGAGAGACCTCATCCATTAGTTAGGATATTAGATTAGGTGACACCATAAGTCTTTTCCCATTCAAAACAACACTAACTTAGAAATTAAATCAAACACATTGGTGTTTTCAGCAAGAAAGGAGTTTGATGTGTCCATAGTTCTACCTGAAATTTACTAGATAGATTTGCATATGAAAATTTTTTCAAATGACTTCATTTTACTAAAAATAAAACCAAAATCCAAAAGGTAAAGTGGCACAGATTTAGGATGAGAATTTAGATCATCAGATTTCCTGTTTAATGTTCCCTCTATAAAACTTCATCAAAATTTCAATGGACTATATTTGGTAGCTTGTGGAAGGTGTAATTTAAGATTTGAAAAAAAAAAAGAGAGAGAGAGACCTTTCAGAAGTTACTGAAATCAGTTTCATTGACTTTCTGTTTGTGGAACTCATCCTGTATTCGTCTTTAAATGCTCAATCCAAGGTACAGGCTTTTGTAGCGCTGGTTTATTCCACTCTAAGTGGGGATGCTTATATGAGAGGGGATAGAGTAGAGATGTCCAATCCCACAGGTTACAAGTATAATACATGTCTCAAGATAATCTCTGGATAAATTTTATCTCTGGATGGTATTTTATTTATTTTTTATTAAAATATAGCTCAATACTATGACTTGTTTTACACTTGGAACTTTGAACCTCTTATTCTCCTTTCTCTCCTCCCACCCCTGCCACACACACTTTTTAAAATTTTCAATTGCAGTTGATCTTCAGTATTATTTATGTTATTTTCAGGTGTACAGCATATGGTTAGACACATATATAATTTAAGAAATGATGCCCCTAACTAGTCTAGTACCTATGTGGTACTATACATAGTTATTATCATATTAATTATATTCACTATACTGTACCTTAAATCCCATTGACTACTTTGTAACTTCCAACTTGAATTTTTTAACCCTTCAGGTTTTTCACCGTGCTCCCTCCCCCTTCCCATCTATCACCCTGATAGATCTAGTACCTGTCTGACACCATACATATTTGTTACAATATTGTTGACTATATTTTTTATGCTATACCCTACATCCCCATGACTACTATGTAGCAAACAATTTGTACTTCTTAATATTTTCCCCTTTTTCACCTGCCCCAAACCTCTTTCCATCTGGCAGCCATCAAAATGTTCTCTGTATCTGAATTTGTTTCTCTTTTGTTTGTTTATTTTGTTCTTAGAATTCTATACATAAGTGAAATCATATGACATTTCCCTTTCAATGTCTGACTTACTATACTCGGCACAATACCTTCTAGGTCCATCCATGTTGTCACAGATGGCAAGATTTCTTTCTCATTTTTTAGTTTTAGGTGTACAAAACAATGTAATACTTAGACATTTATTCCCTTCACAAAGTGGTAACCACCCCCCAGTCTACTATCCCTCTGACATCGTATACAGTTGTTACAATTCCATTGACTATATTCCTTATTGCTGTATCCCACGTCCTGTGACTGTGTATGCTCGTGTGTGTGTGTGTGTGTGTGTGTGTGTGTGTGTGTGTGTCTGCACGCATTTAATTATATTTGACATTCAATATTATTCAGTTTCAGCTTCAGGTGTACAGCACATTGGTCAGGCATCTACACAGTTCATGAAGTGGTCTTCCTAACAAGATAAGTGCCCATCTGACACCCTACAAAATCTTTATAACATTATTGATTATATCTCTCAAACTGTAGAGTGAATATATTGTGATATAAAATCATGTAGAATAAATATCTTGAACAGGTTCTTAAAAATTTGGAAGCAAAAGAACAATAAAACCGTTTCAAAATATAATCCTCAGCTGCTTATCATTACCTAAAATACCATCCAGAAATGTCTGGTCAAGATGGCCAGGTAGGTAAACACTGTGCTTACCTTTTCTCAGGACCACATCAAAATTACAATTCAACTACAAAACAACCATCATTGAGAATTGCCTGAAGTCTTGCTGAACTGAAGCCCTATAACTAAGGACATAGAGAAGAAGCCACCTTGAGACTGGTAGGAGGGACAGAGACATGGAACAAGCTGATCCCACACCCGAGTATGAAAATTAAAAACTGGGAGGGATATCTTGGCTATGGAGTTCCTTCCCCTGGAGGAGTGAGGGGGTTCTAGTGCTACACCAGTTTCCACAGCCCAGGATTCCAGTGCTAAAGAGAGAAATCTCTTTCAGAGATTTTTCTCTAGTGTCTCAAATTTAGGAAATCTAAAATGAAAGTTTCCTTCCAGATTTCTTTTTTAGGCATCTGGACTGATCTAAAATGCCTGATAAAAATAGAATCAATGGAGACAATCATTATAGTGTCCCCAGGAAGTTAAGACGTAATTGTCCAAGTTTTCCTATGTATAAATCATGAAGTTCAGACAGAAAATCAGTCTTTATGAACTGTAGCCAGTTTAGAGCACCAGATCTTTATCAGATAGGACATTTTATCCTTAGCTGAGCATATATACAGAATGAATATGGGATACATAATTTAAATAGTTCTGGTCAAGAGTAATAAGATATAAATTGTCAAATAAATTGTCAAATAAGGCATTACACACCAACCTAGTTTTATTCTCCTAGCATGGGGTAAACAATTCCCCGAGAAGACCAACTTTATCTGTCAATTTAGTTTAAGTTACAGTGCAGTAACTGACAACACCAAAATCTCAGATGCACAACAGAGCTTTTCTCTTTTTTCTCTGAAATTATATGTCTATGATGAGCTGGCTCTGATTCTGTTTCATGTTGTCTTACTCCAGTATGCAGGCTTACAGAGGAATTCTTATCAAGGACATGACCAACCTCATATAGAACATATGTAAGCTCTGACAATTAAGATCACGAACTCATCTTAGAAAAATTGCTACCTACCTCATTGCTGAATATCACTACAGTCACTTTTGAAGGACTCCCTTTGGGAAGCTATGCACTGATGCTAGTGCCTAGTTCACCTTTCAAAGCAATTTTGGAACTCTTTTTCCGGAATGGCCATCAGAGCTGTCGTCGTATTATACTTGATGTCCTGAATGTCATCAAAATGTCTTCCTTACAGCATTTCCTTTATCTTTGGGTAAAGAAAGAAGTCATTGTGGGCCAGATTAGGTGAGTAGAGAGGGTGTTTCAATACAGTTATTTGTTTACTGGCTAAAAGCTCCCTCACAGACAGTGCCCTGTGAGCTGGTGCATTGTCATGATGTAAGAGCCATGAATTGTTGGCAAAAAGTTCAGATCCTAATTTTTTCATGCAACATTTTTAGCACTTCCAAATAATAAAGTTGGTTAACTGTTTGTCCAGTTGGTACAAATTTATAATGAATAATCCCTCTGATATCAAAAAAAGTTAGCAATATCGTTGCAACAAGTTTGTGAACTTAATTGTCAGAACTCATAAGTTGGAGTTAATACAGTAAGTATTTGTAGGAAATGAGAATCAACATTTTTTCTTAAATCTCACTACTAATTGATAGGCCAAAGTAAGTTTTTTGTTCATGCTGGAGACCAAGAGACCTGGGATTATACTCTAAAGGGATGGTCACCACAATAAAGGACACCCAAGAAGAAGTAACAAGCATGTTGAGCCATAATTCAAATTAGCACATTGACCTATGTCAGAAGAGGGATGACTTACTATTGGAAATATCATGTAGCCTCACTTCCCCTCCCAACAGAAATAACTATGAAACTAATCCCTGCCCCCACCTCACCTCCCCCCCAAAAAGTCAAGACTGACTGCCAACTGAATTCCAGACTCTTGACTAATGGAACTAGACTTAGAAAACAGATAACCAACTAATAATTTGTGTAGCATGACAATGTGTTCCAATTTTCCAGGGATAATCTTCTACTTTCAAATGTATCCTGGGATTGAATGTTTAATTTTTTTTTTTTTTTTAATTTTTTTTTTAAATAATAAGATGTTGTCAAAAAAACATGTCCCAGATTGCTGGTCAATTATATGCTCATTCCTAGGGATATGTAATACCTCTCTCTCTCCATGTTTATGTCTCAGAAATACAGGTTCTAAAACCATCAGGAATTAGAGAGCCACTGACTTACCCTGGGGTGATATCTATGAGGGTCTAGAAGGGCTCTTTTCCCCATACATCCATGGTCTAGTATCTTTCTGCATTTGGGTAGAAACAACTAAACAAAACTGAACTGTCACTATTAAGCCAAGCAGAAGGAGGGGAGAAGTGGTCTAAAATGACACTCTAAGTCCAAGTGAATAAAGGAACATTCTGTGAAGATCATCTCTTTGTCTTTCTTTAAGTGTGAGTGCAACAAAGCCATGTGGTAAGAGAGCAGAAAATGATACCTTTTCACAAAATATGAGTAAAGTGGATAAACCCTTTTCAAAGGAGAATGCGTTGATGTTACTTTAAAATTTTTTAAAAAAATGTACGTATTATTTATTTCAGCAATTTTCCTTCTAGAAACTCATGCTAAGTAAATAAGCTATAAGCCAAGACTTACAGAGGCAGTTACTTTCTATGCCATTTTTAGAACACTTGAAATGCACTAAACACAGTACTAAGCACTTTGTACACATTTTTTATTTAATATCGACAACAACGTTAAGAAGTCTGAATGACCATCTCCTTTTTTCAGGAACAAAGTCTGTAATCTAAAGATATTTAGTAACTTATTCCATAAGAAGTGGGAGAGTAAACATTTCAATCCAGGTATGTCAATCTGGATATATCACAACAGATTCCCTATGTTGCTCTCAGAAAATTACATATTCTCTAAAAGGGGAAAAATAACCACCTATTACCTACATTGTAGTTCATATACTCTACAAACAGATAATTACTGTCATTAAAAACAATATTTTAGAAGAGGACAACAGCAAAAATGGCAGAGTAAGTAGCTCTAAGAATTTATCCATCCACAAAATAATGAAAAATTAAGCAAAAACTTTTTGAGTCACCTACGTGAGAGCTCTGGAAAAACAGTTAAAGGCTTACAGCAATCAAGTCAACACTGAATGAAGAAAAGGGTAACTTGGAAACTGTAGAAATGCCTTGTGGTATTTTTGCTTGTATTTGTCCTAATACTTCTTGGCTTGACCGCAGGGTTGAAGATGGCAAGCCTACGTCCCAGCACAGAACCCATGTCTCTGGTTCCACAGGAACAGAATAGACATTATTCTCAAAGAATTATTTTTATCTGTTCTAACATGCCTAGGGGTTACTGACATAAGATGCTTGATTCCATTTTGCCTGACATAGAATTTATACAGTGTGGAAAAGTGACAGGCATTACACACACGTGCGCGTGCGCGCGCGCACACACACACACACACACACACACACAGACAAAAAGAAAAATTGTAAGGCAAATGAACAACTTAATAAGGCCTGTGGCTAAAGATTACAATTTATAGCAAGCAATAAAATGTCTAAACCCTGGGAATAAAAGGAGGGGGAGAATGTTTGTTTGTTTGTTTGTTTTCAAAAGTACCCATGTATACTAGAAAATTGTGAGAGCTATATGCATTCCCAAGGCAGAGTACATACTTATAAAAGACCGGATAATAAGACTAAGCTTTCACATTTTATTGATCTGAGGTGAGAAAGTATGAATATAAGTTTCACAACAATATTACAGAAAAATCACTAAACAAATAGCTACAGAACACAACAAACGAAAAACAAAGCTTGGATAGAGGAGAATCTAATTTCCAGAGTTATCATATTATATCACTTAAATGTCCAGTGTTTTACAAAAAAAAAAAAAAATTACAAACTGTGAAAAGAAACAAGGGCATATAGCCCATTTATAGAAGAAATCATCAGAAACTATTTCCAAAGAAACATAGGCATTGGATTTACTAGGCAAAGACTTTGCTTTGAATCAAATATGTTAAAATAATTTAAATAATACAATAAACCAAGTATATCTATCAGACACATACAGAACACTTCACCCCCAAACACTTTTCAAGTGCACATGGAACATTTTCCAGGATAGACCATAAGTGAGGCAACAAATTAAGTGTCAATAGATTTAAAAAGATACATATTATACAAAGTATCTTCTCTGACCACAACAGGTTAAAGTTAGAAATCAATAACAGAAGTAAAACTGGAAAATTCACAAAACTGTAAAATTGAAAACACATTCCTAAACACTCAATGGACCAAAAGTAAATCACAAGAGACATTAGGAAATACTTAGAAATAAATGAAAATAAAAACACAATATACCAAAACTATGGGATGCAGCAAATACAGTGCTGAGAAGGAAATTTATAGCTATGAATGTTTATATATTAAAACAAGAAAGAGCTCAAATCAGTAACCTAATTTTATAACTTAAGAACCTAGATAAAAAGGAAAAAAAAGTAAACCCAAATGTAGCAGAAGGAAGGAAATTATTTATAAAGATTAGAGCAGAGATTAACAAAATAGAAAAACAATAGAGAATATCAATAAAACCAAAAGTTGGTTCTTTAAAAAGATTAACAGAATTAACAGAATTAACAGAAAAGACAAACCCTTATCGAGATAAACTAAGAAAAAAAGAGGAAAGATTCAGATTAATAAAATCAGAAATGAAACTGGGGACATTACTACTGGTTCTTTGAAAAGATTAACAGAATTAACAAAAAAGACAAAGCTTTTTCAAGATAAACTAAGAAAAAAAGAGGAAAGATTCAAATTACTAAAATCAGAAATGAAACTGGGGATATTATTAAGACCATGTTTCCCTGAAAATAAGACCTAGCCAGATAATCAGCTCTAATGCGTCTTTTGGAGCAAAAAATCATATAAGACCCAGTCTTATTTTACTATAATATAAAACCTGGTCTTAATATAATATAATATTATGTAATGTAATGTAATATGATATAATACCGGGTTTTATATTAATTTTTGCTTCAAAAGACGCATTAGAGCTGATTGTCTGGCTAGGTCTTATTTTCAGGGAAACACAGCAATTCTACAGATATAAAAAGGATTATCAAAAAGTATTCTAAACAATTGTATGGCAACAAGTTCAATGGACATTCTCCTAAAACAATAAAACCAAACAAGACAAAAATCACAAAGAAATTTTAATGGACCTATAACTAGTAAGGGGATTGAATCAGTAATCAAAATTCTCTCAACAATGAAATGCACCATACCTAATGGCTTCACTGATGAATTATACCAAGCATTTTATAAAGAACTAACATCAATCCTTCTCAAACTTTTTCAAAAAACTGAAGAAAAGTGAATATGTCCTAATTCATTCTATTAGGCCAGTGACAAACAATAGAGAATATCAATAAAACCAAATATCAAATACTCTGATATCAAAGCATGATAAAGACATGGCAAGAACAGAAAATGACAAAGCAATATCTCCTATAAATATTGATGCTGAAGTCGCAACAAAATATTAGTAAACCAAAATCAGAAGCATATTAAAAGGATTTGTACCATGACCAAGTGACATTTATTCCTTGAAAGCAAGGATGGTTCAACACACAAATATCAATCAATATACACCACCTTAACAGACTGAAGGAAAAAACATCACATGATTATCTCAATTGATGAAGAAAAAGCACTTGACAAAATTCAACACCATTTCACAATATAAATACTCAACAAACTAGGAATAGAAGGAAACTACCTCAACGTAATAAAATTCATACACAAAAAACTCACAGTGGACATCGCATTAAATGGTGAAAGACTGAAAACTTTTCATATATGACCAAGAACAAAGCAATGATGCCCATTTTCACCATTTTTATTCAACATAGTACTAGAAGTTCTAACCAGCACAATTAGGCAACAACAATAACAAATAAATAAACAAAAAAATAAACAAATAAAATAGAATCTAAATTGGAAAGGAAGAGTAATATTTTCTCTGTTTTCAGATTATATGATCTTATATGTAGAAAACCCTAGAAATTCTACAAAAAAACTGTAGAACTAATAAAAACATTCAGCAAAATATCAGGATAAAAAGTCAACACAAACTCAGAATGTTAGCTATACACTAACAATGAGCAATCTGAAAAGTAAATTACAAAAATCATTCTATTTACAATAGCATCAAAAAGAATAAAATACTTTCAAAGAAAAACAAGAATAAACTTGAATTCCTATCTTATGCCATATACAAAAAAACTATTTCAAAATGGATCAAATACCTAAATGTAAGAGACAAAACTACAAAATTATTAAAAGAGAACAGAGAGGTAAATCTTCATGTCCTTGGATTTTGCATTGGATTCTTAGATATGACACCAAAACATAAGCAACAAAATAAAAAAATAAATTGGGCGGCATCAAAATTAAAAAGTTTTATGCATCAAAGGACATCATCTATAAAGTGAAAAGACAACCAAGAGAATAGGAGGAAATATTTCCAAATCACATACCTGATAAAGGTCTAGTATCTGGAATGCACAAAGAATTCATAACTCAACAACAGAAGACAGTTCAATTAAGAAATGCACAGAAGACTTAAGCAGATGTTTGTCCAGAGAAGATATACAAATAGACAATAGCACATGAAAAAATACTCAATATTAGTAGTCAATATGAGAATACATATCAGAAACACAATGAGATATAATTTCATGCCCGCTATAGTTTTAAAAATTAAAAGAAATGAGTGTTCACAAGGATGCAGAAACATTAAAACCTTTGTATATTGCTGGTGGGTATGTAAAATAGTGTAGCCACTAACAAAGAAGTTTGGTAGTTCATAAAAAAGTTAGATATAGAATTACTATATAGCCCAGCTATTCTACTCCTAAATATATATCCCTAAAAATTTAAAACAAGTACTTAAACAATTACTAGCACATGCATGTACATAGCAGCATTATTCACAATAGCTAAAAGGTAGAAACAACCCAAGTTTCCATCATTTGTTGAATAGATACTCAATATACAAAATGTGGTTTATACATACAATGGAATATTTTCAACCAGAAAGATAATGAAGTAGTGATTTATTTTAATATATGGATGTACATCAAAAACATTATTCTAAGTGAAAGAAAAAAAAGTCAGACACAAAATCTCACATATTATATCATTCCATGTATATGAAATATAAATATTAAGAAATATTCAGAGACAGAAAACAGATTGGTGTTATCCAAGGGCAAATAGGTGGGGTAATATGAAATGAGTGCTTAATTGATATAAGGGATTTTATTTGAGGGGATGAAAAAGTTTTGAAACTAAATAGATGTGGTGGTTGCAAAACAATGTGAGTGTACCAAGTGACACTGAATTGTACACTTTAAAAGGGTTGATTTTAAAAAAAAAAAGGTTGATTTTATGCTATTGTAGTTCACTTCAATTTAAAAAACACAATGTTTTAAATATTTTGACACAAAAATGCTTAACATGCATATTTTTAACAACATGTGTACTAGGATAGTTTGTGTGTGTGTGCATTTGTATATCTTTGTCTCAATTATTAGGCTGGTGTAAAAGTAATTGTGGCTTTTGTAATTATTTTTAACCTTTTAAACCGCAATTACTTTTGCACCAACCGAATAGATTATACACCTTATAAGGGCAGCATTTTTAAAATACCTGTTTTGTTCCCTACTATGTTACCAGAACCTGAACCTGGCATTAGTATGCACTCAAAAAACATCTGTTAAATGAAACGATAGATCTATGAATAGATGGAGGATAGAGAGACACACTGTAGAGGTAAGCACCAAAATTTTACCTCTTGCTATCACTTAGGGAATTATGGATAATTTTTATTTGCTTATTTGTACTTTTCTAAGATTTAGTTCTTTTAAATAAACATGCAAAAGTATTTTAAAAGGAATGTGATGGTTTTTAAATTAGTGATCCACAGATTTGACTCCCTTCACACTCCAGTTAAGAAAAATGACAGGCAGATTCCAAGAAAATATCTGAGCATGATACACACCAGCCACTAAATCTTTGGGGAAAGACATTGAAAATAAATGTCTTAGTGCTCCAAATATGAAGCAGGCATTTCTTTTTAGATGAATGTAAAAAAATCTCATAATCTCATAATGAATAGCAAACATGTTCTAATAAAAAAAACCTTTGATATAAAAACAATAATAGAATTTGATGACTATGTCATCATCATGGGTCAAATTGCTGAAAATATACAACAGGAAAAGCAAGGTCAGTAGAAATTAGCATATAATTTTTCAGAGCCCCAGGCAGGTAGATTAATGGGCTACTTAATAAAGTGAAAGCCTCTCAAAGGTGGCTGTTTAATGAGCAAGTATAGTAGCACTCTGGATGTTAGAGAAAGAGCTGAAGACAGAATAGTATGTTGGAACTCATAATGAGTCTGGATATAGTGGAATCTACTTCAATAATGAGACAACAATGGACCTGAAACATGGATTCCTGGAGCAGTGATGAGTTAACCTTTAAAAAATCATTGTGAGGTCTAGTTATGAGACAGAAGTAAAAAAATATTATTTAATTTCATTAATCGGAAACTTTCACTACACACACTGAAAATTAGGTTCATTATAACTGGAGGCCTCAACTATATAGGAAAAAAAATTGTTTTCACCAGGATATCCTTTGAAACTAAACTAGGGAATTTAAATTAAGCGGGAAAGAGCCTTAAACATATATGGTCACTGGGGGAAAAAAATAGAATAAAGCAACAGTCTGGACTGGTTTCTTTTTATCAGAATTGACTTTTCAACTTTAGCTGGAGGCTGTCGTATTTCTCTAGAGAATTCATTAATGATGTAGTTGGAGTTCCAATAAATATTCGAAGAAAAAATAAAAGGAACTCCCTGTCCATAATGAAAATCAGACTCTGTGTGTTTAATATGACATCATCTTGCCACATCTGCACTGAAATGACCAAATATAATATGGACTTCTCATGCATCATCTACATTTTTAAATCGCAAACAATAGAAAAACCTGGGATATATTGAAAGGATGATAAGACACACACAGAATCACCAGGTATTCTTGAGATTACACTTGGAAAACAGTTGGAATCAAAGACTATGAGATCTACCCACTGCCACTGTCTTTGAAAGCTGCAGTGTTCTAGCTTGTTCCATTGATGCTGATGTACAGAAGCAGGATTTTACCATGTGTACTGTTGCATCAGGAAACCTCATATTGCTGCCACCACCACCATCATCAAAACTGAGTCTACAATGTTCCCACTTCTTTGTATTACTCACTCTCAATTCAAGGTCAACGTGTGTGTCTAAATGTTAAGGCTTAAATCCTTTGTCTGCCCTTTTGCTGTGACGGAGTCTGGCTTCTTAGTTTCTATAGGGGATAGAAAATTCTGGTTCCTGTGAAGACTTAAGCACAGAGGAATTTTCCAAATGTACAAGGATATTTCAGTGATGGGTTGATAAAAATGATTAATATTACCTACAACCTAAAACTTTGGTTGTTCAACATCAATATGTATGGTCCTTATACTTCAAAACAATGATCTAGCTTACCATGATGAAGCTATTGCAAATTGCAACAAAACATCTCACTTTGTCACCGAAAGTTGACATCCAAAGCCGTGCACCGTGTCATCATGATCTATGGTTATTAGTGTTCCCTTACTTCTGCCTGAACACCAACTGTATATAGACAAACTACTGACTAAGTCATAAAGCTAGTCAAACTCATTATATTTAACAATTGGTAAAATAAGAGAAAATAAAATGAAATGGTTTCTGTCTCCCAATATACATACACATCCATAAAGCCACACACACACGCACACACACACACACACACACACACACACACACACACACACACACACGGGAAGGAAGAAAACACATGTATATAGTACATGAATTCTGTGACTAGTCACAAGAGATGGCTTTATGATTTCTCGTCTATAGCAGCTAAGGCTTCCTTTAGATAAAAGGTTACTTTTATCTTTACCCAGCACCTCAACTAGTCGATGGTCTATCCACAGTGGGATGGCACAGCTATCAGTCCTAACACATCTGAACCCTCGGTTGTTCTGCCTGTGTAGGGTTACAGTGGTCTTGTATTACTTGTTTATTTATTAACTGATATTAGAAGAACAAAGTGGCCTGGTAACAGTAATAGCCAGCTTCCAACTCAGGGAAAATAACGTTGTATCCTTAATGGAAATACTTCTCCAGTAAGTACTAAAATCTCTAAGCAGAGCTCAGAATGGAAGCAGATATTCTGTCAATAGACATTGAGAGTTAATCATGAAATGTTCTCCCCGGCAGATATCCGCCTTCCCCAGTAAGTCTCTCTCAAATCCAGTAGATTTGTTTTGTTTTCCCTTTTATCTCAGATGAAAAAAGATATACACATGCACCAAAGGTTTCCACATAACTTCTAATACCAGAGAAACATGAAGCTGTAGTTGACAACATATGTATTCAAGTTAGACAGTCCTGGGTTAATTTTAGCCAAGCTAGTTCCTGGCTGTGTGATCTTAGGCAAATCACTTAAGGTCCTTTGAGCCTCCATTTTCCTGTCTGTAAAATGGAAATAACACTAACTATGCAAGATTTTTTTTTTTTTCTTGTAATAAGATAATATAGTTAAAGTGCTTAGCACATTGCCTACTAATTAATGTTAGTGTTTGATTCATAGAAGCAGGGGTGATATTTAAAATATTTTGCAACTAGCACATCACAGTTACTGGTAAGTCAGAGCAGATTCAGGCTTTGCTGCTAGAGCAAGGTCTTTGAAGCTAGGCATCATCCCTTATAACCATGGATACTGAGGGGGTTCAGAGGAGGGGCCGGGGCATGAGGAGCCAGGGGGAGCTCCAGGGCAGCCATCTTTTACCAAACCAGGTAAGAATATTTCAGCAGTACAACTGCCACAGCTAAAGTAATAACTGATTACAGTTCATCATAAAAACAAGTAGTAGTGATGGGAATAGTGAGGGTCCTGATGATAGTTGTGATAAAACATTCTCTTAGTAAGGATAAGCAGAAAGAGATAAACCATTCAACACGTGAAAAGACTCATTCTATAAGAACTTAAACAAACAAACAAAAAAATCCCAATCCATAGTGAGAGTAGGGTAAAAAAGAGGCAAGTCATAAATTGAATGCAAATGACGTTCTTGAAATTTCAAAGCATGACAGTTGCTCGATAGCTTTTAACAGAATAAAAATGTGACTCATTATTCTTGGAAATAGAAACTTTCCATAATGTTTGAGTTTTTCTTTATGAAACAATTAATTTTTTAAGGAAAATTTAACTTTGTTTGTCAGTGTTTTCTTCCAGTCAAATGGAAAGCTCTCATTGAGAGTTAATCATATTTCATTTTCTAGAATTTGTGAGGAAAGAAAAGAAGAAAAAAGTCAGCTTCCAAGCCATACGTTTTGCTACACAGAAGAAACTAATACTCACAATCGACTTTGACTTTTAGTTTTTGTATGCTGATATTTTAAAACAATAGCTATAATTAAAGATATAGTCTCTGTTTGAGAGACTATACTTATTTCAAGTCACCTTTATTGAGCATTTACTATGATGGATAGCACACGGTATTTGTGAGGGAAACCTAACATTTAAGCTTAATGCTATGTTATATGATAGATAAGACCCATGGCTGTCTCTCGGAGCTCATGTCAGTTCTTCCCTGTTCACTATGCTCCAGAAAGACAGGTTTCTTTTCCAGTCTTTTCTAGAGGGGGCCAAACTTACAGCTGCCTTAGGTTCTTTGCAGGTACTCTGTCCTATCTCTGGAATACCCTTGACATGACTGTCTTCTTCTCAACATTTACCGTAAAGGCCACCTCCTCAGAGAGGTCTCCCAATGACTGTCTGAGACAATAGCAACAATAGCCTACCTGTCACTCTCTAATTCATCGCCTTGCTTTGTTGTTTGAGAGACACTTAACATTATCTAAAATATCTATGTATATATGTACTTATGATTGACCCTTCAAATATAAACTCCACTAGGCCAAGGTTTTAGGGTGATCACCAGAATGTCCTTAGTAATATAAACCGTTATTGGCACATAGAGAGGATACAAAAATTATTTTTTTTTTAATAAAGTAATGACACAAAGCAAAGTTTCACTTGATTTCCAACTCCACAGATTTTGAAATTGCTAGAGTATTACACAACATTTGAAAAAGGGTAACTGCCATTAAATACATCACATACTTGACGAATCAGACAAATATGGAGCTATCATTGGAAATGGTGTGTCAGCCTATTTCATGTGAGTGAGTTCTTTGGCTATAGTACTACATACATCTCAGTAGTAGATGGGGCTTGTGTTAACACAATACAATTTAAGCCTCAATTATGTTTCTTAAAATTTTCAACATTTTGGGATCCTGTTCCTGAGGCCTTGAACTAATTTATACTCATTTGTGAAATATGGTGCCAGTCCATCCAGTCCCATGCTGTGAGGTTGTGCTAATAATGGTTTATTTAATTTTTAAATACAGTGTTCAAAGGCAAAATGAAAATATTTTCTCTGGCTCCTTGTGGAGAGAGAAAATAGCTCTAGGGATGAAAGAATAATAGATCAAATGTGAAACCACACATCTAACGCTAAGGAAAAAGGCAGAAAATGAGAAAGACAGATACCAACTTTTAAGAGAAGAGGTGTTCATGTTGGAGAGAGATAAAAGGAAGAAAAGGAGGAGAAAGTGTTCTGCTATGCAAATTTTCCCAGAGGTTATAAAAATATGAAAATCTACTCAATTTGATATTTAACTAGCATATCATTGCTGACATAATATAAAAGATCGTGCACACAATAACAACAGACACTTACATAACAGATAACTGACAGAAGATAAATATCCTAAACAAAACAACAAGAAATGTCAAATACATAAGAATGTCATAATTACAAACATGAAGCACATATAGAAAGAGTAACAATACTTTGTTGATTTCAGTATAGTAGAGGGATGTTGTTTCATCTTACTGTTGAATAGAAAAATTGGATAATACAAATTTGAAAATAATTACCAAATTAGTTGAGTTTAGTTCAGTTCAAGTTAAAATCCTAATTATATATTTTTAATAAAATTTTCCAAAATTATTCTAAAATTTCTCTAAATTCAGTATATAAACATATGGAAATTCTCTCTCAAATGATTTTTATGCAATTTATTCCAGGGAAAATATTCATATTTCAATTTGAAAAAAAATGATTGAAAATTTTAAAATGGAAGAGAAATATAAATACATTGACATTAATATTAAAGTGTATAAAAATTATCTATACAGTCAAGATAATTTAAATAATATGATACTGGTCATTGATTGGATAAATAGATAAGTAAATCGAAAAGAATGCCTAGAAATAAACTAGAGTATGTAACTATTTAGTGTATCAATGAGATGACATTTTATGGTAGCATTAAACACCCAAGTTACAGTATAAATACTTTGGAAATAATTAACAAACGCTTTGGGGGAGGAAAGAAGATGCTTACATTTATATATCAAAATAAATTGAGGTCCCTTTACCTCTATTAGCATTTGTATAATAATGTGTGTAATTGTGCGTGTGTGTGTGTGTGTGTGTGTGTGTGTGTGTAACAATTTTTTCCCTTGCGATGTAGTGAATGCCCTGATAGCAGAGATGGTCTCAGCTATTTTTCCCACTGTAATCGCAGTGTTCAATTTGAGACCCAGCTTATACTGTGTTCTTTACAAGTACTTATCGGGTAAAAGCTAGAGGTGGACTAGATGCTTAAAGATATCTAATTATGAAAACAAAATAGAGACTATATATAGCCTTTGAGGCTAGTAGCAGGATTTGAAACCCAGATTTGCTAACAATTTGAGTGGTAAAGATAATAGGTAACACAGAATTGATGGGAACTCCTTCTCATTAAACTATGTGACCACGAACCCAAAATTATTATGCCCTTGATGAAACTTAAGAACCTCCAGGTTTTGTGAATTACTAATACGAACCACCTGAATTTTGTTCATTACTATTATTAATAAGAGAAATTACATATTGGATTTTCAACTGGGGTCAATCATGTAGGTAAGAAAACGTATACACAAGAAAGAACTCCACATTTTTGACAAAATAATCTCCTTTTTTACGTTTCCCAGGATAGAACTGGTTAAGAAGGAGAAGGGGCTCATACTGGAGTCACTGGTCTACCCAAACACCATTTCTCCACAGAAAATTCAAGGTAGCCAAACTTTAATGTACAAATATTATAGAACAGAGTCATCACTACTAGAAAGATGATAGGCAAATACTACAGGAACAGTGATAAAAAATTGATTAATTAAGTCTGTGATTGATTAGCAATGTCAAATCATGAGAAGATGAGGAAATGATGACCAGACTGCTATCTCTAGAGCAGGTGCTCTTCAAACTATACGTGGCATACAGATTTAGTTTTTCAATTTCCAATCTTTTTGGACTGATAGTTTATAAAATAGCATAAAATTTTTTCAGTAATATTAAATTGCTATAAATTTTCTAAGCATGTCCCCTGTTTTCTGTGTTTATCTTTTGTGGACCAATTACAAACAGTTCAGAAACTGGCATCAGCCCATGGACCATACTTTGGGTAGCAGTTTTGCACAACTTTGATAAACAGGCTCATTAATTCAAAATTGAAATGTCTTTTAAAAAATTGAAAACCCAAATATGCCAAAAAATCTTCTCAGAGCAAAATGTTTGTGTGCAATACTGACTACACTGCAGAATACAGAGTTATTTGTCATCAACTGGTTTAGTGCCACAACTACCAAAACTGGAAACTTTGTTGTTACTCTAGGTTTTCTACAGCAGACACTAAGTTGATAGTACATTTATAATATACCATAATTATAACTGTTCTTCAGACAAAAATATCTTGACTTTTACAGCACTTTTATCCGACATGTCCCCTCTAAATAAAACTATCATTCAAGTCCATTGTTGGGAAAATGTGAGCTAGAGATCATGTACATCAGGAAACAAATAACTAATAATTCCAGCCAGGAATCCTTTCCAAAGAGCTAATTAACTCTAAGAATTTGAAGCCAACAGAATTGCCTACCCTCACCCTAGAGAGGGCAAATAGGCCTTATTTCCCTGTAATATACTCACAGTCTCTGTTAATAGTTAAAGTCTGGCAGTAGAAACCCAGAGGTTGAGTTTTTACTGCTGTTAGATTATCCCAGTGCAGCATCAATTTCTGGCAGTGATAACACATGCAATGGCTTTCCGGCAGGACACGACCACAGGGTTCCTGGCAGAGCCACTGAGCAAGGTTTTTGTAAGCAGATCCGTATCATTTTTGACAGGACTAACATATGGCTTTGAATTTCTGGCCAAAGTCTCCTTCGTGGTTCCTATCAGAAGAGACCCTATACGGTCTCTGGCAACACTGCCATGCGATGTAAAGGATTTAATTCCTGGAAGTATATTGCCACAGTGATTTGCTACAGAACAAATTTCAAAGTTGGTTTCCTGCCAACATAAAATTCTATAGGTCATGTCAAGGCCAACACTGCGGTGAGTTTTCAGCAAGAAGATATTGAACTGATCTTTTAATAGCCTTTATACTCACATTTTGCCATATTGTTAAGTGTTTCCATGTACATTGAGTATAAGTAAAATATTTTCTACATGAAAGAATAATTCAGTCATATAATGTGTTTTGTGCATGGGCATATACAGTGTTCTCCAATACCTCTCACTTGTCCATCTAATGAATTGCAATTATTTCAAAATGTCACTTAAACTTGTAAAAGAGGCAACAAATGTCCTTGTTATCAGTGAGGATGGGAAAAACAATAATATCCCATAGCTCAAAATGCAATTTGATTCTTTCTTTTTATTCCTACCAAAGACTAACTCAGCAGCTTAACTGACTGCAAATATGTGAGGCGAAGAAGCCTTGTCCTTTGAAGGGTGATTACTTGTAAAGTTCAATATATAGGACAGGAAATAGCAATATTTCCTTCAGTGGGGGTGATGCATCATTGTATTTCCCTAAAACAGCATTATGCACAGAGCATATATTTAAAACACTGTTCTAAAACTGCTCTCATAACACTGAAATTGACAATGTCACATCACATTTTCTTAATACTTCCATCACAAATGGCATCACGCTGACCAGGATTAACTCAGTAAATACTGATTCGGATAAGAGAGCTCCCAAATTCAAGATCCCAGAATTACTACATTTTATTTGATTTATATGAAATATTAAACAAACAAAAGAAAGCAATCATTCTTTGGCTTAAAATAAAGCAAAATGTATTTTAAAAATGCTTAATATTCAACAAAAGCAAACAAAAAATTATTCTAGGTCACTTCTTATCTGTTTTATGGAGCCTCTGGGTTCTTATTATAATAATTAATTCAGTGTAACTTTTTAAATTTATTATCGTCCTCACAAAAACACTTTCCCTAAACTGAAGGACATTCACACGTAAGTAACCCTTGAGATATCTGCAGATTAACTGTAATGTGTAAAATGATTTGGGGAAAAAAATGTCTTGGTGAAATGCAAAGCTACAAAACTTACTGGCAAATGAAGATTATATGTGTGAGACTTGTTTCTTTGTTGTTCATTTTGATATGCCTAAGAGATAGCAAGTAAAGTGAAGCTTAGAAACAATCAGTAAGAACATTTTCTGAATGCCCTTTGAGATTGGAGCACTGCATTGATGGATGTACTATCCTTGCAATTCCAAATCAGCTCATACCTCACTAGAGCCCCTTCTTCAAAGCCTGAAAAAGAGCCCTGAAGCTGATTTTTGTACTTTTTATTCTTTAGCAGTTGCAGAAACATCCTGAGCTAGTAAAACTCTGGTTGTTCTTCCATAATCATTCTAATTATTTTGAAATTGACCTACTATATTTGATGCAAAATTAAAGACATGATTGTCACAGACTTTCAATATTTAATTCATTTATTTGTTCAATCTGTAAATAGTAGTTGAGTAGCAAGTATGTGCCAGAGACCTAGATGGAATGTTAGGGTGTGGAGTGTCTTACACAGTTTAGAAACCCTGAACTTCATCTTTGAATCATAATAAAAGAAGGCTTGTCAGTTATAATTTTTGACTTGACCTCCCCACCCCCCAAAAAAAAAGAAAAGTACATAAAAGAAGAGTGATGGAAAGATAAGACTTACAGTTCAATGAAGCTGAAAGATCTCAAAATTTTAGTTTAATTTGAAAAAGAGCATGTCATACTACTCTACTAAATACATGTATAATGTAATTTAGTGCAGTTAAGATATAAGAATATAGCACCAGGATAAAACAAAAGCTTATAATTTAACTAACCAATGTTAGGTAGAAGGTAGGCATGAGTGAGAGGAAGCGTAGGACATAATGTAGGTGGTGCTTTGCACTGCCTAGGTTCACTCCCCAGGGACCACCCACGTCCAATTACCCTAACTATTGGCGACTAATTTTGTGGTTAGAACATCCTGATAAGAGGGATATAAAATCAACCAGAATGATCAGGTTTTTGACACCTGCACAGAATGTTAACGCTTACTCTTGACTTAATCTTAGCCTCATTATAGTAGTTTCAATGAGTTAGCATTGTATTTAACCCCACCTCCACATCTGGGGGTTTTCTGTGTGCATTATGGGTAAGGGCATGCACAGAGAGAAATGGGTTGTGTAACCTACACACATCAATCAAATGACCCAAGTCTGTACGTCACATATAGAGCTGGCCCGGAGCAAACAATATAAAGCTCAAACCCCTAACCCTTCGGCGACACTGTCTCTCTTGACTTGGCCCATTCTTGCCTCAGAATGTATCCTGATGAACTTTCCTGACTCCATACCTTCATGTTTGCTGATCTGTAATTCTTTACTGCACCAGAAAAAGGACCAAGCAGTTACTCTGTTATCACCAACACTCTGTTTTGCAATTCTGTGATAATGCAGGACCATCTCACATTAACTTACTAAATGCCAGTGTTTCAAGCCAAAGAGTTTGAGAGTCACTGATCTGGCTGGTCCAGAAACCAATGGCTCAAACTGAAGAGACAGTTAAAATGCAGAGAAGAAATAATCCTGGTTTGGTAGAATCACTAAGAATGACACCTGCTCTCAGACGATAGGAAAAACTCTTGGTCTTTGGCCTTTCTTTGACTTTGTATGTTGTAACTTGGGATGCTTGGGTTTCTTGGTTGGTAATTATAGCAGAAGCATGTCAATATGGTACAGGTTCACCCTTCAGAAGACAGATATCAACAGAGAAGTCAGGCTTTCTCCCAATTTAGGGCAATAGGAAGAGACCAAGTAAACTGATCAGAATTAAGTGAACTAACTCCAAGCATAATGGATATGTTTCTAAACAAGAGCAATGAAAGAGCTTTGGAGGTATCAAATGGATATATTCCTTCTTCTCCCCTGAGAAAAGGTAACCACTACAGTTTTCAAAGCATATCTGGCACTAAAAAATGTTTTCTGATAATATTGTTATGTTATTATTTTAAGAATGAAGAAAACGGTCTGTAGAAATTAATAGCTCAAGAGTGCAGAGCCAGCACTTGGCAGAGGCAGCATTGGCAGGCAGCAGGGTGGTCTCCCCTACAGTCTGCTGCACCCCCCCACCCTTTCATTAGATCAGACTCCCTCTGAGCCTGCGGTTCCTTTTTTACCACTGGGGGTAAATGGCAAAGACATCATTTTCACAGTCATTTTAGAGCACAGATTTTCCCAACTACATTTCTCATTTCCATTCTCACCAAGCACCCATCTTTATATGGAATCAGGAATATCCAATTTCAACATGAAACTGAGCTCTTAAATTCATGATAGTTTTTTTCTTCTTTCTACATAATTTTTAAAAACAATGGACCTTGGAGAAAAAATATTAGCAAATTCATTAATTAGGGCATTTTTCCTCCCTTAGAAAATAATTTTAGATCAACTGTTCAGCCTTCATTAAAGCCATTACCATTCCATTGAATAGAAAATATGTTTGAGCTTCCCATTGCTGTGTTTATAGCTGGATTGTCCCCTACTCCACATATTATGAAACTATGGTGTAATCAATGTACAGGTTAAGGCAACATTATTAGGCTTCCCAAGAGAAGTATAAATAAGCCCTGACTTATAAATTGGCTAATTATTTTTTTGCTACATCATTAGCTATAGCAAGCCTTCAGATTTCAATGTATTATTGACAGAAAAATTCAAGGCTATCATTTATAAAAGGTGCAATAGCATTATTCAAGGACATGTTATAGCTGAGCCATGAAAGAAGGATTTCTTCAATTCTTCTTTTTATAATTATTTCTGACTATAAATGTAATAATTGTTCAGTGCAGAAAATGTAGAAAGATATAAAGCACACGCACACAAAACAAAATTTGCTTGAATCCCACAACCCAGAGATAACTACTATTAACATATCCAATCTTTAAACATATATATATATAAATATGCAAATATATTTATATAGTCACAAAATTGGGACAGTAGTATACTACTTGTTTATAGCCTAATATTTTTTCACCTCACAGTAAACCAGAAGCAGATCTCTCTGTTATTAAAATATTTTATATAAAGTTATATACATGAGTATAAAATTCATAACGTACCAATATTTATTTAGTCAATAGTGTATTACCACTTATTTTGTTTATTTCAAGTTTTTAAACTGTTATAAACAATCTCAATAGGAATACATTTATAGCAAAAATGCTATCAATCTCTATGATGATTTCCTCACAATAAATTAATGTAAGGAGTCAAAGAATATATATTTAAATTATTTTTGCTAAAACGTTATACCAATTTAATACCTACCAGGAGTGAGATAACATTATTCATGTCTCTATCATTTCTGAGAGTGGCTATTCTGAAGACTTTTGAACACTTATGTATTTAATAAATCAAAGATTTCATCCCATTTTTGTTTAACTGAAAATCATTGGTTAATACTTAAGTGGAAAAACATTCAATGTAGCCATTGGTCACTTGTAATGAATTATAATTTACTTTTTTATTGTAGTCATTCATTCATTCATTCATTCATTCAGTACTTACTGTGCTGCAGGCACCATCATTGAAGTCCCTGGAAAGGCAGTGGCTAAGAAGACAAATGTCTGTTCTCCTGTGGTTCACATGCTCCTGAAGGGATATATAATAAGGAAAGCATCAAAAATGAACAAGTGAATTTTAGACCATGTGTATCAGTTTCCTCGGTCTGCTGTAACAAATTACCACAAACTGGATGGCTCAAACAACAGAAACCTACTCTGTCACAGTTCTGAAGGCTGGAAGATTGAAATCAAGGCATCCACAGGACCATCTCTTTCTAAGGCTCTAGAATAGAAAAACCTTCCTTGCCTCTTCCACTTCTAGTGGCCCCAGACATCCTTGACTTGTGGCCTCATCACGCCAATCTCTGCCTCCATCTTCTTTTCTTTGTGTGTATCCTCTATGCCTCTGTGTCCAAATATCTCTCTTCTTTCTCTTATAAACACATTAGTCATTGGGTTTAGAGTCCACCCTATGCCAGTATAGCCTCATTTTAATTTGATTACATCTGCAAAGATCCTATTTCCAAATAAAGTTACATTCACAGGTACTGGGGCTTAGGACTCGATCATATCTTCGGTGGGTGGCGGGCATGGTGTGTGCACAAGTCAACTGACCACATTCTGAAAAACTCTAGGAGGAAAACAAAGACGACTCATGCAGGGTCCCCAGGGGTGGAGTGTTACAGGGTAGATAGGGGCTGGATCATATAGGACTATATAGACCACAGTAAGGAGAGTATAATTAATTGGGTTATAAAATAATATTTTAAAATGACTTATTGCATGGTTACTATATACCAGGATCTATTGAAACAAGTTTTATATACCTTAACTTATGTCATACATAGAGAAAAACATAGTTTTATTACCCTCTTCTAAAATTAAGCAAATAAAGGCTCAGGAATTCTAAAATAGTGTTAAAGATTATAAAGATAATTATGAGCACTTTAAATTGTTTTGTAAGAGCTTTTTAAATATTAAATATGTTTATACACTCTCTATATTTCTGAAATGTACTTTTAAAAACAATTAGTCTTTGTTTTTCAGCCAACAGGAACTAATATAGTTTTACCTTTGGTGTACTTACCAATCATTTTAATCTATATACCTGCATGTCTATTATTTTATTTTGTATAATTCTGCCTTGCTTTGTGTGATTTTTAAAACCACACATAAAAAAAAACTTCACCATCAGGAATTAAAATAAACAATGGCCTATGTTTTACTCTAACAATCTCACACTTTCTTTTCTTTCTTAATGTTTTTTCTTTGATTTTTCATCTACTTCTTTCATCCATCAGGAAAATATTTTTTTAACTAAAACTCATTTTGGTTCTTCTGGCCATTATATCAGAAAAAAGTGATGTCGAGATAAAGGCCTTCTCTCTGGTACAACATTTGTTCTAAGCCCATGCACACAACTGCAACCCGAAACCTAAATCCACAGTGGCAAAATCATTTTCTGTACCAGGCCATCATTTGACCTGGTCTTAGTCAATTCAGGCTGCTATAGTGAAAACATCACAGGCTGGGTGGCTTAAACAACAAACATTTCTTTTCCACAGTTCTGGAGCCTGGGAAGTCCAAGGTCAAGATTTTGGCACATCGTATATCTGTTGAGAATCCTCTTACTGGTTTGATGATGGCTATCTTTGCTTTGTATACTCACTCGGCACAAAGGAGAGTAAGGAACATATGATGTCTCTTCCTTTTCTTATAAGAGCACTAATGCCATCAAGTTAGCGCCACCCTTGTGACTTCATCTAAAACTAATTACTTCCCAAAGGTCCTATCTCTAAATGCCATCATGAAAGTTAGGGTTTCAACATGGGCATTTGTGAATGGGTGGAGGGACGCAAACATTAACTCCACAGCAAATCTCTAGTTCTTAATGTTTCAAATCACAGAGCATTAATGTGGCTTTATAACAGTCTTCTCTACTAGCTTCCTGCAATGCCAGGTTTCTTTCACAGAGGGAAAGTTATGAGTCAGCTTTTGGTGTTTCCTTTTGTTTGTCTGTATTTTTGTTCCAAGATTGCCCTATGTATCATATTTACTCTAAATCAAATTATTTCTTTCCTGGATTCCAAAAATGACTCAGGCCATTTCCCTCTTTTCGTTTGGTCATTTCAGTAAGTTCAAGGAAAGGATGGGGGAAGGTGCATTCTTGTATTGATTTTATTAGATGTTTAACATTTAAAAATATTTCAATATTTAGGTCTACATAAAACATACTTTCTAGTGGAGTTCTGATTTCCATCAAAGCAATTTCACATACTTTTCAGAGTTAAACTTTTACCATGTATGCCACTGGTTTCAATGAAGTATCTTATGTGTTTTTCCAGATCAGTCATTCAATATATATTCAAGATTTCAGATCTCCTAGTTGTTTGCTAGTTCTTAGTCAGATTGCTAGGCCTTTTATCAGGATCAAATATAAGGTAATATCAGAAAGAAGGGCCAATGAAATTAAAGTAACTTTATTAGTCTGGTGATGGATTTGGCAGAGAAGTATTTTTAAACATCTGAGTGCTATAAATTATTTTAAAATATCTGATGACATGTAAATTGTCCACACGACATAGTCAATAAGAACATCAAAAAGTACAGAAGTTTAAAACAGAAAATGGCATGTTCTCTTCAGATAATGGATTCTTAGTCCTCGTGTCTGACAAATGTGTATGTGACAAAGTAGCTGTATCTCAGTTTAGTATATTTCAAGCACTGTATCAACTTTAGTCCCAAAAGAAAAAAAAAGGAAGATGTGATTATTGGTATAAAACTCAATATGAAAATTATATAGAGAAATAAGAAATCCTACCAATTTTCTCACATAGAAGCAACTCTAAGCAGTTACAACAGATTCCTTTATACAATTGTAAAATATGGATGGTTCACTTTAAGTTAGAGATTCTGAAAACTGTGCTCAGAATCTTCTAGGGTCTCAATTATTTATTTTATGCTGTGATTTATGTTGTGATTCTATTTTTTCCTAAATAGTAAACCGTACACACAAATTCCTTAAAACATGATAAAAATCACCCTATTGTACCCACCAATGTAAGCAGGGAATTTAAATGATGTATTCTTGTGTGGGTTATTCCTATTCTTTTTCTTGATTAGAACACTTTAGAAGCTAGAACTTTTTTTTTTTCTTTTTCTTTTTCTTTTCTCCCCCTTCTGTGCCATCTGGGTAGGCAAACCCAATTAGCACATGTTGAAAGCTAGCAACACCTTTTCCAATATTTCAACATTTTGGCAAGCTTTAAAAGTTACTGTGTCACATAAGAGCTCATTTGGCATGCTACAAGGGTTTGCAGTACGAATTTATCATATGGAATGATCATTTTCCAAGTGCATCGAGAACATACAGCACAATTAGATTTGGAAAGATCAGTTGAAATAAACTTCATCATTGAGGTTCTAGGATTAGTACTCGCAATCTCTTTAATTATCCTTCACCTTCTTTACTTATACAAACGAGAAAAGGCTATGGTCCAGAACAGTGCTGGCCTTGGTCTGAGACAGTTTTTTTTTCTGTCAACCAGTCAACTCACTAACGGAATCTTGGAAAGGATGAAGGCTGCAAGTTTACACTACAGGTTTTATAAAAGTCCCCAATCTCGATGTCGTTCTCATCATGCTAATGGTTTCTAAGGCTGCTTAAAGGTCAGCAATCATTGCTTTCCTCAATAATTACATACCTGAAACTGGCTGCCAATTGCCCACCAGTTTCTCCCTTCTACCTCAGTAACGTGCATTAGAGAAATTCTCTGGTGTATTATGCTTGTTTGTTGTGGTGTATATGCTATATTGCCTTCTTCGCCATCTGTTTCAAACTCCTTTAAGGGCACCTTCCTTTATTGAAGAGGCTGGACAACAAAATATTACATCTCCCATACTCTCTTGCATTTGGAGTTCCAGATGTAATTTAGAACTCACGTTTTAAATACACTTGCCTGAGTGTTGAATTTATGTTGGGAGACAGGCAAGAACCCTTGAGACATTCATTTCACTGTTGCACATCATGTAGGCATAATAGGGCTCGGGGGCCAACAGTTCTGATATCAGCTCCCTACCCCCAGGTAAGGACTCAAACAGCTGAGTCAGCAGCTACCCTACTTTTCAGATTCTGGATTGTGGCAAAATTGGCACTTCTTCTAGTGTGCAAGTTCTATGGCATTTCTATGTGGTGTCCTGCTATGAATCTCAACCCAGATCCTGCTCTGCCAGCCCTTCCAGTGATTTGTGTGATCCTCTACTTCCCAGGATTAACTACCTTAATGTTCAACAAAACTTGTTTTCATCTGTACTAAATCCTGACTCATTCAACCATACTGTACTACAATGAGATTACTATGTCCTTGATATCAAATTACTTAAGCTGCACCACATATTCTTTTATCTCCTTCATGCTCACACAGAGATGGGAACATGATGAATTATTATGGAATTAAATATATCATGGTAATTCAAGAAGACAGTTTATTCTCAAACTCTTGGCATCAGAGCAGATTAATCTAAAACCAATTTTTAGGTTCCTATCAGTATAAAGAACTTTATTACGAGCATGCAACACATACTCCCATTCATGCATATCCACATTTTAACTGCCCAATGTATACGATACATCTGTTTGAATGTTGCATTGTAAACCAGCCCGTTTCCCCCAATCCAAATCCAAAAGCCTGACCAATACACTGTACACCTGAAACTGATGTAGAATAATATTGAATGTCAACTATAATTAAATATACAGAAGGTGCCAAGAAAATATATACACATTTTAAGGAAGGAAAAAACTGTATTAAAATTGTAACACTCAATATATACCAGTAACAAAAGATGAATACAAGTCATGTGCATACAATTTTTGGGGAGCACCCCCAGTATACAAATGGTCATGGGATATAAAATATAGCATAGGGAATATAGTCAATTGTACAGTAACAGCTATATACGGTGGCAGAGGGGTAGCAGACTGGTAGGAGGGTTATCACTTTGTGAGGGGTATAAATGTCTAATCATTATGTTGTTTTGTACACCTGAAGCTAATAAAAAGAAAAATTAGAAAAGAAAAAAAACACACTGAAAAAACAAAAAACCTTGCTAAAAACAAAAACAAAACTGACAGAAAATATTACCATCACTTTATTTATGGTCATGTGTTATTCTTATTTTAAAGCATTCATAATATCTAGACAGATTCTATGTCTTATTTATTCTTTTATCACAGCTATACTTCATCAAGGGAATCACGACGATACAATAGGACCCAATGGGTACTATTCTGCCACAGTCAAGCTCTCTGTGAATGACAATCTCTCGTTGTCCTTAGTTTTGTCCTCTAAAAATGTGCACAGTACTCTCTTCTCTCTGATGATGGTAGGCAATTAAGTGAGAACACTTATTCATTAGTAGTGACTGGTATAGTAGGTGCTCAATAAATTGTTGCTTCCCATCTGCTTGTCATTATTCTCGTTCCAGCTATTGTCATTTCATATCCTTGTATTGTAATGACCCCCTAAAGGTTTTGGCTGGGGCAGAAGATATTTAGGTTGAAAGACCATGATATAAGAGGACTATGTGGGAAGACCATGGTTTATTTTAGGAACACTTGTAATCATCAGTTTCCTTCATAAACTCCTCCTATGATGCCATCAAAGAAGTGTTCAGACTTTACTGATAAGAGAACCATTGGCAACCTCTTCTTCTGTCATATGCTTATAATCTTTAACTGTATGCAATTCCTACATTTTCACCTATTTATGTTTTTTCTAATTATATTATAAGCTGGGCCTATGGTTTATGCCAGGGCCCCAAGGATTATTCTCCATTCTTTGCTTCTTATCACATTACCTTAAAAAAGTTTTGATTGATCTAACCTCTTGCCTAGAGTTTTTAGAATAAGCTACATTCTTGAATCACTGTATTGTTAAGTTCCAAACTAATTCTTCATGTCCTTATATCTTTTTCTCTGTCTTATTTATTTTATTTTCAGTACACTCTTAAAATACTACTTTTTTTCTTTTCTTTTTTATTTTTATTTTTACAAACAGCTAACGTGTTACTCTGACCTTTTACTACCAGAATTGAAATCTGTCTAGTCTTATAAAAATAGCTGTTTCTAAAATTACACTCCATCTCAAAAATTCTGATTTACGGGTACTAAAAAACACTCCAACTTATCACCTTGTCAGAGGTGACCAAAAGCCATACTGAATGGAATTGGCTTATCATGAGCAGACATCAAGATTGTTCCAAAGTGATCTTTTAAGTGGCTCACACATCTCAAGTGTCATAATAATTTTTTTTTTTTTTAAATAAACAAGATAAAGATCCTTAAAAGCATGATGTTTGCAACAGAGAAAATTTTGTATTGTTCTTTAAAAATAAATTAGAACCAATGATGGTTCAATATTTGTTAAGTAAACATCACTTCTTATAATGTTTACTGTGTTGTCCTATAAGGTTATTTATAAATATTACTGTTTACTGTTAGAGCTTAATAAAATATTATACTTTCATGTTTTCTATATTGCTCTGAAATAGCACATATGTAGGCAACTCTGATGTGTAAAAAATACCTAAATGATTGGTTTGAATTAGCCAGTTGTTGGCAGAAATGACAACTTACCAATTCACACTAGTGGCCTAAGTACCTAGCAGAGCATGTCAACTGGACTATTGCCTTAAAAAGAGTCCCTGTTTTCTTAAGTACCTTGTAAATACTTATGTAATATGCACCCTGTGCAAAAGGCTCATTCCTACAGGATAAAGAAGAAAGCCAAAATCTGAGTTCCCAAACTGAATGAAAATGTGTTCATTCCTCCCACTTCATGAAGGTGTCAAAGAAGACTGTCAGATTCAAAATTATGCCTCTTGAGCAGATGGATGGTAAGACATTCTATGACATTTGAGAAGAAAATAATTTTAAAAACCTAAAAATAATAATAAAGGAAATTCTAAATAAAGTGCATGCTCCAACACACAAGTGAAATATCTTAAAGTAGTATTTTTTTTTTTAAATGACTAGAGACCCATTTGTTAGCTAGACCTTCCTATGTTTACAGTACATACACCATCAGGTTTTACAGCAGGTCATAACAAAAGACAACCCTGCAGAATGTTCTGGAATAGCTGCATAAGTTTTGAGCGGATGAATTTATGTAGTATGAATCCACATTTTGCTCCTGCTTTGAATCAAATACAGGAAATAGCTGATGCAGCGAAGAAGGTTAAATTTACAATATGAAGTGGGACTTGGGGAAGAGGTGCTTAATTCCATTAAGCTTTTGTTGCATTCATTCAAAAGAAAGTAAAACAACATAGGGAGAGAACTTACAGCTCAAATTCCTATCATAACCTGGCTACCTGGCTTTCTGAACCGCCAGACTATTTATAGATGATACAGATTCCCATTCCCTGAAATATCTCACCCATTCTGAACACTGTATTTTCCTGACAGTGTTTCTTTGGGTCCAGTGGGTAGATAAACACTACAGCTTTAGGTGTGGACAGGCTATCTGGAGAAGTCATTTGTTCCTTCTGTGTCTTGTGTCAGATTCAGAAAACCAAGGAAGAGAAAAATAAAAACAAAAACAAAGAAACAAAAAAAAAGTCAAAAAGATTTCAAAAACCACATAAAATTTTGGTTGATTTAGCAAAACAGCCACAGTCCTGCAACTACCAGGACTATTCTAATAAGGAGATGGCCCTCAATTTTTAAATATATTTTTATATTATACAAGTAGTACATGCTTATTGTAGAACAAGTAGAAAATAAAGATAAGCAAAAATAAATAATATTAAAAATTGTCCATAATTCCATTACCTAAAGGTCAATACTATAAATATTTGGTGATAGTTATACCTGATATTTTTTTTATACACACTTAACCATATTTGTGAAAATAATATCATTTGTTTATTCACTCTTTCATAGGCTGCTTTTCCATGTACATTTGTTGACAACTGGCAGTGTCACCAGACTCCTATAATTTTAATGGCTGTGTATTGCTTATATGCATATATCATATATAGACAAATATAGATATAGGTAGTTTCTACATTATATATATAAAATCAATGTTCTTATTATATTCCAAATAGCATTAGGTATTTCACTTGGGTTATTTCTAATGTTTTGATACAAACACTGCTGTGATGAATTTCTGACATACACAATTTTTTAAAATACATTTTCTAAATAGTTGAAATTGTTTCCTTAGAATTCTTAGAAATGGATTGCTTGATCAAAGAGGATATATATGTATGTTTTTAAAGATTTTGATATATATTACCAAGTTTTCTTCCAGAAAAGCCATACCAATTTAAACTACCCCTAGCAATTACTAGAATGCTCAGTTCTCTACACTTTGTCAAATCTGAACTTCATCTTTTCTAACCTGTCCTAATTATATAGGGAAAATGTCATTCATCAGTTTTCCTCTAATTTACACTATTGGGTTACCAGTGAGGCCATACAACTATTAATAATTTTGTCAGCCAGTTCTAATTCTTATTTCATGAATCCTTATTCATGACTTTCTTAATCAGGATTTAGTTGCACGTAACAGAAACCACGACAGCTCTTTCAAGCAATTGAAGTATAACACAGGTCATTACATGCTTATAAAATCATTGAAAGATCTGGAAACACAGACTGGAGACTGAACATGAATAATAGAGCAGATGCTATTGTTGACCCACTAGATTCCTCTCATCATCCAGGGCACCCTGCCCCACCTGCACTGAGAGTTGGCTCACAACTGCGTATTTCTCCCTAGAATTTTCTTTGGCTGAATGGGAGCCACCTCACCCTAGAAGTTAGGCCACCCTTCTCCCCACAAGAAGCTAGTAGCCAGTAACTGACTGACATGAGGTTCAAAAGGCCAGATGCTTTGCCTCAAGGTGGTGGATTTTTAATGCCCCAGAGTTCCCTCGCAAGTTAGAGATACCCTTAGGTACAGGCCACTACCATGCCAAGTCTCTCACAGCCTCATCCTGCTTCCCTAAGTCCCTTTTTTTCCTAAGAGCATTCCATCAATATATCACTCACACAAAATTCCCATCTTGGTTCTGCTTCTAGGTATCCTAACTAAACACAATGACCATGAGAACAATACTACATACAGCAAAACTGGCCCTCCATGGAAGCTGATGGACCGATTGGAAAGCTTGGGAGTCAGGAAGGCTGCTACCCTAGTGCTGCTCATGTTCCAATATATACTCACATAACGGATCCCCTAGATGCTGCATCTTAATGTCTATAAAGCTACGGACTGTCCACTGGGGCCGTCACTACCATGGCAGCCACGAAACCAGTCACCTCCGCAAATGAACTTGCCTGCAGAAGCAGCAGGAACAGCAAAAGCAGAAAAGAAAAACAACAAAAACATGGCTTCAACTAAACTGGTCTCTTTTACTCTTCTTACTATTCCATCTTTGTATGGCGTTAGGGAGTCGATGAAGGTGGTCTCTGACTTTTCAGCCCTTAATCCAGCTTTAAAGTTAACTGCAAATTGTGGACAATTTGAATGGTCAGTGTGCCATATTCATCACAAGGACTTTTGTGCATTTTCTGTGATGGATTTCGCTCCCCTTTCCCACCCCCTCCCCATAATTCTCAGCTTGCTATTTTTGTCTTAATATTGCTTATGATGGTTTTTGACATTCAGAATACATTTTTTTAACTGACTTCTTATAGTTTCTCTCTGATATTATGCTTAGAATGGCTTTCCTCAGGAAGGTTAGAAACAAAAATACTTCCTATATTCTCTTCTACTAGTTCTTTCACAGTTTTACTGTGTACATTTAACTATGCTTTGAAATTAGATTGCCATAGGTGGGTGGTGAGGTAAAGATTGTATTTATTATTTTTTCCAATGTATGCAGCTAAATACATGAGCACAGATTATTGAATAATTAATTCTTTAAAGCCTAACTTGAATGTAATCCTTTTGGATACTTTAAGGTTTGCACTCTGCCCTCTGTGTGGTACCACTGCTGTTTTGTTTAAATTGCCATTGCTGTAGATTGGATTAGACTAGCTAGGAGGTAGTATAAAGCAACATTGGACCCTCTTTTTCAAAGTTTACTACAGTATTCCTCAAGATGAACTCAAGAACCACATTGTCAAGTCATAGAACAAATCATTTGGGCATTTTAAATGTAATTGCATTAAATTTATAAATTAAATATAAGAAGTAACACACTTATAATATTGGATCTTGTTGTTCAAGATGATTGGATATCATTTCAGTAAAGTTTTTCTTGTTGTTGTGTTGTTTTTTCTGGAATAGTGGGTAGTATTTGATTTTTTCTTCACATAAGTACAAAATGTTTTTGTTTTTGTAAATCTTAGCAAAATAAATTGCCTTTTGGTTACTCTTTAAGATAGAATATTTATTTCCCCATTTATTTTAGTAAATTGATATTCTTGGAATAGGGAAAAGCTTTACATTTTTGTATCTATATCTTTATCTTGTTTTTTTGTCCTGTCAAGTATCTAGAGTTACATTTAGGTCTCCTACATTCTGTCTGTTTTCTTTCACATGGTTCTTAAAGGCTTTAGTTTTATATTTCATGTTATCGTTTTTTGTTTTTTTTTAACTAAGCTTAATGAGAATTCTATCTGTTGCATGAAGATTATAAATCTCATAAGAGACCTTTTCTGTTTCAAATATTGACTTTAAACTTCAATTCTATTTTTTATTTTAATATTGTATTCACTACTTTGATTTTGCTTGCGTATGCCTTTTGTAATTTTTGTTTTATTTTTAAAAAATCATTTTATTGAGGTGTGATTGACCTACAAAAAGCTGTATATATTCAATATATACAACTTGATGAATTTGCAGATAAATATACATTCATGAAAACACCACCACAATCTATGGCACAAACATATCCATTACCTCCAAAAGTTTTGTATTTTGGTACAGGCCTTTTATTCCTTGATTTTTAAGTTTTCTCAGTTACTTCATTTAAAATGACGGCATATAGTGGGATTTATTTTTTTTAACATACTCTGAGATATTCAGTAAAAAGCTAGCACACTCACATAACATGGACAAACCAAAAAGGAGGGAGGAACAAGGACACAGCAGTTTGACAGCTGAAGGGAACACAGTCCTCATTTTGCATAGAAGGAAGTCCATAGATAGATTGTGAATAAAGGTAGAGCATTAAGAAATAACAGCATAGACTCATATTATCTAGAAATTCAGAAATGAATTACCAGAAAAATCGGATAAAGTTTTGAAAGAGAGTACCTCTGGAGAAAACAAGGACAGACAGCATACTGTTGCTTTTCATTATAATTTGACATAATATATAAATGTATATATGTATATGTATATATATATATATATATATATATATATATATATATATATATGCATTACTTGGATAAAAATAAATGTAAACCAAAGAAAAATAAATTAATTAAAATATAAATAAAATTATCACATTATTCAAGATCATAATGGAGGCTTGAAGACAGAAAGATACAAATTGTTAAGTGTTTGCCTCTAAGGAATGGCACCCGGAGAGGGGGTAGAAATTTTGTGTTTTACAACTTCCTCAACTCTGATTTTTTTATACCATGCACACACATACCTTTCGTATTAAAGACTTTAGATATTTGCTTTTTAAAACATTTTTTTAAAAGAAAATATAGGACATATTTTTAAGTAGAATAAAGGAATTTTATTGAACTAGAGCAAATAAAGCCTGATTCATTTTATGCTGTGGTATGACTAAAATTTATTCATAAGTTGAATTATTATAAACAAAAATTAAGGGATTTAAATACTTTTTAAAAATCTTGTGATAAAATCAAATAGGAAATACACATCTCCTTATTTGTGTGATATACTGTGACTAAAATTATAGATGAAAACTATATTAGTTATATATGTATTTACACACAAACATGATACCCATATGTAATACATATACTAGTATAAAGAGATCTAAATCTTACCTTAATTCTAGTTAGGACATTATTTCTTTGTCCTTGAAAATCTTAGGATCTCCTTTTACAGTGATGTTGAGTCTAGCTATTACGCTTCTTCAAATAGTAGTAAGAGGTTACATAGTGGGAAATATCCCTATGGTGTGCATACTTCTGGTTTTTTTGTTTGTTTGTTTGTTTGTTTGTTTTGTTACCAAACTAAATTAAAAGCTCGGTCTTCAGAATCTGTCCCTCAGCACTTCATTGAAAGGAAGGGAAGATGGGGATGGTTTCTAGTTACCAGATCTGCCAGCACTTTGAGAATGGTGGGAAAGGGCAAAGGTCATTCATCAGGATAACCTCATAGCTGGAAAATTAAGTTTGTGTATTTACAAAACTCATTGTGACTGCCTCCTTTTCTGGTGCTGCAACAGACTTACATTCTCAGGAAGCACCTTGGGCTTTGCCCCTCTCACCCACCGTGTTTCCCGGAAAATAAGACCTAGCCGGACCATCAGCTCTAATGTGTCTTTTGGAGCAAAAATTAATATAAGACCTGGTCTTATTTTACTATAATATAAGACCAGGTCTTATATAATATAATGTAACGTAACATAACGTAATGTAACGTAACATAATAATATAATATAATGTAATGTAATGTAATATAATATAATACCAGGTCTAATATAATATAAAACCGGGTCTTATATTAATTTTTGCTCCAAAAGATGCATTAGAGCTGATTGTCCAACTAGGTCTTATTTTGGGGGAAACAGGGCATTTCCTTAGCTGTAGGCTTAAGCTTTGTGAGGCTCCAGCTGCCTGAACTTCCTCACATCCAGAAGGCAGAGGTCCTCCAAATGGAATGCTGACCATGGGTCTCCCTCACCATGAGTCACCATTCTTGTCTGCAGTCCCTGTGTCTTGTTTACGGTCCTATTCTAAACTAGGTGCTTGGGGTGGGGGGAATCCATCACCATATTATTTTCTATTGAATCGTGCTGTGTCGTGATGCATTTTAGGAATGGTGAGTTTCATGTTCACTCTGAGTTCTCTTCATATCCTATGCCATCTATACTGCATTTGGCAGAAATTTTTAGTGTTTGGCATATAGATAAAACTAATTTGGACACCAATGCAGGGTTTTTATTTTTATCTATTAATATCTATCTATCTATTTATTTTAGTGGTTTATGTTAAAATTAATAGAATTAACTTCTCCAAAAATGCCCAAGAAATATTTAAGAGCTACAGTTGATACATCTATGGGGAAATTTCTTCTGCAATCCCATCAATTAGAAGAAAATGTATCAGCTTTTACTAATTACGTAGGTAAGCAGTCCTTTTCATTCATTAGTTATTAGATTATTTTACCATCCTGTAGAAGTTTTACTTAATATAAATTGGGCAAAATCTCCATGTAGGGTATATAGATGAGTTTATGAGATAGTTGAAAAAGGGACTCTTGAATAACGTAATTGTTCACTTAAAAGTTTTTTTTATCTAAATAAATGGCTAGACTGTTGTATTTATTAGTTGTCTATCACTACTGTTAACATGTTATTAGAGACATAACAGCTTAAACAACACGTATTTACCATCTTACAGGTCTGTAGGTCAGAAGTCCAATGTGGTTCTCACTGGGTTAAAATCAAGGGGCTGTCAAGGTTAGGTTCTTTTCTGGAGACTCCAGACAAGAATCTGTTTCTTTACCTTTTCTAGTTCCTAGAGGCTACCCACATTCTCTGGCTCATGGATCCTTCCTCCAGTGTCAAAGCCAGCGATACAGCATCTCTCTGATCCTGCTTTCACCATCACAGCTCTTTCTCTGAGCACAGCCAGGAAGGATTCATCAATTTTAAGGATCCATATGGTTAGACTGGGCACACTTGGATAATCCAGGAAAACCTCTTTGTATGGAGATCCTTGAATTAATCATGTCTTCAAAGTCCTTTTTGTCAGGTAAAGTAAGATATACACAGGTTTCAGGGATTAGGGTATTGATAAGCATGAAATTCAGCAAATAACTATTAAAGGTAAAACATATATCTCTTGATCAATCTGTCATTAGGCCTTAGTATGAATGGATTTCAGATCACTTCGAAACCAAGTTTTAACTTGGAGTTTATGGGATTTTATAGTCTCCCCAGCAGGAGAAGGCAGGGGCCTTGGTCACAGATAACAGGTTGTCCAGGAAACCTATAGTAATATTCCAGGGTCATTTTGTAGGTAATCCTGCTCTTGGACAAAGTCCCTCTCCCCAAATCTATTGATATTTAAAATGGTGCATTGCTTAGTATGAGAAACACTGGTATTTAGAATTCCATATAAATGTTTGCCTCTCCATGCAACATAAGATGGCAGCCATGTTGTGTGGACTCGGATGGGGTTGAGCATGTCATGGTTCTTCAGACAGACTTAACTCTCTTAGGCAAAAGAAGCCTGGGAGCTTCACCTGCTCCCATGTTGAATGCAGTGGTTTCTGCACATATGATGATCAACTGATTGTCATCTGTTCTCTGTTTCAGCGGCTGTGTTTTATCTATACAGGCACCCTTCCATTTAATAGCCAGATAGTGAGAAGGTCTTCCTATATTGAAGCACTTTCTGGATGATTAACTCTTCTTCAATTCCTTTCTCCAAAGCTCTGGGGAAGTCTGTAGGATGCACGTTACCTTGAAGCCCTTCCTCATTGTGCTGCTCTCTTCTTTGCTGCTCTCTTCCTACAACCTCACTACACATGCTGAACGTTGGGCAGATGTGATCTTTCTGCTGCCTGCTTATTTTCCTTGAAGAGGTTTGCACAGCAGATGTTCCAGTAAGTGTTTTCTCTTTCATCTCTTTACAATTCTGTTACAAGATAGGAACTGTACACATGCTATTGCCCTTCAGATTTTCAAAGAGAAAACCCTTCACAGGCTCCTTTCTACCTCCGTGGAAACTGCCACCCTCCACCCCTACCCGGCACATATGTAATTTATGAGGAGTGTGTGTCCCATCATTCTTTTTCCATTGGTTTGTTTCTCCACTTCCAGATGCCTTTTTTTACAGCCTGAAGACTGCATCATTCTTTTTAAATTTCAGATATTTCTGCTTCTTCTAACCCAGCAGCATGGCTAAAAGAACAGTTTTGTCACACCTGTCCTTTTTATCCCTCTACTATTTCTTAGTCCTGGAAGCTTATTGTCCAGCTTTTGAAAATGGTATTACAAGGTCAGATACCATTGAAAAAGAAAAGCTCGACTTCCGGAAAAATGGCGGAGTGAGGTGAGCCTCTGTAAAGCTCCCCTGGAATTTACAAAGAATCGAACAACAAAAACTCCACAAAGGACTCCCTGCACAGCAGACAGGCAAGACGAAGAGGCCCACTACCGAAATCACCTACAGGTGGGAGATTCGCGCGAGTGGGGGGAGGAGGAAACGGAGAAGTGCGCGGAGACGGAGCCGCGCGGGCGCAGGACGCAGACCTAGCTCAGTGCACCGAGCTCGCTGCTTCCCGGAACTACCGCAGCTGCGGGAGAGGGAAGAACTCGGACTGCTAGGGCTCCGCCAGAGCTCCACAGGGCTGAGGGGACAGCATATAACACGGCTGAACCCAACGCTCACGGCAGAGACCTCGGAGAAAAGACTGAGGAAAAAGGCTGAAAACGGTGGTTTAAGCCCGCACTGCCGAGCAGAGAACGGAGCCTTAGGCACTGAGACTAGCCGCCTCCCTCCCTCCCAGAGCTCGCCCGCCCCCACCTGCCCGGTGCTAGAAGCGAAACAGTAGCAGTGTCAGATCAAAACAACAGAAAATTTGCTGTTTTGAGAACTGTGGACCGCAGACACAAATTCACAGCCCAACTAGTTCCAGCAAAAGGGAGAGAGCTGTGGAAGCAGGACCGGCTGTGGTGGTGGTCGCCGCCATTGCTCTGGGCCACCTCTCACAACTCACCCTGCCCCTGACCCCACCTATCTGGGCGGATCCCTGCAGGAGTAAACAGAACTGCTGAAACATACGGGCTCTGAATCAGGAGCTGGAAGAGCTTTGGAACATCAAAAGCTCTCCGCATACCCACCGGGACACTGCGCCCTGTGACCTAGACGAACTATTAACAGAGGAGAAGCCCATCTCCCAGGGAATCCCCCATTGTGTGAGAAGCTGGTATAGTGCAGAGAAAACATAGCACTACCGTGTGGGAGAAGGAAAATAAGTTGCAGTTGGAGAAATAATAAAACATTCTACCAACAAGTACTGGCAAACAAAAGAAAGACCGCTTCCTATCAACCTGTTGCAGAAGTCACTCCTGTAGATGTCTAGGAAGAGAAATAGTAAACCAGTAATCGCCATGAATAACCAAGGCAACAAGATAGCTCAGAAAGAAAGTGAAAAATCTCCAGAGAAGGCACTTAAAGATACAGAAATATGTGACTTAAATGACAGAGAATTCAAGATTGCAGTTCTGAAAAACTCAACGAGATACAAGAAAACACAGATAGGCAGTTAAATGAACTCAGAAACTCAATCAAAGAACAGCATGAGCATTTTACGAAAGAGATTGAAATCTTAAAAAGAACCAAATAGAATTTCTGGAGATTAAGAACTCAATAGAAGAAATTAAGAATGAAATAACCAGCTTAGGTAGTAGAGTTGACCAGATGGAGGAAAGAATCAGTGACATCGAAGATAGAAACCTGGAAATGACACAGATAGAAGAAGAAAGAGACTTGAGACTTAAAAGAAATGAAAGAACTTACAAGAACTTTCTGACTCCATCAGAAAGAGCAATATAAGAATAATGGGCATACCAGAAGGAGAAGAAAGAGAGAAGGAACAGAGAATATATTCAAACAAATTGTCGATGAGAACTTCCCAAATTTGTGGACAGAACTGGACCCTCGAATCCAAGAAGCAAATAGAACACCTAGTTACCTCAATCCCAACAGGCCTTCTCCAAGGCACATTGTATTGAAGCTGTCTAAAATCAACGACAAAGAAAGAATCCTCAAGGCAGCCAGGAAAAGAAGACGGTAACTTACAAAGGAAAGCCCATTAGATTATCATCAGATTTTTCAGCAGAAACTCTACAAGCCAGGAGGGAGTGGAACCAAATATTCAAACTATTGAAAGAGAGAAATCATGAGCCAAGAATAATATATCCAGCAAAGATATCCTTTAGATATGAAGGAGGAATAAAGACCTTTCCAGACATACAGAAGCTGAGGGAATTTTCTAATACACGACCTGCACTACAAGAAATACTAAAGGAGGCTATTCGACCACCATCAACAGGGACAATTTGTGGCAACCAAAACTCAAAAAGGGGAGAGTAAAGGCCTGAACCGAATATGGGAATGGAGAAAGTAAGCGTTGAAGAAAATGGAATACTCTAAATATCAAACTTTCTTTTACATAAACTTAAGGGTAACCACTCAAAATAAATCCACAATTGAAATATATACTGAAATAAAAGAAGAAACAGAGGGAAACATCATAGAATACCACCACACAGAAATAATAGACAACAACAAAAAGGCAAAGAAACAATGGAGACACAGCCTTACCAGAAAACTAAAGATAGAATGACAGGAAATCCTCACATATCAATAATCACCCTAAATGTAAATGGACTGAACTCACCAATAAAAAGGAACAGAGTAGCATATCGGATCAAAAAACTAAACCCCACCATATGCTGCCTCCAAGAGAGACATCTCAGCTACAAGGACAAGCATAGACTCACAGTGAAAGGGTGGAAATTGACACTCCAAGCAAATGGTACCCAGAGAAAATCAGGTGTAGCCACAATGATATCAGATGAAACAGACTTCAAGGTGAAAAAGATAACAAGAGACAAAGATGGACATTTCATAATGGTGAAGGGGACTCTACAACAAGAAGACATAGCAGTCATCAATATTTGTGCCCCCAATCAGGGAGCACCGAAATACACCAAGCAACTACTAACAGAACTAAAGGGAGAAATTGACCAAAACACAATTATACTAGGGGACTTAAATACATCATTGACAGCTATGGATAGATCATCCAAACAGAAAATAAATAACGAAATAGTAGCCCTAAATGACACATTAGATGAAATGGACATAATTGACATTTATAGAGCACTTCATCCTAAAACATCAGACTATACATTCTTTTCTAGAGTACATGGAACATTCTCAAGGATAGACCATATATTGGGACATAAAATCAGTCTCAACAAATTTAAGAAGATTGAAATCATACCATGCATATTCTCTGATCACAAGGCTTTGAAATTGGATATCAACTGTAAAAAGAAAGCGGGAAAAACACAAATACATGGAGATTAAACAACATACTTTTAAAGAAGGACTGGGTCAAAGAAGAAATTAGAGGAGAGATCAAAAGATACATAGAAACAAATGACAATGAAAATACATCCTACCAAAATTTTTGGGATGCAGCGAAAGCAGTTTTAAGAGGGAAATTTATCTCATTACAGGCCTATCTCAAGAAAGAAGAAAACTCCCAAATAAATAACCTCATGTTACACCTTAAAGAACTAGAAAAAGAAGAACAAGTAAAACCCAAGATCAGCAGAAGAAAGGAAATAACAAAAATTAGAGCAGAACTAAATGAAATAGAGAACAAAAAGACAATAGAAAAAATTAATATGACAAAGAGCTGGTTCTTTGAAAAGATTAACAAAATTGACAAACCCTTGGCTAGACTTACTAAGATAAAAAGAGAGAAGACACTGATTAACAAAATCAGAAACGTAAAAGGGGAAGTTATCACGGACACCACAGAAATACAAAGGATCATCCAAGAATACTATGAAGGACTATATGCCACCAAATTCAACAACCTAGAAGAAATGGACAAGTTCTTAGAAACATATAGCCTTCCAAGGCTGAACCATGAAGAACTGGAAAATCTAAACAGACCGATCACCAGTAACGAAATTGAATCAGTCATCCAAAACCTTCCCAAAAGCAAAAGTCCGGGACCAGATGGCTTCACTAGTGAATTCTACCAAACCTTCAAAGAGGATCTAATACCAATTCTGCACAAACTCTTCCAAAAAATTGAAGAAGAGACAGTACTCCCTAACTCATTTTATGAGGCCAACATTACCCTGATACCAAAACCTGGTAAGGACAGCACAAAAAAGAAAACTACAGACCAATATCTCTAATGAATACCGATGCAAAAATCCTAAATAAAATTCTAGCAAATCGAATACAACAATGCATTAAAAAGATTATTCATCACGACCAAGTGGGGTTCATCCTCGGGCACAAGGATGGTTCAACATACGAAAATCCATCAATGTGATACATCACATAAACAAAATAAAGGACAAAAATCATATGATTATATCAATTGATGCAGAAAAGCATTTGACAAGATACAACATCCATTTATGATTAAAACACTTAATAAAATGGGTATAGAAGGAAAATACCTTAACATAATAAAGGCCATATATGACAAGCCCTCTGCTAATCTCATAATTAATGGAGAAAACTGAAGCCCTTTGCTCTACGTTCAGGAACACGACAGGGATGTCCCCTATCACCTCTGCTTTTCAACATAGTGTTAAAGTCCTTGCCAGAGCAATCAGGCAAGAGAAAGAAATAAAAGGCATCCAAATTGGGAATGAAGAAGTTAAATTATCACTCTTTGCAGATGACATGATGCTATATATAGAAAACCCTAAAGACTCCACCAAAAAGCTATTAGAAACAATCAACTAATACAGTAAAGTTGCCGGCTACAAAATCAACGCACAAAAGTCCATTGCCTTCCTATATACTAACAATGAAATCTCAGAAAAGAAATACAAAAAACAATTCCTTTTGCAATTGCAGCAAAAAGAATAAAATACCTAGGAATAAACTTAACCAAGGATGTGAAAGACCTATATGCTGAAAACTATAAGACATTTTTGAAAGAAATTGAAGAAGACACAAAGAAATGGAAAGACATTCCGTGCTCATGGATTGGAAGAATCAACATAGTTAAAATGGCCATATTACCCAAAGCAATATACAGATTCAATGCAATCCCCATCAAAATCCCAATGGCATATTTTAAAGAAATAGAACAAAAATCATCAGATTTGTTTGGAACCACAAAAGACCCCGAATAGCCAAAGCAATCTTAAGAAAAAAGAACAATAATGGAGGTATCACACTTCCTGACTTTGGCTTGTACTACAGGGCTACAATAATCAAAACAACATGGTATTGGCAGAAAAACAGACACATAGACCAATGGAATAGAATTGAGAACCCAGAAATAAAACCACATAAATATGGACAGATAATTTTTGACAAAGAAGCTAAAAACATACAATGGAGCAGACAGCCTCTTCAATAAATGGTGCTGGGAGAATTGGATAGCCACGTGCAAAAGAATGAAACTGGACTGCTATTTGTCACCATGTACCAAAGTTAATTCAAAATGGATCAAAGACTTAAGCATAAGACCTGACACAATAAACTGCATAGAAGAAAACATAGGTACTAAACTTATGGACCTTGGGTTCAAAGAGCATTTTATGAACTTGACTCCAAAGGCAATGGAAGTAAAAGCTAAAATAAACGAATGGGACTATATGAAACTTAAAAGCTTCTGCACAGCAAAAGAAACCATTGACAAAATAAAGAGGCCACCAACTGAATGGGAGAAGATTTTTGCAAACAGTGCCTCCGATAAGGGGCTAGTATCCAGAATATACAAGGAACTCATGCAACTCAACAACAAAAAACAAACAACCCAATTGAAAATGGGCAGAGGACTTGAAGAGACATTTCTCCAAAGAGGACATACAAATGGCAAATAGACATATGAAAAATGCTCAACATCACTAATCATCAGAGAAATGCAAATCAAAACCACAATGAGATATCACCTCACCCCAGTCAGAATGGCTATCATCAACAAGACAAATAGTAACAAATGTTGGAGAGGCTGTGGAGAAAAAGGAACCCTCATACACTGTTGGTGGGAATGCAGACTGGTGCAGCCGTTATGGAAGGCAGTGTGGAGGTTCCTCAAAGAATTACGAATAGAATTGCCATATGACCCAGCAATCCCTCTCCTGGGTATCTACCCAAAAAATCTGAAAACATTTAGAGATAAAGACACGTGTGCTCCAATGTTCATTGCAGCTTTGTTTACGGTGGCCAAGACATGGAAACAACCAAAATGTCCTTCGATAGATGAATGGATAAAGAAGTTGTGGTATATATACACAATGGAATACTATTCGGCAGTAAGAAAAGATGATATAGGAACATTTGTGACAACATGGATGGATCTTGAGAGAGTAATGCTGAGCGAAACAAGTCAGACAGAAAAGCAGAGAACCATGTGATTTCACTGATATGTGGTATATAAACCAAAAACAACAAAAGAACAAGACAAACAAATGAGAAACAGAAACTCATAGACACAGACAATAGTTTAGTGGTTGCCAGAGGGTAAGGGGGGCGGGGGGTGGGGGGTGGGAGATGAGGGTAAGGGGGATCGAATATATGGTGATGGAAGGAGAACTGACTCTGGGTGATGAACACACAATGGGATTTATAGATGATGTAATACAGAATTGTACACCTGAAATCTATGTAATTTTACTAACAATTGTCACCCCAATAAATTTAATTAAAAAAAAAAAAAAAAAAAAAAAAGAAAAAGAAAAGCTCATCACATTAAGTGAGCATCTCTATTAATTTATATTGCCCATGTCCAGGGGGCCTGTACTCAGTCTTGTTTGGTGTCTATCCAATGTAATCACTGTCACTCTATCAGTAATGAGTGATCACTCTAATACCAAATCATTTATTTCACCCACACTTCTGAAGTTCCAATGAACCAATAAGACACATCTCATATACAAATATCAGAGCATCCTCCCTGTGCTCACGGATATTCTAAAATATAATAAAATTTCTGGTTAGTTTCCTAAGGAGTCTCTTGAGAATCTATCATGCACTAACCTCTTCATCTCTTTTATTTAAAAACTTTTATTTTCTTTTGTGTTCTGTCTTCTTGACATTTTAGTGCTGGATTGATATGGGCTCTGTATAAAGGAAACAGTCTTAATTCTATTATTATCAAAGATCCCAATGATTTGAATAGGCAACTTCCCTGCCCGCACATTCTAGCCCGGGATAGTCATCAAGACTTTTGTATCCCAGGGCTGTTTATGATGGTTTTTCCTCAAGCTGTGACCTTTAACAAGTACTCTTCTAAAAACCATGCCTATCCTTGGTTTTGGAAATTTGCTACTTCAAAAATGGTACAAGTGTATTATTACACTCTTACTTTTCTATCTTGCATACCTCTCTCTCTCTTTTTTTTTTTTTTTCTGGGTTAATATGTCAGTCAATCATCCCAAGGAGAAAAGAGAACTTTGAATTTTAAATAGAGTGCCACTCACTAGTGTCTGGACCCATGCCAGATCCTGACAGTGAAGTTCTGCAAGGGAGAGCTTCTCTGTTACAGGAAATAAAGCCCTAGCTCCATCAAGACTTTCTCTGCACATAGGACTCTACCTGAATGGATTCAGCTGCCTTGCAATTTGAAACCCTATATAAGTTTGTTTCAAATCCTAAAATTAAATTTTCTTCCTGCCCAGACCAGATTCTATCTTATAATTTCTTGCAGTCCATATGAGATTGTGTCTGCAAGAAATGCAGTTAGTTGCAATAGCAGTTTGAATTCTCAGAGGAATGTTTCCAGTCTCAAAGCAAATATCTCATCCTCATCAAAGCAAGATCCTCTTAGAGACATATAGTACATTTCCCAAGGGAAATGCTGTATCAGCATATTGAGACGTTGTTATCATTTGTTCAGGTAGGGCTTACTCACCAGTCCACTGCATATACTCTTAATTTGTGGAGCCATGCAAGACTGTATTTGGTGGGAGAGATAATTGTATTACAAGTGAAGCTGAAAATACAATCACTGAAAATATTATAGCCTATTATATTTAATACTATTAATATTCCATTATGAAACATGGAATATTAAAAATTATGAAAAAATTATTGCAGAATTATGAAGAATTTTTATACTTGTTTATAAAAATGATAGATGAAACATTCATATTAACTTTGAGATTTACTGGAATCCCCATATAGTAAAGGGATTTTTTTTTAAAGGCATAATATCATAAAGGAACAGGAAAGGAATTAGTAACAACATCTTGGAAGCTAAAAGAAGAGAGATGAGTAGTGTCTGACTTAGCATATAGAGACAAAGTGGCAAAAGCTTAGAAATCACCAAAAAGCCTCAGAAATTGTCAGCAGCACATCGTCTGGAAGTTAGAGTAAAGATGGGGCTAAAAACAGAAATATCTCAATCTGGAGCAAAATTGGGGGGGGGGGGGGAACCAAGATATTAGGCCAGGTAACAGAAGTTGGCTATTATAAATATGGCATACTCTGATAACAAAAGATCCCCACCCATGTCTTATACAGCTGGGGATGTCCCCTTCCTCCTACAGGCAGAATTGGGTATAGAGCATGACTATAGAACTCAAATTTGGAGCTTAAGAATATTACAGAGCCTTTCAAGAAGCATGAAGTTTTTTTGTTTTGTTTTGTTTTGTTTTGTTTTTGGGGGGGAGGGAATAAAAATCCTTAAATTACTGTTAATATTCCAGGGGGAGGGATTTTTAAGAGTATTGTGATGACTTTCCGTTTTAAGCTGAGAAATGAACAGCACAAATGTGGAAAAAATTGAATTCTTGTGCTCTTAATATTATCTGCAGACACATGTAGAGAAAGCACAGTTGACAGCAGGTATACGTAAATAAAAGAAAGGAATTAAGTGAGTATATATCAAATGGTGAAACCAGCCCTCTTCTCTCTCTCAAATCCACAGTATTCTCAGGCAAGTAAATACCTTCCTCTCAGAATATTGTAAGGTCCTCTCTGAGGAATCTGATTAGCCCCAGAGAAAGACCTAAGGAAAGGCCTCTGCTAACCAGCCCAGAGAGATGATCTTTCAGAGAAACTCATATCTCACTCCATATTTATAGCACTTCAAGAGCTTTCTAGATAGAAACATAGCAACCAAGGATCAACAAACATATGAAAAACACCTCTAACGTGAAATTTGGAGGCCAAAACAGTCAAAAACAAATAAATAAAAACTGGAGGAAACTCTGAAGGGAGAAGAAAATTTCAAAATATATTCGAATATGAATATAATATATCTTAAATATAAATATATTGGTATTTATATACCTATATAGCTAATGTAAATGTATATAAATATATAAAACTAAATGTGTGAAATGTTTTTATAAAAGAAGAAAGCTTGGCAAATGGAAGATTGCTTGGAAGAATGGTTGTCTAGAACTCAAATTTGGAGCTTAAGAGTATTACAGAGCCTTTCAAGAAGCATGAAGTTCAACTTTCTTCTCCTCTTAACCATTGTTTGACATTGGGAGAGTTCATTTCTTCCTGTGTGTTACTCATTTGTAACACAGGAATCATGGAATAAAGCCCTCATCATTGTTTTGTAAATTTAATGAGAAATGAACACAAAGTTCTGAGTACAGCTTTGTCACTTATGAGATATTCATTATCTGTAGCTATTATTAGTAGTAATAGTAGTAATAGTATTTGTTATGTAAAGCAAAAGTAAAAACAATCAACTTGTCATTGCAAGTATAAAAATCCATGCTGTTTACACGTGGATGTACATTTCTGATGACAAATGTAAACTCACGGACTCTTCTAGAACAGAGGTGCATGTCTTCTATCTGAGACCACCAGAGGTCATAGTCACTGTCCTCTCTCCATTGCTCAATGAATGGTGTTGGATTGAGTTCATAAATCCTCAAAGTGGGAAAGACTGGAGAACTTTGAGAGTGTATGTGCAAGGTGTGAAAACCCATAGGGAATATAGGAGGACTTCATCACACTGCAGAGCACCCCAGTTTGTCCTCACTGACCTGGCTTTCACTTTACACTCATCTCCAGAGCACAGTGGACTTATGGAAGTATATGTTCACAGGATATTCAAGTCCTTACTGGAGTCTGTTTCCTAGTAAGGGGGCTTCCTAGGGGACTTGGCGGTACAGTCACAGATAAACTGAATGAGATAATGTGGATAAAGCACAATTGATCTTACCAGTATTGCAGATAAAAACAAAACACACAAACAAACAAAAAACTAAAACCCAAAGGAAATGTTCCAATGCAGCAGAATCAGAAATTATTACCTATAGAACAGCTATAGCTACAGACAAATGAATTCTCCTTGAGTTGAGGTGATTATTTTCCCTGCTGGCACTGTTACTAGGTTTGGCTGACCCTACGCTTATCCCATGCTGTTTTGGTGCATTGGCCTGCTGCTACTCTCTCCTACGCACCAGAGGTAGCAGCCTTTGAGAAGTGAAATGACTTGACACAATTTGATAAGACAAAGCAAACCGTTCCCTTTCTCAGTGTTTCAGGATGTGAAACCTGGCAGTTTTTAAACAGACTGTTCTATTATGTGTTCCCATTTCTATTCTTTCTGTCCATATTGTAAAAGATCTATGTATACATCACTCAAGCATTTTCACAAGTATACTGATATCAACCCATTCAAACACAGGAAAGCACTCCTGCTACAGGATACAGTTAAAATGGATTCAAGTTTGCCAGTTCTGTTGCAAAGAAAGAAATAGAATTCGGAGTGGGTGTTTAACATTTCAAACATAAGCAACAGGTTTTTTGGTTTTTCCTCAAATAGCTATGTCCACACAAGAATTTGCTGTTTTGTCAAATGATAAGCTTTTTATCACTGCAGGTAAAGACAGAGCTATTATGGAGGGGAAAAGGTGAATTAGAAGAGAATTTAGACACTACTGAGAGGTTCTTGTTTTGTAAATAAACCCCAAGTTGAGAAATAAAAGGTACATCGTAATTTTAAATGTGATTAATATTCATGTAAGGACACCAGCCTCAGTACTTTCATAATCTGTTTTCAAGATGAATTATATTTGAAGTTTACATAATTCTGTCTTCCACTGCTGTCAGTAGCAAATGTAATTCTACATTCCTGTATTCCAAAGAAGAAAAAACAATGGGCTTTATTCCCTCTAAATTGCCAGCTCATTCTTCCCAAGGCACTGGTTTGCTCTTGTCACTCCCAAATTAAAGTAAGAGTTCCAAACTCTTTAGCCACAGGTACTTTCCACCATCTGTTCATGTCTTCTCTTCCAGCCACGTCTGCCCCTCTTCCCCATGCTCCTGCGCTGTCTCTTTATCTTGTCTTGCTTCTGTTTGTTTTAACCAGAGTTAGGCATTTTATGTAGATTATCATTAATACAAAGTCTAACAAAGTACACATTTTATTCTTAAACAAAATGTCTACATTTTTGTATGTACTATCGTGTGTCTCTTACATAGTTCACATCTTGTAAGATATCCTGGCAAATTTAGATTTTCTGCTTTTATGTGGTTAGCATATAGGGGATATGAAAAGTAAAAAAAAATATTATAGAAAATCACAGTTATTGCAGTTATTGGCAAGCATTTAATATAATAGAAGTTGATTCAGAAATGAAGAAGAAAAGCCACAGACTAATTTAAAGGCTATTAGTAATCTGATCCCAAGAAACATCACCATAGTCACATGGCAGCCCCTAATGATGTAGATTTTTAAAAGCTCTCTGCTCAGCCTTTATAGGTCACACAGAATCCCAGAACCAAGGCCATCAAGGTTTTGTATTAATGGACAAGTGTCATTCAGTGTTAAGATAAAGTTAGAACTATTGAAGCTAATGGAGTATTTTCAGGAATAAACCTGCCTTGGTCATACATCTTTGCATCGCTCCAGGGTCTACACACAGAGAGAGAAAAACAACCAGGGCGCAGGCCCAGAGGCATTCTACAGTTATGCCCATTAACTCTTGGAGAGAATACAGACATGCCACCTAATGATAGCAATTTACAGTCAATCTAGCAAAAGACATGACCTGTTCTGGGTTTCCTGGAGGTTATAAGAACATTGACTAATTTAGTGAGCCACTATAATAAGATAACCAGATGGAGAAGCTAATGGGCTGAGACAACGACAGTTAAACATTATTTGCTAACATCAGTATAGTGGAGAGTGGAGTATATTATAGGCCAGTGCTTACCTTTTAATTAAAATAATACTGCTTTCAGCATTATTTTAACATAGCAGTTGGGTAGTATGGATTCAGACTACCAGTCTTACTTTTTATTTTTATTTTTTTTTAGCTTCTTTTGGGATGACTGCTTGAGCAAAGTCAGATAAACTGAATATTACAGTATTTTGATCCAGCTATTTAAAGGCTATCTGATTGCTTGTTTGACCCTACCATGTTAATACTTAAAATAATAAGAAGCAGAATAGCAATAGTCACACACACACACACACACACACACACACACCATAATTGAGAAGAAAATCTTTAAAGATCATTCAGTACAATCCCTGCACCCAGTCTTTGAACACCTTCTAAGAGTTATACTATAAATCATTAAAATTTAAAATATCCCCTCCAAGTTTCTGTTTTAAGTACTTCTCAGTTATTTATTATAGCAAGACATGAAGACATTGCTTAAAGCAAATCCATTTCAGTGGCCAATGCCCTTCTACACCCAATTCTATGATGAATATTACAAACAATCTTGAAAAAAACATTCTTATCATCTTATACTCAGAGTTTGATCAAATATCACTGACCACAGGTGTCTTTGGGCTCCTCCTATACCACAAAGCCTTGAAGGTATCTATGTCTCTTCCCTTTATATAGTTTTTTTCTTTAATCTTTGCCTATGATCTGGTTTCAACTTTTAATTTGAACAAATGAAACACATTATCCCAATTTTCCTTTTGCCCATCCACCATTAATTTTCCTCTGTGTGCTCCACTCACTCTTATTTTAACTCATTCTGTCTCTTTGCCCCTTTCACTACTTTACCCCTTTCTCTACCCCTCAGTTATCCCTTGATTTCTCCCTTATCTTATCTTTCTTTCTTCTTTTCATCTTTAAAATTGTTTTCTCACCATTCAGTCCTCTGAATTTACTATTTGGTCACTCTTATTTCAGTGCTTCTATATAGGTTGAGTCATAGGGTTGGTTTTTATTTTAATTTTCTCTTTTTAAGCTTTGAAAGACACACACTAGCAAAACCAGTGACAATAAATACACACACACACACCAAAAAAGATTAAAAAAACCTCCTGTTCCTTCTTTCCTTTCTTTTTTTTTTTTTTTTTTTTAAGATTTTATTGGGGAAGGGGAACAGGACTTTATTGAGGAACAGTGTGTACTTCCAGGACTTTTTTCCAAGTCAAGTTGTTGTCCTTTCAGTCTTAGCTGTGGGAGGGTGCAGCTCAGCTCCAAGTCCAGTTGCCATTGTGAGTTGCAGGGGGCGCTGCCCACCATCCATTGTGGGACTCGAGGAATCGAACTGGCAACCTTGTGGTTGAGAGCCCACTGGCCCGTGTGGGAATCAAACTGGCAGCCTTCGGAGTTAGGAGCATGGAGCTCCAACCGCCTGAGCCACCCGGCCGGCCCCTGTTCCTTCTTTCTTCCCTCCTTCTTCACAGAAGTAGATAGAAAGTGGTGATAGCCAGTCTGAATTAACTAAAAGTTTGGCCCACCGAATAGTTTTATAAAAATAAAATTATATTTGAAGAAAAGTGTTTTAGAGATATTTGAATGAACTATTTTCTCTTTTTATTCAGCCAGTGTGGGAGATAATATTCCATTACAAGTATTTTAAATAACAAAACTATATCCACATCTTGTGTCTGGTCTATGCTACCACTACATTCGTCCCCCTTATCCGTAGGAGATATGTTACAAGACCCCCAGTCGATGTCTGAACCTGTGGATAGTAGCAAACCATATATATATGTAGCAAACCATATATATATATATATATATATATATATATAGTAGTAAACCACATATATATATATATATATATATATATATATATAAATCAACATACATACTATGTTTTTTCTATACATACATTCCTATGATAAAGTTTAGTTTATAAATTTGGCACACTGATTAACAAAAATAGCTACTAATAAAATAATTATAACAATATACTGAGATAAAAGTTATGTGACAACATGGATGGATCTTGAGATTATCATGCTAAGTGAAATAAGTCAGACAGAAAAAGTAGAGAACCATATGATTTCACTCATATGTGGGATATAAAACTGAAAGCAACAAAGGAACAAGACAATCAAACAAAACTGATAGACACAGACAACCAGAGGGTAAGGGGGTAGAGGGTGTGATAGAAGAGGTTAAAGGAGGTCAAATATATGGTGACTGAAGGAGATTTGACTGTGGGTAGTGAACACATAATGTAATATATAGATGATGTATCATAGAAGTGTACACTTGAAACCGATATAATTTTATTAACTAATGTCACCCCAATAAATTTAATAAAATGAATAGTTATGTGAATGTGCTCACTTATTTCAGGGTACCCTTGTGTTCATATTGACTCAATGCCTTCTGGAGCATGTTTCCATCGTCAATGGGAACACGTTTTCTGTTCCTGTCTTCCATCCACAAATTTAATGCATTTTTCATTTTAACTAATCACTTATTACGCACTGGGGCCATAACTTTTGCAGTTTGAGGTGAAACAGCGAAACTAGCTCAAATTTCTTTTTTCTTCTTGACAATTTCATGGATACAAGATTCATTTTTTTTTTTTTTTTTACCATAGATCTTAGCATCCTCAGCATACAATTTTTCCTTTCTTTATTAAGAACTTTCACTTAGTTTCTTCACCTGAAAATGGAGAAAATACGAGTACTTACCTTATAGGCATATTGAATAGGAATTAATGGCAGAATAGATAATTTTCACCACAATTTCTGATGAGGACAACTATAAAGTTATGCAAAATATTTTTAAAATCTACATGAGGACACCATGAAACTAACAATTTGGTGGATTATTTTTAAGGCAGATCCAGGAGCGGTAGACAGAAGCTTAGGGAATGGATCCCAATAGGCTAGCTCTTCTCTTTGGAGATAGTTGCTGATAACCCGGGGAGATTGTTAAGAGAGTTGGCAGCTTCAAATCACTTTTGAGAACCTCATGTAGCAAAGGAGGCAGGAATTGGAATTTAGAGTCCACCTAAGTGGGGATGTGATCCTGGAGAAAACTCCTTCATTTAGTTTGAGTTCTGCAGGGGCTCACACGCGTCTTTTCCCGGCAATCCAGATTTTCTTTGTTTTTACTTAATGTCCTTCTACTCCAACATCCCATCCAGTATAGCACATTACATTTAGACATCATGTCTTTAAAGCAAGCCTCTGCCTGGCTATGACAATTTCTCTAATTTTCCTTGGTTTTAATGACCTTAATAGTTTTGAAGATGACTGGTCAGATATTTTATAAAATGCTCCATTATTGGCATATATCTAATGAATATTTTTCTTGTGCTTAGACTGAGTTGTAGGTTTTGGGGAGGAACATCAAAGAAATGAAGTGCCATTTTTATCACGTCTTATTACTAATTTATGACTTGTTGATGTTGATTTGACCACCTAGCTGAGGGAGCGTTGGTGAAGTTCCCCATCGTAAAGTTACTGTTTTTCCCTCTTTTCATACCATAATCTTTGAAAGGAGGTCACTATACTTAGGCCACATATAAAGTGGGAGGAGTTATGTTCCACCTCCTTGAGAAAGGAGTAGCTACACAATTTACTTAGAATTCTTCTACATAGGAAATATGCCTCCTCTCCCGCATGCATATTTTACTCAATAATTTGTTTATATCAGTATAGACTTATAAATATTTATTTTATACTTTGGGTTAAATACAATACTATTTGTTTCTCAAATTTTTCCAACTTTGGCATTTGGGAGCTCTTTCAGCTGGCTTCTGAATTCTTTGACGTACTCCATCATTGTGTGAGTGTGTGAGTGTGTGTGTGTGTGTATGTGTGTGTACACTTCCTTAGTTTTTGGTACTACAAGATACCCAGGCTTATTTTGTATATTCTCAGTCCCAGTCGTAAAATAATCCATTTCTCCAAAGAGCTCCAGTTTTTTTAATTTGAAAATGTTATTAAAAATCAAGACCTGGTAGCTAGGTGTGCTTATTGCAACAGGGATGATATTTTTACACCCTCTCAGCAGGCAAAACAAGAACATATGTGTGTATACTAATGTATATATATTTCTATATGTAACCATCTGAATCTATATAAGATCAGCATGAATTTATACTGATGCCTCCAACTCTAAACCATTACTACATGGATCATTTTAGTCTCTTCCTCTTGCTTATCTGTGAACTCCCACTGCAACCGGAAGAAATGTGGCTTCCACAATCACCATTGGTTTACTTAATTGTTCAATTCAGAATACATGTACAGTACTATTAGAATTGTCACCCACACCCCTGTGGGAAATAACTTTATCAACTAATTGTAGGGCTTATGTTCAGTTTCTTTTGCCTTTAGTCTTACTGACTTCACTCATTTACAAAGTTACTTAGGTCAGCATCTTTCCCCTTCCCCCTTTTCAGTGACTTTTTTTTCATACATTTGTAATACACTAAAATTGTTTTATACATTCTTCATTTTATTCTGGTGCCCCAAATCCATGACTACCACAAATCTGTTTACTATGTCTATAGTTTTGCGTTTTTCAGAATTCATATAGTATGTTGTCTCTTCAGAATGAATTCTTTTACTTAGCAGTATGTATTTAAGATTTATCATGTTTGTTCATAGCTGCATCACTCATTTCTTTTTATTGCTGAATAATATTCCATTGTATGGGAGTGCCCCAATTTGTTTACACATTTGCCTATTAAAGGACATCTTTGTTGATTTCAGTTTTTGGTGATTATGAATAAAGTTGTTATAAACATTCTTGTGAAGGTTTTTATGGGAAGATAACTTTTCATATAAGTTGGATAAGTACCTAGGAGCACATTTGCTAGATTGTATGATAAGACTATATTTCGTTTTGTTAGAAACTGTGAAACTGTCTTCCAAAGTGCCCATACCATTTTGCATTCCCACCAGCAATTAGTAAGAGTTTATCTGTATACTTGCCAAAACTGGTATCATTAGGTTTTTGGATTTTAGCCATTTAGTAAGTGTATAGTGGTATCTCACTGTTGTTTTCATTTTCAATTCCCTGATACACAAAATGTTAAGTGTATTTTTCATATGCTTATTTACCATCAATATATGTTCTTTGCCAGGGTATCTGTGGAGATCTCTTGCTCATTTGTTAGTTAGATTATTCATTTAATTATTGTTTAGTTTTTAGAGTTCTTTGGATATTTTGGAGACCAGATGTTCATCAGATGTATGTTTTACAAACATTTTCTCCCACTATGTTACTTGTCTTTTCATCCTCTTAAACATGTTTTTTGTAGACCGAAGTTTTAATTTTAATGAAATCCAACTAATCATTTTTTTTTATGGATCATGTTTGGTGTTTAATCTAACTCATTGCCAAACCTGAGTTCACCTAGATTTTCTTCTATAATTTCTTCTAGAACTTTTACAGGTAATTTTGCATGTTACATTTAGGTCTATGATCCATTTTTAGTTACTTTTTGTAAAGAAGTTTGTAAGATCAGCTTCTAGGTTTTCTGTTTGTTTTTCATATAGACATTGAATTTTTCCAGCACAACTTCTGAAAAAAGAGAATCCTTTTCCACTGATTTGCTTTGACTCCTTTGTCAAAGATAAATTGACTATATTTGTGTGGATTTATTTCTGGCTGTCTATTTTGTCCCATGATTCTGGTCTGTATGTGTAATATTTGCCAATACTACCCTGTCTTAACTACTGTAGCTTTCTAGTAGTTAAGAAAGTCTTGAAATTGGGTTGTGTGGGTCTTCCAATTTTGTTCTTATTCAGTGTTATGTTGGCTATTCTAGGTTGTGTAACTTTCTAAATACACTTTAGAATCAGTTTGTCGATGTTTACAAAATAATTTAAGACTTTGATTCAATTATATTAAATCCAAGATCCAATTGAGTAGAATTGACATCTTAACAAGATCTCTCCTTTTACTTAGATTCTCTTTGCATTCTTTCACCAGTATTTTATAGTTTTCCACATGTAGATCCTGTACATATTTTGCTAAATTTATACCTAAATATATAATTTGTGTGTGTTTGTGTGTTAATGTAAATGATATTGTTTTTAATCACATATTCCAGTTGTTCATTATTGACATATAATACAGCAATTGATTTTGTACATTAACCTTGTATCCTGCAACATTGCTATACTAGCTTGTCAGTTCTAGAAGTTATTTGTTGATTCTTTGAGATCTTCTATGTAGCAACCATATCTTCTATGAATAAAGATAGGTATAGTTCTTCCTTCACAATCTGTATACCTTTCATTTTCTTTTCTTGTCTTACTTTACTATCTAAGAATTCTAGTATCATGTAGAATAGAATTGTGAGAAAGGACAGCTTTGCTTTTTCTTGATCTTACGGTTAACACTTTTCACTTTAGTTAGTGAATCGTGATTTTTATATGCTAAACAAACGCTTAAATGGCATCAAAAATAAAGCCCCAAATCTGTAGTTTAAAAGATGTAAACTTAAAAATAAAACTTTAGAAAGATTAAATATAGAATAATGATTTTTAGGGAGCAAATGTTAGGTTATTAAGAAATACTCTTATCTTCTAAACAGAAAAAGACATCAATGCCACTCTCACATCTTGCAGAGACTAGCTGATCCCTCTATTGCCTCTCCTGGGGTCCCATGTTTACTATAAAAGCAGAAGAAAAAAAATCTATAAAATGATTGAAAGCTGCCTCCAGCTCTCAAAAACACCCTTTGGTCTCTCTCTGATTGAGCTTTCTCTGTGGCCTGGTTCTATGAGAAAATTTCTAGAAAACTTGATGAGAACTTCTGTTGGAATAAGTGAGTCACAGTAGAGAAGTAGACATATTAAAATAATATTTTATACTTAAAAATAAAATCAAGACAAGTACACTTATTTCAAAAGTAAATTTCACGTCATTTCATTCCTGTAACCATTCATGATTCACTTACTAGAAAAACTATGATTCACTTACTAGAAAAACCTTAAAAAGGAGTATTTCGTTATATTTAGGCTGAAATGTCCATACTATACTCATACTAAACTAAAAAATTATCCCTCCTTTCCCCAATTTTGCATTTGTTGATCAAGAAAGGAAGTGCAAGATTTAAAAGAAAAATTGTATTAATTAAATAAAATTTTATCTAAATGACTATATTAAGCATTTTATGATTAACATTAAACATAGGAGCTGCTTATTAGTTAGTTTGTTTTGGAGCACTAATGTGCTATTATCCCAATGCATGAAACAGATAGTAATCTCTGTGCTCTTAATTTTTAAGTTTCTTCTTGTACTGAAAACATTTTGTTTTTAAGAAGTGAAAGATTAATAAGAATTTTATAAAGATTAAATCAAAACCATCGAAATGTTTTTAAACCATTGAAACAAACGATTTCTCTGTTTAAGGGTTTTAATATTTGCATAAATAAATAAATAAAACTCTGATTAAAAAATTTTTGTTTGTCAAGTTTTGGGTGTTGTCTAATAATTGTTAGGGGGTTGGAATGAAACTGCCTTTTGCTATAAAAGGACCAGACTTGGAATGAGCCTTCGGTTTAAAATGGTACTTAACCTGGACTCTTTCTGCCCACACCCCTGACTGCTCATGAAATTACCAATGGAGGTGGGAGAAGGGGCAGCAGCAACACCAAGGACTAAGCCTAACAGACATCCCAATTTCCACTTCTGGGAAGAAAGTAGCAGGAATTACAAAACTGATGAATTTATATTGGGATTATCCTTACCGGAATGACATATACTGAATCTTTTTATGAAACAAAGAGACAGGCATTTGTCATCTTCCCCACCACCTGCTGTCAGTCTCAGAGATATAGTCTCATCAAGAAAAAGAAAAAAACAGAGGCAGCTGCCTCTCTATTTGATATGGCCCAGATGTTTTGTGATGAAGGGGTCAGAATATTATTTCTACACACAGTCTTAATCCTGCTTTCTCTTATCTACCCATAAACCAGCAGGAACATGAAATTCTACATAGCATTGGGTAGGACGTTGGTTAACAGAAAGGTGGAGTTGGGAGCAGGGTTGTGGGAGGACAAGACTACAACACAACCAATGTTTAGTCTGCAAGAGTACTACGAACTGGATAGAAAAAAAAGCATCTGCTTTCGCAATACATCCCAGTGCTACAATTGTTAACATGTACATTTGTTTAGGATATTAGACAATAAGGTAGTGTATAGAAGGAACATTTGATCTGTGTACAGTGAGTATATATAGTGAGCTGTGAATGTTAGAAACTAGAATTTGAACATAGAATTGTGGATTCCCTATTACAAATCCCATCAGACAAAGAAGTATACACTGATTTTATCTGTAAAGTTCACAAGTTCATGAAAGCAATGTCTTCAAAAGAATTTAAGAATTAATGTTCTTCAAATAAAAAAAGACTAGCTTTTTTTGAAACATGGAAAAGATGGTTATGAAACTTATTTTGAAGAATAGTGTGATAATACCTATGAACACATCAGCACAGTGCTCAATCCTAAGGATGCCTTTGGCAATTTAAGAAAAATTTGAAGTTGAATGTCACCAAGTGTCCCATTTTGATTTTCTTATTGAATCTTGAAACACTTGTTTTCAAAATCAAACTAATTTTATGAATGATTTGACCTAGCTACTTTATCGTCAGTCATGTTTTTTATGACTTATTAAAATATTTTCTACATTTGTCCTGCCTGTTAATTGGCCATAATATTTGAACTTAGGAAATGTCAAGGTTAACTCCCTCACCCAGATATAGAAAGAAAATGACAAAGTACGACAGCAGGAATTGTATATGATATGCCCTTCTACTCAATCATATGTAGCATGTCACTTCTTGTCCAACTTATCATGAGAGCCATTGAATGTATCTGACAGGACATATATTTGACTGCTGGAATGATGGACGTCTCTGAATGTGTAGACCTGGCTTGATGGGAGAAGATTATGAATGTGTGGCATCGAGGGCAGGTTCCCAGCAGTGAAAACTGAATTTCTACCTGACGCTGCACCAAGCTTCTGGGATATTTGCCCTATTATGATGGCTGACAGTTTGCATGTGTTTTAACTCTGGCAATCAGTCAACCTGCTCTTGATGGGTAATTGCCAGCAGGAACCTAATTTTTCCACATCAACTGTCACACATGTCTCTAATATTCTTATTCACCATTAACTAGATTGACGATGTTGTTTCAGACAAGAATGGGAGAAGGAAGGCAAGGTTTGATTTTCTCCCTAGAAAGAAACAACAGTTCAGCTAGATTATATAAGAAAAAGCTAACAAATGGAGCTAACTTTGGAGCAGATACTTAAGACGAAAATAAATGACAGTTTCTAATGTCACTTTCATGTATTGATCAGTATGATGCTGATAACATTATGTTGATGCACAGGATGTAAGCAAAATTATTTTAGCTTGTGGAACAGGGAGCCATGAATGCATTTTGAAAGTAGGAACTTTCAGTAACCACTTGATGTAGATATGTTCTTTCTTTAAATTTTAAATACATTTAAACTAAAGTAAATTATTTGTTTTTCTAATTATGAAAGGAATATATATATGTATATATATATGTCATTAACAAATTCTGGAAGCAAGATAAGAATTGATATAATAAAGAAAATACAACTATTAATAAGTCTATCACCAAATAACAACTTTTGATATATTTTTTTTCTGATATAGACATACACACATTTATATTATGCATTATCACTCTAATGAATGTTTAATAGTCACTCCAATAATTGTCTATTATTGAATTTTTGTTTTTTTGTGATTTTTAACTTGTAAATTACACTTTGATAAAACCTGATTATTGGGCATTTTTACTTCTTGAGGGTGTATTTGTATGTGAATGTATGTAATGAAAACTTTTTTGGACAAAATCTTGACCATTTTTCTCATATTTTTCTACATAATTTACTTTTAAAGTTTTTATTTTGAGATAGTTATAGATTTATGAGAGGCTGCAAAAAAAATTTTCAGCACTCTTGTGTAAACTTCACTTTGTTTTCCCAACATTTACATCTTACATAATTATAATAATATCAACACCAGGAAAATGACATTGGTCCAAGGTGTGTTTATAGTTAAATGTCATTTTTATCATTTTGTGTAACCACCATTACAATAAAAGTACAGAACTATTTCATTACCACCAAGATTTATCTTGTACTATTATACCCACCTCTCTCTTCCCAAAATTGCTGACCCCTATACTCCACTAATCTTTTCTCCATTCCTATAATTTTGCCATTTCAGTAATGTTACATAAATAGAACCACTGTTATCTTTTTAGTACTCTTTGTATATTAAAGACATTACACACTTTTAATTGTTCCTTTATGTTGCAAATTCTTTTAAAGGACAATTTTACTTTTCAATTTTGTATGAGGTATTCCTTTTATAGAGTTTTATATTTTATTTATTAAATATATCATGTTTAATGGCTCCTGCCTTTACTGTTTCCCTAATATCATCCATTTAATCTATATTATTCTTGTGCACTTTATGCGTATTTTTACATTTGTTAAATTATTTAAAATTTTACATTTAAATATTTCCACTTTCGTTTTATTTTGAGGCATGTAGTAAAGTAAAAACTCTAATTTTATTTTGTTTTTAGAGCAATTTCCCAATATAAGTAGTTGAAAATATTTCTCCAATATGTATATAATTCTCCAAATATGTATATATGTGTGTACATATATATATGCATATATATATATATATATATATATATATATATCCAATTTGAAAAAGCTAAGTTTATAATAAATTATACATGCACACACATATACAATTATATACACTTATACTCTCCTTAGTCTCTTTCTGGAATTTTTAAGTTTTATATGAACTATTTTTGTATTCTTTCAACAGTGTAGCCTTCTCTCAACTATTGTTGCTTAACTACATTTTTAATTTCTAAAGACATAATATTTCTGTTCATTATGCTTCTTTTTAAATATTATTGCTATTCTCAGATTTTTAATCCTTGTGTGATGTTAAAAAACAGAAAAATCCCATTGGGATTGTACATACAATTAATATTAAATTTACAATCTGGTTTGTAAGAGAATTGGCACATTATTGATTCCTCTTACTTACTAACCTCAATGCTTTTTTCTTTTTTTTATTCAAGTCTCCTGTCCAGCAAGATATGTGTGGACCAGTGTTTATACAAGATTTGTACATTTATTACCAGATAAATTCCTAGGTATTTTATAAGTTGCATCCTCTTACCTCACCCTAACAGTCTTGCCAGGTAGTACCACATGAAGGCTCCCTAATCGCTTGCACCGAAGCAAATCTGACTCCAAGGAGTGTTTCCCAGTCATCCTGGAGGGAATTGGACAGCCCTCCCCAGGCAGCAGGTATTAGAGGAGCTCATCAAACTCGTCTTGCTGCCTCTGCAGAGCTGCTGACTCTCAGGGGAATTTGCCTGGGGTAAGCTTGCAAAAGCACTGGTCCAGTGGGTAGTCTGGCTCTTAGACAACACAGGAATTGCTTCATCTGCTTCTCCTGTCACTGTCCAGCAATTAGGTGGTGTTTCTCTAAGGAGCCCTTGATCCAAACTATTCCCAATAGCTATTTATAATCTCCACCTCTTTTCTCAAACCTCAGATCCTGCAAATTCCATGCTCACTCTCAGCGAATGGCCTGGTATCTACTTCACAGAGAAAAAAGAAGCTCTCTTACATTCTTAATTCCCTTAACTTCCCACCTCATCACTTACCTCCTACCAATTTACCCGTATCCGCACCCACCGACTTTTTCTTTCGAACTATTACCTTAAAAGAGTTGTGCCTCTCTTTTATAGCTGATTTTTCAGCCTGTGCTTCTGCCTTCTTGGAGGCTTTGCCCTACTGATCTCCCTTCTTGTATTTCTTCAGTACATTTCTATCTACGGTCCTCTTTCCCTGAAATTTAGAAATTTTCAAGCTTCTCCCATCTTTAAAAAAAAAATCCAATTTTCACGTAATCTCAAGTTGCAATTTTCTTTGGTCGTGTAACATTTTTAATTATTCATCCTGTATATTGGTGTTTTCTGACTAGCCTTGGCAGAAGACTGTCTATTATTTTTATCTTTTTCAAATAACCAATGCCAGTGTTTCTTCAACTCTTAATTGTTTATATTTTCCAGTTTGTTGATTTTTGTTTTTATTCTTCCTCCTATTTTAAAAACTTTTCCCCTATATTTTCAGTTATAGTTTTTAGGAATCTAGATCTTGTTCTTTCTTCTCACTTATTTAATGAAATGTGGAATTCATTAGTTAGTGCTTCTTTTTTCATAATGAAAGTATTTGTTGCTACTATTTTTCATCTGATATTAGCTTTAGTTTCATCTCCTAAGCTTTGATATATAGCCTCGTCATCGTCATCTTTTTTCTTTAAAGCCTGTAATTGCAGTTTTCATTTCTCTTTGACCCAAAGTCATTAAAGATAGTGCTTTTGGTTTTCAAGTAGTTTGATTATTTTAGTTTATTTAATTATGACTTTCTGGAATCATCTAGTGGAAGTGAGATGATGTGATCTCCATAAGATATTCTTTGTTACCTCACTTTAAAAAGAATATTTGTGGACATTTAAAAACAGTATATATTCTCTGTAAGAAGCAATATTTAATATGAAATTATTAAAGCAACATTATTATTACAGATAAGATTTTACCCCTGTTTTTTCATATATACTTTTTCTCTTTTTAATTTGTTAAGCCTAACAGAGCTAAGTCAAAATTTTCCATTAAAATTGGGCTTGGGCAATATTTTCATGCATTTGGATGCTATGTATCTATCTAATTGTATAACTGTTTATGGCAAAATGTCTTCACCTGAAGTGAAATTTTAATCAAAATAATATAATCTTCTTTATCTAATTTCTTCACCTAGATTACTCTCTTGCCCATTAATATTGATTTGCTAATATGGTTTACCTGATATGGTTTTGCTAATCCCTTTATGGTTATTTATTTATTTTTTATGGATTGCCTCATAAGTACTTTACAGATGCGTTTTGTGTTCTGACTTTTTTTGGAAATTATGTTTTAATAAAATTTACTTACCCATGTATTAATTAAATAGCTAACTCTTTTGGAATATTGCAAAATTCAAAACTTACACAATGGTGTAGGTGAAAAAATAAATCTGTCTCTTTCCCCTGTATTCCCATTGCCCATTCACTGTTCTCAGAGGTGACACTATTACCTCACAACAATATGTCAGATCTGAGATGATTCACACATTTACACACACTTGTTCATGTATTGTTTTGTCAAACAAATTGTAACATATTTTCACACTTTTTTTTAGCCTGATATATTGTACTGGTTATATGACTATACACAATCCCGATCTGTTACTATACAACTATGTTATTCTTTTCAGTGACTAGAAAATACACTACTGGTTTCCTGTTATCATAATTTCTGCCAGTTTTCGTTCTTTTAGTTCACACATCTAGCTTCCACTAAGATTCTTCTTTTTCAGTGTAGATGAATTTTGGTATGGTTAATGAATCTGAAGATAGTTATAATTAGTCTAAAACTCATACCTGCACAGTACTAATCCAAATGCATTTTTAAATTGGCACTCTGTTGTATTGAGCTATGTAATTGTGTAATCAAATTACTCTTATACTACACACATTGGCTGTATTGACTTATTGGTGAATGGGCATAGGGATTTCTCACAGCAACAAGTGTTCTTCTGGCTTTTTTGCTACACAGGTAGAACCCTAGCATTCATCAGGTAAAGATGCATGAGAGATGTAATCTAACATCAATTGCATATAAACATATGCCTCTCCACATTCAGACACACTCACTATTTGTATTCCTACCATAGAATTGTGCTCCATAGATTAATATATATATTAATGATCAATTTTATTTTGGTTAATTCCCATACAGAAGAAATTAAAGTGTATCTATAATTACAGATACTTCATTTTCAAGTACATTCTGATAGAAGAAAACTTGTTTCAATTAGGCTCCATGAGACTTGAATCTTGATGAGTAGAAGAATTTTGCACAGATTAGCTTCTGATTCCATATATTTCAAAACTTATTTCTCCTCCACCATCCACATGTTTCTAAAACATGTCCACTTTGTGATATAACCACTGGCCCTATACCTTCCTTCATCTGTGAGGAGTCAGCAGAGTGAGTGGCAGGTATATTCTTACAAACAATTCCTACTCTGGGGCAGGGTGTTATAATTTAATTACACAGAGAAGTGACTGAGAAACACACATATATATATATATATATATATATATATATATATATATATGCAAAATTTCCTCTTTGCTTAATAATTCTGAAGCTTTTTGGCAATCTGAATCCAATGGAGTCTCAGAATAATAAGTGCATAAGATAATATAACAATATTATAAAATAAATTGATTATATTAAAACTCATAAAATAATAAAGTTATAATATATTAATATGTGTGTCTTTATTATTACATTGAATAACAAAAATCTAACCCCTGTGTTTTCAAAGTAGTGATAAACAAATGATATTCTGAGTTAGCTATTATAACTTTATGATGATATAAAATATGTAACATCAATTAGGAAAATATGATCATAAGTATTGCTAATTTACTGCAGTTAAATGCCTCTATTCATAAATAAGGGAAATGCCAAGTCACTGAACATAAAGGTTTACTTTTTACCCAAGTTCACACCCACACATCCTGAGTTGTATTCATTGATCTATATATCAAGATCCCACAATGGATCCAAGTTGCTCATGGCCACTCCCATGCCATTAGCAGGCAAGAAAGGGTAGTAATTCATCAACCTGGTTCTTAAAGTAAAAACAACATGTAACCACCAACAATTAGGAAAGCTCTGAGATTTTATCATACTTGCAAGCTAATGATTTTAACCTCCCACTGTTTTAGAAAAGAAGGCACAATGACAGTCTTAGGTCAGAGAAAAGCAAAGTATTACAGCACAGGCATAAATACCATGTTTCATGTCAGTTCACCTTGTCTCCCAATTTCCCTGAGAGTCACAGGAGGAGGTCAGTTTGCAGAACACATGTACAGGAATCTCGAGTTAGGGAACCCAAATCTTTTATAATGGATTGAAACAAACCGGCACTACCTTTGCCCTGGAGGGAGAAGTTACCTTTAATAGGCTGGACAGTAAACAAGCCCTCCCTTTTCTTCAGAGGGAACACTGTCTCTGTCTTCCAAGGTTTTTCTCTATACAACTTGTCTGAAAAGATAGTCCAGAGCAAAGTCCAACAGACCTGCTCAGGAGATAGATTCATAAATGTGAGAGAACCATGGAAAATTGTCTCTGCAAAGACGAACCCTGCATTGAAAGCTGCACTGAATCTACAGCAGGGGCTAGAAATAAACTGGTAATGTTGTAAACCGCTGTGATTTGGGCCACTCACCCCCTTTTCTGGAAATCGTATGACTTCTTACTCTTGGTTCATTTACCAAATTGTCACCAGCTATTTGTGACAAATTAATGATCCTTCTACAGTCCAAGTGTATAACAGTTGTACTCAGTGTTCAACAGGGAAATGAAGAAAGAAGATCTTCTAAAGGGATTCCCTCATATTCTCTTACATGATATTTGTATCAAACCATAAAGCCTCATCTGCCTGGATGACAATGAACTTGTAAATCACTTACCAATTACTTGAAGTAATGAGTAGACTAATGAATATTAGTGGAACTGATACATTGTAAATATTTTACAAAGGATTTATTTGTTACCTGTCATAGTTTTATGTATTCTGTTACATGCTAAGTCATTTCAATGGGTTAGTGTGCCTTGTGAATAGTTTTCCAAATATTTGCAAACAATTTACCCCATATAATGACCCATAAATAATTTGTGATTCATACATTATCACATACTTATGATCTTCTGTTTGCCATAAATATTTGAATTCCTAGAAATTCATTTAAAGCTATTGAGCTCCAAAATTGTCTATTGTAGTTTGCTGTGACTGGGAAGAATAGTTATAGGCTTTGTGGGGTTTTTTTTGTTTGTTTGTTTTCATTTTAGCAATCCTGTACATGTTTATGCCCCTAAGTATTTAGATGATGTAATTATTAATGGTGAGATACCTAATTTTTAACAATAATGAATATTTACCAAACTAAATGAATATCAATTTTCAAAATGTTCCTGTTTCAAAAATCACCTCTGAATTCTCTTTTGCATTTGGATTCCTCATGAACTTGAACTTTTTCTGGATTTAGTCTATAAACTATAAAGTTTATTTAAAAACACAAATAAAAAATTTCTCTAGTTTTTCCCTCCATGTGCTATTTCCTTCCCTTTCAAACAACTTACTTTGTTATTACATCATTCATTCTTGAACCCGCTAAGACATGTTTTTCCATCACTCTTCCATCAGAAATAGTTATTTTAAATGATAGCAAGATTTTTCGTATGTATGTATGTGTGCATTTTTTTAATTAGAAATGTAACACAAATTCTCAATAGACTTTTGAAGAGTGCAGAAAAATAAAAATAAGCAAATGTTGCCATCAGAAATATATATCATTATTACTTGGACAGATATCCTATGTTCTTGTGATCTTTCTGCTTTTTCTCAGTATATACTCTTAAATAAAGTTGCAGATGGCACCAATTTTATTTTTATTTGCAGGCTATGAAGACTAGGTCTTTGAGGAAAAATATTTTTCATAAACTGGGAATGCTGAGGAAACCAGCAAATCTTGAACAGTGTTTTTTGAGTATTTGTAGCTATGATCTACATTAAGAAATATATTGTTCATTGTGATCAATTATACAAGTATATTCTTAAAATTCTCAAAAAACAATCCCCATAGCATGACATCACTTTTATCATTGTCTACTCTTTTCTATTTCATCTGTTTAGTGTGATAACTGGTGTCCTTAGTGGGTCATAGACAATGGGTCATGATCTGAAGTTTGGAAAACGATGTTCTATGAAGTGTCTTTATTGTCAGATGTGATAACTGACCCCTGAAACTAACTCAGTTATCTCTGAGAGCTCACGGCTTCCCTCAGTTTATTTGCTATATGAGTCTCTGGACCTCAGTGGCCACGTGGAGTGATTCAATCTTTGTCCCAGAGCAGAGTTTCTCAGTATTTGTTTCAGTTTTAGTCAGTTTATGGACTGACCTCACTAATCCATCCATGTTTGATCAAGTCAAAACACTATATGTTAAAGTTTCTCAACTGTGCAATACTGACATTTTGGGCTGAATAGTTCTTTGTTATGGAGGGGTGTAGCAGCATTGTTATGGGTTTGTTATGTTTAGCGGCATTCTTGACTACCCACTAGAAGCCATTAATAACCCTCTACATAGAATATGAAGGGCAATCAAAAATGTTCCATGGTGGAGTGGGGGGGCAAAGTCATTCCACTTGAGAACCATGGATCTATATGATCAGGCATTTAATTAGGAAAAACATATAAGGAGACAGAAAATGAAATTCAAAGTGACCCATAGAAGGTCATTCTGTCGTCTCCCCCACTGTAACCCCAAACCCCTACCGCCTTTTGCTCAGGTCACCAGTGCCAGGAAATGAAACAATATGATCACTGTACTTCTGGTATGGAAGAGAATAATAATAAGAACTTGCACTTATTCTGTACAGCTTCTACTCTAAGTGCTTTTCGAAAGGCGAGGACACTTGAAAGTCTTGGTTGGTAGGGCCACAGAGTTCTACTAAGGCATAAAGCCTCGATTTGAACCTAAGCAGTGTGGCTGCAGAGTTTATACATTTAGCCACCCTGCCATAATTATTCTGAAGAATTCAGCACCTATAATTTGATATTTAACAGATTTGAACACACATATCTGTGCTCTCAAAGCATCAATCTGTGCTGAAGAGGACTCCTGCAAAACAGAGACACCATTCTTCCACTATCATCTGACTATACATCAGATGTCCGTTTAGCATAATTCTTAACTAAGGCCTTAGGGAGTAATTAATTTAAGCCACTGTATCCATATTTTACTTAAGATTTTCTCCTCAGTGGATCTGGTTCTCCAAAAAATATTTGCAATGTTAAGTTATCTCCTGGGATGGTGGAATTATTCTGCCCAACCCTCACAGCTCACAAGCAAACCACTGATTGTGATCTGTGATCTTAAGAGAAACGTCAGATGAATTCTTGGCTAATGAGTGGACTGGTTGATCTTGGATGATGGTATTTTATGTTTTATTAATTAAGCCTGGGCATGGGGGATGGGTTGGTGTACGAGGGCTCAAACGAGGCTGTGATGCATCTTTTCTAGTGTCTCTGTGTAAGGCTGTTATATTGAAAGAACTGGAGTTGTTTGGAACATTGATTGTCATGTGCGATTCAGACATCCATCCCTTTTTCTCTAGTGTCCATATTTTCCAATGCTTCCTTCTGAATTACATTAAAATTGAATCTCTGGAATCTGAAAAATTAATTTTTCTAGCCTTAGAGAATAATATAGTCATAGTTTGGCTAGAAGGCAAATATGTTTGAGCATCTATGCTGCAATCCATTCCTTTTTCCTTTACCCTAGGCCATATTCAAACTGCTTTCACCTTCACAGGCATGTCTCTTACGTACAGGACTGAACTTTTATTTTTTCTCAGTGTGATGAGAATACAACTCTATTTTAGAGTCTTCTGTTTTATGAATCTTTCAAAAACAGACCCACTTTAAAGCACTGAGAATTTCATGTGTTTTAGATTCCTACATATTGTTACAGAATATTTTTCAAAAAGATAAATTGTGATTCTAAAGCAAGTATCAAATGAATACATGAAAATAAGTTACTTAACTAATTAATTAACAAGGAAGCTAACAAAATGTTATAGCCAGTTCAAAAAAGCAGGATATTTATAGTCAATATAACAAAGAAATGTCAAATTCACCTGTAAGTTAATAGCTAACTTCACTAAGGCTGGGCCTTTAACTGCTAATAAACAATGAGAAGAACTATATACATTCCTCCAGTCAATTTTCTGTGGCCTTTTCTCCCATGTAATATTGACAGATTGTGTCAACCACTTTTTCCACCTTATATCCAGTATTTGGATAATTCTTTCATAGTATTAAAATCCTCTCTATCATGAAATTTCCTATCAAATTAAAATTTTTTGGAAATAAAATGCAAGGAATTCAAGATTCACTTCCAATATATGGAATCAAAGATCTGAGTATAATTTTTTTTACTCCTTCCTTCTAATTTGCCCTTCACAAGTGGTTCATGTAGGGTACGTTTTCTTTTAAGCATATACCTTGCCTTTGAGTGTGTTACTGGACTCATCATCATTTCCCCAGCTCAACGCAGTCTCTGAAATGCAATTTTTATTTACTACATTGTCCAGACAAGAAACTCAAAAGATAATTGCAATGACAATTATTGAACTTGGACCAGCTACCACAATAGAATATTTGGAGTATTTGTGTGTGTGCATGTGTGTGTGTGTGTGTGTGTGTGTGTGTGTATTTGGATTACTTATTCACTTGAAGGAATTATCAGATAAAGTCAAACTGTTGTATGTAATACTCACCACATCTTTTGATCCTGGGTCAGAGAGTTTTACATCACATTAGAAGCGGATGCCAAATGGATCTGAGGCTACTAAGGATTCGATAGATAGCCAAGTCTTGGCCATTTCATCTATATTGGCAGGGATGATCTAAAGACCACTAGTTACTAATCCTTCTGTAGTAGCATGTCTATAAATGTACATGCTGCAAAACTGGAAATATGGTTAAATGTGAATTTCAGGGCCCAAAGCAGTAAATCTGTCGTAACACTTCTTTTTGAGAGTCATGATGCCACGCTGATGAATGTGTGATAAACAAGACTTGGAAGCATAATACTATATTGGGTTTCTATAGAGATTTATACATGTTGAACAGAAGGTTGTTCTGAGCTGTACTCCAAGTTGAAAGGCAGGCATGTTATTTGCTCTGAGAGTTCTACTCTCAGGGAGACCTGCTGCTTCATATTTATGACTCCCTGATCACCTTCCATCCTAGGAAGTTACTGAAGGTTTTGGATTTTAGTTCTGGCAAGACAACCAGCAATGCCAGAGATGATGTCTGTTCCATCATACTGGGTCTCTTAGAACCTAATGATTAGCAGAGTCCCCTGCCATTCTTCAATGAGCATAAATGAGCATAAACAAGAAATAAACCTCTGCTATTTTAAGCCACTGATATTTGAAGGTTATTGGTTATTGCCACATAATCTAGCCTCTCCTAGGACAATACAAGATGATGTTGTCATTCATGTGGTGGTGAATGAATAAACAAGTAGAAAATAGCCCAAACAAGCAGAATATTCCAAACAAGCCCAAAGAGCCTAGAACAGTTTCTTGTGCCTGAGTGTGCATCAGAGAGCCATAGATGGGGGAGTCATACCACTATATTCTCGATGGTGGCTGGTCGAGACACAAAAGAAAACATATGCCAGTACCCCAACAAGGGATTTTCCTGTACCCAAGTCTCGCTGGCAGCCCGACGAGACTCAAGAAGTAGGATCCACACGACCCACAATCCGCCATCTGTGCTTGCTAACCCCACTTGCTAGTCACAATCTGCCATCCAGTTCTCTGCCAACCAACCAACCCTGCTTGCTAGCTGCAATCGCGCTTGCTAGCTTAGCCATGGCAGTTATATTAGTGACTAATGGCTAACTGGTAACAGCTGATGCCCAACTAGTCACAGCTGATGGCCACCTACTACCCGACCAGCACCTTTCCACATGAGGCCAAGAGCCTGGAAACTGCTCTCTGGGACTCTGTCCCCATAACCCCACTCCAAGAATTTCTGATTCAGCAGGTTTGGGAGATAGGATTCAAGCATTTGTCTTCCCAGCACATTCCCAGGTGATACTCATCCTACTGATATGGGTCCCACACTTTGAGGACCTCCAGCCTGAAATGTTTCAAAAGAATGTTAATGATGGTGAGGGTGAGAATGTATATATATATATATATATATATATATATATATATATATATATATATATGTGTATATATGTGTATATATATGTATATATATGTATATATGTATATATATGATATATATAATATCATACAATGATTTAAGTAGGCTGGTTCTCTGATACCAGTGAAGACATAACTTAATGAAATTAATTCGAAGGTCCAGGAGCAGATATAATAATCCATATATATGGTTTAGACCACTATTGTGGCCTAAACATGAAATGATGTTAACTTTCCAAAAGTACTAACAACTGTAAGCATGTTTCCTCTTGAACAGCTGAACCCTTTAATAATATCTCGGCCCAATTGCATGATTATACTGTGGGGACAGAGTCCCAGAGAGCAGTTTCCAGGCTCTCAACCTACGTGGAAAGGTGCTGGCTTGGGTAGTAGATGGCCATCAGCTGTGACTAGTTGGCCATCAGCTGTAACCAGTTAGCTATTAGTCACTAATATAACTGCTGTGGTTAGGCTAGGGATGGTTGGTTGGCAGAGAAACGGACGGCGGATTGGGGTTAGCAAGTGCAGTTAGTAAGCAGACGGCAGATAGCGGATCATGTGAATCCTGCTTCCTGTGTCTCACCCGGCTGCCAACGAGAATATAGCGGTATGACTCCCCTATCTATGTCTCCGTGGGTGTTCCTTTTTGGCCTCACCATATCCTGCGTTCTTGTCTGGGGAGTGGGAGCTGAGTCCCTGCATGACAATACTATAGTTATTAAAGAAAGTCCAGTCCACTACAAAATTTCAATTTCACATATAATGCAAAGTTTCCCATTTCCCCTACAACTTTCTTATCCCCAACCTCAGGCTGAAATTGGGGAAGGGACGTCAGAAGAGGAGTATGTCATCTCCCCATCAGCAGTCACCAACCTGCTTCTTAGTGTCTGCTTCTTAAGAGTTACATAGGATGGGAAATGGGGTACGTTTTTGTGACTGTTGGAAATGTCTGCTAACTGCTTCTTGTTTGTTTTTAATTGCTATGGTGTGAGCAATTGCACATTTGTGGTGGCAATCATTCTGATCTAGATGGTTATCCGGAAGGCAATATGTTTTGAATATTGATGGAGGCCTCACGAGGGGTGGCTATTAATGGGGAATTGAATTCCAAGCTGCTCAGCTGCCATTTGTGGCCCTTTGCAGGACTCAGCCATCTTCATACTCACACATTCACCTTTTGAATGGCACTCCTCCCCACACATGCTACTCTGTACGAGTCCACCATGCCCGCAGGGCCAGGTTCCACTGTGTGGTGCTTTCTTAGCTGATATCAGGGTAACTTTTGGGGTCCACTTTGATGTTTTCTTAGGGTCCAAGTGAAGAGATAATTCTTGTTCACCTTTATTCAGAGTCTTATTTAAACTTCTTTAGAAATCTCATAAAATCATGTAGGAAAAAGCAGCAATTTTGCCCTTATGGGGGTTGCTACCCCAGGCATACACTGCATGGAGCTTCACGCCTTCAGAAATATTCAGACCACTCAAGAGCACTAACTTCCATGTTTAAGAATAGCCAACATTCAGTGGATATACATTCAGCATCGATGTTCATCATTTTGACCTGGAGAGAAGTGGGGGCGCTATGGAGGATAAAAAAGCAGCACCCAGTATGAAACTTCGAGGCTCATAGAATGTCCTTTCTGGTTCTGCCCTGCTCTCTCCATGTCTCCCTTTGACTTTTCCTAAGGCCCTCTACTGTGTCTGAGGTGTCCTGGGAGTCATTTGCCAAGAACCAGACATGCTTTGAACTCAGAGAATCTGATCATTTTATTTTTCAGTGGGCTGATTTTCTCCAGAATGATCCCTATTATATTTTGTAAACTCCCAGGGCAAGAAAGTACTTAGTCAGGACTTCATACTACCATGTTGCGTAGTGCATTACATGATAAATGTGGTGTTTTTAATCAGTAAGGAAATAATCGATTGTTTCATATTGGGTCTGTAAGTATTTGGTGAAAAAAATTTCTAGTCATTTCTAGAGAGAAAACAAGAAAGATCTTAGTAAGGAAAATAACATTTCAAAGTCTTCTCTGTTACTTGGAAGAAAATCAATAAAATTTATTTTAATCTCAAATGTAAAAATGTATAAAGCTGTCCTTTCTAAATGCTAATCAGTCAGCCAATCACCTCTAGCACACAAAGAACAACTTTATCATAAGTACCATGGAAAGTTGTCTTTCTCTCATTATGACATTTACTATTTCACCAGCCAATTGATAGCTAATGGGCCATTGCAGTTTACTGATTCCCTTTTATTTAGACAATGTGAACCAAACAATGTAGGATAAGATAGCCTGCTCCCCTCTGTGGCTAGCTTCTCTTGAAATAATTGCTGTCTCTTAGGTAATTTGACCTGCTTCTATACTTACAAAAATTCTTAAAACCCATTAAATTAATTGATATTTAAATATTTAGATATTGTTTGCATAATTGAAACAAGGGGTAATTTTAAATGCTGCCATCATGCCCTGCCTTTGTTCAACAAACTCTACGATTTTAGTTAATATTCTTGACATCACAACTTACTTATGATCAATATGTACATGGGTAGGAACATTCCGGGTGTTCCATACATTCTGAGTGCAAGCATCTATATAGGTTTATAGAATTATATAAAATAGACAGGTATTACTAGCTATATATTTTATGAGATAATTTTTAGGGACATTTTGCTATGCAAAAGGCTTTATATGGTATAGAGGTCCTGTTCTATAAGAGTTTAAACTTTAGAGAATCAAGTGTTACAAATAAATAATGCTAAATAACAATATAGAATTAATAAAAAATCTAAGACAGCAATACAAGAGGTCTATAATTGTTATCTGATTAAGTACAAACTAAATTGTACAAAAATATATCAAGCATTTAGAGGAAGAAAAGAGCATTTAATGTAAATCTATTTTAGTACTCAGAATCTCAATTTAAATAAAGTATAACCTTGATCACAGAACAACTATCACTGATTTGTGAATCAATCTAAAAAGGCATAAGAAAAGTCATCTCTTTAAAAATTATTTCCAGATTTGCAATACCCAAATGTATCTGTCTCAACAAATACCACAATTTACAAAGCATCCATAATTCTAGCTTCTAAAAGGTAACTGTTTACGATCAAATTAAAGACGATTTAAGCAGCTGCCACATATAACTTAACAGAGCATTATATTTCATTATTTGCTCATTCACACTTTGAAAAGTCACATTAATATGTGGGTTGATATTTCAAATTTTTTATGTATTTTTACTGTCATCTTTTAAAAATACATTGAAGTTGAAGGTTTATAAAAACCCAACAATATATTTTCAAAAAGAAAATACATTTGAAAAGGAAAATTACTTCATCCATGTAGCAGCTAGTCAATAATTCCCAAATTTATACATAGAGGGTAAGATAAAGCCAGACTTAGCCAGTAAAATAATTTTGAATCCTGTGGGATCTAACAGCACTAATTGTAAGAAGTATTGATTTCAAAAATTGAAAATGGCTAGTTCATTAGCATACATGTGGCAATTTACCTTGCTCTTTGAAATAAGTAATAAGATCTTGAGAATAGACACACACAAATTAAAGACATACTCCAGGCAAAGTAATTGATCTTACTTTTGAAGATACATTTTTAAACAAGTTCTGTAGTTCTTCGATTGTTCTTGAGACATTTTTAATTCCATGGCAAGGGTATCTGTGTCCTGCCCCTTTTGATATACTCATAAAAAGAAGTTAGATTCCAAAAGGCAAAGTTTTCTTTGAAAAGGTAACATGGAAGATAAATACAAAAGACAACGAGCTTAAAAAGAACTGGAAAGTTGAGAAAAATACGTGTGACTTTGGGATAGGTGAGAGCAGTCAAGAGATTTGAGGGTAGAAAGTCTAAAGGAATTAAAAAAAAAAAAAAAACATTTAAAAATACTTCATTAGTGGATGCAAAGATTTAGGATTTGTCTCATTTGATACTAAAGGAATTAGCTAAAGATATTTCCAGGTCATAGAGACCTCCTTGTATTTACTTGATAAAGTAATTGTTGTTGATGTGTATTTTGTGGTATTGGTATTAGTCATAGTAAGCTGAGCTTTGCAGCAGTCACAGAACCTATGAAATTTCAGTGGCTTCCCATAAGATTCCAATTACCAGCATTATTAGATGTGTTCTGCTAGCTGTATTCAAAACATTTTCCTTAAAGGTAACTTCGAAAGCCAGAGTATTTTCCCCAGCTACATGGTCAGGAAAGAGAGAGAATTCCCACCTGTTCTTAATCATCTCAGGCTGCAAATAACAGGTCACTTCCACTCACTTTCCTATTGGTCAGAACCCAGTTATTGGGTCACATCAAATCATCAGGAGTACTGGGAACTGTAGTCTCTCAGGATTCTATAGATGAAAATGTTGTAGTGAACACATAGTGTAGTCTCTACCACAATACTCTAGGGAACATAAAGAACTAGGTGAGTGACCAAAGTATTTTTTTAAATGCACACTTGAAAAGGAAAATGACTTCATACGTGAAGAAGTTTGTCAATATTTCATAAATTTCTACACAGATCATAGAATCTTTTGTTTGGTTAGGTGATAGAGTTGATAGAGCATGAACTCCAGAGTGTGTTTTTTATCTCAAGTGCTAAAAGTCAGTACTTGAGATAAGACAGTTTGGGGCTCTGGGAATGTATAGAATTTTACCATTAATGGGAAAATGTTCAGAATCATTAAGATTTTATAGTTAGAAGGAATCAAGGTATCATTTGGTTCAAACTCCCAACTAATACAAACCACTTTGTATACATTGCAAACTTGCAAAGATATGCTTCTCAGGCCCATGTATATGTCCATTAATTTGTTTTAACTACCAGGAGAAAAGAAGACTTAAATATGTTAGTTCAGATATGTAAGCTTCCCAATGAGGAACAAAACAGGGGAGACAGATGAGAATCATTCTTCTGAAAGGAGAAATATAAAGATTATGTAATATACTATAAAAAAGAGCATGACCATTACTGAGTGCTGATGTCGTAGAAATTTGTGTTAAATATTAGATAATTTATAGGCCCCAGGAGGTTCCCAGAAGTCTTTGTAACCTACAGACAGTGCTCATTCTGTTGGGGTTTTTGCTTTGGCTTGGATGTTGAGACTGATGACACCTCACATGCAGCAAGAAGGTCTGAAAAGTTTTATTACATAATGAAGCTTTCTAGAGAGAATAGGGCAGCCCTCCCAGGCTGGTTCAAAATGGTCTTGAGAGAGCAGAGAAAGGAGACTAGCTTAGGATTTATGGTAGTTATAGATTGGGGCTGGAGAGTGGGTTCCTGTACACAGGCTGGGTCTTGTAGGGTTTGAACCTCCCACTGGCTCCAAGGGAAGAAGCTCTTACACTTTCTTATCAGATACCCAGAGGTGTGGGGCAGAAAGTAAAAGGAGAGTGGTAAAACTTCAAAGCCATCAACAGTGAAACATCAAAATGGAGTCAATCTTAACGATAGTTTTTCTGGACCTGTTCTAGATTAAGTCCCATTATATAAACAACACAGCTCATTTTACTCTTTCTCAACATTTTACAGCGTGTGTGTTGTGGGGGAGGGAGATTGTGAACATTAATAAGATATAGGACAATTTAATTTTCATGACCAGAAAAGATTCCTTAGGCAAGCTTTAGAACTTGTTACACACATAGATATCTAATGCTAAAAGGTGAAAATTATTAGACTACTCAGAAACTCATTCCAACAAGGTCCTTAATTGTCCTTGGGGTAAAAACCTTCCATGGAATAAATATTAGAATGCATTTTGCACCTAGAAAATTTAAAAAAGATCTATATTCAGAAACAGTATCATCACACTAATATTAAACATAGAAAAATTATACCATGTATTTGTTTTACTCACTCATTTTCTAACAAATGTTTGTTTACCTACTATATTTATGGCAGGCTCCAGAGTCTTGGCAAGTTTGAAAACACTTGAGTAATTCATAGGTAATTTAAAATAAGTACCATAAAAGTTCTCCAATCATTCAATATTCAATTTAGAGATTGGAAAGTTTGACAAATAATATGTATTTTATTGTATCTATCCCGCCTACCATACCTACATGCAAAATTAAAAATTGGTAGATATTGAAAAAGAGAAAATGAACTCCAGGATATGTTTTTCCTTTCAGGCACTGAAAGTCATCACACAGTGTGGGGCTCTGGGAATGTATATCATTTTATCTATAAGGGAAAAGTATACAGAATCATAAGATCTTATAGTTAGAAGGAATAAAGGTGTCATCTAGTTCAAATTCCTAACCAATACAAACAGCTTTGTATGCTCTCCCTGAAGCTGGACATCAGATAGCCACATCAATACTTCCAAGTTTTCACCACTTGTCAAAACAAGTCTTTCTGTAACTTGTCAAAGATGGAAAATTCTCTCTTCCCTTGGCTTCAATTATATCTATAATTCTTGTTTTCCTGATAATTCTCTGGATATTCCTTTTGATTCTCCTTTGATGTCACTTTGTTGTTATCAAGCTTTCTGATATGATCCCCCTTCCCTTCTCAATCCACACACAGTCCATGATTAATTTATTCAGTTCCCATGGATTCAACATCAAATTCTAATTTATACACTCTATTGTTATTCTTAATTTTAGATCTACCTAATCTCACTGGCATCACAATGGCACAATAGGTTCTTAAAAGTTAACAGGTCCATAAGAGAATTCATAAGAGACCATAAATCAGGTCGTCTCTCCTGTGGCTACTATCTCAGGTAATAATATCAACATGGTCTCTATTTCTCAAATGAGAAATATGGGCATAATCTTCAGTACCTCCCATTTCCTTAATCCTTTCCTTTTTCTTCCAGTTGCATAGTCCTGCTGTTTTTACATTTCAAATAGCTCTCATGTGAGATTTTAAGAAGCAATAGAGGATAGGTGCTAAGAGATCCTCACTCAGAGATTTTCTGGCTTTGAATCATGGTTCTATCACTTAATATCTTCACCTCTCCATTCCTGGCATTGTCATCTGTAAAATGAAGCTAACAGCAGTAAGTGTGCTTACTTCAAAAGATTGTTGTGGGTTATTAAATATAGAATTATTGGAACTGTGCATGGTACATAATATGCACTTTTAAAATCTTAACTACTCTTTTAATTATTTTCTGCTGTTAATTCCCATTAACATTTTTCTAAATAAGTCTTACATCATCTATCTCTCAAGTGCTATGTTGCAATAGACTCCTAGTGGATGTCCAGGGTTCAGGTCTGTCTCCCTTCATACAGTCTTCATACCAAAACCCAAATGATATGTTTAGTACTTTTATTAACATCCATCTATGACGCCCTAGTTGCTCATATTATACATTCTAAAATCCTTAAGTTAAAGCCTGAATTCCTTAGCATAGCTGCCTCCACATTGCATCATCTGGCCTCTGACTGCCTCTTCATTTCACTTTGTACCACATCTTCCCTTGCTAGCTATATTCTGGTTCCTTGAACCATTCATGTTCTTTTTATCTTTGGGTTGATTCTTGTACTCCTTGGAATAGTCTTTCCATCTTAGCGAACCTCAGTGCAGTACTTCTACTTTTGCCAATTATGTCACTCTAGTATGTATTTCAATTCTACCCAGTTCTTTCTTATTATAGCACTTTTGGCATGGAATACAATAGCTAATTTTCTTGTCTGTAAAATGCCCTTTGAGGTACTATAATCCCTAATAGGATAACATGAATGGCTGACACATAATAATGCTTATCAAATACCTATTGATGAATGAATACATTTAACTAATAGCTGCCATCCTGTACTATCCATCCTGATTTTTTTTTTTGCATCTGGAAAAGGAGCAAGCACACTGCTGCTTTTCATGTTATAATCATCTCAATCATTGGAGACAGGAATGTTTTGCCCTACCTGAATCTTTTTTTTTATTCTAAAGTTCTTCGATTCATTCCACAATACTGTTACAATTTCCAACTTCTCAATAGTCTATTCTTCATACTCTAGGTGAATTTCAAACTGTAGTGAACACAATATCCTACTTTTGTTCAAATCATGATAAAATATTGAGAACTTGGATATTCTGTTGATGTAGAAATTGGTACTCTATGCTTTGTTTGCATAATATATTCTGATTGAAAGCTCTAAATATTTACTTTTGATGCAAAATTAAATACATTCTTAGAATGGATTATCATCCAGAAAGTTACATTTATAGTATTAGAACTCTACAACCACACTAAACACTTCTATTTCTCTTCTCTATGTGAGCTCTTCATCAGATAGTCCTTCATTAGACATATAATGTGTTCCAAAATGTACTCTGTGCAAAACTAACTCAATAGCTGGGATTTCAATAAAGAATATCCGATAATCCAATAACATTGGGAAATGCTGAATTCAAACAGCTTCTTTAGTACAGGAATTTGGAAAGTTTTTAATATATTAATGAGCACTGAGAATATGTGAGAGGGTGGATAAAATATTCAGCTTTCCCTTAGGGTTACTTGACCTTGGAAACCTTTTGTATAAAGAACATCACAGGACTAGTGTAAAACCAGTTCAGCAAATGTTTTCTCTAAGTAATAGATCTCCTTAAAAACTCTAAAATGCTATATAAAACATATTTAATTAACTTCCTTGATGACCTTACTAAGAGATATTTTAATACTCCATGTGACTAAAACAATGTAAACCATATCACCTCTCTTTATAAATATATTATAAATTTATAGTTCAGACTCACTCAGAATCTCAACTAATCTGTTTTTCCCTTAAGCATTCTTCTGCTAGAATAAACTGGCTTTTTCCTTTTTTTTTTTTTCCTCTATAAAATCAGTTTGGTCACTCTAGTAGGTATTCTGCAACTGTCTTGTTGTTGTTGTATGGTTTGGTTTGATTCGTTTTGGTTTGGTTTCCTGTCTATTGTGGACTGAATTGTGTTCCCCAAAACCCTTAATCCCCAGTAAAACTGTAGCTGAACGTTGGGCCTATAGGGAGGTAATATTAAGACTAAAGGAGGTCATAAGGGAGGGGCTCTGATCTGATAGGACCAGTGTCTTTATAAGAAAAAAAACACTAAAGAGCAACCCCCCGCCCCCCGCCCCCCCCGCCCCCCCCCACACACACACACTGTGTGAGGATACAGGGAGAAGGGGCCATATTCAAGCCAGGAAGAGAACTTTCACCAGAAACCAAACCATGTTACAGCCTAGATCTTGGGATTTCCAGCCTCCAGAACTGTGAGAAAATAAATTTCTCTTGTTTGTGGTATTTTGTTATGGCATCCTGAGCAGACTAATATACTACCTGATTAAGTCCACTTTAGTCATCCTCCATCAGATTTCCCCGTTATCTAAAATCAAATAAATGTACCCCTAAAGGGGTATAGTCAAGCTCAAGGATCTGGATAATATGAATGTTTTTGATCCCAGGGATAAGTCATCATATGGTTCTTTCATTATTGCCATTAAGGTATTCTTTCTTTCTTTCTTCCTTCCTTCCTTCCTTCCTTCCTTCCTTCCTTCCTTCCTTCCTTCCTTCCTTCCTTTCTTTTTAAAGATTTTTATTAAAATATAGCTAACATACAATATTATTAGTTTCAGGTGTACATCAGAATTATTCAACATTTATATACCTAAAGAAGTGATCACCATGATAAGTCCAGCAGCCATCTGACACTGTACCATGTTATCACAATGTTATTGACTATATTTCCTATGCTGTACATTACATCCCCTTGACTACTTTGTTTTACACCTGGAAATTTGAACCTCTTATTCCCCTTCACCTCCCCCTACCTGTTTAAAATTTTCAATGATAGTTGACATTCAATATTTTTTAATATTAATTTTAGGTGTACAGCATAGTGACTAGATATTTATACAATTTAAGAAGCAACCCTCCTGACTAGTCTAGTACCCACTTGGCACTATACATAGTTATTAATATTACCATATCATTGACTCTATTCCCCATGCTTTACTTTATATCCCCATGATTATTTTGTAACTACCAATTTGTACTTCTCAATCCCTTCACCTTTTTCACCCTGCCTCCCAACACCCCTCCCATCTATCACCGCGATAAATTAGTACCCATCTGACACCATGCATAGCTATCACAGTGTTACAATTTGTGCTTCTTAACTCCTTATCTTTTTTCGCCCAGCCCCCAAACCCCCTGTTATCTGCCAACCATTAAAATGTTTTCTGTATCTATGAGTTTGTTTCTGTTTTGTTTGTTTATTTTGTTCTTTAGATTCCACATATAAGCAAAATCACATTGCATCTGTCTTTCTCTGTCTGACACATTCCACTCAGCACAATACCCTCCAGGTCCATCCATGCCACCACAGATGGCAAGAACCCATTCCCTTCCATGGCCAAGCAATATTTCATTGTATATATATTCCACCTCCTCTTTATCTATTCATTCATCAGCGGACACCCAAGCAGCCTCCAAATCTTGGTCGTTGTAAACAATGCTGCAATGAATATATGGAAGCACATGTCCCTTTGAAGTAACATTTTGGGTTTCTTTGGATAAATACCCAGAAGTGGAATTACTGGATTCTTCTTTGTTTCTTGTTATAACCTTCGTTTTAAAGTCTGTTTTGTCTGGTATAAGTACTACTACCCCAGCTTCTTCTTTTTTCATTTTCAATTTTATGAAATATCTTTCTCCGTCCTTTACTTTCAGTCTCTGTATCTTTTGATCTGAAGTGAGTCTCTTGTAGACAGCATACTGTATTTTGCCATGTATAATGTGCACTTTTTTGCCCAAATTTATGAGGTACAAATAAGGATGTGCATTATGCTTGGGTAGTACTAATTCTATATCTATATAAATGTTTTAAATTCTTTTATTGATGCTTATGAGTCAAAAGTGTAACTCTAGAAATCAATAACAATATCCATATACAAAAATAATACCCTGAATACGATAATCCATTTTGTTGAACTTAAAATGAACTTGCAATGATGAAGAGTTCTTGGCCTCCTATAATATGTAAATATTGTATATGTGTTACCACTACATAAAATTTCTTGTACCTTGTATCTGTTCTTGTGTTTTGTAATTATTTGTTACATAAAATTTCTTATGCCACAATATGTTTAAAAGTAAATGCTAACATTCCTTTATAATACAAAAAACAAGTGCCTAAATATAAACAAACAAAAATTTGAATTAAAAAATTAAAACAAAAGATTTTTTTTTTCCCTTGAAAGTTCCCTGAAAGGGCCAAAAATGTGGATATGCATTATACATGGGAGTGCATTATACACAACAAAATATGGTATATATGAGTCTTGTTTTCTTATCCATTCAGCTATCCTATCTTGATTTGAGCATTTAATCTGTTTATATTTAAAGTGATTATTGATAGGTACATAGTTATTGCCATTTTATTATTCATATTTTTTATCTTCTTTTGTTTGTTTGTTTTCCTCTTTTTCTTCTTAAAGAAGTCCCTCTAACATTCCTTGTAATACTGATTTGGTGGTGATGAACTCCTTTAGTTTTTTCTTGTCTGAGAAGATCTTTATTTGTCCTTTGATTTTAAATGATAGCCTTACTGGGTAGTCTTGGTTGTAGATCCTTACTTTTCAACATTTTGAATATTTTCTGCCAATCCCTTCTGGCCTGCAATTTGCAGAGAAATCAGTCTTGTAGGAGCTCCCATGTAGGTAACTAACTACTTCTCTCTTGCTGCTTTTAAGATTTTTTTCTTTGTCTTTAATGCTTGGTATTTCAATTATGATGTGTCTTAGTGTAGGGTAGCTTTCTTAATGCATACAAAATCTGAGCTCATGTCTGAACTCATTTTTATGCATTTTTTAAATTCTTATATCATTTTTGAAAACAAACAATATGGGTATAAGAAGTCCAAAATCTATTCTAATACTGTAATCAATTTCCTGGGTCTTGTAAGGAAATGACAGGATGAGCTAAGGTCCATGTTTGGTCTTCACATCTGTCCTTCCCACTAGCTTTTTTATTACCTATCTGAGGGAAAACTATAGCCCAGAAAACACAGATGAATAAATGACATCACCTGAAGCCAGTGACTGATCAGGGATTTGTCAACTCAGATAATAAAGGCTATCCATATTTCTGTGTGCCCTTTGGTGATTTGTTATGATTTTGCAATACCTTATGCAGTAGAAACAATGGGCCTAATCTCCCCCAAGTGAAAAAAAATGTCATATTTGGAGACATGTATTTTCCATTCTTGATATCAGGTTATTATCATTTTAATTATTCACTCTCATTTAATCCAGATAAATTCGACATTTGCTTTGCTATTAGAGAGATTAAAATATATTGAATCCTTGCTTTAAAAAAAGCCTTTATGTATCTCAGAGGTAAACATTTGTAAATATACTAGAGGTATGTCATTTGTAAATATGGAAATAGTTATTTGCAAAGGTAGGTGTTGTTTTTGATTGTTAAATGAAGAGCATTCTTTAAATCAACATTTTCCAAGTGAATTCTATAGAACGTTACTTCTGCAGGATATTGTTAAGTAGTAAATTGAGGAATCGTATTATGTTTGAACATATTTACAAAACACAGGGTTAAACAAAGTTGAATCCGTTCCTTGACTACAATATTGCTGATATCCTTTAAATGTTAAAGTGCCTCATGAATTTCCAAAGGGGGTATGCAACATTTTACAATCCTAATGATCATAGAAACTTCTTTTGTTGTTGTTATGGTTGGTGTTTATTTTTTGCTCTTTTTCTTTCACAAAAAGCATCTTCTGTTAGTGTTATGAAGCACATTTTAAAAAATATTCTTTACATAAAGTCATGAGCCTCTCATGTTGCATGATTGTCTTGAATCTATTTTTCTATTTGTCTTGAATCAATTCTTATTTTAAAGCTTTATTTAACATTGAATCATAAGTCAATGTAAAATACAAACTTTGAAGCCCCATGTGGAGTCATCAACCTACGGGGGATATAAATAGCTATGTTCTATGGCAATGGTTCTCAAAATGTGGTCCACGTACCGGCAGCATCAGCATCACCTGGTGACTTATTAGAAATGAACACTTGCAGACACCACCCCAGACCTATTGCATCAGACATGCTAGGGTTGGTCCCCACAGATATGTTTTAAAAAGTCTTTTAGGTAAGGGTCATTCATGCTAACATTTGAGAGCCTAAAAACCTAACCACTGATCTTGTGTCTTAGAATCAGAATAGAAACTCAGATCTCACTGTTTGGAATGGGCACTTTTTTGAAACTGGATTGTATTCCTGAAATAATGCGAGCTCAACAATAGAGGATGGGGCGTTGAATAGCTATAGCTAGTAGAGCAACATCTCAAGAGAATAGAGCTCCTGTACAAAAAGTACTACAATTGGAAGCAAGGCTGGTCTAGCACACTGGGTATTTGAGGAACAGAGAGTCATTTAGAGATAAGCACAGTATGTTTAGTAACAAGTGACTGGTCTTCATGAGCAGAAATCCAGTCCCTGGTAATATGCACAAGAGTAAGATGGTGTTTAGCTTTGGAGGAACCAGGATCCTAGAGATGTATTGAGGCAGGAAGAACTCAGATCTCCAGGGAACAAAACAGGAGGCAGTTACAGAATTTTGTTATTGGAACCGTGCTGACGCATGTCTCTACAGGTGTGCACTTGAACTGAGAGAAATTAAAATGTAGTTTCAGTGATTGTTAACCTGAGTTCCTGAACTTGGACTGGTTGTGCTCTTCTGAATGAAAGGCAATTAAAGGTTATACAACATGGGGTATGGCAAGTATGTCCCCATGAGAGGTCATGAGGCTTCAGAAATTAGAAAGGTACAGTGATAAGGAGCATGACAAGGACCCAGACAGGTTATTGCCACAAGAGCCCTGGATTCCTCAGTTAAATAATCAATTACCAGCACAGTGTGGCTGTTGTGGGTCTGTAGAGCAGAATGAATCTGCTTCTCTTAACTGATTGATTATCTGTAATGTTATAATAGCTTCACCCAGTGAATGATCCTGCTTTCAATTCTTCATTGAACAGGGATGTATGCTGTGGATTGCATAACTTTCAATATTCTGGTTGCTGTTCTTGTAGATGTCCCCTTAGAAGTGTGACACTGATACTGAATTCCAGGTGTGGTTTGACCAGTAAAGCTTAGTTTCAAACAATAACATTCCTTAGTTTGGACATTTCTACAATTGGTTTTCTTTGGTGATCTTGTTATACTATTGAGTGATGATAAGTGGCCAACCGAAATTCTCAAATTCAATTCACACGTATTGATTGGTCATGAAATGCAAAGGTTTACAGATTGAGCTATTACATTTCCTCTCCTTTCTCTGTTTCACCACATGGGTCACTTTGTAGTGTAGATTGGCTGTATTTGCACTCAAGCTACTGATATAAGTGTGGAATGAAGGCTAATAATAGATGCCAGGGGCATCCTCCTAGAGCCCTCTTTCCCCTCACACTGTCTTATTATTGAGTAAAATTATTTGAAGTATTATAACTTAGTCTACTTTTGATTTTAAAAAGTACTTGGGTTTTTGGCATTCTGCAAGTGATGACATTTATATCCTTAATCTCAAAAGATCATGCATGAAATATTGTAAGTAGAGCTAAAACAAGATGAAAATTTAAACCAGTTACATTTATACATGTATCAATCAAGCCTCTGATTTTAGATATTTCCTTATTGCATGATACAGTAAGTAAAGGAAAACTCAGCATTACTAATAATATTTATGAAAAAAAAATCAGAATGTTTGAATATTTGAATGTTCCAATCTGCACGTTTCACATTCACAATTCCTTTTAGGCATAATTTAAATATCCTTGCTCTATAAATACTCCATGATACTCCCCAACCCACATAGCCTTCAGAGACTCAATACAAATTATAGCATAAAATCAAATTACTAATTAGGATAGTCTTTAAATGAACCACAATGGTTTTTTTGTTGTTGTTGTTTTTTGTGTTTTTTTTTTGTTTGTTTTGTTTTTTTGCGAGGGCTCATTAACATTTCAATGTAAAAAGTAAGGAGAATCAAAATAATTCCTGACTTTTAGAAGACAGTGAAAAACCTTTATCTTAGACCCAGAATAAACGAAACTTCAAAATGCCTGTAGAGGTGTGATATATTCCTTCCTCTGAACACAAATAAGATATCTTGTATGCCATTTGCCCACTGGATGACACATTCTAATAAAGTCACAATTCAAAATTACACTTTTTCATGTTGAGGAACAAGGGGTTCCCTGGGGCAATCAGTTCGCATAGCAAAAAGCACTTGAATCACCCCAAAATGGTGATGAAGTGACCTGCATAGACAAATTTGCTCCTATTGTTGAGGGCCCCAGACAATAAATAATTTAGCCTGAGTGGGGACTAACAGAAGTCTTGTATTCTCCTTGGTTATATCAGGCTGTCAGCATAGATATGATTGACTTTTGGGTGTAAGGGATCAACAATCCAATATTTGGTTCTTAAGTCCTCTTTGAAATACCACTATCTTTTTTTCAAGATGCTATTTTCTCTGAAAACCTACCTGACCCCTCACACAATATCAAGCCTGAATTTTCCAATTATGGGCTTTTCCAAGCCTACTGAAGCAATGGTATTTTGGGGGGTGTTGCTTGCCTATTTGTTTTTTTTGTGTGTGTTTTTTTGTTGTTGTTGAATCATCAATACATTTCCAAAGCTCAGTGTAAGTCTGTTCTGGCATATGTAAATGATGTATTTTTAAAAGTTCTTTGAACATTTTTATATTCAAAGGGCATAGCATTTTTATAAAGCTACCTATTTTGCTAGCAGTTCCCTATGTTATGTTAGACCTGAGGCAACTATTGGCCAAATATGGCAATTTTAAATAACATGACAAATGTTATCGATTTAGGACTCTTTTGCTTATGAGAAACAGAAATAAACAGAGTAAATAGTTGATGTAAGCCAACTTTGATCAAGCTTTTTCAGGTTTGGCTTCTAGTATATCACCTCAGGCAGGGGTGGGGTGGGATACGTGGGTGATGTTGCATAGATGAAGATGGAAAGGGTTAAGAGCATCCTTGTAATTTGGGCAGACACTCCAAAATGTTCTGCTACAACTCAATTAAATGATTCTTAAAAGAAAAATCGCAATGCCGAGAAATTGTCTTTAACTTTTAAATTCATAGTCAATTCATTCTACCTAAATGGTTAGGACACATACCCAGATATAAAGTAATCCAGATTATAAAAGTTAATAGGAAATTTAGCAGAGTTTGACAGCAATCGCCTTATGTTACAATGTAAAAAACTCTCTTTGATAGAATCTTCTTTAATACGACATATTTTTAATCAATTAAGATAGAATTTAATTTCAAGTATAATTTAAAATAGTTGTACAACAGAATGACTTTGAGAAAAATAAACATGTTCAGTTTTCTATGCTGCTTTAATTTGATGCAAAAGTATTCACTAGGCTCTTTTATTACTATTTCAGTAGAATTTGGAATTAAATGGAGGATAGCTATGAACTCAGTTCTTCAGAAAATCTACTAACACCGACATATATTAGCACCTTTCAGAATGCAAAACCTGACCTAACAAAGGATGACATAATTTTATAATTTCATGTTTTAAAACTAGAACCAGGCAAATCAGACCAGGGGCTAGATTAGGATAATGTTCATAATGAATCAGAGAATTGCTGAGGTACTGCATCACAGCACTGAGAAAGTCAAGTGAAAATGGCTCAACTGATGTGTGCACAGTTACCTCTTTGTTAAAAAAAAATTGATAATGACTATGGTTGTTTCAGATAGTAATCAAGTTCCACACAGTTCTTTTTCTTCGAGGAGGTTGTACTACCTCTAACCCTTCCATGAATACTTACTTTCTTACTCCTATTGTTATATAATTTTGAATTACATCCTATGTCTTAAAAAAGGATTGCGAAACGACTTACTGCATGAGCCATGTCTCGTACTTCTTTTCTACACCTTGTAGAGACTCCCTACCTGCACACACAGAAGGCACTGGATGGACACCAACTGATTCTTCTTGAATTGCCCTGATGCAGGCCAGAAGGATTTCACAACATAGAGATAAAGCACTCAATATTAGGTGGGCTGTGGTTTACCAACCACAAAATAATATATTTATTTTTTTCTCACATTTTTTCTTTTATTGACAAAAATTACACAAAAGCTAAACGATAATTTAAAAAGCAATGTTACACATAATCTTGTGTTTAGAAATTTGTCAGCTTGGCAGTTTCCTTCACTGACCACATGACCACAGTTCTTCATATACCCCTAGTCCAAATGAGAGTGTTTCTGCTGGTCATTTCAATTGGAGGTCTTTACAGGTCCCCTTTCAGGCTTCTTACACAGTGAGAATGTAATGCGAGGACGATCAATAGGAACAAAAATCAAAATTCCTCATGTTGTGTACACTGTGTGTCTGGAAGGATCATTCATCCAGATTCTATTGGATTTTCATTCCAGTAATTCTGTTGAACGTTGTTTCTTTGTGGTCTGTGGTAAAGCAAATTTTCTTTTGGTACAACATAAACTCCAATGCCCATGTTTAGAACTGGAAACAGAATCACTTGAACAGGAAAAAAAAAATAGAAATAAAACAAACCAAACAAGAACAAACAGCATTTTTAAGGGAAAAATAAAATAAAGCAATTGAAATAAAGTCTGAAAATTACACACACCTAACAAGGAAAACTGTATTGTTTCCCCAACTTCCCACCCACCCCAGGTTTTTCCCGCCCTCTGGTTCTCCAGCCCAATGACCATGCAGTGTAGAAAAAGCAAATATACAAACAAACCTATGTATAGCTAGGGTGAAATCTATTTTTATAAGAACTCGACACTTTTACTATTTACATCCAGGAGCATTTTTGTTTCTTTGTTGTATGCTTTAAAGCAAAGAAAGGTCTGTATTTCTCCCGGTTATGCTGCTGCAGGTACATCTGCCCTCTTTAAGCGGATGTTTTTCCCTTCCTCTATGTCATAAATGCTTTAGTAGGAACGATGAACCCGCTTGACTGCACGATTTTGGACACCCAGTCTCCTTTAAGATGAAGGCCCTCCCTCCCCCCACGTTGAGTCCCAGATGAAGAGCTGTTTCTACGTTAGTTTGTTAATCTCTCCAGGTAAATGGCCGGTGCTGCGGACCTGGCAATGGTGGCGATGAAACTGTGGTCGCGTCCGAGCTCCAGGCTAGGGGTTTCGTCCTGCTCCAGGGACACTGCTTCATAGCCCTTGTTGATGTGGAGTGGCTGGTGAGCCTGGCAGTATCCGATCACCGGCTGGTCGTAGCTGTAATATGGCAAGGGCTTCACGTGGTGTGGGATCTGGGTGTGATAAAGAGAAGGACTGATTATAAAAATGCTTTGGAAAGAAGAAGATGACACTTACAGGATTGTATTTTTTCCCTTTTATGCTGTTTTCAGTCAACTGCTGATTCAATTATTAATAAGAGTTTTACAGAATAATGATTGTTAGTATTTAACTGATAGTTTTATGTATATAAAATATACATATATATAATTTTATATACAAAGTTTACATATTATATACTTTGTATATAAAATCATAAAGATTTTTTTCATTAAATCATATATTTTTCAATGCTTGTTCTATCTATCATCTATTTAGCTATCTATCTGTCTATCATAATGGAGAGTTATAAAAAAACTTAAATTCCCATCAATAGGGACATTTAAAGTGTACGATGTGCATTCATAAGTTTGAAAGCAGATAATACAAAGATTGGGGAGTAGTAATCTGTTGTTATATGGCAAGATACGATATTAAGTGAAAAGGTTAAGGTGCAAGAATATATGGTATGATCTGTTTTGTGTAAAAACAAGTGTAAACATACAGAGTTTCTTACTTTAAAAGAAAACATGTTTACATACAAATGGAATCTTTATGGGTATACATAACTTTCATTTAAAATTTTAAGAACAGTGGAGACATCATCAAAATGGTGACGTGAGGTGAGCCTCTGTAAATCTCCCCTGGAATTTACAACTAATTAAACAACTATAACTCTACAAAGGACTCCCTGCACAGCAGACAGGCAAGTTGAAGAGGTCCACTGCTGAATTCACCTAAAGGTGGGCCAGTTGCACGAGTGGCGAAGGAGGGAAGGGAGAAGTGCAGAGATGCAGCTGCATGGGCAAAGGACGCAGACCTAGCTCAGTGCTCTGAGCTCGCTGCATCCCAGAACTACCGCAGCTGTGGGAGAGGGAAGAACTCGGACTGCTATGGATCTGTTTATGGCGCATAGGGCTGAGGGGACAGCATATAACACAGCTGAACCCAGCGCTTACAGCAGAGACCTTGGAGAAAAGACTGAGGGAAGAAGGCTGAAAACAGTGATTTAAGCCCTCACTGCCGAGCAGAGAACAGAAGCCTTAGGTACTGAGATGAGCCACCCCCTCCCGACCCTCCCAGAGCTCACCCCGCCCCCACCTGCCCGATGCTAGAAATGGAACAGTAGCAGTGTCAGATCAAAAGAACAGAATATTTGCTGTTCTGAGAACTGTGGACTGCAGACACAGATTCGCAGCCCAACTAGTTCTGGCAAAGGGGAGGGAGCTGTGGAAACAGGACCGGCTGTGGTGGTGGTCGCTGCCATTGCTCTGGGCCACCTCTCACAACTCACCCTGCCCCTGGCCTCTCCTATCTGGGCGGATCCCTGCAGGAGTAAACAGAACTTCTGAAACATACGGTCTCTGAATCTGGTGCATGAAGAGCTTTGGAACTTCAAAAGCTCCCCGCATACCCACACGGACACTGCACCCTGTAACCCAGGTGAACTATTAGCAGAGGAGAAGCCCATCTCCCAGGGAATACCCCCATTGGGTGAGAAGCTGGAATAGTGCAGAGAAAACATAGCACTACCATATGAGAGAGAAAAAAAAGGCTGCAGCTGGAGAGAAAACAAAACATTCTACCAACAAGTACTGGAAAACAAAAGAAAGACCTCGTCCTATCAACCTGTTGTAGAACCCACTCCTGTAGATGTCTAGGAAGAGAAATAATAAATCAGTAATTGCCATGAATAACCAAGGCAACAAGACAGCTCAGGAAGAAAGTGAAAAGTCTCCAGAAAAGGAACTTAAAGATATGGAAATATGTGACTTAAATGACAGAGAATTCAAGATTGCAGTTCTGAAAAAACTCAACGAGATGCAAAAACTACAGAAAGGCAGTTTAATGAACTCAGAAACACAAAAAACAACATGAGCATTTTACAAAAGAGATTGAAATTTTAAAAAAGAACCAAATAGAATTTCTGGAGATTAAGAACTCAATAGAAGAAATTAAGAATGAAATAACCAGCTTAGGTAGTAGAGTTGACCAGATGGAGGAAGGAATCAGTGACATCGAAGATAGAAACATGGAAATTACACAGATGGAAGAAGAAAGAGACTTGAGACTTAAAAGAAATGACAGAACTCTACAAGAACTTTCTGACTCCATCAGAAAGAGCAATATAAGAATAATAGGCATAGCAGAAGGAGAAGAAAGAGAGAAGGGAACAGAGAATATATTCAAAGAAATTGTCGATGAGAACTTCCCAAACTTGTGGACAGAACTGGATCCTCGAATCCAAGAAGCAAATAGAACACCTAGTTACCTCAATCGCAACAGGCCTTGTCCAAGGCACATTGTATTGAGGCTGTCTAAAATCAACGACAAAGAAAGAATCCTCAAGGCAGCCAGGGAAAAGAAGACGGTAACCTACAAAGAAAGCCCATTAGATTATCATCAGATTTTTCAGCAGAAACTCTACAAGCCAGGAGGGAGTGGAACCAAATATTCAAACTATTGAAAGAGAGAAATTATGAGCCAAGAATAATATATCCAGCAAAGATATCCTTTAGATATGAAGGAGGAATAAAGAACTTTCCAGACATACAGAAACTGAGGGAATTTTCTAATATATGACCTGCACTACAAGAAATACTAAAGGAAGCTATTCGAACACCATCAACAGGGACAATTTGTGGCAACCGAAACATAAAAAGGGGGAGAGTAAAGGCCTGAACCGGAATATGGGAATGCAGAAAGTAAGCGTGCTGAAGAAAATGGAATACTCTATATATCAAACTTTCTTTTACATAAAATTAAGGGTAAGCACTCAAAAAAAAAAAAAATCCAGAACTGAAATATATACTGTAATAAAAGAAGAAACAGAGGGAAACATCATAGAATACCACCACACAGAAATAATAGACAACAACAAAAAGGCAAAGAAACAATGCAGACACAGCCTTACCAGAAAACTAAAGATAGAATGACAGGAAATCCTCACATATCAATAATCACCCTAAATGTAAATGGACTGAACTCACCAATAAAAAGGCACAGAGTAGCAGATTGGATCAAAAAACTAAACCCAACCATATGCTGTCTCCAAGAGACACATCTCAGCTACAAGGACAAGCATAGACTCAAAGTGAAAGGGTGGAAATTGACACTCCAAGCAAATGGTACCCAGAGAAAATCAGGTGTAGCCATACTGATATCAGATGAAACAGACTTCAGGGTGAAAAAGGTAACAAGAGACAAAGATGGACATTTCATAATGGTAAAGGGGACTATACAACAAGAAGACATGACAGTCATCAATATTTATGCCCCCAATCATGCAGCACCGAAATATACCAAGTAACTACTAATAGAACTAAAGGGAGAAATTGACCAAAACACAATTATACTAGGGGACTTAAATACATCATTCACAGCTATGGATAGATCATCCAAACAGAAAATAAATAACAAAATAGTACCCCTAAATGACACATTAGATGAAATGGATATAATTGATATATATAGAGCACTTCATCCTAAAACATCAGACTATACCTTTTTGTTCTAGTGTAGATGGAACATTCTCAAGGATAGACCATATATTGGGACATAAAATCAGCCTCAGCAAATTTAAGAAGATTGAAATTATACCAAGCATATTCTCTGATTACAAGACTTTGAAATTGGATATCAACTGCAAAAAGAAAGCAGGAAAAAACACAAATACATGGAGATTAAACAACATACTTTTAAAGAACGACTGGGTCAAAGAAGAAATTAGAGGCGAGATCAAAAGATACATAGAAACAAATGACAACTAAAATACATCCTACCAAAATTTTTGGGATGCAGTGAAAGCAGTTTTAAGAGGGAAATTTATATCACTACAGGCTTATCTCAAGAAACAAGAAAAATCCCAAATAAATAACCTCATGTTACACCTTAAAGAACTAGAAAAAGAAGAACAAATGAAACCCAAGGTCAGCAGAATAAAGGAAATAACAAAATCAGAGCAGAACTAAATGAAATAGAGAACAAAAAGACAATAGAAAAAATTAATGTGACAAAGAGCTGGTTCTTTGAAAAGATTAACAAAATTGACAAACCCTTGGCTAGACTCACTAAGATAAAAAGAGAGAAGACACTAATTAACAAAATCAGAAATGAAAAAGGGAAGTTATCACGGACACCACAGAAATACAAAGGATCATCCAAGAATACTATGAAGGACTATATGCCACCAAATTCAATAACCTAGAAGAAATGGACAAGTTCTTAGAAACATATAGCCTTCCAAGGCTGAACCATGAAGAACTGGAAAATCTAAACAGACCGATCACCAGTAACAAAATTGAATCAGTCATCCAAAACCTTCCCAAAAGCAAAAGTCCGGGACCAGATGGCTTCACTAGTGAATTCTACCAAACCTTCAAAGAGGATCTACTACCAATCCTGCTCAAACTCTTCCAAAATTTAAGAAGAGATAGTACTCCCTAATTCATTTTATGAGGCCAACATTACCCTGATACCAAAACCTGGTAAGGACAACACAAAAAAGGAAAACTACAGACCAATATCTCTGATAAATACAAATGCAAAATCCTAAACAAAATTCAAGCAAATCGAATACAACAATGTATTAAAAAGATTATTCATCACGACCAAGTGGGGTTCATCCCCGGGGCACAAGGATGGTTTAACATACGCAAATCCATCAATGTGATACATCACATAAACAAAATAAAGGACAAAATTCATGTGATTATATCAATTGATGCAGAAAAAGCATTTGACAAGATACAACATCCATTTACGATTAAAACAGTTAAAAAATAGGTATAGAAAGAAAATACCTTAACATAATAAATGCCATGTATGACAAGCCCTCAGCTAAGCTCATAATTAATGGTGCAAAACTGAAGCCCTTTGCTCTACTCTACGTTCAGGAACATGACAGGGCTGTCCCCTCTCACCTCTGCTTTTCAACATAGTGTTGGAAGTCCTTGCCAGAGCAATCAGGCAAGAGAAAGAAATAAAAGGCATCCAAATTGGGAATTAAGAAGTTAAATTATCACTCTTTGGAGATGACACAATGTTATATATAGAAAACCCTAAAGACTCCACCAAAAAGCTATTAAAAACAATCAACGAATACAGTAAAGTTGCTGGCTACAAAATCAACATTAAAAAGTCCATTTCATTCCTATATACTATCAATGATTTCTCAGAAAAAGAAATACAAAAAAACAGTTCCTTTTGCCATTGCAGCAGAAAGACTAAAATACCTAGGAACAAACTTAACCAAGGATGTGAAAGACCTATATGCTGAAAACTATAAGACATTTTTGAAAGAAATTGAAGAAGACACAAAGAAATGGAAAGACATTCCGTGCTCATGGATCGGAAGAATGAACATAGTTAAAATGGCCATATTACCCAAAGCAATATACAGATTTAATGCAATCCCCATCAAAATCCCAATGGCATTTTTTAAAGAAATAGAACAAAGAATCATCAGACTTGTTTGGAAGCACAAAAGACTCCGAATAGCCAAAGCAATCCTAAGAAAAAGAACAATACTGGAGGTGTCACACTCCCTGACTTTAGCTTGTACTACAGGCCTACAATAATCAAGACAGCATGGTATTGGCAGAAAAACAGACACATAGACCAATGGAATAGAATTGAGAACCCAGAAATAAAACCACATAAATATGGACAGATAATTTTTGACAAAGAAGCTAAAAACATACAATGGAGGAAAGACAGCCTCTTCAGTAAATGGTGCTGGGAGAATTGGATAGCCATGTGCAAAAGAATGAAACTGGACTGCTATTTGTCACCATGTACCAAAGTTAATTCAAAATGGATCAAAGACTTAAGCATAAGATCTGACACAATAAACTGCATAGAAAAAAAAAATTAGGTACTAAACTTATGGACCTTGGGTTCAAAGAGCATTATATGAATTTGACTCCAAAGGCAAGGGAAGTAAAAGCTAAAATAAACGAATGGGACTATATGAAACTTAAAAGCTTCTGCACAGCAAAAGAAACCATCAAAAAAATACAGAGGCAACCAACTGAATGGGAGATTTTTGCAAACAGTGCCTCAAATGAGGGGTAATATCCAAAATATACAGGGAACTCATGCAACTCAACAACAAAAAAACAAACCAAATTGAAAAATGGGCAGATGACCTGAAGAGACATTTCTCCAAAGAGGACATACAAATGGCAAAAAGACATATGAAAAAATGCTCAACATCACTTATCATCAGAGAAATGTAAATAAAAACCACAATGAGATACTACCTCACCCCAGTCAGAATGGCTATCATCAACAAGACAAATAGTAACAAATGTTGGAGAGGCTGTGGAGAAAAAGGAACCCTCATACACTGTTGGTGGGAATGCAGACTGGTGCAGCCGTTATGGAAGGCAGTGTGGAGGTTCCTCAAAAAATTACGAATAGAATTACCATATGACCCAGCAATCCCTCTCCTGGGTATCTACCCAAAAAATCTGAAAACATTTATACATAAAGACACGTGTGCTCCAATGTTCATTGCAGCTTTGTTTACGGTGGCCAAGACATGGAAACAACCAAAATGTCCTTCGATAGATGAATGGATAAAGAAGTTGTGGTATATATACACAATGGAATACTATTCAGCGGTAAGAAAAGATGATATAGGAACATTTGTGACAACATGGATGGATCTTGAGAGTATAATGCTAAGCGAAATAAGTCAGACAGAAAAAGCAGAGAACCATATGATTTCACTGATATGTGGTATATAAACCAAAAACAACAAAAGAACAAGACAAACAAATGAGAAACAAAAACTCATAGACACAGACAATAATTTAGTGGTTACCAGAGGGTAAGGGAGGTGGGGGGTGAGAGATGAGGGTAAGGGGGATCAAATATATGGTGATGGAAGGAGAACTGACTCTGGGTGGTGAACACACAATGGGATTTATAGATGATGCAATACAGAATTGTACACCTCGAATCTATGTAATTTTACTAACAATTGTCACCCCAATAAATTAAAAATAATTTAAGAACAAATCATAATTTCCCATAGATTATTTCTATCAATTCTATATAATCTAGACAAAAGAATTCTAGAATCATGAAACTGGGTACATTTTTGTGGTCATAATATGTAATGCTATTGATTTCAAGTAAAAAGCCAAATATGTGTCTAATTTTAGAGTAACAGTCCTGAATAATGGTCTACAGAAATCCCTTTAATAGGAAAAGCCGAAAATATTAAAATTATAGTATGTTTGTCTCACTTTGCAGCTTTTAATCACAAATTTCTGATAAAGAAACATATGCCCTAAGCTTAGAAATAGGAAAATTATGATGATTGCTTCATTCTTGATATCATGCTAGAGCATTTCTCATAACCCACTAGATCCAGTCTGACACTCTTGATTAGCAGTCCTCAGACGATAAAATTGCAAACACTTCACTTCCCTGTAAGGTTAGCGGTTGTGGCAGTTTAAACTATTGTCCCTAGGTTCCAACCACTCTTTTCTAGTTGGCTTTATGATGTTGGGCTGGAGTTTGCAAATTATAATTCTGTTTGACCTGCCACTCTCTCTTTGCTAGTGGGGACCACTGAGGGGAGATGGGAAGAGACAGAGGGAATTGCTCCCGTGGTGGGTTTCCTCTCAGCTTCTTCCTCTCCAGGGAGTTACCTCAATAGCACTTCATTCTGGCTGTAGCAGTATCTTCCAATAATAACAGGTGATTCCAGTTTGTAATCTTTCCGATATTTGGAGTGTTTCCAAAATTTGATTCCATTCTGTCCCCCTCAGAGACTCAAGCACCAGGAAATTCTGAGGTTCATCTCCACAAAGCTCCTCCTCCAAGCTTTTGATTTTAATGATTCCAATACCTTTATTTAGTACCTTAGTCCTCCAGATGGTTGGGGTGGTAGTTTTTCCTGAAGTTGCTCTCTCTTATACTATGATGGCACTATCTTTTAGCCTTGCATGAACTTAACTAATAACTATATTTAGTTAGTATTGCTTTATATAAATATTTTGCTAAAATAACTGATAGGTCGTCTGTCTTCTGACAGGGCTATATCTGACTCTTTTTGTAGGTTAAACTTCAGGAATTGATAAATTGTTATAATTTGGTAGAGAAGTTAACCCTCAAAGGCCTTATAGCTTAATTGTTCTCTACTAAGTTAACCAGCCTTATATTTAACTTACAAACTTATTTTCAGAATCCATTCTTCATATATAGATCCCTGAAATAGTCTTCAAACTCAATCTTGTGTTTTCTTCCTGGTATCCTCATTAATATGTTAAATAAAGTTTTGACACAAATTCACTATCTGTATGAGAATTAAATTTTAACACCTCTATACTTATTAAGATAAAAGTCACCTCCTCACATTTTTTTAAGGTATAGATTAAAGCAGTATTTTCTACAGCGGATTACAACTCATTAGCAGGTTATAAAATTAATTTTAGTGAATCCAAATAGTCATGTTTAAAACTAAATTAACTAAAATAGAAAGTATTTGAGTATATCATATAAGGAAATTGTTTCATAAAAATTTTGTTTCAAGTTTGTGTGTGTGCATATAAGAGTGTGTCTACTGAGTCACATTGTGATTTTTTTTTTTAAAAAAACTAGGAATTACAGTATAAGATGCTTTCAAAAAGTAATCAAAGCACATATTCAAATTACCATTTATTTTAATGTGATCAGCAGTCGCCTAGATTCCCATCTTGCTTTTATGATTCTCTTTTTTCTTAATTTATATAATTCACTGCTTTTCTCAATGAATGAGAAAATTAAACAAATATATATCACTTTGTGTTTAAGAAAAGTCACACTAACTTCTAATGGAACTCAAACACTATCTTCAGCAAGTCGTGAAGAAATCGTAAAAAAAGAGATAATTTCTCATCAAACAAAATGTTGATATAACCTTGCGTATACAATTCTGTTCTCAAAAGAATCTGAAAAAAAAATGCATCATAGGTCAAAGCTGTGATTGATGCAGAGTTGTTTTAGACCTTAGACATTAATTTCTGTGCTGACAGTGAGACCAAAGTGTTAATTATAAGGCAACATGGATGAATTACTAGACACTAAATATTAAGTTAGGTTTACCCCAAATCTATATATTTTTTCCCTTACTCATATAGACTGCTACCTATAAATCAATATAGGTCCAGGCACAAAATGTTTGTCTGCAAGTTCTATTTTAAGAAACCTTAGGATTTTGCATTGTGTCAAATAGGTAGACATATCTGTGATTGGTGTCATGAGTCACCAAAACTCTGAAAAAGCATAGAAATGAAACTGCTTTGTCCTGACATTTCAGCAGGAAGAATTTTATGAAGAAGACCTTCCTACGAGTTACATAGTCCACTCTTACTTGTTTTTCGTAAATAGGTGGAAAAGTATAACTCAAAAACAAAAAAATCACCAAATTATTTCCATCGACAACATCATTCACTGACAACAACATCTGTTGCACACTTTCATTTAAAAGAATGAGTCATTTTCTTTAAATTAGCCAAATAATGAAAAAGGTCAAAATAAACATTAAACATGGGTCATGGTTTTGCCCACTCTCTTGTAGTACCGTGCATAATCTTACACCAGTCATTGCAATGAGCAGATAATTGAATCTACAAACATATATGAATAGCAAATACAAGAATAACATGGGGTCTTACAGACCCTTATGGAAAACCAGGTTAATCACAGATAAAAACCAGTATCTCATTCAGGAGCACGATTGAATTGTCAATGTAAACTAAAGTCCTTAAAGTTGAACTATAATGAGAATGAACAGTTTCATATCTAAGAAACCATGGTATTTGTCTTCAAATTAAGTCAATTCAAATGTCAAAGGACCTGTGTTAACAACAGAACTTTAGGTTTATATATTGTATCATCTCTGAACTCAGGAAATTTGTTTCGCTATTACAGCTGGACTAGTTTATTTTTTCTTCAATGACCAAGGGCTCCTGCTATTTTCTCCTTGCTATTACAGTTGGATTACTTTATTTTTTTCTTCAATGATTAAGGGCTCCTGCATTTGAGATGGCCTTAGAACCTCTAGCAGGAAAAAGAAAACAAACAAACAAACAAAAAAAATGAACAACAACAACAAAAACATTGTAAAGTTCCCTCCTGCATGACAGCTGAATAGCAAGAATTCAAAAGCCCAGTAAATTGGCAAGCTCTGAAAGCATATCTGAGATTTTTGCTCATTTACTCTTAAAATCTATTCTTCAATGCCCTGTGTAATCAACTGCCTGTCATTTCTGAGGACCTAAGAGACTGAGGTCTTGTACTTTATAGTAATAACATACAGTACATTAACCACCTGGGTCCCTGTGTGTATCATTGTTTCCTTTCCAGCAGTCAAAACAAAGTATCCTTAAGTTCTCCTTAATGTGTATTTGGTATTTTTGTAAATGTGTTCTTAGAGCTTTTGCAAATGGTCCCTGTGTTCCATCAGCTCTCTGATGGACTTCATTCTGCAGCACAGCACAATGCTGCTTAAAGATGGCCTCATTCACATGCTTGACTGCTCATTGATTGCGTTGGAAGCTGCACTTTATTTACAGATAATGGGTGTGATACATGGAATGAAAGAAACTCATTGGGGGGATATATTACACTGTACTGAAATTCTGTTGTTTGCTTCTCTCAAGAATATGAACAGTTTAACTCAAATTGAATAGAAACTTTTATAGAGACATATACATTTCTATAGAGGCATACTTCATAACTAAATCTGAGGTAGGTGACAATGGGAAGGAACTATTATTATCACTAATTACAAAGTTAAAAAAAAGTCCCTTTAATTCTTCCGAGTTTCCTGTGAATCCTCTAAGAATGGGGATAATAATAACATTTCATTTACCTCTGTAAGCTTCAGAAACTGAAAGTACTCCCTGATTCTCAAGAAAGAAGGAATATATTGAAATGATATCTTCCCACTCTAGTTTACTCAACACTGACGGTCTTTCCAGGAAACATGCCCTGTCTTTTGTCTTATACTTTCCATTCAGAGAAATGCAAGGACATAAAGGGTCACAGAGTGGCTCATTATCTAAGGTCTTGGTACTATTTTGTTCACTCAGAAGCTTAGAAACGTTAGTGTATGTTCTGATTTTCTAGGAACCTCATTTACCCTTTACCTAGAATATGTCTGACTTCCAACATGCTGGAGGGAGTATAAAAGGACACACTCCTTTTAATTACAGTGGTTCATAGCATTCATGATTCAAAGAGGGAAGTCAGGGATAAAGAATATTTTTAAATCCTGGGAGGAAGGGCAAAGTTATAGAGAAATATGTGGAGCTTAAAAGTATGCATATTGATTAAAATCCCATAATTTTACTTCCATAATAATTATATTTAAATGAGAAATGTGTCTGCATAGTAAATGTGAGAGCAATGTGAAATAGACTCCTGATATATGTGATCATGAAAGGCTTTTGAAGTTCAGTTTTTTTTTTTATGAGCATGAAATTCCAATATTGTTACCCTCTTTTCTCAAAGGTATTAGCATTAGTTATAAGTAGTTTGATAGCCTGATCATTCTAAAATTACCATGCACTATCATTAGTCTTATTTATTAACTTTTCATGAACATTGTTCACATTTCAATATGAGTTCTTTCAATTGAAGTCATAAAAAGTTGATTTTCAATTTCCTAAATGACATTTGGTCTCTAATTTTCAGAATTAAAGGATAGTGTCAGAGGACTCAGACATTTAAAAAAATACCATCCTACAAATCCAGATGAGAAATTCAATATAGTTGAATTGCTTAATGAAGATGGACACATAGTTTATTGGAAATAAAATTGATTTAAAAAATGAAGGGCAACAACTAAATGAATATATAACTTAACCTTTATTCTACTCACTGCATTATTAATAGGTGACAAGAATGCATAGGGAATAAAAAAATGTAAACAAGTTTGAATAAAGTTTTTTTACAAGAGTTTTGATTAAAATCGACAGGACCTCAAATCATTTATGTTAATTAGATAAAAGAGAGATTTAATTGACTCATAGACACAAGAAAGGATTTAACAGCAATACTGGGGAAGAACAAGGGTACCACTGGGTCTCAGGAACAACTGAAACCAGGAACACAAGTGCCACCAGGGTCCTCTCAATCAATCATGCCTGATAATCTCTGCAAGTTATTTTCATATGCTGACTACCAAACAATTTCCTCTACCTGATTTGACACATGACTGTGACAGCTCCAAAGTTTTACATGTTCCAGCTGTAGAGGATTGCACAAATGACCAGGATTCTTTCTCCTCTTATTAAGAAGTAGAGTCTATTTCTTCTTAACTTCAATACTGACTGACCTTGTAACTTTCTCTGGCCAATAGAACACAGTGGCAGCAACACTGCTTGGGTTCCAAGGCTTTTTGGACTCTGGCCAGTCTAGCTACCACCACTGACCAAGCCCAGACTAGACCACTGGGGAATGGAAGACCTTGTGGAGCCACTGAGGCATTTTAGAATAGCCAGTGCCCCTTAGGGCCCACAGATGCTTATCACAGTTACATGAGCCCAGGATCAAAACCACCACCCAGCTGGCCCCAGAGGAGCAGAATAATACAGCGACTTCTCCTCATGGCATAAATTTGGCCTTCCTGAGTTTTGAATATCTGAAGGCATTTATAATATAAAAAAGAGACACAAGATAAGTAATGAATCAAAATCAATTTATCATATTACATTACTTAATCCCATTCTACAATGAAATACTCTCATTCTTTTTTTTCAATGCAGGCTTGCTTCTTAATGAGAAAACACCAATTATCTAAGCATTAGTTTTTGTTAATTAAAAAGTGAAACTTTCAATATCACATGACATTATCTATAAAACATTTATTATAAAGCTAATTTTGAAAAAGTACCTTGAACTCAAAAGTTAATAACTATTCTTCCATATGAAGATGGTAATTTGAGCCCTAATTACTACTTTTCCAATTCACCATTCAAATATACAAAGTTTCTTTTTTTAATAGAGTTGTTGTTTTTTGTTTGCTTGTTTTCCATCACCAAATAAAAAATCTTTTAGAAATCCCTACAAGATACTTTAGAAAGAAGAACAGATTAAAAGACAAGTTTATTAACATAAAATTCAATGTAAATGGAGGAAAAGCTTGTTTGTGCTTGAGATATATTCTTTGCATAACTATGAAATCCCCACCAGCTTCGAGTGTCCAGAATTGCAGAGGGAAAAAGAAAATCAGTTTTGAACAATCCCCTGGCCATGAGTAAAATCAGGGAGAGTGACAGCAGTAGAGGAGGAGGAGAATAAGCCTCACTCCCATTGTGGGATACTAAATAAAGCGAGGGTGTGACAGAACCAGAAAACTACCTTCTATTTAAGAAAATGGTGAGTTCTTAAAATGACAAAAGTGAAACAAAACCTTTCTTCTTGCCACTTTATTTTTTGTTTTTCAGCTACAGTCACCAGTGGCTATATACTCTCTCTACCCCCAACCCCCACTATCATGTGTTTCACTAATTACACAAAACCTATATCTTTCAAAAAAGAAGCACGTGCAATCTCTGATATCCCAACACTTTATACAGACACCAGCACCTCCTTAAGTAGTAACTATAATAGAGAAGAATCTCCAGAAATAAGAAAGATACAAGAATGCAAGAGAAGATGGATGATAAGATGAGAAGATCTACCAAATAAGTAAAAACTGTGTTTGCCACGTCCCATGCATGATCACATTAAAATTACAACTAAATTATAGAACAATCAACTTCAAGAAACACCTGAAGACTAGCTGAACAGAACCCCTATAACTAAGGATATAAAGAAAAGGCCACATTGAGACAGGTATGAGGGGTAGAGATGTGAAATCGGATGACCCCAAACACACAGATAGTGCTTGAGCACCAGGAGGGACACCTCAGTGGCAGAGGTATCCACTGAAAAGTGAGGGGTCTCAGCCCCACACTGCACTCCCCATTCCAGGGATTCTCCTCCTGTGCCAGGAAGAGGAGCACCCATAACATTTGGCACTGAAAATCACTAAGAATTCCCTCTATCTGTCATAGTGAAATGGAAGGCAGCTGGAAACTCAGACATACTCTTAAAGGGCCTGCGTACAGATTCATTCTCTTGCAAGCACTCATTCTGAGCTCTAGCAATTAGGTTGCAAATTGAGAGGTGCCAGAGACACACAGAGAAAGTCTGAGTTGTGTCGCTGCAGGGTGAGGGCTAGAGGGATAGCCAGCATTATCCCTGCGCGAAGCTCACCTCACGAGTAACTTACAGGAGAGATCCAACTTTCCTGTGTTAAACCCACCCCCAAAGGGACAAATCTGAGACCCCATTGGTCTGGTAAAATCCAAGCATAAGCACAGACTTGGTGATGCCCTAGGTCCCTGCACCCCCAGCTAGTGCAGCATTGCCTGGGGCACTCTCAGTTCCCGGGCAGCTAGAGCTGCCCCACAAGCTACAGGAGGCTTGTATAACAGAAGATTATCCATGGTGGCCTGGGAAACCTTCATTGGTGGGCAGTCAGCTACAGCTCATGCTGCAGCCTTTCTTGGGCAGCTTTTGGATATCTGTATACCCAAGGAAAGCAGTAGCTGGCCATGGTTTTCTCAGGGTGTTTTGCAGAATGCCCACAGGCTCACCACTGGCCACACTCTGTGAGCCCTGGGACCCCCTCTCACCCAACTTGTGTGGCAACACTGGGGGCACCGTCAACAATGGTATCAACCAGCCCGGTCTATTCATCAGGAGGCTCTTTCAGCAGGTGAGCCTCACAGGCAGCTGGCAGGTAGCAACAGCCCTAGGGGAGCCCTGGGCCTTTAGCTAAGCTGTCCTAGGCCTGATAGTAGTAGCAGCTGGCCTCCGTTTACAGGTAGGCCACTCTCACATGCTTCCAGGTACATAATAGGCAGCAACCAATTGCATACAGCTTTGTAGCTACTACCAGGTAACACCAGGAATGTCATAGGCAAGGTTGAAATTGGCCTGCATGGGAGACCCTCACAAGAGGCACCAGGAACAACACACCCAGAGGTCGGCCTCAGACCACACCAAAACATTACTCAATTAGCCCCACAAGTGGCACACTCTAAGGGGTGCCTAGTCAGGTGAATCTCCCTCTGAAGGGTGAGCCCCCATACAGCAACTCATATGCTATAAGTGAAGTCAATCCTCATAGTTAGTCATCTTGAGAGTCAATTCTACCCACCGATACACCAAAAGAAACCAAGGCTCAGCTACAACAGAAGAATACATGTAAACACATGAGGGACACTCCTGGAACACACACACAGGTGATTAGGGAGACTGTACCACTGGACCACACAGGACACCTACAACATCAGGCTACCCAACAAAGACTGAGAGGCATAGAAGATCTACTTAATAAATAGAAGCAAACACAGAGAGGCATCCAGAATGAGGAAACAAAGAAACATGCCCCAAATGAAAAAATAGGAGAAAAGTCCAGAAAAAGAACTAAATGAAATGGAGGCAACCAACCTACCAGAGACAGAGTTTAAAACACTGGCTATAAGGATGTTTAAGGAACTTAGTGAGAACTTCAACAAAGAGATAATAAGCATAAAGAAAGCCATAGAAACCATAAAAAAGAACTAGTCAGAAATAAAGAACATGATAACCGAAATGAAGAGTATATTAGAAGGAATCAACAGCAGATTAGATGAAGCACGGTATCAAATCAGCAATTTACAAGACAAGGTAGCAGAAAACACCCAATTGGAACAACAAGAAGAAAAGAAAATAATAAAAAAAGGAAGATAGTCTAAGGGACTTGTGGGACAACAACACGTGTAACGACATTTGTATCAGGAATGCCAGAAGGTGAAGAAAGGTAGCAAAGGATCAAGAACCTATTTGAACAAATAATGACTGAAAATTTCCCTAACCTGGTAAAGGAAATGGACACACAAGCCCAGAAAGTACAAAAAGTCCCAAACAAGAGGAACCCAAACAAGCCCACACCAAGACACATCATAATTAAAATGGCAAAGGTTAAAGCCAAAAAAAGAAAAAAAAAGAAAAATCCTAAAAGCAACAAGAGAAAGACAACTAGTTACTTACAAGGGAGCTCCCCCATAAGACTGTCAGCTGATTTTTCAACAGAAACTTTGCAGGCCAAATGGGAGTGGCAGGAAATATTTAAACCAATGAAAAGAAAGAGCTTACAACAAAGACTACTTTACTGCAAGTCTATCATTTAAAATTGAAAGACAGATAAAGACCTTCCCAGACAGGAAAAACCTCAAGGAATGCATTACCACCATGCCAGTATTTCAAGAAATGTTAGAGGGACTTCTTTAAGAAGAAGAGGGAAAACAAACAAAAGAAAATAAAAAATATGAATAATAGAATGGCAGTTACTATGTACCTATAAATAATCACTTTAAATGTAAATAAATTAAATGCTCCAATCAAAAGACATAGGGTAGCTGAATGGATAAGAAAACAGGACTCAAACACATGTTATCACAAGAGATCCACTTCAGATTGAAAGACACGTAGACTGAAAATAAAGGGATGGAAAAAGATATTTCATGCAAATGGAAATGAAAAAAAGCTGGGATAGCAATCAACTGCATAAAGCTTTGTAGCTCCTACCAGGTAGCCCCAGACTGGTCACAGGCAAGGCTGTGATTGGCCTGCATGGGAGTCCCTCCTAAAAGGCACAGAAAACAACACATCCAGAGGTTAGCCTCAGATCACACTACAGCAGTACTCGATTAGCCCTACAAGTGGCACTCCCAAAGGGTGGTCTCAACAGGCACAATAGCCCACTGGGGTGAATCCCCTTCTGAGGGTGTCAGCCCCCACACAGCATCTCATATGCTGTAGGTATAGCCAATCCTCACAGCCAGTCAGCCTGAGAGTCAGTTCTACCCACCAATACACCAAAAGCAGTCAAGGCTCAACAATAACAGGAGAATACACACAACACACAAAAGGGACACTCCTGGAACACATGCACAGATGATCAGAGAGCCTGCTCTACCGGACAATACAGGACACATACTATATAAGGCCACCCGGCAAAAACTGAGAGACATAGGAGATCTACCTAATACATAGAAGCAAACACAGAGAGGCAGCCACAATGAGGAAACAAATAAACATGCACCAAATAAAAGAACAAGAGAAACCTCCAGAAAAAGAACTAAATGAAATGGAGGCAACCAACCTACCAGAGTTGGGAAAATTGGACAGATACATGCAAAAAAATGAAACTGGACTGCCTTCTTAGTCCATATACAAGAATAAATTCAAAATGGATTAAATTCAAGATGGATCCGAAACCGTAAAACTCCTAGAAGAAAATATAGGAAATAAACTCTCTTTGTAATATTTTTACTGATATGGCTTCTTGGGCAAGGCAAACGAAAGAAAAAAAAATAAATAAACAAATGGGACTACATCAAACTAAAATGTTTTTGCACAGCAAAGGAAACCATCAATAAAATAAAACTACAGCTTACTGAATGGGGGAAGATATTTGCCAATGATATATCTGATAAGGGGTTAATATCCAAAATTTATAATAAACTCATAAAACTCAACATTAAAAAGCCACACAATCCAATTAACAAATGGGCAGAGGACCAGAATAGACATTCCTCCAAGAGGACATACAGATGGCCAATAGACATATGAAAAGATGCTCAATGTCACTAATCATCAGAGAAATGCAAAGAAAAATTACAATGACATATCATCTCACACCTGTTAGAATGGTCATCTAATAATATTCTAATATGATTAGAATAATATTCTAATAAATGTACATTGTCAGATGGCTAACGGACTTCTTGGGGTATACTTTATGAGGTATATAAATGTCTAATCACTATGTTGTTTTGTACACCTGAAACCAATAAAAAAGAGAGAGAGAGAGAGATGATAAATCCAAAGGATTAGAGAAAAGGGCAAGATTTACTAAAATGAATAAAACTAGAAACAATTTAAAATGCATTCTCAATGATCTTCATCATCTAGACATTGCTTGGGTATATAATAGGTATTCACATGTTTGTTGAATGACAGAACAGTGACAATATTTCCCCCACTTTGTTTTGGAAAGTAAGTAAGCAATAAATGTAAAAAAAAAAATAAATAACCTATTAATATTTGTTAAATACACTAATTTAATTTATTGAGCTTTGTTTTAGAAAAGTTTAAAGGAAAATAAGAAGATAAGGGGGTACACTGGTCACTCTCCCACTGGCTTTATGGGCTAAAGTGTGTACAGTACATCTAGCATGTAAAATGCACAATAGTAAACACACTTGATTTTGTCCTTTTCAACAAAACTGTTCGAACCATTTTAAACTGAAGTTCTGATAAAAGTGGCACGGTAGCACTTGTTTTTCTTGTTCTGTTCTTATTTAAAGGTGGCATTGTGTACTATTTGTGCACTCATGGTTGTCCAAATTTTAACATTTAAGTCAGTCGTGGGATAACAGAACAGAACATCCACTTACATCTTTATTGCTCTCCTACCAAGACTCCTTGTCTGTGAAGTGTCTAGAGAGTTGATTAAGTTAATGAATGAGGTACTAGTCATTCTTTGAAGTTAGCTTTGACTCCATTAACTGGGAAGCTTATTACATTAGCAGCACTCTCAGCATTCACTGAGATTTTGGGCTAATGAGTGGGATTAATCAGCAAGTATTAACTTCTAGAAAGGCTTTCCCTTCAGTAGCTTTGGCCCCTGAATGTGAAGAGTAAGGTCTCCCCAATAGTACAAGCAAACATCCTAATAAAGTGAAATCTACACAAATTTGCTCCCAAAATTCTTAAATAAAAAAAGAGAGACACTGAAATTTAAAAACCACGTCTTTCCTCTCTAAAAACAAAAACTGTGGAAGTTTCAATGATACATAACATTGTACAGAACATAAACTTTTTCTAAAAAAAGGAGACAATGATCATTACTTGAGCCCAGATTTACTCCTGGAAACTTAAAAACCATACAGAAGAAAACAAACAAACAGAAACAAAACTTCTCAGCACATGTAATAGATACAATTGAAGACTTATTTTGTCATCCCTCCTCAGAAATTTCGAAAAATAAATAAGCAGCAGCAGGAATGCCGGGAGTGGGAAAATACAAGAAACAGACATCAGAGCCGTTTTCCTTCCGAGTTCAGTTTCAGGTTCTCCACAATGTTCACAACAGCTTATTTCTAATTTCCATATGAATTTATGGAGCACTCTGTGGAGTTTTGTGTTAAACAGTTCACAGTGTCCATAACTTGTTTTATGCAGGAGCATCTTGTCTAATACAAATGTGACCGATATGTTCGGTTTTTGAAGATATACTCACTTTGTAATCTCCCAAATCATCCAATTCAATAATGTAGTGGCATTCAGTAAAAAAAGAGATGTTTTAAAATGAAAATATTAAATGCAAGTCCCATATAAAGACGATGATTAAGTTTCCTGCATTCCTGTACCTTTTTAAAGCAGAATTGCAAATCCTGCGGTAAAAGTTTAGGACCAAATGACGAACACAGGAGGAAGAAAACCTCACTAAGATATACACATACTTGAGAGAATGAGATGTGTAACCTGATTCCAACAGCGTGTAAATAGAACTCTTGGGGGACTGGCTGATTCTAATGGAAAGAAGCATGACAGTGTATATTTAATTAAAAAATAAGAAGCCCATTTACAAAACATAATTCAAGTTTTTATTTTGATTCTATTTTAGAACAGCATGGCAGTGATGCATAAATAATACTGGTCTCATATTTTTAATAAAATGTGTTAATATCTAGGTTATTGCCTGGATCACTCTTATGGAGTGCATACTATTAAGTAATTATATAAAAGTGAATTTGCCCTAATAGTTTATTTATTTATGTATTCCTTCATTCACATGGAAAATATTTATCACAGAGCTTGATAAACTTTTACTGTGAAAGGCCAGTAGTAAATATTTTAGTTTTGCAACCCATACGGACTCTGTCACAACGACTGAACTTCATTCTGCCATTACACGATAAAAGCAGGCTTAGACAAAATGTAAATGAGTGGAGAGAGTGTGGCTCTGTTTCAATAAGAATTGATTTATGAACACTGAAATTTGAATTTTGTGTAATTTTCCTGTGTCAAAATTTTGATTTTTTTTTTTTTTTTAACCATTACCAATAAAACTCTTTAGCTCGGGGCTAATTTACAGTGAGCGAGGCATTGTGGTAGGTGCTGGGTAAATGAAGAGGAATAAAACAAAAGAGCTTCTTCAGAAGTGTTGGAATGAGACCACCCTGATTGTAAATCCCTGTACGAGTCCCCATGATCGAAGTCAGTCAAGTGGAAGGAGAAAAGCTCTCCCAGCTGGTTGTATTACATGTTGCCTTGTGAAGATCCAGGTCTTCCACTCTAGAATAAAGCGCTCAGTGGATCGCAGATAAAGAGCTGGACTCACACGACCTTGGTACTTAGAAGTCAGACTTGAACCTCCAGGTGGGAGTTCTGAAGTCACCATTCCGGTCATTTAGATCAAACATGCTCTGGCAGAATCAACTCCCGGTGACCTTTTAGTGAAGATCTTAAGCAACCCTCAAGCCAGCGAATTTGCCCCTGGATGTGGATGGCATATAACACAAAGCTCAAGAGAACTTTAGTGATTTTGTAAAAGAGGTTAGGTTCATGGGTAATCCAATCATAAATAGGTTTTGTTTTGTGGAGAAGTTAAAAAGCCTTCTTTCTATTTCTCAGTCTCATCAAGGCTCTTCCCATGTGACTGAGCCTTTGTATTAGAATTCCCTTTGCCTGGAATATTCTTTTTCCAATTCTTTGCAGGAGGATTATGCTGATCTTTTGAGTCATGGCTTAAATGTCATGTTCCTAGAGGGGCCTTCCCTAATCACCTTGTCTAAAATGCCACCCCAGCCCCACACATCATATGTAAGCCATTCCCTGTTTCAATTCCCCATTTATTTTCTTCACAGCATTTATCAAAATGTTAAGTATCTGTGATTATGTATATCTTTGTTCCTTTACTGTCTGCTTTCCCCCAATGTAAGATCCATGCTGTCAGAGAGCTTTTCTGACTGATTTCTTACTGTTAGGCTAGAATATTTCAATAAATGTGTGCTAAAAGAATGCATGGATTTATGAGAGATATTTGTTGGAGAATTGGGTTTTATTTGGAAGTTTGTTTCAAAAACTGTGAACTCCCTTTCTTTGGTCTTTTTCTATGTCTCCCATCCATTCTCAGCTTTGAATTTAAACAAGGGATCTAGGATGGCACACAAACATTTTCGATCTACAGATATTTGGGTTCCTGTCATTGCTCTGAGAGCTGAAGATGTTAGAATGACTGTCCATGACCTTAAGCAACCTATAGCCTAATATGGAAGATAAATGTGAATGGATTTTTACAAAGTGACATCATTTATGGTACAATGCAATACTGGAGACATATGAAAAATGACAATGAAGTAAAGAAGAGGGAGTAAGATGCTTACCAGGTGGTGTTTGATCCAAAGAATGGATGCTTGTGAAATCACCAAGAGAAAGCCCGGTGCCACATGTAGCTTCTATATATGGTCAGGATGTCTATTGTCATAGCACATGGCTTCCTATGTGCTACTGGGTGTCTACTGCCTAGGTGGTGTATGTCATAAAGGAACTCTTTAAAAATCTTTTAACAGTCTAGTCACCTCATCCACAACTTGCCCTTGTAGAGAATGGATTCCACACCTTTAGTCTCTCTGCCATTATCCTCACCTTTCAGCCCAACACTCAGCCTCTTGTGAGTGAAGCATCCCAGAGTTAGGATGAGCAGTTGAGACTGACCATACTTCCCATATGTGGAGAGGGCAGAACACTGCTACAGCCGCTTCCTGAGCTTCTGCTGAGAAATAGAACGATCAACCTATGCCTCCCTTAATTGAAGCCAAGAAATGGAGTGCCTCATGTTCCTTTTCATGAGCCATTTGGGATTTCATCAACCACACAAACTGCCCTTAAAGCAGTGCTTCTCAGGCCTGGCTGCAACTTTGACACATCTCAGGTGATTTTAAAAAATATTTATGTCGTGTCCCTATGCCAGATCAATTAAATAGGAATTTCTGGGGTATGGCCTAGGCTGTACTATTTTAAAATAGCACCCTAGGTGATTCAAATGTGCAACCAAGGTTGAGAACACTGTTTCTTGTTAAATTTAGATTTCCTTCCCTTAAGGATGTAGGCCAAGTGGGGAGTACATAGTATGATTTACCTAATTCCTCACACCTGCCTGGAAACTGCCTGGCTCAAAACAAAGCCGGTTACTTCCCAGTCAGAAGTCACCAAACAGGGTACATATGTGTGGTTTTTACTCTCCAATTAAATTGTCCTTTCCCTTAAGTTCAACTCATTAGCTCTAATTATTCTGACTCACCAATTTGAGCTTCTGAATATTCTTGTCAGTGAATATTCTGCCATCCTTTCAGTTATCATCAATTTGGTTATATCTATTCATATAGTCTACTCTTTTGTCTAAAGTTAGGTGTAATTCAGTTGGGTAAGTTTAACAACTATCATTACACACATGTTTTTTAAATAGCTGCTTGTAGGTGAATTTACCTTGCTTTGATGGTGAAGTACCCATAAATGTTCAGTCAGCTGGAGAACTCCTTTAGCTAAACATTTTCACAATCTATTTCTTTTATTTTTTTAAAGTAATTTAATTTACTGGGATGGCAGTAATAGCCCATTCCACTTTGCACTATGGGGGAAGAAAGGATATTTTTATCTACTTAAAAGCTAATAAAGACTCCTACTGCTGAAAAATATTCAAACCTTCCAATTATTTCCATCAAGCGATAAATTCAAAAGGAAAAGAAAAGGAATTAAAACCCAAAAGTGTTAGCAAGTAAGCAATAATGACTAGGAGGAACTTAGGGAAGGGTCATTAAATTCATTTTTGCTTTAAAGCAACCTGACACTCACATACGTAGGGGGCTATAAAAGGGTGTCTTCTGCCGCTGCAAAAATAAGAGTTGACATATAGTTCATGATATTGGCCATCTGTGGTAGCAACTCATAGGGAGAAATGATCCGTATGTGTGAGACTACAGAGAACAGCTTGAAGGAGCTACTCCCTCACCCTCCACCCACCACTCCCAACTCCAGCTGCCATCCACCCCACAGATCACGGGCTAACTTCTCTGCCTCTTACTGACATGTTCCACCACGGGCCACCATGTTCACATGCTTATAGTTCTTATAGTTCCCCCGGCACTACAAGTATTAACTTTACAGACTGCTTCCATTTGTCCCTATTTCATAATGAAGCTACATTGAGTAGCTGGATTGTTTGACATATTCCAAAGGAGTTGGGTAAATTCACCCAACTTCATTGTTTTCTTTGGCCAACAACCAAAATCGAATCCCTTCTGAGTATCTGTATCCCCTCTACATCATTCCTTTTATACTGTTTCTTTTTCCCTGTCCCAATTTCTTTTCTATATTTCCTACCAAAAATTCTGCCCTGCCCTCTTGAATTCTGATTCTGCCGTTAACTACCTTTTATCCAAAACCACTTCAATGAATGTATGTAGCTTCTTTAGCTGTTTATTAGGCTCAGATACCCTTGCCTTCTGACTATCTAAGAAGGTCACTTCTAATCTACTATTGTGTTATAGTTTTATGTGTTTCTCCTAGATCCTGACATTTGGGTGCGTGACACTAGTCAAGGTATTAGCTTGACTAGATTGCTAATTTTCCACTGATTTTAATAGTTTGATTTACAAGTTCTTATTTGTGAACTGTATCTTAATGCAGATAAACCATAACCTTTTAGCAAGAAGGCTGACACTCACTGAATATTACCAGGAATGCTCAATGGAATGACTAAATGTTTATCATGCCTATGAATTTTGGTTTGCTCGTTTATCATTATAAATAATCATACATGTTCTTTATAATAGTAAGTTATAAAGAAGCTATTTATAACATATTATTATCAATAATTATTATAAAGAAGTTTATTATTTCATCATGAACTTAGACTCTCATAGAAGTCCTAGATTCTTGGAACTGAGTCTATCATGGGGAAATTTGATAGAAAAAGGGCTCACAGTGACTTTGGCTAGATTTAATTTTATGGCCACCCAAAGTACCATTTTCTAGGATGGCAGGTAATTTGTATCTAGCTAACTGAAAACATGGAAAGGCTTTATTATATTTTTAGCTAAACATGTAGTAAAAACTAATTGATTCAGATTATGAGGTGGTCACTTAATGAGAATTATAAGTTATACAGCATTTAAAAATAATTTCATTGCGTGAAACAGGAAATTTTCATTTAACTAACCTAAGGTCAACAAGCTACTAGTGTATATAAGCAATACACTGTCCCACATTTATCTCCTTGATGGGTAGGGAATTTATGGAATGATTCATGGTAGAGGGAGAACTTGTGGAAGCACGGACTGGAAAAATTGAGGAGAATAAAAGAGATAATGGAATGACATCCCCTTCCTGTCCATCACCTATGGTTAACAGACTGGAGGTCAAAAGTTGATGAAAAGTTTCATGAAAGATTTTGTGACACACTGCACCCTAAAGGTGGCATACATTTGTCAAGAAAACCATTCTTTATTTTTCTGGGGAAGAGCTGCACTCTTTTCTTTCTTGCCTTGTCAGTGGTATTCTCATGGTGGGGCACTGTTATGGACTCAATGTTTATTTCCCCCCTCCCAATTCATATGTTGAAGCCCTAACCCCCAGTGTGACTGTATTTGAAGAGGAGCTTCTAAGGATATAACTAAGGCTAAATGAGGATATAAAGGCGGGGCCATGCATCCATAGGATTAGTGTCCTTATAAGAAGAGATCCCAGAAAGCGTCCTCTCTCTCCATGTGCACATAAAGAAGAGGTCATGTGAACACACAGTGAGATGGTGAGACCTACATACCAAGAGAAGGGCCTCACAATGAAACCTACCTGGCCGGCACCTTGATCTTGGAATTCTTCAGAATTATTGTTTAAGTCACTCAGTCTGTGGCAGTCTGAGCTAAGTAATACAGATACCATCACCATGGTGAGGCTTTGCGTGAAGATGGGTGGATACTGTCCCAAGATGGGAGATGATATGTGGCTGTAGCTGATGTGCCATTTTGTGAGGAAGTATTATTAATTCTTCTGACCTCCAGAAATACTTTCTTTAGAGAGATGAGTGAAATTGTGCTATTTGATAGAAGAGTATATGGACTTCAGTGGAATTTATCTGATATGTCAATGCTGGACTGAGGGGAAGACTGCCAGTATCGGTACATTGACTGTCACAAGATGCTGAGATCTCCCTCCTGGGAAATTATCTCTGAGTTTAGGGGAAAGTTGACAGGAGCATAATGATTTATATTTTCCTTTCTTGAACATCTTGTCCTATTCTCTATTGTATAATGTTCATCTTTATATTATTTAAATAAGGCTAGAGCTGGGTGGGCGTTATACATGAGGGGATTTTTCCCCCCCTCCTTATGCTTTTGAATCCACTTTGAATCCAAGCTGGAGATATTTATAGATCTCATGGTGTCTACTTGGGGTCCATGACATCAAAACATTTTTCTAAGATGATACAAGCCACAAAGCTCCTTGTCTTTTTGTTACCCCAGAGGGTCAACACTACTAAAAAGGGGTACAGGCATCTCTAATTTAATGCATGTCTTTGGAAGGCACATTGGTTATTCTTCTTTGGTCCTTAGGGCCCTTCCCCACCCTTCTGTGCCCTGCCTTGTGTCCAAAGAGGCTCATCCTATGACTAGACTCCTTCACCAAGCTCCCTTGCTCTCTGACTTTTCTTAGTTTCAGTAATGAGAGAGAGCCAGTAGTGGTAGAAGAGGGAGGTCAGAGTATTTATTGTTTGCTGCCAATTCTGGCCTCGCTATAGTTCTAGAGTGACTATTTCTTCTATAGCAGTGGTTCTCAACCTGGGGTAATTTTGCCTTCCAGGGAACATTTAGCAATATCTGGAGGTGATTCTATTGTCAAGACTAAGTTTGTCAAGACAAGAGGTTGTCCAAACTGAGGTATTCCTGGCATCTAGTGGGTAGAGGTCAGGGATGCTATTAAACATCTTATAACGCTCAAGACCTTCCCTAAAACAACAACAAATAATTATCTGATCTAAATGTCAAAGTGCCACTGCCAAGCAAGCCTATGCTATAGTTACAGTTCCTTTTAGATGTGCCCGATTTCACTACTGGTCCTACTTGGATCTGATAACACTATGTTCCTTCTTCCCCTTCAGGCAACAAGGTGAGGGGTAGGTGCTGTGTCCTTCTGTTTCTATTTGAATTCTTTACCATCTTTGGTAGATTTCCTTTTAACACTGCTCTGCTTTCTATAAAATTCCCTTTGTTAAACCCCCTTTGATTAAAACTTTTGATTGTATAATGTCTCTTTCTGGGACTCAAATGGCATGGAGTGTTAGGCTCATATGTAGCAATGAAAGCAGGCATTTACATCATGTTCATTTTGTTTAAATTAGAGGTAGAATGACAAACTGTCACCAGTATTGATTGCTAACATTTATTGAGTGATGTCTCTGCCACCTTTTTATAAGTGCTTGATGTGAATTAACTCATGTATTGTTCACAAGAGTCCTATGATTTGGATGCTAATATGATTCTTATTTAAAAGATGATAAAACTGAGGCATGTGGGTGAATGACTTGCTCATGGTCATGTACAAAATATGGCTCTCAAGCATGGGTTCTTAACTATTGCCTTAAGCAGGCCCTCTGACTTCAGAAATAAACCACTTATATTACCTGCAACTCAGAAAGCCATAGTTGGCTCTATGTCTCTATGAGTCATTCATATGTGCATACAAAATACATTTTCAGAGTGGCATTCAGGACAACTCTTTTTTGTTGTTGTGGTTATAAATAGGACTGATCAATTTTACTAATCAACACACAGACAGTTAAATGGCTCAGTTACAGGAGCTGGAACAGTATCTGGGAGGTATAAAGATTTGGCCAGATGCTTTTGTGCAGTTGTGTGCTGCCCTGGTCCTCAGTGAAGTGGATTTGGAGGTGTGTTGACATTGTCTGGCCTCCTGGGTAGCAGTCACATGTTTTGCTGCTCTTGGGAATGTGACTGGTACAGCCTTGCCTATTTTTCCAAAACATAGGTCTGCCTCTGACACCTTAACATTAAAGTAAACTAGGTTCAATTTTTAGTCAGAATGGCATTCAAACCATCAAGAACAGAAAGAATGTATGAAAAGTTAATTAAGCCTATTCCTAAGATATAATAAAATGTTAAGCATAAAATCATTTAAATATTAGTTTTCCAAATGCCAGTATCTTGAAACAATATAGCCAATTTCCTAGGGATTTGTGATGTATAATAAATTGAATTGTAAAGCCTATACTTTAGAAACACAGAAAAAGCAAGTTTTGATTTATATGCATTTTATATTAGAGACATGAAGCTTTTTAAAAAACAAAGGTCATTTACATAAGGACGTTGTTTTGACAATATAGAATGTTGATATTTGAAAGTAATAGTTTCTTTGAAAATACTTTTCAAAATTGGACAAATTGATTCATTTGCTAAGGAATTAAGACAGTATGGTGAAAAGTATAATTATTTTTTTACATGCAAAAATCCTAAGTGTAATTTATTTCATCATTTTTTCACAATAAATATGTATAGTACTTAGTATCAAAAGCCGAATCTGCCTGACACTATGATAAATGAATGCATAGGTGGATGAGTAAAATAAGATTTTGTCTTAGAGGAAATACTGGCTTTTCATTAGGTCAACTGACAATTTATAGCATGCAAAAGTACTACCTAGGAATTGATGGTTTCTTTGAAGAGGTTGAAACAATCTTTCTAAAGATATACAAGGTATAGTTTCCTAGGGGAAAAAAACATTTCCAATTTCTATGACTAAATGAGGGCAATGCACAACATCCTTGTCCTAAACTTGTATATGGAGAAAGTTAAGACTGGAAGTTTGTGCTTGTAAATTCAAAAGCACTCTTCTAATTTGTCCTTTTATGGACAAAAGTAAATTCTCAATAAATAAGAAAACAAAAACTCTACTTCTCATGGCAGATTTTCTCTGTAAATATCCTTCTCATAAGGCAAGAACAAAGACATTCTCTTGGCATTTCAGAAATTTTACTGAAATGGGGCAAACTGTTCATGATAACTGAAGGATTGGGAGAGATCAATTGCCTTATACATTGTTTATAAGGAATAAAAACGGCTGGGGACACATGCTGTTGAAATTCACATGAAATTCACACTCAGAATTGATGTATACATCACTTTTGATACGTACATCACTCTAGTTAGTGTTAGGAAGAGGTTTGAACAAAGAAATCAAATGACGTATCTTGTGGCATTGCTTAAGAAATGACTCATAACCAACAACTAATATTTCAGGAAAGGTGGGGCTATAAAGTATACATTTCATAGCCATAAAAGGAGGCAGGTGAAGGTCACTGACATCTCCATAGGACTAGAAGGATCGTTCTACTATCTTGGTTTTATAAACTGCCACTGCTACTTAAGGAACTTCTATGTTCTTAGACTAACCGTACTTTGAAAAATACAACGGAAAAAGTTTCAGATGATTACACCACATTCTTCTTATTCCCAGTCATATGTAGGACTAGAAATATCCTGACAAATAAAAAGAAAGAATCATTTTGGAAGATATTTAAGGTCCACTTTGCCTTATTTTGTGTTTTCTGTGAATACAAAACATTTTTTCTACAGGGAGTAGTTGACAGTCATAATATAACTGGAACTGTGAAATAAATTAAGTAAATGTGGGATATAAAAAAGAAACTTATTTGCAACTGAAAAACACTAATATGGTCGTTAAGATGTTATGCCCAATGTCCTCTGGCACATTGTTCCTCCAAGTGTAAGCCACACCACCTAGGAGCTTGTTAGAAATGCAAAGTTCCCCAGATTCACTCAATCTGAATCAGCAGTTTAACATAGGAAATGCTGATTCCCCAACAAGAATAACTTTTTGCTGATCTGAATTCCCATTCCCATTTTCTGTATTGACCATGAGGTCAATGTCACTTTCCAGTAATTGTCACCAGGGCACCACTAAGGGATTACTTTATATATAAAGCTTCCAGAGGGTAGAGATTTTGTCTTGTATCCATGTAGCCCCCAGGCATCTAGCACTATATCTGGGATAGAGTTAATACCTAATAGGTTTTTCCATTTGTTTCTTAATGTTTTGGGATAAAAAAGCCTATTTATTTTCATGGTTTAGAGGTCATTCTATTTTTTTAAAAAGATGAATTACTACCTGTAAAATATGTTGAGATCCTCTGATTAAAAGTAAGGTATGTTAAGAATATCTCCTTTTTTTATATTAATCATTAAAAAATCTGCCAACAAAGGCATAAAAGGACTTTTACCCCCCAGTAGTACAATTGAAACATTTGACATAACATAAAATATGTCTCCATTTTCATGCATTTAAATTTCTAATTGTTTCTCAGTCCCTTAGAGAGATTTTCTAGGTCAACTAACAACTCACACTGTGCTACATGTTCCAAGAGTCCAAGTTAGTTTCATCTCTGTGATCCTCAAAAAATAGAATGCTAGCAAATGCTCCCATTTGTATAATAGTTAGAAACGATCCAAATTAAAAATTGACTCTTTGACTGTCAAACGCAAGCCCTTACAGCTGTTACTTTTCTGGTTCCCAGCGTTATTCCTAGATCCTTAATGTTTCCCATTCTCTTATATTAGCTTCTAACCAGGTTTAATCCTGAAAAAAACAAAACAAAACAAAAATCAACAGCAACAACGAAAAATAAGTGACAAAAAATTGTTGAAAATATTGTGGTGTGGTCATCTCATTTCTATTCAAAGAATGATTAAAGGATGAAAAGATGTGTGTGTGTGTGTGTGTGTACACCTGCAGGGGCTGGAATTGCTGTATCAGCTATTGGGAAACATTATAAAATACTATCTGTTGCCATAACCTTAGAGGAGTTTTGTGGGATTTAATGCAGCAGGACCCAGACAGTAGAAAGAAAGCAATGGCTGACTCAGAACTACTCAATCTGATGTAGATGAGATTCAGGCAAAATCCCACTAAAGTAACCTTATCTGTATGGATAAGGAATGGAGGTGAGATGGGATAGCAGCAATGGCTCCATGTGGAATTCCTTTAAACACTGTGCTTCCAAAGTGTTCTTAAGTAGCTGCCTGGGATGTCTAAGGCCCAGTGCTGTCACTTCTGACAGCTTTAGCCAGAACAATTCCCTAAAGTATCAAGAAGGCTGTCCCTCGAATTCTTGCCAGGTGAACTGAAAGAACATTTCAGTTTAAGGCTGGCCTGGAATGCACTTCATGACAAATGCAGAGGTGAGCCCAAATTTTCTCTAATGTAGGATCCCGAATTCAGGGTGTGTTTTCATCAACAGCCCCTTTAAACTAAAATCCTGAAGGATTCTAATGGTCTCCATGTGAGCAATGAGGGACCTGCGGAAAACCCACCCAGGTAATTTTGAGTGAAGTTACAGTCCAGGATTTCCCTTGTCTTATCAAAGAAAGAGGAAAAAAGAACAAAATATGCATCAAAACATAGGGGCCAGATATGAGAGGAATGCAAAAATGTACAGGAAATTACTTAGAAGAAAGAAGTGGTTGTGAGCAAAGAGAACAGGACACTTATTAATGTCAAAATAAATGATGATAGTGTATTAAGTCCTAAATACATGGATAATGAATTACTGAAGAAACCAAATATGTAAAATAAATAATAAACTAGCTATAAAACTGACCAAGAAAGATTCTGCCTTCTTCTCAGCTGGACTAAATTTTAGATAAGTTTCTTCATGAGTATATGTCCCTGATCTCCAATTATTAAAGAGCATTTACTTTATAAAACTTGCAATTATTTCTCTGCCCCTGTGAGATGTTAAGTCTTCTCCCAGTCTCTCATCAGTTTTACAACCCAGGAATATCTTTCTCAAGGACCTGAGGACCATCCCTTTGAAATGTAATCATCAGAGAAGATAGTATTACTATTGCCCAGTCTCTATGGGACAGTAGGAGCCGAACTTCAGTAAGTATCAACTAGCAAACACATACGGTGTAATCATATTGATCAATTTTCCCTCTAACAACTTCCAGTAACTTTCCATTCTCTCACTCCAGGGCTTAAAACTATTTAGCCTTTTGTTTCAGCAAAATTCAGGTTAATCTCTCTCCCTCATTGCAATAGTGTGAAATAAAATCTTTCTGGCCTATTTAACTCTGCCCAGTGTAATTTTCCTTCAACAAAACCCATATCATTTCAATAAAAGCTGATATATAATATGAAATATATGTGAGCCAGTAAAATGATAAAATTTTTCATCATCATTTCATACAGGTATATAATTTCATTCTAGAAGTTGAATTGAAAGAAAAAAACTTAATTTCAGACAAAGTAGATTCAAAGCAAAGGAACAATCAAAAAAAAAAAAAAAAAAAAAACTAAATCAAATCAAAGTTCCCAGAGATGTTATTTTTACATAGAATAACACATCAAATAAATATATAAAACCAAAAATATTTTAGGGGAAAAAACAAACTAGAAATTCAAAGATAAACTGAGAAATTTCTTTCAACTTTTGACAGACCATGTGGACAGACTAATAAACAAGGATATAAGAGGTTTAATCTTGGAGTCAATAAGTTTTACTTACTAGGCATAACACGTCAGAATTTATAATTTCCCTCAATGCCAAAGACATCTTAAGTTTAAGATAATTATAGATTTTAGGAAGAAAAAATTAACAATATAATAAATATAACCACATTACATTGATTTTTAAATTACTTACTGATTTCAGAAACTTTAAATTGTTGCCAGGGAAACAATCTAAATTGTGAGGGGAGTATAGCTTAGAATTAGGGAAGTACCGAACATAGCAGTGGTTTAATACAAGATTGGTCAGAGAAAAATTGTTTACAAAATAGCCAGTATTAATTTATATTGAGAACAATTCAAGTCACACCGACATAGAATTAATAAATAAATTGCATTAATTTCATTTACAAAAAAATGTAGAACCTTAATTGTTTTAGTATTAAACTAAAACAAATGAAAATATATATAATGAAGTAAATCTGTGGCAAAAGAGGATGATTCAAGAAGGAATTTAACAAATTATTGAATACAATAAAAGATTAAGCAGTCGTATTTTTAAATAAATCATTTAAATTTTCCTCGGAAAATAGCTATAAAATATGACAAATCAATTTTCTTTTTGTTAACCTATGTATTCGATTTTTCTTCATAGACTACATATTACTTAATCAATAATTAATTGCACTTGCCACTAAGTCAGAACTTACGGGAAAAACATACAGTAGACAAAACTGACAAGTTTCCTGTCTTAGCTCATGGTCTGTTGGAGAAAAGGGACAAACTGATAATTATGCTAGAAGTGATAGAGGTGTAATGAGAAGGCAGACAGAATATTATTTAATCTAAATCTGTGATGCCACATACCCAAGCAAAAGGGTTGGGTTGGAGAAGATGACAATCCTGGCAGAGAAAAGATAGATGCAAAGGCATAAGGCAAGATAACACACTAGCATTTTGAAAAGAATCCAAGGTGACAGTTTGTGTGTATGTGTGTGTTATGTATTTTAATTGCAATGTTCAATTATGAGTACTTCAGGATGAAATGGGAGGAGGATGTGTATGAGCTCACACTGTAAAGGAAGGACTCATAACAACAGTGCTTAGTAGTATCAAGATTGTTTATTAGGAAAAATGCAGAACTGGAGGGTTAACAAAATGTCTGAATTTTAAACAGAACTGCTACTTGCATATTCTTTATTTTATTGTGAAAGTGAAAAATGTAAATAATTATTTTTGGAAATTAATTTCCAAATAAACTTATATTTTGGGCTAAAATATCCTCAAACTTCATGATATATTCATATTTATCTGATCTAATGTTCACTTCTGGTTACAGATGTATCACAAAAAAAGATGCATAGATACCACTAGATTAATGTACCCTAGTTTCTTCAGTTAAATACATTATTTAGATAAATAATGTATATAACATTAATTCGTGCATTGTAACCCTATGCAGACTTTAAAAATTATTATTATGGTAAACATATTTCATGTTATGAAAAACTTTCATATATATGGTCAAATGCCAAATGTAGATCAGAAAGGACTATCCTTCCATGGAAATACATTTAACACATACAAATATTCATATCTATAGATATGAGTGCTGTGTTTTTCACTGGGTGATGAGATTAAGCTGATTTTTGTGTTCTTTTATAATCACATAATATGAATAAATGTCTTTTCAAAATTAGGTATTATATGTAATTTCATTCATTTTAAGTTTGAAATGATGAATGTAATGTTCTATTTATTTTGTGTATGAATAGCTTCTTATGATCTTATTATTATCATTATTCCACATCTGAACACCTTTTATAAATGCCAGTAGCTGTGTTGGGTTAGTAATTTGGTCAACACTGAATTTTTTTGTGTGTGATATTTTTATTTACTTATTTTCACAAACATGAAATACTAAGACAGGTTCATAAATATGCCTGTTGACTGCTTAGCATGTACTGAAATGCTTTAATTGTGAAATCTATTATTTTGCTCAAAACTAATGTAACTCAAATAGAGTTTCACAATAAGTAAGTTGCAGATTACACTCTGGGATGGACTGGAGCAATTTGGGACTTTTTATTGTATTTTATCCTATTCTAATTTCCTGTAGGCAATGTTCCTAGTTGCTATTCTTAGAATGTGGCTATATAAACATTCAATTTATTCTGAAGAGGAAATAAACGTTTTAGATGTCATTTCTCCAAAGAATGCAACATGCATTCTTGAAGAAGGAATTAGAAAATGACTAATTGAAAATTCTGATCTTATTTTTACATTGGCATCTACATTTTGAATAGGCTGCATAACATTTAGGACTGAGAACTTTAATAACTGATTTGCAGTATTTGTAATGAGAGGAATCTTTTCTCAAATGTGAGACTACAATTTTCTTTCCGAAGTTAAGCATGCAGAACAGGTGGTCTGATAAAATTAGTAAATAGAAGAATAAAACAAAACAGAGCATCAATTTATAATGATGTCCCTTATAACAGCAATGGTATGTTTATTAAAATGGCTCAGGTGAACTTCCAATAAAGGCATATTTCATGAGAGTGAGTGTTCATTAGGAAACCAAATAGTTCATATCATATTTTAGAAGCAGATCATCACTAATCACATTTTGTATGGTAATCCAGGAAGGATCTTTTTCTATTTAATTTAGAGCATGTTTCTTCTGCTTACATTTTCTAATGATAATTTAATTTGAACGTATATTAGTAATGTCCTTCTTCAGAAAAGGCCATAAATAGGGCAAATGATTAGATGATATATCTTAAGACAGTCAAGTGAGAAAATAATTTTTTACCCTTCTCTTGTTTCTGTAATTGAGATGTTGCAAATACCCAATGGAAAATTAAATTGATTTTGATGTACAAGCAGCTTAACAAATCCATGTTTAAAGTGATAGCACGGTTTGAATCTATTATGTTCTTGAATTTATTTCTAATGGTGGGGATTAAAAGACAAAGACCAAACAGATAGAATCTACAAAGATGCCTGAGGAAGAAAAAGCCTTGCCTGTGGGTCAACAAAAATAAAATGAACCATATCTGCCGTAAAAGTTCATCAGTGACAGTGCACTTGACTGATTTCTGAACAACATGCACTTTAGCTGAACGACATCTAGCTGCTTCTATCTTTTTAATAGTTTGTGAGTCCAGAAAAACATAAACTATATGAGTATCATGGCAAGCTATATCTTTAACCCTCACCTCAAATTCAAGTTCATCTTGGAAGCCTGCCATAATTGATTGGAAAAGAAGTACAAATTCTTTCCTATTCATGAAGAAATAGAGTTTCTAACTTATCTTCCCGAAAGAACCATGAACCATTAAAAATAAGCCACACTTAAAACAATCTTTTCCAACTGATCAATTTTCTACAGATTAAAAGTTTGGAAATGGCAGAGATTGTATTGAATGAGAATATTTATAATATATGGAAAAAAGTCAAGAAAAGATAAATGATAAATTAGTAAATTGATTGTCTGGTTCACTAACATTTCTAACTTTGGTTAGCAGTATTTTCATAATATTTTTAATTCTGTTATGGGTTTCATTATCATAATATTTGAAAAATAAAAGTAGTTGTAATTAAATTTAATGAAAACTGAGTATTTGTCATGTAGCTCTTTAATCCTTAAGGGAGTTGTCTAATTCAATTTTCCTTTATCTTTTTTCTACTTTAACCTATGGTGGAGCAAAATAACAAGAGAGCTAAAAGTAGAGAGGTAATTAGTTTTAAAAAATCTGGGGTAGGTACAAATGAATTCAGACAGTTTCTTCCACTTCTTTCATTACTGTTCTCTAAATGTCTCCCCTTTCAATTTCTTTATTTTTTTGTCAACAGGCTATACATTTTTGCCAAGAAAACATCATTTTCTTGGTTGACAAACTAAAAATAGGTTCTTTCAAGAATGCGGAGGGAAGAGGATTTTCCTATTGCTTCCGTTGCGTTGCTGTTTCTTTTTTTCATTTTGATAGCATCAAAGTCAAATCCATTCCAGTCAGCAAATTCCTGACACCCTGATTGGTTGAACACAATGAAAACTTGTTGGGGAGCAAATATAACTGTTGCCTCTTTTCTATTTCCATCCATGACCAGGTGACTTGGTAAATCCAGAGGCACATCTAATGGAAGTTCATAGACATGCTCTGGGGAAAACTTCCACCTTGTTAACCACAGCTGGAGAAAGACAACACATACAGGAGGAATGGAAGGGTAATATTCATGCTATAAAAAAAAGTAGTGATCTGTCAGCCAAAGATATCACTAATAGAAAAGAGAGAAGGGATGTGGAAAATAAAAATGATTTGGGAATACATGATGGTTGGCTGGAAAAAGATTACTCCAGAGATAAAAGATTGAACAATTGGGATAAGAGATTTGTATTTGCACTAAAATTATTAGCAATTTTCAGCCCATAGTGATCTCTGTGTCTCCTGTTTTGTTTTGTTTTTCTGTATTGATATACGCAGCCTGTTCTACATAATCTCACATATTATTTTCCATCATTTTATACATTGCCTGAGTTCAAAATTGACAGGTCGAAAGCCCATTGAATATTGGGGTTAGTACAAAATATTTAATGATTAGTCATTGAGTTGAAAATGGAGAGTGGGTTAAGAACAGGAGAAAGGAAAGAAAACTCCTATGGAGTTAATAGGAAAATTTCGTGCTTTGGTTAAATTTAATGAATATTGCTTATTTTTTGAATATTGAAAGAGTTATAGGGAAAAGAGTGTTTTGGTGGAAAACTATGCATTTTCTATGGTACACTTCTAGTTATCTGCTTTTGATCCCATAGGAGTTATTTTACAACTATGTAAAATAATTCTTATCTATAGACAACAAATATAGTCTGTCAACAAATATAGAAGTTCAAAAGATTTTTCCTCTTCTACATAGAAAAAGCCAGTTTTTGTCTATTGATAAATTCATTTCACTAGTCATTTATATAAATTTGTGCCTCTTTGACTTCTTCTTTGAATGAGTTATAACACCTGTCTGGTACCTTCATTATGAGTTAAGTAAAATATTTAACATGTTCATTTATGTCTAAATGAAATTCATGATATTACCATTTTTAAATTTTTTTTTAACAGAGGTAATATGTGTAAAAACAATTAGAACCTTGCCTGGCATAAGGAGAGATGGACAAATGTTGCAGTTGTTGCTATTGTTCTTATGAGTGAGAATTCCTGATTCTAAGTGCTGGGACACAGTCGTGATTAAAACCTAAGAAGGTCAGAGTATAGTGGGAGAATCAAGCAAATAAATAGTTCCGGTACAATATGTTAAGAAATGTAATTGAGGTAAGCACAAGGTCCTATAGAAAGGTGGGTAGAACAGCAATTGACTCTGCCTTGGGGTCAAGAGAAAAATGAGTGGGTGAGGGGAGTGCAACATTTGAGATTTAGAAGAAAAAAGTAGTTAGCCAATCACATTATTGTCTGTAGCTATGCCTGATGAATAACTGTAATCAGACATTGTAATATTAAAAACAGAATCAGGACAAAGGCAATGAGTAAATCAGTTTTCTTTTACTCAATCAGAACTAAAATGAGCTTGAACACAAGGTTACATTTACTAAAGTCAGCAAAGATACAAAGTGTAATATTCTTTATTTAAATGGTGTAGATTTAGCAGTGGCTGAGATTAATAATAGCCCTGGGGAAAAAAAAAATAGAAGAGATAATTTCCAAGTAAGTGTAAGGAAGTTTATAAAACAAGGTTAAGTTTAGATACAAATTTAATGTCAACTTTTCTTAAGGTAAGAACCTAAGAGAGAAATCATGTAAGAAGGAAAAGTAATACTACAATCTTGTAGCACTGTATCTCTATTCAGTGTCTTTTTATAACCATTCTGTCATTGTAATCTCAGAAAGAAGATCCTGTAAATTTATTCTGGGAAAGAAATATTAACACTGTTTCACAGTCAAGCCTCTTAAACATAAGAGGATTTTATATTAAGATCTGTGATAATAATGATAAATGCTTTTTATGTCTATAGAGTTTACAGTTTCAAAAACAATTTCTATATATAGTATTTCCTTTAATTCCCTAACCACTATCAAAAAGGAAGTATTATTTTTTATATTTTACAGATGAGAAAGCTGAGTCTTAGAGAAATAAATTTTCTTATGCCAAATTAAACAGCTAATACATGGCACCCTGCTTTTCTGGTTCTGTTTTTTCCACTACAAGCTGCTTCTCAATAAAAATGCAACTTTTGCTTTAAAGATGGTAGGGGTCACAGAGTTTGGAGTTGATGACCCACTATAGCTAGGGGTAGAATTGGAGATTAGAATCAGGTGCTGGACCTTTGTTTCTAATCTCCAATATTTTTAAATGCCTCAAAAAATGGTTAGGACGGAGATGGGAGAGGAGTCAATTAGGCCATCCTTCCTTCCTGTCCCACCCCCCTACTTCATCATGTGGAGATGATGAAGGATTACATGTTATAATCATTTATCCCAGCCCTGTTACAATTAGTTTACCTTTTGCCTTCCAAAAGAAATAGATTTCAGTTTTTTAAAAATGACATAGGATTTTTATTTAGTTTACAGAAACGATGTGAAGATCAAGGAAAGTCCTAACAACCTCCACATAACCATATTAGTTTCAATAATGTTCGTATTAAACAAAGACAACTGTAGTATAAGCATAGATATATCTTTCTTGTTTATCTTCATTGCAAAGACCCAGAATTCCAATCTGTCCTTGAATTCCGTGTGGCCCATTGTTGTTATATGCTGCATGCCCAGGGTATTGACTAATTTATCAATAATTGCACAACCACTACTTAGGCTTTGTCAAGTTGTGCCCTTCAGAAGTGGCCCAGCCAAATGAAGGAGGAAAGTCAATTTCAGCCCACGTTCCACTCTCACTTTCTTCCTCAAGGGGAGCATCTGGAATTGGGCTGCAACCATCTGAAAGGGATGCTCAGTCTTTTTTTATTACATGAGGTATTGCATATGCTAGCAGAGATAGCGATGAAAGGGAATACAAAGAGCAGGGAGCACACTGGAGAAGGTGGTCGCGTGAATAAGGTTCACCTTCAGAAACTCCACTTCTCTTTTCTATACCCCTTCTGCTGCTCAGCAGCCTCTTATCCCTCATCACTCACCTCCATTCTTATCCCCTCTCCCTCTGCCAAGAACGCGCTTCTTCAAAGGGTAACTCAAATAGCATGAGTGATGTAATAGATCTTCTTTGGGAGGCCTTTTACCTTGCTAACAGAAAATGGAAAAAAGAGTTTCCTGGTTGACAGATAACTGGGGCTCTTGTTTTGGAGGAAGCTCCAACTGTCTTTTTCTTTGTAGGTTTTCATCTATTTCACTTAGAGATGGTTTGGTTCTCCCTTGCCACAAGCACCAAAGGCTGCTTCCTTAGATGAGTAGTCTGAGGTAGGTAACCTAGGACAGCTCTGCTGGGGAAAGGTGGGTATATGCTCTTTCTTCCTTGTTCATTCTCCTAGACTTCCTTCATCATGTCACTCCTGCATGAGAGCTTTCCTTGTGCCAGAGATTCTGGTGTACTCTTAGAAGTACCAAAGCAGTTATTTCAGACCTACTGAAGGAGATGCCACAAGGTTGATGTGGGCAATAATGCTGTCTGATAAATACTGACTCAGAGATGGTCATGTCAGTACATGAATAGTGAGCTGCTACAATGGCAGGGCACGTTTCTGGGTTGTACTCTAACTATGGAAAAACACACTCTGTGGTGGGTCTTTTCTCAGCTGCTTGATAAGCCAGTTTGATGTTAAAATGACAAACAGATCATTTATTGGGGACATAACTTATTGGCTGTTACTCTGATGGCATTGCAGGATCCAGAATCAATATTTCCCCATACCCCCATGTCCCCTGATGTGTTGCAGGGCTATTTCTTTGAAAGTCAAAATTGGAATCAGAAAATGATAGAGTCACAGTTCATTAGAGCTGCAAGTGACCTAAGTATCTTGCTAAAACCCTGATACAACTAAAACACGTGGAGAGAGCTTCCCAGAGCACCTTCCCAACCTCTACTGTGATCATTTCTGGGAGTCAGTATTGGGGGACATCATTTATTTGAAGAAACTAAGTTCCTTGACCATCTATCTACCATGTTTATTAGTAGGTTTCAAACTCAACAGAAACCTTTTGACTACAAAATTGGAATATAAGTCTCATAGTTAATTATTAATAATTTATCAGATAATTTTTAAAAAAATAAACGAGAACATGTGGACACCCCAATAGGAAGTCACAGCGCTCAGGAACCTAGGGCCTCTACTTCAGCATAAATATTTATAAGCCAATACATCCTATCCTGCCATTTATAGTATAGGGAATACAATAGGACAAGAGAAAAATACAGCGGACACTTCTGGATTGTATACAAAGCTTTCTTAAGCTGTGAGAACCAGCTAAAGATGCAATTTCAATGCCTATTATGTTTTCATATGGAGAAATGTCAAAATGCAAATTGGTGACAGAATCAACTGTGTACAGTACACATTCTACAGATACACAGCAGATAGGCACTGCAGGTTTCAGAGCTATACTTATTTAGCCAATGATATTTGTCATAGGAAATCAAGTCAACACATTGTAATAAACTAGTTTCTGATATGAAATAGACTTTAAAGCCCCCAGAGAATTCTTAGGAAAAAGCAAAAAACAAAACAAAAAATTCTTAACTATCTTGGCCTATCAACCACTCATGTTTCTGTATCACATCTGGGTCATAAATTTCATTACATTCCAGTTTTTTCTATTACCCTGTTTCCCCGAAAATAAGACCTAGCCAGACCATCAGCTCTAATGCGTCTTATGGAGCAAAATTAATATAAGACTCGGTATTATATTATATATTATATTATATTACATTATATTATATTATATTATATTATATTATATTATATTATATTATATTATATTATATAGACCCAATCTTATAGTAAAGTAAGATAAGGTCTTATATTAATTTTTGCTCCAAAAGATGCATTAGAGCTGATGGTCCGGATAGGTCTTATTTTTGGGGAAAAACATATATTGCTGTACTTCAAATAGAAAGTTCTCTGATTTATCTAAGCACACAAACCTGGAGGTAGGCAGAATACTTAAAATACAAATGCCCATATGTAGAGAAATGGAGTTTTCCTAGTCATTAAAAAAAGAGCTTGCAGAGTAAGAAAAGAAGATCATATGCATGGCTTTTGACACAATACTTTACCTATAGGATTACTATGACCCAGCATCAAAATAATGTATATTAAATCAGCTTAGAAACAAATCTATGCAATAACAATGCTCTCTCACTGTATAAGAAGAAAGTGATAGAAGATTGTCACTTTTCACATTAAATTAAATACTAATCCTCAGAAATCAGGAATATATAAGAATTGGGCCAAGTGGTTATAGAATGCTAATTAATGTTCAACTCCAGAAAACTTTATTTGGCATATACTCTGTACAAGACACTGCTAGGAATTATGGATGGTCCAAAGGTGGAAACACATATATTTATCCTTTAAGAGCTTATAGCAACCAACAATTCCACAAGATATACATATACATATATATATATGCAAACCAACAATTCCACAAGAATATTCCTGTTCATGATAAGTTTATGTGAGGAGAGGAGAGGAGAGAAGAGGAGAGGAGAGGAGAGGAGAGGAGAAGAGAGGAGAGAAAAGAGAAGAGATATTCAACCATATACCTGGGTAAGTTATGCTACATCTTCTGGTAGCTATCAGAGAACATAGCATTTCAGGCAAAGAAACTGCCTTATAAATAGTAACACTGCTGCTAATGATTATTCCTTTGCTGAATTCTTGATGGGAACCCTCTACAAATCTCTGGAATTCTCTTTGTGCTCCCTTCTCTAGTACTTTTTTCTTTAAATGCCAGCAGCTAAGGACTCTCAGCTGAGCAGTTCAGGAGTCAACTGGGGTCTGCCTGGGTCCGTCCTCCCTGCACCGTGGCCAGGAAATTCATTAAAGACAGTCAGCTAGAGCAATTATAAGGTTCACCTTATTTGTTTCCTGTCTCTCAGGGATCACTGTCCTGCACCGCTTGATGTCCAGTGTCTTGAAAACCATGGTTTTATATATTTTCTCAGGGTTTTGTTTGTTATGTGTGATAGGGTGAAACCTATCTATGTGACTCCATCCTAATGCAAAGTGGAAGGCTTCATTGACTCTTTACTATTTTTAGAAGAAATTACTCATTTGCCAGTAAAGCAACTGAGGCTTTAGAAGTATTAAATGACAACCTGAATTTCATAACAACATGAACATATGAGTTAGTATTCACACTCAAGTTCTTTAGCTAAGTAGGTCCAGGGATCTCTGGGTTGAGGTAAATAGCTACGCCATTTATTTGGGGTTTCAGGGAAATCACATTCCCCTTGGGCATGCTTCATATTTGTTCATCATTCCTTGACCCTTTTCACCATTAGATTGCTTAGATACAAACAGTATGTTTTATCCTGAATATGTACTTTCTTCCAGTGAGTCTGAAAGGTGCTGACATAACTAGCCCCCAATAAGAAGTATGAACATTGAGTCTCTAATGAGCTTTCCTCCTAACCAACATCTCACGTGTGCTGTCATAACTCATTGCTTGAGGAACTAAGCATGTCTTGTGTGACACCACTGGGAGAGGATTCTTGAAAGCTTGCACTTGGTTTCCTTGGATTTTGCTTTGTGTTCTTTTTCCCTTTTCTGATTTTACTTTGTATCATTTTGCTTAATAAATTATAGCTGGGAGTGAAACTACATGCTGAGTCCTCCAAGTTCTCCTAGGGAAACTGGAGGTGGTCTCGGGTGCTCCTGACACAGAATGATAATACCTTTTGTTGATGCTATTATGTAGAACCAGGAACCCTATTGTGAGAATTTTAATTGGTTCATTATTTCTGAAAAATCATTTTGAAATATGTATCAAAATTTATAATGTGTATACCCTTTGACTTATTATTTGCATTATTTGAAATTTTACCTAAGAAAAAGAACATGAGAACACACACACACACACACACACACACCATTTTTCAGTATTATTCGTAAGTTTGAAAACCTGGAGACTATTCATGAACATAGGACTAGATAAATAAGTTTTGACATATATGAATGTATCAGCCATGCTCTCTTTTGACTTGTGAGGAATCTATTCTGATTGGTCGACACACTTTTTGATGCCTTGTTAAAATATTTAATCACTTCCATTGCATATATAAATATAAACTATACAATATTGCTATGAAAATTTTTTAGACAAATAAGCACTTCACAAACTATTCATAAAGTGGTGGTTTAAAACATATTTTTATGTGTGTGATAAGCCAGTTATCTGATAAATATTGATTATCTGATAAAAATTGATTATCTGATAAATGCCAACAGATAATCTGGCAATCACAGAAAATCATATCACGAAGGAGCAGAACTTTGATAATTTCCTAAATACTTGCGTGTCCTGTCATTTATGCTAACAAAGTGAATAGGCACCTATCATCATAGGGAAAAGGTTTACCATGACTTTTTTTTTTAATTTCCCTGAGAAAGGCTGTCTCAAAACTTATCTAATGCGCTAGATAAAATTTTAAAGAAGAAATTAAGGCCCCAATACCTTTCTTTTGAGGTTCAATGTTCTACAGTCTCAATAGAAAAAGATTATCCTGGTGCACTGGTGGGAAAGGGCCCTAAAAAGACTAATTAAAATTACCGTCTAGTTAGACATAACCCTCTTTGTTCCCATTGGTAGAGGAGGAGCATAATGTATTTTCAATAAGTTTGATTTACATAACTTATGTTTTAAACGTATGATTTTACTAACTCTTGTTCCACTTAAAATATGTCTTCAATATGTTAAACACGTATTATCTGCACCTTTGTATATTTTAGAACACTTTTTGTCACCTTTATATAGATAAGAGCTTATTTAGATAAAACGATTTTCTTTGGAAGTCCAATGAGCTATCCATTGCACAATGGAGTCACCTTAAAATCCTTTAGTTTAAAAGCCAAATGTTTTATTCCATTATCTTTTGTTCCCCCTGGTTGTGGCAGAGAAACTAAAGCCAACATAAATTTGGTTCCATCGTGACAGGAAATTCTGATTGCTATACCCATCTGTTTAACACTCTGCAAATACTGCACATTTTAGAGTTAAAGATGATTATGGGTAAATATGTTTCCAGACTATGCATTATGAACTTTCATATAGGCCTATGTATATGCAAAATTATAAAATAAAATCTTGATCATGATGGGTCTCTTCTGTCATAATCTTGGTTTTTGATATATTTTTATTTTCATAGATTTTACTTATTCTTGTATTTCCTTCTACCTTTATTTTTTTGAATTATCTATAAGCCCATTTACTGCTTTTTTAATGATAAAATATTTTCTGACTACATAAACAATATGTGCATATTGAAACAAATACATAAACTCAGAGAAAAGTGAAAAGGATGACCTAAAATCCAATCACCTTGAAACAAACATCATCACCATTACAGGGGTTGTCCTTTGCTTTATCTCTTGACATCTACATGTAATTTATGCTACTTTGAAATTTGCAAAATTACTATTGACATTTTTTTGGCACATTTTTTCCTTTTCCTTGGAATTGAAAACCAGTATTCTGAAGGCCACTTCCAAGTTCCTAGAATTGGTGCAGAATGATTTTGGATTATGCCATTATGTGCCCCAGTGATGGAGAATGTTGCATGGGTAGTATATTTTCTTGCAGCACATTTTGTCAGGAAATTAAAAATGCTATGGATTGCTCAGAATTTTCTGCTGGGATTCGTTTTCTTTTTCGTTCAACTTAGAAAAAAATATGACAATCTTATTTTAAAGGGATGTTTTCCTCCATTGCTTTCCCATTTTAGCAAAGACAGCAAAGAATTCAAATTATATAATATCTCTGTTCTCCACGCCAGCTGTGTTTTGTGTTTGTCAGATGTTTCAAGTGATTTTCAAACAGCTGGGCTTTCTCAACCATATTTTACCCCAATTATCTTTCTCCATGATCTTCAAAGTTATTTCAAATGATTTTTCTCCAGATTCTATACACATGTTTATAGTAAAAAAAATTGGAAAATAGAGAATGAAAGGATGAAGAAAATCAGAGTCAGCTATAATCATACTAACCAGTGACAGTGTTCACATCTTTTTATCATTAGTCATTTTTCTATACACACACATATATAGTCCTATTGTACATACTGTTTTGTACCATTTATAACTCATAAAGCTTTAAAAGTTCCTGATTTTATTAAGTATTCTCCTAAAGTGTGAATGTTTTCCATTCATTTCTACTATCTCACCACCAACTGTCCCTCCCAGTGTCCCCCTGTCAGCTCTGCCAACTCCATCGCTCAACTGCTCAGGCCTAATATCATGGATTCTTACATGACGTTTTTCTTTCACAACCCACATCTAATCACAAAACAGTTTAGTAACTTTATCTCAAAAAACAAACAAACAAACAAACAGACATAATCTGCAGACTTCCCACCCTTCCACTACCAACTCCTTAGCCAGGCAATCATTTCTTTCCTAGTTTACAACAGAAGTCTCTTTTCTTCCACTTTGCCATCCCTACCATTGATTAAATATAAGTCAGACCATGTACTCCTCTGCTTAGGACTCACTAACGCCCTCCCATCGCAAGGAAAATAAAAACTTGACATTCAGGAACCTGGACGACTGGCCTGTGGCTGCCTCTTTGACTTGTTCTTTGTCCTTTTCCTCTCTCTCACTTGGCTACAGCCATCGTTGCTCCTTAATGATCCTAGAAGAGGCTATGCTTGTTTTTGAGGGTCTTTGAACTTTCTGTTTGCTTTGGCTGTAAGATCTTTCCCCAGTCACCATCATGGCTCCTTCTCTCACTTCTTACAGTTCCTACTCAAATATCACCACCTCAAAGACTCCTGCTCTGAACAACCTATAAAAAAAAAATCACCTGTGACTTGCTGTTCTACATGTTGTTTTATATTTCTTGATAGCATTTACCACCAGCTAATATTATGTTATATATTTATGTACTAACTTTACTTATTTTCTATCTCTCTGGAATGTAAGCTGAATGAAAATAAGCATATTGTCAGTTTTTATTAATTATTGTTTTCCCAAAGTGAGTGACACAAAATAGTCACTTAATTGACTTAGCCATTTTCCTTTAACTAGAGAGTTTTTTATTTTCTCTTATAAACAATGTTTTTCATCCTTGATTATAACTTAGGAGTAAATTCTAAGTAGCAAATAATATCATTTAAAAGAAGTAATCATTCTGTAGAATGATTCTCAATAAGGTTGTCTTAATTTATGCTTCTACTAACAAGGTATCAAAATATCTCTTTACCTATAATCTTATGAGTACTGAGTTATATAATCTTTTTTTCATATGTATTTCATTTACTTGTGAGGTAAGGTGCTTGTTTTCACATTTTGGATATTATTAATAAAACTGCTGCGAGGTCATTTATGTAAATAGTCTGCTACATAGTGAGTTATCAATACAGGTTAATAATTTTGAAAAAAATGTGATGTGTTGTTTTTTAAGAAGTCTTAAAATCTACAGAAATTGTATTCCAAATATATATATATAAAACTGGTTTGCAGCCTGTTGTGACTTAACTTGCTTATTGGGTTTCTCATTTTTCTCACTAAAATACTAAAGTCCCTGTATCAGTAGGATTATTGGCCTCTTAATGAACAGAGTGCTTTGAGATCAATGGATACACCACATTACAAAAGCATGCTGATTAGATGTGAATGTGTTTTCTCAAGGAACTAAAATCCAGGAGGTTTAGTTCTAGGCTTTATGAAATATTACAAAGTCTCTCTTACCAATTATACATACTTAGATTATTTTGACAAATATCACACTATTCAATAGTGTGGCAATATTGAAATTATTGGTCAAAATATTCGTAACTAAATCCACTGGAGAAAAAATCAGGAGAGAGTTGGAGGTAACTCATCTGAAAGAAATATAGAAATGGAAAGTCCCTCTTATTTGAATAAGCTTCATCAACCACCCGACCCCTACCTTTACTTCATCCTTACCTTGATGTGCCAGCTGTAGATCTTGAAATTGCCATATAAAAGGGATATCTTTCTGTTAAGACTTTGCTTCAAAAGGCTATTATCAACATGCTTAAATAGAGCTCCTGACACTTTGTAGGTACCCTCAAATTTGTTGAACATTCGTGAATTAATATTACCAAAGAAATATAAATATTTGCTCCCTATAACCCCTTAGCCGATGCATTTTATCCAATTTTGTAGTTATCACAAAGCAGCTTGCATAGGTGTGAAGGCCTAATGAAGATAAATAGACATTTTGAAACATGAGAGCCAGGTGAGGACATAAGAACATATTTGGAGGCTCTTGGGCATCCAGAAAACAGCAAGTGGACACCAACTACTTGAAAAGAGGGCAGCAGGCCACCTAAATACTCAGGGGAAGCATCCATGCTATCCCCTCCCCCTACATTGTGAGTTTACCTGTGGAGTTCCATCTGAGGGGGAAAACCCATTCCTTTATGGCTATCATTGCAGTTAGGTTGCTTGCCTTTGTTTCTACAATGTCTATAGCAAGTGAACGCGTTTATGTTTTGTGTTTGTGCAAGAGTCAACATGAGAAAACTGTGAACACTAACAGGACTGACTTCATGTGTGTCTGACCTGTGCACTCCAAGCTTAGAAGAGTCCCATGCTTGCTCTTCTCAATAATTTGTGAAGAAAGCCCTCACCTTTTCAATGTAATGGCCCTGAACACCAAGGAGGCAGACAGTTGAATCCAATTTCTCAATGGTTGAAAGTAAACCTTTATTTGAATTGGAAAGTACCGTAGGAAGTTGCAGGGATGCAGAAGGAAAAGAACACATAAAACTGCACGTCTTTCTTCCTTGGTCTCCTTCTTTGTTTTTATTATAGAATAAGTTCACTCATTTACTTTTCTTATGTTAATCTCCCATTTTCCTTACTCCCATTATACTAAATAAATTTTATAAGAATTATATTTCAAACACTGAGCTTCTTTTCTTCCTGTAGCAATAAAACATTAAAATAACTTATACTCCATTTGATAAATGGAGTTATTTGAACTTCATAAAGCACTAAGAAAAAAATTTACGGTGTAACTGAATAATAAACACAGCTAGTAGAAGTCTTTGAGGTCTCGAAGGAAGAATGAAACAATGTGTGCTTCCTCGCATCTCTTATATCTCATCCAATTTTCAGATCTCGGATCCATTCTAGTCACTTAAACACCACATAAACTTCTTTGACATTTAATTATATTATGTATATGCTTGGTACTATAGAAGAACCGACAGAATGGGAACTTCATTGAGTGTTTTCCTGGCTGCTCACCAATGAAATGTACTGTGATAAGGGACAGTGGTTTACAAAGCCAGGACAGCTGTAAATTCTGCAGACTTAAGAGACTGTTGGGAAAGCCTGAGAGTGGCAGCTTGCTAAACTGGGGGCTAAATGGATTAGGGGCACTTGTTAGGATTGAAATGAGATTTAATAGGCTCAGCATGAGCTTGATAAGAGTCTGCATCACCAAGAGACACTCAATTCACTGTAATTATTGGCTTTTGGTTATAGATACACGTCTCCTCCTGCCCCAGTGCTACCCAGTGAAGGAGACTGTTATGAAGAAGCTCTTTTGCAATAAGGTAGCATTTTGTGCTTAGGCTGGAGATGGGATACATATTTAATTTGAACTGATACCTTCACTGAATTTTTGGATTAAAATAGGTCAGACTTAGAGAAAGTTTGCATATGTTTCTGCTAAAAAAACAATCTTCAGATTCATTGAAGGAGGAATATGTACACATATTTCATCTGGAAAGGTGTGCACAGGAAATCACCCCATGGGGAATTGTTTGTAGGAACTATTTTTCTTTTCTTAAATCATCATGAAGGGTATAATCTTGTTTCTGTCAGACAAGGACCATCTCTCATCAAATATTTCATCAGCTGTCTTTCATCAGCCCCGGTCTTGTTTGACTTTGCCTTGTGTCAGAGAAATAAAACAGCCCTGGGTCTATAGACAGTCTGAAGACAAGAAATCCCCAAAACACAGAATATGAAAATATCTATTACTATTTTGTTCTTTGTGATTTCTTATATATATAATACAGAGAGTGCCAAAAAAATGTATACACATTTTAAAAATGTGTATACATTTTAAGAATGTATTAAAATTGTGCTGATGGTAACCACTTTGAGCATCGCTTGGAATTGCAGAAGTCAAATGTTACTAGTATTCATCTTTTGTTACCAACTTATATTGAATATTACAATTTTAACACAGTTTTTTCCTTTTTTTAAATGTGTATACATTTTTGGCACCCTCTGTGTATATATTAAATTATACACATATATTTGATGCATTTTAGATGTGAACTACTCGTTTATGTTAGCAATAAAAGAAATAATACCAGGCAGCAAAAAATGCTAGACATTCAAAATAGCTTTTGGTTTTATTACCTCTGCAGCCATGGTATGGGGCAGAAGAGGAAGATAGAGGGGCATGTTATTATTTCAGTAAACATTTTTTTAGGATAGTTTTAGATTTACAAAAAAAAAAAAAAAAAAATGAGAAGAGTTTTTACCAAAAAGATAATACAGAGAGTTCCCATATACTGTAACACTCAGTTTCCTCTGTTCTTAACATCTTACATTAATAAGGCACTAGTCTTACATTGTGACAATTATTGTACTAAATTGGGACACTGTTATTAACTAAAGTCCATTGAGATTTCCTTAGTTCTTACCTGATGTCCTTTTCCTGTTCCAGGATCCTGCATTACATTGAGTATTCTTGTCTCCTTAACCTACAGTGGTCTGTAACAGTGTATTAGACTGTGCTCAATTTTGACACCTTTGACAGTTTTAAGCAGGAGTACTAGTCTGGTATTTTGCGGCATGCCCTTAATTGGAATTTATCTGATTAGACTGGGATTTTATAGATTTGGGGGGAGGAAAATCACAAAGGGAAAGTGCCATGCTCACTAAATTTGTCAAGGATACATACTATCAACATAACTTATCACTGATAATCCCTGATCACCTGTTTGAGGCAGTGTTTGTCAGATTTATCCATCATAAAGTTACACTTTTTTCCCACCCTTTTCCATACTCTACTCTTTGAAATGAAAGCCAACACTTAAGGAATAGGGAATTAGGATCTGTCTTCTTGGGGAGGAATACCTACATAAATTATTTGGAATTCTGCATTGGACATTTTTCTATTCCCCCTCATTTCTTTACTTATTCAATCACACTTTAATATTAGTATGACTCATAGATATTTATTTTATACTTTGGGTTACAATTTATATTTATTTTGTTGTTCAAATTGTTCCATTTTTGGTAATTTGAAGCTCTTAAGTTGGCTCTTTAAATCCCTTTGACATGGATATCTACTTTGTAAGAGTACAATAATATTATATTGATAATAACCATAGAAATATTGAAAAGTCTTCAGAAGCCAAAGAAATGCAACTTTATCTGTCCTCTGATCAAAGGTCAAGCAGAGGTTTTGGTGAAGAGGATCTGTCAAATCCTGCTCACTCTTTCCATCAACTCTTCTAAAGTTATATCCAGGTAATGATCAAAGTAGGTGACACTTCTACCCAGCACCCAGTTATATCATATATTTTCCTCCACAAATAATGAGAATACTAACTATGCTCACCTATTATAAGAAACCTAACCAATTCCAGCACCTATTCATAGATCCCAGGGTGAAAACAAGTTTGCAATAGTCTCCTCTTATACTTAGAGGGTATGTTCCAAGGTTCCCAGTAGATGCCTGAAACCAAAGATAGTATTAAAAACCATATATACTGTTTTTTTCCCTATAGTGCATACCTATCATAAAGTTCAATTTATAAATTAGGCCTACTAAGAGATTAACAATAACTAATAATAAAACAGATCAATTAAGTCCAGAACTTTAAAGTTTTCACTTAAAGAGAGCATGTTAAGCCTTCTCTTTGGTATATTTGAACTGCCAGCATCACTACTCTTGCACTTTGGGTAATTTATAAGGTAAATTAAGGATTACTTGAATGCATGCACTGCAAAATTGAGATCTGATCGCTGAGACGGCTATTAAGTGACTAATAGGTGGGAAGTGTAGACATTGTGGATATGCTGGGCAAAGGGAAGATTTATGTCCTGGGCGGCAGGGAGCAAGGGATTTCATCATGCTACTCAGAACGGCACATGATTTAGAACTTATGAATTGCTTATTTCTGGAATTTTCCATTTAATATATTGGACCACAGATGACTACAGGTAACTGAAACCATGGAAAGTGAGACTGTGGGTAAGGGGGTACTACTGTATGTACCATGTAAACAAATGAGAAATAAGCCACCCCTACAACGTCCACTGTCTCTGAGTCAGATGTAGGAAACCTCTGGCCTTGACATCACCAGGTGGTTTTTGTGCCTTGAGTCAGTGGCAGATAGAACTGTAAAGTGGGTCAAGGGTGTCTTTATATGCACCTTCTCCTTCTTCTTTACTGTTTGTATTTCAGCAGAAATCTTACCCCAGGGCACTCTGTGATTTCTGACTGTCAATTTGACTCTACCCATCATAGACAGGAGCATCTCAAAAACCAAATAACAGAGCATACAGTAAATTGCCTAATGCTTTGACTTGTTACTTAATGCAATTCCATTTGACAGACATTTATGCAGTAGTAATTCTATGCTATAGATGGGCATTGTACAAACTAGCAGTCTGGAAGGTGAGGCAGATACATGCATAATTATGATGCATTGTGATTAGAGAAGTGTTGTAGTTTGATAGATAGATAGATAGATAGATAGATAGATAGATAGATAGATAGATATACAGATATAGATATAGATATAGATATAGATATATTGCTACAGAGAGAAAAATGCTTATTTCAAATGAATCATTAATTGTATTTATGGCATTAGTTAGAAGGAGTGATGATGCAGAATTTAAAAAGGACTTTCCCTTCATCTCACGAATGAAACCTAGAAAACCAACTATAGGTATTGTTTTAGTTCCATGGGGTTAATCTTTTAACTACCTCTTCACATCCTCACACATACTCACATATTTGCCATTGTATCCCTGGCACTCATCACAGAGCCTGATAATATAATATATAGTAGGTGCACAATAAATGTTTCTTGTTCATACATCTTATTTTATTTTGCAATTTAAAAAAGTAGATGTTATTTTTAAAGCAGTTTTAAGTTCACAGTAAAATTGAGTGAATAGTGCAGAGATTTCCCTTATATCCTTTGCCCGTATATTTACCCAGCCACCCCCACGATCAAAATTCATATACATTTTGACCCAGTATTTTTGCTTCTAGGAATAGACTTACAGTAATATTATCATATGTGCAAAATAAGAAATATACAGGATTATTCACTGCGTCGTTTTTTTATATAAGCAAAATATTTTCAAACAGCCTAAATCTTCACAAGAGGAGTTGGACTAAGTAAATTATGGTCCATCCATAAAATGGATTAAAATAAAGAATGAGGAAGCTCTCTATCAGCTAAGAAGGAAAAATAGTCAAGGTATAATATTAAGTGAAAAAAATCAAAACAAGGTGCAAATGCGTGGATTCATTGTGTTACCATTTGTACTAGAAACTTAGCAAAATAAGAATATACACGTTTGGATAAGAAACTAATGATAGTAGTCTCTGGACAGGGAAAGAGTGGAGGGGTGAGGAGTAGTGGGGAGAGGACGTGAGTGAGAAGGAGCCTCACTATATGCCTTTCTTTTTTACCGTCTGTTTTTTGGAACATATGAGAATATTATCTATTTAAATAAATAATGTGATAATAAAAATAGTTAAAAAATACTTTTTTGAGTCAATGATTTTTTCATACAGAAAGACTACAGCTGATGCGACCAACTAAAACTTAAAGATGGACTAATTCTGTGAATTACGTTAACATGTTTTGTTTGCAAGTAACAGAAAAGTAAGTCCGAGATCTTAGGTACCAGGCAGACTGTGTTGCTCCCTTACAGTGAGGGGTCTGGCCCTAGGTCTGCCAACAGCAAGGGGTTCAAACTGAATTAAGATGCCCTGCCTCAGTCGCTCAGCCCCACTGCTCTTTGCAAGTCCACTTGGCTAGAAATATGGCCGATGAATGATTAAATTATCCCATGAAATGCATGATTACATTATTTAATATCCATTAATTTAAATGATTTCAAATCTGTAATAGTTTAAAGCAGGATCTGGCAGATAGTACTATGCAATGTTAGTTTTCATAATAAAAGGAGCATAGTAATTGTACTAGTAAACATAATAGCTATTATTTGTAATGGATTTTTAAAAATGGATTTTTTTTGAGGATCACAAAAAGTTGGGAATACATATTGGGATTGGGCAAAATCATAGACTGCTGCTGAAGCCGAGCATTAGAGGTAGCAGGAAAACCTGATTTTGCAGGTACACATAAAGTAAATATTTATCAGAGATGAAACAGAATGATGTGGAATGGAGCAGAATAGAATATTAATGTAGAGGAATAAATTCGTATATTGGGGATATTTTAGCTGTCACTGACAAATGGTGACACTCTTCTGCCAACTGTTATATCCTTTCAATTAACTTTTCCCCCTCTACTTTCTCTAATAATTTTTTCAGTTTTATTTTTGTCTCTTGTTTATTATTATAATCATTATTATTTTTATGAATTTTGAAATGGGGGTTAGAATTCCTTAGACTGTGTCTGCTGAATCCTTCCAGAACAACAGATATAGTGTGGAGAACATCAAGGTCACAAATCTGCACTATTTCCTCCCTGCTTTCCTCTGTCTGCCTGGAGAAGGTGACCTTGCTGGTATCAGACAGAATATAATACCAAAAAAAATAAAAATAAAAATTGTTTGTCTGCCAAGGCATTCGTCAGACCATTAGCAGACCCTTCCCCACTGGGTGAAAGCACTAAGATCACCTTCAGAACTGTGGTCACCAAGTGTTTACTGGATGCTTTGATGATGGACCCACAGAGATCAGCAGTGTAATTAATGACTGATCTCCAGAACACAATGTTCTTGAGCTGGCCCCCCATCAAAAAAAGTATGTGAGCATTAGAAGAAAGCAGATTCATACATCTATTATGATGAATTCTAATCTCTAGGAGTGGAACCCAGGAATCTGTAGTATTTTTTAAAAGTCCCTAATATAATTTTAATGATAAGCCACTGTTGACTACTTTCTTAATAATCAGTTCCTGGCTAGCTCCATGCTTCATAAGCTAGTTCAACCCTGTTAGTCATAAATTTCAGTTAGTGACACTGGTGGAAAAGGCCCTAGTTTTCACCTTATTTCCTTTTCCTTCTCCCTTGCTGTGACCTGCCTCAGATTTGTAAGGGATTATCTGAACACTGCTTTTCCTTGAGGTAAAGTTGGCTGGCTCTTTCTTATAAAAACAAAATAAGAAACAGAAATGGCTTTGCATGGTTGGGAGAAGTGTACCCACTCTGAGTTGCAGTGCACAGAAGCAAAGACACAGTTGTGTAGTTGCCCTGTGTGTTTAGGTTAAGTCAGATAGTTCTAGTAATTCTTGAAAATGATATTAACACTAGATGCATTTGCAGGGGTCAGAAATCTTAAAAATGAAGTGAGCCTTACTCTCTGAAGAATGCTTGGATACAAACGAGGAGGAGAAAGGAAGAACATTTCAGAGGAAGGGAACAGCCTGAAAGCCATGGGGAGTGGAGTGCCAGGAGTGGCATGGTTGTTTCTAGTATCAATGAGCAAACAGTCTCAATAGCTTGATAATTCATTGTGCTGTATAGTAGGCAATGATAGTTCATAGATAATATGCGATTAGATTGGAAATTTGGTTGAGGTTGTTGCTGAGTCTAAGGTTTTACTGTTGTACTAAAGTTGACTTATTATAGAAGTGAAAAATAAGAAAATTGAGGCTGTCCACAATGGCGTTGGGGTTGGGATGTAGAAGATAGAGCAATAGAATAAGATTAATACATAATGAGACTGGGGATGGAATAAGTAATACCTTGTTGAATCCTCATAGTGATACTAGTTACTTTTAAATGACAAATAATGGCCTCGGAAAGGTTAAGTAACTTATAGGAGGGTACACAGCTAGTGAGTTAGGGAGAGCACATTCTGTTACTCCATTGTTGGCACTAGACATTCTGGGGAACAGTCAGAATTGCAGCCAGAGAGTAAGGCTGTGCCCAGAACATATCTGCTCAAGTCCTCTGCAACTGCCTTGGAAAAGTTCCTTTAGTATCATTTTAAAATGAAAAGTGCTTTAAAATATGCTTTAATTCTCTTTGAACAGGAGATCTTTTGAATGATCCTTTCAAATTTGTATCAATGAGTCTGGACTACTGAGTAACATCACCTTGCTTCAGATATGACAGGTTTATACCTTTCATGTGAAAAAGATTGGTTTTCTTCTCCAGGGAAGAAGAGTTGTGGTATTTAACATAGAGCATATCATCACTCACAAGATATAATCATGTTGGACATAACACTAAGGGGTTTCATTCTCTCCTCAATTTCAATTGAATGGAAATTCAAAGAAATTTCATTAAAAGCTAATGAGGATACAGACAGCTCTAGAAGCATGGAAATTGTGATTTTGTGGCCTTTGGTCAAAGAAAAGAAAAAGATGCTACAGCGCATTATTCTTTGTAATATATATTTAAGCTGGTAATATATTTCCTCTCCCCTAAACACACAGTAGTTTTTTTATTTAAAAAATAATAAGACAAAGGGTAAATTAAACTTTATTCACTTAAGCGTTTTCTTTAAACTTATTTTTAAAACATAATGTTTTATTGATTTGTTGTGTTCCTTTCTTTATAAGACATATGTCTCATAATATCAAATTTCTACTTTAAAAAACTTTAAAAAAATCATGGCAACTATGCTTTCCTTACATCTGTGACTCACTGCATGAAGTTGGATATATAATGGTCTCTCAAACTCCTCAGTTTGAGTGAGCAAATGCTCAGATGACAAAAGTATTGTAAAGCAAAAGGAACATGATAACCAGTTTTCCTTTCTCAGTTCCTCACAAATATAATACTGATGCTTTCCAAATTCTCACTCTATGTTCCCAAGCCAATTAATATTTAAAGTCATTAGGGACATAATCTTGAACATGAAAGTTCCCCGATATATCACCACACCCACACATGCAGACATTTATGCACACAGACATACAACTTTCCACATGTTTCCTGAGAATATTATTTTTAAAAATGGGTTAATCCTCAAAAAAATAAAGAAACAAAGTAAGAAAATCTCATACACTGTTTAAAATTGAAAGGTGAGAAGTAATGATATACATTAAATGTTAGTGAAACCAGTAAAAATAATGTCCTAAATAATTGTTGGCATGGTTATGAAACAAAGCAAATACCAGGAATGGAATAAATAATGTAATAAATAATATTCTGTGACTAAAACCCCATATTATTTTATAAACAATTGATAAAATAAAATAAAGTTAAACATATCACTCTATAATTTGGGGATGAGGTAAAGGTAAACAATAATAACAATAGCCAGTATTTATTGATATCTTATATGATATATGTATTATATAATTTCATCTCCTTTCAAAAGAAAAAAAGAAGAAAAGACAAACAACATCTGAGGTAAATAGTACAATTTTTTTTTAATTATAAAAAAAAGAAAACCAAATCACAAAAATATTTATTTGCTCAAGGTCATAAAAATTGTATGTATACTTCCTAAATCAAAAGACATATATAGAAAATCAAATGTCATCAATGTGGTAAAAGTGCTGAAAGAATCTAAGAATAAGGAAGCACTCTATATTAAAAACAACTGAGACTAACCAACTGGGATTGGAAAACAAATCAATAAACAAATGGTATTTTCACATTCGGTTCATAGGGGAGGTAGTTAAATTGATAGCTCTCACTTCATAACATTAAAAAAAAAATTCTATTTCAAGAAAATCATAAATGAAATTGGAAATCAAAGACTTTGCTATACCCAACAATGATATTTTCCACTGTTAAAACTGTGATTCATCTTTTAGATTGTTACTCCCAGCCGACCTCTACAATTAAATCTTCAGTTGACAAAACAGATAACATCAGATGGAATTTGCTCAAATTCCAACCATCCTATCTAAAATTTGACTTTCATATGCAACCATCCTTCGTTCCTTCATCCATTTTTAACAGCCTTCCTGAAAAAGGTCAATGCATCTACTTTTTCCTTTTCCAAGAATTACGAAAAAAAAAAAAAAGAATTACAACCCATCAGTATGTACCCACTGTGTCATCTGAATTTTCAACCTCAGTATCCCCTTGGTATGCTGCTGTGTCCTAACAATGCCCATCTTAGCAAAAACGGCAACTACAACAAAACTTTCTAGATCCCACATGTATCTCCAGATAGCCATCTCATAGTTCTCTTACTCGTAGTAAAATCTCTTAAACAAAAGATAAAGGAAATAAAATACACTATTTTCTCAATTCTTTATTTAACACAGGTTTTTGCTCATGCTACAACAATGAAAGCTATTTAATTGTAATTTAACTTAATGAATGCTTTTTAAATTCTCATCTTACGTGGTGTCTCTCATTCTATGTTAGATAGTCTACCTCCTACGTGGCCTCTTCATCTTGGCATCCGTCAGGTCTCCACCTGAGATTTATTTTTTTGTCCTATAACATTCTGTCCCTATGCTCTCTAAGTTCCTGCTGCATCAAATTAGAAAAGGCAAGACAGAAGGCCAGATGAGGGCCAGGGCTATAGCAATGTAAGTAGGGTTGAAGAAGAGAGAAGAATTTAAAATCATCCCAGGCCCCCATGGGAGTGGGAGTGAAGACAGAACAGAAACCTAAGATAAATCATGGCTTTGTTTCAGCCTTAATCTCTGAGAGGTGGAATCACTGGAAAAACTTTTTCCATAAAAATAATGGAGTCTGTTTTAGATATGTTCAGTTTGAAGGAATTCGATATCGTTACCCACCTATATGTGATTTTTAGTGGTTTTTTTCCTGTAGATAATTACTAATAATAAATATATCATCAATTATCATAAAATTAATCAAGAGACTGAAACTCGCTTTCTTCTAAAAATAATAGAAAAAAGTCATTAATTTATTGAGCTGATAATACTGATAATGTACATTTATTATGTAATACTATATGAAACTGTGAACATTTTTACTGCTCTAATAAAATTGAAAATCATTGAGGCAAAAAAAAAAAAAGAAAAGAAAAAAGAAAAAAGAGCTGGAAGCAGTTGTAGTATTTGAACTCTCTATTACATCCATTCTCTGGAGACTGTGACCATTAGTGCAAATGGGTAGGACATCACCTAACACATCTGACAGCCATTTCTTAAACTAAAAATAAGGTGATTAGATATATGTTTTGATCTGAAGTCGTGGAATGTGTCGGCATACTGAGCAGGATACTCTATCCCACTGACACTATAAATATAAAAAATAAATAGGAAATGTTGATGAATGTAAGAAATAAATGGGAGACTAATTTTGAGCAGCCTGTGCTAAGAAAAAATGAGTTCCTCCTACAACATGTCATTTATTGTATAGCAAAACAAAGCCAAACTTTTGGAACCATACATTTAAGAAGGGACGATTGTGCTTTGTTTAAATGTATCCCAGAAACAAGGTTCAACAACTTGAGAAAACCATAAAAAGTGAGTAATTTAGATATCTGGCCCCCTCTGCTCCAGGTGGAATTAAATGAACATGGCAGAAAGATTTACATCCCTGGGTATTATGTATAAATGAGGATAGAAGTCTATCTCTATTCTTCCCTGAGTTCTAATATAATTGTCATATATATATATATATATATATATATATATATATATATATATATATATATTAAACACATGTTTATTATATGTATATAAAATAAACACATGTTTTTGTTTTTTTAAAGAGGAAAACCTTCATTTCTGAAACATCTTGGAGAAATTTAAAAAATATTCTTCTATATGAAAAACTTATAGAACCAGATTGAAAGAGACCATGAAGACCAATCCATTTAAAAGGAAATCAGGAATTAGGTAAAATAAAAACAACTAATGGATATTGACAACATTTTGCTTGCCTGGCATGGATCATTTCCTTTGATTCCCCAGGCCTCTTGCTATTAACTGCTTTGAAAAGAGGTACACTAGGAGATAATGTGCTAGCTAGTACATCCAGCAAACACTCATCCCAGGAGGGAGACTGAAAAGGTGGGCTTTCTCCCTGAAATGGCAACATTTCCACCTTATTAAAGTGGGATGTAATGAAAATACTAAAGTTTTACCAGGCAGCCATAAGGGCAAAAAGAAATGTACCAGTGAATTCACTCCTTGGCCATCTTCATAGTACACTGCCCAGTGTGTACTAGAACAGAATCTAATAACTTTTTGAGGAAATTCCAAGCAAATCAATCTATACTGGTTTTGGATAATGGTAGAATTGAATAAACCCTTAAAATTAAATGAGCAAAAATAGAGAATCAAATATGGCTCATGAAAAGTATTTAGTAAAATTTCGATAGCAGGAAAATATGATATTCCAGATTCAAAGATCATATTTTCAGGGGAAAAATATTTACTCCAGAGAATACATTCATTTTTAAACAGCATGTACTTTGTGTTCTCAGAACAATTGAAATAAATCATAAACTTCACGAAATTAGAGCTGTAAATAAGAGTTGCTAGATGTGAAAATGATAGGAAAAATGAGTTGACTACACAAAAGGTAGAAATAAAGAGAGCTAGATATTACAATATGGAATGTAAGTAAACTAAAGTGTTACAGTAGAATTAAAAATGACATTAAGATAATAAAAATAGAAATTAACATTGCAGAAAAATGAATTAATAATTTATTAGCTGCTAAAAAGAGAATAAGGGATTAAAAACAGATAAAGTTGGGCTTCCTAAAGAAGAAACTAGTAACATTATAGTAGATCATAATAAAATAAATAATGGGACACAAACAAGAGATAAACTTTACCTTGGTGAAGAAAACCCTGAACCTTCAGAGGCAAACACCTCATTATATTCCAAATGATTTAAAACCAACATATAAAGAAACAATGATCACTCCAAACTAACCACTAACTGTAACTGGCTTCATAAATATAGAACATCAAGGCTAAAGAGGAAACTAATCAATACTTTGCAGAACACATGTACAAGTCACTCTGAAGAGATAAATCAATAATAGCTATTAAGTGATGAAGGCGGGATGTGCCCCTAAGTCTAAATAACTTCAGAGGTTAACTTTTAAGCAACATACACCTGCCCACTGGCCTAAGGGGATTTGAAAGAACATGTTCAATACCACTGATTCTTTTTCCAGCCAAGATTTTACTCATATGAAAATAATTAATTTCTTTTAGTTATCCATGAAGCAATGAAAAACAATACCCATGAAACCTTTTAAAGTACTGGAAAGAGAGCTACCTTAAAAATAACATTTAAATATAATAAATTGTGTCAAAAAGCTACAAGTAAAATTAACAATAATGAGGAAGTGGGAAAGCAGAAATTGTACAAAATATAAACAATTTCATTATTTTGTATTGAATGGAATGAAAGATTGTACATCAATTTTGATGCAAAGATTTCAAAATGAAACAATCAAGTAAAAAAGTAAAAGTTAGTATGTATGGTACAATTAAAAATAAGTTACACAACATGCAAATCACAGGAGGAGAGCAAAGAAGCATACCTTACCTCATCCTTATAGCAAAAGACTAGAGAAAAATACATCCAGATAGAAAATAACAACAATAAAACTAAACCAGAAATAATTAATTTGAAAAAGTAAGACCGAATAAAACACCTTTAGTTAAATTGGATAAAAAATTTCAAATAAAAAACTCACAAATTCAGTAAATGTGGTGGTTTTAAAATATATTCACAGATTCTCTGATACTCTTTAAGAGGTAAAGCCTAATTCTTCTCCTTTTGTGTCGGTCGGACCTAATAACTCACTTCTAACAGAATAAGGTGGGAATGATAGTGTGTGACTTCACAAACACTGGGCCATAAAAAGCACTACCACTTCCTTGGATTGCTGGCTGGAGAGGAACATGACCGCCTTAATGTGTGAATATTAAAGCAGTCTTGGAGAGGCTCATAAAGCAAACACTCATGTCTCCTCCTATCAATAGCCATGTGAATGAGCCATCTAGGAAGTGGATCCTCTAGCTCTAGTCAAGCCCTCAAATAGCTGCCACTCCCAATGACACTCTGACTACAAACATATAAAAAACCTTGAGTTAGAGCTACCCAGCTTAGCTGCTACTGAATTCCTGACCCAGAGAAACAGTGAGATAATAATTGTTTGTTATTGTAAGGCACTAAACCTTGGAAGAAATTGTTATGCAGCAATATGTAACAAATACAGTAAAACATACATACATATATTCCCAAATAGTTATATCCATTTTCAATAATAAATCCTAAGACAATGGAACAGAATTAAATTCAATGTAATAACTTAGGCAAATGCAAGCATAGGGACATATTAATATCAATCAAGTATGTACTAAAATTCAACTTGTATTTTGCATTAAAATTGAAGGTTACTTTCTTACTGTTATAAAGAATAAAAGAAACAAGGTTTACCTTCTATCTTTGTACTATTTTAAATAATTTTGAAAAATGAGTTTGTATGGAAAATAAACAGCTATGAATACATAGTCAAACAGAAATCATAAGAACATTCAAAAATGAGGCATTTTTGTACTGCTTGTTATTCATACTTAGCACACACAAATGCACACACACAAATGCATACACAAACATGCTAAAATAGTGAGCTATTCCTACAAGTATGTATATAATGTTGCATTTTTATTAATGTAGCAGAAACAAACTAAATAATATCCTGGAGTGTATTTAGTTAACTATCAAGAAAATGTGTAATTAGACCTCTACATCATTTATATAAAAATAACTTCCAAGTGAATAACAGCAATATATGTAATAAAAATGTAAAAATTAACAAACTAAGTTTTTAAAAATGCTCTGTTCATTGAGAATGGGAGTCAAGTACTTAAAAAACATAATAATACACAAAACAAAAGCATAAGGACTTAATTGACTTAATTAAATAAAAGTGGAGACTTTTAGACATCAAAAACAAACAAAATTAAAGAGCCAATAGCATATTGAAGAATATTTGCATTATATGTTCAGAAACATGTTCAATTTAAATAAAGCAGTACTTAGAAAAATAAATGGAAACATATGAACATATATGTCTTACTTTCTAATTATAAGGTAATACATGATGCATTTCTTGCTGCTGTAACAAATATATTGTAAACCATTCACTTTCAGTCCATTTGACTTTTTACACAAAGGCCTGAGTTCAATGACAGGGAAAAACTTATGCTCCAATGGAAAACTATGCATTGTCTATAGGACATTCATTTGGATTACTTTATTCTCATATTTCCTGGTCTTTGAGCTATTTTACAATTCTGTGAGTTGGAGGTAATGTATAGTAATGCAATAATAATTTTTGTCTATAGTCATGCAAATTTTGTCTTGTTTGGTAAAGATTCAATTGACTCTTCCCAATCTCCTCCTCCAATGGAAAACCAATTTTCCTCCATTTGCACCATCGCTCAAAATTCCTGATCTATAAATGTGTCTGTTTTTTGAATCCTCTTTTAATAGTTATAACATATGAGTATGTCTGATTCCCTCATAAATTAATGAGTAGAAAAAATTAGAAAGTGTTTATTTTATATCTGCATTATTGTCATAATTTTATCTTTTTGAAAAAAAAATTTAAACTGGTAAGAACAGATACTATACTTGATCTTAGCCAAAAGGCCGAGAAGTGATGAAAAAAAATTTTTTTAACAATGATGCTTGTTTCAGAATACAAAACCGTTTTCTTTCAACTGATACTCATTAATTACATTTACATATAATGTTTTCAGGTTGTTCTAGAGGTGTCCTCATGTTCAATCAATAAATTATAAGCCATTTGATAAATTCTTATTCTGAATTCACTTCGCTGAATTAAGCATCAGGCTATATTATCCTGAGTATTGCTTATGTTTGTGACACTAACACAAAAGTAGACAGAGAAGAATGAGACATAGTTCTTGCCCTTAGGGAAGTTAGAATATAATGGGGGATCTAGCTATTAATTATTCTGTACACAGTAGAGACTTTTGTCAATATCTGCTGAATGAATGACCAATTAACAATGATTCAAAAAGTACCAAAGGAGTGCTAGCATTGTTTTCTGGCATTTCAGGAGCAGATAAAGGTGACTGGTCACAGGAAGTTTCTAATGGCAGTGTAGGTGTTTGGGACTCAATTTGTTGGATTAAGAATGAATAGGGTTTGAATGGATAGAGAGGATGATGGCAAGCTTTCTAAATAGGAAAACAATGTGAACAAAGAAATTGGGACATATTTCACAGAATATATCTAGTGAACATTAAATGACACTTTAAACACACCCAATTCCTCCATTTGGGGGTATAGTTTGTTCATTTATTTATTTGTTTATTTAGACATATTTGCTAAGCATTTGCAATATTCTAGGCAACTTTTCCAGGAATTGAGGCTATAGTAATATGAACTAGGCAGTCAGGTTCCAGCACTCATAGTTCACATTCTAGTAAGACAGATAAAGTAAACTTTAAAAATAAATGCATCAGATACTTTTAGAATAGGATGTGCTATATAGTAAAGAAACTGGAGAAGTAGAGTAGAGAGTGACTAGAGGCAGGGATAATATTATATGTCCAGGAAGTTTTAGACAATCAAAGAAGTTTCCCTACACATGGAGCATTTTACCTGAGACCTCAATGTTGAGAAGTGACCCATGGATTGGAAACTGAAAAGTCCAACACACAATGGGGAATGGGCAAGACCAGAACATAAACAAAGGTGTGTGGTGAGTAGATATAGAGCAACATGAAGGGGTGCAATACTGAGTGGGGGGATCCCTGTTTCAGAGATGAAAGTAGTGATTTTTGGTAGGCTGAATGACCCCCCAAAGAGGCCCATGTCCTAATCCTTGGAACCTCTGATTATGTTACCTTAAGTGGCAAAAGGGATTTTGCAGATGTGGTTAAAGGGAGATGTGGGATGTGGAAATTATCCTGGATTATGTGGGTGGCCTCAATGTAATCACAAGTGTTAGAAGAGCAGGAGGTCAGACAGGATTAGGTCATTTAGAATCTTTTAGACAAGGACGAAAAATAACATGATCTGCTTCGCATTTTAAAAAGTCATTCTAAATGCTGGGTGGAGAATTGGATTGAAGGGTCTAAGAGCTGAAGCACAGAATAGTTAAGAGGATATTGTAACAGCCTAAGCTAGAGATAATGGCTGGTGGAAGCATTCTGACAGTAGTAGGAATGTAGAAAAACGAATGGGTAGCAATGGAAACACAGGAAAATGGTCTGATTCCAGATATAGTCTGAATATATAGTGAATCGATATACTGATGGTTGGCTATAATGGAGAGAACAAGGTATTATTGATGACTTCTAGTTATTCGACTGAGCAGTTCTATGAATGGTGATGCCGTTTAGTGAATGAGGGTTCTGAGGAATGAGGGTTCTGAGGATGACTGTGAAAACAAGTTAAAAAGTCCATTTTATATATACAGAGGGTGCCGACAAAATGTACACACATTTTAAGAAAGGAAAAAAAACTGTATTAAAATTGCAATAATATATACCGATAACAGATGAATACAAGTTATGTGTATAATTTTTTTGGCATCCCCGGTATTACGTATAAGATGATGGATATACATCCAGCTATTGAATATACCGTCTGGTGTTCTGTGGAGAAGTCAGAGCTAGAAATACAAATTTGTGCATATAAATGGTGTATAATTTCATGAGACTGAATGAGGTTACCTAGGGAAAGAATGTAGAGGTTGATATGAAGATGGTCTGGAATGGAGCCTGGAGCATTAAAACATTAAGAGGATAAGTCAAAGAGAAAATTTCAGAAAAGAAGAATGACAAAGTACAGGTGGTAACATAGGAGGGAAACCAATAAATTATGGAGTTGCAGTCTCCAAGAGCAGAAATTATTTTATGACACAGTATTTACTTTTTCTGAATGTATTAAAACAAATCACAGAAGTGAACACTGACTGTGCTAACACAGAGTAATTGATGACCTTGATAAAAGTAAGTTTCATTGGAGTTGAATAGATGGAAGTTCACCTAGACAGTTGAGGTGACAATGAGAAATAGGAAAAGGTGGTTGCTTATGAGCAAGTGTTATCTCTAAATTTTGCTATGGAAAATGCCAAAGAAATGGCATGGTATATGTACTGAAACATTTTTTTCTTAATATTGAAGATGGTAGGTCATTATCAAATACAACTGTTAACAACACAAATAATTTAGGAAGAATAACAGAGAAAGATTACAGGAAAATCACCAAGTTAAATATAGTGGCAAAGAGTTTGGATTGGGAGTGAGAGCAGCTGGTTTTGAATCTAATTATCACTTCACCACATGTGAAATGTTAAATAAGTAAGTAAACCCTTTTAACATAATCTAATCATGAAAAATAATACAGTTGACAATGTTTAGAACTGCACTGGTGTACTCCCTAAGAATTTGGGTAAATAGGAAAAGGGATTGTCTTTTAAAACATAAACTGCTGTATAGAAAGAAAGAAGTTTATTTATATATGTAATTAATATATTATATAAATAATGGATTGTGATCTAATGGATTTTTAAATTCACCTGTAGGAGATAGAATAGCTACAAAGCCAGAGGATTTAGCAGTACTTTAAATGAACTGCATTAAGCTGCTTAAAAAATCTTATGTCAGTCAGAAGAAAGATTTGGCCAGCCATAAAAGCAGAGATAAAAAGAAAGTCACCAGCGAAGATGTTCATCATGCTGATTCGAGTACTATGCAGCAGCCAATGTGCATTAAGCACCGTCTGAAACATCTCTGTCTTCTATGGAAAGTCCATCTTCAGGGTAGAAATAACGATAAAGTTCTATAGCCAAGGGGATGTGTATTCTATTTGTGAAGGGAAACTCATCACAGTCATGAGAGTGGCTTTTAGCTTTCTCAGGTACATTAAACTCTGATTCACCCAGTTGCCTTGTTTTGTTTCCATGCTCACCAAGCCATGGGCAGACTCTCACACACATCCATCTTATGAAGACAATGTGCTGATGTGATGGACTTTGGAGTGTTCCTCTCTCCTAAGACCATTAGTTCTTGTGGTAAATCAGTGAAGTGATTTCTGATTTTGATTCGGCTTCCCACAGTGTTGGATTGCAGAGGAGAAAATGTGCTGATCACACTGACATAAGTACTTCCAGGCCCTGTGACATTATTTTCTATTGCAAAATAGTAAACCAAACGTTGGTGTATATTTCAACTCTGTAGGCATTTTAAATAGCAAGAGTTAGTCTCTCAGGACCCAATCATTCCCAAGTACTTGAAGAGAAAGTTTTGGGGTCTTCAGAGAGAAGCATCAAATTCCAGGGGTCTGATGTGATGAGTCACCTCTCCTAATGGTTACTGATAGTGAGTCGCCACTAAAACAAAAACATATAATGCTGCACTCTGAATGTTGCTCAGATTTAACTAACATCATGGTTATACCAGAAATTACACACTGTGATGACTTTATGTCGATGGATTGACACCCATTTCACAGCATTGAGAATTTTCTCATTTGATTCAGAAAATGTGTTATTTAAAATGAACACATTTCAGATTTATTTACAAAGAGCTGTGTATATGAGGATAATGAAATCAGCCAACTTATTTCTTAGACTGTATTTTAGATCAATGTATTGAGTACTGATAAGATTGCAAATATATTGCTTTAGCTGGAGGTGATACCAATATCTTTTGAGATACAAGTTTTTATGGTTGTTTTTTTCTTTCCTCTCATGTCTGACTTTAAAGCTATTTCTTTATGGGAACTGGGTAGTTATAATAATATTAATGTTATTGTTGGTTTTTCTCAGGAATCAGAATTTCCATTTCCTACAGTTATTGATTCTAAATATAACAATCTAGTTTGGGAACACACTAGAACAAATAAAATGTTATTTTCAGACTACACAGGAAAATGTCATTTGCTTTTACTCTTGGGAAATACTAAGAGAATAAAAGATTTGTTGCCCTGTTAGAAAAGTCTTGCTTAGGCATAAGTGTTTACCTACTGACTTTCGATTTAATGAAATGAACCATCATTTCTTTCATCATGTCTTTATTAATACCAATTTTTGGAATAGGATTATCTCCTGTGAGTTTCTCTTTAACATCGAATGATCTGATGGTAAGTGATTGCCTGATTGCCTAAGTATGTTACTTAGGACACGACTGAGTTCTCTGAAGAGTTGCTGCTGCCTCCCAAATAGGAAGCAAGTAGGAAAGCTCTCAAAACTTCAAGAGGCAAAGGCCATCTCCATTTCAACTCTTCTATAATTGCCTCTTATTTGGACCGAAATGCTATATGTCTAGTGTCTAAAAATGGAGCAGTAATATGAAGTGGAAGCGATATCATTGAAATGCACATTTCAAAGAGACTTAGTGCTACTTCTCTTGACATCGTATGCTTTGAAGTGTTCAGAGAATGAAATGATGACACTTATGAAGAATCAGAAAAATTCCTTCTCAAGTGTAACTGTAATGCTGCCCTTTGAGAGAGAAGAAGGGTCTACAGATCCATTAGGGAGCTAACAATTTCTTCCTAGAGCTATTAAGTTGTGGGTGACATGAATGCTAGGTAGGCCTGGGTTTGCCTTTGCACTTTCAAAAACAGACTTTTACTTCTTTATTTGAAAAACACACTTTAACTAATTTAAGCTCATATGAACACAGTGCCTATGGCCTCCTTATGGTAACTAGAAGCAAATTCATCTTTCAGCTTCCATCTTCTCTTCATTTTGTAGATATAAAATAATGGAACAAATTTAACATACCTAGCTCTAAATTATGCCAATCCACCTTTGCAGTCTTCCTTATTTATTCCCATCTTCAACCCTACCTCTAGCTTTATAACCTCAAATTTGCTGTAAATTGCTCTTTAACCTCTGGTGTCTAATATCTAAGCACTCACGAAGCCTTGAGATTTTTCTGTAATTTCTTGCCAGAAAATAGAGGGTGCCAAAAAAAATGTATGCACATTTTAAGAAAGGAAAACTATATTAAAATTGTAATACTCAATATACGCCGATAACAAAAGATGAACAAGTCACATTTGAATTCTGCAATGACAAGAGGTGCTCAATGTGGTTACCATCAGCGTCCAAACACTTCTGATTATGGCGAGCTACTCTGCTTGAGCAACGTTGACCAAAGTGTCCACTTGTAAACAATTTTTGGCACCCCCAGTATATAGAGGGTGCCAAAAAGATGTATACACATTTTAAGAAAGGAAAAAACTGTGTTAAAGTTACGCTGAGGGTAACCATTTTGAGTGCTTCTTGTAATTGCAGAAGTCAAACATGACTTATATTCAGCTTTTCTTATTGGTATATATTTTGTTATTGGTACAATTTTAATACAGTTTTCCTTTCGTAAAATGCATATACATTTTTTTTGGCACCCTCTGTATATTGATCATATTTTGCCCAAGACCTTCTGCTTTGAAGAGCCTATCTCTCTTTATTCCAGCTGTGACTGGCAGGTGACTGGGGAGTATGGCGCCAAGGAAACTAGTCCATTCAGAGCATTCAAGTGCTGTCCTTTAAGTCCAGAGTCTTAGAACCCAGATCTTTAATCCCCTGCTCAAATAACTGCAAAGCTCACTTTCCCTGGTGATTGGGCACAAAGACCTAAAGTACAGCCAAGGAGCGCCTGTTGGATAGGTACTGAAATCATCCTGGGCAGAGCTTCTATCTGAGGTTACAGTGTCTGTGCCCATGTGTAGGAGGCTTCTTGAGTGAAGAAAGGCCTAGAGGCAGGATCAGAAGATGAGCAGGGTGCAAGCTAGGTATGTCCATTTGTGCTTTCCTACCTAAAGGATTGTTTAACCCTAGTGTTGCCTACATTTATTGATCATTTCATTTCATAGAGAAGCTACTCACCTAAGATGCCGGAGCTTATAGAGTCTGCATCACAGTCTGGTCCCTGACCACAGATTATCACGTAATTGCTTTCTGATCAGGTAGGGACTCCCCTCACTCTTGTAGTAACATGTAACTGGATTTTTCCTTTTTACTCCCTAGCATATTGTTATGCATAAGTCAATTAGTTCATTTTTGTTATACAAGTATGTGTGAAGAACAGGCTTATATTTCAATTAATCTGGTTTTGTCCCCTATTTATTTTTGGGGTGTTGGTTTTCTTAATGTATCCTCAAAAAGTAAAAACAATATATTCTAGTGTTTTAGCAGCTACTTGATCTTGAATTCCCTAGAGTATTGGATCTCTGCCTTACCTTTTATTTCATCAAGGTTGCAGACTGCATGACTTTCATTTATACATTTTGACCAAATTTATTTTTAGAAAAATAAATTTACGGTGAAAAAAATGGAAATGACCATTTAGTTTTAATCCACCTCTTTTGGCTGGAATCCACAACATCCTTGACAACTGACCAAAGACTAATTGTCCATCCAATTAACCCGAGACTACTAAGAATATGTATTGCAGGGTTTTGAGCAGTTTTAACCTGACCAATGTAAAATTAAAACCTCCCACAATAGAAACAAACCTCATCATTTTACATGACAGAATTGACAGTAATTGAATTACTAGGGTTATTATTCTTTCATGGAGGAATCTTAAAGACGTGAAATTCTTCCATACCTACTCTACAAGACGGCACATTGTCCTTATCATAATCAAAGTGTTCACATTTGTATAAAATTATGGTATCTTATAGTTAAACCAGCTTTGTTTATTCTACTTTTATGCCTAAGAGCTGTATATCTTTTTTTTTTTAATCTGCACCTTTTCCTATCAGTTATTAGCATCAACAGAATATTTTTTAACCTTTAATTTCCACCTTCTTGGATTTTATTATTGCAAGGTAATGAAAAAGGAATAAGTAAGGAAAAAGATTTTAGCCCTGCTTTTCTTTTTGTTGTCTATGTTTTAAGGAAAGTTGTCTGCATGTGGCTGTGTGGACTTTTGAGAGAGAGAGAGAGAGAGAGAGAGAGAGAGAGAGAGAGAGAGAGAACAAGTACTCCAGAGAATGTAACAGGTTGCCAGTTCGACTCCCGTAAGGGATGGTGGGCAATGCCCCCTGCAACTAGTAACAGCAACTGGACCTGGAGCTGAGCTGCGCCCTCCACAACTAAGATTGAAAGGACAACAACTTGACTTGGAAAAAAAAAGGCTTGGAAGTACACACTGTTCCCCAATAAAAGTCCTATTCCCCTTCCCCAATAAAATCTTTTAAAAAAATTCAAATTAATCTTTACATTATCCTAGTCTTAAAAACTATGTTGTTATGAACCAACATTTCAAAAATAATAGAGATGTGCTTATTTTAAAAAGGTAAACAATTTATATTAAACAATTTATATTTAAGATAAAGCAAGTGGGACACATTTGAGAACATGCATCCAATGTTAATTGTAGTTTGTTTGATTTTTAGATCACAAATATAGCTGTTATTTAACTCTGATCCAGTAAATAATATATATATATATATATATATATATATATATATATATATATATAGTTTTAATTATGGTTGTCTTTAAAAGTAAAAATTAACGTGGTTACAGTTTAGTACAATTCAATTTGAATTACTAGCCAATTACTTACTTTTAAGAATTTCATTTATTCTTATAAAGTTAGAAATATTGCACCTCTCATGTCGATTAAAGGTGATGCTACCGGTGGAGATTTTATTTTGTAATTACAAAACACTAATCATAGTTTCCAATATGATAAGTTGTGCCTGTCTATATATATATATATATAATCATGAATATACATATAATGAAAACACATACACACACATATATAATGAATATATATTACGAATTTTCAGTGGTTTGCAACTACTGAATACTATTTGCAAATTTGGTATTTCCGCTTATGTACTTTCATTATTGTGTGTGTGTGTGTGTGTGTGAGAGAGAGAGAGAGAGAGAGAGAGAGAGAGAGAGTATATCCTTTAAAAATAACCTCTCTCCATTGTCTCTGCATCTCTGCCTCTCTGTTCTACAAACACCTAGGAATATTTTAACCATTCTTTGGCACCAACTTCAAAGACTCTCCCTAATGTGCTTCCTGTTTACAATAGCTTTGCTGTTGACCTCCCCTATTTAATTCCTTCTATAGTTTAAGAGTATATAATCCCAAACACACAATTCGGTAGCTAATAAAAAGGTGTATCCCTTGATAGCTGATCATTCAACATCTCAACCTTTGCTATAATGACTTACAAAATGGTTTACTCCAAATCCATGATCTAAATTGCAACACTTCTTTAATGAATATGTTCATACATCAGTGAAAATGTTGCCTCTGAGAGAAAGAGTATGAGAATGCTTACGTCTCAGTTCAACCCCTCTTATGAGATCCCATTGTTGTCAGTAACCACTTCCCCATCTTTACTGAGAATGTAGCCCCTTGTTGACCACAGTGTTGCATCTACCAAGCACAGGCACCATCAACATGGGTGCAATTCAGATATCATCTTTAGCATCTTTATTATTTTCCCCAATTTTTATTATTATTATTATTTTTAGAATTTATATGTTGCTCATGTTTCTCTTTTTTCAATGCAAAAGGAAATGTAATCTATATCAGGCATAGTGTATTATCTTTGCATTCTATTGATAAACATATTTTGGGGGCTCATTAAAGTTAAGTAATTTGATAATTGATATCTTTAAAACATTCTATTTTGCAGAAATCCTCAGTGCATTGTTATACTGATGGTTAAAAATATTTTGGCCATTTCTAGGAAGACGATTGGGGGTTTTGATACAATTTTCCCTCTTAAAATAATGTAACATAGGCTCCAACTTTCTGAAAATTCGTTTTACAACACATCAGCAGATACATATTAGGTTTTGATACTTAGAGATGTCTGTTTTATCTTATTTGCGTTTGTTTAGCTTGCCTGAGTTTCCTATCACCAATTTGACTGTAAACTATTTGGAAGTTTGTCTTTGGCTTCTTTGCATCCTTAGTGAGCCTAGAATATGCTGAATCTGAAGCAAGTACTTTACATGTATTCAGGTTGATTAAAGCTTTACACACACACACACACACACTTTCCCTGACCACCACCTGGACGGCATATCTCATGATTTCCTGTAGTCTATTTCCCAATACATTCTTTCAGTGCACACTTAAAGTGATTCTCTTCTCTACACTTCTTAATAGTGTAGAGGAGACTAAGAATCTCTTAAGTCCTGGGTAAAAACTGGTTGACGGGTGAATGAATACTTTTACCTTTGAATTTCCTGAGGTTTTAATTTTCTCACTGTACATCCAGTTTATTATGATGAAGATGTGTTAGCATGAGTTCATTTCAATATATACAGCCTGAATTTAAATAACAACAATCTAATTCCCAAGTCTGCTATTTAAGGTAACTATAGCTCCTGGTTGAGGCAGTGAGATTATTTAAAATCCATCTATAACATCTCTACTGTACTTACATATGTCCAAGACAAAGACAACTACCAGTCTCTGGATATGATGTGATAAAGGCTAGATTAGAGGGCAAGTGGTTGTGGTAAAAACTATGCAGGGTTAGGAAAAGAGTCAATAGGACATGCTGATTGATCTAACCCAAGAGCTGAAGAACCCAAAGGAATTCAGACACTAGCAAGTTGTTAACGCTGAGAGAATGGGAAGGGAATGATGCACTAGACACATTTTGATGTTATTAACAAAATTGGAAAGTAGAAAATGGAACATGTTCATTGGGTGGGGAGAGTTATTGTGGGTTATTTAGAGTGTGCAGTGACTGTTAGATATCTAAGTGGAACTGTGCATGAAATATGAATTTGGAACTGGGGTGAGTGATCATGGTTGGAAATACAGATTTGGGAGTTGTTTGACATAGAAATAATGGTTGAAACCATAAAAGTAAATGAGCTCTGCAAGGGAGTGATCATAAAGGGTAAGGAGTTTTATTTTAAAGCTCCTATTTTCCTTTAGAAGAATCCTCTGTGACTTACCCATCCACATCTGAGCAGCAAACTGATTGTAAATATGCCATTTGTTCTCCAACTTTGTATGGATGTTCTAACAGAGCAGTTGGATTCATAAATTTATCTATACCAAACATATTTTATCTCAGCACTGGAGAAAGTAAATTAAAAAAAAAAGAAAAAAAAAACTTTAAAATACCTCAGCTGTCCTCATATATAATGAACCTTTCAAATATACGATAGTCTAATCATTATAAAACCTAGTAGAAGAAAGCTGGTGGTTGATTTTTTCTCAGTTAACTAACTATGTAGTATTGAAATACTCACTTAAAAATTCATATTTGTAAATATATTACTAATTAGTATAAGACACATATCACTATAAAATATGCTACTATAAATACATAATAAAGTTTTAATTGTGTTAGTCTTTAAAGTTACTTAACTTTATCATAATGATTTCCTAAAGAAAATCTTGTGATTATGAAATGTTTAACTTGCTAATTCAGGGAACCACAATTTTGCCACCCTGAAGCAGCCTTTTGGGATATTGATTTTAAGCTGTTTATTAAGAAATAAGACTCGAAGAGAACCTTTAAGGCCCCTCCCAATCCCCCTTTACTGCCCAATAGATTCAGACAGAATCAGGAAGGAAATCTCAGAACACTGCCTTAGTCTAATTTGAATTAAGTGTGATAAGTAAGAGGACATTAGACAGGCACCTGTTAGCTAGATACCCTCTGTGTCCCACTGTTTCTGAGTTGCCTGGCAAAACATTTCCTGCCATTTATGTTCTGCTCTTTCTAAGTACCTGTAAATCGCCCATTCTCACTTCTGAAATCTAGTACCCCTTTCCTGCCTTCCTTCTCCTTTGTCCAAAAATGTCTTATATACCTAACATTGCCTCACTGTCTTCGCAATTTTCATGCTTCTGTGAATTCCCCACATGCATGTTTTAAAACTTTGATTTTCTTCTGTTAATCTGTTGTATCTTGTTTGAATTATTTGACCAGCCAGAAGAACTAAAGGGGTAGGAGAACTAATCCCCTGGCCCTGGAACTAACCATGAAACATTTTGAACAGAGATACAATTTTCGATTATAAAAATTTAAAATATGTTCTACTTAGAGAAAATAGAAAAACAATATTTTGATATGGGTGTGCCTTGAATATATACTGTTCTATTTAATTATAAATAACAAAAATAAGTTTTGCATTTCTCTATCTTTTTTCTCTTTTCCCTGATGCCATTAGATATTCCTCATATAAATAATTTTTAAAGAATGTGTATTTCTCCATTGAATAGATAACCACGATTTAGTTGAACAAGCTCTTATTTTTGGACTTAGATGTAATTTCCAAATACCTGTTACTATAAATAATTAATCAATGAGAAACTTTGTGCATAAAATTCAGTTACTTTTCTCTTTGCATATGTTTCTAGAATTAGAATAGTAAATCAAGGCTTGCAGGTATATGTAAGGCTATTAGTCCACATTGTTACAATCAGTGTAAGGTAATTCCAGGTTCTAGAAATGTTTATAAAATTTAAAATTGTTACAAGTCATGTGTTTTGTTTTGCTTTTTTTTTTTCTCATTGCCTCAAAGAACAGACTTCTTTAATATCTGTAAAAAATAGATTTAAAATCAGAATACAATTAAGATCATCTTCATACTGTGGACAAAAAAGGGGCCACATACTAAACCTGACAAGCTCAGGGGAGCCTACATGGCAGGCCCTACAAACTCAGAGACTGAGATTAACTACATACTAGGATGGCCTGACCATAAAAATTCCTAACTAAAAGCAGATCATCATGAGTAGTCACATCCTCAGCCTTTAGCTTCCTTGACAAAGGTCAATCTTCACCTTAAGTGAGCCTATCTGTTGTCTTTCTGCATCTAAGATAACATACCCTTGGAATGTCAGAGTAATCCCTTTTCCAGACCCCTCAGAGCACAGACTACCACACCAGAGCACAGACCACAGAACCCCTCATTGTTATTTTGTTCTCCGAACACCATCTCTATGTGCTGTAAATGCTATTTATTAACTATCCTGTACCCACCAAGGTAAAAGAAGTATGTGTCTCTCTGTTTTAGTTTTATCCAATCCCAGAGATTTCCCCACTTTACTTTCTCCCACCCCCTTAATCTACCACCAATGGATTTCATGTAACCCTCCTTACTTCTCCTCCTTTGATTCTACTGTATAAACTAAGCTTCAAAACTACCTCTCACTGGAGCAATTTCTTAACCCATTGAGACTGCTTCCTGGCAATTGTCATCAGCTCAAATAAACCCCAAGTTCCCTACAGGTTTAGATGTTTCTTACATTGACAGTACCATTTCCATTTCCGCTTTTTTTTTTTTTTTGAGCAATATAAATATATTATGACATCATAATCATATATATCATGCCTTTTAGATAATGTCATTTGGGATGTGTATACTTTCTCCATGTTCGGTGGCTCAAACTACTCAAAGATTGTCTAACTATGAGCTAGGATTTTGGGGAATATCAAAATATTTCATTTGTTAGCTTATACTCTATTTGTATAGAAGATACATATATTAAATTATATTAAATATATAGATCCCTTTGGAAAGATGATTTCTATAAAAATTCACTAAATAAGAATGGAAGAAACACTACACACAGTGTTACACAGCAGTGTTTGATAAATGCCCAATGAGTAATTTCAGAGAGGTCTGAGGTGACTGTACTTATAGACCATGACCAGTAAAAGTGGTTTTTGGAAGACCACAAACATCTGAACTTCCCTTCATATGTGGGAAAGTTAACAATAGGAAGAAGACATCAGATAAATGACTTAAGCACAATATTGTGATTTATAAGAAATACATATTTGATCATTCAGAAGACCACAGTTCCCGGCTCACAGCTCCCGAAACCCTTGGACTTTCCTGATCAATAAGAGCAATGGGACCTTCCTTTGTCATAATATTTGGTCTTTTGTCCTCAGTTCCTGAAATTGCTTCAGAGCCCTAAAGGTTGTCAAAGTTCAACAGTAATAGAAGTCACTGAAATAATAATTAGTGAAAGTTTATTATGCGTACACCAAAGATATAACAGGGTGGAATGCTTTTGCTTTTCTCCCATCTGACTCTTACTATAAATTCTAGCCTGAATTTCTCCCAGGGCCTTCAGGTAAGTAGTTTCTATTGTAGATATACTAACTGACTAGAGGAATTCTACAAAAGAGCCTCCTGAACAGATGGGAAAAGATATGCTCAACAATGATTGCTTATCAAAGAGATACAGGAGTCTCAGGACTGGATTCAAATTAGCTGGGGTCAAGAACATCAAGAATCAACTGGGAAGAAAGAGATTTGAAGATTTTCTCACTCTTCCTTGGATCCCACCTCCTGCCCATTCTCCCGTTTCTTGACATAAAAGAAGCCTGAATTCTGGACTCTCTTAAGAAGGATTTGAAGAACAATTAGGTCATCCATCTTCTCAGTTGGTGCCTTCCTGACCAGTAAATCTTTTCCTTATTACAAACCCTGACATTTGAGTTTGGGCCTTTCAAAGCACAGGGCACATGGGCCTTGAACTGGAAACAAACAAACAAACAAACAAATGGTTTGCAAACCAGGAACACTGAAACCAAAACATGGAATGAGGCTCAGGGGTATATTGTTATAAATCAGCTTTTAGAGTGAGAAAGCACTGACTTTTTATTCTGTGGAATCTGCCAGTATCTCCACGTAGAAACTTTCAGAATTGAGTTGAATTGTAGGCCACCCAGCTGATGTGGGAACATTGCTTGTTGGTGTGGGGAAAAGTCCCTAATCCCAGGTTGGAATTGGGGGATCAGAAGTTACCTCTAATTATTTCAGTGTTTAGTAACCTGGATGGTTTTGGGAAGCCAATAACATAAGGATCCTTACAGCCTTACTCTGGTCTCAAGATAAATCATCCCCATGGCAACATCATAAGCGTAAGGGCGTAAGAGACTAGTATTGTTCTAAATTAGCTTAAAGCAATCATTCTTTGGTTTTCATTCATTCTTTATCCATGATAATATATCCTCAAACCCAGAACTTTATGTGTATTGTTCACCTAAATTCCTAGACTAATTTTATTATTTAAAATATAATGAAACAGTTGGGGGGGAAATAGTCCCCAAAAGAAAACAGATGAAAACAAATGTAGGTGGCTAAATGTCTGTTAACATAAGTATAAATTTATGAAGTTAGAAATGCTATCTCTATTAACAAAAATTGCTTTAGATTATCTTAATTTCTAAAGTCAATGGTAAACAGTCAGTTATACACACAGAATATGGCTTTGACTTAAATTGTGAAAAATATCTAGTTTCTCTTTGAACACACAGAAAGGAAAATAACTTTCTGAATGAAAAGTGCCATTTATTTTAGTTTAGACAAATATTATTAAGCTTTAATGATTTGAGGCAAGAACTGCTCTAAATAATTAAATAAAAAGATCAGATTGGCCTCAAATTATGTGCGCACTTTCTGGAAAAATTTCAATAAGAAAAGCAACAGCAAACTTGTCCAGTCACTTGACAATTTTCACATTTATTTAGGTATGTATTTGCTTACACAGCTAACCATCTTTGATAAGGTCACTTGAAGAAACTTACCCCAGGGGACCAGCATCTTATTTATAACTATACACTAAGCCATAACTAGAAAAATGTTTCAGTAAGAGCCATCAGGACATAGATAATAATTACAGGTAAAAAAACAGTTCAAAATATTCTGGATAGGTTAATCATGTGATCTAAAATCATTAGTTCCAACTGTAAGTTAATATTATGATTAGCAATGTTTTTGAATTTCTAGAGTATAACAGAACCTCTTAAATTCTCAAGGACATTTATTTTTCTCCCTTGGTACTGAGGAGAAGGGTAGATGGCATACAAGTTGAGGAGAAGTTGAGCTATAAGTCAAAGGTCCCTCTCCCCATCCAAGTTTGATAGGAAACTTAAGTGAGAAAAGAGGAAAATTAAGGGAACAAAATTTTTAGATAGTGTATTTTGAGGTAGGTTTTCTAGCCTTTAGATATAATAAATAATATGTGGTAAAATGAAAAAAAATGAAATAAAAATATTTGAATATTAATTATTTCTTATTAGTAATATATTAGATATGTGACTTTGGTCCAACTGCATAACTTTTCTGAGCTTCAATTTCATTCTAAATTGAAAGACATTGTAATACCTATGATGTAAGTTTGAAATGACTTAAAAGTATGTTTCAAAAGTTCTCGGCCTAATGTAATTGCTCAATAAATATTAGCTTCCTTCTTTCTCATTTTTTCAATTCCTTTGATTATGCCGATGTCAACACTTGTAAGTGCCTATTCCATGGCATTCTCTACATCTTCCTGTCTTCTTTCTCATCTTCATTTTCTTCCACACATCTATCAGCTTGCTCTCATCTTGTCTTTTTGTTACATCTTTAGTTGTAAAGATAAAGATATGATAATATTGATAATTAAGAGTTAATTAGAAATTAATATTCACTAGAAATTGTGCTAACTGCTTTATATGCACGTCAGTTCATTCTGATAACAATCCCATATGGTAAGGTCCACTCTTATCTAAGCTCATATATGAGGGAATAAAGGTTCAGAGATATTAAGTACTCTCTCCAAAGTCACACAGCTAGTAAGTAGCACAGCTGGGATTCAAATCTATCTGTGCAGAATCCAAGATCTTGCCCAATTCAGTATGGAATGTATTTCCGAAAGTCTAAGAGGGTAGAGCAAAGAATGGAACTAGGGGTTAAGGTTTATGTTTACTCATGAGTTGATAAGGTTGGCCTGAGAAAAATTGTTTTAATTTGTCGTTACCTTTCTGTTCATTTTAATATGAGTTCTATTATTATAGTTAATCAAAATAATTCAAAATATCATGAAATCAGAGGACTTTCCCCATGTCGTGTGCAAGCAGGTGAAATGTTAAAATGGAATCATTCTGTCACCTTCATAAGTTAAGCATTCATAAAAATGGAGGCAGAAGCAAAGATTTGGGAATGATCAAGCCATTTTAGTACTATTAAATTTAAAGTCTCAAAAATGTCACAAAAGTCAACTAATTAATATACAAGAGATACCCAATCACATGTATCAGTCAATCTATACCTCTGTGAGAAATGGTTTTGGCTGAGTTATCCAAAAGCATATTTTCAACTTGTTTACTCTGTACACTATTTATAGTAGCTATTTTCCAAATTGTAGGATTATAATTACTTTATATAAGAAGGCTTTCTGCAATGTTTAATACTCCTAAATCAAGAATGATAACTTACTGAGTAAGAACAAATAATGCAAAAATTCCAGGCTCTAGTCTACTATTCTTCATGACAGTGTAAAATAATTTCAGCTTGTTTGGTTACCTCAGGTGTTTTTGCATTAGTTTTGGAATCCATTGCTCACTTCCTCACCTAACATCTATCCCATCCCTAGAGAAGCAAACTGCCACTCTTTGTACCTGAAGCTGCTATTAGCACCTATTGAGATCTGAAATGTTACAGTTTCTTCTCTGAATCAAACCTGCAACAACATCCAGAAATATATAAAATAGATTTTTAAGAAATTGATATTATTTGAATGACATGACATTCTTGACTTTGACAATGATATGGGAGGTGTTAATAAAAGCTCACTGATAGATTTAAAGGTCTAGTAAACCAAATGCCACTTTTGAAGTTGATCTGGGAAAAATCTTAGCAATTTATTTTGAATTTAATAATCAATTCTTTCAGGATGCCAATTTTTTTTGTGTGTGTGTTCAGAAAACAAACCCATTCATCCAATTTGTTTTAGTTTATGTAATTATTTTGTACTTACCAACAACAATACTAGCAATGAAATGCGTAGCATCCATTCCTTAATAAAATGAAAGGGATTTGGGGTATCATTATGGGAGCCAGATTACCTCAAGTCCTCTGTAATGTAAATATTTTGCGCTGAAATATTTTTGTAGCATTTTTCTCAAGGATATTTACCACAATATAATGTTAATTATGAAACTGTTAAAAGAGAAAAAGAAATTAAGAGAAAGCGTGAGGAAAATAGGAATTGTTCTGGAATGATTGCTGACAACAGATGGGGAATCAATGGTGTAGAGAGATACAGAATTTTTATTCTCTAATGACAACAGTTTCTGAAAAGGAACTCCTCAAAGCACAAACCCAAGATTGCATTAACAGTTCTAGTCAGGTGTCAGGGAAGGCTAGACTCACAGAAGAAAGGAAAAAATGCTCAATTAACTTTTATAAAACTGAAAACATTTTACTGCCCCTAAATCCTCAAATGGTAATCTAAAATTACTAATACACCAGGGGACTATTTTTACTGTACAATTACTTGACAATTTAGAAACAATACCCATTTTCCTTATAATTAAGTAGTTAATTACATTTTCTAATCTATTAAGTCTCAATTGCAAATCAAGCCATCCTGCTAGATCATTTTGATCCTGTCATATCCAATTAATCATTCTTGTTTGCTGGAGATGGTTATTCTGAAAAACTGTCATAAAAATATTATTCTTATAAAACATTTTCCACGTAGTGAAATAGATTATCTAATTTGGAAGCACATATTTGCATGTATTATATGACTGAGTTATATTTCAAATAATACTTTGTCTATGCTTAAAAAACACGTTTGAGTAATTTAGGTAATTTCTAAACACAATTTTATTTTCATAAATGATGAAAATTATAAACATACACAAAGAAGGTATTTGTTTCTTGGGTATGAGGAGTAATCTCAATAGTGTTAAATTAGGAGATACTTGCTTTATCAAATGATTCTGGAATGATGAAATCTTATTTTATTTACTTATTCAATAAGAATTATTGAATTTCTCCTGTATGCCAGGCACTCAGCTGGCCACGAGAACACAATGATAAATAAAGAAGACATACCGGCTGTCCAAATATTGCTTCTACTCCAGAAAGACCCTCCTTTGTCTTTGCTTTTTTGGGTTCTGATCATTGTATTCTTTTGAATATCATCAGTAGTGACAAAGCATTATTACTCCTTTGAAAATACATTTCCTAGTAAAGATATGTGAGGCAAAGACAAGATGGGTTAACAAGTGTTTGTTATTTTAAAGTACGTTTAGTGAAATGCATAATGCTCAAGTTGTCATAATTATTCCCTTTTTCAAGATCATAGTTTGAATAAAATACAACAGGAGCATAAACAAGTTCTGAAAGAAATTGCAAAAATGACCCCAAAATTGTTTGAGCAAATCATCCTCCAGAAGCTGAAGTCCACAAACCCAGCCTTTTGAGGATCATAACAGAGTTTTCCTTCCCTTTTCTTCTACCTCCCAGAACTCAGTTCTGGACATCCAGTAATGTTTAAGTGTACTTAATGGAACACTCGCTATCACCAGACAAGTTATGCCAGTGAATATCAAAGTTCTATCTGCTGGCCCTCACAGAAGCCAGGATCATAAAACAAAATAGACAAACAACAACAAAAAACAAAAACAACAAAATAACAATATAAAACATACAGCAAAAACCAAACAGCTGGTTGGGTTTTCACAGGTGCCCTGACTAGATGTAGTTTTCTATTTCCTCTGAAAACAGGTAAGAAAACAAAAACCAGAGATGGAGTTCATATTGATATCCAAATTCTTGTTTCTGATCATAAATTTGTCATCTTTGACCATACATCCAGGAAAATGTCACGTTAAATCTAGTGTCTTTAAAAGGCCTTTGTAACAGTGGGGTGGGATGGGAATTCATTACTATGAACTACTTTGAAATCCTCAACATTTAAATGTCATGTAATTCCAGTGATTATTAGCATTCAAGACACACGATGCCAGTCAAAAGAATAAGCAGTTCAGAGTCAGTTTGGCAACCTGGAAAAAAAGGAAGATGAAAACTGCACAATGTACATATGAAAAAAATCATTCAATATGGAAAAGACAAATGCTCCAATAGAAACATGTATGTGTATTCGTAAGAAGTTTGTAAACATTCATAAAAGACACCTGAAAATAGACAATAAAATGTCAAATATTAAACCATACTGGAAACTAACAAAGTGCAATTTAAAACAAAGATTTCTTTTTCATATATCAAATGGACAAAATAATTAAAAAGATATTAGTGACACTGTGGAAAAATGGGCTCATACATACACTGCTCATAGGAGGCAAAATTTGGACATCCGTTATTAGCAACTGAGCATTATTTATAATTAAATATGTATTTGGACTTTAGGTTCAACTTAACCATTTATACCAATAACTTTAATACCTTTCCTTCCCACGTTTCATTTGAAATGATATCAAAATAAAGGAAATTCTGTTTTAGTGACAAATTAAAATAGGGAAGGGAATTGCCCCTCTTTCTTCATATGAGGGGAAAGTGATTAAGATAAATCTTTATGAGATCTGTCTACTTTAGGGAAACTCTAATTAATACATTTTATGAATACATAGTTGGAGTGGGTTGCCCCTTCTATGGATTCAGATGCACAGAGCAATTTCTGCTGCTTAAAAATCACCCATAGTCTCAAAGTTATGCTTTAAAATAAACAAGAACGTTTACACATTGCCACTTTTTTTTCTTACATCTTAACTTCAACAGCATAATGTGGTTTTGTTTGTTATTATTTCCAAGTGACAAATGGGCTAGGGCACAAATATGTAAATCTGAGTGAGAAAGAAATGAGAGCAATGGGTTTGGGTGCAGCCACCCTGCTTGGCCTCCACATAAAGCAGACACACAATCCACAGAAGCCAGAGAAGGGAGAGAACAGGAAACCAGGGACAAATAAGGAAATGGTCAAATTTTTAGATTTGGTCTTGAAAACTTTTTGATGACTTAGATTTAAAGCATATTCCAAAAATATCTAAGATTGCATTATAAAAATAGCTTAAAAATATCAAGTGAGTAGTAAGTCCTACACTCATTCTTACACATCATCTCAGTTAATTCTCACAATACACCTTTCAGGTGGGTCTTGTAACCTCACTTTCCAGATCAGGAGAGTGAGGCCTTGCAGAAATAAGTGGAAAAGCAGAGACTAAAATCCGGTTCTTATCAATGAATAAGTGGAAATATCAATAGTGACTGGATATTTGATAATGGTAACAAATTATTTTTAAATTTTATATCAGCTAATAATAATTGATTATGTTAATAAAATGAATTCTTATTTGTGAAATTACATACAGAAGTAGTAACAGATGAAATGATATGATTTCTGAGATACATTCAAATAATATGGAGGAGGAAAGATGGATGGGGGTGAGGCGGGGCCAGGATTGGCCAGGGTTGATGGTAGATCAGGTGGTAGGTACAAGGGGGTTTGTTATACAATACTATTTATGTGTATGTTCAAATTTCCTATTGTAAAAAGTTAAAACAATATCGGTACTAAATCTTTCTTTATCCAAAGCCCGTACTTTAAAATACAGTCATGTCTTACCATTTACTTGAAAAATAGTCACCGTTTTTGTTTTTTGGGAGCTGAATTTTAGGAAATGTTGTTGTTGTTGTTGTTGTTCCCTTATCTATGTCAGGAAAAGTTAAATTAACCCATTTTTCTTCATCTACTACTATCTAATTTAGTTTTAACTGAAGTTCAGCAAACAAGCAAAGAAAGCAACAATGTGTTATTTCCAATAATGTGGCTTAGAATCACTGAATCCCATGATAAAAATAAGTTACCAACCTTTCGCTTGACAAGGAGGGTTAAATGGTTTTAGAAAAAAAAAAGACTATTTGATTATAATGTCTTTTTATCTCCACTGCTAAAGTCATTGAACATCTTGCTCTTTGATGGGTTATTGATGCATAGATGTTTTCATGAAGAAAGGTGTTTTAATGCTCACACACATAGTTAGATTTCAGCTTAGAGGTTGATTAGTCATTTTTTAAAAACACAATATGTTCACTTCAGTTTGAGAAATGACAACAAGATTCTTTTGTTACCAATCAGAAAGCCGTGGTAAAGAGGAGGGAAAGAGACGTTGTCAGGGCCGGCTTCAGGAAGGGGTAGTGGAATTGTAAACATGAATTCATTTTAATGATGCAAGTGAGAGTTCTGCTGCCCACACCTATCGCTTCCTTTACCCTATTTCAATCTGCTTTGATGTCAGAGAATTCATGTTTTGTGATTTATTTAAAAAAAAAGTCTGAACATGGAAAAACCTCACTGTAAAGAAACTAAGACACAATCAAGGCAACAAAACCAATGAGTAATACACAATTGACAAACAACAATGAATAAGAAAGTAAAAGTGTATGGAACAAACTAGAAACGGGGCAGGGTCTGGTGCAGACTGCACTGTGAGTGGCAGTTCCCCGTGGACATCTGAGCAAGACTACCCCCAGGAGGCAGGCTTCAGCTGGAGGCTGCAGGTGGATGGAGGTATGGATCCTGCAAGCAGACCTCTGAAGCAGAGGGGAGCATTAGCACACTAAAAATATCTTCCTTAGTATTCAGGCATTTTTCTTTAAAATGCAAGTACTACGTGGGGAGCTAACATCAAGAGGCCTTCAGTTGTTTTTAATCTCAAAAATAAAATTGCTATTTATAAAACAGTCTACGTGACTGTTCTCCTTATGAATGGTGCAGGCATAAGTGGAGCTTTGATAGGAAAGCAGGAAAGAGTGGCTCCTAAACATGATTGGGGTTGAGAGCTCTGGTGAGAGGAGACATCTCAGAAGACAGTCATCAAAGGGAAGGCACTGGAACTCTTGGTGAAAGATGATAAAGCAGGGAGAAAGCTCCAAAAAGGGAAGCTGGACACACAAGGGTGATGTAAATGAGGCATCTAGGGGGCAAAACTTATGGAGATATGCACTCTCAGAGGCTGCCACCCCTGATGAAGACCTCCTTAAAATGTGTGCCCTATCTTATTTCCTTCTGCTTGTCCTGGTCTAGGTATCATTACAAAAAAACAAAACAAAAAACAAAAAAATAAACAAAAAAATAAACAAAAAACAAAAACAAAAACAAAAAACCTCAACTAGAGTAACATTTTGCTCAAAACTAATATTATGAATTATGGATAATTACAAATGTACAGATATTATCTGTTTGATAGTCTCTCTCTCTCTCTCTCTTTCTCACTCTCTCTCTCTGACAAAAAGAGAAGCACGTTTGGTTATAAATATTTCTGGATGATTAGAATATTCAGGTGGTTTGCCTGACTTGTACCATCAGATATAAATGTTATAAATATTCACATTGTTTTTAACCACATATGGAGGACATGTTCATATTTTGGAAATACAAAATTGAGTCTACCTACAAACTTTCCTGAATGTAACCCACCATCTGGTAGGTGAAAGATAAAAACGTGCATAATTAATTATAAATGAAATTAAAAACTAAAAGGATTCACAAGTGAAATACAAATAATGAGTTATTAGAATTGAAATGAAAAATTTTAAAAACCTTACAAGTGAGAGCTTTAGGGAAGATTTTGTGAATAAAGTGAAATTTTAGCTAGATTTTAAAATAAAAATGGGCAACAACTTATTAGGTGAGTGCTCTCCAGACAGACCAGATTTCAAAAACCAACTGTATGGAGTCCTTCAAAAAGTATGAAGAAATTAATATCTATTTTCATGACAGGTGTTTCAGGGAAATAATGTAAGCATTATAAAATAATATGGTTTGGATATCCATTCCTCTATTACCTCATTCCCAAAATATCCTCTTCACCACACAAACAGGTTGTATTGAAAACTCCACTGCACTTAATATGCTTTACTTGGAATAGGCTGTCCAACAAAAAAGATATTTTCTGTAACAATGGCCAGAAATTTAGTATTAGGAAGATTTTGAAAAGAGTTCTCAAAATTACCAAATAAATCCTATTTGCATTTTTCTATTTAGATATGATTGACATATAACATTATATTAGTTTTAGATGTACAACATAATGAATCAATATATGAATATATTGAAAAATGATCAGAAGTCTAGTTAACATCGTTCTCCACACAGAGTTACAATTTTTTTCTTATAGTGAGACTTTTAAGATTTACTCTCTTAGCAACTTTTAAATATACAGTACACTATTGTTAACTATAGTCACCATGTTGTACATACATCCCCAGGACTTATTTTATAATTGGAAGTTTGCATTTTATGATTTTCACATGGGCAAGTAACTTTCCTGTTCATCCTTTGTTCCTCACACCCCCTTCCATTTTTAATATAGATTTTCTTCCATTAGTTTACCAAAGTAAGTTTCTGTGTTAATGAAAGTTATGTGACCAGCAGGATATTCTGAGTTCCTTCAAAGATTTGTTTTAATTTTACTTCTTTTCTAAGTTATCTTTATAAAAGATCAAAATTATATTCGAACAGGGAAAGAAATATGTCATTTTCTTCATTACAAGGGAGAGTCAGTTCTCTCATGTGGTATCTTGTTACTTATTTGTAACTATTCTACATATATTCAGTTTTTGTTTACCTTTATGGACCACTTTATCAGAAAATTTTATTGATAATGCATATTAACCTTTCACCAAGTTTCAAAGTAGATAGTTTTTAAATGAAGTTTCATAAAAAATTAAAAATTGACATCTTAAATTTTCATATCTAAGCACAAGTAAGACTTCTATTAAAACTCTTATAAAGACCTTCACACTTCCAGTTGCACATTCACTCAATATACATTTTTTGAATGCTCCCTATGAAGCACTCAATGCAAGGCCATAGTGATTCAATAATTAATAAAATTGGTTTCCAACCTCAAGGAAAGACAATTATGTAAATAAGTAATAATAACAAACAGCGCCTGATCAGCACAACATGAATGTGTGGTAGATATGCTACAGTTGTGGTCCTGGACCTGAAAAATGCTATTTGATTGGGTTATGAAAGATTAATGTAGTAGAGTGTATGATTGAGCTGTGAGCTAGGCTGATTCTTGGCGGTTGGGGTCAGGGTTGAATCCAGCGGGTGATAAAGCATGATTAAGGAATTTCCTTTGCTAAATCACAAAGGCATTAAATAATGCATAGCATTGAAGGATGTGGTTAGAGATTATGGTACATGTATGCCATTCTAGATAATGAGGTTGGAAAAGGAAATAAGAATCTACTCATGGAGGAATATAAAAGTCACTCTTTATATTTTACTGGAGGATCTACTGGCCAGTGAAAAAGGGTAGCAAGAATCAAGGTATGGCTGAATGTTAGTCATTTTTAGGAAGAAAAAATTTTTTGGCAGTTTTCCAGAGAGTTTATTCATATTTTTTTCCCCATTTTTCCTTTCAATTTTTTTATCTTTTTTTTTTTCAAGGAGATACATGTGTGACTTTTTCTCCTACTATATTTGACTTCTTATTACTATATATTGACATTATGTGAAAACAATACTTATTTATACCTTTTTTAATCTTGGAATTTGCTACCATATTGAATTCTGCTATTAATTCTAATCATTTTTCCTAAGTTAATTCCCTTGAATTATAAGACATAAAAAATGTCTAGAAAAAAATAGCTTTTTCTACAATTTGCATATAGTGTCATCTTTTACTTCTTTCTTTCATTTACTTATTTTTTGCACTGTCGAATTACCCCGGACTTAAATATTCCTCATAAATTTTAAGTCATCTATCCACAAACCTTTCTAAGCCTATTGCCCTTTTAGAGACTGTTTTGACAATTATTTTTTAGGATCTCACTTGGTTCATTTCGTTTGGATTTTAAATTTCATCTTGAGTCAATGTTAGCTATGAATTGTTTTAGCATTTTTTCTTATCATTTTCTTAGCATTCATCATTATTTTAAAGTTGATTTTCATTATTATTTTATTCTATTTGAAATACATGAAGTATCTATGTATAATTTATGCCAAGGATTTCTAAACTATGTTCTAACATGCGAATGTGAATAAGTAATTACAGAAAAAGGGAAGAAAAAAAAACTTTACCTAATCAACAAATGTTTGGGGAACATGTGCTTATATCAAGTGTAAATGTTTATTTCCTACAGAATATTTGAAGCAATATGGAATTTACATACTAATAGTCTTTTTATTATGGGAGTAGGAAAGGGTATGCAGGATTTTTATTTCATCAGAAACTTATTTCATGAGAGCGTCTTTTTTGATGGGCACACTTTATGCCAAACATTTTGAGGAATCCAATATCCACTTGTAATAGTTCTCACAAACCAGATCTATATTCTCCGCCATACCAGACCTCATTGTTCTCCAGGTATTATTGTATATTAAACTGTCCCTACAAACAGGATGGGAATATGGCTTTTCTGAGTCAATTGATAGTACTGAGTCTTAATAAGGGGTGAGAGTTTCCATGGTTTCTGACAGATGTGGGGATGAGTAGGTTGAATCAAGGAAAGGCAATCAGAAGGAGGACCATTTCTCTTCTAAGCAGCTTCTTGCCTTTGTGCTCAGAATATGCATTATCAGTGTGATCTTCCTCTACCTTTCTTTGGGATATCATGCTTTCTTTTCTTGGAAAAATGGAAATTTCTCTGCTATGATATTTGTACAAGTAAAGGAAGGCTGAAAACACAAAGCTTGAATATTGCCTAGCAGTACTGTGAAAACAAACAAATATATATACACACCCACAGAACAAATTACTCAAAATAAATTTTATGCATTTCTAAGAATAATGATTGGAAAAATGTTTTATAATATGAATGTATTGTTAGTTACACTTCTATAGAAGATGGCTTTTAAAAAGGAATCATTTGTTTAAAGAAAAGTATCCATGTTGGCCAGTAATCTCTATCAAATTCTTCCTTAGCAAATAAGTTCCAAAATAAAAACTTTCTTAATTTTTACATCAACCCAAAATACCTTATTAATAAATGCTTGCAAGCAGATTATAATCTTGCATTTGAGTCTGTACCTTATAATTTTGATTCTTCCACAGCATTTAAAATAATGTTCAGCAATCCCTAAGAAGTTGAAAATCATTTTCCAAAAAGAAAAAAATGACAACGCTAATAATATGTTCCTTTCATACAAAGAACTGATTTATAATTCTATTTTCCCTTCTTATCCACATGAAAAGGAAAGGGATTGACAGTTAATTAGTGAAGGTCATGAAAGGAGTTGACTCTTGGAGCACAGGTACAAATGATGGTGGAGAGAAATATGCCCACAGTGGCCATCATTTGGTTCTAATGGATAAGTATTAGTCCTTGAATTTTAAACTCTCTACCATTTTAGATGTTTCTCAATATAATTTTAATTTTCTAAGTTTCTAGCTCACAAAGCTTTAAGTTAAACACATTATTCTAGCCAAACTAGTTTTTCGTGTGTGCGACCCAAACACTTTTTGCTCATCTGCCCTTTTATGTCATGTCTTTTTTTCCCTCTATAGTCATTCACATCTTACCTATCTTTTACGATCTACCAAAAGTTCAGTATGCTCCAGAAAGAGATACATTTACTAGAAACTCAGTGAAAGGCAAGAAGTTGTGCAATAGACAAATCAGAACATGACATCATAGGTAGACCATGGATTAGAACTAAGAAAAGAGGATTCAAATCTTGGTTGCATTAGTAATTCCGTGATGTCAAGCAAGCTAATGAATAGTTCTAATCCTTAATTTTGCCATTTGATAGTTAAGGATGAAAATAACTGGGATCCACTATTACTGCAAGGATTAAAGGTCATGTTTACTCAATACATTTAAGAGAGAGTAGGAAATGGAAATTATGCTTATTTCTCTATTACATGCTAAGCACTCTGCACATAGTAGGTACTTAACAAGTGTCACTCTCCTCTCCCCACCTCTGCTCATCTAAAGAGCAGAGAAATGTCACCATGTCATCAGATATGCGTGTGTATATTTTTGCTCCTATGCGTTGTAGCAGCTGGTCCAGTATTAAATGCATAAATTTCTCAATAAATATTCTGTTAATGTTTGATTCTAAAAGTTAAATTTGTCAATCCTTAATAATGATAGGGAAAATGAGAAAACTAGAGAAAGCAGGAAATAAATCAAATATCACAACTAAGATACATGGCATATCAATTATGTCCCCACATGTCTCATTGTAGACTCTTTTAGAACACCTAAAAGATTGACACTATTTCTAAATATACTTAATTCCCAAAGCTCCAATTGATTTAACTAAGTAGAAGCAGCCAGTTTGGGTAAATTGGGAGCCCCTTTTGGGCTGAGGGCCCAGTTTCGCTAACAGTGCACATTTAGGGAACACTGGGAGCAATTCTATTTATCTGAGAGTTCAGCCTCGTGCTTGGGTTTGCAGGTGCAGCTGTAAATTTCAGGTGATTTACAGAGTGGGAAGCACACCAAATCTGAAATTATAATGGAGCTCAAGGCTCACAGCATCTTTTGTTAGATGCTCTGGTTTTATGATTTTGGGTGGGTGCCACCACATTTTTCTTCCAAGTGCAATAAAAAAAAAAAAGAAAAAAAAAAGAAGATGCCATTCAAGCTGAAAAGCCTAACAACCACTTTACCTTTATTGAATCTGTAGCTAATGTACTGAAATAGCAAGGGTTTTGCTGCAAATGTAATTTGGGTTTTCATCTGGGCATCTCTTCATACCTTAAAAATGGGTTTGCATTGAGCACAAGGGAGTTACCTAAAAGGTCTAAAGATAAAAATGCAAAGCCTGATTCTGTGTTGTTGACAGATGCCCACCAGCGAGAAGGACTTACTGGCTTAGAGATCTTGGAGATCAGAAGCCATCATCTACAAGCTATTCTGCTAAATGACTGTGGCCTTAGGCAGTTGATCAATCTCCCCTGGACTCAGTTATCTTATCAACAACTTGACAAAGTTGGAGTTGATGACCTTTAGGTCCCTTCAAAGTCCAGAAAGGCACTATTCTAAGGAAATTTGCATGCTTTGTTTGCTTGTTTCTTTAATGTTTTCCTAAGAGTCTTTCTCCAAAGTGATGCTATTCTCTTGGAATGTGGTAAATCAAACATAGGTTTTTCATTCTAAATTATGCTATAATTTGACCTTATTTGCTAATCACATAGAAAACAATCTCTATGATTACAAGCAGAGGAGAGAAAGAAAAGCAGAGCTTTTATGATGTGAAGTTTTAATATAACTGACTCTTAAGGTTGAATTATATATTGCATGTGCATGAAAGTCCCAAGGAAACTTTATTTCTCCTAATCCTATTCAGATTTACCTAATAATTTAGAACCCTTATGATTTATTACATGGTACAGTAGGGAATGTCACCTGCGTTATTGAATATTATCATCACAACAACCTTACTGAAGGTAACACATGAGTAAGCAGGACTTGGATTCAAAACCTAATCTTGTAATTCTAAACTTCGCAGCCTTTCATAACCTTTTCTATCAAATCATGCTTCTTACTACAACCCAACTCAAACTGGAGTTACCAGTCAACTTAATTCTTACCATATAGTCACAGCTTCATTCCATCCTCAATGTCCTTTGCTTTTTGGCGTTGTTTGTGTTCCTTCCATTTAAGACTATGTAAACTTAATGGTTATGTTAAGGTCCAAATGATGTCCCAATCCCCATCCATCAAAACTCTTCATAATTACATTAGATTTCATATACTCTCTTTTTTTGATAGTTTTAGTGAATTTTGTCTGCATCACACTTGGATGTAATTTTATGTTCTCTTATGTTTCTATTTATTAAATTAGTGTTAGCTTATTTTTTGAAAATGGTATTTTTCTGACCATGCAGAAGATTTGTAATAATTATTGTTTAATCCATGCATTCAATAAGAATTTCAACTTTCTTTGACCTAAAATATGCAAACATATATAATACGGTACTTTTCACCCTTTGGGAATTCAAAGAGTGAGATGGGGGATACAGACACCCAAACGAGTAAATTAAAATACTATGCAACACAATTCATGACTAAACTTGCCTTAAATGTTAGTATAAGAACAGATGTGGAAAACAGCTTTGTGGAGTGGACAGATAGGTTTGAGAACATACATGTATCAATGAGGAATCTGGGAATTAGTGAAAAAGTGATTTCTTTTTTCAAACAGGAAAGGATTTTGATATTAGAAGAAACAATACATGCAAAAGTAAGCACAAGAGTGATTTATTTTGAAAAAAGATGGCATTCTGTGTACTAAAGAAAGTTGATTAGTGAGAGATGACACAGGATTCATAACTTGGCACCTGTGTGTTGAAAGCTTTATGCTATGTTGAAAAATCTAGGCTTTATCTTGGGGGACACTAAAGATTTTTCAGTTTTGTGTTTATCAGAGCTATGATGTGATCAGATGTGGTGCTGGAGAAATAAGGCTGGGTACAGTGTGGAGGATGCATTGGAGAGGAGTCGTTGCCACTAATATAGTTGTAGTGAAGGAGAGGTAAAAAATTGATTCAAGAGATGTTCAAGAAATATAATCAACAGAACTGATTGAATTGAGATAGCCTGTCAGTCCCTCTAGATTGTTTTTTTTTTTTTTTTTAATACAAGTTTGCCTTTATTTCAACATCCAAATTGTTGCCAGCACCTGTCACCATCTAAATAGAACTCAATTGCTTTCTAGCTAAGATTTTTTTTCTAGGACAAACCAAACACTGAGCCTTGCCCTTTGGATGTTAAAGCTGCCTTTCAATGGGAACACTGTTCAGTTGTGGATGATTTGCCTGAGAAATGCTACTCGGAACATGTACTTAAACATGACCTCTCTACAGTACTACTTAAAATAGGCTAAGTGTCAAATACTTGTGCACAGAAAAGAAAAAAAAATTGTTCATTCTAAAGAAGATCTTGAAAGTAGTACTTTAAACTCTTTTCCAAGTGACTACCAGACATACAATACATCAAAAAAGTGCTAAGATAAATCCAAGATCAAGTTATTTTCCAAAGGGCAAAAATAAATAAATAAAATAAACAAACCACAAAGTATAGAAGAATTGGCATTCTTCAAGGACAAGTGCAATTGCAGAGCTACAGCTGATCCCACATGATGCTAACCTGCTGTACAGGGTATCTAAGGGAATGCATTTTCTCAGTGCCACACATCCGTCACCTTTGCCTCCCAGTTGTGAATATTATTGCAAATTCATATACATCTGTCTCCCCTCAAAATTCCAGATGCTCGTTTGCTTGCTTCTTAAAGATTTCAATACTTAGGAAAATCTTTCTTCATGCTCTACGTTTAAGAGATGAGTTAAGATTACTCTAAGGCAGGGGTGTGTAAACTTTTGTCAACGTTTTTCACCAAGGGCCATATGCGGTAAAAATACACAAACAGCCAAGCCACTCACTAGAGGTGAAGTACGTATTGCCTCACCTGGTTTATTTAAGTAAACTAAATATATTTTTGGAATTTGCTGCAGGCCCATTAAAAATGGATTGTGTGCCGCAGTTGGCCCGTGGGCCGCAGTTTGGACACCCCCGCTCTAAGGCAATAGTGGTAGAATATTTCCCATTAATAGTCATTTAGTTTCACAGTCTCCTGTGCAGCTAACAGATGGTCCTGTGACAAATATGAGCCAATGAGAGGTTAGCACTGCTTTCTTAGGAGGCTTCTGAGAGAGATTTGGCTGTCTTATAAAAGAGCTAGTCATGCTGCAAGTGTGCTTTCACGTTCCCTCAAAAAAAAAAAAAAAAATATATATATATATATATATATTTTATATATATATAAAATGAGTTAAGATATATATATATATATATATATATCTTATATATATATATATCTTAACTCATTTTAAACATTTTATATATATATATATATGTGTGTGTGTGTATATATATATATATATATATGTATATATATGTAATGTTTAAAATGAGTTAAGATACTGCTGAAGTGGCAGTCTTCTTTCAATCATGAAATAAGAAGCCCGGTGACCAAAATCCAAATCAGTGAGCATGGTAGAAATAAAGGAATGAAAGACCTGGGTCCAGAGGTGTGCTGATAACCCACTCTCTGAGGGCAAAAAAATGTCCTAATTTATATGGTTTGCCACTTTTCATGGTGTAAATATTCCCACCATGGCCAAATTGAAACTAAAAGCCACTGAACATCCAGCACACTACTACTGCTTGGGTATTTAATGACAAAAATTGAGCTATTGAACCTACTCTAGACTATCTACCTTAAGATGTCTCTATTTATTTAAAAAGTATTTATTGAACACTTACTATATTCCAGGAGCTAGTCAACATATTTAGGATACATGAACATGCAAAATAGAGAAAAAGATCTCTTCCCTGATGGAACTAACATTCTAGAATAAAGAAAAAGACAATCAATAAATACAATACGTAACCAAATTGTATAACATTTTATAAGTTGGTAATCATTATAAAACAAAAAGAGAGAAATAGTAGCTCAGGGTAAGGAAGACAAGAGTCTGTTGGTCAGAGTAGGCAAATTGCAGTAATAAATAAGATGGTTCAGATAGGATGCATTGAAATGGTGACATCTGACCAAAATTTTGAAAGAGAAGAAAGATTTAGCCAAGTACATATCAGGAAGAAGAGCGTTCCAGAGAGAAAATTGCTAGAGCAAAGACTGTTGGTCACAGCCTGGGAGCCCTGACTGAGGAGTCTTCAGGAACAAAGCCACCAAGGGGAGAAGAGGGAGGAGGTAACAGGCACATGATCAGGGAGCCCTTGTAGGTCACCAATTGTTACGGCAGTGAACATTCATTGCTGAAATAACTGATGAAAATTATTGATGCATATCTCCGACAATAGTCATTTATGAATGCCATATCTCATAGTCTTTGACAATCCTTTAACGCTAACTCCTGCTCTATGAGATCAATTTCCCCTTAAGACTTAAAATATTCCACAAGAAACATTTTTTTTTTCCTTGAAGGACAGTTACAGCCAAAGCTATTAAAATTTTATAAATTTGCCATTTTATTATAAAATAAAACATGCACTTGAAAATTTTCTCTTATCTGACAAATGGTAGAATCATGTCAAATACTTTATAAAGTTTCCTTTAAAATTAAACAAAATTACCAAACATTCTAGGAACAGATTATTACCAGAGAAAACTTCACTTATACCAGCCTGTTCTTTTGCCTTTCACACTGTTTAATGGAACCACCAAAAACATATAAAAGTCAGGTGATTTTTAATTAACATTAAAATAAAAACAAGCAAATAATAACATCAGCATGCCAAAATGTAAACAACATTTACTTAAAACATATAATGCAAATGAGTCTAGAAAGTGAATCTGAGAGCATTAACTTGGAGGAAGAGAAATCACCCTTCCGTTGACACGTTCGGGTACTGTGAACATGATGTAACAGCGCCCCAACAGGGATATAGTGCTTCAAGAGAAACCACAAAAAATCCTGCTATTGAAGGGTGCGAAGCAATAGTACAACTCAGATGACACCTATTCTAGAAATTTTTAAAGTGGGAAATTGAAACAAACAATTCATAAAAGAACTACAAGCGGTCCTTCTGGTAACCGCTCAATCACTCTGGTAATCTGAGAAACACAAATTACGGAAAAAAAGAGATTATTTGTATTAATTTATATTGTTTCCAATTAATATTGTGTTGGATATAATTTCTAATATGGTTGAAGTGTAATTTAAGAGGTATTTTATACATGTAAATGTAAATATAGTCACATTTATTACTAAGAAATATTAGGTCAAATGTATCAAACATTATCAATATTCCCATACTTTTCCTCAGAAATTTGATTTCTAGGGCTTCCTTTAAAAGGGTTAATCTTGCTTTGTGAAATTTGTCTACAAGTGTCTTTTAATAAGACAAAACTGAAAACAACCTAAATATTTAATATAAGTTAATGCTTAAAAATTTTTTATTTATTTATCAATAAAATATTATGTTGCCATTAGAAACAATATGTATCAAATAATTTGGACATATGTCCCTGTATACCATTAGCTAAATGTGTGTTATAAACCTACAGAATGTTTTGTAAAATATATATGAAAATAAGTTAAAATAAAAAGATTAAATTAAAGTAAAATTAAAAATATAAAATAAAAATATGGCTGAAATAAAATATACACAATAATTCAACAAAGTTTAGAATTAGTCATTGCTTCATTTTTGCTTATTTGCATTTTTGCTTTTCTATTCCCCTCCCAAGTTTTCAAAAATAAGCATGCATTTCTTCTGTTATATAAAAAAAAATATTAAAACAAAAGAAACATTTTCAGCAAAGAATTTTCAACTTGTGAACAAATTAAATTTCTCTCTTATTCTTCTAGTAGATAAGTGTTTTCATTGCTATTTTTGCTTGAAACACATTTATTACAAATATTATCAATATATGTTTATATATGTTATATAAACGTATATATTTATATTAATATATGCATAACAAAATATTTGTATTTAGTAAGCAGTGTCTGGGAGTTCAAACACCCCAGGCAGATGTTTAGAATTATCAGTTTTTAATGGCAGAAAACGTGACAAACGATTGTACATATTGTGCATTTCCATGCAACTTTTCATTGTCTATATATTTTGCACTTAATCATACATTGTCATATATTAGGCAAATACTAAAGGTATTGGCACTGGAGTTGAAAGAGAGTGACTTCTAAATCCAAATTTTCCACTAACCATGCCTTTTGGCTTTTTGCACATAATTTGAACTTCTCTGTCTTGTTTTTTCATTTAAAAGCAATACTGTTGATATAAATAACAGTTAACATTTATTGAGTGTCTAATACATACTGGACAGTAGTCAATATGTTTAACCAGTGTCATATATTGCTCAAAACAACCCTATGAGTAGGTGGTACCATTATTTCTATTTTATATCTGGAGAACTGAAGGAAGAGAGAATAAATAACATTAAGAAAGAACACAGCTAATTAGTGACAAAGCTGGGATTCAGGCTCAGACTTTCTGACTCCAGCATCCTTGCACTTAACACATATCTTCACTTTCTCAGTAAGTTAAAGGTGGTACTTTTCAGCCCTTCCTGTTTTATGTGTTTTTATGAAATACAATTAAAATGTTAAGATGGAAAATTCTTTGGAAAATATAAATGGCAATGTTTTAAATAAAAATTCAATAGCAATTACTCTCCTTTGTATTGGTTTTGAAGAACCTCACAAATGTGGTCCTTTGCCAGAGAAGAGCTGCAAACTAGCTTCTAAGAAAATGCAGCCATTTTCTTGGTGTATGAGTATATGCACCAGAGTTTTGAAGTTCCAGAAGAAACTTCAACTATTCAGTATCCTAGGGATTTGGAGACTTCAAATATTGGCTCATATAAATTAAATCAGTAAAAAAAATAAGGTCTAAACAACTCAAGAAATATTTATAAAATTGCAATAATAAAAATAATCTTTAAAGTGGTAGACATCCATATCCTCTGACCAGCACAATCTCTCTATAATTTGAAATTTCCGAAAAGACCAGTCGACAATCAATGCGTAGTTTACAGAGCAAAATGTTAAAATATTACTTGATGCTTGTCACTAAAAGAATAATCTTGCTATGATAACTAAGCTGTTTTACCTACTGAAGAGTAATGCAGAGCCCTTCAGAATTATAAGGACATCAATTGCCCATTTACTTTTTCATTCAGATGAGTCATTGTTAATATTCTCTCAGTATGTGAAAAACGTTCTTGATAAAAATTCAGGACACACTCACAGTGCCAAGAATTATCAGTGGCTGCATTCTGGTACTTTGTTAGAGGAAACTTCCCGATTGCTCATTGACATTTTTTCCTTTCATAATTTTATTCTGAAAAGTCATGTGTTTCTTCATTGTTGGAACATTTTGCTAGTTTGTTCTTATAATGTTGAAAGTGTAGGCTTAGTTTCCTATTAGGGATTAATGTACTATTATTGGATTAAAAGGAATCAACTAAGACAAGTTTACAAGGGCATACTTTTATACAAGCCAAGGAAAGGTAGAACTGCTGACACAAAATTTTGTTATCAAAAACAGTTACAGTGTGTATTCATATTAATATCGTGCAGAACATATGAAATATATGAAAGTCAGACCATCAAACCATGTGTCCCACAGGTTTTAATGAGACCCCTTTCCTTTTGTGTTAAAACAACAACAAAACTTGCTTTTCAAATTCAAGCTACGTGTGATTATGACTTGGATTTCTTTGGTCGCATTGGGCATGAATATTATAGTGTTGTATATTGTTTATCTCTGAATAGAAATTAATATTTGGTTTCCTCATTTATAATTGGGTAGTTGCTGTAAGCTGTTAAAGTTGTTTAACCCTATAACAAGTCATAGACCCTAGAATGCAAATATGTGGCACAATAAGTATCATTTATTTCCACGATGAGATATTAATTATAGTCCACAGTGGAGTTTCCACTCGGTACAGAAAGGGCTGGTTATACATTTTGATACAATGCCTTAAAATGACACACATAGCAGATAGAAGGGTGTCCAAGAGTTGATAGGTATTTGCCAAAGTTATAATATATTCTAATGATATCACAAAGATATAATGCTCTGTGACTTAGCTTGAATAGTCAGTTGCCTAAACTACCTCTTGCTACCTGTCTCATGATGTAGGGAAGGCTTCAAACACATGTTACTTAGGCTTTCTCCCTGAAGGTCCTTAGAGTTTAGTTTGGCAGCAAGGAGCAGTCAGAGCAGTTCAAGTTGTTCACTGAAATGATATCTAAGGGTCACTAATGAACACACATTTGTATGTTCGCATGTGGAGCAGATCCATGTAGTTAGAAGCAAACCAAGATATTACCGTGAAACTAAGTGAAGGCTATTTTAGAAAATACCCCTCTGGGCTACCTATAAGCATTATGATATTCAACCCTTCGTACTATAGGTTAGACAAAAGTGTGCCTTCATTTCAAGAATATTTGTGTGTGTGTGTGTGTATGTGTGTGTATGTGTGCGCGTGCATGTGTGTATGTCTATAGTATTGCTTAAGAAACCCCTATGAGAGTAGAACTTTGCTGTAAGTTTCAGGATTTCAATTCTGTTTTATTTGTTCTTTCTAATTTTTATCAGACTATATTGATAAAAGAAAGATTTAAAACCTCTTTTTATAAGCTCAAGAAATATAAATACATTTCCCCAGATTTAAAATATTGTGATTAAAAACAAAAAAAAAGTAATTAGGGAGCAGCAGGAAAGAAATATCAACTGGGTAATGAATATCGATCAAGTATGAAATTTATATAAAATGTAGTAAGATTAAGAAAAGAAAGCAGTTTATAAGAGAAAAGCCTCATTATAATACCACATACTATGGAAATATTAAGTGAAAGGAAAACAAATCAAGGCACTTTCTCTGACTGAGAAAGTGGTTGACCCAGTTTTTCCAGAGAAAACTGTTTTGGGGGGTCAAATACAAAGATCTGACTCAATATTTAAGTGATAGGTAGTTTGTGGCAAATTATTTTGCCTCTTTAAGTATCAATTTCTATATGTCTAATTTCAGACAAGATGTATTCTTTGGTGAGTAACATCAATTACAACTCAACCTTACCATCATTCATAATTCAATGATGTGATTAAATTTATATTCTGTATAGTGTTGTAGTATAAAATTCCAAGGATTCAGGAGACTTTTAGGTATATGAAGCATCAGCCTAAAATTACACTTTTGAAAAAGCTTTTGGATTCACCAAAAGCTGCACATTGCCAATCATTTGCTTTTTCTTCCCATTCCTACACTATATGTCACTTACCTCCAAGGGGCATGGAGTTACATTCCACTTCTCTATCAGAGAGGTCTGGTTCATTCAGTTGCAATTTCTTCCTGATGGTCTGTTGCAAGTAGTACTTTACTTTCTCAGCTCAATTGCCAATGTAATCTTTTCAAAAGCCACAATCTCTGTCCTTTCCTACAAAATTTGTGTTGGTCTTTGCTGCTCCTTAATTCTGACTAGACATTGAGATCTTCCTTGCAGATAGAATACTTACTTGCTTATGGGAGAAAAGTATTTCCTCACTTTCACTTTCCTTTTTTTTAGAAATCCTAACACAGTACAATGATCCAGACTAATCGGTGGTAATAAAGGCATTTAGTGTTTGTAATTTCAAACTAGAGCATGGGATGAGAATTAAAGAAGTATTCTGCTGGCGTTGAATTTCCCATGAGATAAAAGAAAGTCCTCACTATCCATAAATATATAGTGACATTTATCTGAAGTAATATGGGCAGATATGAAATAACATCAACAAATCCTGTGATCTTGCTATGGTCAGTCTAGAGCCCAAAGCCGCTAAAGCAATGTGTGTCAAATGAGGCATTCTTTGGCTGGAATATTCTTTCTGAAAATACTCAGGCCATGTCCATGCTTAGTACAAGTACATTCAATAGAGCCATGGGTACAGATTCTTGCTCATCTGAGCATTAAAAAGGAAAAGTTTCTTTTCACATTGCTATAAATAATAACACAGGCTTGCCTCATCATGTCAACAAAATTAAGATTAAAAAAAAAAATGGGACTGCAGCCTCTGAATCCCTGCACATTTGGTGCCATTTGGTATCCCTGCTTCTGGGACTGGCAAGGCCCAGAGGTAGTGGGTGCTTGTACTTCTGGAGCACAGTCTTTCTCAGGTGAGAGTGTGTCCTTGGGAGGTGAGGAGACTTGGATTAAATGGCAATTCGTAGCAGTGCTCATAAAATGCTTTCTTCAGGATCTAACAATCACTTGTTATTTGTTGCTTGTACCTAAAATTGCTGTGAACTGTGTTCTTTATTCAGGGAAGTGTATGGAAAGGGTGATAAAGCCAGCTGTCACTTCTCAGGTGAGAAACAAATGCTGAGAAATGCTATTGTCCTGAAAAGATCATCCTGAAGGTCATTGCTCTGGACCAGACACAGTAATAATAGGTAGTAGCAGCTTGACCTTCCTGACTGAAAGAGAAGGTCATACTTTGAGGAGAAGGGAGGAAACCTTTATTATATATATATATATATATATATATATATATATATATATATATATATATAGTAAAATTATATATGAAAGCAATGATAACATCAAAGGATGCTCTATAAATGCTATTTCCCTGTTCAACTGAATTCTGTTGATTCCTGTTTGAACAATCTGAGAACTGAAAATGAGGTTCTTACTCACATGCATTATTGACTGAGGAGAATTGGAGCTAAAAGAGAGAAATGTACCGTGTTTCCCCCAAAATAAGACCTAGCCGGACAATCAGCTCTAATGTGTCTTTTGGAGCAAAAATTAATATAAGACCCGGTTTTATTTTACTATAAGACCAGGTATAATATAACATAATATAATATAATATAATATAACACTGGGTATAATATAATACTGGGTATAATATAATATATAATATATGCATAATATATAAGACCGGGTCTACATTAATTTTTGCTCCAAAAAATGCGTTAGACCTGATCGTCTGGCTAGGTCTTATTTTCGGGGAAACACAGTAATTTAATAAATGAAGACACCTAGTTGGTAAGATGAATTCTTATGTTTGCAGAAAATATCTTTGTTAAGGATAATACCATCTTTAAAAATATTATCCAAAGCATAACGTACTTCAGGACTATTTATCTGCTTTTGCCAGGAATAATTTAAAGTCATACACCATCAATTATTCAAAATTGGAAGCATTTAGCTGGTGACTAACACATCCAACTCTGGACACTTCTACCTCCCTAGTACCCACCACTTTTATTCAAACCTTTCTATTATTGGTGGACTTGTCCATCTCATCCAGGCAATTATAAACTTTTGTGAAGAGGAAAGCTAACTGCCAAGAGCCGGGTTCTTTCATATAATAATTCAGTCCTTACAGTGCCGTGGTAAAGCAGATATATATTTGTGTGTGTGTGGTTTCTGATGTGCGTGTCTGTGGTGTGTGTGTATGTGTGGTGTGTGTGTGTGTGTGTTGGTGTGTGTGTGTGTGTTTGGTGTGTGTGTGTGTGTTTGGGGTGTGTGTGAGGGATGGGGGGGTGTGTGTGCTTCCATGTCAGAAAATCAAGATTCAGAGTTTAGTGATGTCCCAGGTCACACAGCAAGTGTGGCATATATGGAATACGAATCCTGAACTCTCTGACACTAACTTTATCATTGTTTTCACCATACTTTGCAAGTGAAAGAGTTTTATATTTAATTATCTTTGATTAAACCCCATTTCCTTCCTAAAGTCAAGTCTACATTTAATGTTCAATAGATGCTAGTTATATAATAATTAAAACACCACCTCCAAAAATAATAGAAAACAGAGAGGAAGAGGAAATCATTTTCCTTATATATTTATTACCACTTGATTTTTAACAATTCTTCTGATCACATAGAAGGTGAGGTAATCATAATTACACAAATCATTAACACTCACGGACCTGAAATACACTGGGATACTAAGTGAGATCCAAAAGTTCTCACCTAGTTAAAATATCTGGTGGCACCTAATAAGATTAAATTTAATAAGAATAAATGTTAAATCCTGCACTCTTAGTTTAAAAAATCTGTAAGACTTAAAAAGTTTTCAGCATTAAATAGCTTAACACATTTTAACATGGGAAACCAAACAAATTATATCCCATTTGATGATGATCATGATTACTAAGTAAATTGAGAACATTTTATTTTAAGAGAATAAAAGTCATGGGGAAAATATAATAGCCTCCTTGCAGTATTTTAATAGCCATGTGGAACAAAAATTAAACTAATCCTGTTTGTTTTTAAAGTGGTAGAATCCAGATAAAAAATCAGAATGTGGAATAGAGAAATTTATTCTCACTATGTGACCAAGTTGGCCAAAGATGGAATAAAATACACAAAAGGTAAATTTTTCTTACCCCTGAAATTGCTTATGCACAGATTTTAAAAAAGACAAACAAACAAACAAAAAACATTAGTTGGGGACTTTTAAGACTTGATTTCAGTATCAGACGATGCTTATAATCCCATCTAAATTCTGACTCTTATGTTCTTCATATTCTCATGGGAGAAAATTGTTACTGGGACCCTGAAAACATTCTGCATCCTCATTCATGGTTAGGTTAGATTGCCCCACCACACTCTCCCATAGCACAAACAATAGTTACATAGCAGTTTGCACACATGTATTTTCTAAGAAGTTATTTAGCATTTTGTGTTCAATTCCTTTCTTTCTCTTTGGACTGTAAACCCCATGAGGGCTGGAACCATTTATATCTTGAAATTTACAGTCTATCCACCTTCATGGAGGAAGGAGCCAATAAATATTAATTGATGGAATAACCACATAATATGGGACCCTTTTCAGGAGCCATTTTTGGATATTCTCAGATAGTAAAAGAATCAAAGGATGGTATAACATTAATGCCAACAAAACCATGGGACCGAGGGGATGGGCATGGTCCACCTAGCTCAACAGTCATTCTGAATACTGTTTACGTAATTAAAGAGAGTCCTTTTCAGTGCTACATGTTACATTTCTTACCCAGATTTTATCCATCCTCATAATTTTATCAGAGAGGTATTATCCTTTCATCAAACCCTTATTTTTAATTTAAAGACATTTGTCTTCATAGGTTTTGCCTAACTGCTCACTGAGCATCTGGACTCACATGATTTTGAGCTCTCTCATAATTGCTAAAAGTCAAAATCTAAGTGGTATTTTAGAATCAAGAGGATATCTAAGATACTTCCTATTTCAAAGGAATAAAGCAGGCAGAAATACACATGCTTAGGACATAGATATTGACAAAAAAAGGAAGGCTATACATTTAAACAAAAGAGAGAGAGAGAGCTAGTATCATCTGATGACCTTGTTTAATATATAAAAGAAAGATATATTAAGACTGTCACATTGCATAATTTTAGAGAGTAAGTAAGAACTATAACATAGTTTTTCTAGACCTCTGAAGATTAAGGAGAGAGTCTAGAATGTTACTTCCCATGACAAATGTTTTGCATATCAAAATTCCCATGTTGAAATCATTTAAATTATTTTGAAAAATACACATCTTACTATCAGGGTGATCCGTGAAAACTTCACATGAGATTTTATTTAGTAGCTAGAGGGAAAGCAGAAGATGAAGAGGGGTGTTGGGACCACTCTACATCCTGTCTCTGAATGTAAACAAATAGAGGGACTTGCTACTGTTCCTTCCAGAGCAGGATGATACTCTTGCCAAAGAAGAAAAACAATTACCTATCCCCCTGCAAAATCTGTCCAAAGTTAAGGAATTAAATCTGTTTGAGGGCCACTGAACATTTCAGTAGTTAACTTAAACCTATCTGTATGCATTTTCATTGAGGAACAATCTCAGTTCCCACCATCCTTCTCTTTGAAGCTTTGATGAGCTCACCAACATGAAATGATTATGATGTAGTGATTTCATTTGAAACATTTTCCTCTGGGTTTCCATCAGCTTTGCTGGTTTCCTCTCTTTCCTTAGAGGCTTTCAATTTCCTTCTGACTCAGCAAGCAGCATTTGGATCAATACTGTATTTTTTTCCTCTTTCAGTTTTGGATAAGCCCTTCATCTTTTTTTTTTCCCCAAAGACAAATTTAAAACCATTTTCTTCTAAAAGACAAAATTTTAAAACTCCAAACTGTATCCTTTTTCAAACAATCCTTGATTGATGTGTCTTGTTGTGTCACATCACTTTAGGTAACTCTGTCTCCTTGTCTTGTATCAGTCAATGAGCAAGTGAGAATGATGGACTGAACTGAACAAGAAGTATTAAGATGCAGTGTGATGCTTATTCGATAGGTTTCTCTGAGGCTTTACAACAAATTCTGCCAATGAATACAAATATGAAAGCCTTTAGATCATGTTTGAAAAATAGATTGGACACAAATAAATCCAAGTATAAAAGATTTAAAGATAAAATACCTGGGATGTGGCCAAACCCCAGGAAATGCCTTTGTAATTGATTTCCTCTGGGTATATTTGGTATGGATGCTAAGTGTGTTTGTTTAAGTTTTTTGTTTGTTTCCTTTTATGAATGTTAGAAGTTAGATGCTATAATAAATCCTTCAAAGATTGTTTTAGTTGAAGAGATATTTGCCATTAACTTAATGTGCAACTGATATCACAGTGATCCTAAAACCACAAACAAAATACTCCATCACTGCTCATAGATTTCTCCTATTTAACGATGCCACATTAATATGCAATCACCGAGGTAAGCTTGTGAAATAGGTGGCTCTTTTCAATTAACAGTTTTTAGCACTATGAACCATATGTTGTCTGGAATAAAATATATTTTCTATCAGACATATCCCTTCCTTGTAATACACCCACCTGTAATATACCTTCTCATTCTGATTAGGAATAGAATTTCCACCTAAGTCCCATGTTACATAGGATCGAGGTTTGATTGGCTTAAAGAGGGTTTGGAATTTTTTGGAAATATCAACTCCATGGGAACTTCTTATTGATTTTTTTCTGCCAAGTTAACAAAAAAAGCCCTACTGAATCAATCTAGTCATAAGACATTTTCTATGGATACAGATGCTTTGTCCTATGTAGGATTTTAGGATCTATAGGCTGAGTCAGAAACAGAATATAAAGTTATCTCATGGAATTAAGAGCTTTTTTTTAAACCGAACTCACTTTATAGTAAGATTTTAGAAGTAAATACTTATCCCAAAATCTCAAAATAAAGTTAGATTTTTCTGATATTATTTTCACCAAGTTGATTAAATTAATAGCTCATGGAAGTATTAGATTTAGGATCCAGTCTATAGTCTATATGAGTCTGAATCACATTTATTAAAATTTCAATATCTTCTATCTATAGACATATGCCATGGTCAGTTTTCAATAATTTTCTTTTTTTTTTTTTCTGACAGTGAACAGAATAGGAAAAAATATCTCTTATTTATATGGTACCTAGCAGTCAGAATGTTCTTTGTACACTGTACATGGCTGAATCTTCCTTCCAAAAACACACGTTAAACTCCCACAAATCTATCAGCAATTTCATGGGGCTACTTTAGGATTATTTTAGAGAAAGCCTTTAACAGAATAAAAAAGCCTGGTGTAGCCTTCACTCAGTTTGAGGAAGTTCAAGCTATTTTTATATTGTCTAGTTCTATGAGGAAATGTTAAGAATATAATGGGAAAAAAAATCCAGTGGATTTGCAATAGATGATGTGTAGGAGGGAGCCTGGTCACTTAAATAAAGAGAAGCATAAAAACTTAAATTGAGTCAGACCTACATGAAAGAGGATGAAGTAAATTTCTAATCATTCTTGGGACTTTTCTGGGCAGTTTTTTGCCCCTATTAATTACACTTTGTCCCTTCCTATTCTCCAGTTCCTGTATTCTCATTAGACCTTCCCTGGCCACTCTATTAAAATGCTTTTGGAAAAAGATGGGGACTTAGCCCTATAGCATGTACAATGGTTACCAGTTTTATTTGACCTCTCTGGAGTTTTGTATTTTAAAAGTTAATAAAACCTTAAGGTAAGTAAGATAATTTCAGGTAACAGATTGAAGAGACTGAGCCTTCTCTTTGTATTTCAAATTGTGTAACAAGACGGTCACCGGTTTCATATATTTTTTATATTAGGCTTGTCTTAAACTTATGGAATTAAGACTGGCAAAGCTACAAAATCTCACGGGATGCTGTTTGGCTGATTTGAGGCTGATTTGAAAAATGAATGGATGGTGGGAAAGAGTAGAAGATTGATTTTCTTTCTTCTTTTCTTTTTCTTTTTTTTTTTTTTTTAGAAATGGTCAGACGTTTTGGGGGAACTTTTAAAAATGTCTGCCAATTCCAGATATACTTAAAACATGGCTGCTATTAGGTGTGATATAAGCAAATATAAGCTACTAAAACAAAATTATATATATATATGTATATACATATATATATACATATATATCCCAAGTCAAAATGAGTTTATTTAATTTAGTAAAATGGGATTAAGAGTTTATATTATAAGATTAGAAGAAAATTTGAAACAAAGCCACAAACTAAAACAATACCCAAGGACAACAAAATAGTCTAGGAGATAACTACATATACATTAATGATAATAGTGATAAGGGTAACACTATTATTAACGTTATTTGACATTTTACATACAAATGTGCATTTTCTTTCCTAGAATATGCCCTTCTAAGTGAGTGATTGTATAATTCATTTAGGACAGAAAGTGAGATGCTTTCAATATAAATGAGAAGGAAAGGAGAAGTAGGGATATTGCCAGAACACATATATTAATGTCCCATCCTAGGAGAAGTACCTGGAATCTTTAGTACTCACTAGCAGCCAGTCTCATTCTTTTGTTTCTCATCAAAAAGACATGATCTTGTGTCCTACTGGAGTCCTCCATATCTCATACTTCCTCAGTATTTTTGCATACCAATGACTTTTACTGCCTTCTCCAGGAAGAATGTACAGTTTGCATTGGATCTGTGTAGTTGCTGAGTAGTCTACCAAGGTCTTTCCAAAAGGTTGTGTGCTGTGTGTCACAGTAAGAAATATTATAACCCTCCTGGGCATTTTCCACCAAGCCCTGAATTGTTGAATAATGATTACACGAGCACAGTGAGAACACTCCCAACTCCATTCTTAGGGTTTCCCAAAAAAACTATAATCTTTTGGATAAAACACTTTCTTTGGGGGAAAAAAAGGAAACTGTTGGGGAATATTATATAGCACGCGCAGGTATTGAACAGGTGAATAAACTTTTTCCAGTATCTGATTCTAAACAGAGTAGCAGGACTATTCCTCTCCTTTTCCTTTAGAGCTTTCATTTTTTCTGCATTTGAGTACATGTCAACCTTACAAAAATTAAACCTCTCCCCTTCCCAAGTGATTTTCTTCAGTAGGAAAAGTCAAGAAAATTGACTGGGAACTAAGTGAGTGGAGTCAACGTGACTGTAATGCCGTGGAAATTACATGCTTGTGGCAGGACACTATGTCAATCATACAAATGTAATCACCATACACAAGGGTTACATGGATGCAGATAGTTAAATAGTAAGATGTCAGGAAGCCACACATAGACGTGTCTTAACTCAGCTGATCCCAATAATAACACAATCTAATCACTTTACTTTTGTAGTGAACTTTGTTTTCTGAATAAATCCAGGAACACTGCTCCTAATTATGCTTGCACAGTTCTATATCTTACAGACTGCACAATTAGGTTGCAATACAATGCAATGCAGATTATAAAATCTTTGTAAAAATCAATACAGCATCAGCATGGTCGCCCATATTTTACAATGGTATATTCTGCAGTGTAGAGAATAAACTTTATCCCAACTTTCATGTCACACAGAGCTGTTAAAGTATAAAGTTTAATATTGCACTTAAAAGAAATATTAAAAAAAAGAAACCCTTTACCAGACTCACCTTAAATCTCCAAATTACTGTGTGTGATGCACAACACTAAACTATTAGCATTAAAATTATTTCTAGTCTCTTGATATTACAAATAATGGAATTGGGCATGAGTGGTGATGAGGATTACATAGTAGTTAGTAGAGCATCTAGAGTTTAGATTATAGTCTATGTTCAACCAGTAACTAGTACAGCAATCTAAATAGTTTAACCACATTTTCTAGTCAAGGATATCTTTAGTAATCACGTGTATTAGATTAAAAATCCTGTATTTCCATCATAACATATTCAACCCATTTAAACACACGAAACATGTAAATTTGAGTAGTAGGTGGGCAGATTTTTAGATGAGCCCCAGTGATATCTTCCTCCTGGTACCCATGCCTTTGTATAATCCTTCCCCATTGGAAGGGGCAGGAACTGTGACTTGCTTCTAATACAACAGTTGATGGGATATCATGTCTGTGGTTACATTACAAATAATTGCAAATTTTGTTTTGCTAACAGACTAGCTCCCTTCCTGGCTTGGATGAAGCCAATTGCCCTCCTATGAGCTTCCCTGTGGAGAGGCCTAGATGGCAAAGAACTGAAGGTTACCTCTGACTGCCAGCAAGGAATTCAGTCCCCAGTCACACAGCCCACAAGGGAATTAATTCTGTCAACAGCTATGTAAGTAAGCTTGCAATAGGATTCTTTCTAGTCTCTTGATATTACAAATATCAAGACCTCGGCACAAACCACACCTTGGATCCTTGTGAGAGACTCTAAAGCTGAGGACCCAGCCAAGCCATGTCTGCACTCTAGACTTACAGAGACTATGTGGCAATAAGTATGTGATGTTCTAAGCTGCTAAGCTTGAGATAATTATTTGTGCCACAGTTGGTAACTAATACAATTTGCTTCTGAATAAAACAGCAATATATAATATTTAAAGGAAATAAATTTTGTCTACAATTAAGGGTATATAACTGCAATACAGGAACCTTCATTTTTTTTATCTTCAGGATATATTAAAATCAGAGTCATAAAACCTGTATTATAATAAAATAATTGTGCAACAGAGAGTCAGTAAGAGCAATAATAAAAACGGAGTTAATAACAGAAGATGACAATTACTTTCCAAAAGGTCTTTGGTCACAACAAAGTAGTTCTCTGAATGTTACTCTCTACTTGCCTATATTTCCACTTCCTGAAGTACTCAGGTGACACCTCCAGGAAGCTCTCTCTGACCTCCTGGGCCCATTTTGTTTTGTTAACAGTTTGGAGAAAGCCAACTGCCATGTTATGAATGCCTTATGGAGAGGCCAGGGTGACAAGGAACTGAGGGTACCTCCAATAGATAGGTTTTTTCCTCCCTAGGAACGTACTGTTTGTGTCACTTACATGGCAGTTGAAATACATTACAGATACTGCTGGTGGGTGCCCAGACATATCTTGTCTCTCTAATATGCCCTTCTAAGTGAGTGAAACTTCCTAAGGGAAAGAACAATATATTTTATCCCTCTAATGCTAGCACAATACATGGTAATTTATTACAGAGAAGATGCTCAAAATCTCTTTGTAGATGATGGTGCTTATGCTGACAATAGGAATAATTCATGTCTTTCCTCTTTAAGGAGAAAATTCAAATAGCAAAGCTTTCAAAACATGAGGAAATCCATTTGTATCATAGTTGTAGAAAATTAAGTAGTTTGGTTAGTACTTTCAGACCCAGAGTCCTCCTTGAAACAGGTGTATTTCCCATCGCCTAGTCAGTCATTCATATATGCACAGCTTAGTTGTAAAACCAGCTCTTGGGGGAAAAAAAAAAAAAAAAAAAAAAAAAGCTAGATCCTCTGAGCAATTATTGATTTTTCTTATGACAGTCAGGCTGGTAATTATACTAATACTTTGCCCCTATCTTTAAGTTCTGTGATAGCCTTGTGAGCCTGGCATGTGCGAGATAAACATGTTCAGAAGGGTAATATTTTACCATGTGACCTTATTGTTTATCATCAAGGTATGGAGCTTGAAGTCACAGATTTCAATAAGTGAGGAACATGAAACAGGTTGATAGATTGATATCCCAATCCTGATGCTAACGTATTTAAAGACAAGACAACTCTTGAACACTGTACAGAATAAATCTAAGTATTGATTGCTTCTTTTGAAGGTCAGTCCCCTCTGATCATTTGAATCTCTTGAAAATTTATAAGGTTATTTTTCCTAATAGCAAATCATGTTTATTGCAAACAAGATTTAATAAATTGTTGAAACTGAGGAAAAAGTTGTAGATATCAACAAAAAATCTACCTCCCACAGAGAATCATTCTTAGCATATTGAAGTACTTCACAAAAAATTCAAATCATACTATACAGGAAATATCTGCTTGTTTTTTGTTTTTGCTTTTTCCTTTGGACACTGGCATATAATTTTTCATCTTCCTGGAACACTGTTTGTCTTCTGAACACTCTTTGTCTGCCTAAATCAATTTTTCTCATCCTTTTTGTTTCATCTTAGACAGCAATTGAAGAAGTCTCAATAAGCCAAAATTGACAGACTCAACACACCTTGCCAAATTTTTGTTGTATTCTCCTATACCTTTTTCTTCTATATCAAAACACACATACACACAATATCACTAACAAAGTGTCCGATTCTTTGTTTAATTCCAAAGCTAGGTTCTAATCCTCAGGAGGGCAAGGTCAATGCCTTCACATCACTGTACTCCCCAAATAGGCACAGAGCTACCCATACAGTGAAATCACAATAAACGTTTGGTAAACAGAAAACTGGGTGAATGAATAACATCAGTTAATGCATAAGTTAAATTATGACTATATTTTATGATAACTAAATATTGAGAATAATATTTTGAATAGCTGGGAATTATTCCAGCACATGAATAGACCATGTTCATTTACAAAGTTTTTATTTTTTTGGTCATTGATGTTATTTCTAATGCTTTGCTATTTTAGATAATATTTCTGTGGTCAAATTTATAATGAAATTCTAACCTCAATTTCTGATTATTTCTTCACAATAAATTCCTAGAATTAGAATATTTTTAAGATTTTTGATACTATTGCTAGATTACTTTTTTGAATGATCAATAACTAATAATGTTAACAGTAGGCATAGTTTATTTCTTAAAGTTTACTTATTTTATGGATGACAGCCTCAACTCTCATGTTATAGTTATGTGATGGTCAAACATTATGTTTCTATATTTATCATATATATCTATTATAATAATTTATTAATATATCTCATTTGTTATAATTATTTGCATTTATCATCTACAGATTTTTTTCCAATATCCCTGGTTCTTTTTTTTTTCCATTGGATTTATACTGGATTTGTGGAATTACTTTCATGTCCATGTATTCTGCTGCACAATGGCTGAAACCATGGAAGATTGTACATGAGACCAGTAGCCACATGTTCATTAAATGATACAGCATTTTTAAAAATGATGTACATATGCATAGATGTAGGGCATGTATTTACCTGAAATAAAGTAGAAAACTATTCCTATGTAAAACTTAAGAGATAATAAAAGATATGCCTGCTGCAGTTACCAGCTAATTCCTACCACATTCTGACTTCCTCAAGGACCTTTAACAGAAATAAAACTGCCTCTCTAATATGTCTCAATTATTTCTCCTTCCTTAATACTTCTTATGATTTACATAATTTTTTCCCATATTTTCTCATTATATTGCTTTTAGACGACACACTATTTTTAGTCCTGTGAATGCCCGGAGGCCACCATTGTGTCTCATGTCTAGTGCATATGACACATATTGTTGGAACACATTGTTAAAAATCAGTGAATTATGAGTAAATCAGTGAATGAACAAATCAGTTGAGTAATTAAGATGCATTTTTATCCATTTTATCATTGCAGATAGTTGGAATACAAGGTAATAAGAAAGTTGAATTTTAATGACTAGCAAATGTTAGGAAAAAATAATCATTTATAATATGGAAAAGTTTGATGTGTTTATATAGGTGAAGACTTTTTTCTCCCATGACCTACCAGATCTTACTGGTCACTATATACTCAGTGGAAACTATTCTTCCAAAGGCAACAGTACATTCTTAGACAGTTTATGGGGACAACAGGTAATTCTTACTTCACTTGAATTTTGTTACAGCATGTGGTTAAAAATGAGTGTTGCATTAGAGGGTGCTGACATGGGAATACCAGTTATTGGAAAAAACCCATCTTTCAACTTGTTGCCATCTTTACAATAATTGAATTTAATGAGCTTGTCTCCAGCTGTCCCCAAGGAATCCACTCTCTAATCAAGCCTAATTGGTATTTTCCCTTGAGGTAAGAATTGTGTGCACACAGTAAAGGACATAGTATGCCTAAAGATTTTAGAGGAAAAGGGGGGTATTTTATTTAAGAAATGAGTAAGATTTGGATTGATTTCTGTTAAATCCTGAAATACTTACAACTCATTTTAAAATAATGTTTGTTTATAATATCTCTCAACACTATAGACACATAAAAGCTAACAAAGTATCAGATGTAATGCAGGGGTCTAGCAGCATAGAACTTCCTAAAACCTTGTATTCCTGAATTAAGATTAAAAAAAATATATTACATAATTTTTACTAGGTAAAAGGCCTGAGAAATACATTGGAATTAATGTTTATTTTACTGAATATCTCTATTAGACATTGCATTATGAGAAAACTTTAATTTTCATTTTCTTTAGATAAAACATAGAAAAATTCAAGCAATAATATAATGCATACCTATATATCTTATACTCAAAATTAATATATAATGGCTATGCGTTTTCATATTTCCCTCAGATACTTTTTGTTAACAAATTCTTATGCACAAAATTGAACATCATTCTTCATGCTCTTTCTCTTTCTCCCTTTTCCCATTCTACTCCTCTCCTTAATAAGAGGCAGCCATTTTATCATGAATGTTTGGTGTATGTAGTCCATGTTTTTATATATTAAATGCTTACTGTTACTCTAAAAACAGTACGTATTTTTATTTGTCAGCTTTTAACTTTAATTCTGTAATTACATTATATATATACATAATAAAAGAAGTATATATACATATATATGTATATATACATATATATGTATATATACTTTTTAAATTTTATTTTATAAATAGGAAAATCACTCTGGAACTTGGTGAACAGTAACAGATTGGTGGTTGCCAGAGGTGGGGATTGGGGATAAGCAAATGTGTGAAAGGAGTCAAAAGGTACAAACTTCCAGTTATGAAGTAGATAAGTAATGGGGATGTAACGTACATCACAGTGACTATAGTCAATAATATTGTACCATGTATTTGAAAGTTGCTAAGAGAGTAGATCTTAAAAATTCTCATCACAGAAAAAGAAACTTATAAGTATGTGTGGTGATTGCTAACGAGACTGTTGTGGTGATGATTTCACAATATAGGTACATGTATAAAATCGTTATGTTTTACACCTGAAACTAATATAGTTGTATGTCAATAATATCTCAATAAAATAAAACAGCAACAAATATAAATTAAGCCATGCAATAGAAAGGAGATTAAGCCACGCAATAGAAAGGAGATGATGGTGAAGTGAAGGCCACATTGATAAATTGGTTAAAATAAAGGTTTTCGATCTCTATGATCCCAAATGTTAAAAATGTCAGTGTCCCATAGTTTGTACACTATAGAATATACTTTAAACTTAAATGATTTTATGAATTTGGGGATTTTTTATCTAGAATTTATCAAAGTTTTTGGTAAATAAAAAAAGGCCTTGAAACTTTCAACAATTTTAAAAAGAGCTATAAGTATGTTTCATTTTAGTTTGAGCAGTTTATACCATGTTTCCCCCAAAATAAGACCTAGCCGGACAATCAACTCTCATGGGTCTTTTGGAGCAAAAATTAATATAATACCCAGGATTTTATTTTATTATATTATTAATTTTATTTATATTATATTATATTACCCGGTCTTATATTATAGTAAACTACAACCAGGTCTTATATTAATTTTTGCTCCAAAGGACGCATTAGAGCTGACTGTCTGGCTAGGTCTTATTTTCAGGGAAACACGGTATCTGCTCTGCTTTTTTAGTAAGGTTTTTGATTATTTTACTTATTTCCTTCAATTTTAAATGAATAGGCTGAAAAAAAAATTGGTTGAAAAATGATTTTTATTAGTTAACATATCTATGATCTATGTGCAACTTTAAAACGGAAGAGTTTATACACTTTTAAAACTATTAGTCCACTTTTAAATTATTTTGCTTCTTAAATTTCTAAAATAATTTGTTCAGGAATTAACGCCTATTTTCCCTTAATGAACAATTAATCAAATAAATAATCAGCACTTCATAATTGCATGCTATTTAGTGTTACTTAGGATGAAGTATAAGATAATACCTATGATTATTGGAATTTTAAATCAAAGAAAAAAGGTCAAATGAAAAACGTCTTACGTCTGTGTTTTACATTCTAATATTAAAGAGTGCTTAGTTATTTTTATATTTGTATCAGGAATATGAATCCCAGAAGAAATTAATTGTTTTTTAATTTTATTTATTTTAGCAATTTTATTTTCTTCGTGATAAAAACTTCATCAAAGTCACTTAGATATAAATTGAATATAAGGTCTAAGTAATGAAACAATTGAGGTTTTAGAGGTGAAGTCAGGGACACTTTCCATACATAGAGCAAAAGTGATCACAACTACTACAAAGGTAGTAGCAATAGCCTGCTAATAAGTAAATGAGGACCCACTTAGTATTTGATTTTTCATTAGTGACAATGAAAACCTGAAGAAAATGTTTATCATCCTTAAAAGAATCAGTTTGAAACCAAAATTCTGTAGAGTCTAATTAGCAATCAAGTGTGAGGGCAAACAAAATATTTTCAGATATGCAACAATTCAGAGTATTTACTATTCACACATGGTCTATGAAGTTCTTTTTATTTTATCAGTAGGGTATTTTTTCACTTACATTTATAATGATAATATGTGTTTGGTATTACTGCTATTATTTAAGAATGCCTACCCATAAGGGAAATTACAAATTATTGAAAAATGGTTTTGAATTAACTGTTTAACTCATTAAACGGAAAAGAAAATAATTATCTAGTATAATATGCCAAAATAAATTGAAGAGGTTAGGAGTGTAATGTGAAAGTAAATGTACAAGATATTCAAAATTTGTAATCTTTAATTTAATTTTGTTTTTGTGTATGTATACAGGGAAATATTTTTCTAAGCCTCAAGCAATGCCAATAATCAAAAGAAAAACATGGTAGATATAAATATAGGACAAATAGCACCATCCATTCAAAATAGTAATAGAGTTATAAAAACTGTAACATTTAATACCCTTCATTTATATTTATATGTATTTACATATATATCCACATGTTATAAATATGTATACATCACATATATTTACATGTTGTTTATGTATGTATGTATGCATGTTTATATACACATCAAAACGAACTATAATAAGAGATAAAATCAGAAAACATTATACACAATTAAAGTTAAGAAATTCAAATGGCAAAAACACACACAAAAAAAAAACACAAAACATGAAAAGACAAAATAATTAAATTACCTAGTAGCTAATGAAATATAACCTAACCTAAAATAAAGATGTACAACTTTTTGGTGATTAAATTGTCAAGATCAATAAAGATATAAATATATAATACCTAAGTTGTCAGTGGAAGGAATATATATGTCTTCCTAATGTCTGTGTATTTGGTATATACACATATACATGTATATAATTTTAACGAAATACCTTAGCTGCAAGTATTTTCTTGGAATAATAATAAAATGTGTGACACAGCCCTGAAATTCAATATCAGAGACTGCATTATTTATAGTATTTGTATGATCATTTCTATAATGATAATGATAATTATGTTATAGAAATATATGTATTGACATGGAATAATTATATATGCATACATATGTATAGTTGTATAATATATAATGTACAAAGATAATATATATTTTATTTCTGCATACACACACATCTGAAAGGGCATATTACAAAATTTAACAATTATTCTTCATGGATGGCATCCATATATTTCACAATTAATAAAAATATATTTGAGGCTAAAAAAATAGCTTAACATACTTCAGGCAAGGAAATTAAGAAAGGCACTCTGATTTACTGAGATGGGAAATGTTTTGTAATTATCCTTATCAATCAGAATTATCACCTCAGTTACAAATTCTATTCAAATTTCAAAGTTTATTTTACTTATACAATAGTTTTTTTCTAAATTTTCATTTGGACTACTGCTTTCCTTGCCTTTTGCATGTTTATTTTTAATATCTTGTTCAGAACTTTTATTTTGCTACTTTGGAGAAATAATGTTCAATTTTTTTGCACTAGCACCTGGTTGTCATAGTCAAAGAATTATTGTTCTTTTTATGATTTCTTGATGAAGTCAAGTTAGTAGTTACAAAACATTTGATGCTTAGTTATATTTTTTGACACATTCTGCTTTCTCCTTTTTAAGAGAAAGAATGTAAGACTAAATGTTTCCCTTGAGATATGTCAGGAACCTAATATTTCAACCACATTTTTTCTTAATGAAGCTCATGTACTTAACTATCTCAAGATAATATTTCATTTTTTATCCGTGATATAGAACAATATTACATACGCCAAAAAAAAGTTTTATCAAAAATTGGATTTGGAATACACTGCTTATTTATTTACTTACATACTTGTTTATTTGACTATTTATTTATCTTTGCATGGAGGAAAGGTAGGAACATTTGGTCTTAGCTTTGGTTGGACCAACTGCAATTGATGTAAAATTAATAATGTTATCTTAATCACCAATTTTCTCATCTGTTTGTGAACTAAGGCTTTGATTTTAGTTTTGAAAATGCCTCACCACAAACATCTTAGTTAGAGGCAGCTTAGATTGAGAAATCAGATAGTGATCGTGAGGAATAAATATTTTTATAGACTTTTAAAGTTTTGCTTCTTGTGTGTATCCTCATATAGGAAAAAAATGAGAAAGTTTTATAGAAATAAAAATGAGAAGAGCCTTTGTTTGAAATATGTCTTTCATAGTCAATGGGATTAAAGTGAAAAACCAACTATCATTTCTTTCAATATTTCCATGAAACTTAAAAATTATTAATGATTAATATTTGATTTATGTGAATTTAAGAACTGAAGGTGATGAAGATAGGCTGGAAACCTGGCAATAGATATACGAAAATAAAAGATCCAAAGATACTGACTGAAGCAAATGGAAGGTCAAGTTAACTGATGACCCAATTAGCAAGATGGCAGGCAGGCAAAAGGTTTGCGCTTCAACCTGAGCAGGGACTCGTACCCCATTCCCATTGGATATTTAAATCATAGGCATATAGTAGGAAAAACTTATTCTTGCTTTTCTTTTCTTTTATGTTTCTTTCGTGTAGGAAAGTAAAAGAGACAAATAAGAGAGAGGATAGGGGTAAGGAAGGGAGAGACAGATTGGGGAGGGTGAGATTGAGAGAGAGAGAATGATGGTAAAGGAGAGTAATCAAGAACTTGCAAGCCATAGCCACAGGTTTTGAACCACAGGTTTTGTTTACTTCAGCACATTGTTTTGTGACCTACTCTTAGTTGGATGACTGCAAGGATATTCAGGGAATACTGTCATTTTGTCAAGGGAAAAAAGATCTGAGGTTCCTTTCTGGTGAATGTCCCATCCAAGATCAAAGGAAAGAAATAACTGTAGATAGAATCTTAGAGTTTGATGTCTCTTGGAGTTAGATTTTATCATACCAACACATCAATCCAATAATTTTATGCCGAGAGGACCAAGGATCATGATTGTGAAGGCCAAACAGCTGTGTAGCCCCGAATGATTTCTAGAGTCTAGGTCTCATGTTTCCAGATACAATAACGTCTTTAATCACAGTTTATTATTCCCACAAATTAAAATTTCAAATCGGAATGAGTCAAAGCCTCACAAGTGACAAGAGAACAAAAAGTATTATGTCCTGGCCATCTTAATATTCTAGTCTACAAATTCTAACATCATGGTTAAGCATGATTTAGGTAATTATCAAAAGTTGCTTCAGAGGCCAAAGGTGGACATAGGATTTTGTCAATGTTGATTGCATTTTCTTTAAAATGATTCATGTTCATATTTTCTCAGACTTAGTTAATACTTTTTAATATTTTAATACACATAAAAATGTATAACTTAACAAAATAAACATCTGAGAGAAATAGGAAAAAAGCTTAAAATTATATACACACGTGAAAATAACTGAATAAACAGTAATAGAAAATGACCATGTTTTGAAAGGCAATGACAGCCAACTAAATTTTCCAAAACCATACATATCAACAAAATTAGCAAATACAATTAACCATAATCCATACCGAAAATGTAATTGGTAAGTAAAAGGTACTACAAAGTTGAATTTATATGGAATTATGACAATAAATACCAAAAAGCAAAACCAGCTCTGACTTGTATGCCAGAAAAGAAGGTCAGGAGGAGACTGTTTGGAAAAAGAAAAGGGCTGCAGGGGCCTAACAGTGGCAGAACACAGGCCAAGTCAGTCCCGGAAAGAGAGAAACACACCCTGGTGGGGATGGCTCAGAACAGACCTGAGGCTGATGGCTCACAGGAATGATTACTGAGAAAACAACAAGAAACTTGGAAATATCCAGGGAATGTAAATGGCAGTCTTAAGTATGGATGATGTAAAAGGAGGAGGCATCATTTGAAGCCTTGTTGGTGAAGGAAAGAAGGAAATTAAAGATTCCATAGAAACAGAAAAGAATCATAAAGTTAGAAGACATGCCAATCCCTTTTTCAACAACCCCCTTTCATCAAGAAGTTTGCTGAAGAAAATAAAACAACTACTAAAATATACAGTAGCCGCCCCCCCCCCCCACCCCTTATCCATAGGGGATACATTCCAAGACCCCCAGTGGTGACTGAAACCATGGGTAATACAAAACCCTGTATATACTATGTTTTCTCCTGTACATACATTTCTATGATAAAGGTTAATTTAAAAATTAAGCTCAGTAACAGATTAACAATAATAGCTAATAATAAAATAGAACAATTATAACAATATACTATAGTAAAAGTGATGTGAATGTGGCCTTCCTAAAAATCTTGTTGTATTATACTCATCTCTTCACTTGAAGAAAGCACTTCGCAAGCTTCTCTTGGGCATATCTGAATTGCGCATCACTGCTCTTGAGCTTTGGGGCCATTATTAAGTAATGTAAGAGAGACTTGAACACAAGCACTGTGATGCTGTGACAGTCGATCTGATAACCCAGGTGGCTACTAAACGAGTAACAGGCAGGCAGTGTGTACTATGTGGAGACACTAGACAAAAGGATGAGTCACGTCCCATGCTAGACGGAGCAGGGTGGCTGGAGATTTCATGGTTACTCAGAAGAGTGTACATTCAAAATTTATGAATTGTTTACTTCTGGAATTTTCCATTAAATATTTTTGGACTGCAGTTGACCACAGGTAACTGAAACTGCAGAAAGTAAAACTGCAGAGAAGGGGGGACTGTTGTAATAACAGAAGAGGCTCTTAAAGAAATGTGGTAAACCAAATCAACCACTCAATTCTGCCTAAAAATAATATCTGTTATTGCTGGTCCAGAAAATTAGAAGACATTTCAAAGTAAAACGAAAGAGTAGACAAGATCCTTACAAAATTAAGGGGGAAAAAAAATCAAAGTATTTCAGCTGCTGGAATGGAGAATATTCTCACAGAACTATTTCATGTAAACACTTGCCAGTCTCAGAAGATGCTATAAGGAACTCTTATCAAATTTTACAAAACCATAATTACAGTGTTATTTTACATTTGCCCAGAACACAAAAAAAGTAGAATAATATCCAGATTCTTCATATGAAGCAAATTTAACATGAATTCCTAAACATATACACATATACTCACATACTCATGTACACAAAATTACTAATCAATTTCACTTATGTATAGTGATGCAAAATTGCTAAACAAAATATTAGCAAAAATTTTTAGTACATTAAAAATAATGCTTTGTAGTCAAGTGGGATTTATCCTAAGAATGCAAGAATAGTTTAATATTCATAAATCCTTTTATATAATTTATTACATTAATAGATCTAAATAGAAACGTTATGATTATTTCTGTAGATAATGAAAATATCTTTTATAAAATTCAATACCTGTCTTGTAAAAACCCTTCATAAAATAGGAATTCATGGATACTTGCTTTACATAGCAGAAAGGTTATGCCTTTATCCTAAAGCCAGCATTTTACTTATTGAGGAAACACTAGGGGCATTCCCACTAAAGATATACAAAAAGCAAGGATGCCTAGTATTTCCATTAATAGGTAACATTGCATTAGATGTATTAGTGAACACATTCAGACACAAGGGAAAACAATATGAAACATAATACAACAAAACAAAAACTATTATTGTTGTAATAATTCGACAAAAAAATAGAAAAATAAAAAACATCTTTCTCTAGGTGGCATAATACTATTATTGGCAAACTTACTGTAGGGAGGGGTCAGCAAAGTATTCACCTGGCCTGACCTTCTGTTTTTGTAAATAAAAAATTGTACTGGACACAGCTACATTCATTCACTTACATATTGTGATTGGTTTTGCTCTACTACAATAGATTGAGTAGTTATGACAGAGACTATATTGCCAACAAAGCTTGAAATACTCATATTTGTCATCTGGCTGTTTAAGGAAAAGTTTTCTGACCCTTGCCCTCCAGAATCTGTAATGAGATTAACACAAACAGAACATTTCATTAAGGTGGCAGACTATGAAAGGAGCAGGCCAAAGTCAATAATCTTGTTATATGAATAAGAGCTAGTTAGAATATTGGAAGTATAAACCCAATTTATAATAGCAACACAAAAATAAAATAATAAATGTTTAAAATTGATATGCAGAAAAATAAATACAAATGGATATTTAGTATACGATAAAGGTGGCACTTCAAATCAATGGGGGAAAATACAGAATTTTTATACAAGTTATTAAAGAGCTATGTGTAAAAAGATAAAATTGGATTCATATTTCACATCAGAATAAACTCCAACTGAATAAGATATCTAAATATAATAAATGAAGCCACACAAGTACTAGAAGAACACAGATGAATTAATTTATAAACTGATAATAATGAAAGACTTTCTAATTTTGTCTGAAAATCCAGATGCAAAAAAGGAAAATATGAACTAACGTAACAAAAATTTCATGAAAAATCACAATAAGTAACAAGAGAACAAGTAATCAAGGAGAAAATATTTGCAGAATATGTCACAGATGAAAAACGAATCTCCCCAAATATATAAAGAACTAAAATGTGACAAGAGGAAATAAAAAATAAATGCAGAATAGCCTCTATTGGGTACACTGTGTAGAAAATAAGAAACTTATTTCTGTTGTGTTACTGAAATTGCCCTAAGACATTATTGTAAACACTAGAAAAATTAGTTTTAAATTTAAATTCAGTCTCAGTTATTATATGAAGAATTTATGTAATAATTTCTAAAATGAAAATGCTTTAAAACTTTCTAGGACAGTTAAATTACAACTGATATCTTCTTTCCAATGGTAAGAAGCTGTGTGCAGTAGGGTAGGGAACTTTTTGCAACGTATTCAGATATTTGTTACTTGGGAGAGAACTCAGCTATCTTTAAACTCTTTTTTTTTGTTTTTTCAAATTAAAATTTATTGGGGTGACAGTGGTTAGTAAAGTTACATAGGTTTCCGGTGTACAATTCTGGAATACATAATCTATATATCACATTGTCTGTTCACCACCCTGTTAAACTCTTATACTATTACTAATAATATAAATAGTAATAATTGTTATTATTTTAGCAAGCCTAATATATACCCAATACTATATTATGTGCTTTTGGGTATTTTCTCCTCTAAGGTGAAAAGAACCCACAATGTTATTACCTCCATTTTCTACATGAGGAAATAGAAGCAGGGTTGTTGAGTAACTTTGCCAACTTGCACAGCAGGCAATGGGGGTGCTGAAACTCACCCTGGTAACTGCACTTGATGTCCAGACCAACAGAAATGCAGCCTGCCCCCAGCATATTTGCAACTTCTCCTGCATCTCTTAATACCCTCAATAGAGAAAGGGAATGGAGACTGTGTAGCCATCAGACAATAAACTTATCAAGAAACAACTGTTTTCTAACCACTGAGCCCAACCGTGCTCCACACTCTAGCTTACTTTTCCGGCTGGGCAACTGTTCACTTGGTTATCTTTCTGTGTCACCTTGTCTTTTCATATGCAAAATTATGAGTTGGTGCTACGTTTTGCTTGCCAAATGTACAAGTATATTTTGATTACTTTCTCTTCCATTTTTACACCTTGAACAATAGTCCCTAGTTTTTCTAGCTACTGATGATAGCATAGATCTTTCATGCCAAAAGCCCCTAGCTGTTTCATTTGCTACCAAAGTTGCTGCCAGGTCTGTGATGTAAATGTTATATGCTCATACTGTTTTTATTGCTTCTAGAGTAGATTTTAAAAAGTTAGGAAGAGCTAAAAGGTCCATACGGCATAGTTTCTCCCATGTTTGGCCTTTTGAAAACAGATTTAAGTGTAAATTGCAATTTTTTGGCAAACCGAAAAACAGTGATGTATAGCAGGAACTCCCAAAACATGTTCCAAGGAACCACAGAACGTCAACAGGTTTAATTTTAAGAGAGAGAGGGAAAAAAAATCAATGGGGGAAGTGGCGATTCAAAGTGAACTACATTTAGGAAAAGCTGGGAGATTTTGCATATCTTAAACGTAGAAAGCAACAGCATTTTAAATATTCATTATGGCTCTCCAAGAAGGAAATGAAGTATGTCGCATTTCCCAAGTATATTTATTCCTCTACTGAATTTTCAAGGAGCATCTTAAAGGACTAGTGTCCCCCCAGAATGTCTTTGGGAAATATTGATTTAGAAGGATATGGTAAGAAACACTGAAATGGCACTGCAGTAGCATTTTGGGGAGATTATTAAGAATCTTTCCTACTGATACTTTCAAAGTTCTCCTAAAAGTGTGAAAAGATGTTGGAAATCATAATTAGAGAACTATCACTTAATCTGAACCTCAATGAAACAGGCATAACTATTAATAAGCAAAAAATTAATATGCAAAAGTTAGGGGAAAACTGATCATAGAGTTTGAATTTATAAATCAAACACCAAATGAGATGAAAGAAGTAAAATTATTCTATTTTTTAGATACAAAACATTAATTAGTAACATTTGGTATAAAAGAAAAAGCTTTCACACCTGACTTTTAAGATAACTTCAAGTATACGTTGTTCACAAGACATACAAAGAATTATATTTCTCGAAAGTCACATCCAAGTTAAAAAGTGTAATTTTTCAAGAAAAGGGGGCTTTTTATAAAATGCCATTATTGACTTCAGTAGAGGTGGGACATCTCTAATAACCTCTGATAACTTCTGTTGACATTAATTTTAAATTTATGACTTTGATTAATTGGGTATGTTTTGTCATCAAAATGATGGTGGTTAATAAATGTACGCACACAGACAGGGAAATTTTAGTGGAATTCCACAGGGATCTTGACTCATCCTCATCTTATTTTGATGTGTGAGAGTGTGTGTGTGTGTGTGTGTGTGTGTGTGTGTGTGTGTGTGTAAACCTATATAGGGTATCACTTTAGCCTAGATTGAATCCTCTGCTCAATTAAGGCATGGGTCCTCCAGGAGTCATTTGTATGAAACACTTAGAAATGATCTGAAAGAGAACTCATCCTAAGGAAATGGGCATATTTCCTGACAGGCTTGACCGAATAATTAAATGTCAGTTTTAGAGGTAGAGAAGATTCTAGTTGTGTCAATGCATTCTGTCCTTCTCATTTGTTCCATTGAAAAAAAGAAAAATTGTGGATTCATCTCTGAGTCCAAAGGATAAAAATAAAAAAGCTCTGTAAGAGCTGTTTTGCTCAAAATTCCATACACATTTAGGATGCACTATATTTTACATGTCTCATATATTTATCATTAGAAGAGGAAAAAGGCAATTTTCATTATTTAATCATGAACCTTTGTGCAGCAAACAACTTCTTCCCCTCAATTATTAGTGGATATGTCACATGAAAAGAACTTATATTTTAAATGGCCTGAACTCAAGTTTACAGCAAAACTGACACAATTAACTACAAGTTAAATTCAAATGTGCATATTATATTGAAACATATTAGATAATTAATTTGATGTAGACATATTCTTTAACAATATCAGATGTTTAAGACATGCAAAGATGATCATGAAGATGTGGATGAAATTTATAGGGAGATATACTTTGGCTATTTAAAACTCCTATTCGCTAAAGTTAGATGGTGCTTACAATGAAGTAGGTTTACTCAGGAGGCAGTGGGCCTTCCTCCACATGTTAGAAAACCATGTGATGATAATGTAGTAGGAAGAATTCAAGCACGGATAGGTAATTGGATTATGTGCCATATTAGGTCCCATTGTACCTGGGATTCTAGGATGCTACGATTCTTGTTTGTAAAAAATACTCAGTCAATTAATTCCCTATATCTATATAGAGACCCTGTCTACTTATAGTTTCCCCATTGATCACTTTTGAGGAGAATACGTTTAATCCATCTTATTAACTTGTTTGTAATCAATTAGAACTTTTGGACTGTTCAATTGCTACAACTGATAAAAACAGCAGAACAGCTGTTTTTCCATATGGTTTTCTGAATCAAATGACATTATACTGGAAATCTGTTAATGTTCCTATTTGAAAAATGGGCCAAACATTAACTCTTTTGTAAGCCTCTGAATTTTATTTGGTGAAGGTGATACACACACACACACACACACACACACACACACACACAATCACTATTACAAATCTTTTGCAAGTTGCTTGAGTGATATTTTTTACTCTTTTAATAAACTGACTGGTCAACTCAGAAAACAGATTCATAATTTGGTTGTAAACTTGCTTACCAGATATCTGTATGTAAATATCTGTGTGTGTGTGATATATACATATATATTATATTGTTTATATGTTTATACATATATATGTATATATAGGATTATATATACATGTAGTTTTATATATACACACATTTTTATTAACAATATATGTGCAAAATATGCATAGCTATACTAGATAGTTAAAAATAATACAATTCAGTAATAATTTGATTTGTACATGATAATACTACCTCTTAACAATTAATTATAATTTTGCATTTTTCACCTCCTTAGGAAATAATTCACTTACCAAATACTAGAGAATGACATTTTATTTTAAAATTTTCCTTTTAATCATTACTTAGGCAAATGACTCAATTGTGTGTTTTTTTAAAAAAGAACCAAAATTCATAAAACAATCCCAGGTAGATATTTTCCCACTATAAAATTTTAACATTTCAATTTGTAACTTATTTACTTTTTATAGCATTTTGTTTTAGTTTCCAACTCTGTTGATATAAACTTATGGAAGACAGTACACTGATTAGCTATAGATAAAAATACCTCATATTCAAATAAGCTTTTAAAATAGATTATCTATAAATTTTTTACTAGTAAATCTATTTCCAAATTGCTGTATGCTTTATCCAGCAAAAAGAAAGAGTGGTCATAATAAAAACAATGAGTTTATGCAGTATTTGTGTGGCCTGTACAATTTATAAATCAAGGTCACATGTATTATCCCATTTTAGTATAGATCCTTAGAACAAAGACAGACTTGGGTGACCTGAAGCTAAAATAATTCATGCTCTGAGCCAAAATGCATAGCAGTGAAAATATAGCCCTCAGAATTGTTTATCCCTCCCAGTCATGGTTTCTGACAAAGAGAAGTAAACAAATTGTTAAAGAATTAAGTATTTCTCTAATTTTACCTTGAACTCTGGTCCTGTCCATTATTTGTTTATAAATTCAACACACTCTTCAGGTTGTACAATTAAGGCAACAATCTGTGTTTTCATCACTCCTTCTAAATGGAATGTGAAGAGCCATAGGGGTAGACACACTGCTCAACATATATTGGTGGTATTGAGCCCAATTCTTGTTTTTATAAATAATTAATAAAATGGCTAACTTCCATGCAGAGTAGGGAGGGTGGCAACATAACCTCGATTACTTACATTGACAACATAATTAATCTTCTTCTTTTCTTTTTCTCTTTTCAATAACATATGGTCTCCACTCAGTTGTGGAATACGATGGAACCTCACTGGGATCACATCTGTCAGGTTTCCAGGGTGAATAAAAGCTCTCAGCGGGTCTGTGAGCTACTGTGTGTGTGAATGTGGGGTACATTAGTACCAAGTCCATGTCCTTGGAAAAACACTTTGCTTTGTCCCAAAGATGTTAAAGATCATCATCTATTACATACATGAACCCCAGAAAGTATCCTTTATGGGAAAATGTCAAAAAAAATATACAACTAAGTATGTAAATGTCCTACACTAAGAGTTTCTATGCAGCTCATACATAGTTTAGACTCTTGATTACATTTTTCCCTCGTTATGCTTAAAAATAAAAATCACTTGAGCAATGATTTGGACAATCAATACCTAACCTATGCTGTCAGGGTTAAAAAAAATAAAATAAGGTGTAAAAGTACATTGCTTCAAATAGAAAAATGACAGTTTTCATCAGACATGGACATATTGTAATTTCTACCTGACCCTGGCCAGCATGCAGTGAATTATGCTCTGTTTTATGAAAAAAAAATATCAAGTTTAAACAATCCATGTGGCTTATCTCAGGTGTAATTTCAATGAGATGGCAAAGATTCAAAAAATTATGTTATAATCAACAAAAGTTTATATAATTCAACATTTACGGGTGATATGTCAGTTGTTTAGAAGGGAATCACTTTAAAATGATTCAGAGAAACTATGATCTTTTTATATTTTCACTTTGTTAATGAAAGTGTCATCTCATCAAATCTTTAAGAGTCAGCACGATTTTCAAATCCTTTCATCTTCAAGTTAGCAAGCATTTATTGGACACATTCTGATAGCACTCCCTTAAAGACTGGGATTGCTGTACAAGATTTACGAGTGTTCCTTGTACCAGGAACACATCATTTGCCAACTCTAGCTGTATGTAAAATATAGAGTTAAATAATTACATAAATCAGTGTCTACCAAAGTAATTGAAATTGTACAAAAAGAGTGGGGTGTTCATTTGTGAAACAGGGAAAGTAGAAGAAACCTGGAGCCTGGATTTTAATTGTTGTGAATTTGGGAAAGAGGATATTCTGATGAGGGTTTCTAATGCACTTAATTAAGATCAACATTCTTAGGTTGTTTCAGAAAAGAGGTGGTTGCAACTCTATGGTCATTGCTTTAATTAATCTGAAAAAGCACAAGTATTCTCAGAACTTGAGATGAGGCAGCAAGCTTTGAGTTAAATTTTAGTTGTTTATCCTGAACAAAGTTTTCTGATAATGCAATAAATCCTCTTCCATGCTGCATTTAGAAAAAATTCAGTTCTCTGAAATGTAAACTAATGAGTGGACAGATTAAAAAAAAAAGTGATCCTATAACACCTGTGACATCTCAAAATTCATCCCCATATCTAAAATAAAAGTAAAAGCTATTATGATAACTAATATGTACTTTTATTACTAAGTCTAAATTGAAACTAAAATGAATTCATTTGAATTTCTGAATTTTCTCATGGATACTTTACATTATGGTATTCACTATACAGTATATAATATTATGACAAAATTTCCTGTCATTAATCTCCAGCAAATAGGCATAATATTAGATATAGTGAATGAAAAGAGAACGAGGGAGTTTCAAATTCTAGATCTTAGGCTATTAAAGATAGCCTTCGTAGCTGTTGCTCTATTCTGTCAATTTTTATTTGTAATTAATATAACTGGGAGGTAATATACTTTAGAAAAAGACTATTTATTAATCACTATCTGGGCTATGGCCCCCTGAATGCTATTTCCTTGAGTGACCTGGACTTGGCCATATGTTAATTCCCACTGCACAGATTCATTTACCCTGTGGACCGTTGTCCTTGAGTCACATCTATTCCTGCCTGGCCAATTAATAACAACAATGCCATTCATTGTTGAGGAAGAAAGAACAAGCATTAAGTCATCAAAAGGGAAGACAATCTAAATAGGGAAGGCTATACAGAAAAATATTTTACTCTTCACTCTTCTAAATGTAAACTCCAACCCCTAAGAAGATGGCTGGAATTTGCTCCTTTGTCTAGTCCTTCTTCAGAGTTTCTCTGAATGAAGGTAAGGACACAAGTAAATGATTAAACCCCTTCTAGTGTCAGAAAATTTAGCCAAAAGAAATGTGACAACTTCATACAGGCTGTCTTCCTTATCAGTAAACTTTCCTCGGCATTCTAAAAAATGTATACTGAGAATTACATGCATTGTGTTATAAAACTTCATTGTTTCTGCTTCTTCTGTATAAATGTAATATATATACTCATTAAATAGTGACTCTGTATTTGCTTTTAAATACATAGGAACGCCTCAGCAAAATCAATTTTTCTCTTACTATCCTAACAATTGAATTTAAATGTAATACTTGCTAATACAGTTTTGGAAATCAGCAAATTATACAGCTATATTTGACACAATATGACAAATAACCACTGAACTAATTTCCCCTTACATGTTGCAAGTAAAACTTTCTTACATCATATACAAGAAACTCAAAATGGATTAAAAACTTAAATGTAAGACCCAAAATCATAACACTCCTAGAAGAAAACATAGACATTACCCTTAGTAATACTTTTACTGATATATCTCCTTAGGTAAGGAAAACAAAAGAAAAAATGGGGTTACATCAAACTATAAAGTTTTTGTATAGCAATGGAAGTGATCAACAAAATGAAAAGACAATGGGAGAAGATATTCACCAATGATACACATGATACGGGATTAATATTCAAAATGTATAAAGAACTTATACAACTTAACACCAGAAAAACAAACAACCCAATTAATAAATGGTCAGAGAACCTGAACAGACATTTCTCCAAAGAGGACAGAGAGATGGCCAATAGACATGAAAAGATGCTCAACATCTCTAATTATCAGAGAAATGCAAATTAAAATCATAATGAGATATCACCGCACACTTGTCAGAATGCCTATCACTAACAAATCAACTAACAAATGTTGGCAAGGACGCAGAATAAAGGGAACACTCATCCACTGTTGGTAGGATTGCAAATTGGTGTGCAGCCACTATGGAAAACAATTTGGAGATTCCTCAAAATATTAAAAATAGAACTACCTATGTCCCTGCAATTCCACCCCTGGGTATTTATCTGAAGAAACACAAAAAACTAATTCAAAAAGATATGTGTACTCCTATGTTCATTGCAGCACTATTTACAATAGCCAAGATATGGAAGCAATCTATGTCCATCAATAGATGATTAGATAAAGAAGAGATGGTACATATACACAAAGGGATATTACTAAGTCATAAGAAAAAGAAGAAAAAAAGAATGACATATTACCATTTGCAACAACATGGATGGATCTAGAGGGTATTATGCTAAGTGAAATAAGTAAGACTGAGAAAGAAAATACCATATGATCTCACATATATGTAGAATGTAGAATCTAAAGAACAAAATAAATGAACAAATAAAATAGAAACAGACTCATAAATATAGATAAAAAAAACAAATGGTTGCCAGAGGGAAGGGGTGTTGGGGAGCTCGGTGAAAATAGTGAAGGGATTAAGAAGTAGAAATCAGTAGTTACAAAATAGTCATGGGGATATAAAGTACAGCATAGGGAATATAGTCAATGATATTTTAATAACTAAGTATTGTGCCAGGTGGGTACTAGACTAATTGAGGGATTACTTCATAAATTATATAAATATTTAACCACTATGCTATTCACCTGAAACTAATATAAAATAATATTGAATGTCAACTGTTATTATAAAATAAAATAAAAATGAAAAAGAACTATTACGTGTTATATAAGGTATAGGATATATAAAGTTTTATAATTTTTGCACATATTCTCAACCAATTATTAATTTCTAGTTTTCATTCTAATTTTTCATTTAGCATGTGAAATGTTTTTGAAAAACTGATTATCCTAGAAAATAACCTAGTTTTTATAAGAATGTACTTTTTGGTTAAATTGCATTTACAAATCAGTAGAGAAAGGAAGGTTTATGAGCAAATGCTGTTGAAAAAATGGTTAACTCTACATTTGAAGAAATATGAGACTTTCACCTAACTCCATATATAGAAATGAATAACTGATTAAGAGACAAAACTAAAAATTAAAATAAAATCAAGGTGAGTGCTTACATATCTCAAGATAGAAAGAAGTTTAATAATTTATTCAACAAATGTACAGAGAGAGGTACTAGGGATATAGAGGTAAACAAAGGTACACAAATACCTGCCGTTGTGGAGCTTATTGTCCAGTGGAGAGGAGAAAGACCAATAAACAACATATCTATGTATGTACACTGTGTTTTATAGAAGTAGATGATAAATGCTATTGAGAGGAAGGACAGAAAAAGTGGAGGGTAGACGGTTTAAGAATTGTAAGTAGACTGTCCATATTAGGCCTTACAAAGGTAATATATGAACAAAGACTTGAAGGAGATAAAGAATGAAACCTGGAGATTTCTGGTGAAAGATTTTCCATGTGAACAAAACAGTCATTGCAAAGCACCTAAGGTGTGTTCATTCCTGGAATGTTGAAACAAGGAAGGTAGTATATAGGTAAAAGGGAGATATGGAAGGAAAGAGTAATAGGAAAATTATTAAAACTACAGATGGATTACCAAAAATATTGATACATTTAATTACATAAGCATTCACAACTTCTGAACATTAAATACAATTGTAAATAAAGAGGCAAAAGAAAAACTGGTATGAAATACTGGGAATTAACATAACAAAAGGTAATCCACTAGATAGTGAGATCTATGAAAGCTAGAATATTGTTTTGTTCACTGCAGAATCCCCAGAACTTAGAACAATGTCCTTTGTATGATGTCTGCACTAGATAGATCTTGAATGTTAATAACTTAATACATGCTAGTTGAAGTGTAGCTGTAGATGTAGTATATGGATTTCTTTAAAATATTTCATAGTTAGAAATACATATCACAAGTCTCAAAATTTCATGCTATAAAATTATCATCTGTATTCCCTCATCTTATTTATTTTCAAAGCAATAGTCATTCCTAACATAATATTTTATATTTATGTTGTTTTAATGTATCTATTAGGGCAACAGTTTTGTTTTGTTCTTTCCTGTATGCCAAATCATTGACTAGTTCCTGATATATCACAGCTTTCTGTATTTTTTTTTTTAAATAAATGAATATATAGAAGGGATTTCTGGTCAAGATGGCAGAGTAGGTAATAAATGTTGTGCTTGCTTCCACCCATGACCAGATCAAAATTCCAACTAACTACAAAAAAACATTATTGAGAATTGCCTGACATCTAGCTGAACATAAATTCTATAACTAAGAAAATACAGAAGCCCCCTCAAGAAAGGTAGGAGGGGTGGGGACAAAGAACAGGCTGGTCCCACACTGCTATGTTGTGGTTAAAAATTAGGAGGAATATCTCAGCTGTGTAGGTCTCCCTGGAGGAGTGAGAAGTCTGATACCCAGAGCAAGTTCATCAGCCCAGGATTCCAGGGCCAGGAAGAAAAGTCCCCACAACTTCTGGCTATGAAAAACAGCGGATATTGTGCCTGAGTGAGATCGAGGGTGGCTGGAATGCCAGGAACTACTCTTAAAGGGACCATACACAGACTTACTCACTGATGAACTCACTCACTCTGAACTCCAGTGCTAGGTGCCAGGACATACAGGGAGAAACTGAGTTATAGGATTTCAGGTTGAGGGCAGGAGGAACAGCTTTTTCCCAGACAGAAGTGCTGGCAGAAGCCATTGTTTCTTTGATGAGCCCTACCCCGCACAGCTTGCAGACTGAAGCAGTTGCCATATCTGAATCTTCATCAACCTGGCTAACACCATTCACCTACCCTGCCCTTGTGATTACCTGAGATCCTGGCCCACCCAACTTTCAAACACACCAAAACTAGTGGCTTTTCCATGCAAACAGCCTGTTTTAGTTTCTGTTACAGACTTTCCTAAAATCCCTCACAGGTTCAAAACCCCAATGAAGCAGCATCTGGCTTCGGCATGTCCCATACAACTTGCTGAGCAGCCCCAAACCCAGCACTAGTGACAGCCATATTTGATTCATGGCTTGGCCTCTTGAGGCACCTCCAAGCCCAGTGCGAGGTGGTGGCCATCTCTGGATGGCTTTGTTGCTCATGCGAGATGGAGCCATGCAGGACACAGAGAGATGCTAATCTTGGCCTGCAGTAGGACCCCTCTCAGGAGGCCCCAGAGCCAGTCCTCCTGCTGGCTGGCTTAAGACCAAGCCAGAGAACCCCCTGGACATCTTTGAGGAGGACACACCCAAAGTGCAGATTAGGCAGGCACCAGAGCCTGCTAAAGCAAGTCTTGTCCTGTGTGTCAGCCTCTGAACAATAGCTCCTCCACTGTTGTCAAGGCCACTCCTCACAAAAAAACAGCCTGAGGGTCTGTCCCTCCCAGTGATGTACAAACAGCAACCAAGGCTCAACTACAACAGGAGGGCACACACAAGAAACACAAGGGACATACCTGGAACATCCAGCTCAGGTGATCAGGGAGACTGTGCCACTGGGCCCCACAGGACACCTACTACATAAGGCCAGGAGACATAGTAGCTGAATACATAGAAAGAAACACAGGAAGGCAGCCAAAATGAGGAGACAAAAACAAAAACAACAACAACAAAAAACACATGTCTCAAATGAAAGAACAAGATAAAGTTTCAGAAAAATAATTAAATAAAATGGAGGCAGGCAATCTATTAGATATAGAGTTCAAAACACTGGTTATAAAGATGCTCAATGATTTCGGGGAGAATTTCAACAGAGAGAAAGGAAACATAAAAATGGAAATAGAAAACACAAAAAAGAATCAGTTAAAAATTAACAGTCCAATAATTCAAATAAAGAATACAATAGAGAGAATCAACAGTAGATTACATGAAGCAGAAGATCAAATCAGTGATTTAAAACATAAGGTAGCAGAAAACACCCAATCAGAACAACAAAGAAAAAAAGAATCCAAAAAAAATGAGGAGATTTTAAGGGGCCTCTGGGATAACATCAAGTGTATCACCGTTTGCATCATATGGGTACCAGAAGAACAGAGAGAACAAGGGATTGAAAACATATTTAAAGAAATAATGACAGAAAACTTTCCTAACCTGGTATAGGAAATATACATACAAGCCAAGAAATGCAGAAAGTCCCAAACAAGATGAACCCAAAGAGGCCCACACCAAGACACATCATAATTGAGATACCAAATATTAGAGACAAAGAAAAAATCTTGAAAGCAGCAAGAGAAAAGTAGTTATCAATAGGAGAGCTCCAAGAAGACTGTCAACTGATGTCTCAACAGAAACTTTGCAGGGCAAAAGTATTGACAAAATATATAACATGATGAAAAGCAGGGACCTACAACCAAGATTACTCTACCCAGGAAGACAATCATTTAGAATCAAAGGACAGATAAAGAGCTTCCCAGACAAGAAAAAGCTAAAGGAGTTCATCACCACCAAGGAATCTGAGAAGGAGTTCCTTAAGAGACAAAAAAAAAAAAAGATAAAAATTATGAAGAAATAAATGGCAATAACTACATATCTATCAACAATTACTTTCAATGTAAATGGATTAAATGCTTCAATCAAAAGACATAAAGAGGGTGGCTGAATGGATAAGAAAACAAGACCCTTACATATGTTGCCTACAGGAGACTCACTTTAGATTGAAAGACATAGACAGACTAAAAGTAAAGGGATGGAAAAAGATATTTCATGAAAATTAAAACAAACAAACAAAAAAGCTGGGGTACCAATATTTATATTAGACAAAACAGACTTTAAAACAAAGGCTATAACAAGAGACAAAGGAGGACCCAGTGAATTTCACTTCTGGGTATTTATACGAAGAAACCCAAAACACTACTTTGAAAGGGGCATATGAATGCATATGTTCATTGCAGCGTCATTTACAATAGTCAAGATATGGAGGCAGCCTGGGTGTCCATCAATGGTAGAATAGATAAAGAAGAGGTGGTATGTATATACAATGGAGTATTACTCAGCCATAAAAATAAAATCTTGCCATCTGCAACAACATGCATGGACCTAGAGGATATTGTTCTGAGTAGAGTAAGTCAGACAGAAAGACAAATGCCGTATGACCTCACTTACATGTTTAATCTAAAGAACAAAATAAACAAACAAAATAGAAAAAACCTCATAGATATAGAGATCCTTTTGAGGGTTGCCAGATGGGAGGGGTGTTGGGGGTGGGTGAAACAGTGAAAGGGATTAAGAAGGGCAAATTGGTAGTTACAAAATAGTCATGGGGATGTAACGTATAGAATAAGGAACACAGTCAATAATATTGTAATAAGTATGTAAGGTGTCAATGGACACAAGATTTATTGGGGTGATCATCTTGTAAGTTATATAACTGTCTAATCACTATGTTGTACAACTGAATCTAATATAATATTGTATGTCAACTGTAATTTAAAATGTTTTTAAATATTTTAAAATATGTATGAAAATTGTACTTCTAGTAAATACTTCAAATGAACTAAAAAATGCAGTCTAAGACTTATGTAGAAGGATGTAATCTGAGCATTATTTAAAATAATAAAAAAAAATCAGAACACTTACGTTTACAAAATCAATGTAATGGTTAAAAATTGTGGCATATCCATTTGATGAAATACCATATAGGAATTAATCTTCTTTACGAAGAACATTTACTATCATTGAAAAATACTTGCAATATGTTAAACAAAAACAGCACAAAATTAAATTCTATGATATTTAACACTTTTGAATTGATTTATGTATTAACAGATGTTGATTAGAATTGATTCTAGAATTGTGAGAGACCTAAAAATACACCTAATGTAGGTATTTTCTAACATTTCTTTCTTTTTGTAAATCAATTATCTTATTCAAAGAGAATTTTAATCAGAAGGCTAATGAGAAAAATCACATTTTAAATGGGGCCACTGTAATTCTGACAGGGGGAAGAGGGAGGATGGTGTGGGAAAGGCCCTGTGTCCTAATTCCTGAACCTCTGTCCTCTCATCTGATTTTGCTGCCCACGGAATGCTCAAAGACAACCCTTTAGGATGCTTAGGATTTCTCTGAGCATGGTGGGGAAAAAACAAAACAAAAAACAAACAAACAAAAAAACTAGTTTAATTGTGATCCAGGTACCTAGGCCCTAGAATGTCAAGTCACTGTCTGTAGATATATGTACAGATGGAAGAAATTTGGGACCAGAAAACAACTCCTTTGATCCTACTTGAGTACTCTTTTACTGTCCCTCTTCCTTGTTGACTGAGGGTTCCAAAGTCACCACAATTCACCAATTCCTGTGCACACTTATATTGCTTCTAGCAGTAACTTTGCTGATAGGGGTGCACACCATATGCATAGAAGAAAGAATATCCTGTGAAATTAAAGTGTTATTTTGTGTTGCCGTGGTAACAAATTACCACAAATGGCAGTTTAAAACAACACATTTATTACCTTACAGTTCTCTAGTTCAAAAGTCTGACACAAGTCTCAATGAGCAAATATCAAGATGTCAGCAGGGCTGGGTTTCCCTTTGGAGGCTCTCGAATAAATTGCATTTCCTTGCCTTTTCCAATTTCTAGTGGCAGGCTGCATTCCTTGCACTCTTTGGCTCATGACCCACTTTCTCAGTATTCAAAGCCAGTAACATTACATCTCTTTATTCTTCCACAGTCACATCTCCCTCTCACTTTTTTCTCCTTTTTCTTCTTTCACTTATAAGGAGCCTTTTGATTATACTGGGTCCATTCAGATAATCCACAATAATCCGTGTATTTTAAGGTCATGTGATTAGCAAACTTAATTCCCCTTTGCCAGGTAACCTAAATATTCTCACAGGTTAGTAGAATTAGGACATGGGCTTCTTTGGGAGACCATTCGTCTGTCTATCACAAAGAACAGTATAAAAAAAATTCCCCAATGTATCTGACTTCATTTTCATATTCAACACATCACACATGCACACACACACACACACACACACACACACACACACACACACACAGTTTATTCTGTAATGCAAAGAATTTTTAGCTTTCCTTCTGGCCAGGTCACACAGAAAAACTGTAAAAAGGAGAATTATATCTAAAAGAAAGTAATACAATGGAAACTCCCTTAATTGTCCTGTACTTAACAAACTCATAAAATGAATGGTCAGTCTCCAAGTCTTTTCTTTTTCTTTTTTTTAAGGAGGGCACAGGTCACAGTGGCCCATGTAGGGATTCAACCAGCAACCTTGGTGTTATTAGCACCACGCTCTAAGCAACTGAGGTAACCGGCCACCCCTGCAAGTCTTTTTAAACATATACTATTTATCTTCTACAGCACCCTGACCTCTGTGGCTACACCCAAATACTTCTATTCCCACCTGCCTCACTATAAATAGACCAGAAGTCATTTATGTTTCTCCTTTTTAAATCAACTTTTCTTAAAATTAAATCAACAGTGTTTTTTAAACTATTAGTTAACCAATTTAGCTCTATCCAGTCAAATTTGAGAAATTGTCCACATTAATGGTTTATGAGAATTTGTGTATCAGATCACCTTTCATTCATCAGAGTCTCTTGGAGAAAAGAGCATTGAGGCATGTGGGGATTGATGACTAAGGGAGTCTGGAAAGTTTAGAATTTGGGGGTAAAAATGGAATAGCCAAGAAAGGGGGCCTCATAAGACGAGGGACTATAATGGAGGACCTAGAAATAATACTAAAGACAGTTCCTGGATGAGATTTGGGTTAGTTAGTAAACTTTGCCATTTTAAGTTTTACCTGAGCTTGCCCTCTGTATTAACTTCTGTTTTGCACCATTTTATTTTTCATCCAACAGTTATTTAGATCAAACTGCCCTTTTAAAAATATTCTATGGAGTTATACATCAGCTAGCCAAAATTGGTAGATTTCCCCAGTGCATTCAAAAGGAGTTTCTGAAAATGTTATCATGTTCATTGAATCCTGACCATTTCTTGGTGTCTCTTAATTTGTTCTATTTCCCGGGACTTTGAGTGACTTTTCCTATAATAAACTTATAAATTGGGTGGGTCAAGGTTCATGTAACTTTAAATTGTCAATCAAATTTCACAGCTTCTCAGCTCATTAATATATGTTGAACTGTTTTGCATATCTTTCAACCAGATTTCATTAAAACTACAAAAGCTTATTTTATCTAAGCTTAGTAATGTTTGTTGATGACATTGTTTTCTAGAGAAATTAGGATTCTGAATAGCAGTCAATAATATGATATTCTTGCAACTGAGTTAATCAAAAGGACAAACACCCATAAAGCATTTTCATTACACATAAATGATAGATTTAGTATTTTCCCGGGTTGCAAATATTTTTAGATCCAGTTACTAATAAACCAATCATAGAAAGGTTACATCTAGGGAAGGTGATTTGCTGCTTTCTTTATGTCTTTTTTTTTCTTCATTATAATGGAAGCCCTTAGTGGATAAAGTATTCTATTCTATCTATTCACTATCGACTCAAATGTTTTAATATTTAAAGTAATTCCTTCAACTATTTCAGCATCAAGTGGCCATTTTTCAAATGCAGGAATCCAATTTAATGAAAGTGTGAAAGCCAGTAGCTCTCACACTCAATATCTCATTTAATCATTACAGTAATACTGGGTGAAAGGTCTTATTCCCACCTATTTATAAGGATGTGAAACAGAGAGGAGTGAAGTTACTTTCCTGGTTTGCACAGGATGGTAGTGTCAGGATTGAGACACAGAACTCCCAGTTCAGTGCTCATCCCTCACCATTGCAACTGTCCTTGGGCAGAGCAGCGTGTGCTTAAGCTCATAGGATGTCTCTTGTTGTATGACTGGAGTGTGTTTAGCAAATCCTCCTATCTTCCAGTTAAGCTACATTAGCTAATGGCCTAATGAAATGTTACCAATTTATTAAGAACAAAAATAGTCTTCTTGGAGAAACCATCTAGGGGAAGATTATAAAAGAGAGGAAAAATTATTTGCTTACAGGGAAAAAGGAATGGGTGTGGGGTTTTTTTTGTCTTTTTTGTTTGTTTGTTTTTGTTTTTGTTTGTTTTTTTTTTGTGTGTGTGTGTGTGTGTGTGTGTGTGTGTGTGTTTTAATTTAAAAATACTAAAAAACAAAATAAACAAAAAAGGCAGACTTGGATTGATTGGGTATAATCTGGCATGCTACCTTTATTAAAAGAGATGAAAGTAAGAGAGGAAATTAGTTTTTATTTCATATCAATAAATGCCAAGCATTTTCTTGTATTTTACATTCTCATGATAATACTGTAAGTTTGTGTTATAATCCCCTTACATTTGGAAACAATGTAAGGCTCATGGTTTAAAATGGTAGGCTAAATTCATTGGATAAGAACAAATAAAACTGAGATGAACACATGCCTATCTGTCTCTAAGATCATATATGTCAACTGCTTAACATTTAGCATTCTATCAAACAATATTTCAGTATGAAAAAAATGAAAATAAAATAATTATCCTTTCTCAACATTATAGTGATAATGTTCCTGTAATAGAAGCATTAAATAAATATGTTTACAACTTTCAGGAATTGTAAATAAAAACATATACCTAAGGCACAGAGTGTTAATAATCATGATAATGTGGTTTCGGAAACATTTGATGGTGAAATTAATGTATACATTACTTTAAATAATGTTTATACTATGTTAATGATAATACGTAGCTAAGAACTTACTAAAAATAACTCTATTCTAGAATTAAAAGCAGACCAAGATAGTAGTGAGTTACCCTTAGCAGATCTGACTCAAATGATAACATAATAATAAAGGTGGAGATTTAAAAGATACCCCAAAAAGTGTCATCAAGGATTTAAATTCCTATTGTGTGAAATAAATCTTGAGTTTCTGGGTCGAATTTTTAAAGACTTTTTGTTTTCCCTTTTCTTTTTCTTTTCTTTTGTTTTCTTTTCTTTTCTTTTTCTTTTATTCCTTTCTTTTTTCCCCAGCTCAATAGTAGGCAAGAATTGCAAGCAATAAAAGCTATACATTGAGCTACCTAATGAGGATAATGAGTTAATCATTACTGGAACTTTTAATGGTAGGCTAGGTAGGTATTTGCTTGGGATGTTGTATACAGGATTCAAGCAGACTGGATTCTTCTATGTCTTTTCCAAGTTTAATTGTTTGTGATTTTATTACACTACAGGGAACATCAATGTGTAAATACTTATTTACTTAAAACTTATGCGATAAAGATCAGTGCCTCAATTGCCAAAAAATGTTTTCTATATTTTTACCCCTTTGTGTAGGCCAACATGGAAGAAGTAATGAAATTTCTATTACATAGCTAGCTAACTTACAAGAAAAATATATAACCTGATTCCTTGAGTAGCCACATATTTTTTTAAGACAATAAAACCTACCACCACAATGATTGTTTTGCAAAGAAGAAATAGTCACAGATAGAATGGACATGGAACTCGCCCAATTCTATGGGGCTTATGCATACCTCTGATGTTGGCTTATGTTTTACATTTGCATGCATCATTAAAACCACATTTTCATAATAGAAAATAATCTGTATCCCTTGTGTGCAAGCTTGAGGAATATGATTGGCTGAAACATGATATATCTCTCAGCAGTGTCAATGTAAATTTTTGTGACAGTATAGACAATCCTAAGTGCCCTTAAAAGACCCATTTTCACATATCAGAGCAGAGAGGAATCTACATCAATGTCTTAGAAGGCTGTTGACTCAGTGGTTAAAACATTGGCTTGGAAGTTAGAAAACTCACAGTCAAACTGTATCCTCTATTAATGTTTTGTGACCTGAGGAAATATCAGATGTTAAAAAAAAAAAAATGGGTATAATGTATAAAATTACTCACCATGAAGTGTTATAGTAAAAATAGCATGAGCCACAAACTTTCAAAAGTGCTTTGAAGATTATTCATTCTTAAAGCCCTATTATCAAGCATACATATATTTTCAGTTTTTCCTTATTTATGGATTGATGGAACCTCTTATAAAAAGTGTGTGTATACTGAAGGATAGAGCTTGTGTCAAGTTCTTTATTTAACACTCTAAATAATAAATCTGTGGTTCTGAAGAGGACATTGCAATAAAATGGCCACAGAGATGCTGGAGTGTTATTCAAGTCACAGAAACTCTCTGTTACATGAACACAATTGTGGTGTGAAATGTTAATGAATCTCATATCACTGCCTTGTTTCCAGCTTATTTCAATTTTCTCCTAACATAGAAACGTATCTCAATTCTTCCACTAGACATTATCTGTCTTTTTTTTTTGACCATTCTTGTGCATTCTCCATAGTGTCTAGACTAACAAGTTAGGATACTGATGAGCTTGATGGTGTTGCATAATAAACTCTCCACATAAAATGTCTTTTGTTCAGTGAAACAATCTAAGATAGCCAGTCTTGTGGAATTCATATTTTAGCTATAATATTTGTGTATTTTACTTAGGAAATAAGATACAAAGACATGTCTAAAAAAATGTTCTTTAGTCAACAATGATTCATTTATGAAGAATAATTTTTCTTGAAATCAGAGAATGAAGGTCAATCAGATATTAAATTTGCAAAGGAAACCTTCAGTAATAATAGATGGATGTGCTGCAAGCCCAATGTAGTTAAAAGAATAATTATACCATGCCATTTGTTACTACAATAATGATAATTCAAATTTTCACAATTATTGGTTGTAAATTCATTAGGATTTCTTAAAAATAAAAATGAAAATGTTGTCCTTGACAGACAAGAATAAATGCTATGATAAAGCATAGTCCTTCTCAAGAAATGATTATACACTGAACCATGGTATAAACCTTTCCATTTGCAGTAATTCTATCAACTGTTCCAAAAATCTTAAATCAAATACTTGAGAGTTAACAGCTTTTTCCTATGGTTCATGGTTAACAAGTTATAGCCTTTTTTCTATGGTTAATGGCAGAGGGAGGTGAGCTACTTGGTCATTGAATGTATGATTATGGGACTCTAATATGCCCATTCAAGAGGAGAAATTGAATATAGGGGAAAGAGGCAGGGAATGGAGAAGTAATGTGGGAAACAGAGAGGAAAATACGGAGATGGGGAGAAAGAATGGGAGACACAGAGAGAAATAGATATAAAAATGGAATGGGCTAATCATTTTTTCTGATGACATGTGATATACACACTCAAGGCAAAATAGAAAAAATGAAAATATTGATATACAATATTGTGTAAGTTTAAGGTGTATGGTATGTTGATTTGATACATTTATATATTGCAAAATAATGCTGGAAAAATTAATATTACATCACTTTAATGGAATTACAAATAACAATTAAAAGTCACATTTTCCAGTTAAACAAAAACAGAATTTTGTGATCTGTGTGTTTGTGTGTGTGTGTGTATAGTTTGAAACTGTCAATAACCCCACCACCATGAATTAGAAAAAATGAGTTATAATATGCACCTTTCTAATTAGGTATGTGTGTATAATAAAAAGAAACACATTTTATATATAATATCTTATAAACATATTTCATTTATTTTATCACAACTATTGTTTTATGTCAATAAATATACAACTGCAAAATGATGTAATATTGAATTTTAGGGATATGTCTTAGTTCAGTTCTTTTTATCAATTAGATTGTTTCCAATTTTTCAGTGATTATAAACAGTGCCATGATGAATCTGCTGCAGGTATAATTGTTTTCTACCTTAATTATTTTCTTAGAAGCAAAACTATCAGCAATAGGTAAGCAAAATTCTAAGACTGTTGTGACATTTAGAGATAATGTCATTCAGAAAGCTCATGCTAACTGAGATTTAACAAAAAATGGTTTTTGATAACACAGGGCCCAGTTATCTCACTATAGAGAACACTGGTTATCATCATATAGTTCCACCTTTGCAAACTGAAAATATTATCATTTATTGTGCAGCATTATTGCTATTCATATCAAACACATCTTTACATCTATGTTTTCTTTTTAGCTTGTTTATTTATGAACTTGACCCATTTTCCTTGGGATTATTTTTTATATTTATTGATTTGTAAGACATCTGCATATGTTGGAAACATTAGAATTTAGCAACTATGTTTTCCCTATATTTTGTGTATTTTATATTAAGTTTATTACTGGGTATGTTATTTTTTTTCTAATATAAATGGTATATTTTTTATGATAGTCTCTCAGATTATTGCTGATAAAGGAAAATTAATGCATTTCAGTTATTTTTTAATTAAATATATTGTTGAGTTAATTTAAAATCTTTAAGTAGAAAATGTTTTTTTTTCAAATAGACAATTTTAATATTTATAAATAAGGATAATTTTTCATTAATTTTCCAATATTCATAGTTCTTATTTCAATTAACATATATATAGATATAGATATAGATATAGTTATAGATATATGAAGTATTAGAAAATATGTGAAATAATAGTGGTTATAGAAGTCTTGTTTCTTTTTTAGTTTGGAATTTATTATAGAATTTTGCTGTTATGTTGGGATATTGTTTAGAGATGCATGTTTCTTTAGTATTAAAAAGTGTACTTCTTTAACAGTTACTTAAAATTTTTCATGAGAGATTAACGTTGAAATAAATAAAATAATTATTGCATATATAAAAAAGATTGTGTGCTTTTTGTATTTGACATTATATTAAATTAATTATATATACTAATATACTTAAACTATTGAATTATCCGTTTGAATCATTCATTCATTTTCAGAATAAAACAGATTTAATCATGGCATTTTATTTTCTAATAGTGCACTTGAAACTGTTGCAATCAGGTTTTGTTTATTGTATTTTATTTGTACTTCCAATTGAAAAATAGTTGGCAGTTGGTCTTAATTTTTGCAGTTAGTTTTAATTTTTGCATGTTTCTTTGAAATATTTTGATATAAGGGTAATGATAGTTTTATGAAAATATATGAAGCTTCCAATTATTACTTCTAGCCAATAATATTTTCCAGAGAAAAGGTAAAAGTTTTCATTCATAAAACTACCCTTCAGGGGAGCATTCCTAGACATCTTTAAATCTTTTTGCAAAGTTTCATCCTATTCAAGTTTTCTGTTTTGTTTGTTTTCTTTCAATCACTATTTCCCCAAAATACCATCCATCATATCATAACTTCATGTTTATTAACATTATTGTGTGTATATATATATTTAATTTACCTTATATCTGTGGCTGTGTTGTTTTTTTAATTCATTTCACTTGCAAGAGGTTTGATGTCTTTTTTTAGTGTATTTTTCTTTTTCTTTCCTGTTTGCATTGTGAATAAAGAATATATACTATGGTAGTTTCTGATCAAGATGGAGGAGTAGGTAAACACTCTGCCTCCTCTCATGACCACATAAAAAATATAACTAAACTACAGAATAACCATCATTGAGAATCATCTAAAGTCTAGCTGAAATGAGGTCCTATGTCTAAAAACATACAGAAGAAGCCACCTCGAGACTGGTAGGAAGGGCAGAGATGCAGAATGAGCTGGTCCCACACCTAAGTGTGACTGTTAAAATCAGGAGAGATATCTCAGTTGTGGATGTCCCCCTGGAGGAGAGAGGAGTCCCTTTCCCACGCCAGAATCCCCAGCCCAGGGTTCTGGTACTGTAGAGAGAAGTCCCCATAACTTCTGACAGTGAAAACCAGCAGAATTTGTGGCTGAGTGAGATGAGTCCAAGGAGATCTCCTAGAGTCCAAGGAGACCCTCTTAAAGGACTGCTCATGGGTTTATTTACTGTTGGACTCACTACCTCTCTGCTCCAGAGCTGGCTCAGCAGGTCAAAAGGCACCAGAGGTATACAGGGAGGAACTGAATTGTCTGGCTTCAGGGTGAGGATCCGAAGGGCAGCTTTCTCCTAGACAGAAAAGCTGGCAGAATCTATTGTTTCTTGGTTGAGCCTTCTTCAATCCTGGTGTGCAAACGCAGATGGCCACCATATTTGGGCCTCCATCAATCTGGCTAACACTTTTCATCCAACCCTCCCTAGTGATTCCCTGAGACCCTGTCTGTCCCACCCAACTTTCAGGCCCACCCAAACTGCTTCCAGTGGCTTTTCCATACAAATGGCCTATCTTGCCTCATGCTGCACACTTTTTTAAAGTCTCTCACAGATTCACAAAACGCAAAGAACATCTTGCTTTGGTGTGTCCCATACCTCTCTGAGTAGACACAAGCCTGGCACTACTAAAAGCCATGGTGTGGCCTCTTGAGGCACCTCCAAGCCCAGCATGAGTGGTAACCATCTGTGGGTTGCTTTGTGGCTCATGTCAGGTGGCCTTGGGCAGGGAAGAGGCCTGAATTTAGCCTGTGGTGGGGCCCTTTTCAAAGCCACGGGCCTGGCCCAGCAGGTGGCCAGCTTTAGGCCAAGCCAGAGCATCACCTGGCTGCCCCCAAAGATGACACACAGAAAGGGCAGACTGGGCAGGCATCAGAGCCGTGCTAAATTGAATCCTCCTCCACAAGGTCAGCCCCTTCACAACAGCTCCTCCATTATAGGCATGGCTAGTCTTCTCTCCAAATAACACTGAGAGTTAACCCCTCTCACTGACATGCAAAGAGCAACCAAGGCTCATCTACAACAGGAGGGCAGATAAAACTCACACAAGAGACACACTTGGAGCACCTGGCTCAAGTGACCTGGGAGACTGCACAACTGAGCCCTGCAGCACACTTACATCATAAGGATACTCTACTAAGACTAGAAGTTACAGCAGCCCTGTTTACTACATAGAAACAAAGACATGGAGGCTACCAAAATGGGGAGACAAAAGAAACATGACCCACATGAAAGGACAGAACAAAGCTTCAGAAAAAGAATTGAACAAAATGAAGACAAGCAATTTATCAGATGTAGAGTTCAAAACACTGGTTGAAAGGCTGTTCAGTGATCTCAAGGAGAACTTCAACAAAGAGATAGGAAACATAAAAGTGGAGATTGAAAACATAAAAATGAATCAATTAAAAATTAAGGTCCAATAACTGAAATAAAGAATATATTAGAGGGAACATACAGTAGATTAGATGAAGCAGATGATCAAAATGGTGATTTAAAAGGTAAGGAGCAGAAAACATCAATCAGAACAGCAAAGAAAAAAAATAATCCAAAAAAAAGAGGAGAGTTTAAGGGGCCTCTGGGATAACATCAAACATATCAATGTTCGCATAATATTGGTATCAGAAGATGAAGAGAGACAGCAAGGAACTGAAAATCTATTTGAAAAAATAATGACGGAAAACTTTCGTAACCTGGTAAAGGAAATAGACATACAAGCCCAGGAACCACAGAGTCCCAAACAAGAGGAACCCAAAGAGGACCACACCAAGATATATAATAATTAAAATGCCAAATGTTAAAGCCAAAGAGAGAATCTTAAACGTAGTAAGAGGAAAGGAGTTAGTTACCAACAAGCGAGCTCCAGTAATATTGTCAGCTGATTTCTCAACAGAATCTTTGCAGGCCAGAAGAAAATGGCATGAAATATTCAAAGTGTTGAAAATCAAGGACCTACAACCAAGATTACTCTATCCAGCCAAGCTAACATTTAGAATTGAAGGACAGATAAATAGCTTCCCACACAAGAAATAAATTTAATAAAATTAAAAATATATAATAAAAAAATACAAATTGGTTGCTACCAATAGTCATGGGGATGTAGAATATAGCATATGGAGTACAGTCAATATTGTAATCAGTATGTATGGTGTCAGATGGGTCCTAGATTTATCAGGGTGATAAATGGGAGAAGGGTGGGGGCAGGGTGAAAAAGGTGACAGAATTAAGAAGTACAAATTAATATTTACAAAATGGTCATTGGGATTTAATGAAAAACAGGGAATATAGTCAACAATATGCTAATTACTATATATAGTGCCACGTGAGTACTAGACTAGTTGGGGAAAATCAACTAGACTAGTTGGGGAAAATCAATTTAAATCTTAAATTAGAAATGTCTGACCATTATACTGTCACCTGAATTAATGTAAAATAATACTGAAGGCCAACTATAATTAAAAATAAAAATAAAAATGCGTGAAAGCTGAAGGGGAATAAGACATTAAAATTTCCAGGTATAAAACAAATAAGTCAGAGTGATGTAATGTACAGTATAGGGAATATAATCAATAATACTGTGATAGTGGAGTGTGGTATCAGATGGTTGCTGGATTTGTCATGGTGATCACTTCTTTAGGTATATAAATGTTGAATAACTATGGTGTACACCTGAAACTAACATAATATTGTATGTTAGCTACATTTTAACAAAAATCCTTTAAAAAAATGTTTACTGTATTCACTTTAGTTTTTCTTTATATTTGGAGTTATGTTTTGCTTCATCATCTGGAGTATAATTCTTTTTCTAAAGCTACAATGACCATTTGAACAAGTGCATATTTTTTGTTCCTAAGGTAAAATTAAAATATATTTCTATTACATCATGATTATTAAGTGTAGTATTAAAATCATATGTAACATTTGTGTCAACTTGAATAACTGAGTAGTTATTAAAATATAAAAAATATATTAAAATAAAGATAAACAGTTCACATAAAGGAACCACTCTGGGAATTTGTGTGTGAGTGAAAGGTAGAGAACTGCAAGTTTTAATAGCATTCTTTCTTTCTGCTTGACCCAAGAAACTTTGATTTTTAAAACAATGTTAAATTGAAATTTTAATTTAGCATGTGTTTCATTTTATATAATTCCATATCTAGAATTTTTTTTTTTTAACTAAACAAGTGTTTGTTGAACTTACTTTCCTCAAAGTCTTCTGCCAGGTGTTCCCAATGTCTTTGGCCCTAGCCTTCTGTTCTTTTCATTTTTTTTAAATTTATTTTTCTATTATAGTTGACATACACTATTATATTAGTTTCAGGTGTACAACATAGCAATTAGACATTTATATACCTTATGAATTGATCACCCTGATAAGTCTAGTATCCATCTGACACCATACATAGTTATTACTGTATTATTGACTGTATTCTCTATGCTGTACTTTATATCCCTGTGACTATTTTTGTAACTATCATATGTACTTCCTAATCCCTGTGACCTTTTTGGCCTATCCATCAAACCCCTTCCTTCTGGCGACCATTAGTTTGCTCTCTGTATCTATTTCTAGAATTTTTCATTTAAACTTTTGTTTATTTAATAACATAACTTAAATTCATTTCCAAGTTTAACTAATTTTGTTGCTCATCATCATAATTACTTTTTTTATTATATTCTGGCTATAGTTACATTAATTAACAACAAAGATTATAAATTACAGAGTAGGTTCAGTTTAGTAAGAGTAGAAAGGAAATTTCAGGTATGGATATGAAATAAAAATGAAACAATACATTTTTTATTGATGTTGAAAGCCTCTGTGCACCTAGGCTTAATATAGAAAGAAGCTGGAGAAATTCACCTTCCAAATACCCAATAAAATATAATAAGAAATAAGAACCGTGCTGGATCTGGGAAAGAGTGTTATTATAAAAAATGTCAAAAATTTTTAGAAATCCCTCAGAAAATTTAAAATGAGACCAAATGGAAAGAACAGACAATCAACTGGTGATCTACCATATGCCAGTAAATACTTACCTCGGAAATAAGAGGTGGATTTTGAGAGTGAACTGGCTGAAGTCATCCCGATTGGAGTTAAAGTGGCCAGAATTAAGAACAAATGGGCTAATATGTTGGAGTGTGAAGGAGAGTATTTTTTCTGAGTCCTCATGGAAAGTCTCTTAGGTAAGTGAAAATGATATCAAAATGAGATTCGGTCATAACAATTATAACAGACTATGCCTTGAGGGCTGTTCTGGTTGAAGTTGTGTCTCTATTAATATGGGACACTGCCCTATTTAAATTTGCAAGATTTATTTTTAGTAGAAAGGCAAAGATTATTTTCTCCATCTGCCTCAAGCTGTATTACCATTCTTTTGCCTTCCAAACTCAGAACTATGACATTTGACTAGAGATAATGGTGAAAATGAGGATAGTTGGACATTAACCTCCTTTATTAAAGTGAATTTTATTTTATTTTATTCTTCTGTATTCAGAACACAAAGGAGTCGCCCAGGAACTTCATGTCATATGTGATGGAAACCATCTCAACTAGCTCCACCTGTCTAGGACATAGTAGATAAGAAAAAATGTTCTCTTTAAGGGGCTCAGTAAAAGGCAAAATACTAAAATATGAAAAAAAAAAAAAAAAAATCTTCACATAAAGGAACCACTCTGGGAACTTGTCTTTTCATATAAAAGTTATGGTGAAAACTGAAGAAAACTGTAAAATATTTCTTCAGTATTTTCAAGATTCAATAGCACACTGTTTCTATGAAAGTAGAGCAATTATTAAATAATAAGAAATAAACTTTATTGAGGAAATGTTTATTGGAAAGTAAAAAAAGTAACCCTTGCATTTTTAAAGCTAATCTGGTAGTAAGGCACAAATTAGTAACTGGAAAAAAAATAAATGAGTGCATTTAAATACAGAAATTTTCTGAACAATCAGAAGTTAAGAATAAAGAGATGGAAATGATGAGAGGAAAAAGGACATGTATAGAGGTAAAAAATATAAAGACAATAAATTTCAGGAGAGAGAATAAAATAGAGGGATTATGATAATTTAACCAAAGTAGTGGGAGAGCAATATGACCACATGTTAAAAAATACTTACGGTCAGTCAAAATTAATGAAAAGTTATTAGCATCTGATTGTATCTAAGTTTTTAAATATATATATATATATATATATATATATATATATATATATATATATATATATATATAAAATTTCTTAAATTAAAATCCAAGAAACACTTGGAAGGTACTAATCTCATGGGGAGGGAGGGGGATTACATAGGGAAATTAAAATGTTAAAAGTCACTGTCCCCGAACTAATTTCAGATCATGGCATTTTGAGGTAAAATATTGTGACCTATATATAATTCTAGATCCATAAAAACTGAGATGTGCAAAAATACAACTATATTTCTAGAATTAACTTTAATATCTGACTGGAACCCCAGCTAGCTTCTTAGGAGGCACATTTATTTAGTTATTCCCAGGTAAATTAAGTCCAACTAATTCTAGCTAAGACAATATTTATAAACCTGTCCCATTTCAAATAAAACCTCATATTTGAGTCCCCTAGCTCTCTTTCTCAGGTTGTCTCTAACTTTACAGCAAGTAATTTATAGCATACGATAGACTTTGTCTGTATTTTTTATTGGAGTGTCACATTTGCTAATACATTCTTTTTGGTGTAGTCCAGGGATTGGGCAGCCTTTTCTGTAAAAGGTCACAATAAATATTTTGGATTTTGTGGGCTGTATCGTCTTTGTTGCAACAACTTAACTCTACCATTGTAGCATAAAAGTAGCTATAGACATTGCTTAAGTGAATAAATATGGCTATATGCCATTAAATCTTTATTTACCAAAACAGGAGGTAGGCTTGATTGATGAATACTAAAAATTGTAATACACCAATATTTAAGAAATACATTTTCATGTAAAATGCCTGCCCTTCTTACCTATTTATGAAAGTTCTTGCAGTTGCTGGATTAAAATCACAAAGCAGCAGCAAACTTGCAGAAAATAAGTATTGTTTTGAAATTTCATTTGATGTTCAGTGTTTTATACTTGAGATACAATCAAATGATAATCCTGCACTTCCTGTCAGTTAATATTTGGAATAAATTTTCTATGTATAGCTGTATGCCAACTTGGGGTAAATTCCTTCACATAATTCAGAATTTCACCTTTTTATCCCTTATCCATTAGTTTTAACTTTTGTCTAGTAATTACACAAATCCAAACAGGTTTGTCACATAAACCATACAAGTGTGAGACATAAAGATATATTCATCCAAAAATGTAAATGAAAAACAGCATTTAGAATAAAAAAGACTGGCCAAAAATGGAAAGAAGGAAGGTGTAAAAATATAGAGGAACTGGAAATCATCTATTTCATCACTCTTGTTGGCATAGTTAACAGCTATTTCCTTAATAACTGCCTACCTTATATGATAGAGGCTAAAACTGCCATATTTTCAATTGGCCTAATTTGCAGCTGGCAGTGGCCCTGAGACCTGGTTCTGACCAAATAAATTAAGTTGTCTTCAGGGGGAATTCTGGGAAAGATATCCCTTTGCGGTATGAAGAGACAGGAGTGGGAATGATGTCCTCACTGCCTCACACTTTTGACATCAACTTAGCTAGGTGTCCCCAAGACCACGCTGAGGCTTGAAAATTAGCTAGAAGGGCTCTCAGGACTCAGAAAATCTGTTAGCTCAGTGCTACGGTTTATTAGAGCAAAAATGTAAAGATTAAAATCAGCAAAGTGAAGAAACAAAACGTGAAATTTAGGAGAAACCAGGTACAAGTCTCTAGGTGTCCTTTACCAGTGGAGTCATACCTACATGCTTAATTCTCCCAGCAGTAACGTGTGGTGACTGTGCAGAGTGTTGTCAACAGGGCAATATCCAGGTTTAGTTTGGGGGACATGGGAGGGGAGATGGAATTAATCACATAAGCACGCAGCACCTCTGTGACTGATCTCAGCTATTCATACTCTAACCTCCCAGAGCAAACACAGGCATTCACCATAAACCATATTGTTAGCATAAACTCTCTGATCAAACCGGTATCTCATGGCCCAAGTCCTCAGTCACACACAAAAAAACCACAAAATATTATTTAAAATCAGTCAGAATATTCCAAAGGCTCAGAGTTCATCTCCCAAGGGCCAGTTCTGAAGGGAAATCATTCTTGGGAAATGTGCAGGCTTTGAGCAACCCAGGCCTTCTGCCTTAATCCTTTCCTGCATGCTTTGAACGCAGCCGTGCGAGGACATGGTGTTTGGAGCTGTAGTCTCCATGCTATGACTCTACGAGAAAAGTTAAGAAAACTATGGAAGTTGATACAAGTCACGACATTTTTGAACTTCTGACTCACCACCTTTGAACCACCTTCCTGTGAATGCCTTGCCATGTGAAATATATTGTTAAATTGTTTTAAAGCTATTTTATTTGACAAGTCTCTTTGGTTCAACTAAGTGGATCTTAACTGGTTAAATATCCAATGCACATCATAGCAAATAAGTAAAGTTAGAATGTTAGAAGGTATATATATTCTGATAGAATTGAGTCTTAGAATGAATGTTGATATGACAGAAAGCCTGTGAAGTAGATGCAATAATAACAATACCGCCATTGCTACAATTCTAAGAAAGCCTCATAATATCTTATTTACTTATATTTTCTTGAAATGTCATTTATTTCCACTAAGTCAACCCAGTGTTTTGCAGAATGAACTCTCAATAAATATACTGAATGTTCAATTTGAATTTCAATTAGATATTTTTCCAACGAGATTTTGCCACATAACTCTTTCAATAGAACAATTCAAGATCCTTTCCCCATGTCTACAGATAATAAAAATCACTTCGAAGGAGATATTTATGACATTGTAGTCTTGATAGAATGGTTAGTTTGTAGCAATTCCACATTTTCTATCTTCTTCTGCTTCCTTTTCTATAAAAATAAAAACGTTTTTCCCCGAAAAGAATAAACTTTGATGTAGCCCCCATTAGTTTCAGATAAGCTGATTTAAAGCCTAACTTTTCAGAAGTTCCATTAACAATACTTGAAGTTCTTCAGCACAATTTTAGATTATAGATACTCCTTTTATAATCTACAGGCTATGCTTGGTTTTGAATAGGAGGATAGTTTCCTATAGAATTTTAAAGGTTTTGAATTTGTGTGATAGAATGACATTGAGGTTTTTAGTAAATTGTTTTAGAACCTGGAGAAGACTTCATTTTCACACCTGTCACACTACATGATATGTAGGCTCTAATGACATTCAAAAGTTGTCAATTTGATTTATTTGTAATTTGAGAGACTTGGCTGGTAGCTATTTAGAGCTGGTTTGTTGATTTAGAGGTGTTTTCTTATGTATCTAAATGTAGAGTAATGCAAAAGCAAAAAATAAAATATAGTATATAAAATGAACCACCTCGCACAAGCCTCTACTTGGTAGATTCTCAGCAAATGGTTTTTGCCTTTCACTTCATTTGACAAAACACCATTATTCCAGGTCCTATCTCTAACACATTTTATATATTTGAAACATTGTTTTTCCTAGTCTCTCTGTGTTTTTTTTTAAATTTAAGTTTATTTTTCACTTTAGAATGGTTTTAATTTACAGAAAAATTGCAAAGATAGTATAGAGTTCCTATATACTCTTCACCCTATTTTCCCCATTGTACATTAGCATGGTACCTTTATAAAAACTAAGAAGCCAGCCTTGGTATATTATTAATAACTGAACTCTACACTTTACTCAGATTTCACAAATTTTCACCTCATGTTCTTTTTCTGTATTTTTGATGACTTGACAGTTTTGAGGAGCACTGGTCAGGTGTTTTTTATAACATTGCTCAACATGGACTTATCTGATGTTGTTCTGCTTACAGTTAGACTGGGGCCATGAATTTCTGGTAGGAAGACCACAAAAGTGAAACTGCCTTCTCCTTACATCACATCAAGTGTCCATGCTATTAAGATGACTTATCACGCGTGATGTTAATCTTGATCACCTGGCAAAAGTAATGTTTGCCAGATTTCACCACTGTAGTTGTCCCCCTCCCCTTTTTTCCTGCTCTATTCTGTGAAAGCAATCCATCAAGCACAGTCCACACTCATGGGTTGGATAATTAAGCTTCATCTCCTGGAGTATATAAATGATTCGGAATTCTTTTACATGGGAGATTTGTCTCTTACTCCCATTTATGTATTTGATTTTGTATTTCTATCATGTGGACATTTATTTTATACTGTAGGTTATATAATTTATTTTGTTGCTCAGATTTTTCTGGTTTGGCAATTGACTTTCTTTCATGTTAGCTCCTGGGTCCTTTTGACAGGCCCCTACTGTTTCAATTTTGAGTATTTTCTTATTTTCTGGCACTACAAGATGCTCCGTGCTAATCTTGTATGTTCCTGTCCCAGCCCTAGGATCAGCCATTTCTCCAGCGGGAATTGAGTAGCTTCATTGACAATGACATTACAAACTAAGATAGGGGTGCTCAGTGTGCTCATTGTTACTGGGCTCATTTTAATTCTTGTCATGCAAAATTTCAGATACATAAGTGGAAAAAACATCGAGTCTCTCAAAGCCTTTCACACAGTTATGATAGGCAAATAACATAGGCAAATCTTGTTTCATCAAACCCCCTACCAGCTTGTCCCACGTGCTCCCCAGGCCCCATTATAATTGTATTTAGAATCTCTAAAAGATTAAAAAAAACACCTTGTTTTTATTTTTAACATAACTACAATACCACTATCAAACTTAAAAATTAATCAATTCGTTCATATCAGCCAAACTCGTTAGCATTCAAATTTTATCGATGACCTCATATTTTTAAAGTTGATTTGTTCCCCTCTTAAGTTTATTTAATTTTTTTTTTAATCCAGGGATTTTATAGCAGCTTGAGTCATGAGTGGGCAGAGGATTACACTGCCAGTCAATTGCTTAACCTATCCAACCACAGGTTCACCTGTTCGGTGACAGTCAATCAAAATACATAATTTCTAGATCAAACACATTAGGAGAGATCATATGTACTCCTAACCAGAGTTGTTTCTTCTGAACAGTAGAGGAATGTTTATGGTATAACTCCATGACTAGTAAAACAGAAACATCGGATGCCAAGGATTACTTAGAAAAGACAGAGACGATAACACCTGGCCACCAGATCACTAGATAAGACTGGGCTGAAGGAAGGTAGGACCATAAAGTGTTTTGTTCTGACCCTCATCTCCTCCTGTCTATAGTAGGCACTATATAAATATTTGTTGAATGAATCGCAAATGCTTTCACCAGAAATGTGCTTTCTCATATATTATCTAAGGTTGTCACTGGCATTATTATGTTTTTCTGTTTGAATTAATGTACTGCACATTTATTCATCCCTGTATTATTATCATTCAACAGCATTTTCTTTTAGATGTATTTCTTCCAAATGGCATTTAGTTATTTGTTTTTGAACCAGTTTGGGAGTCAGTGATTTTCATTAAAATTTTGGAACAAAATCACCTTTATTTCAATAATTGGTAAACATTGATCTCATTTTGTGTTACTCTACATTACTGTGTTACTCTACATTACATTGCATTTCTTTCTTTTCCTTTATTTTTTTCTACTTAGCACCAAGTTGCTGGGTTGTTTTTTTTCTCAACCCCACACATACCTCATATATTCTAGAAAGCTTTCACTGTGTGTTTATTAAATTACAGTTTGTTTGACACTTCCTTTAGTCAATTCCACTGCACTGGTATTTTGCACAAAATTTTCAAATTTGTCTTGCTATGATGCTATTCCCTTAACTATATTTCACAAAGTCTAATAAGAATAGTCTTATTTTAGTTATTTCAGTAATAAGTTGGGTGCTAACTTGAATTAAGTACTTGATGTCCAATAATTAAGTTCAATGAATAATGTCTTCTTATTGTCTTTCTCACATTCCTGAAATAGTCACACTAAGTGATCTACACACGAAGCATCCTTACTATTGCTGTTGCATGAATGTAAAATATTTTTGACACAACTTATTTTGATACTTTGCCTGTCTTGGTTTAGTTTCCTGATCATCTTTCTGTGGAGCAAGCATTATTGGGAGATAATGCTGAAATTTCTTAAATATAGCCTTGATTACCTGGGCATCATTTTACAAATAACTCAAGTGAGAAATAAACATAAATCTATTTATGAATTTCTGTTACAGACACTCATTTACTTTCAGAAACTCACTGGTCCCAAACACATATTTTAAAACCAAGGCAAAATGCATGCAATGGAGATCATTATGGTAATCTTTTAAATTAGAACTCAGGTATCCAAACTGCACCATTCTGCCTTTACGATATATTTTCCAGAACTCTCCTCATTTGCTCTTTATGAGCTCTACATGATTATGTAGATAAACCACATATTCATCCTGTTTTTCTTTCTCTTTGGCACATGGGAACCATGAACACAACACAGCAAAGACCTGATGGATTGAACTAAAGCCCATGTGTGTATCTATCCTCAATTTCAAAGTCTATTTCAATTCTACTCAATTTAAAGTGTATTACAAAACTTCCACTATATGTCAACATTCTTTTAAGTATTGAAGGCAATAGAAAGATAAATGAGTATAGATCATGGTGCTATATGCTTGTTTTAAATACGTACATTAGTCCCAACGTGACTGATATATTAAGGAACAATATGAGCATAATACGGATTTCGCATTTGCTTATGCATGATTTCATTTGTGAGAATCACTAGCTGAATGCAGAAAGCTGCAACCAGCTAAACTGAGCCTCTCGCAGGAAGTCACAAAACACACACATATTCACACTTCAAACATCTACCAGCTACCTCAGTTCACTGCATGTGTTATGAGCCCCACTGATCCATATCTAGTATTAAAACTTTCCATCTAATTTCATAAAGCCCTCCTACAATCACTCCACAATAACTCACAAGCTGCAACTGCTCTGTCTTAGGCAGAATTCAAAGATGTTCATCAATGACTCATTTCCTTGTATTACCATCCTCTGCTTCTGGGTGTAATTTGCTTCTAATCAATGAAACATGGCAGAGGTGATGGGTTATCTCTTCCATGATTGTGAAACATTACAGAGTAAAGATGAAGGAAATGTACAGATATAATTAAGTTCCTTAATCAGTTATCTTTAAGTTAATCAAAAGGTACATTATTCTGGGTGAATTTTACCAAATTATATGAACCCTTTCAAAAGGGGCCCTTTAAAAGAGGGTCAGAGATAAAAGAAGTTTCAGATACTTTCCTGCTGATGGTAAAGAAGCAAGAAGCCATGTTGAGAGCTGCCTATGGAGAGGGGTGGCCTCAAGGAGCTGAGGACCCCAATCCTACAATCCCAAAATTTATTCTGCTAACAACTTGAATGAGCTTAGAAGAAGACCAGAGCTTTAAGAAAGCTTGGAGCTTCAGTTGACACCTTGATTTCAGCCAGTGAGTCCCTGAGCTGAAGATCCAGCCGGACGTGCCTAGACCTCTGGCCCACCGAAGAGCAAGATAAAAAATGGGTGCTGTTTCAAGGCACAGAATTTGTGGCGATTTGTTATGTAAGCAATAGAACAGTAACAGTTTCTAATGCCCACATCCACAAACAAACTTCAGGCCATTTTTAAGGTGACGTGCCATTTTTGGACACCATTCATGTATTTTCTAACCATTTACTATGTATGAAAGTATGTCACTGTTTTTATTAAGTTCCTATCTTTTCTTAATACGTTACTAACGAAGTTCTTGAGTGTTGTGACCCAATCCCATTTTTCTCATAGGCCCTGTAGTTTTTATGGTGCAATTTTATACAGCACAGGGGTTTTTAGGACTACATATGTCATATTATACAAGAACTGTCTGTTGTCACAATATATTTGGTAAGAAACACTTTCACAAGTATTTATAATGCAGCAAACCTATAAGAGTAAAACATTTTTCTAATAGTATTCACTGTAGCTGTCATGTTTATTCTCAAACTACCTTTAATAAATAGTTTGTGAGGCCTTTAGAGATAAAACCAAGTTATTATAAGATTGTTTTTCCCAACCTTTACCTTTACAAAGGTTAGTATGAGATTTCATTTGAGAATTATTATGCTAAGCATATTTGTTCTAAGTTCTACTTTTCACAAATTGAGAGATCTAATTATTTCTTTCTTTGGAGTTATAAAGTTCTCCATTCAATGAGTGTTTAGAGGACTTAGTGAAATATGGAATGTACTTAAGAGTACTTTTATAAAAGATTAAGCAAGATCTTAAAAAACATTCATTTTAAAGACATATTATAGATAAAGTAAAATTATAATAGTCTTACAAGAAAAACTATTTAAAGAAGTCTATGACATTGCCAAACAACAATAGTACTCATTTTCATTTTCTCTGTATTAAACTCAGTAACTTTAATACATGACACATGTATTCTCTGGTTCACTTCTTCTCATGAAAGCCCATCATCGTCTATTATTGAAGAGTGAATTGATGAAGTAAACGAGAATTGAGTTATAGTTGACATTTTCATGAATTGTTATAACTACCATGATAAAGGCACTTTATCAAGAAAAAAGAAGTTACCTCTCAACTGCATCCACATACTTTCCTTATCTTAAAATTCCCCAGAACCTATATCAGAAAAGCTCAGGTACACATGACACTTCCTCCTAGTTTCACTCAGACCAAAGCAAAAGCATATAAAATTGTGTCAAGATGATAAGACTTAATATATTACATCTGCTTAATTTATTACTGCATTCAAATTTCAAATTGGCCACTATTTAGAGTGATTTTACTTAGGCACTTGCATTAATGGTTATTAGCCATTTGCAATACTTACATTTCATATGTCTGTAGTGGATCTCAATACAGGCCTTTATCTGTGGTTATCTTACACTTTTCCTGGGGGCCTTCCTTTTGTAATATCTACATGACCACCTGATGCACCACCATATTTATATAGAGAGAGTTGATTTGCTTTAGAATGTGAACCTGTCCCAAATTGAGCCAATCAAATTCCTTTCCTGAAATTTTAGAACTTGAAGGGAGTAAGAAATCTGCAAAGTGCTCTCCAATATGAAAATTTGAAGACATAAAACTTTATTCTTGATAGCCATGATTCCTGCAGGTCAGACATGACAGATAATAAAGCAACTGCCAGAACTAAACAGAGCCAAAGATGAAATGGAAAAGACTACATGAAAGGGGTGGATTCTTGGAGTGACCGTTTTCCCATTGTTTGGTTTTCCAAAAGTCATGGACAAGTATTTCAAGAGTCAGTATAGTTCTCTGCTTTTTTATTTCCTTCCACTCATTTATTTGGGTTTCCATCACTTACAACTAATGGACTCCTAATTAATACACTTTTAGAGAGGTAGCAAATAAATGGACATAAGTCATTTAGCTTCCTACTTTGTACCTTACGCTTTCTCAGTTTATAAATTCAGTCTAATGTTTTGGTCTCTTTCTCAATATATATATATATTTTTTTCGTTTCAAAGCACTAATTTCTCTCTGTTCGGACAGAAGACAGTGAGCCTCAGCAGGTGAAAGGGGATAACTTTCCTTTAATCCAAGTAATAAGATTCATTTACTCATATGATTTATTACTTCTGAGGTGTTGCTCTTGAAAAACAACTACACAGAAATGATTCAAATAAGCTGAATATTTTTTTAAAAACACATACCTTAATTGTGTTTATAATTTCAGGCTCCTGGAAGGCAGAGGAGGTGCCTTTCCAATTTAGATGGCTTTACATCAGACACATAATAGTCACATAATAAATGTTTGTTGAATCCAGTAGAAGGACAAGAGCCATGTGGATGTGGAAATTTTGGTGCGTGACAAAAGTCACACTTTAGAATCACACCTCATATCTGAAACTTAAAATCTTTAAAAATATTGATAAAATAAAAATTCAGTGTTAATTGGAATTCTCTATTTTGACTGTCAGTTCTCTCATTTAAAACATTAAAAGTGGTATCATGCATAACTTACTGAATACCAGCAAAAGCCATTCCAAAGTGCTATGAATATATTTAAACAAGTGTAGGACTAGAGGCTGAGATGGAAAAACTTTCAATTTTGTGGGTTCAAGATCAAATTCTACAGTGTACCCATGGCCCTGACCACTACTCGTGGAGGAGCTTTGAGAATTTTTGATGATACAGAACAATCAGTGGCGAAACATCAAAGACTGGAACACTGAGGGCCAACATGGGTTTATGCATTTTAAAAGCAGTTGTGCCTTAATTTCAACGCATAAGATAAATCTGATGGTGCTGGTGAGATGGGCATTCAAGGAAATCAACTTCTCTTCAGCTGAATAGGAAAAGAAAATGACAGGCCAGGATACTGACTTATTCTCAATTTTTTCAAGCTATCTAAATGACCTTTAATCAGTTCAAGGAATAAATATACTTGTCAAGATTGCTACTTAATTTGTGATCAGTTACCTTTAACTTCTCACTTAGCACCATGAAGAATTTAAGCAAGGATTTTCAAAAAGCAAGAATGTGGTATTGTCATCTTTAATATAAAATCATATTAAATACAAGTATATTTCCTGTGATTGGTTCTATGATACCCTATTTAAATTCACCTAAACTTTAGAAAGTTTCATGTAATGCAGTATGCTCTTACTTTTAGAGTGAGTTGAACATGTTTTTTTGTGAGGAGTTCCATAACAAATGTGGGCAGATGATTAAATTATAGGTCAGGTTACTACTGAGGAAAAATTTTCTGACACTATTGACTACACATTTTAACCTCAAGTCTACAAGTTCAGCCTCTTAGGAGTAGCTCTGAATGCTTCAAGGAAATAAAAACAAATTAGGCCATAGAGTTAAGGGGTCAAAGATATCAATGAAAGGAAGAAAGAGGTTGTGTTTGTTTTGTTTTTCTTTGTCAAGTGCTCTTATGTGTTACTAGTCTCTCCCTTGTCATTCTTACAGTTCCTTTCTAGAGGCATGAGCTGGACCCTACTCATGCTAGGAGCAGTCTACTTGTTAATGACCCACTGATTAATTCCCCACAATAGGGCGCACAGGCCACATTCAACCTATTTCGCTACAAATCTGGCCATGCTCATTTGTTTTCGAATTGTCTACGGCTGCTGTCAGGCTTCAGTGGCAAAGTTGAGTAGTTGCAACAGAAGTCTTCTAACCACAAAGCTGGATATGTGTGTACTATTTGGACATTTATAGAAAACATTTGTTAACCCACCAGATTTGGGTTCAGGTGGAAGAAGTATAAACTAAGAAATTTAGGCCTGCTCTGCTCTAGTTCCTAATTTTTACTACTTTATTTCCTTTACCATTAGGGTAAGAGTCTAAATGTTCCAGTACAGACTTAAGGAAAAGTGAGAGAGTAGGCATGCTTCTAGTCTTGACCTTAGGTTAAATACCCCAAGGCACGTCTTAGGCTACCTGTAGTCCAGCATAATTCACCAAGGTACAGGGGATGAAGACAAAATCCTTCTTACATTATACTAGAAGTGAACATTAGCCTCGTGTTCCCTCCATGTAAATTCCTCATGGATTTAGTGTAGATCAGGACTCAGAGTCCAGCCACACGCTCTAGTATCAGTAATCTAACAACACACACTGCTTCCATGTGAAAAGCAAAGGGACCTTGCATAGTCTGTCTTTTTAGTTTGTTTTCAGTATGGAAAAAAAAAATAATAATAATAATAATAATTGAATGCTCTTTGTAATAAAGCCCTAAAAATATGTTAACTACAATCAGACTTTTTTTTTCCTAATATGACTTACAGCATATTTTCTTAGAATGGAATCAGTTTAAGTTGGAGATCTACCTATGGGATTTTTTCGTTTTTGAATCCCCCCCCCCCCCCCATTTATTGTCTCTGCAGAGAGAATGGATTTCAGTACTGTTTCGACTTCAGGCTTTATGTACTAATGGTGTAATTTCTAACAGCCAATCCACAACAAACCCATAAAACTTGTCTTAATGGGATTTGGCCTTGAGCACCATCTGTAATTAGGTAGGGGGTTACCATTGCAACTCTATTACTGTGATTTCAAGTAAGTCTCTTGGGGTCCCTTTGGCCTGTGGGCTTCTAAGCTTTACAGCATTCACTGAGCATTAGGTAAGCCTGGCACGGGTGTACATGAATGCACACACACACATACATACACACACCACACCACACACCACACAGTATGGTTAATATCCATCAGCAGTTCTGTAATTAGTAAATGTGTCTGTGCTGAATGTTTTGTTCTTATTTTATTATTTTCTTCTGCACACATTGATTATTTTGATGTAAGTACAATCCAATGTAGAGGCACAGAAGTAACCACAGATGCCACACCAGAAGTGTGCTGTTGACGCCATCTGCTTTCTGCAGTTCTCACTTGGTCATTGATTTCTCTGGGATATTTTCTTCAAAATAGTTGGATAATCTTATGGCATGTTGTGTGACATATGGAGTGCTTTTTCACTAGTGACTTCAGCATGCTATAATGGAGAGAGCAAGGGGTGTGAAATCAGAGAGCCAGATTTAGAAGTCTGGATTGCTTTCCTCACTGGACAAAGTCATTTTCCTTCTTGTCTTCAGTTGCAAACTCTATAAAATTATGGTCAATATTCTATAGCTACCTAAGAGGTGCTATGATGAATCAATGAGAAAACACGAAAAATTCTCGATAAGTTAGAAAGTTATGTGTAAACGTAAATCATAATTTTATTTTTCTTACAATGTTCTGAATGGCAGTTAACTCATTTATAATACACAAATGGAAACTGTTCACCCCAGCCCTAGTGATATTTATACCTCTCTGTCAAATTGTTTGAATCTCATAGACCCTGCTTGATTTTTTGAGGTATTAGACTTTTGTTTGAAGCATCTGCATAAATTTGTTTTATGGCAGCATCTTATCTATATAAGCCAAAAACTGTAAGATGATGGAACAAAAGCAATGAGAGAGAGAAAGAGCGAAAGAGCGAGAGAGAGAGAGAGAGCAAGAGAGCGAGAGAGAAGTTCCTTTGGGGAAAAAAATTCTTTATCAATTAAAATAAGGTAGGAGAAAGAATATTCTTACTCTCCCCATAACTCCTTGCTTTGTCCTTTTGTTGTACTGCTCTTCTTGATATTTCCCACAGTGCTTTCTTTGATTCTTGACTGTGGGACAACATTCTCTGGAGTGCATGTAACTTGCCTGCCTCCCAGCTGCTCTTCTACTGATCAGGACAATTCTTCCCTGCCCTCAGAGCTGAATGGACAAAATTTAGTTGTTTGACTCGGTACATATGTTCTCTGAAGATCCACCTGTCCCTGCAGATAGATCATAAAGACTTGATTTAAAGGAGAAAAGTATAAAAAACCCATTTGGACCTCAGATTTAATGCACGTTCTTCAGCCTAGATTTACCAGCCACAAAGCTGATATTTTGATACCTAGCTTATTTTTATGTTAGTTTTCAAATGATTCAAAGCCATTAAGTGAGGGACTTATGATTAATTAGTATGCTTCAAATTCTAACAAATAATTTCAATATCAAGGTAGCTTTCATTAGGTTGAGAGAAAGGACAGGCAGACAAGAGAGCTAATATGAAAAAGAATAATGGCTTAAGACTAAAACGGTATGTCCCCACAAGATATTTGGCTCCAGTTACTTTAACCTGGGAATTGACCACGACAATCACAGTGGCTGCTGTGTGATCCTCATTTGCCTTGGTTCAAAGTGAATTTTATTATTTATCCTGTGCCTCTTTCATAGTGTATATTGGCTGAGGCAGAAACAGGTATCTTGAGCCATGGGACATCATATTTAAATGTAACCTCACCCCAAGTGGCTGGATTTTGAAGAGAAAACATGGATTGACTGCCACCTTGAGGTTATTTCCTTAGGTAGGGGACAAATGAGTTCATGTACGAGAAGAGTTCTACCACTTTGAGTAGTCAAAGCCCCACTGTTGAGAAATGGGTATTCTCTTTCACCTTCTTATCTCCTTTTTCTTAGTAACAGAATCTCTAATTTGTATCTGGCCATATAGCCACCCTATAATAGAGATAATCCCTGTTTTCCTCATAGCTAAATTGGACGACTGCACTAAATTGTGGCAAAGAAATGTGAGTGGAAGTACTGTGTGCAGAGGGTGGTATCCTTACAGGGAGGAAGGGTGCGTCCTTTTGTATTCAATCTGTACTGTGGGCCTCATTTGTCTCCTTTGTAAATAGAAAGACATTTTCTAGATTATTATCAAAGTTTAACTTCTCAAATCTTAATTTTTGGGGCACAAATCTTTGCTAATAAGATACATAACTTGGAATACAACAGTAAGTCAAGTTATGGTAAATGACAGTAAATATATCTAAATAGCACATTTTGAAAATATATGAAATACCATCAGTTCCTTCCATTTGAATCGCTTAACAAAGTAATCAGTGAGTAATCAATGAGATATGCTTTCTCAAACATAGAGTTGTATGTTAATCCCATTATACTATTGTATAACCTGCAAATTAGTGCATATTAAAACTGTTTTTCTATACCTAAAAACAGCCATTCTTTTCATCCTCATACTGTCATACAAATAGCTATCTACCCATAGAGGCTGACCATTCTTCTAACACTGCAGTAAGAATCACATTTTGCATATTTAACTACCTGGAGTAATTAAAGGAAGATAAATAGAACTGCAGTATGTAAGACGAGGGGGGTGATTATTAATTTTTTAGAATTTATAACTAAAATTAGCCTCTGGTATTAATAATTGCATTCCTTCTAGGATATCACACTTTGATATAATCATATGCAAAGTTTGATCCATTCATGTACCAGTAGTATCCATTATATTGATTGAAAGCTGCCAGATTAATCTCTCTTCGGTTACAAGGTGTTGACTGGATCAGAGATTGATGATTTAAATAAATAAAGAAGGAGAAATTTCTGAGCACAGCATTAGTGTCAGAATCAATGAGTTATCCCTGCTGGGTATTTATTAGTGCATCCAGGAATACTAGTTTTAGAGGCAATCATGACATTTCTGGGAAAGTTGATGAAAAATGTAACCCTTCACTCCAAATCACATGCTTCTCTCCCTACTCTTCTTGAATATTGAAGGTAAAATTTTAAAATATATTGGCAATAGTCTCGCCTACACAGGTATTCCTATACTGAGAAATAACATCTTCAAGTCAGTGGTCGAGATGGCGATAACATTCACACTGATTTACCAGTGTTCACTTTGCATCAAGATTCTAGTTTTCCAAGAAAGATTCTTCATTGAATAGGAATAGAGAAGTCTACCGTTCAGAAAAATCTCATGAGAAGAAACTTGGACCTCTGTCCTTGTCACTCAGAGTTCCTTCAGAAATGTCACTACAATTTAATTATGTTAAACATAATAATAAAATAGAGTGTGTACACACACACACACAACTTTACCAGAGAGATAATCAATATTGGAAGACTTAAGTTTTTAGTCTTACAGACTAATAACTCTGGTGAAGGGTGAAAAAATAATTGAATTAGAGTCTGAAAGCCTGCATTTCAATCCAATTACATACATGACAGTTGGGATGAGGGGCAAGCCAACAATGATTTTGGAATCTTAGATGTCTCATCTGCAAAATTCAAATTAGTGTATCTTTGTCAGATGGTTGTTGCAAGACATCCATTTAGTGGTGTGCTGGTAAATGTTTAACAACCAGTTCTCCAGGCCAAAAAAAGCCCTGATCTGTAGCAGCTGTCAATTGTGGAGAGTAAATGTTCCCACCACAACCAATTTCAAGGTATCATGTCACTGAGCATGGAGTTGGAAAGAGACACACAGACTCAGGTTTCCTACACCGCTATAAGCAAGTTGCAGCACACACCATTTCCACGGAAAAATAGGTGATGTATAGTGTGTCTCACAGAAAGCAGATGCTGACTAAATTTTTGTTGAGTAAATGTGTGCAAGATTGAATCCTATGGTCGTTTACTCAGATGGTAAAAACAAAGAATGCATTAAGCTGTTGATTAGCTTCATCTTATGAGACTGTAAAGCTACATTTATGATTTTATGATCAAAGTAAAATTCTGATAAATATTTCCCTTATCAATTCCAAGTCTTAGGAGAAAAAAAAAAGATATGGCCCTAGATATAAATCTTACTTAAATACGTTGATTACCAAACTTTCTAAATTCAATATCATTTTACCAAAAATAGAAAAGAATGTGAAAGTAAGAATAATATAACCAAGTGAATGGTCTCAGTAGATACTTACTAGCATTCAGGATCAGGAAAGAAATAATATAAAAATGACATTGAGTAGTTAGTAACCCAAATATAAGTAATAGGAGGCTGTTTCTTTCAGACCAAGTTTAACTTTGTGTAAGAAAATCTTTGCAGTCACAGCCACTCTTTTACTGGTAAATTTCCCATTCAAAGATGCAATTAAGTACATATGAAAACATACCATCACATCAGTAGACCCATGGTGTCAATGACAAAATGAAGTCACAGAAGGACCTTAATAAGCATAGTCTAAGATTTGAACGGAAGATTTATAGAAAAACCGTGGTTGGCATTTTTACTGCACTGCTCAATGTCAAGGGGAAAATTCCACACCACACACAATGTGAAGGGTACTTCTTGCTTACAGACCACATATTAACTTAAAAGTCCTCAGCCATAACCGTGATACACAAAGCAAAAATATTCATGATAGTGATCAGTTGCTGTAAACAAAAATCTCAGTTATTTAGTTATAATGAGATAAGGGGAGGGGCGGGATGGAGTTTCTGGGAAATTCTAGTGAAATACATTTAGCATAACACTCTAATAACTGCTTTCCCCATGTGGATATGATTTAAAAAGTGGCACCAGAGTCAGTGTGCCACTTCTGATCTTTGGCTGGAAGTCTCATTTTTATTTAAACCTGATTTTGCTAATGCATCAAATAATTATTTTATATCAAATTAGGCATTCAATATGATAGGTGGAGCTTATTGATTTTTATCAAATCACTTGATATTGTTTAAAAACAGAACTCTAATGCCACTTGAGTACTAAATTGTTGTATTTAAGTATCACTTATAGGCAATAAAGGATTAAGGGAAATATGTTAATTTTGTTTAACATTTGGGAGCTTTTAATTGGCTTTACTTCATTAATATTCCCCTGAGTATGTTCCCAACCCCCCGTATTTCTAAAATATCCAATAATGAGCTTCTCTTTCCAATTTTTATTATTCTATAAAATTACTTCTGGTAAAGAAAATTTCTATTGACTTGTGGCTACATGTCATCAGTTTATTTCAATAGATTTGACTTTTTTCCCCTAACATTCCTCAATTCTCAGTCCTTCTAACTGGCAAGCCCTGATAGGGTACAAAGATTAGTCTTGATGTTTTAGACTAATCAGAAATACTTCATTTTGCTCTACCTCTCTGGCAAAGTTAAGCATTCAACAAAGGGCATCATACTGATGCTATTTTAGACGTTGTGATAAAACTGTTAAGGCATTTCTTAATTTCAAAAACAAAATAATATAAATATTGTAAAACTTCTATCACAAATTATAATAATTCTTTTAAAACAATGTTACTGATTTATGGATTACATAATTTCATTTTAAAGAGCTTCCCCATAACTGCATTTGTTTGCTTTTGTTACATTTGAGAGATGTCCTCTGACACATTGTATTTTGCATATGTGAATTGATGAGATAGATTATAAGCTTCACTGAATTAAATGAGATACTATCTTTGAATAACTTGTTCTCTAACATTTTTCCTCATTTTAAAATAAATTGCTTGAACAAGTGTGGATCTGAAAGCTAAGCATTTTATTTTTTGTAGGAAGAGGTCTTAGAATGCTGTCTGTAATCGCTTCATCATAGTCATGTGTAAGCAGGAATGCTATTATGAAACATTTTTGAAAGAAATTTGTCTCTTTTACAATATATGTCTGAAAAAAACTTAATAGGAAAAGCAAATAGCAAAACGTTTTAAAATATCTATATTTTATCTGTCTATATCACAAAAGGTTTTACTTTTACCACACGCTCCTTTTATTTTTTTAAAGTCTGTTTATATACCCCTGAACTACTTTTACAATATTAAGAATCTAACCTGTATCATAGAGAATCCCTGCAGGGACATGCCTGGAGAAGTAGAAGGAGCAACAGTGGGTTTAGCATTAAATAGTTCGCTATTCTATGGAGCAGTTATTCTCTATAGAGCCTTCAAGTGGCTCAGTGGAGTAGCTTTGGGGTTTCTTTGACATCAACTCTTTGAAGCACACTTTTTACATTTTTGCTATATAAAATTATTTGTTCCACAGATACCATGAGGATAACACATGTCTATAATGCTAATAGTAGAGGGAACAGATTATCATAATGAAAAGTTGGAATCAACCTAAATGTCCTTTAACAAGGGTAAAGATGAATAACATTTCTATATTCCATCTATTCTCATGGCTCCTTTCCAGCCTGGTAGGAATGGTGTCTTTAAGCAAAATAATGCATTAAAATTAAGCCACATGAACCATGTTAACAAAAGAAATACTTCTTTTTTTTGCCCCAGACATATGCCTAGGCTAAAGAATGTAGTGTCAGGATGAAATGACCCTTGCCATGTGGAGGGGCTAAGGGTTTGAGACAGAACGTAAGGTTCAAAGAGTGACAGTTGGAAATAGAATGAGACTGACAGTGGGATGAAAGGAGGGAGCCAAGTGTTGGAGTGGATAAGACATGCTGACTGAAGACAAGGGTGAAGGAAATTTAAGTGCCCATGTTGAGCTAAGTCAGCTAAGAATAAAAAGCAACCACAGAAACACAGTGAAGAAATCTTTATATTCCTACTTAGACCCAACGTATGTTGTTAATAGTCAAGGAATATCATAAGGCTCTTTCTGATAAAGACTGTCATCTGGTCTGCGCAAGTATTTCAGGGGCATCTATACTATAACTCCCTTATATTAGTATAGGACAGACATGCAAATTCTAAGGTAAAGGAATTCACAAGCCTTTTCAAAGTAAAAAAAAAAAAAGAAAAGAAAGAAAATTATGAATTTGCTTAAACATAATATTAATAAAGATGTATTAATTTGTGATATTACATAAATGAATATGCCTAAAACTATACTCTTGGTATAATAAAAATCAAATTTAGTTGCAGTAGACCACTCATGTAATACACCTTCCGCTGTCTTCGCTGAGTAAGTGGGTTACATAGCATCTCTATTTTGCATTTATGTGTGATCAAAGGAGTATTTTGGAATGTGGTGATCTTGTATCTTTGCATGTATCTATGACATTGTGAATAGAGTCAACTCTTTGTCCTCATTTTATTTACCTATAAATAATGAAGTATACAAAATGTAAGGCCATTTCCAGATTTAAATTTCATGCTTTGTTGAATTCCCTTCACTTTGAATAGGTCCACTTGTGAATTTACTTCACTTTGCATTAACATTTAAGTTAGATCATTACTCAATTATAATTTACATTTCATATATTTATTTTCTAAGATAAAGTATTAAAATAAACTTGTTTAAATGTGAATATATACATGTGAATGTATCTATGCAAATGTTTCATGTGTCTATACATATAAAATTTAGTAGTTATACAGATAAGGCAATAGTCTAACATATTTTGTGCTAAGACTTTTGGCATTCTACTACTCATTTAGGCATAAACCCAGAGGAAATGTAGGGTGTGAAAAACCTTCTAAATAATAAAGAGTTCAAAATACGTGTATTTTAAGCATTTGGCATACAGCATATCTGGCCTCAATTTACATATGTGTTTCACTGGAAATAGTTTATTTGCAACTTTAAGCATCATGTATAGTGCATAATGAGAGAATAAAATGCATGTGTAATACTACTGATCATTTCAATAATAATAATGGCAATAATAATGAATACACTATTATTTAATTGTTATTATCTAACACTTATTGACTTCTACAAAGAGCTCCAGGCCTCTTTATCCTTCTCGTTTCACTCCCTGAGCCCATTCTACTCTAAAGTAGAAATATTGATAACATTGGATCATGATTAAGGATGTTTATATTCTAATTTTAGGTAGAGGGTTTTTAATTTTATGATCTAGTTCAGATTTAGCATATTGAAGCTCTTTACTTCATGGTCCCTTTCTCTCTCCTAGCTGGAATATAGGATAAAGGGCCTGAGGCTGCCTGCTTTCTGGGACATGCCTCTTTCTTAAGGCCTGTGATGGATAATTCAGATAACACTGTACTAAACATTAAGCAAAAATACATTTCCTCTTCTTTTTCACTTAGACTTTTTCTTTGTTGTCAAAATGGTAAGATAGTTTCATAGGTACAATGTAAGGAAAAGAGAACTGAAGAATCACTAACTCTAGTACAGCATAGACCATGGGCCTAGCTTCTCAACACAAGATGGTTTTTGTTTATCTATAGAGTCCACTAGACTCTAAGATTTAGATTTAGGTCCACACGAAAACAAGGAATAAAATCTTCCTTTCTTGGTGACCTCCGTATCTACAGCTCCCTGAAGAAATTGGTACTATAAAAATTATGTTAGGATAGATTTCAGGAATGGCAGGTATGTGTTCTTCTCCAATAAGCTTTCCATCAGGCCCACGGATTTTAGAACCTCATTGATAACTTATATTTCCTTACTTATTTCAATCCATTAATGAAGAAGCTATTTGGTAGTTCATCAAAAGGAGACTAGGAAGAAAAGACAGACATAAAGAACAAATATTAGACATGGTAAGTGAAAACAGAGGAGTGACATGCCACTAACAAAAGCGCAGAAAAACCTAAACTAGAGAAAGCTATTGGTCTATGAAGAGTCATGCTGAGGTTAGTGACAGTAGAACATAAATACCCTAGAGAATCTAGAAATTCCCCACATATCCCACTTTCTAGATGAATAGTCATACTCCAAAAACTTCTAGGTTTATTAAAACAGAGGATAATACCTTTTAGCAATTTTTTAACTAATAAGTTGCTATTGGAAAAATTCTGGGGACTGCACTTTTAGGGTAATACTTGAATCTATAAAATAAAAGCAAAACAAACAAACAAACACAAAACTTAAATTTTAGATGATTTAGCACCATAGAAATTTCTCACTCAGATGACATTTCAGTGCAGGTTTTCCTGGAGTCTTTCCTCTGCATGAAGATTCATGAACCCAGATTGCTTTTATCTTGTAGCTCTACTACTCCTGGTAGCCTTGGAATGCACTACATTCAACACCAAATGAGGGAAAGAAAGCATAGTGCAGACATATCTGTACTTTAAAAATCAGAAAAATTTCAAGAATAACTTCTGGTCACATTTCATTGGTGAAAAATAGTCACAGAGTCTTGCCAGAATGGAAGAAAAGCATGGGAATGTAGTTTTTGGTAGCTGTAAATGTGTTTCTGGTAAAACACATTTTCAGTAGCTATAGTGGTTCTGTCTTGGTATTCAAAGAATAAAATGAATATGTCACCAGTGTTCTGATAGATGCCATGCTTTTCTCCTGACTTTGTTACAATAAATTTTCTTATGACCCCCAAATTGTGAAATATATTTTATTCAGAATTATTACAGGTAGTTTAGACAGTTGTAGATGGTCTCATTTTTAAGTGACATCCTTTTAGTAAATCAGTATTAAGTGCCTTCTAATTTGCCAGAGATTATCCATAATTCTCTACATTTCTCAGCAGATATAGGGAAAAAAATATTATCTTAGGGAATTTTCCTGATTGACATCATTGATCGTTATAATTCAAATGTACACATTACTGGCAATTATTCTTATTTCAAAGCCAAGATAGGGTTGACTCTTCAAATATTTCATTTGTTTCTTTTCTAGACGTGTAGATTTGAGATTATATTTTTTTATCTAGATCTCAGGAATAGAGTTCCTGAAGAAGTATGCAAATTAGGTCTCCACTCACCCTCATTACATAGTGCTTTCCTAATAGCCTTCTTATGCCCAGAATTTAAACCCAGAATTTAAGTCCGGGACCCAGAGATTTTTATTTTATTAATACAGAGTAGATGCAGGTTTTTAATTTTCTTATTGTAGGATACAATTTATATAAAAGCCTTAATAAGAGTTTGGGGAAGATTAGGTACTAAATATATATTAATTTCTGTCTTATGGCTTCTAGTTCTGAGATGAATGTATCTATGAAACACTATGATATTTTGAAAAGGTAGGTAATTAATATTCTAGTGATTAACACTACATATTGTCTTAAGAAGTTCTAAACCATGTATTATTTGGTTATAAAGTATATGTGTACAGGTCCTTTTTCTTTCAGTGCAAAAGAAGATAGACAATACAGTTTTGAAATTACAAATAAAATATAATTAACTAAATATAATCTTACCCAGTGCAATCTCTTTAATGGTTTTCCTTGTACTTTGTAAAAAGAAGATAGAATATACAAGTAACTTCAAATCCAAGGAAATTGTTCATAAGCTACAGCAACTAGTATATTTACATGACACTTTTTATATTTTTCTGAGGAGAGTTAAGATTCACTTTACTGTATATTTGTTGGTCTCTGAGTAACAACTTTTTTAGTGCAGAAACATTTGTTGTGAAAATGCCACTACCATAAAATGTATCATGTTTTATTTTAGCAGATTGAAAATGGCCCTATCAGGCATGGGGCAATATTGGTGAAAATGAAGAGTAAACTGCTGTGGCAAATGTGCAATGTGGTTGCTGGCAGAAATAGAATTTATGGTGTAATACAGAATATTAAATAGTTTTCCATAGAATAAGAAGCAGCATTTTGATTACAAAGACATTTTAACCTAAATATCTATTAGGCACAAAAAAAAGATCTGCGTATTTGTAATGCAATCCTTTCTCTATAGTCTTGTAGTGAACCTCAAGAACAAAGAGGACAGGAAAAGAATAAAAGATTGACTAGTATAAATGGAAAACAGTTTGTGGTAAAAAAAATAAAATAAAAAATATGTCAAGCAATCATATTTTGAGGGATGAAAGAGTGTACATATGTATATTTTTTTTTCCTCACAAAGCATTACAGGAGAGCGGATATTTTAAGTCTAAACAGCAAAACTGCTTTTTGACTTTGAACTCATTCAAGCATGCAACCATAATTATATCCACAATTGAGAAATTGTGCAGGGAAATCTATATATCCCTTCTCATGCTTGTCATCTAATCAATTTCTCTTTACAAATAAAGACTTCTCTTACAAATAATAATGACATTTTATCTTTTTAAACTTCTATTTGAAATCTCACTGTTATGTCATTAAAGTAGAGCATTTTACCATGTTTCATAAATGTAGGCAAGTTGTATCTCCTCTCCATGGATAACGAATGCCTTCGAAGTTAACTTTTTTTCCTAGTTAAATATTTTTCTAAAAGCCTTCTGAGGAGTAAATATTTCAAGGAAATCGCACTCCTAATCATCCTAAATGGGACTGATATAAGTATACGTTTATAAATTAACACACCTATTTTTACTTTTACATTATCATAACTTACTCTAGGATGAGTGTGTCACCTAAAACTCATATGTTGATCCCCAATGTGATAGCATATGGGAGGTAATTAGGTCGTGAGGGGATTGTGCCCTCAAAAGAGATCCAGACAGCTGCTCCCCTTTCTTCCATGTGAGAACATAGTGAGAAGAGGGTGATTTCTAAACAAGAAGTGGGTTCTCATAAGACATCAAATCTGTAAGCACACATTTTTGTTCTTTATAAACCACCAATCTGTGGTATTTTTGTTACATTAGCCTGAACAGATGAAGACATAGTATAAAAGCAAATTCAAATCACCAGCAATATATGAGAAATGTAAAAACAATTATTTCTTGCTTTGAAAGAAGATGTCCAGTGTTTTTGTATGTTTTTGAAAATAAGGCTATAGGCTACATATAAAGGCAAAGTTAAGACTTTAGTTTTGAAAGAAATCTTAGTAGTAAAGTAGTAAAAATATACACTAAAGAGTCATACACATTGGATAACTCTATCACTCCAATATTGAATGAATTTAGTGAGTGAATATTTCTGAAATCAATTTCTTCATTTTCAAAATTGGGATAATAATTTTTGCAATGCTGGCTTCATGGAAGGAATAAATGCAACATAAAGCCTGGCCAGTTTCAGCAACACAGTAGGCATATAACTAATATTAAATTCTTTGATAACTCAAAGTAAGAATTTCACCTATAATCTTCAAAATTATGCAACATAAAAAAGAGCTTAATTTTTACTGTAGAGTTTTATGGAAAATTTTAAATATCAATTTGAACCATCATTCAATATACATGAATTTATTTATTTTTCATTATTTAAAATATGTCCCTTTATACACAAATGAGGTGCACTGGTCATACACAGGTGGGGAAGAGAACAAAAGACCAAATTTCTTTCTTTGAAAAGATTAAATATAACCAGGAAGACCTGAAAGGAGAGAACAATTATAGGCTAGCATATCAAAAAGTATAATATGGTTACAATGATAGATAAAACCGAACTCATAAGTGTGATGGAATCACCAGTTTGGGATGAAAGGAGGAGGGATTTTGAACTCTCAGTTTCTGATCTGGGATTTCCAAGAAAATATTGTGATTTGAGATAGAAACAATTAAACTTTAAAAATGCTAAATGTACTTGTCAACTAAACTCAATCAGAAGGAATAAGAGAGAGTGATATGTTGTTAGTAAAATGCGGCAGAATTAAAACTAATGTTTACTGGATATATTTAATGATCCCCAGGCTACACTGAGATGCTATATGCCTCTCATTCAGCCCTGTTACTACCAGTTTCCCCACTGTAGAGATAAGAAAGTTAAGAACTAGATTAGATAGTAGAGATAACTCACCTAGAAGAACAAACAGTAAAGTGGACACACCAGGATTTGAAGCTGACTTCTAAGGAATTGTCATTTTAAACTAAATACAATAATTATGAAAATAATGACTTGTTTTATAAAGCTCTAATTGATCAATATTATATCAAAAATATCCAAGCCTTACTTAGTGCCTAATCCCATCTTTTCTACTTCATGTATGTATGTTCAGGGAATCAATTTACAGATACAACTGAGAAATGAGACTTCTTTATACAGACAGACACATTGACAAACGCATAGACATTTGCACACACCTATGAATGCACGTATGCAGAATATATATATATATATATATATTATATAAATACACATATATATATATATATATATATATATATATTCATAATTTTGATAACCTACTATAGAGGGCAGCTGCCTAGAAAAGAACGGCACCATAATTAATACAATACATCTACTAATCACAATATTATTTGTGTCTGACTTTAAAAATGTGTTTTTTATTCTTAGGTTTGAGAGAATAGATTCTTAGAAAAGATCAAACAAAAGAAAAAGAAATTTCAAGGTGACTTCAAACTACAAAAACAAAACAAAACAAAAAATCCCTTTCCAGATACCCCAATCTTCCTCTGTCATGCCCTGGACTGGAATATCTTTTTAAATTATGTACCATTAGTTGGCTTTTCCAATTTTCTCCTGGTGCAGATCCTCCATCTATTTGATTCACAGCAGGATAGAGAGGAAGAAAGCTTTGACTTAGGACGGAGATCCCCAAATACTGTGAGAGCTGCAAGTTGCAAGGCAACAGCAAGTAAAAGTGGAAAATCTATTCAGTGACAAGAGGGAAGGAATGTCTTGTTTCTTCCTGCCCTCATTACCTGCTGTTATTGTGAGCAGGAAACTTTACAGATAGAGGTGATGACAAATATACCTTGGGCTACATTCCTATTGTACCCATAAATCCTTTTCACCATTTCATTAGACTAGAGATGTGTGTAATCTACATGACTGAACTCTCTTGGGTTTTGTCAGGTGAAGACAAATGTCTTTGCATTTTAATCTTTTCTCATTGAAGTCTATTGGAACTATTTGCAAAAGAAATTTAATAATCTTACACTATTTAGAAATACTTTATTTTAGGATGTCTCATCTTTTTTCATTTATCTGATTTCCATATGCAGTAGAATTGGTCATAGTAATTTCATGTGGAATCAATTCCTCGGTCTGATTATGATTCCAAAGGTGTTATATAGTAAGTTAATAATAGTTTTTAGGCAGTTAAGTCACTAGAACTAATTTATGGTAGAATGCATATGGAATAATAAATTGCTGCTTCACTGAATTTCAAAGGAATTCATTATGATTAATAATATTACAATAGCAATTGGAGGAAGTAATAATGATTTGCCACAAGTTATAAGGACTCATTGAATAGTTTTAATCTTACCATATTTAAACATTGAACTGCAAGTAAATTCAGCAACACTCAGTAATGAGATGTGGGACTCATAATAATGTCATTAATCATAACTAAACTTTGTACAGTTTATGGTAAAGGATGCATGATATGTGGTAGATTTAAAATATTTTACTGATTTTAAATTAAGCTATCTGTGAGAGATTTGAAGCCTGTGGTGATTAAGTATTTACAAAAGCCATATTTGCTTTAAGTGATTGATGGGCTCAATTCTCTCTAGTGAATATTTCGTATTTACACTCAAATCTAACCATTTCATACAATTAACAGAAACAGAGTGATTTTGGGGAAAATAAACAGTGCTTTAGCTAATAAAAATGCATTAACCACCATTTCTGTTCCTTAGGCATCCTCAGCTATTGGAGACAACATTAAATCTGGAGGCAATTTTTAAAAAATCAGTTCAAGTCAATGAATAGTTATTAAGTTTCTGGCTCTGTGTTAAACACTTGAGATACAAGTATAAAGAAGTTAGGCTGCTCACTCATGGAATTCCCAATAAAGCAGATGCAGAGCCACATACAACTAAATATAACATAATGTAAAACTGCTGTACTAGGGGCTGAAACAAAGTACCCCAAGGAAAGAACAATTCTTTCCGCTTGACTAGTTCACAGAACATTTCATAGAAGAGATAACATTTTCAGCCAGACTTGATGGATGAAAGGAATTTCAGCTGTAGGGGGTGGCCTGGAAAAACGTGCCAAAAATATTAGCAGAAAAATGGTAATGCTGGTGACCACAGGACATAGAAAAATCCCAGACTCTTCCCTTATATGTAGTCTCTTTGTGTTTCTGTTGACTTACTTGTAAAATGTGTTATTTCCCTCTTATTGTGATAATTTGTTCATATCTAACAGAATTGTCATCATTGAACATGTTGAGATAGTTGAAATCACCTTGTGCTATTGTAAACACATTATTTTTGACATAAAATAATTAAGAAAAATACAGAAAGTGTTAAGAACTGTTTCAACGGAAAAGAGGTAAGCAGCATTAGCATTGACTGGTCAATATCGTAAACTAAGTCCCATTATAGGCAAAATTATGAGTGATGGGAAAGAAGTATATAGGAAAAATAAGACGTTGAATAGGAAAATGTAAAATTAATAGACCTAAGACGTCAGCAGTAAGAGGCATGAGCTTGACAAGAATTAGTGAAAGAGGAGACCATTGTGCCAGGAAAAGAAGTGGATTTTCAAATGATGAAGAGTAGTCATAACGGCAATCCATGGGAAAAGAGTTAAACAAGCCCTCCCAAATTTCTGAGCATATCCATGAGTGCTCAGTAATCCTGAAACAGTTTTGCCAAGAAAAATGTATGAACAACCCATAGTTCTGAAGAATAGTCGAGAAGCGTATTACAAAAGATCACCTTGCAAGCCTCTATGGTGGCATGGCATTTTAGCTCCTGTATACCTGAAAGCATATCCACCAAGGAGCTTCAGGTATTGGGATGGAATCAGCCCGAATACAACATTACCTCACACTTAAGCAGCTCCATTTAACCAAGCATACAGCAGAAAATCATCCCTACTTATAGCTTTCTAACTTCATCTAATTTAAAGGAAAGGCATTACTTGAGGAAATTCTACTAACTTTCAAAACCAAAAACATGAATATTGTATATGAATTGAAAAGGTTAGGGAAAAAGATGAATCCTTTGATGGATCAAGGCAGTACTACTGATTTGTTTGGCATAATATCTATTCGAACAAAACAGATGCCTGTCCAAACCTACACATAATAGCTTTTACAAATACTTAAAAAAGAAAACAGGACACTACATTCTGTATAGAGTTAAGTTTATTCCCCTAGAATTTTTAATGTAAAAAGAAAAAAAAAAGGAAATACTGAGGTCTGACCCAATTCTTATAAAGAATTAAATTCTTAGGAGAAGTTGCAGTTAAATATGTTTTCAAAAAGGGGCTCTACCACATTTCATGAAATCAGGAACTTTGCTTTGCTTTTCTTTCATTTATTGCCAATAAATCGATGCTGGTTGGATATATAGAAGTATAGATAAAACATTAGGAAAATATACATGAAAAAGTAACCCTCAGAATAAGTGTACAACTATTTCAAAGAAATAGATTTCTGAACATTAATGTTCCCTTTCAAAATGTTAATAAAACCCTTTCTATACCAGTATTCCTGACTTTGGCCATACTTGGTGCCTAAGAATCAGTTGTCCTTGTATTGAAGCAAATATAAGACAAAGCTGATTATTTTAAGTGTGCCAATGCAGCAGCCCCTCATAAAATAAACCTTCGGTGCTAAAACAATATGATTTCTCCACACTACTGACAGCTACAGAACATGAATTTATTGCTTCCAGAGTTTACGTTCATGTTTGAATGAAAAATGACAAATTTTCCTAACTGGTTGAGTCATATGCTTGTATCTTTACTAATATATTCAGGATATAGTTCAGCTCTTCTATTTCTGGATAATTATAAAGCTTATCGCAAGGACAAGCAATAAAAGTCTCTTGAAAATATAAGATTTGGATTATTTAATAATAATGTCCTCTACATTCTTAATGGTTTATTGATTGAGAATTAATGAAATGCTATCTGCAAGTACATTACTCTATTTAAATGGAAGCAATTCAGACTCAAGCAATTATGAGGGCTAGCATACTCAGTGGTGTATTCTCTCCCCTTCCTGGAAAGAGCTTTGTTATCACTATTAATACATGGCATAATTAAGTTATTCAGGGGCTGTTTTGCCCAATATCTAAATGTGCATCATTAATGAAGCTAAAATGAACTTGAGTTTCCCAGATGTCAGGAAAACCTCATTGTTCTCCCGACAATGTGTCTCCAAATAGACCAGAGAGATGCATTCATGTGCAGCCCATCTACTTCATTTCAACACTTGGGAGGAGGAATACATCAATGTGATTTAAGAATAGATCTGCATATTAGCATTTTTTCTATATTAAGAAAGAAACAAAATATAATAAGTATGCCACATGCAATTCAATGATGATTTTAGCCTTAGAGGATTTATACAAAAGTCAACTAACTGATAAATCAGCTGTTCTTTGAAAAATACCTGGAAACAATTACTAAGTGAAAATGCACGCGAATAAAGTCTTTCTACTTGTTCCTAATGTTAACAGTAAACTTACAAGTATCAAGAAATAATAAAATTGGAATGGAGTGACGGATATTAACTACACTTATTGTGGTGATCATTTTGCAATATATACAAATACCGAATCACTATGTTGCACACTTGAAACTAACAAAATGTTATATGTCAATTACACCTCAATTTATAAATAAACAAACAAACTCGGCGATTAACAAACTAGAAGTATCTGTGTTGTGATTCTGCTGATCAATATGAAGGCAATTTGAATGATAAATGTGTAAGTAAAATGATCAGGAGAGTAAAGTTGATTTGAGTCTTATTTTCTGTCTTAAGGGTGACTTCTTTTCCATTCATTTTGGAAGACTTCCCACTATCCACAAACACAGTTTTTTTTCAACTCTAAATATTTCCTTGGTTAATTATAGGAAAGCAAGTCACTAAATAGCATCTTTCTATTTTTATATTTCCTGGGCCTTTGTTCTCCTGGTGGAGGAGACACAATTTAAGAATTTTGAGATAAGAAATAGTGTCTTACTTTCTAAGTAAACAAGGAAATGTAATAACTTTAATACAGATTCTATTCAAATTTGAAGTCTAACTTAAACAATTTCAAGAAGATTCTTTATTTTCAACTCCATAATTTATGCTTCAATCTTTGGCAAACTTGGATTATTGTATTTGATAGCCCTTTCCCAATAGTTTTAAATTGATTGAATAGTATTTTAAAGTTCCACTATTGGAAAGTGAACTCATTGAGAAAATGACTAAATTTAACCCACTTTGTTGTAACAGAATTCATAGGCTTGAATATGAGAATTAACAATCCAAGTTTCTCATAATGGTACATAGTCATATGGTTCTGGAAATGCTTATGATGTGAATTTCCTAATTGTGCCATACAGACCAGCTTTCCCTCAAGAGATTTACACTTTTATTTTAATTAGGCTCAATTCTTCTATGTCATTGGTCCTAATTTCAGTTATCCTCAGCTGTAAACCTTGGGCATCTTTGAGACGTTAAGATCAGCTTTACCACTTGCTATGACTCATGAGGTGGTAGAGATGTCTTATTAAATACAAATTTTCATGGGATGAAACATTCCTCCACCCTTTCCTTTAATAGTACATCAAATATTTATAGAGAAACTAACCACTTGCATCCAGTGGCTAGTCAAAGGACCTGTGTTGTAAAAATAATGCTAAATTTCTTGCGGCAGTCTTTTCCCAAGATGACAGAATACAAACCAGGAAAATTTTTGACATGATCTTTTTGATTGGTGAAAGTTTTGAGGATGACTCTGTGGCTCTCTGGCATTATGTAATGGCAGATTTTCCAACTCAAAGGTGGCCAACTGAGCTCCATAATCATTTGAAAGAGCATACTCCTAATGTACCCACCCTTACCCAGAGGAAGGAAATTTATGGTGAGCAAATTGAATGTTCCAGTTAGAACTCATTTAAACTCCTACTTCAGCTGGATTCATAGTTGTTTAAATATGAAATACAATCAAAAGGTAAACCGGCCATTTCTATACAAGATTCTTGTAGTTTACAGTGAGACCCTGGAAGTCTCAACCTGCCTCCCAGGTCCAGCCTCCAGAGCCCTTAAATCTCACCTATGTTTTTGTTTTATTTGAACCAGAGCAAACAGATCTTGAATAGTTTTCATGTTTCACTGAATACAAAACTATTCCTCTATACTGATACTACATCCAGTGAAAAATCCTAGACTGGGGATTGGTAAGATTTTTTTCTGTGAAGGAAGGTCCAGATAGTAAATTTTTTAGGCTTTGCTGGCCAGTCTCTGTTGAAACTACTTAACTGCCATTGTAGCATGTAATGCACCATAAAAAATAAGTATATGAAAGGACATGGTTATGTTCCAATAAAATATATATTTACAAAAAACAGACTGTGGGCTGGATTTGGCCTGCAGGACATAGTTTTCTGACTGAGACCTAAACTGAAACCTCAAAGGCCTGGTGTTACTTTCTCGATCAGCTAATGGGATCTAAGGTCATTTTACCACTCGACCAGCTGTTACAATCCCCTTCTTCTTTTTCTTTCTGGGTTTCAGAGCTCAAGACGAGCCCATGAGGGTCTCAGAATCTCTTCCCCACCAACTCTCTATAGCTGTCACTTTTTCAATTTAATCAAAACTTCTGAACCAGACAGATCATCTTTGTGAAGCAGGAGATGGCAGTGTGAGAAGATTGCATTCAGGTGAAGAACCTCAAGATATATCTGAGAATCCAGCTAAAAAATAAGTACTGTTTGGTGATTTAGGTCAGTGGTTCTGAAACCTTAGGAAGTGTAAGAATTACCCAAGATGCTGTTAAAACTGTCCTCACCATGCTCCCACTTCTCAGATACTGCAATTCCATATGTAAAGGAACCTGCATTTTTATCAAGCCACCCAGGCAATTTGGATATGAATGATCAACAGATTATACTGTGGAAATTACAACCTAGTTACCCAAACTGACTGAATACATAGAGACTCTGTCAGAAATTATGTCACATGATTTGGAACAACACAAAGATTCTAAGTTCATAAAACTATATCATGTGTTGCTCACAATATGAATTTAAAAATAAACGTCATGGTGGAGAGAACTGCAATTTGAATATAGGGATCTAGTAGCCCCTTCTTAGAAAAATGTTAAAATGAAGAAAGTACCATAAACATAGGAAAAGAAAACCCCACATCAGTATTAGAGGTAGGGCATAAGGCTGCTATCTGATACCTAATATCATAAACATCAAAACATTCCTGGAAAATGAGAAGACCAGTTAGAAAACATAATAGAGATTATCCACCTCTTAAAAATGAACTTAAGTTCATTAGAAGTGCACATAAGAGAGCTATGAGGAACAAACCTATATCCCTTAATTTGAATGTAAAGGGATAGTGGAGAGGATCCTATTTAGAATAGATAAGGCACACACCTACTGGAAAAAGTTTAAGCAACATGTGTAAACATGAAAAACAAAACAAAACAAAACACAAAAACCTGTCCTAAGTATTTGATGTTGGCCACAGAGAATTTAAAAAAAGTGTGTAATGCAACTCTTCCTTTGTCTCGTAGGCTGTGGGGTATGATTACAATGGTGAGAAGCAGTGGCATGAGAAACACCAATACACACTGATTTAAAAGGCTAACTCATTTTGTTTTATTTTTATTTAAAAAATCTCTACAGACAGTGCATCCCATTATTGCCTGTACTGGGGCAGACCACTTCCATCATTACCACTGTCATAGCCACTGGTTTATCGTGTATTAGAAATGAAAATATGGCCAAACAGAAAACTAGCTATTGGAAATTGCCTGATGTCATAGTGACTTCCCCAGGCTACACGCAGATAGAACACGGAAAGCAAGCTATCTCACTATCACTGCCCACATCACATCTTCCTCTCCATCCTCCTAATTACAAAACTGTGAGAACCTAATCAAATGCTAACATATTCAAAGAGGGAACAATATGTCAAATGGAAAAACATTTATAGAAGATTATTTCGTATTACAGATAAATATTCCAAATATATTGGTTAGGAAAAACAACGTTATCGTGGAGAATTTACAGAATTCATCAATTTGATTTGTATGTTCTCCATTTATATATAATGTTATGCATAACATATATTGTATGAATATATATGTTTGTATGCAAAACATGAGCAGTGGAATTGTATGAGACTTTTATTGTTTTATTTCATGAATTTTTAGTTTTGAACTTTAAAAACAAACATTATTTTTATTATTAAAAAGATGGAGAGTTGAAATTTTAAAAGTATAAGCTGTATAAGCATTATGAATTTGTACAATCTCTTTGTTGATGATTTCTAGTCTCAAAAATTGTATCAAAAACTACAGCCAGCTCTATGTGGTATTTTCATCACAAATGCTCACATTAGTATGCACATGAACACATACACACATTCACAGAAATACCAGACATCTTTTTCAGGATTATAGTCATTTAACAATAATTTCCTGAGGGTTAAGACAGTATAAAGGTTAAGAGGACTCTAGAATCACAAGATACAAGTTTTAAACCCAATTGCATTTCCTGGTGCTGTGATCCTATACACTATACACATTTCTTTTTATTTTTTAATAAAATATTTGTAAAATTTTAATCTACTCTCTTAAATATCTGAACTTATAGTTTTTTATGTGGTTTAAATTGAGAAATGTATGTAAAGTGCTTAGCAGAATATTGGGCATATTGTAAACACTCAAAAAATGTTCACCATTTTTATTGAGTAACGACTATGCATAATATATTGTGCTAGGACTGTGGGGGAAATAAAAGTAATATCACAAGATGATTTATTTTTCTAGTGTGATTTTGGAATCAATGCTTGTGAAAGATTAGAGAAAATATTAAATCTTATTTTCAGTTTGCCTATTAGCATCCATGGCACAAATCTATTAACTCATTGCATTATTTCATTTTTATTTATTAAAATAGCAGGATAAAAACCTTTCTTTTTATTGGATGATATATTGACTTCTCTGATCAAATAACATTATCGATAGAGGTGTTTATTTTCAGGTAGCATATGTGAATATTTATTTAATATAATTGGAAATCTTTGGGCAATGAGAAGAGATGCTGTCCAAACACAAAAGATTTGTCCATGTCATCATTTTCTAAGTCTTAAAATGTCCAACTGCTATAATAAGGCTTATTAGAGGTGTAATTTCACAAATATGTTAGCTTGCCAATATTTTTACATATCAAGAGAAATCTATCATTATAATTCCATACCTTTGTGCCAATGAGACAAAACTTTGTCAAGGAATGGCTACCTTAAGTGACCTTTCAGAACCTAATTATGTCTATAGCTCAATATAGATAGATAAATAGGTAGATAGATTTTTTTTTTTTTTTTTTTTTTTTTGAGAGAGAGAGAGAGAGAGAGAGAGAGAGAGAGATGTATGTAGTTGAATGGTCATCAGGAAATTGACCTTGAACAGTTCCTAGTCAGGGCACTTTGGCGGCCTTGTTCTAGAAGTCCTACGTAATTTTGTTTTTTGTTGAAGCATCTATCCTATGTCGTGCTTACAGTCACAAAATATTACTTACTTTTGATAAATAGTTTATAAAATATTTATTTATCAAAAATAAATAACATGTGTTTTATAAGACTTTGAGGGCAATTCAGACAAAGATTAAGGAATGGCTTTATGTATATTGAGATTTGGTCACCTGACTTCAAAGATTAATATTACATAAATAAACTTTTACTTTTGCCTCTGCTACATAAAATTTATGAAATTTCATATCTTTTCTTGATCTTTACTCTTTAAAATAATATTTTAGTATCCTACCACAAGAAATATTTTTCAATAGCTATCGTCATCTTGAAATCTGAGCAAATACCAGGGTTTCAAAGATCAGTTTGAATTAATTGCATTTTTTTTTTAATCTTGGCAAAGTTTCATCCTTAGGATTCAAATTCTCCATCACCTTTCAATAAGGAAATTGGTTATTGTTTGGAAATCCTCTTGTGGAACAATACCTTTGAATTACAGAAAAGTAAAAGATTATGCCAAAACATATGTAAAACCAGAACTAAATACAGAAGTGTGAATCAAAATGCTTCCCAATATTTCGCAGTATAGACTTTTAATTAACAGTAATAGTGATCTTCATTCCATGCTAGCTTGAAACAGTGAGACATACTAGCAGTTTTTGAGGGATATGAAATTGACATTATATCCCCCTGGAAAAAAATCACCTCCAAGTCTTATTGCATTACTATTAAAACCAACAATTTTCAGTTTCACCTAAGTATCATTTAGTTCATGAATTATACAACTTAAGCTATATTCTACTGAAATAAAAGAATCAAATATTCCTATAAACACAGTATAATATTGTCATGCAGTGACCCTAGTCCTACTCCCCACACAAGAATGCAGGCTATGGTGAGGCCAAAAAGGAACACCAACAGAGCCATAGATAGGGGAGTCATACCACTATATCCTTGCTGGTGACTGGGTTGCAGACACAGGAAGCAGGAGCTACACGATCCACAGCCTGCCGACCGCTTCTCTGCCAACCAACCAACACCACTTGCTAGCTGCAATCCACCATCCACTTCTCTGCCAAACAACCCCTTACTAACTGCAATCTGTGCTTGCTAGCTCAGCCACGGCAGTTACATCAGTGGCCAATGGCTAACTGGTTACAGCTGATGGCCTACGAGTTACAGCTGACGGCCATCTACTACCCGAGCCGGCACCTTTCCACATGAGGCCGAGAGCCTGGAAACTGCTCTCTGGGACTCTGTCCTCACAAATATATTCTATATATTTATAGAGGTAATACCCAATTATTACTATTTTACCATTACATTTATTCTGTAAGGTGCATTGAGAAATAATTTAAGATTTTCAAATAGTTTGGTACTTGAGAAAATACTCTCAGCTTTCAAATTCAAATTGGAATTACTACTATAAAATCTTGACATTTGTAAATCTGGATACTAAAACTCCTTTTTTTTTTTTAATGTGTGAAATTGTTCCTACTAAATGACCATAGATTTGTTGAAAAATAACCATACTTACATTATAAATTCACTGCCAATACAAAAATAAACATTAAACATTTGAAGATATTTACCTCCAACATAGAAACCTTTGGTTAAATATAGGGAGTGAAAGAAAGCAGAATCTAGAAAAAACATGTTTAAAGAGGAAAATGCAGAGAGATCCAAGATGGTGGAGTAGATAAACACTGTGCCTGCTCCCTTCCATGAACATATTAAAATTACAACTAAATTATAGAACAATTAACCAGGAGAACCATCTGAAACCTAGCTGAACAGAGGTCTTATTACTAAAAATATAAAGAAGCCACTTCGAGACTGGTAGGAGACACAGAACGGGCCCCAATCCTCCATGTGGCAGTTGAGAATCAGGAAGGTTATTTTGGCCATGGAGGTTTCTATTGAGGAGTGAGAGACCCCAGCCCCCTACACCAAGCTCCCCAGCCCAGAGTACCAGAGCCGGGAAGGAGAGACCCCACAACATGTTTCCAACCATCCGGTGGGATGGAAGGCTGTGGGAAACCCAGACATCCATTTAAATGGCCCACATACAGACTCACTCGCAGGCACTCACCTTGGGCTCCAGCGGAAGGATGGTGACTCGGGGAGCATCGGAGACATGTGGAGGGCAGAGTGAGGTGTGTGGCTTTCTGAGAACTGGAGGACAGTCGGCATTTTCCCTGTATGAGTTCCTTCTCCTGTGCACCTAGAAGATGGATGCCATCTTTCCTGTGTTGAGCCCACCCCCACCACAGCCAAATCTGAATCTGATTGGCTTGGTGAGCTCTGCTGACTCACTGAGACCCCACCCACCCAACTCTCCCAACACCTGAGGCACTTTCTCTGAGAGTAGCCAGCCTCACCTGCATTGCACTCTTCCTTAGAAAATTATCGGAGTCTGGCAGGCCCCCAGCAGGGAGTGACAGGCCTCGGTGTTCTCTGAGACTTTTGCTGAGTAGCTCCAGACTCAGCACTGGCAACAAACCAGAATCTACATTAAACTGGTGACCTCAACTCTTCCCACTCTAGTGATTCTGTGAGACCCTGCCTCATCCAACTTGCATACTGCACAGGGCTCTATCAGTGGCTGAACCTTAAGGGAGTCTGCAAGTGGCAGCACGCTCCGGGGTATACTGGCTTTTTGTGGAGCTACCCCAGGCCCGGTACTGGTGGTAGCCATCCTCAGTTCATAGCGTGGACTCCCCCATGCACCTCCAGGTTTTTTACTGCCTGTACTAAATCTGGAGATGCATGGGAGAGTCCACACTATGAACTGAGGATGGCTGCCACCAGTATCAGGCCTGGGGTAGCTCTGCAAAAAGCCACAGTGAAAAACTGTTACTGCTTTTGTGGGGAGAGAGTCCCAGAGAGCAGTTTCCAGGCTCTCGGCCTCACGTGGAAAGGTGCTGGCTCGGGTACGAGATGGCCATTGGCTGTGGCTAGTTGGCTGTCAGCTGTAACCACTGAGCCATTGGCCACTAATATAACTGCAGTGGCTGCACTGGGGAGTGGGAGTCGGTTGGCAGAAAAGCGGACAGCAGGTCACACGTCGGGTGACTCCAGCCTCCAGTGAGACTATAGTGGTATGACTCCCCTACCTATGGCTCCGTGGGTGTTCCTTTTTGGCCTAGCCACATCCTGCGTTCTTATGTGGGGAGTGGGAGCAGAGACCCTGCAGGCCACCCTGCATGACAAATGGCACAGCGAGCAGGGTCTCACACATGACAGGCTATCCCTAATTTAATGGACCGCTTGACTGTTTGCTTGGGAACATACCACCATGTAGTGGAACTGGAGGATGCTTGCTTTTGTGTCTTGACCAGCCGCCATGAGAATATGTAAGCACCTTGACTGCGAGTCGCTCTTTTTCCAGGACGGTACCCTGAGAGGCCCTGGCTGTGTCCAGGAAGTCTGGCTGAGCCCAGAGAGAGTGGCAGTGCCCTGAGAGGCCCTGGCTGAGCCCAGAGAGACTGGCAGTGCCCTGAGAGCCCTGGCTACATTTCTTGAAAAAGTTGCCATTTTCTCATCTGCCATTGACTTCTCCATCTTCCGTATCTTGTTCCATCAAATTTGCTCTACAGAACATAGTAGTGCCATGATTTAAAGGATAATCTAAGTACCAGTTCCAATACAATTTTTTCAATTCTTATACAACGTTTTTTTAGTGTTTGACACTATTGATTAATCCTCCTTGAGGATCCTTCAGAGCATTCTCTACTGCTTTTCCTCCATCCTCTTTGACTAATCTTCAAGTTGCCTTTGTTGGCTTCGTTTTTCATCTGCGTCCTTAAATATTCCCCTAAAATACCTATTAAGCCTTCTCAATGTTTGCTCTAACATATTTCCTTGCATCAAAACACCCATATTTTTGGCTTTTATGGATACCAGCCCACTTAGTTATTTATCAAAAGAATTCGTAAATGAATCAGTTGGCGCCCAAGTCTTTATTTTCAACCCATATCACCTATGAATCTCCTAATCTACACATTTTACTGTCTTCTATATTTCTCTACCTATTTTGCCTAATGTGTTTTCCTTCTCAGAATGGATGCCTCTCTTTGCATTTTATCATTCTTAGGAGAGGCACAACCATCTACGTGTTCAACCAAATCAGTAACAAGGGACTTGTTTCAGACACCTTCCTCCCTATCATACTCCAAATTCAATTAGTCAGAATGTTATTCAGATTTTATCTCCTGCATATATCTGATCTATTCCTCTCTAGTTGCATAGTCTCTAGTCTCTCCCGATTCATATTCTAATAATATATGTAGTTCTACCTGCCAAACCATTCTACATAACTCAATGTTTATTCTTTCAATGTGGCAAGTTTGGTCATGTCAGTTTCAACATAAGGTCATTCAGTGGCTCCTCAGTGTTTGTAGAACACATTTTAATCTCCTTAATATGGTTGGAAAGTGGCCATGGGCCCTTTAGACCTGCTGCATACCTCCTTTTCTAAATCTCAGATAATCTTTCCATAACTTACCCTATGTTTCACTACACAAAATAATTTGCAGCTCATCAAACTGGCCATGATTCCAAAAACTTGTGACTTTACCCATGATAATTCCTCCTCTTAAAAGATCCTTTCTCCTCGGCTACATATATATTTGTCAAAATCCTACTAATTCTTTTAGGCTTACATTTCATTTACTTCCTTTGAGAAGCAGGTTTTCCCATTGGGTTTCTTTTTTAAGTAACACCTTGTAAATATTATACCACTCATTACATCCTCCTCCGCCCCTAGATATTGGACTCTAAGTGAACAGACACTATGTCTTATTTGTATCTCTAGTCCCAGTAACTATCTCAGTGCCTCATGCATTATAGTTGTTTAACAAATATGAAGACAAATGAATTTTGACTGAACACTGGCATGTCACTGTCATCTATTTATTTGATTAAAGAGGTGATAAGGGATGATTAAAATTTTAAAGATGTAAGTGAGCAAAATGAAGAAACTCAAACATCAACTACACCATTCATCTATCTGTCATTAACATTTTGGCACATATTCAGACATTCATTTATACAAACCTTACAAAAGTAAAAAATGTAGCTCACAAGGCATATGTAAAAACTGTTTAATTCACTGATGATAGTCAAATGATTGTAAATTAAAACACCATTAGGAACTCTTTTAAAAAGAAAAATTAATTTGGCAATGAATCTAAAATCTAATAATACATAGTGTTGGTAAAATGTAACTAAAAAGGTTGATAAAGTACAGAAAATCAAATTAATCTATCTTTGACTTTTGCAATCTCTCTTTCCCCCATATATATTTATCTATCATCTATGTTCTCTCACTTGATATATGTATCTCAAATATATATATATATATATATATATATATATATATATATATATATATATATATATACATACACACACATTCTTTAAGAAACATGCTTCCACAGCCATCCTAGTCTCCCTTGATAGCTTTCCTTTATTCCTTAGGTCACTTTGCCTTAGCGAACTCTTCTCTCTTGAGCTGGGCAGAGGAGGCAAGGGGTGATTTGCACCATGAGGGGAAAAGAGAAACAGGCAAAGAGAAAAAGATAAATGATGAGCACGCGATGCCTGGAAAGTTCCTACTTCTAGCTAAGGACCCTTACCCTTTGAAACTACCCTTCTCTCAGTCCAGACTCCTGCTCAGTCTTTCAGAGTTCACAGGCGTCTGCTCAACAAAGCATTTAATGTAGATCCCACTCATTGATTTGCAGCTACTTTATAAAGATCTTGCAATCCCAGAGTTTTGTTGTCAGTGTAGTAAATCAAAACTTAGCTCCTCCTGCCAGCACCTGGGGAGTTGTCAGTTCCCTTGCAGTCATTTAGCCTTTGCTAATAGCTAATTAAAAAGACCTCTGCCCTTATTACCCTCCCAAATGGCTTTCCTCTCCTCTACAGAATACATCCAAGGATTTGCTGTTATCCATTTCACTTTTTAAAGTTGAAGGCATCTGAATTTTCAGAACTTAGCAACATGTTTAAGGAAAAGCTTTTGTTCCTCTTAAAGATACCATATATTTAAACAAAGAAAGAAGAAGAAAAAAAGATACCCTTTATGTTAGCAATCTACTAAACAGCTAATTCATCTATTAGACGATGGTTTGGGGTGCCCGAGGAGTAGTACCATACATAGACTTTGCTTCTTGACCATTCTGTAAATCAAATCTTACTCTACTTTGAAGAATTTCTGGTAACTTTTCTATGTATCTCATCATTTTTCATTTTCTGTCTTTCCTTTTTCCAGCTGGTGCCAGATACGGAGATGCAAAAATACGAGAAAAGCAATGGGTTTCTATTTGCCTCAGTCCAGAAGCAGATGTCTTAGAATTCCTCCAAGAAACATAACTCTAGAAAAGTTGCAAGTTCAGCTCTAACTAGAGAGAAATTTCAAGCCATTCAGGTAGACATTCAGGTAGCTAAAAACTGATCATGTGATGAATAAGCTTTGCATTTTCCATAGAGTAACAAAATTTTCTTAACAGTAATAAAATGCCATAACAACAAAATCAAAATAACAAGCAAGAGTAATAATATAGTAGTGATGATATTGGTAATCATGTTTGCACATTCATTACATTCTCAAACTATATTATGGGCCGTTTCGCCAGTTGTTTTTAGCTATGTTGTATTCATTACACCTCATAACAACCAAAGAGTTGAAATTACTATCTCTATTTTGTTTTTTAAAGATGAGGAATTGATGATTAGAGAAAATCAGTAGTTGATCCAAATTCTCAAATCAATCTCTCCTTGTCTGTGTCTTCTTCAAAATATCTCCATTCTGCTGGGACTTCCGGTAACTGTCATGTAACTTCAAGTCAGAAACACTTTTAGAGATCATACTGCCCCACTCGCTCACTTTAGGGGGAGGATATTGAAACTCAGAGAGCTAAGTGACATGCCATGCTTACTCAACAGGGGAGTTTCAAAGAAGACTTCAAATGTGAGTCCCTGAGGTACAGTATAGTCTTCCTTCCATGGCATCTAAAATGGCTCCAAAAATTAGGACTCATAATTTGATCACTGTGAATAAGTGTACAGGGTGAAAGTGACAGAATTTATTTAAATCTCTGAGAAGCCAATGTATACATTCAACAAATACATCATGCTGCCTATGTCATTCACAGACAAAAATGATGTACTTCACATTCAGTTGCGAAAGCCCATTCTTCTCCTGGCACTCATGGCAACTAATAGCATCGTAAATAATGAGAAAATCATTTTTATTTTATTGCAAATTCTCAAATGCCGCTTTCCTATTAAAATGATAAGCACATTGTTTCAGGTCCTTACTCTACAAGTGTATTATTGATTCAGGAGAAGTTACATAAATTCTGCAATATTCGTGGCATATCATATGAATATTATAAATGTTATAGAATAACTATTATCCCTAGCTCAATAACTCCTGAAAAATAATTGGTTTGCATTATGAAACCTGTAATTTCTCACAAAAGGAAAATACCCTGAGGCAATTTCACACCATCTTCACATATGTTCTGCCAAAAGTTATATAAAGCCAAACCTCCCAGCCTAGAGCTGCAGCAATGTAATTAGATTTCTATTTTACATCTGAATATGCTGATTTCATTGGAAGGTGTTTAACTATATATTTTGCTTATTATGCCAAAATGTCATGGTTAGAGGTTGAAAAGTTGAGTTACAATTAATTACACAGTTTCAGGGAATGACTTTGAGACAAGAGCAGTGTGGAGTTCCCATTGAGATGTAAATGAGACCCACTTAAGTCTCAGGATCATTGATTTATTTGCTCTTTAGAACAAACCCCTCTGCTCAAAGTATCTGCAGGGCTTACAGAACCCAAAACATGAGGAGAGCACAAAGCATTGCCTGAGGCCGGGGAGGTAATTTGATGGTCCAACACTGCAAGATTCTTGAGATGGAAATAAGAGTGATGCCCTCTGTTTGGATCTGATGCTAGGGGACCCAGTAGTCAGTGGGGAGCAGTCTTCCCAGACAGATAAAACAGACTCTCAACAGCAACTTTCTCAGTGTTGTGAGGATCCTCTGTACCTGTGTCAGCCCATGTGCTTGTTAAAAATGCGCATTGTCAGCCCAACATACAAAACCAGAATGGCTTGAGTTGGAGTCCTGGAATGGGTACCTCTGATACGTTCCCCAGGCAATGCTTAATGCACACTGAAGTCTGACAACCACTGGTCTCTAGAGTTTGGTGACAGGTAATTGGTGAGAGGCAAGCAGATGATTGGCAGGTGCTAAATCCCACAAAGTGTGTCAGCTGAGTTTCTTTGAGAAGGCCAATCACTGCATGGGGGGTGTGGGGGTGGGGGTCTGGGAGAGGTTCTATCAGAGAGAAAGGTAGCAGGGCTCCAGGCTCAGGTTTGGGTAGAGTTCTGATCCCAAGGAAGAAATTGTTATCAGTGTGGCCCCCTGTTTGAGGAATATTGGTGCAAGGCTGGATAGTCAATAGTGAATAAGAAGTCAGCTTGGAATTAAGAACACAGGGCGAGAGTTCAACTGTATTAACTGCATTTAAATGTATTTACAAATACAATCAATCATTAATTTGTGGCTAGTTTTCAAAGTTCCACTGACACATAAGAACACAAAATAACCCGCCTTCTCCAAAAATACATAGATAAACCAGAAACTGAAAGATCAATAAGATTTAAATTATAGTAGAAACACTTTAATGGTTATTTACTTTTTATAAAATGAGGACTAATGATCACAGCGATGGTGTCATATTTCATCCTACAAATGATGCTATTTCATTGACCTGCAGGGGGCCAGACGCCTTTATTGTCCACCATAATTCCTCTTTTATGGCCACCATTTAAAATGCAGCACGGACCCTGGTTGTTATTCTAGCACTTCCCCAGAAGTCAGCCACTCTAGTAAAAACTCAACCATTCTCAACTGATGTCTCCCAGAAGAATTTTTCTTAGTGCAAACGGCGAACCCAATAGTACTTCCCTGAAAACCGAGGTCAACTCTGCTCATTAGATGAGAGACGACTGCGGAGGATGAAGAGATGAGAGGAAGTAAATAAGGGGCATATGTCAGTGTGGCTAGCACCCACGTGAGCCACTCAGCAGAGAAAATCTCTTCCTCCTCCTAGTCTATGCCAGCTCCTCATTAACAGCACCTTGAAGTCACCTATCACTCTCTGCCTTGGATACACGGTGGGTAATTCACTCATTCACTGAACAATACTTTTTAACCTCCTTCTGTGTGCCATATGGTAGTCCAGGCACATCCATAAATAATACTGTCGATGTCCCTAACTTCGTGGCATTTGGAATCCCTGATGGCAAGCTTTGTGTCTGATTTATCATGTCAACTCTCTATGAAATCATGGAATAAGTATAATGAAAATGTTTGCTAGAGTTGATTTTTGTGTTTCCTTTTCCTGCATTTTCTTTAAAATGCAGGCTAGTACCTTGTGTAAAGATGTTTTTCTACCAATGCTTGACAAGTTTGCCCTATTTTGACCAGATCAAAACGGGATTGCTTTCTATGACACTAATACCATGAAAGCAGGTTTTGACCATCTCAGGTGAATCTGAAACATATCTGGTGAGATACAAACTAATTTTATTGCATAACAATGTTAAACTTTATGGCAGTTGGAATGAAACTCTGACAGCTGACAAAGGGTTAGAAGATCAGTGGCATTGAGTTAGCGTGTGATTTCTGTGACATTAAAATCATAAATTATTAAATGTCTTAAAAGTAGTAATAAAAAACTAGTATGTCATGCACAGCTTTTCTTTTTCATTTTATTATGTTTATAAAGGAGGAGATTACTAGTTGTTCCTGATTCCAATTAGATTAAATTGCTGAATGTGTGTTGATTTTTTAAATATCCTTAAGTGGAAGAAATATTTTATCAGAAGTTTTAGCATTCCAGTGCATAACAAAGAAAAGATGTATCACATGTGACATTCATACCCTCCTGAAGGTAGACATGCTACTTACATTTTCCATTGTGCAGAGTTTTCAAATGGAAAGAGCTCTTCATCAGTATTGCACTCTAACCAAGAAAATGCTGCCTTTTCTGTGAGATGAGGGGTATTGCAGACCATATCATTTCTGATGAGCTCTAACATATACTTTCAACGGTAATGTTCATTTCTATTCTATCAGTGCTAATACAACCGAATAACCCATTTATGCAATTTTCCATGTTTCTACAAGATGGATGAGTAAGCTTAATGTATACAGAATGGCAAAATGCAGTACTGGAAGTCTGGACAGAACAGAATAACCAAGGTAGTACATACAATTACTAGCACCTGTCAATCCTTCCCCATCATTTGTGACTCATTCTGATACTAATTCTCACAGTTGAAATTGTGTGTCACAGGATAAATGTAATGGAAAGTTACTTTTCAGCTTTTCTTAAATAAAGGATCAATGAAACACATTCAGAAAAAAAAATTCAACTGGTATAGCTTGTCATTTTCATATTTTCAAGATGGAGGAAATTGTACTCTACATCTCCTTTTTTTTTTTTTTTTGGGGGGGGGAAGTAGGCCGGTTAAGAAGACAGTGTATATGGAGAATAACTTCCAGTACCTCAGAAAAAGGTTTTACCATCTGTTTAGACAAATCCACAGTTTCTAATGTCGAGTCATATGGTTATTAATACATTTGCTCTAATATATGTATTTTTAGTCTGACATATCAAAGAATTAACAATGATTTAAAAGATTTTTAAACATATCTTGAGATTGTTACTCCTAAAATTTACTTAAAGAAAAGGTTTTTAAATTAGTAACATCTATCTTAAAAACAGTAGGCAGTTTTAAAATACCAAGTGATTCTATCATTATTACAACATACGATATATTTTACAATAGTAACTAAACCCTTACTATGTCTATAGACTTGTAATAGGTAAAAAAGTGTGGGATTACCATTGTGATACATATACACACACAATGGAAATTAAAAGAAAGCCCAGAGAAATATCCAGGTGTATATCTACACTTTACTTTCTAATACAAGTAAAATTTCAAATGAGTACAAAATATAAATTTTTTCAGTAAATTGTAAAAATTGGAAGGGAATTTGGTTATACTTTAGAGAATAAAGTCCAGTGAATGTTCTGATATATTAATAGTAGAAATTTAATTTTCTAAAACTATTTGTGGAGTACATTCATTAATGTATCACAAAAGTTCTACAAATTTATATTCGCTTTATCTTTTTAAACCCTTATACCCTTTTTTAATCTAAAGAAATCATGAGGGGGCACTAAGAAAGAGTTAAGCACAATAATAATTGTCTTGGCATGTGTTTTAAAAAAAATTTTTCCTTGTATATTTCTGTATTTTCTACTTTTCCTGGCATTCAAAATTGATAAGTGGGACTTGGGAAGTGGCTAGTTATTTATAAATATCACATGAGCCATGTACAGTAGTATGCTAATTGGTAGCACTGAATGGTTACTGAATTGTAAATATTCCCACCATGGTGGGTCTCAAGCTATTAACATGACATCATTGAAGGTGGAGATGGGAAGAGGAGATGTGCACAATTGGCCCTACCTGTGAGCCGGTTCCAGCACACCATTGGACCCATTTATTAAAACAAAAACAAAAACAAAAACAAAACACAAAACAAAACAGTATTTCACAGGCTAGAGGAGCTCATAATTTGTTTTTGCTAACTGAGTCTCTCATCTTCATAGGGATTTCTTAAGTAGGATCCCTCTTTGCCATGCATATGGTGAAAAACAGACCATTTTGCTGCTTAACACCCAGTTTAGGTAAGGACAATTCAGCCTCACTTGCTTACTAGAAATTCAGGGGCAAAATGTAACAGGGGTTTTTAAAAAGCATATTTTTCTGGGCTTATACTGTGTGAGTTTCCAGGGAAAATCTGGGATTGGAGGGAGGCTTTTTTCAGAAAGGCTTCACAGTAGTGTAGAGGACACCTTACGCCATCGTATTTTTCCTGTCCCTAATATTCCTTATGATTCTGGGCATTCTATTTAACATCACTGCATCTCGATTTTCATATCTCAAAAACAAAAGAAGATAATTTGACCTCAACAATCAAAAGATGATCAGGAGGTGAATGTTAGGAATTAATTGTGGAAGTACTCTGCTAAACAAAAGCATTAGACAGACATGACAAAGATTTATTATTGGACATTTTTGGCAGAGTCCTTTCTTTATAAAAGGGCCTGAGGTGTCTTTATGATGCCAAAATAACTGGCCAAGTTTATAGGAAGGAATGAATCAAATCAGTATCTTTCTCTCTCTTATTTATATTTTTGCTTGTTCGGTAGCTAATTAAATAATTATTAAGTAACTTAGAAACAATTGCATATATGAATTCTGAAGACATAACTCTATCAAACTTAAAAGCTTCTGTATAGCAAAAGAAACCATAGAGAAAATAAAGAGGCAACCAACTGAATGGGAAAAGACATTTTCAAACAACACCTCAAATAATGGGCGAATATCCAAAATGTATAAGGAACTCATACAACTCAACAATAAAAAACACAAACAGTCCAATTAAAAAATGGGCACAGGACCTGAACAGACATTTCTCCAAAGAGGACATTCAGATGGTCAATAGACATATGGAAAGATGCTCCACATCGCTAATCATCAGAGAAATGCAAATGAAAACCACAATGAGATATCACCTCACATGGTTAGAATGGTTATCATCAACAAGCCAGATAATAACAAGTGTTGGGGAGGCTGTGGAAAAAAATGAACTCTCATACATTGTTGATAGGAATGCACATTGGTACAGCCGCTATGGAAGGCAGTGTGGAGGGTCCTCAAAAAATTAAGAATAGAATTACCACGTGATCCAGCAATCCCTCTACTGGGTATATACCAAAAAATTCTGAAAAACATTTATCCGTAAAGATATATGTGCTCCATTGTTCGTTGCAGCTTTATTTACGGTGGCCAAGACATGAAAACAACCAAAGTGTCCTTCGATAGATGATTGGCTAAAAAAGATGTAGTATATACACACAGTGGAATGATACTCTGCGATAAGAAAAGATGAAATAGTGCCATTTGCAACAACATAGATGGATCTTGAGATTAAAATAAGTCACACAGAAAAAGTCAAGAACCATATGATTTCGCTGATAATGTGGGCTATAAAACAGAAAGCAACAAAGGAACAAGACAAACAAAGGAACAAAAACTCATAGACACAGAAAATAGTTTAGTGGTTACTAGAGTGTAAGGGGAAAGGGGTGTGGTAGATGAGGGTAAACAGGGTCAAATATATGGTGATGGAAAGAGAACTGACTCTGGGTGGTGAGCATACAATGTGATATATAGTTGATATATTACAGAATTGTATAAGTGAAACCTATGTAATTTTACTAACCATTGTTACCCAATACATTTTAATTAAAAAAAAATAAGTCATAAGAAAATTTTGAAAAGAGCTAAATTTCTATTTCTTTTATTCCCCCTAATTTAATAAACAGATTGCGTTGTTTGTCATTCCTGCTAAGTATATGGGTTTTCTTCCTTTCTTACTTGTAATTCTAGCCTCTCTTTTCAGGTGTCCTTGCTGTTTCTGCCTTCTTGGTAGGCAGAATGTTGGTGTGTCCAGGCTCAGACAAGATTGCTTCTCTACTCACACACACCATTATCTGATCTCATTTATTTTTATGGCACTAAAAGTCATCAATGTGCTCATTGTGTTTTGTGTGTTTGTGTGTGTGTACATGTATGAACACACATGAATCTGTGTGTAGTTATTACTCTTAGTAGAAACCTTCCTGTTGAGCTAGCAAATTGGTCTTCTCCCTTGGGTGTTCATTAATCCCACCTTAATATTAATAACTCCAAAACTGAATTCTTGATTCTATGTTCCCTGGCATTAATAATGATACCAGAAACAATACTTTTTTTTTTTTTTTTTTACAAAACACCAAGATGTAATAATGATTTTGCATACCCACCCCACATTTGATTTTGCATATTTGAAATGTTTTACTAAGGTTTTCTCTTGGGAATAATATGTGATTCTTAATTTTTGATCAATTTAAGTACAAACACCCATAAATTTACCCACCCGGTGGCAATCTCAATTTCCTCCATAGAGTACATACAGTGTGAAGACATTTTATTACCAGCTAACTCTGAAAGATTGCAAGCATTGGCTTATTCTCAATATGAAACTAAAATTTCAGAAGGCAGGTAGAGCATTAACCCACTGCAGTCATTCACACTTAGACCAGCAGCCTGTTGATTTCCAAACTATGTATGGCTGCCTCTCAGTGCTCAAGGCCTAAATGCAATAACCATCACAAACTGTTATTGGATTCCTAGGTCTTCAGAGACATAATTCACTGTAAAGGTTTATTTCTTTTGGAATATTGATAATGTTGAGTCTGGGCAAATGTAACATTTCATTCTTCTCGGTATAATTGATGTTGATTGGTGACTCTTTACTATATTTTGGTCATGAAAGAGTAATCTAAAGCATAGGAAATACGTTTTCTTTTTCAAAAAACCTATTAGAAGAAAACAAATAAGGATTAGGGGATAAACTATTTTTTCATCCAAATGTAGTGAAAACAGTGGGAGGCCCTTTTATGCTAACTATGTGTAGGAAAGAACTGAAAGGCTTGCTGAGCCAGAAACATAAATGGCTTTGATAGCACTGGAGTTGAAAACCTTTATTTACATTCACTCAGTGTGAATGTGAGCTTCCATATGGTCAAACCCGTGGCTTATGAGTCTGTGGGGAAGGTTAATACGTTATCTGGCTCTTCTCACACAAATTATATTCTGATGGCAACCATTAGCCCTCTCATAGTTTTCTTTCTTTTATGAGCCTTCCCAAACTCTTCTCCCCCTTGACCTACAAACAGATTCCCTCCTCTACCAGGCTAGTTCAACATGATTGACTCTGAAGGCAAAGTCCTTTGTTTTGTACTACAGAAAAGCAATGCTTTGCTAAGGCATTTCCTCCAAAATCATTTAGTTGTTAGAAATTTAGATGTAGGAAAAAAGAATCAAGGCATATGGTTGGCTTAAGTTAGAGGATTTTATTGCTTAGTTATGTTGGTGATGATGAATGGTAATGGCTGTAGACATTTTTTCTTATATAACATGAAAACATAGTTTTTTCAATATTCTGCTTTCACATTTATTTTCTGTAATCCAAATACTCACTCACTCGTATAGCCTCTAGCTTAATACTATTGCATTCTAAACAATGGATGAGATAGACAGACAGAATAAAAATGAAACTAGTGAGGTACTATAATATACTTAATCATTCCTTCATTAACTCTGTCATTTATTCAATCAACACATATTTCCAGAGATTATGCCTATAATGTGTACTACTTTCAGCAGAAATTGAAACTTAAACTTGTCTGGGAGTGCCTGGTGAGCTAGTAAACAGGTCAAGTAGTTGGTTTGTATGAAATCTTACTTATTTTGGTAGAAGGTGAAAGGGGAGGTTTTTGGATGCTGATACCTGGTGACTGAGACCAGGTAGGGGCGATGCAGAATGAATGTGTGTCTTCTCTGACCTGGCAGCATGCGTTAGGTCTGAGCTCTGAAGAGACCCAGATGAAGGGGAAGCTGCAAAAGCTCTTTCTGTGTAGCCTGATATTTGACACTGAAAGACAGTCTGAAATCCTTATGTCTCCCAACAATAAAAAATGGCACAGGGTCGGGGAGAGGGGCTTTATCCTCTCCACATACAATATGACATTAGGGTTGTTGTATCATGTGGATTTTCATGGTGATTCTCAGTGATCAGAAAAGAGCCACAAAGACCAGAAGCTCAGTGGCCAATGAGGATGCCTGGACCCAATTAGTATTCAGCAATTGCTCACCTAAACAATAGAAGATTCCAGTATTGTCAGATGTACATATGACAACATAGCAGACATCCTAGGGGACTCCCAGAAAAGTTTGCAGGATTCATTCAAGCCATTGAGATCCTGCATAAACAGGTACAGGCAAGAACAAGTGGAGTTTCCTGTTACTACTCTTAATCTATCCTCACCTCTTCCTGCAGAGTGCTGAAGCCAAGGCAAGACAAGTCTCACTTTCTAGAGGTAATTTAGATTTTAGGTACTGAGCATAGAAAGGAGATACCTGCATGCCGTCAGGCCAAAGTGCTCACACGCTAGAGGGGAAGCAGGACAAATACAGAAATAATAGTACAACCTAATGTGAGAGGCTGTGATTATTCAGAGTTCTGTGTGAACACAGAGAACATATATTCAGATTAGAAACCCTGAGTTTTGAAAGATACAGAGCAAAAAAATAGAAGAAGCATAAAAGGTACTATGGCAAAGAGATTAGCAAGACATTCTAAGGTATATTCATGGACTTGTAAGAGCTTGGCTATGTTTGAAGCATGAGTTTCAATTAGGGTATAAGCAATATGTTATGATTGCTAGATGATGATAGATAGATAGATAGATAGATAGATAGATAGATAGATAGATAGATGATATAGATGATAGGTAGATGATAGAGAGATAGAGAGATAGACAAATATAAATAAATGATAGAGACATAGTGAGACAGACAGATACATAAACAGATAGATATGAGTGTATAAGAAAAATAGGGCCCATGTCATGAAATGCCATATGACCTTTCCTGGTGTCAGGTCCTACAAGGCCAGGGACCACATCTGTCGTGTCACTGCTATATGTCAAACAACAGCACAGTGACTGGTAAGCAGCAGACACTCAGTAAGTAGTTGCTGATTGAATAGATGAACATATAGTTATGTGGTCCAAGTTTATCACATACCCAGTGGAAGTCACTGGACAATGTCAGGTAGAGAAGTTTTGTGCAGGGAAGAAAATATATAGAATCATGGTTAAAGTGAGATATAAGTTTGGCTCTTATTGCTTTCTTTTTAAGGTGAGAGTTGAGCCTGTGCATATGCTGGAGAAAAGAGCAAATAAGGAGAGAGAGGATGAATATTCAAGAGAGGAGACAATAGTTAGAATCATTGCCTTATGAGGAATGAGGAAATGGATTGTAAATGATAGAAAGGATTTGCCTTGGACAGAAGACAAGGAAGTAAGTGAAGGTGAGCAGAGAGGTTTATATGACTGGAGAGAGGAGGTTAGGGGAAGACAGGAGGCTGGGAAAGAATCCTCCTGATGTTCTCTATGAATAAGATGAAATCGTCTTCTCAGAAGTGCAGGAGGAGCCAAAAAAAAACACAAAAAAATGAAGACTAACCTGATCAGAATCGGCTTGATGGATCGGGAAAAGGTGCTGAATGTCTTGGCTAAAGCTGGAAAAAGGATTAGTGTCAGCAATAATCTGGATGTATTATTTCTCTTCTACCAATTTTATTTATAAAGGAGGTAATTGCATAGGGAATGCACTTAAGAAGCAGAGGAAGCTTTTTATTCTGTGTAGTTTCATGTAAGACAGCGGACGTTATAATACTATAAAGAAATATCTGTCATTACATTGTACGTGAGTGTGAATTTCACCTCTCCAAGTTGACTTTTAGGTCCAGCAATATTATCTGTTTTGGGGTTTACTTTTCTTCTTCTTCATTTTCTTCTTCTTTTTTTTTTTTAAGAGTTAGTCTGTAAAACTAATGGTGATAATATTATGAGGCATTAAGAAATATTTTACATTACCTACTATGTCTTTGTGCCAAAGGCTGAATCAAGGTGGCTACATTTAGTACAACATGATGCTGTACCCAGCTGATTGGATGAGAAGCAGGCACTGAACCCAAGATAGGCCATCCAAAGGTCACTCAGACACTCTTGACTTATTATCGGACCCCAAAGTATGAGCAGGGCCACTCATATTCTAAAACTCATCTCTTCTCACCTGGACTACTGATAGCAAGCATAAGTTAGGTTTTGAAACTGATGCTCAAAAGATTCCTTAAGGAAAGTTGTAAAAGATTGCCAGTTTTGTAGTGGGTCAAGCTCAAATTTACCATATGAGAAGAAAATATAAGTAAGCAGAAAAATCCAGGCAGAAGATAAAATAGGGTGAGATACGAGTGTGACTCACAGAGCCTGTGAGCAAGACCACATGCAGCCTGAGAAAAACATGAAGCAAATCTCCAGAAAATAGGCATACTTCATACTTTGTATTATTGCACTTTGCAGATACTGTGTTTTATAAAAATTGAAGGTAAGACCCTCCACCCCCAAAAACAGTATGGCTAGCTGAAGTCTCAGATGATGGTTAGCACATTTCAGCAGTAAAGTATTTTTTAATTAAGGTATGTACATTGAGTTTTTTAGACATAATGCTACTGCACACTTAATAGACTACAGGGTAGAGTAAACATGACTTTTATGTGCACTCAGAACCCAAAATATTCATGTGACTCACTTTATCGTGATATGTGTTTTGTTACAATGGTCTAAAATTGAGCCCACCATATCTCTGAGGTATGCCTCTATGTCCCTGCTAGCATCTTATTTCTACATTTATGAATATCATAAAGATTAAAGGCAGAGGCTATGGAAACAAGCTTCTTGGGTTTAAACCAAATCTCTACTAGCCACTAAACATGTGATCATTGGAAAGTTAAAACTTTCTGGCCTCATTATCATCATCCATAAGATGGGGATAATATTATTATGAAGATTCAATTAATTAATAGAAAACCCTCTTAAGAAAGTCCCTCAGTACAATACTTTCTATTATTATTTTAATATTCCTTAGGCAACTAGTTGTGCCTAAAATCAAAGCTTCTTCTTCCCACCTTATCGATTCTTCTATTAAACCATGCCATAATTTTTAGACACTAAAAAAATTAAACTGTATTTGCCTGTTTAAAACATCTTTGAAACTTTTAGAAGTAGAAAATAGTGAGAAGTTCTTGAAGATGTGATTCCTTGAAGATATTTAAGCTCACACCAACATGACAATATACGGAAATAGTGTATTAACTGGAGCAGAGTCTAGATTCCTATATGACTGCTTTTCTATTACTACACTTATTCTGGTAACTTTCTTCCCTTATCACCCCTTCTTCTGGGCATAACCCCTCTGATCCCACCCATCTCATGCTATATTCAGGTGTTTACTTTCAGAACCTGGACACAGGTGTTTGGTCCGTGGTGGCAGTGGAGGGGACCTGACCAAAGCTCACAGAATCATCCCATTCTCTGGATTTTAAATAATAGAGTGAAATTAGACTTTTTTAGATAACTATAATTATAATGTGTAAACTCAGATAGTATAGGAAACCATGTGCTGCTGTGCAGACTGCGGAGAACAGAACAGCAGTCTTCAGCAAGACAAAAGAATCCCAGAGGGAAGCAACAATGAGAAATGGAGAAAATGTGCTGATGGCAATTGAGTCCCTAGGTGGAGCTGTCGCTGAAGTCTGGGTATCCCTGTTTTCAGTTTCCAGGAGCATCCCTGGAACCTTTCAAATGTTTTAGTTTGAATGCCTGTGTCCCCCAAATTCACATGTTGTAATCCTAATGCCCAATGTAATGGTGTTAGGAGGTGGGGTTTGGGGGAGGTGATTAGATCGTGAAGGTGGAGCCCTCATGGACGGGGTTAGTGCTCTTGTGAAAGAGACCCCACAGAGCTCCCTAGCCCCATCCACCTTGTGAGGATACAATGAGAAGTCTGCAACCCGGAAGAGGGCCCTCACCCAACCATGCTGGCACCCTGAGCTCTACTTCCAGCCTCCAGAACTGTGAGATATAAATTTCTGGGTTGTTTATAAACCACCCAGTTTATGGCATATTATTCTAGCAACCCAAATGGACTAAGACAACAAGTTATACATTCATTCAAATTAGTTTGTGTTTAGCTTCATATATTTGCCAAAGGGGGGAAAACGGCTTTGAACAATCATTCTAGGTTGTTTAATTTTTTTTCAAATGTATGAATTTTTAAAAGAAAATTAAAGGTGGCAGGAAAAACAGATGGGCTATCTCTATACGCTATGTATTTTTGTGAAAAGATAAATAGCTATGAAAATAAGCCACTGCCTTAGAAGACATGTATGTTCTTGGCACCATATTATTAAGACAGATAAACCCTAGCTTATATGTTAACAAGCTAATAAAAAGCAGGAGGCACTTTTTAAGCCAGTAACTGATTGTGGTGTGGTAGGAGTTTTACCCCAGCTCTTCAAGTTCCAGAGGAATGCCTCCTGCAGTGAGGATAACCAACCTTTGACAACATATAGAAAACTTTACTAGTGTTTAAGCTTAGATCTCCACAAATGCAGAAGGTAGCAGCCAGGTACAAAGCACTATTAAAGGATTAAGAATAATGGAGGGATGATCACTTGATGCTTTTGAATTCTATTTTCTTTCCTATAAAATTTGTAAATGTCCACGGTAATTGGAGAATTAAGTCTCCCATAGTTCCACACTGATATTTAAGTATTCTTATCCACCTAGTTAACAAAATAAGCCAGTGTTGGTTAACACTGGCCTTCAATTTCTTTGGGGCAAAATTGTAATGAGATGATAAATGTAGTTATCAGATGCTGTTTCGCTCAATTACAAGTGCTTGCCACCATAGTAAATGCTATAAAATATTCATATTCAGTGAATAAACATAATCATTATTTATCTTGTTACATTAAAAAATTGATAGTGTTTATTCATTCCTTATTCAACATTTACTGACCTTGTTTTAGGCAATACATACTGGTTATGTGTGGGAGATACAGAGATGTGACTATGAAAATCTGAGTTTCTGACCTAAAAAATAAATTCAGATGGCAGTAAGACAGAGAAAGGAAATTATCTCTCAAATATCCCTCTCTCAAAAATTCACAGCTGGGAACAGCCACGAGGCACCACTGACAGAAATATCCATTCACCTCAGGACATCTACTCCTGCTGCATACATTCTGCCAAAGCAGAGCCAGCTGGGCTTTGCAAATCCAAACCTATTTTAAATATAGAAATTTAATATTAGTACTATTTGGAAACAAATTATAAGCATAATTTAAGAAAATGTATTAAGAAAGAACCTAAGCTTCCATGTACAGTAATGGAACATATAACGTGAGTTTTGTTATAAACATTGGGCAGAGGGTAAATATAAAAATTGGGTAGGTTGAGGAGTCTCAATATTCTTAACTTGCTCAATCTTTGAAAAACTGAAATTAAGTTGCCTTGGAGGAGACTTCTTTGCCCTTTGATGAAAGATCATGTCTTTAAAAAAAAAAATCATTACATTGGTGCAAAATTGCGTTTTTTGCAATTATTTTCAACCTTTTAAACTGCAATTACTTTTGCACCAACCTAATAGAAGCTTATTTCCTAACAAAAGGATTAGTGCGCAGTGAATTTCTATTTTTTTTTATGGCCCGATTCCTGTATTATACATGTTCATGAGCACTGTTATGATCTGCCATTTGCCATATTTCCTCTATTTTTCTAATTATTTGACCTTGAAGAGAAAGTTGGCGATTCAGTCTCCTTGTATTTGAATACAAAAAAAAACCTAAGAGATCCTACCCAATAGGAAAAGTCATCAAAATAATATGAATTCCTAGAATAGTTGTCACATTTATATAATTCCACACTCAAAATTCCAGTGATGCAAAAATGGAAAATCTATTTTAACCTAGTAAAGATTTTTACTTTTAAGCAATCAGGAATTTTCTTCGATTTAAATTAAATGGAAAGGAGAGAAGAATTTGAACTCCATTACCTTCATTTCAAGGATGGTAATAAAATGTAAATTTGCATAATTCTTCACAGTTTTAAAAGGGTCTTGGCCCCCAATGGGTGACATTGAGGAGGGAACAGCTGGTGGAAACCAGGATGAATGATGAGATGTGACCTATTCCAGATGCTGCAGCAAGTGGGGATCAAGAGCCTGGGTGAAATCCAGAGTTGCACAAGGAAAGAATGAAAGTCTGAGATGAAAGGGAATCAAGTAGAAACCCAACAACAGAGTCAATTGGGAAAGTCAGTGTTTAAATAGACTTGCAAAATAGCATACACTTGAAGATTAAGTAAAATGAGGTGGACATGAAAGTTTTATTCACCTTTTAAATCTTACTCCTATAGCTATGGCTGTTTGGCTACAAGTAGAAAAGCATTTCTTCTTTTTTTCTTCCTTAGATTTGTTAATTTTAATATCTTAAATCAGGTCCTCAAATTAGTTATTATATTAAAGTGACAAAACTTTGATCTTTAGTTCTGAATTTCATTTAGAAATTAGTCTTCTTGAATATTGATGGATTTTTCTTTCAATGTATTTATTTATTATTAAAGATTTTTATTAAAATATAGCCAACATACAATATTATATTAGTTTTAGGGGTACACCATAGATATTCAACATTTATATACCTAAAGCAGTGATCACCATAGGAAACAACTTGACACTGTACCAGGCTATCACAATATGATTGACTATATTTCCCATGCTGCACATTACATCCCCACGATTTATTTGTTTTATACCTGGAATTTGAATCTCTTATTTCCTTTACGTTTCAATTCAATATTATTTTATATTAATTTCAGAAGCACAGCATAGTGGTTAGAAATTTATATAATTTAGGAAGTGATCCCCCTGACTAGTCTACTGTCCACTGTACATAGTTATTATCATATTATTGACTATATTCCCTATGCTGTACTTTACATCCCCATTACTATTTTGTAACATCACATTTGTATTTCTTAATATCTTCCCCCTTTTCACTCAACCCCCCAAACTGCCCTCCCATCAGGCAATGATTAAAATGTTTTCTGTATCTATGAGTTTGTTTCTGTTTTGTTCATTTTGTTCTTTAGATTCCACAGATAAGTGAACTCACAATGCATCTGTCTTTCTCTATCTGATGTACTCCACTCAACGCAATGCCCTCCAGGTGTGTCCATGCTGCCACAGATGGCAAGAACCCATTCCTTTCCCTGGCCAAGCAATATTCCATTGGATATATGTACCACCTACTCTTTATCCATTCATCCATTGATGGACACCTAGGTTCTCCACATCTTGAGCATTGTAAATAATACTACAATGTATATATAGATGCAAACATCCCCTCGAAGTAGCATTTTGAGTTTCTTCGGATAAATCCCAGAAATGGAATTACTGGATCCTTCTTTTTCTCTTATAGCCTTTGTTTTAAAGTTTATTTTGTCTAATATAAATATTGGTACCCCAGATTTTTTTATTTTTTTCCATTTTCATAAAATATCTTTTCCCATCCCTTTACTTTCAGTCTGTGTGTGTCTTTTGATCTGAAGTGAGTCTCTGGTGGGCAGCACTTGTAAGGGTCTTGTTTTCTTGTCCATTCACCCACCTTATCTTTTGACTGGAGCATTTAATCCATTTACAATTAAAGTAATTATTGACAGATAAGTGATTATTGCCATTTTATTCATATTCTTGATGAATGTGTGTGTGTGTGTGTGTGTGTGTGTGTGTGTGTGTGTGTGTGTCTTAAAGAAGTCTCTCTAAAATTCTTTGTATACTGGTATAGTGATGATGAACTCCTTTAGCTTTTTCTTGTCTGGGAAGCTCTTTATCTGTCCTTCAGTTCTAAATGATAGTAGAGTAATGTTGGTTGTAAGTCATTAGTTTTCATCACTTGAAATATTTCGTGTCCATCCCTTCCGGCCTACAGACTTTTTATTGAGAAATCAACTGACAATCTTATGGGAGCGCCCCTGTAGGTAACTAACGGCTTTTCTCTTGCTGCTTTTAAGTCTTTGTCTCTCTTTGGCATTTTAATTATGACGTGTCTTGGTGTAGGCCTCTTTGGGTTCATTTTGTTTGGGATTCTCTGTGCTTCCTGGTCTTCTTTGTCTATTTCCTTCACCAGGTTAGGGAAGTTTCCCATCATTATTTTTTCAAATAGATTTTCAGTTACTTGCTGTTTCTCTTCTCCTTCTGGTATCCCTATGATGTGAATGTTGATTTCTCACAGTCTCCTTAAAGTATCTTAATTTTTTTTTTTTTTTGATTATTTTTTCCTTTTGTTGTTTTGATTGGATGTTTTCTGCTGCTTTATTTTCTAAATTACTGAATCAAAACTCTGCTTCATCTCATCTACTGTTAATTCCCTGTAATGCATTGTTTATTTCTGTTATTGTAGTCTTCCTTTCTGACTAGTTCTTTTTGTTTTCGCTCAATTTTTATGTTTCCTTTCTCTTTGTTGAAGTTCTCCCTGAGATCATTGATCATCCTTATAACCAGTATTCGGAACTCTGCCTCTGGTATATTGACTGTCTCCATTTTGTTTTGTTCTTTTTCTGGAGCTTTGTTCTTTTCTTTATATTTGGGGCATGTTTCTGTGCCTCCCAATTTTGGCTGCCTCCCTGTGTTTGTTTCTATAGGTTAGGTATGACTGCTATGCCTCCCAGTGTTAGTAGAGTGGCCTTATGTAGGTGTGCTGTGGAGCTCAGTGGTGCAGTCTTCTGGTCACCTTAGCTGGTGCTGCGGGTGTGTCCCTTGTGTGGTTTCTGTGTGCCCTCCTGTTGTAGTTGAGCCTTGGTTTCTGTTTGCACTCCATGGAATAGATTGACCTTGGGGCTGATTGATTGTGAGGAGTGGCCGTGACTACAGTGGAGGAGCTGTTGCGCTGGGGCTGACCCTATGGGGCAGGACTTGCTTTCACAGGGCTCTGGTGCCTGCTCTGATTGCCCTTTGGGTCTGTCATCCATTGAGTTGGCTAAGTGATGCTTCAGCTCAGTCCAAGTACGGCCACAAGGTGTGCCAGTCCCAGGGGCTTCTGGGAGGGACTCCACCTCTGGCCAAGTTAAACTGCAGCCTGTGTCCAGCCTGGGGCAGCCTGACATGAGCCACAAAACAATATACACATGGCCGTCACCTGCACTGTGCTTAATTGTGTCTCAAGAGGCCAAGCTGCCAACTGAAGTCAGCTGCCACTGTTGCCAGGTTTGGGGTTGCCCAGCAAGTGGTATGGGACACACCAAAGCCAGATGCTGCTTGTTTTGTCAACTTTTGAGAGATTTTAGGAAAGTCTGAACAACAGCCAAGACAGCCTGTTTGTATGGAATAGCAACTGGAAGTAACGGGTGGGCCCACATGTGGGGTGTGGTGGGGTCTCAGGCAATCATCATGGTGGGGCAGACTAATGATGTTAGCCAGGTTGGTGGAGACTCAGATATTGTGGTTGCCTATGTCTGCAAACTAGGAGAGGGCTCAACAACAACAAAATGGATTCTGCTATCACTTCTATCTGGGTGAAAGCTGCCCCTCCAGTCCTCACCCTGAGCCGAACAACTCAGTTCCTCCCTGTAGGTCCTTGGCACCTTTTGAGCTGCTGTCCCAGTGCTGGTGCTCAGAGTGAGTGATTCCATCAGAGAGTAAGTCTGTGTACGTGCCTTTTAAGAGGATCACCCGGAAATGCACCCACCCTCAGTCTCACTCAGCCACAGTCTCCACTAGTTTTCACAGCCAGAAGTTATGGAGACTTCTCTCCCCAGCACTGGATCCCTGGGCTGGGAGCCTGGTGTAGGGCAGGGACCCCTTGCTCTTCTGGGGTGACCTCTGCAGCTGAGATATCCCTTCTGATTTTTAATGGTCACACTTAGGTATGGGAACCAGACTGTTTTGTATCTCTGCTGCTCCTACCAGTCTCAAGGTAGCTTCTTCTGTACTTCCTTAGAGGTAGGACTTTGGTTCAGCTAGTCTTCAGGTGATTCTCAATTATGTTTAGTTTAGTTGTTATTTTGCTGTGGTCGTAAGCACAGCACTTACCTACTCTGCCATTTTGACCAGAATCCAGAAAAGCATTTCTTAAACAATTTTTCTTGTGTCTGAATTGCAGATGAGTAAATTGAGGCTCTGTCAGTTAAGTGATTTTACTCAAGGTCATACCTAAAATTAAATGAAGACTCATAGCTAAGACCTCTCACTGTAAATATTGTCTTCTTTACATTACAGTATTTTACCCTTAAAAAGATTTTAAGTAGTTTATTTATTTCCAGCATAATGTTAAAATGATAAAACAAACAAATGCTCATTTCTGCCAGTATAGAGAAGTTGCTGTAAAATTCAGGAATGTTTTAATAAACCAAAATATGCAAATAGTACTACAATTATCATAGAGCAGAAGAGTCCTAGTTGGCCTTAACTTACCAACCCATTTTCTAAACTCTAAGCTGTACGTTACTGAATAGTAGCATTTCTTACTTTTACCCTTGTGTTTACATGGCATTTTTCAAAATCATACAGAAAGCTGGAAATTAAATAATCTGGGGATCATTTTCAATGATATTTACATAATCCAACACTGCAAATTATTTCAGCAAGATGAAAAATGATGAGGACATAAAATATTTTAAAATTCATCTGCCTTCATAATGACCTAGTTTATAGACAAAAACTTAATCAAAACAGTGATATCGGGGCCACAAGGAAATTGCACTGTCCGACTGGATGCACCTATCTCTTTGTATACATTTTAATATGGGAAGTATCAAACATTGAACAAACACCCAGTTGAAAATAGGCAGGGTGATTCACAGTGTGACTACCGGACACCTGCTGTTTGTGATCATTATCTGAATTAAGATTCACCACATGGTTACCTAAACAACTATGAATTATTTAGTTTTAGTGTAATTTACCTATTAAAATGTTAGTAATCTTATTTAGAGAATAGAGACGCTCAACACAAAGGCATCATCTGATTGAGAAGAAACACACTGTGATTCACATAATACTTGTTTTCTCAGTTTGAGGAATTATTATCAATTTAATAACAACTGCTTTTTGAGTGTAAAATATATTTGATATTAGTACACAATGACTAAATGTTGTTTCTCAGATTCAGAAAAACTTTAATATAAAAGAAATGCAGAATATATCCTTTTAAATTAAGGAACAATGGAGTTTCAGGTAGCTTTTACGCGTTTATTTCAAAGAAAATAAACAACAGAGAATTGTAGCAAACAGTGTTGCATACTTTTATCCCCTTCTTCTGACATGACTTACATGTTCGGTGGCCATGTGATATCATTTTGGCCCACAAGACTTAAGGGGAAGTCTTCTGGATGGGGCATACTTAGCCAGAAAGCCCTCTGCACCACCTTCTTCTTCCTGCCCTAAACTGAGATGTGATGCTGCAGTTGGAGAAGTCTTCTGCAACCTGAGACGAAGGTCCAACACATTAAGTTGGTAGATCAGAAATATAGCAGAAGCCTGAGATTTTGGGGATATCATGGAGCCACTGAATCAGTTGAAAATTGCTCTCAGAATTCTTTACAAAGGAGGAGAAACTCCTTTTTTACCCTGGTGTTAATTGGATTTGCTGCCACTTCCAACCCAAACCATTCCAAACTATGCTACTCACTCTGAAGTTAACATGACTACAATACTGAAATGGGCATAACATATTTAGATTTGCATAAATAGATAGTGAAGTGGTGGTTTGACAAAATAAGAATTAACTTTATAAACAATATAAGGAGTTTTTTTTCTGGATTTTGGAGGAAGTCAGAGGATAAAAGTTTCAATACTATAACATTGTAAAGCACAGTTGACCCTTGAACAGCATAGGTTTGAACTTTGCAGGTCCACTTAACTGCAGACTTTTTTTTCTTGATAAATAAATACCTGTACTGTTTTTAATTTGTGGTTGGGAGTCCACTGATGTGAAAGGCCAATTGTATGTACTGATCTTCACCATTTTATATAGGGAACTTGAGCATCAGTGGATTTTGGTACCTGCAGGGGTTCCTGGAACCAATCCCCTATAGATACCAAGGGATAACTTAAGTCTTTGGGGAGTCAGAAGTTACACATGGATTTCCAACAACACAGGGGTGTCAGCACCCTTAACCCCCACATTGTTCAATGGTCAACTCTATTTTAAATTTAGAATTAATTTTGTGTGATTGTATCTTTCAAAGTCCCATCACTCCAAGCAGTTTCTCTTACACTTTTCCTCCAAAATTAATTCTTTACATCAAAATGTGCATACCCTTCAGGAAACTCTTTAAATTCTTGTTTAAAATTATCTTGTAAAAAACAACACATTTCCGATTAGAAAATTTGGTGAGAGGGTTTATACTAGAAATATGCAAACATTGCATATTTAAACAGGTTCCAAGCTGTGAATTAATTGGGGGATGTTTTCTCAAAAGTGAATTGAGAAATTACCTCCTCTGTATTAGAAAGAATGATTTCCAGGGAGATCTGCTTTCAGCTTTTACAGGCCCAGTGGGATGCATTTCCTTTTTTTCCATTTGCCAATACCACAGAAAAGGAACAGAAGAATGAGAAGGAATAGGATGGCCCTTCCAGTGACCTTGAGCAGCAGTAAGGCAAACAGGGTCATCACTTCAATTACCTTTAATAACCTAAAGCAGGGTGAGAGATCTCCTGAGACAAAAGTTGTCAGCTGCTGAAAAGATGTTAGTAAAAATTCTATTATGTAAAAAGTCTTACCGCATGGTTTGAATTTTTTATTAAGAAGTCCAGGAAGTTAGAGGCTTCTGAGTAACATGTGAGAAGCAATCAAAACAGAAATGAAATCCAGTGCCCTTTTTTTCCAGCTAAAAGCTGGCTTCTTTTAATGGTCATCTTAGCATATCATGGTAATTTTATTAACGTACCATAAGCTCACCACTTTTAACGATAAAAGAGAATATTGAAAGACAATATGAATCATTAATGAATGCCCAGGAAAGAATAAATCTGCTTCACTTCACCTTACTCTCACACTTCCTTAGAGGTTTCAAAGAGCTGCAAACAAATAATTCACCTTCTGAACCTCTAAACTCGCAATTCACTATCTTTCACTTGACTGGTTCTAATAAAGGATGGAATCCTTGACCCTCCATGCACATTGTAACATTGAATTTTATCATCTGCTGCACCATCCAGAAATATGACTGATTAGCTTATTTATATTTGAAGCGATGTTAACTCTAGGTTTTCATGAGACTCTGCTCTTTTGCATTTTAGCAGTGCTACATGTTCTAAGATGTCCCTTCTTCATATTGACTTGAATTTTCATTGTTTGACTAGAACACTTAAGGAACATAAAAATCTGTTCTTTGTGAAGCTAAATATGATTATTTCCTCTTCTGGTATCAATTAATAAATAGATTGGACTGCCAGGAGATTCTCATACTCTTCAACCAGAAAAAATAGTGGGTAAATTATTTTTGGAGTTCTTTTGTACATGGAATGCAAAACCTAGACCAGAGGTCCCTACTTCATATGTCAGATACTATTCATTTCTAGGTTGTTTGTGTCTTTTCCTTTTGGAAATTTTCCTCCTGCAAAGAAAGCAATCATTTGTTTGTGCTTCTAGTTCACAGGAGTAGGCATACGATTCAGTGTATCAAATGTGAGTGTTTTTGGTGGGTGGCAATATGACAAATATCTCTTGCTACTAAATTGTAAGAGTTGAAGACAATGGAAGCCAGAATGAACTGATACAGCTATTCTGGCACATAGAATAACTTTGCTTGAAAATGATATCAACAGAGAAAAAAGGTGGGGCAAGAAATGGAAGAAAAGAGATAGATATCTGATGACATTGTTTTCTCTCCTGGATCCAGTCATACCTGGGGCAAGTTTTATCACTTGGACTTTGCAATTATATGGACCAATACACTTCTTTTGCTTTAGCTAATTTGATTTTGGTTTCTAGCATATGCAACTAAAATTATCATGACAAATATACTGTCCTGTCTCCAATTTATAAAGTAGTTGCTAGAGAAAATTTCAAACAACTATGTAGCATGAACTATTTTGATGCTATAATTATGAAAATCAATAGTGACTGGTGGGAAAAAGTTGGCCCCAATAAAATATTCCTCTATTGATTCCATACAAAGCATAGAAAAAGATCATATTTACATTATTTGGGAAGAGTGATAAGGATTAGTAACAATGAATCTGATTTAATTTATGTGCTCATTACTTCTTTGTAAATTCTATGTAAGGATTGTCTCTATAGTATTCACATAACTATTTATTTTCTTCTGTTAAGAAGTGCTATTTCTTTTTATAAACAAGGATGCATAACATATGGTTGTACTGAGAATACTAGAGCTCATGACATGTAAGGAGATACCCACAGTTCACGTAGAGACAAAGTGCAAACTCTTCAGTATTATATAATGTGACAATTAGAATTCTAAAAGAAATGTATCACAATTGACCTTGAATGTCCATCTATTCTATTGGTGACATCAGGTGATTTCTGAAACAGTGCTTTCTAAAGGAGAGCTAATATATTCCAGGGAATGTTCAGAATTATAAAATGGGGTACAGAAAGAAAATTCAGTTGACCCTTGAACAACATAGGCTGAACTGTGTAGGTCCAGTTATACATGATTTTTTTTTTTTCAATAAATATAGAGTTGCTCCTCTGTATTCCTAGATTTTACATCTGCAGATTCAACCACACACAGATCCAAAATAATACTTTTGACCCATGTTTGGAAATTTGCAGATGCACAGGGCCAAGTGAAGTTTGTGCACTTCTCTATACCATTTTAAATAATGGAATGGGCATCACCAATTTTGGTATTAACGGGGTCCTTGAACCAATCTAGTGCTGATATTCAGGATGAATTGTAATTAAGGTTTTAGGAAGTCAGAAGTTATATGTGCCTGATCAAGATGGTAGAGTATATAAGTGCTGTGCTTGACTCCTCTCATGACCACATCAAAATTACAACTAAACTACAGAAAAACCATCTGAGAATAGCCTGAAGTCTAGCTTAACCAAAGCCCTACAACTAAGGACATACAGAAGAAGCAATCTTGTGACTGGTGGGAGGGGCAGAGATACAGAACCAGCTGGTCCCCATTCTCATGTGTCGCCTTTAAAACTCAGGAGGGATATCTCAGCTGCAGAGACCCCACCAGAGGAGTGAGGGGTCTCAGCCCCATACCGAACTCCCAAGCCCAGGGATCCAGCACTGGGGAGAGAAGTCCCCACAAGTTCTGGCTGTATAAAAGAGCAGAGATTTGGCTGAGGAGGACAGAGAATGGCTGGTGTCCCAGGTGCTCCCTTTAAATGGCCTTCTTAAGGACTTACCACTGATAATTCAATTGCTCTGAACTGCTGAGGCAGCAGCTCAAAAAGCAGCAGAGACATAGAAGGATGAACTGTGTTGTCTGGCTGTAGAGTGAGGTATGGAGGGGCAGCTTTCTCCCAGGCAGAAGTGCTGGCAGGTGTCATTGCTACTTTGTTGAGTCCTCCCTTCTCCTGCTGTGCAAACATCATCAGCTATCTTATGTGAATCTCCATCAACCTGGATAACACCATTAGTCTGCCCTGCCCTGGTGATATGCTGAGACCCTGCCAACCCAGCTTGCAGGCCTACAAAAGTAGCTCCAGTGGCTTTTCCATCCATACAAACTGGCTTTCTTGGCTCATGCTGCAGACTTTCTTAAAATCTCTCAAAGGTTCATAAAACTCAAACAAGGGGTATCTGGCTTCGGCATTTCCTGTACCTCTTATCCAAGCCCAGCACTAGCAGTAGCTGGACTCAGTTAGCAAATTGGCCTCTCAGGGCACCTCCAAGCCCAGTGCAAGTGGGAGCCATCTGTGTATTTCTTTGGGGATCATGCAACGTGACTCCAATTGAACTTGGTCTGTAATGGGGACCTGCCCTGGAGCTCCTGGAACTGGCAGCCCCAGTAGCCAGCTTCAGGCTGAGCTAAAGCATCACCTGGCCACCTCCATGGATAACAGATCCAAAGGCAGACTGGGCAGGCACCAGAGTTCTGCTAAATTGAATCCTGCTCCAGAGGGTCACCCCTACACAACAGCTCCTCCACTGTAGTCATGGTGATCCCCAACAACCAATCAGGCTCAGAGTCAATCCCTCTCACTTACATGCAAATAACAACCAAGGCTCAACTACAACAGGAGAGCACAGACAACCCACACAAGAGACACATGGAGCACCCAGCTCAGGTGACCATGGAGACTGTGCCATTGCACCCCACAGGACACATACTACATAAAACTCCTCTACTAATAGTGAGAGGCATAGCAGCCCTACCTAATACATAGAAACAAACACAGGGAGGCAGCCAAAGTGGGGAGACAAAGAAACATGCCCCAAATAAAAGAACAGAACAAAGCTCCAGACAAAGAACTAAACAAAAGAGAGACAAGCAATCTACTAAACACAAAGTTCAAAACACTAGTTATAAGGATGCTTAATGATCTCAGTGAGAACTTCAACAAAGAGATAGCAAACATAAAAATGGAGATAGAAAACATAAAAAAGAACCAGTCAGAAATGAAAAATACAATAACTGAAATAAAGAATACATTAGTGGGAATCGATAGTAGATTAGATGAAGCAGAGGACTGGATCAGTGATTTAGAAGACAAGGTAGCATAAAACACCCAATCAGAACAGTAAAAGGAAAAAAAAGAATTAAAAAAAATGATGGTCGAATAAGGGGTCTATGGGACAATATTAAGCATTCCAACATTTCCCTCATTGGGGTAACAGAAGTAGAGGAGTAAGATCCATAAATTGAAAACTTATTTGAAGAAAAATAATAACTGAAAACTTCCTAACCTGTTGCAGAAAATAGACATACAAGTCCAAGAAGCACAGAGTGTCCCAAACAATACGAACTCAAAGAAACCTATATTAAGACACATCATAATTAAAATGTCAAAGGTTAAAGATAAAGAGAGTTCCTACCAGGGAGCTCCCATAAGATTGTCAGCTGATTTTTCAACAGAAACTTTGGAGGTAGAAGGGACTGGCTCCAAATATTTAAAGTGATGAAAAACAAGGACTGCTACTCTGCCCAGCAAAGCTATCATTTAAAATCGAAGGACAAACAGCTTACCAGATAAGAAAAAAGCTACAGGAGTTCATCACCACCAAATCAGTATTACAAGGAATCTTAGAGAGACTTCTTTAACTCTTTTGCAGTGTTGATTTCAAGGTTGTTTTTTTTCAAAATGTGTCAGAAATCTACAAAAATTAAAAAAAGTTGATATTTTGACTATTTTATGGATTTAATAATAACAATTTGAGATTCTTTGCATATAAATGACATTTTTATGTATAAAAATTTTGGATATATTCATTCAGATATATCCAGCCGACACAGCAAAAGGGTTAAGATTAAAAAATAAAATCAGAAATATGAATAATAAAATGGCAATAGCTACATATCTATCAACAATTACTCTAAATGTAAATGGATTTAATACTCCAATCAAAAGATAGGGTGGCTTAATGGATAAGAAAACAAGACCCTTATATATGCTGCTTACAAGAGCATCACTTTAGATCTAAAGACACACAATATGTAAGTAAAGAGATGGAAAAAGATATTTGATGAAAATGCAAACAACATAAAATCTGGGTTAACAATACTTATGAGGTATGATCAAACAATATGATCAATGTTTAAATAAAAAAATTATTTCTGTAAAAGATACATTGCCATTAATCCACTTCAAAATACTTCCCCTCACTTCAAACACACTTATCCCATCGTTCTTGCCACTTTCTGAAGCTGTTCTGGAAGTCTTCTTTCATGAGTGTCTTTAGTTGCACTGTCATGGCTGCTTTGATGTCCTGAATCATTTTGACTTTGGGGAAGAGTCAGAAGCCACATCGTACCAGATTTGGTGAATAAGGTGAATGAGGACACACAGTAATGTTTTTATTAGACAGAAACTGCCATATATCAGAAGCGATGTGTGACACGGGGTGTTGTCATGATGAAGGATGATTTATAGCACACTTTAAAACACAGCTCTCAACACCAGCTCACACCTGACTGACTGCACCTGACAAGCTGAAACTTGTCACACACTGTTACTAAGGTTTGATGTACCGCTTCCTGTTGAAGATCCCTGCTTTTCCATTGGATGGCACTGGCAGCAGCATTCTCCATATTCTTTGATCACAACAGAAAGGCTCCGTGTCACATGTCACTTCTGGTGTGACAATTTCTGTCAAATAAAAGCATTACAATGTATTGTCATCCACCTTATTCACTGGCTCTGGAACCATGTGACTTCTGGCTCTTCCCTAAGGTCAAAATGATTCAGGACATTGAGGCAGCCACAATAGCGCAACTAAAGACACTCACAAAAGAAGACTTCCAGAACAGCACAGAAAGTGGCAAGAATGATGAGATTAGTGTGTTCAAAGCTAATTTTACTGTAATAATTTTTTTTTAATTTAAACATCCACCGTAGTTTTTGATCATACCTTGTGTTCCAGATAAAATAAACTTTAAAACAAAGGCTATATGAAGAGACAAAGAAGGTCCCAGTAATCCCACTTCTGGGTATTATCCCCAGAAACCCAAAATGCTACTTTGAGGCGATGTGTACCTCCATATGTTAATTTCAGCATTGTTTACAATGGCCAAGATGTGGAGGCAGCCTGGGTATTCATCAGTGGAAGAGTGGATAAAGAGGTGGTTGTACATGTATACGATGGAATATTGCTTGGCCATGGAAGGGAATGGGTTATTGCCATCTGCGGTGGCATGGAGGGATCTGGAGGGTATTGTGCTGAGTGGACTATATCAGACAGAGAAAACAGACATAATGTGGTTTTGCTTATATTTAGAATCTAAAGAAGAAAGTAAACAAAAAAACAGGAACAAACTCATAGATACAGAGAACATTTGATGGTTGCCAGATGGGAGGAGCATTGGGGGGGGGCAGGGTGAAAAAAGTGAAGGGATTAGGAAGGACAAATTGGAAGTTACAAAATAGTCATGGGAATGTAAAGTAAAGCATAGGGAATATAGTTAACAATATTGTTGTAACTATGTGTAGTGCCAGGTGGGTACTAGATTACTCAGGAGGATCACTTCCTAAATTATATAAATGTCTAATCTCTGTGTTGTACATCTGAAATTAATATAAAATAATAGTAAATGTCAATTATAATTGAAACATTTAAAATTGAGGGAAAAAGGTGAAGGGAAATGAAAGGTTCTGATTTCCAGGTATAATACAAATAAAACAAATAAATTATGGGGATGTAATATACAGTAAAGGGGATATAGTCAATAATATTGTGATTATGTGGTATGGTGTCAGGTGATTGCTAGACTTATCATGGTAATCATTTTTTATGTATATAAATGTTGACTATCTAACAAACAACAAGTGCTGGCGAGGATGTGGAGAAAAGGGAGCCCTTGTGCACTGTTGGTGGATTGCAGATTGGTGCGCCACTACGGAAATCAGTACGGAGATATCTCAAAAAACTGAAAACAAAACTACCTTATGATTCAGCAATTCCACTCCTAAGTATCTATCCAGAGAAATCCAAAACTCTAATTAAAAAAAAAAAAAATTATGCACCCCTATGTTTATTGCAGCACTATACACAATAGTCAAGACATGGAAACAACCAAAATGTCCATCAGTAGATGACTGGATTAAGAAACTGTGGTACATTTATACAATGGAGTATTAAGCAGCCATAAAGAAGAATGAAATCTTACCATTTGCAACAATATGGATGGACCTAGAGAACATTATGCTAAGTGAAATAAGTCAGACAGAGAAAGATAAATACCATATGATCTCACTTATATGTGGAATCTAAGGAACAGAATAAATGAACGAACTAATCAAAAACAGTCTCAGAAATATAGAGGAAAAACTGAGGGTTGCTAGATGAGGGGGGGTGAGGATGAGGGAGAAGGTGAGGGGATTAGAAAGCACAATCGGTAAACACAAGATTGCCACGGGGATACGAAAGTCAGTTTGGGGAACTGTGATGGACACTTGTCTCATTAGGGAGACCACTTCAGGGATGGTGTAGATGCCTGATCACTGCACTGTACACCTGAAACTGAAGCTGAACAATAATGAATGTCAACTATAATTATATATGTATGTATATATTCCCAAGAAGTGGAGTACAGCATTAGGAATAAAGACAGTGGAAATCTAACAGCTGTATGCGATGTGATAGGGGTAGTAGATTGGAGGTTGGGGGTTATCACTTTGTGAGGGATATACGTGATAAATGTCTAACTATTACATTGTTTTATACACCTAAAATTAATAAAAAATAAAGGTTTTAAAAAAGGGAATAAAATACAAGCAATTAAAAAGTTAAAGGCACATGTCATACTGGTATTTGAGATTATACATTTCTGAAAACCATGATATTTGTAAGTATAGCATGTTTTTTAATTAATGATCTAAAAATCAACAATATAGAATCACATAAAACATGTTGAGGCATGGCATCCAACACATAATCAAATCTGTGATACACATGTGATCCATGTTTGGATTTAGTGAACATTTTGGTTCATCGGTGTTGCCAGTAGTAACAAGCTCACTCGTGTCTTTCTGCCCTGCATGGCAGGATTCTGCTTTTTATAAGTCCTATCCTTCTTCCACCCAAACAACACAGTACTGACTGAAGCACTGAAAACACCTTACCAAGAAGCAAGCCGTTATTTCTATGTTCTGTCTTATTCCCTATAATAAACTGTTCATAAAAACAAACAAAAAATAACTATGTTGTACACCTCAAACTAATATAATATTGTATGTTAACTATATTTTAATAAAAATCTTTTTTAAAATGTAGTATGTTGATTTTTCAGCAGAGTCTCCACTCTCCTGTAGATATTCCATGAGGTACTACCATTTGCCTATCAAAATTATGACCAGAAAACTGAGACTCATTTCTGGAAAATAGAAAAAGCAAAATAAAAAGCAATTTGGTTTGTCAAGAGAATGAAAAAGGCAAGCCATAGAATGCGAGAAAATGTTTACAAAAAACATGTCTGATAAAAAACAGTTATGCCAATATACAAAGAAGTTTCAATATTCTACAATAAGAAAACAAATAATCTGATTGAAAAAAAAAATGGTCCAAAGATATACAGATGGCAAATGAGCATATGTAAAAATACTCCATATATATTTTGGTCATATAACACCCTTCTTCTGGAAAAAAAGAGACTGAATGGCAGAGTGGAAGACCAGATTTGACATATCATAATTTAATGTGGTACCCACAATGGTCTGTCCACCTTTCTTTCTTTTCCACATTGCTCCTAGTTTCCCACAAAAGCAAGAAGTGGTAGTGGTTTGTGATGGACCATAGAACAAAATTTTTTTTATTAATAATCTCATGATTTGAAGTGAATAGTTCACTTTTGCTCCAGTATAAAGAAATAATAAAGTTTTTGAAGCTGCAACTGTATGAAAATAGCATAAACAAAGGTCGCACATGTTGGCTGTAGTAGGAGAAAAGGGTATACCCGGTAATATGAAGCTATAATCGTTTTTTGAAGACAGTATAACAAATGGATTAAGAATGTACATTCTGTAGCTATCCTTCTTGTTTTGCAATTACCCCAACCCTGGGCAATTTATTTGGTTGGTGCAAAAGTAATTATGGTTTAAAAGGTTAAAAATAATTGCAAAAACCGCAATTACCTTTGTACCTGTCTAATACTTAACCCTCCTAAATTTCAGCATCTTGAACTAAAAAAATAGAAATAATAAACCTCAGTTATTGTGAGAACTAGGTTAAAAAATCTATACCTAGAATATAAAAGCTTGTTATTGTTGTTGTTGCTATTTTATTATTATTTTGTAAAAATCATTTCTGAGACGTCGGTAACGTTCCTTTTTTCTTTTTTTTCTATTTACATTGGCCTTGGGCAAGTGTCTTATAATATCTAAGACTTGTTTTCTTATCTCCAAAATGGACTGATTAAAAGTACAAGAGTACAAGTTGGTTATTATAGTATTATTGACTATATTCCTTATGCTGTACTTTACATCTCTCTGACTATTTTGTAATTGCCAACTTGTACTTCTTAATCCCTTCACCTTTTTCACCCAGCCCCCCAAACTTCCTCCCATTTGGCAACCACTATGTTGTACACCTGAAACTAATATAACATTGAATGTTACCTATAATTTAAAAAAATGAAGAATAATTTAAAAAAGTACAAGTTAGGAAATGATAGAAGCTAATTGAGATAAAGTAGGTAAGGCACCTAACACAATAGTTATTAACTGTTGGCTATTCTTTCTTATTGTTAATAGTATTTTTTAAATATCTAATACGGATTTAAAAACAGCTCTTTTTATGGGGTTTGGAGAAAAGGGAATCCTCCATGAACCCTGAACTTTCCTACAAGTACTTGCTGGGTAAGCTGAAAGTACAATGCCCTCAGCACTCTTTACCAGGTTTATTATCATAGGATAACCTTGGTAGATTATGTAATACCTCTCCTCACCTTTCTTATACCTCCCCTTCCCATCTGTCCCCACTTAGACAAAGAGCAGTCATGTTTCTTCTTTCTATAAAGAAGGTGAAACTCCTAAACTCAGTGCTCCTCTCCTGTATCAGAGCTAGTTTCATGGTTAAGCATCCATGACAGGCATTCTACATTTCCTCAGTCAGATTTAGGGGGGCACAGAGAACTTAGGCAAATCAACATGAAGTTCCGGCTAATGTCATTGCCATGAGTAACAAAATCCTTTGTCTCTGACCCAGAAGCCTCATCACTTCTGCCTACATTCTTAAAATTGTGACAGGCCAACATATTAACTTATAAGTTGGGTAAAATTTCAGATGCTGCATAGTTCTTTACATAGGTTAACTCCAAAAGATATTATGAAACATTAGTTCCCTCAAAAAACATCAAAATAAAAGAATTTTTTAAATAATTTATCATTAATACACTGAAAATATAATTCATTATTATATAAACATGACACTTAGATTAAAGGAAAATCAACTAAAAATATTACATAAAAATGTATTATCTGCAATCAATGATAAAAGTGTAAAATTGATTTCCCTATACCATTGATAGTAATGCACAAAAATTTCTATTCAGAAAAAGTTAGGAAAATATATGGCTTTCCATCCAACTTAATGATTAATCAACTTAACTAGGAAAACATTTTTTTCACTTAAACCCCCTCCAGACAATTGCTTCTAAATCAAAAGGAAAGTTTCAAGTATAGAGCTTAGTGTTGAATCTGATAAGTGACAAGTCTGTCATATTATAAGATTTGAGATTGTAAGGAGAAATGTGACCTAAGAAACTGAACTTTTAAATTTTAGAGTTTTGTATATAGAAATTCAGAAAATGCATAAAAGAGATAAAAAGATAAGGAATAATTTTAAATTGAAAGAACTACTTAGATAATACCGTTTTAATGTTTCTTGTAACTTAAGTTTACATGTATTTGAAAAATAGCATATTGGAAAGCAATTATTTAATTTACTATTTATTTGCCTTTGAATTGTTCAAAAGAAATATGAACATAGAATGATTATCCTTGTGAATTCTGGTGAAGATATTGCTGTGAATGAATCTGGAATCCTCCCCACTTTAATTATAAACACATAAGAATGATAAAGTATTTTTATACCATATAGAGATCCCCATGAAACAAAAATAGAACTGAAACACACTACTATTCAGGCAAAAACAATAAGTGAAATCTGAGTCACAATTCTATTAAGTTTCTATATCAAAAGCTGGTGGAAGCAGTTGGGGGATTGACTATATCCAAGTAAGAAATACCAAACTATCTTGTGTGTGGCAGTGGGCAAGACCCATGATGAAATATTAAAACACAAAATTAGATGTAAAAAAAAAGTTATAATCACTTGGAGCTGCTTGAAGAAAGCTGGAGGAAACAGAAATGTTCACCCAACTGGGACCAGAGCTAAACCATCTACATCCATGAGTTTAAAATGTGACATCCTTACAGAATGAGAGTCCTGAAACTCTAATATAAAAAATAATTCTAAATGTAGGATCCCAATTTGAAGGGTGACACAAACACTTATTCAAGATAAATTGGTGTATCAAGGCCTAAAGCACAAAGAAAAGTTAGTTATCTTTAAAAATATTTAAGGAACTCAACAAATGAGAGAATTTGCAGATAAAGCAGCAATCTTCTGAAAAGGAGTATAAAAGGAATGACCCTAAACTATTCAGAGATAAAAGAAAAAATAATATTCATAAATCACTAATAGGAAATTGTGAAACAAAACACAACTAGACATAAATAAAGAATGAGAGGAGATATAAAAGTACCAATTAGAGATTCTAGAATTTTAAAATGTTATAAAAAAGGAAATAGATGTGATATATTTTGGATGAGCCACAGTAACAGAGAAAATTATTGAACTATAAGGTAATAATGAGAAAATGGCCAAAATGGAATATAGAAAAACGTTAAGAGAAATGGAAGATGGTTTTAGATTCTTCAACATATAAAGGCAAGATATTTCAAAAGAAGAAAGAAAGAAAATGGCAAAGAGGTAGTGTTTAAAGAGATAACGACAGAGTTGTCTTCTAAATCAATGAATTCTCAGCTATAAAGCCAAAGATTACTAATTAGGATAAATATCAATAAGCACACACCCCTAAACACATTGTAAAACTACCAAACAAGGATGAAAATAATTCTTAAAGGCTATCAGGGAGAAAATCAGAATGCCTACACAGGAATCATAATTACTGCTAAAGTCCTGTCCACAGTATAAAGAACCACCTAAAGACCTTGGATGGAGCAATACTTTCAAAGGCCTGAAAGAAAATCACACCCAGCCTTGAATTTGACACTCAACTAAATGTTCATTTACAGGGGTGCATTAAAACAAAACAAAACATCACATTTCAAAGACTGAAATGTTAAAAGCAAAAGACACTTAAACCATTGAAAAAATAATATTTTTAAAAAGACAGATTTAAAATGAATTCTAAATAACAATAACATAGAATGTGGATGGAGAGCCTAGAGTAATGGGTGAAGAGGCCATTTCTAGTTCAGGAGGAAAGTAGAAAATGTAAATAACCTTATATTTTGATAGAGAAGTATACAATTAAGCATGTGTAAAAAGGCATTAAGTGGGTTTGATTCATTGATTCAATGCATATCTATTTAGTGCTTAATATGCATCCGGCACAGTCTTAAATACACAGGAATTTCAACCAATATCCTTCGCTGAGAAAAAAGTATGCAGTATCAAATACTCTTAAGGTAATCAAATATTTTTTTAAGAATATTAAAGTATCCTTAATATTTCAATATTCTTAAGATACTAAGAATAGAGGCACAGCATAACAAGTCAAGACTTAAGGCCCTACTTTGACCTCTTTGCTCAACTTCTACATGCCCAGTCAATATAAAAAGAAGTGAAAAACTTGAGGGAAATCTTAGGAGTGCAGTGATCACGGGGAATGTTATTCTATCCTCCATTAAGCAAAGTGAGAGGGGTTTCAAAAGAAGCATTTGCAAAGATTTGGGATGTGTTCTAGAAGGACGAGACTGCATTTCTTCACCTGGCAATGCCTGTACATCTGCAGAACACCTACACAGCTCAGGTGCTGACACCAAGAGGCTTGTGAGAGTTATTGTAAGAGAATTCTGGGTCCTATGAAGGAAAAATAAGGGGAAGGTGCTTGGTATGTACTTCTGCGGTTTGAATTATATTTAAATAGGAGTCTGGTAACTACATCTAGTATAAACATTTTTATATAGATTTTCAGAACAGCCCATTTTAAAAGGGCTTGAAGGAAACATGGTGCAGCAATTTTAGGAAGAAGATGGGGGCATTTCTTGGTAGAACTAAGTGGATCCTTAGCTCCATAGGAGAGAAAAGAGCCATGACACTGGCAGAAAAGCACTTAATCATAAATCTTATTTACCTCTAATAAGTGATAATTCTCAGTTGTGACACTGCATTCATTTTCATTTCTAATAAAAGTTTGATTAGTATAATATTGCATATGTTATATGGTACAAATGAATGTTATGAATTGTTCTCATATAAAATTGAATTGTCAGTTGTGTAACTAATAATATGTTGCCAAATTTAGATCATATTTAGTTCACCATTAAGAGTCTTAGCAAAGTGGGAGGTAGAAGAGAGGCCATGTGTTAGAGCATGGGAATTCCACAACTAGGTGAGGATACGTAATGAAAGAGATCATATGTGAACATTGCTACTTTACTAAAAGTTGACTCAATGTCTCCATTGCATATTATTAGCCCTTTAATGCTTTCATCATTGTTCCTTACAGAATGCAGATCAAGAAGCTGAACTTTTCCTCAATATAAGAATTTTATATTACCCCCACAAAAACTAGCCAACAAATAAAATGGATAACTTAGATCAATTTTGTTGGTTTATATGAACATAATACTATGTATAGAGACCCCAAAGTTTCCACCAAACAAATATTAGAACTGATAAATGAATTCAGTAAAATAGCAGGATACAAATTTAATATCCGTGTATCAGTTGCATTTTTATGCATCAATAACAGACTGTCAGAAAGAGAAATTAAGAAAACAATCTTATTTACAATTATATATATTAAAAAAACAACAACAACAAAAAAAACTAGGAATAAATTTGACCAAGGAAGTAAAAGACCCATACTCAGAAAATTACAAGACATTGAAGAGAGAAATTAAAGAAAATACAAATAAATGGAAACAAATACCATGCTCATGTTAAAAAGAATTAATATAGTTAAAATGTCCATACTACCCAAAGCAATCTACAGAAAAACTACAATCCCTATCAAAATACCAATGGCATTTTTCACAGAATTAGAATAAATAATCTTAAAACATATTTGGAATCATAAAGACCCCAAGTAGCCATGACCATCCTTACAAAGAAGAACAAACCTGGAGGTATCACGCTACCTTATATCAACCTATACTACAAGGGTACAACAATCAAAACAGTGTGGTATTGGCATAAAAGCAGATACAGAGGTTAATGGACCAGATAGAGAGCCCAGAAATAAATCCATGCATATATGGCCATTTAATCTCTGACAAATCAAGCAAGAATATACATTGGGGTAAAGACAATCTATTAAATACAAGGTGCTGGGAAAACTGGACAGATGCATGCACAAAAATAAAACTGGATCACCTTTTTATTCCATATACAAGAATAAACTCAAAATGGATTAAAGATTTCAATATAAGACCTGAAACCATAAAACTCCTAGAATAAAATATAGTAACTTAACTCTCAGACATTACCTTTACTAATGCTTTTACTGATATATCTCCTCGAGCAAGGGAAACAAAAGAAAAAATAAACAAATGGGACTACATCAAACTAAAAATATTTTTCACAGCAAAGAAAATCATCTACAAAACGGAAAGATATTCTACTGAATGGGAGAAGATATTTGCCAATGATACATCTGACAAGGGGTTAATATCCAAAATTTATATATGAAAAAAAAAACAACAACTCATACAACTCAACACCAAAAAAACAAACAATCCAATTAAAAAATAGGCAGAGGACCTGAATAGTCATTTCTCCAAAGAGTACATACAGGTGTCCAATAGACATATGAAAAGATGCTCAAGCATTACTAATCATAAGAAAAATGCAAATAAAAACCACAATGAGCTATCACCTCAGACCTATTAGAATGGCCATCATCAATAAATCAACAACCAACATGTGTCAGTAAGGAGTGGAGAAAGGGGAACCTGTGCGCACAGTTGGTGGGATTGCAAAGTACTGCAGCCACTATGGAAAACAATTTGGAGGTTCTTCAAAAAATTAAAAGTAGAACTACCTTATTATCCACCAATTCCATTCCTGGGTATTTATCCAGAAAAATGCAAAACACTAATTTGAAAAGATGTATGCATCCCTATGTTTACTGCAGCGCTATTCACAATAGCCAAGATATGAAGACACCCAAAATGCCCATCAATAGACGATTGGATAAAGAAAAGGTGGTACATGTATATGCTGGAGTATTACTCTGTCATAAAAATATACAATGAAATTGGTATTACCATTTGCAGCAACATGGATGGACCTAGAGTGTATTATGCAAAGTGAAACAAGTCAGACTGAGAAAGACAAATACCATACAATCTCACTTATATGTGGAATCTAAAGAACATAATAAAGAACAAACAAAACAGAAATAGACTCATAGATTGACTAAATTGATTGTTACTAGATGGGAAAGGGTTTGTGGGGTTGTGTGAGAGGGGCGAAGGGATCAAGTAGTACAAGTTGTTAGTTACAAAATAGTCACGGGGAGGTAAAATATAGTATGGGGAATACAACATTGTAAAAACTATGTATAGTGCCAGGTGGGTACCAGACTTATTGGGGGATCACTTCATAAATTATGTAAATGTCTAACGACTATGCTGTATATCTGAAACAAATACAAAATAATACTGAATGTCAACTATAACTTAAAAATTATAGTCACAGCATATAAAGTACAGCATAGTGAATATTGTCAACAATAGTGTGATAACTACTATGTACAGTGTCATTTGGATAATAGACTTATTGGGATGATCACTTTGTAAGGTATATAAATGTCTCATCCTATGTTGTTTTGTACATCTGAAACTAATAATAAATAAAATAAAATAAAATAAAATAAAAGGATTTTAAGGATAACAAAAGAAAATATGGTACATACATCCAATGCAATATTATTCAGCCATGAGAAAGAAACTGCCATGTGAGAAAAACAAACAAACAAACAAACAAACAAACAAAAAATTCAAGTGTACAGAAACAGACTAGAAAAGCAAAAGTGGTTGTCAGGGGCTAGGGAATGGGACCAGCAGCTGTAACACAAGTAAGGTCTGAGGAGCTGATGTAAATCATGGTGACTATAATTGATAATATTATATTGTACTGTATAGTTGACATTTCCTATTAGAGTGGAACTTAAATGTTGTCACGCACAATAAAATAAAGATAAAATGTGAGGTGATAGATCTTTTAATTAGCTAGATAGGGGAAATTCTTTTCACAATGTATGTGTACATCAGATCACCATGACGTACACTTTAAATACTTTACAATTTTATTTCTCAGTTACACATCAATAAAGCTGAAATTTAAAAAAAATAACAAATTTAAAGAAGAAATAACACTAATTACAGGATTCCCAGTGTTTTATAATGAAAGCTGTGTCACCTTGTATAATGTTGTTTAGTGTCCTGTATTTTCAGCTAACCAAAAAGAGAAAGAGTGTTTCTGAGGACAAAACATGAAGTAAGACTACTTCTTTGAAGAATTAGCGGGAAAAGGAAATGCTTAATGCCTGTATACGGTAAAGTAAAATTTTGCTAAATAATATGCATCGATAAAAATTAACAGGGAAAAACAGCGATAACTATAAAGCTGTACTAATTACTAAATGCAATCTTAATATAAATCCTCTCTTACCTGAAAAAAAAATTAAATGTAGTTATAGAAAACAAAGCTACGTTTTTTGTAAAGCTGACTAGTGGCTTAAGATTCATACCTAATGCAATCATTTTTTTTCTTAGAGATCCACTTCTGCAGGTGCTTTGCAAGAATAGTTCAGTGTTTTTCTATACCCAGAAATCACTCAAGAGTCTGGCAAATGCACCCTCTAAGAGGGAAATGTTAGTTTGGGTCAATGGAAGAGGAGCCAGAACTATAGGTCTTCTCAGGTTGTTTTGAGTATCAATGCAGACTAAGACTTTTCTGAGCTGGATTTCTCAGCGTCTTATTCCAAAGCCAGTAAAATTTTAATTAACCTAATTTCTCTCATTCTGATTCCAGGCTCCCTAAGAAACCATCAACTTATGAGGCTCAATCAAACGGGCTTCAAATATTTATGATCTCTATAACAGTGATTTCTAGAAGTGAATTATTCCTCTCTGTCCCACTTTTTTTTTTTTTTTCCCCTTTTTGGTTCCCACACAGTTAGGATATAGTGACAGAGTTTGTTGATTGTAAATGTGTTGGTGTACCTGTCAGGGTAAATGTTTTATTTTTCACTATAATTTTGCAATCTGTTGTTTACCTTAGTTTTCTGGGGTATTTTATTTAGCATGACAGAGTCTTCTGGCTCAGGCCTCATCACCCATGCACTGGTAAAATAAGCATCTGCGATCCTAAAATGATGTTACCAAATTGAGGTACTGTCTGGTGAGATCCAGCAGAGCTCAGAACAGTCTTCCTTGAGACCACACTGCTGCCACTTCCTGATTCACTCCACTAATTCATACAATTGTCATTTTACAAAGGAAAAAAAAAACACAAAAAAATTCATGAAATCATATTTGAGGATATGTAGTTGATAACAGAGCTACCAGAAATGTAACTAACATTTTATTGAGTAGCTATTACATGCCATACACTGTGCCCCATACCTTATGCAGCTTGTTCTATTTAATCCTTACTTTTTCCTAATAGGTTTAGAGGGTTCTATCATAGGTCTAACTAGAGAACAAAGATCATACTCACAGCTGGCACACAGTGTCTTCTCAGGGTGCTTCTGAATAGGGTGAATATTAAAGTGTGGCCCCTTTATTATCTGTAACAGAATTAACTTGAGTGCTGAAAAAACATAGGTCCCTGTGCTACCACATACAATCCCCCCACCCCACACACTCAATACCCCTTCCCTGCCCCTCCCCCAACCAACAATAACAACAAAACTCTGAAGTCAAAATCTCCAGGCTAAGACTCTGGAATCTGCATGTCTAACAAATAGCCCCAGGTGATACTTGTACTTTTTGTACACCTGGAACTCTGGCATCCACTGCTATAATAAGCTATCCCTTTGGAGAAAGAACCAATGTGAAAAAGGAGTCATTGCCACATCCTCAGTTTCCCTTTCCTCGGTCTTTCCTTTGATTTTTTTTTTTGTTTGTTTGTTTCTTTCCCTCTTTTTTTTTCTTACCACCAGGCACAAGTTAAAGTTTCTTTTAGTCAGTCCTGACTTATAGTCCCTTTGTGGTTATGACTCCTCCCAAACACTTTTAAACTGAACTGCAGCAAAATCTATAATTCAATGTAATTAAATCACGATCATAAAGGATATTACTCGACAGTATAAAAACTGTAACTACTTGCCCGAACGTTTTTCTTTCCATATCCTCAACCTGGGAGTAGATACAACTCTCAAGTGAACAGTTTCAGAAAATATCTTGATAGCATCTCAAGATGTACTTGAACGACTGGTACACAGTAATGATGACCTGGGATTTAAGGCTCTCTGGAGGCCAAACATAGGGCCTTAACAAGCGCTTAAACCCAAGAAAGAAAACACGGAAAGAAAACAAGAAAGGGCTGGTGAGAAGTTTGCAAGCAATAATATGAGGTACCTAAACAGTTGGACTCAATTTTATAAAATCAACGTATATTTAGTTTAGGTAGGTTAAAACGGAACTGCCCTGTTTTGAGTCATGAGAGCAACCGAAGGGCATGTGAAGTTTCTCTATCTTTTCTCAAATTTATACATTCAAACTTGAAATATTTAACCTGTTAATACAGTACAACAATCTGCATCTATCTGGTGCATTATATCTGGTGCAATATATATATAAAACCAGATAATACTGAATTCAATTTTATCTTCCACAGCACATGGTTTAGCATTTCCATAGCTGTATGCATTTTTCCTTTGTCTCAGTCTCTCAAATAAGAAAGTGCATTGAATAATTATATAATACAGATCCCAAACTTTTCTAAAATTGCTTTAAAATGCCATTTTCAGATTGTTTCTGTTGTACCTTAAAACTAAGTTGTTACAGTTTAACAGTGGACGAGAGCAGTATGACCATTCTACATACGATGGAAAGAACTAGATGGACAAAGAAAACAGCTTCTTGAGGCCAGGAAACTGTACAATAGATGGTTCTTTTTTACACATTACTGAAGGTAGGCTGAAAACTATAGTCTATGTGGTATTTTTGGGTTTCTGAGCCTCATTTAACTTGATCAATTGACACAAGCCTCAGACAATTGCTGAGATGGGAAAAGACTGGGGAAGTGTGTCCATAGGTGGAAAAGCATGACCCTAAATCAAACTGTGAATGAGCCTGCAGGGCCACTGAGGCACAGAAGAATCCTTTGCCCTCATTCAGTAGCTATTTCCTCCTCAGTCTATCTACTTCTCAGCCTTAAAGGATTTCTAAGAGAAATAAAGAGTTAGTAATTGTATGGTCTTTTCCATAACACAGATGCTGACATTTCAAATTCCAATGGCCTGCAATAATTGATAGCTTGGGAAAGAACGTGACAGGTTGAGTATGCAGACCTGCTAATGGAAGGGTAGAGCATGGCTATGGTCTTGCTATTGATGGTAGTATCTATGACATATGAGGGGTGGATGGATCACCAGAAACCTGTAACTTAATGTTGTTAAATGTCCTCAAAGACAGGAAACTGCAGAAGTGCAGTATTGCCTGTTTGTAGAAAAGTGTGCCCTAGGTAAGAGTAGGTGGGAGGTATCATGTTACTGTTCCATCACTGTATCATTTATGGGACATGGAACAAGAGTGCATATCTTGGGTTGTTTTGGAAATTTGCAGATTTTAAGAGTAATAGAATAACTAAGATGACTCTGGCCATTCCTTCATCTTTCTCTTGCTTTTCTCCATAGCTATTATTGGAACTCTGCTTTCTGTCTCAGGAAGTTTCCTTCCCCCCCCCCCCCCCCATGCCTGAAATCAATCAATTTCCCTCTATGGTAGCAGTGGGGGGGAATTTTCCATGGGAACACCCTGATTCATTCCCTGAGAACCCCTTTATCCGTGAGAAGGAACCGTCCCCCTTCAATTCTTGTTCTAAAAGAAGCTACCCAATGCCTAGACTACAGAGAACAGTTTGAGACACTTAAATGACAACAAAAATTAAGACACAAAAACAAGTTATTCTTCCTAAGCCTAAGGAATAACAAAGATACTATATGCACATATATTTAAGTTAATTAATAAATGTTGTCCCGCCTTGTTCTCTGGGGTTATAGGCCCAGCCCATCAAAATGTGGACTCAGTGGGCTGTGGCAGGTGTCACCTTAGCAGCCACTTCAGAGAAGCTTATGCCCTCCCTTCTCAAAATCTACATTGAAAGAGTAAGCACCCAAGCGAGGAGATAGCTCTTCACCAGCGTGGCTTGGGCTTATCTTGTAAGTTTCTGTTTTATTGTTTTTGGATCACACCTTTTCCTTGAATAATTGGCAAAGAACCTGGAATGATTAGCATGTTCAATGGAGAGCCTGGATCCCTACTCCCAGGAATGTGTGCTACTCTGTCACTCTCTTAAGGTAAGAGAACCTTATCAGAATGCAGTACAATATTCCTAAGGCAGTGTGCATTGTGATAGAGAGTTCAGGGGGTGAGGAGCATGGCTGAATATCAAACATTCCCTTCATCTGCATGAGAGAATTCTCATTAATACCTCTTTGGATACATGAGGTCAGAATAGAATCAATGAACGGCCAAAATAACAGGGCATCATTCTTGAGCTCGCTCTTTCTTTACCCTCACAGCCATGTCTCTCCATCTGTACTTACTACAAAATCAACCCCTCTGCATCCAATAGATGCCATGTAAGGTGTTTTAACAATTAAAACTCAATGTGAGAGACTCTGAGAATTGAGAACTTTCTATAGTGCTTCATGTATCTCTGTCCTGGTTACTGTTTTCCCACCACCTCTTCTTGTACATGACCTCAGCTCCTGTCTGCTACCCCCTCATTCCTCTTGACAAAATCCATATTGCATAAACAATACTTGTGATCTGCACAAATAAGTCCTTCCTATGCAAGAACCACCCTTGACCCAGTATTCCTGAAACCAGCCAAATTATAACTCACCTCACCTGTTAAAACTTCTGTAAAACATTCTACCCTTCTGCCCCAAGTTAAAATGTTCCTGTGGAGCCTTCTCGCATCTATTTTCAAGTAAACGTTTATGTTAAAGGTGCTTACTGGATTTTCTTCCACTCAATGTATAAAATATATGCTTGATATTTGACTCTCTTAGAATCAAATCACTATGTCTTTGTAGAGCTTCAGTGTCACACTCTTCTGAGTGTGATATTCAGTGTTCTTCTGAGGTAATATTGTGAGATGTCTTATTTTCACATGTGTATTTGGCCTCTTTTCAAATGTATATGTTAGTTTGCTTTTCATAGGCTTTTAAATAGCCTTTTAAAGTCTATTTGCTGGGGACCCCAAGGCTGCTCTGGGAAAGAGTGGAAGTTGGGGTCCTACCCATGTACATAGGTCCTCAGCAAATACCAAACACCAATTTCAAAACCCCTAGTATGTGTCCTTTTCCCCCATAACCACCACTGCTGACTTTGTTCCAGCTGAAACCATCACTCATTTTGAACTATTGCCTCCTAAGTGGCATCCCTGCTTCCGTACTAGCCCCTGTAATCTATTCATTTCATAGCAATCAGATTATATTGTTTAAAAACATACAACAAATGTCCTGCTTAAATGTCCAAGGCTTCACACCACCGTGTCCTTTGAGTTTCCTGGAAACAGAAGATCATTGATGTCTCTGACCTTGATGTGCCCTTGGCACACTTGATCTCACATCCATTCAGGAATGGCTTCTTCCCTTCCTGTGATTCAGGTCTCTGCTTAAAAGACCCCTCATCAAGGGTGTCTCCTGGAATACTGAATCTCTCCCTTATATCTCTACCTCTCCCTTCAGTCACTCTTTATCACATTAACTTGTCCTATTTATTTAATTAACTTTTTAGAGTATGTGTGAATATTTTATTCATTTTTACTTGTTTAACAGCTATCTCACACTAAGAATTTATGCTACCTATGATACAGGAGAGTTAGCATGTCCCTAGGTAGACAGGGAGATCCCTGGTGGAATAAACAAAGACAGTCATATCCTAAAACTTCAGGTTTTGAAATCACTCCGCTGCAGGACATAATGTAACAAGGCCTTGAGGTTAATCATAAAATTCATTTTGGTCTGACAAATGGAGTAGATCTGATAGATAAGAGTAGGATACTTTGCTAATTTCTTTAGGATGGGCAAGCAGAACAAACCTCGTAGACGAATTTCATTAGAAGGCGCCAGTTCCCTTCTTCAAACAAGTTGCCTTCTCCAAACAGCTCCCCTTCCCCAAGCAGGCAAGGGAAGGTATAAAAGTAAGAGCTTTTGCCTCAGTCATGGGCACCCCCATTCGGGACCCCTTCCCACTCAGGAGCTGCAACCTCTTCTCCTGCCTCTAATAAACTATCCTTTTTTAAGAACTTTTTGCCTTTCCCTGGTCCGTGTTTCCATTCTTTGGCTTCACGAGACATGATCCCAGCCCACACTCAGAAACTGCTGGCAGATCCAACATCATCTACATCGCATACGTCCCAAAACATGTTTATCTTGTCCACAGTACCTAAAACCAAACTGACATAGTGAGTCCTGGGTTAAATTTTTATAATTTCAAAGTTTGTATTTATGTCTAATCTTTGCTTTTGCAATAAGAATATATCCAATTTCTGTTTTCTCAGAGTCCCTCAGTCTGCAACTTCTGCTTTTTTTATGTTCTTATTTATATTATTTTCTTCCAATTGATGGAATCTTCTCTCTGTGTTTTTCTATAAGGAAACTTTATTTTGTGATAATTAATTGTAGATTCCAGTTTATTTTTATTTTCTCATAATTATTATCATCATTGGTGTTATCATTATTATTACTTTTATAGAGCGTATACGATGCCAGGAATTATTCTAAGAACTTAACAAACATTAGTTCATTTACTAACATCCTTGTGTGACTACATAGACACTATTATTATCTTCATTATACACAGAGAGAAAGGAAGACACAACGAGGATAAGTGATGCTCATGATCACAGAGGCTAGTAACTAGAAGAGCCAGGATTTAAATAAAATCCAGGTAGTCTGTCTCCAGAATCCAAGCTCTTAAATGAATAAATAGATCAAGATGCAGTGATGACAAAACAGAGGTAATATTTAAAATATTTTCTCATATATGTTCATTTACTTCTTTCAATCATGCTCTTCAGAGAATTCATAATTCTTAAACAAAGAGCATCCGTTCCTTCAGGGGAAAAAGAACATGGCCTGAGATGAAAGAGTCCCTGATCATTTTTGAATCTCAAACCTAACATTTTGGACATCCCAGTAATTACAATAATTTTAAACTCAGGCACTGCTGAAAAAAAGATTTTTTCTAAATTCTCAAAGCTCATTTTCACTTAGATCAGATATCAAAGAGACGTTCAGAGGGCAGTGATTAAAAAAAAAAAAAAAAAAAAAAAGGTAAGGATTATTAACTAAGAACATTCCCTTCCCAAAGTAAAGCCTCCAGAAAATTTTATGTTGGGAGATGAGGGTAGAGGAAAAAAGATGAGAATCTTAACATTAGAAACAAGGGCTATCGCCCTTAGCATACTCCTACAGTCTATATGGTGTTCTGAGATGTGTAGAGATAAAGGCTCGGGAAGGTGTCCAGGCTGTTGGGCTGGACAGCAGTCCCTCAGAGCCTGCAGGTACTTCAAAGACTGCAACACGATGAAGAAAAATAAGCTGAGATATCCTGGACTTGGGCGGGGAGGGACATGGAATACCTGAAGAGAACTGATGGATTAGAAAGGTTTGGGATCATAAAATAGGTGCTACCAAGAGAGGCCTCTTGACAGGGGTCTCTGGCATGTGGCAACAAGCTACTTACAAGAACTAGGAAGGACCAGCAGACCTTAGCGGACACCAGATCCTGACAAAAAAAGAGGAGGCAAGGGCAGAACTGGACCCTGCAAAGATCTGTAGAGGTCCAAAGAACAGTGGTTGGACCAGATGTGTCTCTAGCTAAACACATTCGTACAAACTTCCTCTTACATCCAGATTCAAGAAAGGCAAATTAAACTTTATAGGGAGAAGAATACCCCATTACGATTTTAAACGTTGATTGTTTTTACCTTTCAACAATTTTTTTTAAAGGAAGAGTTTGAATTAATCTGAAAGACCCAATTTAAAGTTGTGAGACCTTGGAGAAAAATGCAAACTCAAGGGAATTGGAGTTTTTTCTTATAAGAAATAAAGAGAAATAGTGTGTGTGTGTGTGTGTGTGTGTGTATGTGTGTGTGTGTGTGTGTGTGCGCGCGCGCGCGCGCGAGCCCATGTATAAGATACAGTGTATACACGTACACAGTGCTGTTATCTAAGAGAAGTAAGACTAAGAATTCACAGAGGAGATGTGAGTGAAAAGAAGAGGTGAACATCCAAGCTCCCTTGTGTATTATACTAAAAGAAACATTGAGTGCCTTTAAGACAGGGCAAAATATCACAGCTATTTAAAAATATCAATATGAAGATAGCAGTCCTGCATGTAAAAATCTGATAAGCTGTTTTGGCTATGTGATCAAATTCCATTCCCACGTCAAAAAATATACTTGGAAAACAATAAAAGTCTCTAAATAGAAACAGGCATTTCCATCCATAGGAGGGCCAAGGAAAAATTGATTCCAAGGTTTGAGACAGTGTTTATCTGCCATAGTCCTTTCCCTGTCTAATAAAAAGGCGACATAAATGTGCTCATGCATTGTACATTTGGCTGGCATATTAGTGAATATTTTTACAACTAAATGTCAGCATTCTGGTTTCTTTTAAGAAGACAGAATAGAGCAAGGCGTATAGTGCTCTTGCAATGGGTCTGTGGAAAACAAAGCCTGCATATCTTCTATGCTGCCTCAGAGAAAGTTCCATGAATAGAAATTGGCTCTTTTCCCAATTACTCTCCTATAATCAGTTGTTTAGTTTAACTCCATAACGTACCATCCTACAAAAGACAGAGCAGAGGTTAAGTGATTTTGTCCTGCATCCAAGATATCTTTCATATACCTTTATTGTTCCTTCAATGAATTGAGTCATTTGCTGAAAATACACACTTTTATTATGTCCCTGCTATATTATTGAAGGTATTAATCTCCACTGCACCAAACTGAAATATGGGGGGAAAAATGTAAACCACACCAATATGAACAATTGTAGAATCGTGTTGTTTAGTCAATCACTTATTCTATTTGGCCATATACACTGATAAAGGAGACAATGGAAAAAGAAAATAAATGAAAACCTTGAATATGGTATAGTGCTAAATTAAATTAATGTCATCCCCAACGGCTTTCTTTATATTTAAGTCAAAATGACTAAAGGAAAAGCTACTTGAATTGGTGGTACACGCATTTTTATTTATTCCAGCACCCTAAGTGAAGGCTGGTATGAAAAACCTCTAATCTTGGTTTACCTTAAAATATGATCTAATCTGTATTACAGTTTTCTTAAACTCAGTCATCCCAAAAAAGCAGAATCACAGAGCTATCATACTTAGAACATATGGGTCAGATTCTTCAACATTTTCAAAATAATGCATCTTTATTCAAAAGCTGTCATAACTGTGGGCAGTTTGACTTCATCACGGATGTGATATGGTTAAGCTTTTTGAATAAGGTTCCTGCTGTTGTCACTATAAAATAAATGATGTAGGGGCTGAAGAGATTACATTCATTAAATGTTGGCAACGATGTACCTAACAGCTGTATATGTGAATAGCATCTGTGTACCAGACTAAACTCTTGTCTTTCTTGTTGAGGTGTGTGTGCCATATAGCTCATGCTTATATCAGCAGTCAAATCATGCACATTAACTCAGTCAATTTATTGTTTCTGCCTGGGACATAGTGATTTCCAGTGTACCATTTTTATAATTGTTTTCTAGGCCTGAAGGCATGGCTAGACATCGGCAATGCCTTTCTGGTAGCTTATTGTTTTCTCCTTGTAGGATTCACTGTTTCTGACTAGGTTAGCACTTTCTAACACTCTACTGTGTCATACAGTATGCCAGGTCTCAAGCCGCATTGGGCGCGAAAAGGAAAAAAAAAAAAAAAAGATGAAATGCAGCTAAACCGTTTTGCTGACATCTTCCTGTCTTATTTCATTCACAGAGTGTGAACCCCTGGAGTTTTACAACCATTTGAAATTCAAAGGCAAATGCTGAGAGCACATTCTCATGAGAATTGGAGCCAATGAAAAAGTTTGTCTAAACTGCTTTGGCACTGAATCACTGAATGTTTTCAGCAGAAGCAGAAAGCACCATTCTGTACCATTCATAGACAACTCATGGGCCAACCCAAAGGAAAGATGTCAGATGCAGTGAATTTCTTTCCTTGGAATTAATGTGTGATTTCCACATTGAAGTCTGTAAGACATACTATTTTTCTCTGAAGTGTGTTCTGTGGCATCATTTTCTTTATCACAAGAGGTTTGTCCTCTCCTATTTTTTCTTAAAACTTGCATGTACGTTTTGGAAGCCTGGTAGTGATTTTGAATTTCAAGAAAGAGAACAAACTTGATTTATGTACTATGATTCATCCCTCTTAAATGTACTAATTGCATAAACTACATCCTTCAAAGCATCCTACAGACACATTTAATATTAATAAACACATTTAAAAGCCTCACGAGGTATGATTCCTTTATGGTTACTGATAAAACTAACTGGTCCTCTACTGCATGTCTATAATTCAAAATAAAGCTAAGAACCTGGTAAGCCTTGCATTTTTAGCACTGAACTTGAACACACCAGCTCTAACATCTCAGTAGCACACCATGGGAATCAACAGCAATCAATTCCACTTCCATATTCATCGTTTTCTATAAGTTTCCCCTTTATGGCTTCAAATAAGTAAAGTTAAAATTATTTATTGTATTTAGCATACATCGTTTTATCCATAAATTCATTCCTTTTATCACAATGTAAACTTCCATTTTATAATAATTTGAGGAAAACATGATTATTGTCCAAACCATCTAAAGAAAACCACTTTCATTCACTATATCATATTAGTCTCTTATATTGCTCAGGATACTCTTCAAACTCTCTAATCATCCTTTTGGTTATTTTATCATCTGTCTCCTCTCATTAAATTCTAAGTTCCATCAGGGCAGGACCTTTTGTAACATGTTCAAAGCTGTGCTTAGGTACAATTCAGAGAATATTTGTTGAATGAATGAATAAATGAATGAATCCACTGTTCAGAGTGAGGTTAGTCAAATAAAGTCTTATCCACAGGTAATTTTCTAAGTTGAGATCATGTCTTATGGCCATGGAAGAGAATGTTATTTCAGCATATAAAAACTGAATTGATCAGCTGCACATCAAACATCATTTTGGAGATTTCCTCTAATATTATTCATCCATATAGGGAATTGGGGATATTAAAATTAATGAATTCATTTTCTATGAGAGCATCAGAAGTGCTATGAGTAATCTATATTAGTACCATTTAATAGGAATACAATATGAGCCACACATGTAATTTAAAATATTCTAGTGGCCACATTTTTAAAAAAGTAAAAAGAAAGATGTTATAGACTGAATGATTGTATCCCTTCCCCCCCCCCCCGCCCCCCACACACACCATGCTGAAACCCTAGACCCGCAGTAAGTGGTATTAGGAGGTAATTAGTCTTAGATGAGGTCATTAGGGTGGAGTCCCACATGGGATTAGTGGCCTTATAAGAAAAGCAAGAGCCTGGAGCTCTTGTCTCTCTTCCAAATGAGGATACAGCGAGAAGGAGGCCAGTCTAGAAACCAGAAAGAAGACCCTCACTAGACACTGAATCTGCTAACACCTTAATTTTGGGCTTCCCAATCTCCAGACCTGTGAAACATAAATGTGTATTGTTTAAGCCATCCAGCCTATGGTATTTTGTTATTGCACCTGGCATTGCTAAGACGGTAATGATGGAATTCATTTTAATATATTTTATCTAAAGCAATATTTTCAAAACATGACTTCAACATGAAATCACATAAACTTATTATCAATGAGATTACGTACATTATTTTATTTTCATACTAAGTCTTTGAAATTCAGTGTGTATTTGCTACTCAGCACATTTCAATTTAGACTAGTTACACTTAAGTACACAATAGTCACATGTGTTAGTGGCCATCATATGGGACAGAATAAGAGCTAGAATGAGGGATTTATTATTGGGGTTTAAATACTATATAATTATGAGAAGTGATGGAGGAGTCTATGCAACATTTAACTTCTGTGTTTAATTTTAAGTCTGATATTTCATAAAGGCCAGCCCAACCGGCAATTGGAGAGGCCATTTATTTTTTGAGGACAAGACTGAGGAAAGAGTAGAACACATGGGGACGAATTGCAACACATCTATGTTTCTCAGCACCTATGTTGATGTCACAGCTGATTTGCAGGACAGGCTGCTGCCATTCTCCATGGATCTACCCACTCATGGGGTCCAAAACTGGGAGTTGCTGAAGGAAGAGAACTGGTGGGAGGAGGGGTGGCTGAAAGTTCAACTAATGCCCCACATCTACAAGGTGAGATAACAGATCAGTGACAACATGTGCCAGCTGCCATGTATTTGAAGCCCTGCATCAAACTTTAAAACATAAAAATACAGCAATGGCTTTACTTCTGCTTTCTAAATCTTGTGCAAAATGTTTTTGTGGCCAGTGCAAACCTAAAACCATACAGGAAATAAATTCTGGGAATTGCAGTTCTGGCTTAACTAAATTCATTCAGTATAAATGCACCACAGGCAGGTTGGGAAGCTTAGTCCAGTGTTTCTAAGTCCTATCAAAATTGAAATGATTCTTTGGAAATATCACCTCAATAATATTGTTACACAAGGGTTTGAAACAGATGTTCTAATGAAACCTCCTATTGTGAAGAAACGCGTTTTACACTGGGAAATTAATGCCTATAGAGTTTGTATGGATATATTTTCCCCTTCTTCTGTTTCATCTTCTTCTTTTTTAAAATCCCAAACTATACACACCGACACAAAATCATTTAACTGCAGAGAGCCCAAAGAGTATAAAGAATCAACCACAGAGCCCAGGCAAGATTGATGAGTGCTAATTGCACTTGAAGTCAAAGTTCTAATGTAATTTTTAAAGTAAAAGTATCATAGGCTTTTAGAAATGGTTTTCAAGTTATCAGATTGAATTTCCAGATAAGGAACTGAGACCCAGAAACATGAATTGAGTGACCTCAAATTATTTGATTATGGAGCAATAATCCAAAAACTAGGACTCCATTTTCCAGAGATCTAATATAATACAACTGAAATAAAAAGAGAAAAGGAAATAAGGTTATTCAATCAAACAGGGATTGTTTTCCTGGTTAAATCTTAATCAACACATACATAATACCTACTTATACTCACTACCCATAACACTGTTACTAAGTTACCTATATAATGGGTGGTTGGTGCAGGACATTTTAAGTGACAGACAAGTTTAAGGCACATCCCACCAAAGAAAAGATAATTTTTCAAGAGGTATACTCTTAATTCCAACAGATTTAAATAGAACACAGCATGAATGATTAAGATTAGATAACCTCTGTCCACTTTCCATCATTATTGCTTACTTTTCTTTTTATCTCCTTTGTTTTTTTCTTAGATTTCCCACTGGGAGAGATCATCACACAAAGGCCTTTACTTCCCCAACGTGGGTTGAATCTCAAGGGGGAGAGGTGGAACTATTCAGAACACCTAAGATAGAAGCAGAGAGTGGGAGAAACTGTGCGCCATGATTCCAGTTTGCTTTTTCTGCTCTTGTGAGTTGGCTGCATAGAGCAGATCTGACCTCTCACATGTTTTGGCAAAGGCAGAGCCTCAGCAAAATGCCTGTCATTCTCTTTCAGCTCCCAGACAGGACAGAAGGGGTCTCCCTGTTGAGTAAGATTTCTCACAACACCATTGTGAAGGAAAAGTGGCCTTGTAATGAACCTTGTAGGGCAAACTAGAAGTCTAATGGAAGTCACAGCCAGGCCTGAGAGGATCTGAAGCACTACTAAAAATGTGAGTAAGAAAACCAATACCAGTGGATACCCTCTTGTCATGCGGGGCGGCCTGCAGGGTCTCTGCTCCCACTCCCCACATAAGAACGCAGGACATGGTGAGACCAAAAAGGAACACCCATGGAGCCATAGGTAGGGGAGTCATACTAGTATATTCTCGCTGGCGGCTGGGTTGGAGAAACAGGAAACAGGAGCCACACTGTTCGCAACCCTCACTGCACCGCTTGCAGGCTCAACCACCATCTTCTTGCTAGCCCCCATTTTCTGATAGCATAGCCATGGCAGTTATATTAGTGACCAACTGGCTAACCGGCTACAGCTGACGGCCAACTAGCCACAGCTGATGGCCACCTTCTACCCGAGCCAGCACCTTTCCACGTGAGGCCGAGAGCCTGGAAACTGCACTCCTGGCTCTGTCCCCACACCTCTCTTCCAAAACAACTGCCTCAACAGCCTGTGCTGAGAGAACAGAATGGCTTCTTGTCAGGGTGGCAACAGGGACTGAGGTGAATGCAATCCTAAAGCCAGCGTGATAACAATTTTCCCAAGAAATTGACATATTCTCTTGGACAGAGGAAGGGGGAGAAAAACTGTGTGTGATGGGATAATTAACTCAGGTGAGAAAATTGAATTTAGAAAAGTGAAATAGTGATATATTTACTGAGTGAGACAATGTTAAGTATAAAGAGGCTATTTTCAGCTGAGAGCATCTGTTGGCTTCAGTTGGGCAGGTTACTTAACTTCTCAGTGCCTCAGTTTCCTATGGATAAAATGAAGACCATTGTACCCATTTTGAAGGGAGTCTGCAGGTAAGATTAGATTTGGTTATGGAAAATGAACTTAATTTTTTTCCTTCACCTATGTGAGAATCAAAGTGAGTTAGTTTTCAACCGTTTTGAGTATGATGAAGGAGCATGATGAATAGGATCAACTTTGCATGGTGAGTATGAACATGACTTTGTTTGTTTGTTTCCCTACAGGCTATGGATTAGTAGGACTTGATGGAGTGGAAGGACAGAGCGGTATATAAAAGCAAATAAGATTGAGAAGGCCAAATTTGGGAGAAACAAAGAAAACTAGGAAAAAGCAGATGGTCAAAGGATAGTCCAAGTGTGAGCACAAGTATGTTTAGAATGCAGGATAATAAGAGTATATTTTCTACTTATAAGTTAAATATTAATTTATTATAAAAAACATGTCCATTGAAACATTTCAAATTTATAGAATACAAACAAGACAATCCCATATTATAATATGAACCATTTTCTGCCTCTCTTCCATCTAAGAACTGTTACATAATTATTAATAAAAACTGTTCATATGATTGATTATCTCTTTTTTGATAATATTGCAGAAGAAGCATTTATGCCGTCTCATAAATCTTTTCAGAAACATTACTTTTAACGACTATACAGTAATCACTGTATATCATCCAATAAGATAGCTGTTCTGTGATCGACTACTTCTTTCAAATAATTACATTATTTAGAGACAATGATGTCTCTAATGTCAGCTTGGTTAGGCGACCGTCTCCAATTATTCACTACATACTAACCTAGATGATGATGCTGTGATGGCATTTTGTAGATGTGATTAAAGTCCATAATCAGTTGATAGGCAGGAAAAATATCTTGGATAATCAGGGTTGGGTCTGATTTAATCAGTTGAAAGGTCTTAACAATGGAGCCCAGGCTTCCCCTGTGGACAGTAGCCCTGCCTATGCCCAGAATTCCATCCTGTCCTACCGTCCTGCCTGCCTGCCTGCCCTACAGATTTCAGACTTGCCTAGCCAGCCCCGGCAACTGCAGTTGTATAAGCCAACTCCTTGCAATATCTTTATTATATATCTCCTACTGTTTTTTTTTTGTTTGTTTTTTTTTTTTTTTCCGTCTGGTTGAATTGTCCTGATTCAGGGAGAAAATTTTGCTTTTCAGAAATGATTTTGTCACAGAAGATATTTTGAGATAGGGAACGAACGACCAAGAGAAGCTCATCAGCCTAGTGAGTGCTGGAAGTGCACGGGAAAACAACAACAAATGGGAAATTTGAAATCTCTCAGAAATATCCGTAATGGAGACAGGTTAGTTAACATGTTGTTAGGAAGACAGGAAAGATCCCTGGTGAAATAAGCAAAAGACAGCCATATCCTGAAACTCCAAGTTCTGGAATGTCCCCTTGTGGGGACAGAGCCAGGAGTGCAGTTTCCAGGCTCTCGCTCTCATGTAGAAAGGTGTTCACTCAGGTAGTAAATGGCCATCAACTGTGATTGGATGGCCATCAGCTGTGGCTAGTTGGCCATCAGCTGTAACCAGTGAGCCATTGGCCACTAATATAACTGCTGTGGCTAAGCTAGCAGTAAATGGGGTCTAGCAAGAAGGTGGTGGCTGAGCTAGCAAGAGCGAATTGCAGTTAGCATGGCAGGATGCAGATCGTGTGGATCCTGCTTCCTGTGTCTCCATCCAGCTGCCAGCGAGAATATACTAGTATGACTCCCCTATCTATGGCTCCTTGGGTATTGGCCTCACCATTTCCTGTGTTCTTATGTGGGTAGCGGGACCAGAGACCCCACATGCCACCCGCATGACTGTCTTTCACTCCAGGATGAAGATAAGAGAATGAGCCTTGAGGTTAATAAAGTATCTCATAATCTCTTTTGGCTAGACAAAGGAGCAGACAGGAATGGGTTCGCTAATCCCTTTAGGGTGGGCAAACAGGACAAACCTGATAGACGAATTCCATTAGAAGGTGCCAGCCCCCTTCCCGAAGCAGGCAAAGGAAGGCATAAAAGTAAGAACTTTTGCCTCCGTCACTGGGCACCCCCATTTGGGACCCCCTCCCACTCAGGATCTCTGACTCTTCGCTTTCAATAAACTAGTCTCTTTAAAAAAATAAAATAAAAATGAAAAAATAACTGCTTGCCTCTCCTTGGTCCATGTTTCCATTCTTCTGTCTCATGAGACACATCCCGGCACTCACAAACAAAATATCCTACATCATTAGTACTAGATCTGAAATGTCGAAGAAACTGAAATGCCAAGGTGATTGCTAACCATGCTAACCTAGCCCTGGTTTGTAGATGATGAGGGGAGAGTGAGGAAGAAGGGGAAACAGAAACAAGTTCTAACTAATAAACATAAACACATTTATATTCAAATTTAGAATGTAATGGAGAGCTGAGCTTTCCCTTCTGGCACCCTAAAGACGGGAAAGTATTGCAGCCATGCAGATGTACTAAATTGGCTGGAAAATAGTTCCACATCCATTGCAACTGGACCACATGGATTGCATCTCCTATGCTCAGTTCCTATTTCTGATGAAAGGCAGAATATTTTGCCCCTGAAAATGCAAATAAACTTACCCCCACAGAGGCACCCGCTCACAAATGATAAATGGAGGCCTTGAAGTGTTTCCTCTAGTGAATTACATATTAGAATTACACTTTCTATCTCTGGGAACTTCGCATTGTCACCTATTGCCTCGTCCACCATTTGCTGCTTCTGGCTGCAGAAACTGATTAGGAAGCAAGGCCAATTGGAGATTTGAAATGATACTATATTGACTTTTTTTTTTTTAAGTAAGGGCGACATAGCCAGCAGGAAAATGCATAGTACCACTCTCTATGATATTAGTTAGGGTCATATCTTGTTTTCTCTATTTCATAGTAGCAAACAATGAATACTCCATGCTTCCTTCTCAATTACACTCAGCTAAAATATATTGGGTGTTACTCATTTTAAAGGCCTGAGGGAAGAGGCACAACATTAAGCTATAGGCACTCTGCCCTTTGTTTGATATCCCTTAAATGCCATTAAAAATAATTCCCAGGACCAGCATCATTATAGATGAGGACACTGAGGCTACAGAGATTAAGTGTCAAATCGAAGGCAGAAACAGGATTGTAACAAAGAACTGCTCTCTTTTTGCTCTGCCATGCTGCCACTTTAAGTAATGCATGTATTCTTAAAAACTCACATTTAAATTAAATCCCATTTTAGTAAATAAACTTGTGAACTATCTAATAAAAATAATTATCTACTCCGTTTGTAGAACAAATACCATCCTTATTGGCCTTACCCATCTCCTTTTCCATTTTATTTATTTATTTATTTATTTATTTATTTATTTATTTATTTGTTTATATTATGAAAAATCTGTAAGAGAATCTGTTCTTCCTAGCATTTCCTCTTAATGCTGTACCTCCTAGGATTTGGTAAATCAGATAAAGAGAACATTTGTGAAGCTGAGTGAAAGTAGTAGCCAAAGCTGTTATGTACTGTAAACTGTCTCCAGATAAGCCATTTCTTACCAGTAAGGACATTTTGATCAGACCGGCAGCACAGTTGTGGACTAACTACTTCTACCAAATGTGCTGTCTATGAAAATAACTCCTCTTTTCCTGCTCCTCTCCCCACAATCCAGAGTAATCATAAAAATGTCTAAAAAGAAAATTAAGCAGTTAGTATAAAAGACAATTTTAGGAGTGACTATGTGAATAGTCTTCAAATCTCATTATTTGATTAATTTAGCTTTTTATAAGTTTTCAGAATATGAGAATCCCATCCACTTATATTTAGCAAGTTTGCATAATAATTAAGAGTATACATCACAAAATGTCTTTATTTAAAATAGGAAGTGCTAGCTCAATAGGGATGAGATGCGAATAATCATATTGAACTGTTGATATGTAAAATTTTTGTATGTAATTAATACAAATCTAAATAGCTGGCTCATCTACATCGATGATTCAATCAGTATGCATTTGACTTCTCATTTATAGATACGGTATACAAATTGTTTAGTGTAAAAAAAATTGGAAGAACTATTTTCATTTTGATACTTTTGAAATCTAGTTTCCATTTAATATTTAATTTCTGTTATGTGATTTAAAAAAAAAGCTCCATTTAAAGCAAAATGCTGTGCTTTTTTGTTCAAATGTGTTTTGCTGCGCTATAGAGTTCTGAGCTCTCAATTGCTATCTTTTTTGTTTGTTTGTTTTTGCTCTTTTTCTGACTGTGAACAGATGAAGAGAGAACAGGAGATGTGTAAAGCCCTCTTTGATAACTGAAGGATTCCTAGGGGTTCTTTCATTTGTTGATGGCTGGGATTTTCTCATTTACATCCTTTTGGAGAACAAACTATGTAGCTGCCATATCTCATCTCGTCTCCTTAACCTTTTGTGCTAGACTGCTGTGTATGGATTAACTCATGGTGGTTATTGACTAGAACTTCTTACAGCATTCCTCTGAGCAGAAGGCAAAAACCAACCTCTTCCATGCTTTATAACAATAGCATCCAGGCAATTTCTAGAATCATTAGATTTTTTATTCTGAAATATGTCAATTTTTTTTTACCTGAAGTTAAATTTTGAATTGCAAATAGTTCAGCAGAAGTTAGGCTGGAGATTTACCTGAGAAAGCGTTCTAACTAAATAGAAAATACAATCATTAAGACAAGGTTTAAAGCCTTTTAAAAGGTTTAAAGTCTTCTGATGCAGTGTGAAAAGTATAATGTGAACGTAAACAACTTGTATGACTATTTGAGTTATTTTCCTTTCATGAAAGCAAACTAAGGACTTCTAAGGGGTGGCAATGTTTTAGTTTAATTTTAACATTGATTTGTGTTTGAATGAAGTAAAACATAATTTATTTAAATATTGTTAATTATATTTTTCATTTTGCACCCCTTTCTCAGTCTCTAGAGGAAAAAGAAGTAAAACCTTGTCACAGAAATGTAGTGAATTTGCAACTTCAGTCTTGAATCTCACACCTTGGAAGGCCCCAATCTGCTGTGCATTTCACAGTGCTATGTGAAAACTTCTTGAATGAAATATGGAAATTCAATTTTTAGACTTGCGATAGAGAGTCAGAATATAGCTCCTCTAACAAACAAAAGATATTCAGTTTTACAGAATGAGATTTATTCAAAAACATACTACTGGATACTACCTAAGCAGTCACTGTTTTACCAATAAAGAAGACGTGGTATATTGACCCTGATTATTGATATCTTGTGATTATTAAGCCCCCAAAGACCTACTGTTCAATATGCAATATTGTGTAGTGTTTAACAGTATTGTCTCTGCAGGCAGAATAATAAGATTTGAATCCCAAATTTATTGATTTTTATGTGACTTTGAAAAGTTTACAGACCTTTCCCAAGCTTCGGTTACCTTGATGCTATGAATCTCATTGAAGGAACTGTTGTGAAGAAAAAAATGAGAAACAAATATATTTAAATCTTTAGCACAATGCCTGGCAGACAGTGATTGCTGAAAGGGGTTAGCATATATTCATACTGCTAAGTGATAAAAATTAAATCAGTTGTAGGTAAAGTCAATTTCTTGTTTCTAATACATGTGAATACATTTTCAGAGAGACAAACTTGATTACATTTATAATTATTACATTAATGGCATTCACTATGCAACAATAAATAACTGATGAGAATTTTACCAGAAGTAAAGTTCTAATGTAATAGAAATTTTAAAAGATATATATTGGTTTTGGTACTAGGTAGTGAGTGGTGAAGACTAGACAAGTGACAAGAGGTTGTTGGTGAAGGTTGGGAATATGGTAGCCAAACGTTAGTGGAAAGTTGAAAGGAAGTGAGGAAATTATTATTGGAGGCTGAAAAATATGATGATATGTATTTTTATAGTGAAACAATTGCTAAAGCCATATCCTGCAGTTACTTGGAAAACAGAAAATGTTCTTAATGAACTTGTGAATTCAAGATTTCCAGGCTGGATATTGTAAATTTTCTTTTTTAGCTGTACGCATTAAGGTATAGAAAGAAAAAGCTGTACTAAGGTAGAAAATTTCAGTTTACAGGTTGTGTTAATAGAAAATATAGAGGGCACAGGACTTGCTTGGTTGAAAACCCCAAAAACTGCATGGTTTCCTACTAGTAAAAGATTTTCAAAATAAGAAAGGGCCCCATACTAAGAATTAAGTCTAGTGTAGCTTTAAGATCCTCTGTTAATACTCTGGAAACATTTTTGGATCTATAAATTAGACCTCGTCAGCTACACAAAATGGTTTCTAAGTATTTAAAGGCTCTATCATCCCAACACTCTATCCAAAATGTAGAGAGAGGTTTATTTCAGAAATAATTGTACACATGGATTTTGAAGCATGATGTAAACAACCATTACATGCACATAAAACAACGTTTTAAAGGGAGAGTAGTATGAGATTGAACCAAAAGGGCAGAAGTTCCAAATGAAAAGATATCTGTTTGTCCATAATTTTATATGATCATGAAGCAGCCTGAGAAGATACGCACCTTCAAGCAGTGATCATTCTTACAGAAAAGGAAGCATATCTCACAGGGGAGAGCCAAGAGTCACCAAGAACAAAGAATTTGAGAATCACACTCCCAGGAAAGAGAATCAGATCTTAATCAAGGAGCGTTGCCTGTCCTTGAAGTAGGGAATCCTGAGAACATACCCCTAGCAATTTTCAAAATTGTTATGGACCAGAGACTGCCTCCCATTTCTCAGCTTTTTGAGTTGAAGTGTCAATTACAGTTATCTTAACACTGGTTTCATCACTGTGTGTTGACAGCATGGAAATGAATAACTTTTCTTCAGTTTATAGATCCCTGGAACAACAGGAATACACTAAAGGAACTGTAAGTAAGAAGCATTATCAATACACAGAACTGATACAGGTAACAATAACGGACTTCAAGACTAATGCTGTGATTGGATAAGATATTGGATTTTAGGGAGGGTGAGTATGTTTCACAGACGAGGTTAACTCTTAAACATTGGACTTAGAGAGCAGTCCAGGATAAAGTGTTACTGAAGTGTCCACCCATGAATCACTCCATCTGGCATCTATTCATTAAGGTAATGTCTTTTCACATTGACTCTCGGCTTGCCCATCTGAATAACTTGGCTAAAGGGCATCAACACATGACAAAAGCAAAGACACGATAAGTGATTATACATCTGGACTTTCCAGCTGTCACTATGTGAAGAAAAGATCACACTTTTCCCATTATGTGTGAAAGATCAAATGGTGAGACATCCCCAGTTATCCCAGGCTTCCCAACTAAGCCCAGTCTTCAACCAACCTTGCCAAATGAATGCAGCTGCATGAGTAAAACCAGTTGAGATCAGCAGAAGAAACTAACTTCTAACCCACAAAATCAAGGGAAAGTATATTTTTTTGTTAATCTGGACAGTTATGCAGCATAGGTAACCAATACAATTACTGATGCTGCAAAATCTTAACACCGGCAACCTACCTTAGGAATGCATGTCATTGGTTGTAAAGACAACAATAAAAAGAATAAGACAGTCCAAGTCCTCAAAAAACTGCAAAAAAAAAAAAAAAAAAAAAAAAGAAAAGAAAAATATCAGAAAGAAAATAAAAAGGGAAATAATACATTTTTTTTTTTTTTTTTTTTTTTGTCACTAGCCATGTAGTCTCTTCTCTTTTTATTTTTCCATCAATTTTCCTAGTCTAGGGAGTAATGAAACTTGTTTTGTTCATTTAATATTTTTTCTTATTTGAGGATTAAAAGAGATAATATATGTGAACCACTCTGAAAAAATATAAAATATCAAGTTTAAGAAGTTTGTCTTAATAAAACAGGTATAGAAGAAAAATACCTTAACATAATAAAGGCCATATATAAAAACCCTCAGCTAATCTCATAATTAACGGTGAAAAACTGAAGCCCTTTGCTCTACTCTACGCTCAGGAACACGATAGGGCTGTCCCCTATCACCTCTGCTTTTCAACATAGTGTTGGAAGTCGCCAGAGCAATCAGGCAAGAGAAAGAAATAAAAGGAACCCAAATTGGGAATGAAGAAGTTAAATTGTCACTCTTTGACTATGACATGATGCTATGTATAGAAAATCCTAAAGACTCCACCAAAAAGCTATTAGAAACAATCAATGAATATAGTAAAGTTGCCGGCTCCAAATCAACATACAAATTCCATTGCATTCCTATATATTAACAATGAAATCTCAGAAAAAGAAATACAAAAAAAAGAAAATAAAAATAAAAAATTCCTTTTGCAATTACAGCAAAAAGAACAAAATACCTAGGAATAAACTTAACCAAGAATGTGAAAGACCTATATGCTGAAAACTATAAGACATTTTAAAAATAAATTGAAGACACAAAGAAATGGAAAGACATTCCGTGCTCATGGAGTGGAAGAATCAACATAGTTAAAATGGCCATATTACCCAACAAGATATACAGATTTAATGCAATCCTCATCAAAATCTCAATGGCATTTTTTAAAGAAATAGAACAAAAAACCATCAGATTTGTTTGAAACCACAAAAGACCCCGAATAGCCAAAGCAATTTTAAGAAAAAAGAACAGTGCTGGAGGCATCACACTCCCTGACTTTAGCTTGTACTACAGGGCAACAATAATCAAAACATCATGGTATTGGCAGAAAAACAGACACGTAGACCAATGGAATAGAATTGAGAACTCAGAAATAAAACCACATAAATATGGACAGATAATTTTTGACAAAGAAGCTAAAAACATACAATGGAGAAAAGACAGCATCTTCAATAAATGGTGCTGGCAGAATTGGAAAGCCACGTGCAAAAGAATGAAACTGGACTGCTATCTATCACCATGTACCAAAATTAATAAAAAATGGATCAAAGACTTAAGCATAAGACCTGACACAATAAAGTGCATAGAAGAAGACATAGGTACTAAACTTATAGATCTTGGGTTCAAAGATCGTTTTATGAATTTGACTCCAAAGGCAAGGGAAGTAAAAGCTAAAATAAATGAATGGGACTATATCAAATTTAAAGGTTCTGCATAGCAAAAGAAACCATCGACAAAATAAAGAGGAAACCAACTGAATGGGAGAAGATTTTTGCAAACAGTGCCTCCGATAAGGGGCTAATATCCAAAATATACAAGGAACTCATGGAACTCAACAACAAAAAAAGAAACAACCCAATTGAAAAATGGGCAGAGGACCTGAAGAGACATTTCTCCAAAGAGGACATACAAATGGCAAATAGACATATGAAAAAATGCTCAACATCACTAATCATCAGAGAAATGCAAATGAAAACCACAATGAGATATCACCTGACCCCAGTTAGACAGGCTATCATCAACAAGACAAATAGTAACAAGTGTTGGAGAGGCTGTGGAGAAAAAGGAACCCTTATACACTGATGGTGGGAATGCAGACTGGTGCAGCCGCTATGGAAGGACGTGTGAAGGTTTCTCCAAAAATTATGAATAGAATTACTGTATGACCCAGCAATCCCTCTCCTGGGTTCTACCCAAAAAATCTGAAAACATTTATCCATAAAGACATATGTGCTCCAATGTTCATTGCAGCTTTTTTTTTTACAGTGGCCAAGACATGGAAACAACCAAAATGTCCTTTGATAGATGAATGGATATATATAGTTGTGGTATATATACACAATGGAATATTATTCGGCGGTAAGAAAAGATGAAATAGGACCATTTATGACAAGATGGATGGATCTTGAGATTATAATGCTAAGCAAAATAAGTCATACAGAAAAAGCAGAGAACCATATGATTTCACTGATATGTGGTATATAAACCAAAAACAATAAAAGAATAAACAAATGAGGTGTATGTGGTATATAAACCAAAAACAACAAAAGAACAAACAAAGACAAACAAAGGAGAAACAAAAACTCATAGACACAGACAATAGTTTAATGGTTACCAGAGAGTAAGTGGGGAGGGGGGTAGTAGATGAGGGTAAAGGGGATCAAATATATGGTGATAGAAAGAGAACTAACTCTGGGTGGTGAACACACAATTGGATTTATAGATGATGTAATATAGAATTGTACACCTGCAATCTATGTAACTTTACTAACAATTGTTACCCCAATAAACTCTAATTAAAAAAAAAAGATGTTTGTAAGAGTAATTGGAATCACACTATTGAAAACACATTTTAAGCACTGAGTCTAGCATATTTTTCTCTAAGTCAGTTAGGATTATATTATGTTTAGAATGTAATGACCTCCTTTATTGATAATGCAAGAAGATAATATTTTTGCGTGTTCACCAACAGTCAGCAATTTGAGAAATTATACCTTTGTGTTTCAAATACAGTGAGACTTTTGTTGATGTTTTTGAAATTCTAAGACTTTCAGCAACTCAAAGAATATATAGTTTCACATTTTAAATTATAATAAGGAAATCAGTCCCTTCAAAATTAGTGGAAACTTATGTCACATTCTAAAAATTAAGAATCTCAACTAAAAAAGAGATCTGTAATGCCTTATTTCCCTGGCTGAACCCATGATCCCTTAACAGATCACAACTATGTTCTTGGAAAAACATGAGTTCTTTCAAATGTATGTTATCAACAATCCTTTCAAATAATCCCTTTAAGTAGGTTGATTTACAGCTACAAGTTCCACGTCTCCTCTTCTGCTGTTTATCACAATATCTAATCTTTCCTACTTCAGTATCAGTAGGCCCTTCTTCCCCTAATGAGAAGGAAATTCTTCCAGGAGGTCCTGTGTATGTTTAGGTTTAAGAGAAACCTGGTCCCTACTCCCTGATGGGTAAGCATTCTCTTTATTCTTTCCTCCAGTGCCTTTCTTGAAGTGGCAAAGATTGTTCCTCCTCTTTCCCCTCTTCCTACCTTTCCCTTCTTTCCACCTCTTTCCTTCACCCTGTCCTCTTCTTCCTGCCCTGCCCTGCCCTCCCCATCTCCTTCCTTTTTCTTCCTCCTCCTACTATTCCTCTTTCTTTTTAATATTCTGAATCTGTATTCCTTTTTTCCCTAAACAATCAGAATGCAAGTAAATTATATCGACATTTTAACAGATCATAGCTTTCACATTTTGAGTAGTATTGGGTGCCAAAAAGACTGAGATCTGTTCCCTCCTCTTTACCATACAGTAGCTTAGTGAGTGACTAAAGGGAAAGGGCTAGGGTAGAGGCGATTATGATAAAAAGTAGATAGAATAAATATGGAGCCATGAAGAATTTTGGCCTAGAGAGTAACATAGTGTTGTGAAGTCTTAAGTACCTTCACCACACTCCATTGCATATAAATAGTTCATGATCTTTCCTTCCTTTGCTCCCTATTTTAGATGCTATTTCATCAACAACCATTTCCTCATATACCTACTTGGCAGGAGACTTTAGCTAGGTCAGTACCGTGTTTCCCCGAAAATAAGACCTAGCTGGACAATCAGCCCTAATGCGTCCTTTGGAGCAAAAATTAATATAAGACCCAGTCTTATTTTACTACAATAGAAGCTGGGTATAATAATATAATATAATATAATGTAATATAATATAATATAATATAATATAATATAATATAATATAATATAATACCGGGTCTTATATTAATTTTTGCTCCGAAAAATGCATTAGAGCTGATTGTCCGGCTAGGTCTTATTTTCAGGGAAACAGGGTATTACAAAATTGAAGTCCATTACCATTTCTCATAAATATTGATAAATTATCTTGCTAAATAAACAAGTTATGACTACACATGCCCCCTACTTAAGTCAAAATATAGCATATGCAACGGGGGGATAAAAAATGCTCAGCTCCAAAATTAATTCATGCATTATAAACATTGAGTAAAACAAAATTTTCTTTCTTTGCCTTGGGCAAGTAATTTTTTTAGGGGTTATATGACACTGGAGCATATTATGTGGAATACTCTTTAGTAAATAGCATAAAAGGAAGAATCTTTTGATTTATTATAAAGAGGATAATAGTTAACATTTATGTTCTAGGGGCTGTTTAAAGTACTTTACATGCTTCACCCCATCCAATTCTCACAAAAACCCTAGGAGGTAGATATTATATTTTCCTGATTTTACAGATAAGAAAAATGAGGCCCAGAGAAATGGAAAACTGTGTAACTTAAAAGGTGAAGCTGAGAATCAACTACCTGTATATTAGATAATAAATGCATGGTTTTGAACCAAATCAATGATTATGGGATTAGTTGCTATCCATCTTATGCATTTGCAAAAAATATACATTATTATAATAATTTATAATAAGCAAGTGTTACCACCTTTTAAATTATATTGCAAAATTACAGCCAAAGTATTGGTAAGGACTAACCTAATTTTTACAAAATTTGATATCAGACTCTATTTAAATTATTATACCTATATATGTAAATCTTTCTATGAAACCTAGAAAACAGATTATTGTCATATCAAAATTAAAATTCTGAATGAAGTAAGTTTTGTTTGAATTTCTATTTGCATATTATACACACTATACTTATATTAATCCATGTATTGTTTTAAGAATTTTATCTGAATTACAATTATATTTTTGAGGAAGTTCATAATATAATATCAAACCACAGGGATACATAGCATTCAAAAGATGTTTTCAATATGTATAAATACAATGCAAATAAGTATTAGATGCATGTTTAGTAAAATGTTCAAGAAAGTCTTATTTGAAGAAAAATATATAGTATAACTTAACAAAAGACGGCAGAAAAAAATCTCTCCCATTAGTTATAATTCTGGAACAAACCTTGAGTTAGTCTATCCACCACCATGATCTTCTGATATTTGTCATATTACTAGGACCTATCAAAATTACAGTAACCCCTGTAGTACCCATATCTCTCACTTCCCCATGCCATTTCTTCCTTGCCTTTCCCCTGCATTATTTATGGACTGTTACCACCATTAGATGTAAAGCTCCTTTTCTGACATAGGCAATATAATGTCATTATTCCCAGGCTGCTTCATGTTGAAGAAAGTGCTATGGAACAGTAAGGTTCAGTTTTAATGGAGAAGTAGATGCTGTAATCTGAGAATGTTTTCAAGGATCTAAAATTGGAAAAAAAAAGAATTAAATATCCAAAGGAAATAATAAGTGCTTTTAAAAATAGCTTATGTAAGAGACTGAGTAATCACAGCATGCCAAAATTAATTTGCAGTATGTACGTGCACCAATGATCAAAAGGTTTGGGGAGCACTCATGTGCTCGTAATCTCAGCAGCCAGGTGGCAGCGGCAGAATGGGTGGGTGTCCACTCAGGAAGCTCATGGTAAAAGCTACTTGACCAAACAGTATAGTAGTTTGATATTTTAATAAAGGGCATCACTGTCCCAATCCTACCAGAGGAATATCAGCTCTGAGGGCATGATGTGCTTTTTAAATCTCTAAGAGCCTTCTAAATGGTTAGAGTTAGAATTGAATTGTCTAAACGATCATTTCTTCTAGAGTTCAATCTTTTATTGACTATTTGTCTTTTAAAATAATATGTAAGAGAAATATTACAAATACCAAGACATTTGAATTATAATGTGCACTGCATTAATTTTACCATGTTTGCCCAATTCATATCACGTGGATTTTAATGTAGTCTATTTGCAATATCCAAAGGATATGTTCACTGAAGTTCTATTTGAGAGACAGTGATACTGCTCAAAAGCAAAATAAAAATTATCAACGGAATTGATGGTGAACCATTTTTCATTTAACTGCTTCCTATACCTTTTCCTTTGTTTAGAACTGTCACCAAATTTTAAAGAGCAGAAACTAACAATAAGGTTATTTATATATAATATATATCATATATATGTATCATATATATATATATATATATATATATATATATATATATAATGAACTCATGATTTTTCACTTCACACCTATATCAGCTTTCACAAGGTTTTACTTAAAATAAATAAGCAATTACATATGGTGCTACCTTTATTAAGCTCTCAGTGGACAAAAAGTGTTAAGTTAGCGCAGAGTTTCGCAGTCCATGAGGAAAACAGGCAAACGTATGTTGAGGCCCAGGGCAGGCCATCCCCAAATATTTCACAATAGCAGATTGAATATTTTGAATTAAAATAATTTGAGAAGCAGCAGTAGCAGGAGGAGCTCTCTGACGCTCCTGTGTCTCTCTAAACGCAGGACACAAATCTTTGGGGAAAGGTGCCCTCCCTGCTGTAAGAGAGTTAACAAGTCATTAGACTAAGGAAGAGGCCATCTTATCACCAGAGACAGGATCCTGAGAAGCCTACATGAACAAATCTTTGTTAATTTTACTAATTTACTCCCTTAAGCCTCCATTCTACTTAAAGTTCTTACTAACTACGTACCTCAAACCCACGCTCCTTGTCTTGTCAAATCCCCACAAATTTATTGTTTTTTTTTTATATAAAGTGTATATAAATAGCTTGCTTCACTTCTCCCACAGAGAAATATTCTTTTTAAGTCTCCCGTATACACATAATAAAACTTGATATAGTCTCCTGTTGCTCTGCCTTGTGCCAATTTTATCAGTAACCCAGCCACAAGAAGTCAAGAAGAGAAGAAAGGAGGGTTCTCGGTCCCTGACACACACTTACATCTAAAGTCCAAAGCAAGAGTTTAAGAAAAGCGATATCAGAAGGTAACGTAAGACTCACTGAGACATGAAAGATACATGGATTAAGAAATTTGTCAAGCGTTCAATGACACAGAAGTAGACCGTCAGAAGCCAAAAGCATGAATGAAAATCAGATGTAGGAAAGCACTTTCAAAACATTAATCAAAGGATTTCCAGGAAATCTACTGAGCTGAGATCAACTTTCTAACCTTCCCCACTCCATTAAAAGACTTCTGGAAAAGCCCAAGGAAAAATAAGATGAAATGGAATCATCCACATGACTAAATTTTCAAAAATTTTGCTTGGATATTAGATTTTCTGAGACAATATTAGAAGAAGATATGAGGAATCACACTCCAGTCATTCTCTTTGTAATTTCAATGGGTATTTGAAAAATGTAAATTCTGAAAATAAAGAAAAAATATCAAAGATGGAACAAAATGACTATGATGTTGTTTAAAAGAAAGCAGACTAAAAATACCAGTAAAAAGTGGATGGTGATATAGGGAAAGATTAAAAGATCAGAAAAAAAACACAAAAAAAAAACACCACACACAGAGAATTAAAATATTCATAATCAATAAAATCAATCATCTATGCAGACAGTAGAATCTATGTGTACAAGTTTGATAACGCCAGTATTCAGAGGTGAATGTCAAAGATGAAAATTCTAAAAAAGATTGTTTGATAAGGAAAACAGAAAACAGAAATCTAATGCATGGTGATTAGAGTTCCTGAAGAAGAGAACAAATAAATAGTAAATGAACAATAACCAAAAATATAACACAAAACATTCTTGAGAAGAGGAAAGATTTATCTCTGAATAAAAGGAAACATGATTCACCTTGAAATATTAGAAAAAGAGGCCAAAGGTAATGGAACAATGTCCATAAGGTAGGATAGGTTCAGAGGTGACCAAGAAACCTAGAGATTAAGAAGTGGGGGAAGAAATCTAACAAAATGAGAGGATTAAAATGAACAACTCAAGATTTGTAACATTACTGTATAAAATGTCTAATAAATGTTACAATAATTGGTATATAGAATTTAGTATGAAGAATTTGTATGTCCATAAAACAATTCTAAATTCAAATTTCATTTTCATTTAAAAATTAATTTTATTTCATTAAAAAAACTTTAATGAGAAACAATGAATATTCATACGCATACACGAATATTACAGATTTAACAACAAATCAATATAAATACAAATATTTGCTAAAGTAAGGGGTTTTTTATTACAATGTTTAGAATTTAATTTTAAATTTATAGCATCTTAAAGATGATGAATATAAGTATTTAAAACAGGATGTATATTTTCCAATTGACAGAGGATGAGAAAAAAAAAGACCCCTGTGTCCATATATCAAAACATGTTTAAAAAGGAAACAGCAATCAAAAAGCATTAATCCTTGATAATGAAAAACATGATGTTACGAAAATAAAATTAGATGAGTCTAATGCCACTATCTAACAAACAAAACAAAAAAAAGGAAAAATAAAGGCTCATTATTTCCTTGGAGTAAGGTTCCAAAAACTGTTTTCTAAGCCAAAGACTGTTGGCAATCTTTAAAATTTTGACCAGTAATGCCAAATTACCTGCCAGAAAATATGTACCAACATACATTCTCATTAGCAATGTTGTAAAGAAACTCTTGTTCTCATCCTGTCAAAGCTGAAACACTATCCAGGTTCTAATATTGCTTCTTTCTTAGCAGGCATCTCACTTAAATCACAATTTGTTAATAACTATTGATGTAAATATTTTGAGGTTTATTGGACTACGTAGTATTTATTTTTTTCCTTGGTAAACACACTATTAATGTTCTTTACCCATATTTCAATTGGTGTTTTTTTTTCCAGATTTATAAGTGCAATTTATAATGTGTTATGTACAACATAAAAGATAATTACTCTTTATTTCTAAATTTGCTATTTACTTTTAATTTTATGGTGTGCATTGAGATGTTGGTCTTTTTGTTTTGTTTGTTTTCAATTTTTATGTAGGTATGTGTACTATGCCATTAGTTTATCATTTCTTTCATTAAGGATAGACTTTCAAATGTTTTCACCACTTTAAGATCAAATAAATATTTCCTCATAACTGTCATATGTCATAGCATATCTTTAATTATTCAATCTACCCACAATGTGTTTCATTATAATATCTGATGTAGGGATTTAACTTCCTTTTCCAAGTAGATCATAATCATTCTAGGCCATTTCTTAGCACACTTTAGTTTTCCCACATAATTAAAACTAGACATTTTTCAAACAAAAGGCATTGGGAACATTATGAATTGTTGTAAATCATGGATTACTCAGGGAGCAGCATATATGGGACAGCCCCAAGGTTTAGTTCTCAGAACTCTTTTTAATGCATATTTGTGTTAATGATAGCATACAGTCTCACGGTTTTAAATATCATATGTGGCTGATGACCCCAAATGAATGTCTCCAGACAATACCAGACACCATCTCATTCCTAACTCTTTCTCTCTCCGTCTCTCCATATACAGTATATTTGTGTGTTGTGCGTAATGTATAAAGTAAACACAGAGTTATTTTTATCTGCCTATTTGACATCTCTGCTGGAACATCTATCTCCCCTCCCTTCTTGTCCATACAAAAATAGCATGTCTAGTCTTCCTGTGGCTCAGGTGTCAAACTTCAGCAGGATCATCAACTCCTCTTTCTTCTATACCCCACTGCTCAAACCTCAGTGAATCAAAATGCTTTTTAGAGATATCAAGAATCTGATCTCTTTTTACCTCATTGACAGGAACTGCCCTTGGTACAAACCACCACTCCTTGGGCCTGGAATATTGCATTCAACTCCTCACCAGACTCTACTTCCACCTTCGTCCTTTCTCCCCAACTTTGCAGAATTTTTCTTCACAGAAGCTAAAGGGAATATTTTAAGTCATGTCAACATTGTACCTTCATTCCAAAATGTCTAAGTTTCTCAATTAATGAGCGAAATCCAACTTCTATAACATGTACTACCTACCATGCTCGACATCATCTGTCCCTTCGTACCCTCATCAGCCATAATTCCAGCTGCCCTTGACCTTCTCACTATCCCTCAAATGCTACACGGCCTTAATTAACATTTCCTCTTCTCGAAGCTTTTCCGTCCTCCATTTACTTGAAATCCCTGCTCACTTTTCACCACATCAGAAAGATTGGCCTAATCATCCCATATAAAATAGCATCCCCCTTAACCTTGTCCCATTTATTTCTCTGTTAACTTTCTTCAGGTTCCTTCAAGCACTCACTACTGGGCTGTTACATATTCATTTCATTGTTTCTTTCTTTCTCCTTCCACTAGCTTGTAAGGTCCATGATGACAGGGCTTCAGTTTTCTTTATGTTGCCATATACTACAGCTGAGATGGGCACAAAGTAGGAGTTCGAGCATATACAAACACATAAATAAATGATTCAGTAAATGAAAAAAGTGTGACTCACTAAGATCTGTTTGATTCCATTTTCTTCCATTTTTTCCCTAAGAGGTGTTCAGTTTGGGAGACAATTGATTATTAATATATGTTTTATAGTTTCACATACTTTGTGAAACTACATGCTGAAGGGCTGCAGTAGAACCTTCTTAAATCTTACCTCTTTAATTATTTTTACATTTCTCTGATTTACGAGTAGAATTTGTTTATAATACTTATATTTCAATAATGATATGTTTGGAAATACTCTTTCACTTTACCACCAGTTTTGTCATTATTGATTTGCTGGGAATTTATAATATACATTTAATTTTTTTTCTGGGATCTAATCGCCAATTATATACCTTAGAACATATTTCTAGTAATTGTACCAAGAGTGATCTACCTTTAACACATTTTATACTTAGTAATATGTTCAAACTCCCAATAGAATAGTACACAGGTGAAAAGGAAGAAAGAGATTTTGAGATAATCACAATCTATTGAACATATTTCTAGTAATTGTACTAAGAGTGATCTACCTTTAACACATTTTATACTTAGTAATATGTTCAAACTCCCAATAGAACAGCACATAGGTGAAAAGGAAGAAAGAGCTTTTGAGACAATCAAAGTCTATTTACCTGGTGTTTTTAAGTTGAAAAGTAATTGAAAAGTTGCAACAGAAATAATGTCTCTTGGAAAAAAGGGCTTTAAATTTCTCTTATAAAGAAATAGCAATAATTCCAAGGAACCAATACAGGTTGTAATCTATTCAGTATTTAAAACTCATATTTTCTAAATAAGATCATTGTGACATGCATTTATTATTTTAAATGGGCTCTCTCAATAAAGCATTGAATTTATATTTATGAAGACATTTATTGCACACTAAATGCCAAGTAAAGATTATAAAAAATATGTTTATTGAAGTCTAACAGCAATAAAAGACATCTTCTATTAGCCATATAATTAGTTCATAATTATGTAAGCAATAAATGCATAATTAGTTATTTTGTTCTTAATATATTAATATTGTGTACAATATTGGCCATGGAGCTGTAAATAACATTGACAAATTAAATCACCATTTCCCTGTGCACTGAATACTAATTTAATTGAAGAAACAACTGTTTCAAACACATGGAAGAGTTTAAGAATTCTTCCACCATTAATCTACCTAAAACTCATCTCCCTGGGGATCTGATGACAGATTATACTTTCCGATATTTGAGAAGGTGGGGAGGGGGAAGGATAATAATCTGGGCTGTGCAAAAATCAGCACTAGAGATAGGACTTATCTTTTTCATTTGCTCTTCATTTCTAGTATTAACGGGGCTCTTTAGTTTTATACTAATAAAGCTGTTATTTTGTTTGTCTCTGAAAATGTAATAATGTCTCCTTAAGTGGATTAACACCCCCTCCCCCCAAAAAAACAACCTATAAACCATAAGACGGACTACTTAAATGTTAAATAAAGACTTACATTACAAATGTTCAGGTCATCGCAGATTTACATTATATTTTCCTCACTTTGGGGGCAATAAGCAAAGGACCAACATGCCTGAGACTGAAACTGTAACACAGTCAATATTTCAAGATCTTTTTATAAAATAGAAAACATGCTTACTGTACCTTTATTAGTGATAATTAAAAACTGGAAAGAACACAATGTCCTATTATGGTAAATTATTATATAAATGTTGTATATCCCACAATGGCATATTATAAAAATGTAAAATAAGTATTTCAAAATATTTTTAGAATTTGGGGAAATTTTGACTATAAAATCTTTCTTAAACCTTTAGTGAAAAAATAAAATAGAAAATATATGCAGAACTTAATGAAATATTATGAAGTGGGCATCCTTGTAACCAGAACTTAATTGAAGAAACAGCTTTGCCAGCCCCCTAGAGGTCTTGTCCAAGTGTCCTAATTCAATCTTCACTCCCCACTACCTTGCAAAATGAAGTGCCCTCTTGATATTCATAGCAATCGCTTTCTTGTTTTTAGCTTTTCTAGCTTTATTATCAAAGTGCACTCCCTTAGACACTAGAGCTTAATCTTGTTCACTTTTTAAATATGTCTTTGAGGTTGCTGTACAATCTATAGATTCTCACTGCATCTTTTATCGTTCTCTTACAATTTATGGATAGAAAACTCTGGGGCATTTCACAATCTGGATTTTGCTGATTTCATAATCATGGTGTAGTTCAACGTTCCTTTGTCTCCTGTACTTCCTGAAAATAGGCAGCTGACTACAGAGGCTTGATTAGACTCAGTTTTGTCACTTTGGCAAGGCTACAGATGATGTTTTCTTTATTCAGGAAGCGCATTATGTCTGCTTGCTTGATGATGTTAACAATCATTGATATTAAATGCCTGGAATCAACTTTTTTAAGATTGAAAATGGTAATATTCTAACTTTTGTAATTTATTAGATGAAATAATCTTAAAGAAGCATTTACTCATCTATTCTTAGTGTATTCAGTATTATAGTTAGTATAGGAAAGAAAGTATTAAAGTGAGGTTCCACCCTACCATTATTTACTACTTTTCAAGAAAATGAATTGGTTCTCTGTTGTCCTCCAACAGGGCTTTTTCTTTCTTCCTTTTTTTTTTTTTTTAAATAAACTTTTTATTTAGAGATAAATTCAGATTCACATGCAGTTTTAAGAAAGAATACAAACAAATCCCAGGAGCCCTTTACCCAGTTTCCTCCAATGAGAACATCTTGCAAAACTATAGTGCAGCTTTACAACCAGGCTATTGGTGTCCATAGGGTCAATGTACAGAACAAGTCCATCACCACAGGTCTTTCTTGTTTCACTTTTAAAGCCACAGCCACTTCTGTCACACTCCCAGCTTCCCCATAGGCTCAGACAAGGATTAATTTGTTCACTATTTCTATAATTTTGTCATTTCTAGAATTTAAAATAATTTTATAAAAATAAAATTATACAATAAATAACTATTTTTAATTTACTTTTTCCATTCAGTATAATTGTCTGGACATCTAGGCTCCCGTGTGTATTAATAATCCATTCCTTTTATTTCTGAGTAGTATTCCATTTCATGAATATGCTGCAATTTAACAATTCACCTCTTTAAGAAGATATGAGGGTTTCCAGTTTTGAGCTATTACAAAGCTGTTATTTAAAAACAGTTCCCCAACTACTGAATATGTGTAAATTAGTTTTGTAACTTCAAAGTTCATTTTTATGAATTTCTATAACATTTCTGAATTGTAACAAATATTAGGTATCAAAAATCAAAGGAACCCTCATACACTATTGATGGGAATGCAGATTGGTGCAGCCATGGAAGGCAGTGTGGAGGTATTACCATATGACCCAACAATCCCTCTCCTGGGTATCTCCCCCAAAAATTTGAAAACATTTATCCGTAAAGATATATGTGCTCCGATGTTCACTGCAGCTTTATTTACAGTGACCAAGACATGGAAACAACCAAAGTGCCTTTCAATAGATGATTGGCTAAAAAAGATGTGGTATGTATACACAATGGAATACTATTCTGCCATAAGAAAAGATGAAATAGTACCATTTGCGACAACATGGATGGATCTTGAGATTATAAGGCTAAGCAAAATAAGTCGGACGGAAAAAGTAGAGAACCATATGATTTCTCTGATATGTGGTATAAAAAACTGAAAACAACAAAGAAACTAGACAAACAAATGAAGAAACAAAAACTCATAGACACAGAGAATACTTTAGTGGTTACCAGAGGCTGGGGGGGGGGGTAGTAGATGAGGGTAAAGGGGATCAAATATATGGTGATGGAAGGAGAACTGACTCTGGGTGGTGAACACACAATGTGATATATAGATGATGTATTACAGAATTGTATACCTGAAACTTATGTAACTTTACTAATAATTGTCACTGCAATAAACATTCATTAAAAAAAATATAGGCTGTTGGTGAAAAAAAAATATACTATGAATATTTTTAAAATTAAACTTCTTATTCTGAGATAATTATAGATTCACATGCAGTTGTAACAAATAATACAGAGATCCAGTTATCTATTTTCCCAGCTCCCTCCAATGGTATATATGAATAAGAATATGAAAAGAATGGGTATCGCTTTTATGTGACTATACATCAATGCCCTGTACAAATCCCTAGGAGTACAATTGGTGGGTTAGAATTTGGAGAAAATTTCACTATAAAATCTTTTCTTAAGCATTTCATTAAAAAATAAAATATATGCAGAGCTTAACAAAATATTGCAAAGTAAGCAACCTTGTAGCCATGTATAGATTTTTAAGACACTGCCAAACAGCTTTCCAGAATGGTGGTGCCATTTTACAATCCAACCAGTAATGTATGAGTGATCGGTTTCTCCATATCCTCACTCAGCATTTGATGTTGTCACTAATTTTAATTTTAGCTATTCACAGAGATATGAAGTGACATCTCATTGGGTTTCAATTTGCATTTCCCTAGTGGCTAAAGATGCTGAACACCTTTTCATGTGCTTATTTGTAACCTGTATAACTTCTGTGGTGAAATGCCTCTTTGTGCTTTTCCCATGATGTAATTGGGTTGTTTGCTGTTTTACTGCTGAGTTTTGAGTTGTTTATATATTCTACATATGTCAGTGAATATTTGGCTAGTAAATATTTTCTCTTACTCCGTAGCCTGTCCTTGCATCCTCTTAACAAGACCTTTCACAAGTCATTTTTTAAAATTTTAATAAAGGGCAATATCATTTTTTTTCCTTTTATGGATCGTTTCTTTTGTGTGTGTCAAGTATAAGAACTCTTTGTCTAGAGTTGTCTTCAAAGAACCATTTCCCTGTTTCATTGAGTTTCTCCATTGCTTTCCTGTCTTCCATGTTAATGATTTCTACTTTTACATATTCATTTTTTCCTTTTTGGTATAAATAGGCGCAGTTTATTGCACAGCAATTATTCTTCAATAAAGATGATAAAAATAAATAAAATGCAAATGGAGTTAACTCTTCTACCCCTTGATTTCCAGACCTGCATATTCTTGTTATAAAAGGAAGAGCAATATGATTATAGGTTCAAAATGTATACTAATTCTTATAAGATATGACTCCAACATTTCTCTGTTATGTCTGTATGCTACAACTAAAATCTTTAGTAGGACATTACATTTGTTCCATCAGGAAAGTTGAGTCCATAGACATAAGTCCAACGCTAGCCTTCTTTCAGTGTGAAATGCATTCCTCTCATTTTTTGTTGTTGTTATTATTGTTGTTGTTTTTAACATTTTATATAATTAATGAACTTACATTCATTACATTGACAAATAATAATAACCCAAAGTTCATAGTTTACATTAGGGTTTACTCTTGGCTTTGACCAAGAGTAAACTGAGTTTGGACAAATGCATAGTGATATATTAATCTATTATTATAGTATCGCGCATAGTATTTTCACTGTCCTAAACATCCTGTGTGATCTATTCATTTCATTGTTCCCTGCACTCCTCCCAGCAACCACTTATCATTTTACTATCTCCATAGTTTTGCTTTTTCCAGAATGTCTTTCCATAATATTGGGATCATACAGTATGTCTTTTCATGGCTTGACAGCTCGTTTCTTTTCAGTACAATAATACTCCATTGTCTGGATGTATCACAGTTTATCCATTCACCTACCAAAGGATATCTTGGTTTCTTCCAAGTTTTGTCAATTATGAATCATGCTGCTATAAACATCCCTGTGTAGATTTTTGTGTAGACATTAGTTTTCAGCTCCTTCGGGTGAATACGAAAGAGTACAATTGCTGGGTTACATGGTAAGAGTACATTTAATTTTGTAAAAAATTGCCAACTATTTTCCAAAATGGCTGTACTTTGTTGCATTACCACCAGCAATGTATGTGAGTTCCTGTTGCTCCACATACTCACCACATTTGATGTGTCAGTGTTCTGGAGTTTCACCCTTCTAATAGGAATGTAGTGGTATTTCACTGTTGTTTTAATTTGCATTTACCTGATGATATCTGATGTGGAATATCTTTTCATATGCTTATTTGCCATCTCTATATCTTATTCAGTGGGGTGTCTCTTAAGTTCTTTGGCCCATTTCTTAGTCAGGTTGTTTTGTCCTTATTGACTCTTAACAGTTCTTTGTATATTTTGGGCAAGTCCTTTATCAGATGTATCCTTTCCAAACATTTTCTCCCTGTCTGTGGCTTGTCTTCTAATTTTCTTGACATTGTCTTTACAGAGCAGTATTTAATTTTAGTAAAGGGCAGCTTATCAACTATTTCTTTCATGAATCATGTCTTTGGTGTTGGATCTAAGAAATCATCACCTTGAGAACCAAAGTCATCTAGCTTTTCTCTTATGCTATATTCTAGAAGTTTTATAGTTTTGCAGTTTATATTTAAGTCTATGATCCACTTTAATTGTGAAGGATTTAAGGTCTGTGTCTAGATTTATTTTTTTCAAGTGGATGTCCATTTGTTCCAACACCACTTGCTGAAGACACTATGTTTCCTTCATTGTATTGCTTTTGAGAGAGTTGACTATGTTTGTTTGAGTCCATTTCTTGGCTGGCTCTCTAGTCTGTTGCATTGATATATTGTTTATTTTTTCAACACATAATCTTGGTTTCTGTAGCTGCATCAGTCCTCGATTTTGTTCTTTTCCTTTGATACTGTGTTGGCTATTCTGGGTCTTTTGCCTCTCCCTGTAAACTTTAGAATCAGTCTGTCAGTATTCACAAAATAACTTGTGGAGATTTTGATATTGTTTATATTGAATCTATAGATAAAGTTAGGAAAGACTGACTTTTTGACAATGTTGAGTATTCCTATCAAATAGCATGGAATATCTCTATTCTTTATTCTTTGATTTCATTTATTAGAGTTTTATAGTTTTCCTCATATAGATCTTATACATGCTCCTATCTTTTTAGTCCCTTCTTTCTGTAGACTTTGTGCTTTTTTTGTTATTTTTTCCTAGATTCTTGTTCCACATACCACAATTGATGTGTCAGTGTTCTGGAGTTTCACCCTTCTAATAGGTATGTAGTGGTATTTCACTGTTATTTTAATTTGCATTTACCTGATGATATGTGATCTAAACTTTACAGGAGATTAGATTATATACTTGACACTTTTATTCTTCTCTAATGTAGGCATTTAGTGTGATAAATTTACTTCTTAGCACTGCTTTTTCTATGTCCCAAAATTTTTAGTAACCATTTTCATTTTGATTCAATTTAATATACAATTTTTCTTCAGAGTTCCTTTTCCACTGATGAATTATTGAAAAGTGTATATTTGATTTCCCAATTTGGGGGGATTTTCCTTCTTATCTTGGTCTATCTTGGTAGATGTTCAGCTGGCACTTACAAAGAGTAAGAATTATACTGTTGTTGGTAGAATATTATAAATTATATATCAACTAAATTATAAATATCAACTAAATTCCATCGGTTAATGATGTGGTTGCATTGTTATACATCCTAGATAATTTTCTGTCTAGTTTTTCTATCAGTTTTTTGTGAGGGGGTGTTGAAAGTCTGACTATATTTGTGGATTTGTCTATTTCTTCCTTCAGTTCTATAATATTTTTGCATCACATATTTTGTATCTCTGTTGTTTGTTGCACACACATTTAGGACTGTAATATCTTTTTGGTAAATTGAGTCTTTTATTATTACTAATTTCCATTTCTGTGACTGGTAATATTTTTATATCTACTTTCTTTATATTAATATATCCATTCTTGATTTACTTTCATGAATATTTCTATAATATAGCTCATTCCATTATTTTACTTTCAGTCTTTTAATTGGTATATTTAGAACATTTATATTTAGTATAATTATTGATATGTTAGTGGTTAAGGATGCCATTTTTTATTTGTTCTTTGTTTTTGTTTCTCTATTTTCAGTTTATGCTCTCCTATGGGTTACTTAAAACGTTTTCATTATTACACCTTAATTCATGTTTTTTCCTGTTATATAGCTTTCTTAGTGGTGGATATATACTATATATATATATATATACTATCACAATCTGCTGGTGTCATTATTTCACTAATTTGAGTGACATAGAAATCTTTACCTTCCTTTACATACTTTTATCCCTACCTGTTTATAATAGAATCATTTAAAATATTTCTTCTACATATATTTAGAACCATATCAGACCATGTTATAAGTTGTGTTTTGATCATCAAATATAATTTTGAAAACTCAAGAGAAGAAGAAAAGCCTATTGTATTTATCTATATATTTGCTTGCAAAGTTCTTTCTTCTTGAAGTTCCAGACTTTCTTCTCTTATTATTTACTTTCTGTTTAGATAATTTCCTTTAGATATTCATTTAGAATAGATTTACTGGCAACATATTTCCCTAGTTTTCATTTATCTGTAACTTTCTTGATTCCCTCTTTATCCCAAAAGGATATTTTCACTCTGTACAGGATTCTAGGTTGACAGTTCTTTTTTCTTCCCCTCCCTCCCCCAAGCAGTTGAAAGATATCGTGCAAATTCCTCTGATGCGAAATCTACTATCACTTAAATTGATTTCCCCTAATAGGCAAGCAGTCATTTTTTTTCTGGCTGCTTTCAATAGTTTCCATTTCTCTTCAGATTTATGAAGTTGAAGTCTGATGATTGTTGGGATGTTTTTCTTGGGTCCATCTTGTTTACATATCTTCTTAAATCTATAGGTTTATAGCCAGATTCGGGAAGTCTTCAACCGTTATTTACTTTGGAACTTTTTAAACCCTGTTCCTTCCCTCCTTTTCTTCCAGAACTCTAATGACACGAACATTCAAACATTTGTTATAGTCCTACCGATTCCTGAGTCTTCATTCATTTTGTTTTTTAGGTTATTTTATCTATGCTGTTCAGATTGAATAATTTCTATTGTTTCATCTTCTGGTTCACTGATTCTTTCCTCTGTCCTCTACATTCAGCTATAGAAACCATCCACTAAGCTTTTTATTTTTCATTTTACTGTTTACTTCTAAAATTTCCATTTTTTATGTTTTCTATTTCTTTGTGAAGCTTTTTTTATTTTGAGTATGTCCATAATTGCTTACTGAAGCATTTTTTTTTTTTTTTATCATAGCTGTTCCCAACTCTTTCTTTGATAACCATGACATCTTTGTCATCTCAGTGCTAGCATCTATGGACTGTGTTTCTTCATTCAGTTTGATATCTTCCTGAGTCTTGGTAGGATAAGTGATTTTCAATGGAGATATGGGCATTTTTGTATTATGTTCTATTTTAATTGTCTTGTTCTGATAGCATTTCAACAAAGAAACAAGGGGGTGTCAGCTCTTCATTCCAGAAGATGTAGAAGTCTACATTCCCTCATTGGTTTCCATTGCCTCCTAAGGGGGTGTGGCTCCTCATTACTGCTGAGTGGAGGTGAAGCTTCCACATCCCGTGTGGTCTCTACTCACAGCCAGTACCACTGGGTGGTGGTGAAATTCTTGACTTCTTTGGTCTTTTCTGATACTATCCAGCAAGGAAGGAGAAAGGGACCTAATTATTGTTGGGTAAGGGTGTAAGTCCACCTTGCCGTGATGGTCTCCATTGTCACTGTGGTGTAAAGGGTCTTGTTACCAGCTGACAGTAATTTTGATGAAGTCCTGACTATATACTCTACTTTCTTTGACACCACTCTACTAGGGGTGTTGAGGTGTCTCATTACATCCTCAAGATAATAGACGTCTAACCTCCCCACTCAGCTGTTGCTGGAGAGGACAGGAGTGGGGTAATGCTTTTTTCTGTGGTGTTTGGATGCTATAGAGCATTTATCTTGTAAAAATATTTTTGTCTTGCTAAACTGTCCCTTTCCTGATCCTTTGGCTAGAAAGAGCTGACTGTGTTGCGGCTTTGTTTGTGCATATTGGCATTTTTAGGTTACCAGCTTTCTCACTTTCATATCTGAAGTATAAGAGGCAAAAAAAAAAAAACCCAAAGGAACTCATGACCATATTGTTCCTTGAGATTAAGATCCCTAGTTGTTGTGCCTTCTTCTCTGTACCTTTTAAAGTGTTTTTACATTTATTTTATATATAATGTGCATGGCTTTTGGTTGTAAATAGTGGAAAGAATAGGGCAAAATAGGTCTATTCCATTTTCTTTGAAGAAGTCTATTTTTAAAAATATAATTTAATAATATTTGATGAATTTAAAATCAATTACAATTTTTATCCATAATGAAGTTCAATTTGTTCCAATTTCAAATATTAGGAGACTTGTTAAGTTGTATACTGACTGATTTTGACATGACTCTAAAAGTCTTGGGTAGATCTGATGCCATTTGGTATAATTATACTCTCTCTCTTTCAGTCTTATATCTATAAGTAACTATACATAATTGATGTTCACCAGCATTCTTACATCAATTTTTCCTCTAGTTATTTGGTGATCTGATGCTTATTCCCTAATGGATTTTTCAGGAAGGACTCATGGGGATAATATTCTCTAAGTTCTAGTAAATTGATACAGTTTGACTATGCTCTTTATACTTGCAAGATGGGTAGACGTAAAACTCTTGGCTCACATTTCTTCTCTTTATTGTCTTAACTATGTATAGCTTTTTTCATTGAATGAACTTTTGATTTTGAAAATTTTGATGATAATTTTTCCCTTAAGTTCATTTTTATTTTATTTATTAAATGTATTTATTTATTTTTCGTCTGCAATCACAAGTTATTGTTTTCTTATTTTCCTTAAAGCCTATTGATTTTATTATAATTCCTTTGGCGCTTGTTGTTTTGGGTTATTACCCTCAAGTACATGATATACCCTTTTATTTTGTATGCTATTAATCATATGCTCAAGTTATCTTTTTCTCTCCTCAGTATTTCTCACTTTAGCTTGAATATTTATCTTTTCATCTTTTCTTGAAATTTTAAATTTTTATTTCTTTTTATCATGCACACTTAAGGCATTATCTGTTGAGTTTATTTGCTTTTGTATCATTTCTAATTTAATATTTATTTCTGAATGATTTTTTTGTTTTAAATTCTAATTGTTTTGTTTTAAATTAGATAATGCTTATCTAATTTATTTGTTTTTCTAACTTTAATTTATGTTGTTCTTTCATATTGTATATTTTGATCTTAATTTTTTTAGCTCATTTTTGTTGCAGTCTTATGGAGTGATCTGGTTTGTAGCGATCTGGCAATATTCTTCAAATATTAGAATAAAAGAGTGATCAGGATGTTTTTTGTTTTTTGACCTTATCACTCTTTCTACCTCTGTTATTGTTCTGAAGCATTCAAAAATATGGTAGCTCACTTTCTGAGCTTTCCTGGCTCTCCTCTTCCCTATTATCTGGAAATCTCCTTTTTTCATTTCTATTCCCCTTGCCCTACTTAATGTTTATGCCACTCCAAGAAGTTTTTCCTCAATAAAGAACCATATTTTAGAAGGAGTCCAGGTTGGTGTTGAGAGTTCACACATATTATTCTCCTCCTAAGCCTGTAGACCTGAGCCCAGACCACTTGCTTGGTTAAGTGAAATGCTTTTCAAGTTTCACCCTGAATTCTTTCCAGTAAATATCTACTGACTATTTTGGGATTCTTTTATTCTTGGCTATATCAGATACCTTATTGTTTTTCTTTTTTCCTTCTCTGCTGAAGCCAGTAAGTTGTGTGTTTCTACCTAAGTGAATTTAAGAGTTTATGGAGGTTACCTTGTCCCCAGTTTTGTAGTAAATATTATTTATGGATTTTCAATTTAGCTATCTTATTTGTCCATTATTATGTGGGTTTTGGGGAGAGTCAAACAATATGCACATCTACAAACACATTTCCTTACAATAACCAAGATAACTCACTTTAAAAAATATTTTTGTACTATTAATAAATTACCCTTCATAATCCTAAAAGGAAGATATGACATCTTAAAAGTTTTAGCTCTCTTCATCTCACAGCCCATTTCACCAAGGGGACAGAAAAGAAAATAAGACTGGAATCATTCCCATCTTGGCAGGTCTTTTTCTGAGAGAGGACTCATCTGTGAGATAAAGGTAAATGAGGAGGAGGGTTTTAAAGAGTAAGGTTGGGATGGTGATGCTTTTTTTTATTTTTAAACAAAATATGGAAAAATCCAACATTATCAGAATGAGTATGCTACCCTATACATTTGTGGAAATAAAATATGATCTTGAGATAAGAATATTTCCTTAAATAATTTAAATATATTTTAATACACCAAAACACAAGGCTGTAGGAAGCATAAAACACATTTACATATGAACCAAGATGGGAGAATGAGACTGTCTGGATTATCTTGCAGGTTACCTATAGAAATAGGACTCTATTTCTTCAATATTTTACAGTGGAAGTGAAAGGGATTGCATATATTATGAACAGTTCAAGGTTATAATAAACTAAAGTGAAGTAAAGGGACTTCTATCTAAGAGCAACACAGACGAGGAATAAGTGCTCCTTCATGGTGAGTATCAGCTGACATTAACAGAAGGCAGAGACTGGTCTAAGTAATTCAACTTCCATTTGCCTATGTATTTTTCAGGATGGAAAATCATTTGCAACTTTGAAAGGATAAAACTATCAAACTAAAAAGGAATTCATAGCTTAATATATAAAGGAGTAGTAAATTGGCACCTAAAGAGTTCATGAGTTAATCATACATTACAATTTTAAAGGAATTTGCTGATTCGCTTTAAAAACTCCTTTCCATAAATTTGAAAGTGGGTAAAATTTTAGAAAACTAGGCATAAAGAAATAAAATTTAAACAATTAAAGTATAGTTTCTGGAATCAAGCCACACTTCTAACTCAAGAAAAGTTTAAATTGAATTATAAAACAGATAATTTCTCAACTTAATAAAAAAGGCAAAGACTGAATAAATTGGTATCCATCCAGCTAACATAAGACATGCCAATAATTTACTTTTCTGTTGAGATTACTGGATTGACAGACCCTATCAAAAATGCCAAGTTCACTGTGTCTTGATTTTACCCAAGTATGGCAATGTCTAATATGTTAATTTTATGAAAATAGGTGTAAACCTTGTGGGGATGGTAGTAAGATAATGTAGCGTCACAGCTGGTTCAATAATTATATCTAAATGGAGTTCATTAATAACTTTGTACCTCTTTAGAGGAAGGTATCAGGAGTCTATTAAAGATTTCAAGGAAATTATGAAAGTAAAGTTTATCAGATTTTTAGGTGATAGCGAGTAAACTGACAGGATAGTTAAAAAGTTTCATTTAATAAATGTTAGCATACTAATATGCTCTTCCATAAACAGAAAAATAAAAATTCATAGTATAGATATTAATGTTCAAAATGGTGCAAATAGGAAATAGGAGATATAGCAGCCAACAGAGGTTTTAGTTGAGCAGGAACTCGATAAGAATTAATATTATGATCCAGATTTTAATATATTGATTATCAATAGTGACCAGCAATGGGAAAGAGGCAGTACCATAGACTCCATTGACTAGATACATTCTGGGACATTATGTTCAAAAAATGAGTATGTCTAAAAAGGGACTATAAAAGCTCTTACGTACCCAAAGAAAAACAACTAAAATAGTGAGGTTCTGAACGCGATGCAATATAAGAAAAGGTTGACAGGAGTAGCATGGTGCTATTTAACACATCTATATAGAGCAGATGGTATATGCCTTAGTCTAGAATAAAGATTAGCAAACACAGCCATGCATTCAATCCAACTCACCACCTGTTTTGGGAAAGTTTCCCTGAAATACAGTCACTCTTATTTGTTTATGTATTGTCTATGGCTGCTATTGCACTACAATGGTAGAGTTCAGTAGTTATTACTGGGACCATATGGGCCACGAAGCCTAAAGCATTTATTAACTAGCCCTTCACAGAAAATTACTTGCCAACTCTTCAGCTAGAAAATAAAGTCTAATGGGACACATAATTGCCATATTCAAACATGTATGTTTGAGGACTATACTTATATGTGGAAATGTATTCATTTATTTTAAAATTCATACATTAGTATCAGAAATGGTGATCAATGCTGATTCTTCTGAAGTCTGTAAGGGTAAGAGTCTGTCTAGCAGGTATTTGGCATATGGCAGGTTCTTAGTGAATATTTATTTTGTGAATAAATGATGTCTGAATTAGGTAGAGGCTCTGCTTTCATACAGCATATATTCTGATGGGGAACACCTGTTATTTAAGAAATAATTGTATAATCAAGCACATTTTTGGTAAGTTCTATTAAGAAGAAATAGAAAGTGCTAAAAAAAAACCATGTACATCATTTCATTTATTTGACGATAACTTTTGCCCACATTTTTAACATCTCTGAAATTAAAATATGTGTTTCAGTCAATGATGTAATTCATAGAAATTATATGTGATAATTAGTGGACTTGTAGACTGGATGGGAAGTGATACCTGGGAGGTTTCCCTATCTGTAAAAGTCATGTTTAAGCTGAACAAATACATTTTTCTTCATTAAGGAGGCCAAATCAGGATGACAGGGGATTCAGGTTGAGTTAGAATTAGCTGAGGAATTGCAACAAAACTATGATGATTAATGGGACTCAATTGATACCTGCCCTCTTCTATGCGTCTTGACACTCAGGGGAAAGTTTTAAGGGATGCCTAAGACTATTGCCTTTGTATTCTATAGGACCAAACTCTTGTAAAAATGATAATTATGCATACAAAGGAGTTATCAATTGTGAGAGTTAAATTAATATTAGCTATTGTTTTTTAAATAGACAGTTTGAATAGACATTTATTTCATCGCAATAAATGAAAAACTAAGAAAATGGAGTATTAATGATATTTAACCCTTGCATTGTGTTTACTATGTCAAAAACTGTTACAAATGCTTAAGAGACAAATTTTTTAACACCATTGGGGTCAGGTGGCTTGCTCATGGCCACTTGGAGTGAGTGTTGGGACTACGTTGCAAACCTAGGCTGTCTGGCTTCAGAAATTACGTTCTTAACTGTTAGGTTGTACTGCTTCTCAAACTGGAACTATTCAAAATAAAATAAGCTAGTCCCAGAGCCCATTATGTTCAATCATCAAGCAGTGTAGGGGCTTTATCTTCCAGAGTTATTGTAGACAAGATCTGTTTATCGAGTAATTTGATTTTATGAGCAATGGTGATCGACTCTATGACAATGTGATTCAATGATGAGTGGTCCTTTTCTATGTCACAAAACATGTACTATGACTAGTAAAACCTATATTCTCTTATTTGTTTACAGTTGCATTTTTATTCTTTTTCTGATGTACTTTAGTATCTTCTTTTGGTATCATCTTAAATCAACCTGGTCTATTTTTAAAGCAAACAGAGTTTACATAGTATTTAGAAAAATGACTGATCATCTCAAGTTTTCATGTCATATTCCATAAATTATCATGAAGAGGGACACGACATTTTATGGTTCTGTTAACTGTCACTTTCATTTTTAATTGTTTGCTTGGTGTTTAAGGGGTTCTGCCAAATTGTAAAATTGCCTCAGGGTTCCTGAATAATTATGTTTAAGGGTTTAAGAGTACCTAGGTGCTCTGATTTGCTAAAAAGAAAACGTGAGATATATGCTTAGCATATTAAGCATTTATGTTTCCTAAACAATGTGATACTAATTAAACTAGAGAGCAAGAGACCAAGGATCTATAAATATCTCAGGAACTTCTATAAAGATATCTGCATACCTATATACTTGTATATATATGAATGTGTGTGTGTGTGTGTGATGATTGAGGATGGTTGAGGTGTGTGTGTGTGTCTCTGCCCATGGAAGAAGAGGGGAAAAGGAAATAGGAGGTCTACTCACTTTATCAATGTTGTAAATTGTTGGGATGCCAATATTTTTAACATCCAAGCATAAGTACAAGGGTACTTCTCAAAAATAATTTTGGAATTATTTACCTTTTAAAATTTTCCATGTCACTACACCTTTTTATTATAATGGATAATGGAGAGTTGACTGTATTAGGGAAGGGCCAGGTTTCAGTTAGTGCTTTGAGTTCTTTTTTCTACTAAGGTTGAACCCGTGATCCTTCGACTGAACAAGTCTGAAAACAAATCATCAGTAGAAGTTTCGATATTGAGCTTCCATATCATTGTATTCATATACAATTTTTAAGGCTGTTCATGCCTTGAAATATTCACTTATGGTGTTATATTTTAAACTACACCCATTTTAAAGTTGTAAGGACAATGTTGACTCATCTATATTTCCTAAAATTGTATTCTGTTTTCCTACATATAGCTCAACTTTCCTTTACATATAATACTTTAGAAAAATAATCTTTGTAAAATAAACATGATTTTTTCTTTAGTACCTGCAAAAAACAAACAAACAAAAAAAAATGCTGGAAGTGTAAACATGTAAGCTAATCCCATCTCTGTCCCTATCCTTTCTATGAGCCCCATAGTCATACCTAAATGTTTAAAATAATGTTAAACTAATAAAACGCACAATTCTGACTATATCATCTCTTAATAAACAAGAATATTTAAAAGTTCTCTATAATATTCATGAAGGCAATGTATAGACACAAACTGGCTCATTAAGTTATTAATGTAAGAAATACCTTTCTTTTGTTATTTAAAAACATAAACAATTTCATACTAGTAAAATTGACAGCAGAATTATGTTTTTTAGATTACAAAATAAAATTAAAAACAGTGCCTACAGAAAAAGGTACAGAGCGTATAAATGGTATATTATTGATTTGAAATACAAGGTATACATTAAAATCGTGACAAAACCAGCTGCTGACCTGAGGAATTTTTCTTAATTCATCCTTTGGTAATAAAAGAAGATTTTTAAGCAGGGTGTATAGTATGAAACCTGAATATTTAAGAATAAAAAATAAAAATGAACATATAGAAGAAATTTTCTAAATTTTCAATGTATTCTTTGTGCCTTTGTGTCTTTCTGTACTGTGTATGTGTGTGTGCACACATATGTATATAAGATGAAGGAATAAGTATATGCATATATTCTGTATAAACTATAATAAAATTTGGGAAAACAGTGTTATTAGTATTTTATCACAACCATTTTTTCTTTAAATGTAATTCTTAAAGATGTAACTATTTTTTAAATAGTTATTGTGAAAGAAAACCAACTGTATTTAAAGGAAAGTAAATAAAATCAAAATAGCAGCTAATAAAAAGGTATGTTTACAATATACAAGATGTTCTTGGAGACTTTTCATAGAACATTAGGCTAATTGCTATCTTGTCCAGCATCTGATTTGATGACAAACACTAATCAGTTTATGTCTGCACTGCATCCATCAATGGAGATACACTCCTTCATGAAGAATACCTTTTGAATGTATTTACATTGTATGTCATATTCAGGCCAAAATACAATCTGTTTTATTCCCTATTTCACTTCCAAAATCCTGTCCTATGCCTGGCACATGATAGCCTTTCAATAAATATGTATTTAATTAAATAAATAAGAAGTTGCTAGTCATTAAGAGATTAAGCATATAATGAAGTTATAACTGATTATGTTAATAAATTACCTGATACTTCAAAACTAAATCAAATAAAAAAATTATAGGTAAGAAAGAAAAAAGCAGGACCAAATCCTGAGAACTCCTCTCTCCTCCCACAAAATTGGAGGTCGATTAAGAGTAGAGGTGACAGCAAAGGAAACTGAGAATTGATTTCCAGGGCACAAAAGGAAATCCAGGAGATTGTGGTGTCCTGCATTTAACAAGAGAAGAACACTTCAAAGACGGCGATGTCAGTTCCGCTGAAGGCTCCTGAGAAGTAGGGTAAAATCAGGACAGAGAAATGTCAATTTAATTTAGCCACATGGAGATTACTGACCACCCTGGAAAGAGCATATTCTGTGAGACAGGTGGGGATTATTTTAAATCGATTGTATTAGTGGTAAAGGTCTCTTTAATCTTTAGATATGGTGGCCTCATATTTTTCGAAGCCAGATTTGCAGTAGGTTAAAGAGTGATTGAGAGATTGGAAATATGTTTTTAAAAATAAAATAAGTTGGGTATGTCTAACTTTATACTTTTCCAATCATCTCACTTACTTATACTCATCTAATCCTCAAGAGACCCTTTTGAATTGTATGCCCAGATAATATCTTTTATCTCATAAAAGTGACACCTATCGTATATTGTAGCACAGAAAAAACTAAATTCTGGCTTTTTTGATTCATGGACCAGTATTCTTTTCACAACAAAATACAATATAGTACTCTCTGAATTACACCTTCACTATAACATGATGTAAGCATTGCAAACTTTATAAGAATTTGGACTAGTATTAGCAGTTAAATCTAATCAATAATGGCACCTTCTAACTATTATTTGGGACTTTTTCAAAAGTCTTTCTCCTTATAATTTAATTAGATTAAGCTCTGAGGAACAGCCTAATGGTTTTGAATATCCAGACTTCAACTGTACTTCCCTAGGGTGTTAGAGTGTCTTAGTCTCACAAAATTTTAGTTTGGGCCTTTAATTAATTAAGACATATTATTCCCATAGTGATGCAGATGTTGCTATATAAAAGCTAAAGAATACAAATTGATATTTTATTCATATGCACAAGTAAAAATGAATCACCTGCTTAAAGAAATAATGAAGCTCAACACAGAAACATCAGAAGAAAGCATTATATTGATATGAGGAACCAAATGAGAGAAAATATTGTAGAAAAAATTGTGGGTATGGAAGAAGATAGAAAAATAGAATAATTGCAAAATAAAATTCATTTCATTGGCGGTAGCAATTCTGGCTTTATCCACAATTCCATATAGAGATTACATAATTTCATCGACTGAAGTGTTATGAGAATATAAATTGTTTTGTTCAGTCTGATTTTTAACTCCTGGAACATTATTAATTATTCCAGCAAACAAAAATCTGTCTCATAAAAATTCTACTTTAAGGATCTTCCTCAGATATCTCATTCTCAACACAGTCAATCCTGACTAGCCCAGCTAACGTGGAACTTTCTAGCAAGCATATTTGTCTGTAATCTTTATCAACTACTGTAGCGGCAAATACAAATGGAAAAATAGGCTTCATTCTCTTAATTTTGAAAATAAGGGAAGATCCCCGTCCCAAATTTTGTTAGAACAATTACTTTAGAAAGCTTTTAACTTCATTCTTTCTCTCTTTGAAATGTATGTAACTCTTAAAAAAGCTAAATACATCTTCAACCAGGATCTGGGCACTATATCTTTGAGATATAATCCAGGAAGATACTGCTCTTGTGTCCCAGTCTCAGACAGGCTAAGAGCCTAACTGCAGTGGGTCCCTCCCTCCAAGTTGCAAAACTACCTCTTGTCATAAAGATATAAGAAGTTTATTTTTCTGTTGGATAAAACCAACAAGCTAATGTAAATGGCACCCTGACTACCAAGTGAATTTGGATGAACTATGTGTGAAAAATGGTGCTGCCAAATCCTCTTGAGGATCAGTTATTGTTTCTCTTGAGAACATGTGGTAATGAATTGTAGCTATTTGGCTATATGAAGGATATGGTTTTTATTAATACAAATCTTTAGGCAGATTGCCTGTGGTGTGCATCACATTCTGGTTTAGTGCTTATTCAATGACAGAATTGTTTTCTTTCTCTTCTACTTTTGTGGAGAGGTTTCCTGGGTGGAGAGGAAATTTTATTATATATTCCCCATTAGGCTCTAGTCAGCATTTTAGTAACTTTGCAGAGTATTCTCTTCTCTTCACTTAGCTAGCCAGGACACCCATTCTGCATATATGACATTTTGAGGGGTTGGGATAAGACGGAATACTAGTAGAACATATTATTAGTCTTATAAAAAAACAACAGTCTAATTCAGATGTTCTGTTCCCCAAGCCTTAAAAAACAAACAAACAAAATTAAATTTATTGGGGTGACATTGGTTAGTAAAATTATATAGGTATCAAGTGTACAATTCTATAATACATCATCTATATCTCACATTGTGTTTTCACCATCCAGAGTCAGTTCTCTTCCATCACCATACATTTCATCCCCTTTACACACATCTACCACCCCTCTCCCCGCTTACTCTCTGGTAACAACTAAACTGTTGTCTGTGTCTGTGAGTTGTTTGTTTGTTTGTCTTGTTCATTTGTTGCTTTCAGTTTTATATCTCATATATGAATAAAATATGATTCTCGACTTTTTCTGTCCGATTTATTTCGCTTAGCATGATAATCTCAAGATCCATTGATGTTGTCGAAAATGGCAGTATTTCATCTTTTCTTATGGCTGAGCAATATTTCATTGTATATATGTATCATATCTTCTCTTTCCATTCACCTATCGAAGGACATTTCGGTTGTTTCCATGTCTTGTCCACCATGAACAATGCTCCAATGAACATTGGGATACATATATCTGCATGGGTAAATGTTTTCAGATTTTTGGAGTAGATACCCAGAAAAGAAATTGCTGGGTCATATGGTAATTCTGTTCTTAATTTTTTGAGGAATCTCCATATTGTGTTCCATAGTGGCTATACCAATTTACATTCTCACCGATAGTGTATGAGGGTTCCTTTTTCTCCAAAGCCTCTCCAACACTTCTTAGGTATTACTTGTCTTGTTGATGATAACCATTCTGACAGGTGAGAGGTGGTATCTCACTGTGGTTTTGATTTGCATTTCCCTAACAGCTAGTGAAGTTGAGCCATTTGTATGTCTTCTTGGGAGAAATGTCTGTTTAGGTCCTCTGTTCATTTTTCAATTGGATTGTTTATTTTTTATTTTTTTGTTGAGTCATATGAGTTCTTTATGTATTTTGGATATTAGCCCCTTATTGGAGGTGTTGTTTGCAAATATCTTCTCCCATTTGGTTGGTTGCCTCTTTGTTTTGTTAGTTTCTTACACTTTGCAGAAGCTTTTTAGTTTGATACAGTCCCATTCATTTATGTTTGTTTTTATTTCCCTTGCCTTTGAGGTCAAATTCATAGAATCCTCATTTATGAACCCAAGGTTCGTAAGTTTAGTCCCTATGCTTTCTTCTACGCAATTTATTGTTTCAGTCTTATGTTTAGGTTTTTGATCCATTTTGAGTAAATTTTGGTATACAGTGACAGATAGCAGTCTAATTTCACTCATTTCTATGTGGTTTTCTAATTTTCCCAGCACCATTTATTGAAAGAGCTTTCTTTTCTCCATTATATGTTTTTGGCTCCTTTGTTGAAGATAATCTGCCCATGTATATGTGGGTTTATTTATGGGTTCTCAATTCTAGTCCATTGTTTTGTGTGTCTGTTTTTCTGCCAGTACCATGCTGTGGTTATTATTATTGCTTTATATTATAAATTGAAGCCAGGGACTGTGATACCTCTGGCCTTGTTATTTTTACTCAGGATTGCATAGGCTATTTAGGGTCTTTTGTGATTCGATACAAATCTGATTTTTGTTGTTGTTGTTGTTCTATTTTTTTTTTTTTAATGCCATTGTGATTTTGATGGGATTACATTAAATTTGTATATTTCTTTGGCTAACATGGCCATTTTAACATGTTGATTCTCCTAATGCATGAACATGGACTATCTTTCCATATCTTTGTGTCATCTTCAAATTCTTTTAGTAATATCTTACAGTTTTCAGTATAGGCCCTTTACTTCCTTTATTCAGTTTATTTCTGGGTATTTTATTCTTTTTGTTGCAATTGTGAGAGAAATTGTTTTTGTTTGTTTTTTTCTTTTTTTTTCTGAAATTTCATTGCTAGTATACTCTATATGTTATATTTAAGTGTATAGTGCCCTATTCTGAGTAGGGGTTGCTATTTCCTGCCTCTGTCTGTTAGTCATCTTACTTATAGTTTTGTATCCTTTGTCTTTTTGTTTCAGGAAGAATAACACCCCCCCCCCCCTTCTTCAGTATTTCCTGTAATGCAAGCCTTGTGGTGGAAAATTCCCTCAGCTTCTATATATCTGAAGAGGTCTTTATTACTCCTTCCTATCTAAAGGATAACTTTTTTGGATATATTATTCTTGGCTGATAATTTCTCACTTTCAATACTTTGAATATTTGATTCTACTCCCTCCTAGTTTGTAAAATTTCTGCTGAAAAATCTGATGATAATCTAATGGGCTTTCCTTTGTAGGTTACTGTCTTCTTTTCCCTGGTTGCCTTGAGAATTCTTTCTTTGTTATTCATTTTTGATGGTTTCAATATACACTTTGGAGAAGGCCTTTTAGGATTGAGATGATTAGGTGTTCTGTTTGCTTCTTGTATTTGAGGACCCAGTTCTTTCCATAGGTTTGGGAAGCTCTTGCTGATTATTTGTTTGAATAAGCTCTTTGTGACCTTCTACCTCTCTTCTTCTGGCATACCCACTATTCTTATATTGCTTTTTCTGATGGACTCAGACTGTTCTTGTAGAGTTCTTTCATTTCTTTTAACTCTCAAGGATCTCTCTTCTTCCATCTGCATGATTTCCAGATTTCTATTTTTGATATCAGTAATTCTTTCCTCCATCTGGTCAGCTCTATTTCCTAAGCTCCCTATCTCATTATTCATCTCTTTTATTGAGTTCTTCAGCTCCAGATTTTCTATATGGTACTTTTTTTAAAAAAAAAAAATTCAATCTCTTTTGTAGAGTATTCATTTTGTTCATCGAGTTTGTTTCTGAGTTCATTAAACTGCCTATCTGAGTTTTCTTACATCTCGTTGATTTTTTTCAGAACTGCAATCTTGAATTCTGTTATTAAGTCACATATTTCTATGTCTTTAAGTTTATTTTCTGGAGATGTTTCATTTTCTTTCTGAGTTGCCTTGTTATGTTGGTTCTTCATGGTAGTTGATGGATTATTTCTCTTCCTAGGTATCTACAGGAGTGAATTCTGCAGCATGTTGATACAAAGAGGTATTTCTTTTGTTTTCCAGTAGGTAGTGCCAGACTGCTTTATTTTCTCTTGCCCTGTTCCAGCTTCTTGTCGTGGAAGATTTCATGGGGAGGTGGGTGTCTCTTCTGTGACCACATCGCCTAGGTCTCAGACTACCATCCCATGGGGGAATATGGTGGGTGATGGGGTTCTGAGCCCTTGAAATCCCAGTGCTGCTCAAGCAGCCAGATTGAGAGCTGCACTGCTTAAATAGTCTTGGGTGCCCCTGCTGGGACTCAGCTGTGAAAAGTGTGGGGAAGATGGAGTGGTCGGGGAGAGGCTTCTGGTGTGTTGGTGTCTTTGTTCTTCTCCAAGTAATGGCTACTGCCAGACCACAGCTGCCTCGCCCCTATATCTCCACCCTTGTGACTGGGATTAGTCACAGTATGCACCTGCCACTCAGGAATGGCCTTTCTAGCTCTCAGGGATGTAGATATTCTGCTCTTTAACCTGACACTGCTACCGTTTCTTCTGGGGCCCGCCTCTAGCCCTGGGAATGAGCTCTGGGACGGTGGAGGGGGCAGCCTGGCTCCACAGCTGTTTCCTGCAGTGAAGGCTGCAAGACCACACCTGTCCTGCTTCTGTATTCAGTTTTTGCCCCATCACTGGGTTCAGCCATACTACTTGCTGATCACTCAGGCAGGAATGCTCAGGGCCACTGAGAGTGTACCTATAGTTTGAATCCTCCTTTCTCCCAGGACCACAGTGAGCTTCGAGCTGCATCCGCACTCCCATCTCTGTTCTTCTCCCTTCCCTCCTCCCCCACTTGCCTATTCCCCCACCTTCAGATGTTTCAATGTGTGGATCTCTCAGGCATGTTTGTGTGTTGTGCAGGGAATCCTTTGTTGAATTATAGCTGTTACAACTTGTTGCAAATTCAAGAGGAGAGATCAAGGGGGGACTCCTCATGATGCCATATTTCTGACTGAGAGATGTTTTATTCATGTCTCTCAATTAGGAATTTCTTAAATAACTATTCAGTTATTCATACAAAACATAGGAACTTTTTACTAAACTAAGGCTGTGAGAGGATAATCTAAACATTTCTAAAAGTGATTGAACCCTATTTGAAACTGGTGGTTACTTACATGCTTAGAATTCTAGGGCATCCCCTCCCCTCTCTCCACACCCCTCCCTACCTGCCCCCCACACACCAATTGCTTGGCATTTCCCAGGTGGCTTCTCAATGGGATGGAACTGTGAGACTTAATTTCTCCATTTCCCTCTCCCCAGATCAGGTCTCCGAGACAATGGGATGGGATTCCACTCCTAGACTGTAATCATCAAAGAGGCCAGTGGTATAAATTGACTTATTTTTTCTTCAGTGTAGAAAGATAGGATATGGGTCTCAAGGATGCTGGCTTCCCAACAAATTCAGTGAGTGTTAAAGTAGCTTATATAAACTGTGTTAGAGATAAAATTCGTATTTGTTATCAAACAATATGGTCTCCTTGCTATCTTTTTAAGAATTTGAATTTATAAGGACAAATGTCATTTAAATCTCTGTAGGCCATAATATTTTCCTCTATAACCATTGTTTAATCCTGCCTTGGAGGCAATTTCAACCATAACACAGCAACTAAATGTTCTATTTGTCTATCAATGCCTGAGGCATTACTTGCAAATATAACTTGTCAATGACTTCTTTCATAGTTGTGTTCTTTACTCCTATACTAATAAAAGAAAAACCTCAAGTTCATTTAATACATCATGTCTCCCTGCAAGCAGGAAACACAAATCTCCATTTCAAAAAAATGTAAAAACTCACATTATAGGTCGAAATGCTTAAATTGTGTCTTAAGCTTACAATGTAGTTATCACTGTGTATTTTCCAACAGACACATTTTGTTTGTTTGTTTGTTTGTTTGTTTTTATGAAGCATTTACAACTAGAGCTTCTTTTTGCCTACAATCAAATCATCATATATTCTAAGTGCTCTCTCAATTTTAATTTTACAATGTAAATGCGTTTCACATTAATTCACTTGGTGAGAAATACTCATTTATCCAGTCCATTCTCTCAAGGACGTTAGGAAAAAAGTATCCACCTAGAGGAGACCAGTGACCATCATAACTGTAAAACCAACTGAGCCTAGTGGTCTTCAAAGTATTCATATAATTACTGTATGCATGTTTCTCTCCAATGTAGTATCCATCTGCTTCTTCTGTAGACCATTTGCATTTCTTCCAGAATATTTATTCATGAATAGACACTATATTTTCAAGAAAAATCTCTATGGACTTCTGAGTAGAAAAATTGTAAGGACTAATTCAATATTGTTACTATCGTTTTCAATAATTCGTTACAAATGCTTTAAAAAGAGGCAAATGAAGATTGTGGCTTAATCACCATATTGCATTAAAAATTCATCATTTTAAATTTGCCTAATAGATTATTTGCCATGCACAGTCAGGCACAGCTTTGCTATTAGAATTCACTTGACCTTAGGCATCTTAACTGCAATCCTAAAATAGTATCTATTTTGTTTTGTTTTTTGTAAGTTACCATCTATATTCTGATGGCTAAAGTTTTATTTTAGATAAATTATTATGTGTTGTTCAAACTTTATGAAGTCATGCTTTAAAATTATCTGTGTCACGTGCCAAATGTTGAAGTTATTCAAAATTCTGGGAGCCCTTCAATTTTCATTTCTACCATTGTCCCCAACGGCATCTGTATGATGAGCATATGATTTATGCTAATGATAGAACTGAGCTGTTAGCAAAGCAATTTCTTGCCCCACTTCCCAACATTTTTACTGTCCTCCTCCTGTCTTTTGCAGACAGTCCTCAAGAAATCATTCTGAAATGCAATTAATTATAGGTTTTCTTTTTGACTCAAGTTATCATGCAATACGATGTGAATAGGGGAGTAAGTTGGAGTCTCTCTCTCTCTCCCTTACCCTACAGTTCATAGCACTACCCATTTCACATTGTGTTTTATTTCTTTGCACAACTGACTCCCATATCAGACTAAATAGTAATTGAGTTTAGGGACTATATCACATGTGGCATTGTTCCTATTATATAGTAAGTGTTTTAAAAAATATCTAAAACAAGCAAGATAGCATTTGCAGTACTAGAAGTCTGGTGAAGGTCAATAGGTTTCTAAAACCCATTCAGTTCATCAGCAATTTGAGTTAGGCTATATATTTGCAGTACAGCAATGAAAGCACCTAATGAAAAAAAAAATCAATCAAAAGTTTTCTTTGTTTAAGTTGAATAAGAGAAGCAATTAATTTATACAATGGTAAGGATAACAAAAATATAAGTTATATAGGATTTAACAGATCTGTCATCGGAGAACAGGGCATCACAAAACAGTTTCTGAGGAGACTAGCAGCAGGAGCTGCTAGCAGCAGCTAGGAGACTAGCTAAGTTTTCATATTTGATAGAGGTTTTAAGTCCAAGCCAGGGCACGTATGGTGAGAGGAGTCCAAAACATCTTTCAAACAATTTTCAGAAATTATAATTGTTGTCATTTTTGTGAAGCAAAGCCACAGGATAACATGAATTGAGGTCCAGGTATATTTGTTTTACTCAAGCTCTATTTATTTTTTGATCATTAGTGTCAATTCCTTCAGTGTCAATAATATATATATATATATATATATATATATATATATATATATATATCTTCATATTCTGTCATCACCTACATTATCATTCAATTTGTGAAGATGCATTAGGACTAGCAGTCAGAGGCAATTTTGAGGTTAAATTATATTTGGAGTTTTATAAAACAAGACTCCTCCCATACAAACCTGTGTTCTATTTTTTAGGAAATTATACTCTTTTAAAATAATAAAAGGAAATTTGCTATTTATGCCATATTATATGTTCTTCATTTAATACCATCTTATGTGTATTTATACACAGAGATTGGATTATTGCATTAGAATATTCTCCTTTTCATGTTATTCATTCAAAAAAAAAAACACAAAAAAACAACAACATTGTTTGATTGCTTTTATATTTGCCTTAGTCTTTATATAAAGCCAAAAACTTGGAAAACCCACTAGAACACCACTGAGCTCACAAAAGGGAAGACTATATTTACATAATTTTAACACAATAATTTTTGCAGAAGAAACAAAACTCAGTCTAGTAATTTTCTCATTAGATAATATTAATGAATTATTTTTAATAATTATTTTCTTAGCTGTTAATTACTTGAAATTATATTCTCTTTATAAGCAAGAGTACATGGATTTTTGTTGTGTCTTGTTGGCTAACTTGAGTTACTCTGAAGCTTAACTTGGCATTACTGGACTGGTTGGCAGGGCAACAGAAACCATAACAGAGTGGTCTGATTGATGCCATCATAGATTTCACTGTGGTCCTCATCCAGCCTTATAAAGCTATAGAAAATTTTCCATGCTTTTTTTTTTTTTTCAGTTGGTATAATTCTAATTAAAATATAATTGCTCTACCTTTAAACAACATACATAGCTTGAATCTTCTTTATCTTCTATACGTTATATATAATCGTTAGGCATCCAAATTACAGCTCTTCATTTGCTAAATGCTTGCAGAGATTTTGACAAATGATATACATGTAATAACTAAAAATAAACAGGCCTTGTTTAATCTACTGAAACTCTAAATGAAGCTTGAATAAGGTCATATCATATGAAGCTGAAAGAGATTGTCAAATTGATAAATTTCAACTAAGCCTCAGTAAGTTCAGTAAAACATAAAAAAAAAAAAAAAAAAAAAAAGTCATGAAGCTCATGATTTGGTAGCCCTACTTAGAAGCACTGTTAAACGGGTTTCTCAGGAGACAAAAATACTCTGGAATCTTAGCATATGGAAATTACAGAGGTTAAACACTCAAATATAAACCCTTACATATTTCCTAATATACAAGGTGGGAGAGGTGGCATGGTATATTGGACTGAAAATGAGATTAAGAAACCAAAGGTATTTGGACACCAACCAATTTATTGATTACTTGTGTAGTCCTTCAGAAGAAAAACTATATGAGTTGACTTTTTTTATCTGTAGTGAGACTGAGAAAATATACCAAATTAAAAAGAGATCAAAGAGATATAACTGATTGCAATCTGTGACACAAGATTTTTCTTTTTTTTCAATAAGGACATTATTAAAATAATTGGAAAATTCTGAACAAAGTCTGTGGTTTAGATAATCATACAGTATCACTCGTAATTTCCTGCTCTCCACAGTTATACTATGCATATAAAAGAGAATGTCTTTGTTTTGTAGGAAATACACTGGAGTATTTAATGGTAAATAGTCATCATATCTGCTCTAAAATAGTTTTTTTAAAAAAAAAAAGAGAGGAAGAAGGAAAATGATAAACCAATATGATAAAATGTCAGATTTTGGGGAATAAGGATGAAGGACATATGAAAATTGTTTGTTCAACATAGTTTTCTGTAAATCTCAAATTACATCAAAATAAAAACTTAAAACTTTTAAAAGTTATGGACAAGAATATCTTTCCCTTTATGAAATTTAATTTGACATATGAGACATAGTATTTACTTAATGTCTGTTATTACGTGTACTCAACAAAATCAGAATTATAGCAAGACTGTAATTTATGTGTATAACAGAGTCTAGAATAAAATATGGGGCCATTTTATCATACAGGAAATATTGTAAAAAATAAAAACTCATTTTACATAATCCTTAGATCAATATTGTATAATTTAATGTTACTAATGAGGTGTTTATAAACTTACACATTGAGAGGATTTCCAATGACGGAACCCTAAAGGAGTTATAACAGCAGTTACAGCCTCAGGGACATTAGGCTCCTCCCCTTTCTCCTCCTCCCCTTCTGCCAACCCCTCCCACTCTCCCTGAGCAAAGCTTTTGGAATGGATCACAGGGCTGAAGGATAGGGCTGTCACTGTGCCAAGCAAAAGGAATTAAAGCTAAATCTGGTGTTTTGGTTTTGACGAGGGTCTTTTTGGGGCTCTGTCTTTCTTCCGTCAAGTTGCCCTGGTTCTCCTGGGAGATACTCAGGCCTAGGAAAGCTTGTGTCTGTTTTTGTTAGGCCAGCTCTGTCCTTGGTGGTAGAAGCTAGCCTTGATTTTCCGTTTCTGGCTGATTTGTTTCATGTAGTAGTACTCACTCACCTTTCATTGATACTGGCGTGTAAGTGGGTGTGGTTCTGGGAGGAAAAGAGTCCACTTTGTTTATTTTGGTTATAAATCTGAGGCTGCCTCGAGTCCAGGCATTCAGATTTGGGATTAATGTTCCAACTGACAACTGACCTTTTATATGCTTTAATTTCCTCAGGATCTGTCAGAAATGCTGTCTATAGGAGGATAGAAAAAAAATGAGGTTTCAGGCATCCTGGCTTCTCAACAAGCATTATCCTTCAACACTTTTGAGAAATTTCTAATCCCCTGAAGGGTCTTCCTGTAATGCTTGCACCAGGGTTTTTAAGATGCCTAAATGAATGCTACTGTTTATGTAGTCTACTGAAATTAAAATCAAGCCATAATCAACAGTCATGAGAGAAGAGGAAGAATTAAGCAAGTGCTGTCTTATTCCAAAGGTACAATATGGGAACATTTAATTATAACTGGAATATTATCATATAAATTTGCAGATTACAGCCAAACTTTATGAAGGATGATAAATCAGGACGACTCTAATGATCCTATAATCTGGCAGAATTCCTCTTGCAAACATCCTTCATCTTAAAGTGATGAAGGATTTCTACTGGAATAATAACTAATGGATGTTAAGCTCTATATGTCAGGTAAAAAAGAAATCAATTGTGATTTAGTTGCAATTAAAATTGCAAAACAATAAATTCTGCAGCCCACAAACAGGAAAAAACAATTTTCAGTCCACATCCTGGGCAAGAGATTAGTGAGCATCCTAACTAAGGAGACGCCTGCACTTATCCCAGGATGCACAATGCTTCAATCAGGAGGATTTCCTCATTTCCACCTTCATTACTGTTTGCTTTCTTCTACAGTCTTCCCAGATAGCAATAACAAAAACAAACAAAAACAAAAACAAAAACAACAACAACAAAAAACCAAAACAACGAAGACGAATCATCTATGCATTAAACTTTCTAGGGATGTTCCTATAGGTATTTTCATGACTGCTGCAGGAATTAGAGTATCTTCCTGAGTCCTCATAATGTGGGAGTATGTACTTAAGGGACATAGTGTCCTTTACACTTGAGTACATTGAACAAACTTAAATATGTGTATAAAGTGCATGGAATTTGTAAAGGAAATATTATTGTATTGAAATTAAACATATACTACTTAAATAAAAAAATAGTTCAATAAAGAGTATCTGTACAATATGGTGCTTAGAATATTTATTTGAAAGTCTGCCAATAACATCAAACAGTTCAAATGTTACTTTGTATGAAAAGGTTAGCCTTGATCCTATTCTCTTTGAAAAGGGAAATATTTTAAACGAGGAAATTCATACAGATCTTAACGATGACATTAAAAATCTATTTTATGATAATATATTTTTCTAAAAAAGTTCAGATGTTAGTTAAGGGTATGTGCATTAGAGAGAAAGAGAGAGGGAGAGAGAATTAGAGATACACAGATATTTGGGAATAAAAGTTGGTTTATATGATGTCATTTCCACAATTTCTTTTTTTTTTTTTTGGACACACACACACACACACACACACACACTTACACACACAGTAGACTGTCAGAAATGTGGAAAGATATATAGATAAGACATATACCTGCAAGAATATTTCAGTAGTGAAAATAGTGTGGCTATAATAATCAGTTGCCAACTACTAAATATGTTATATACTCACCCTTAAAATATGTTAACATGAATAGTCTTTACATGAAAAGTTAGCATGACATTTTTTAAACAAACTACAATATTGAGGTTAGAAAACCTAACTTAACCCAGTAAAAAGCTAGTCAATCTGGATGGAACGGTAAAATTTGAACCCAGAATTGTGGGAATCTAGACTTGGTATTCTTACATTTTGTATGTTTGTTAAAAAATTTTCAAACTACACAAAATAGTAGAGAAAATATTGTAAGAGAACTCCCATATGCCCATCACTCAGTTTCAACGACTATCAAGATTTTTGCCTTATTTGTTCTATCTGTTGTTTATCTTTAGTTTTGCTTTTGATGAAGTATTATAAAGCTAACCCCAGACATTGTCATTTCACCTGCAAATTATGTCTGTATTCATATTTTCAAAAATATGGGCATGTTTTACATAAGTACATTTTTACATCTAAAGCAAAATTAGCAATGTTTTTTGTATAATCAAATATTCAGTTCATAATCAAATATCCCTGATAACTCCAGAAATATTTTTTACCCAGTTTGGAATCAAGATCCAATACATACCTTGCATTTGGTTGCTATGTCTCTTAAGTTTATTAAATACAGAACAGCCCTCTCCCTATCTCTTCCATACCATTGACTTGATAGAGAAAACAAGTTAATTGTCCTATTGAAAGTCCCACATTCTGGATAAGTGTGTTTTATTCCTTTTATTGTCATTTAAATTGTTCCTTTACTCTCTCATTTAACCTGTAAAATTACCTGTGTAGTGTCTTCATTTGATGGTAGTGCAAATATTTAGGGGAAGAAAATATTTCATAGGTAGTCCTACAAGATCTGACAATTAAGTTCATGAACTTGTTGCAACAATGTTGCTTACCTTTTTTGATCTCAGAGGGATTATTCATTATGAATTTGTACCAACTGGACAAATAGTTAACTAAGTTTACTATTTGGAAGTGCTGAAAAGGCTGCGTGAAAAAGCTAGACGACCTGAAATTTTCTACAAAAAATTCGTGACTCTTGCATCACAACAATGCACCAGCTCATCTGGCACTGTCTGTTAGGGAGTTTTTAGCTGGTAAACAAATAACTGTATTGGAAGACCCTCTCTACTCACCTGATCTGGCCCCTGAAGATAAAGGAAATATTGAAAGGAAGACATTTTGATGATATTCAGGACATCAAGGGTAATACGATGACAGCTCTGATGGCCATTCCAGAAAAAGAGTTCCAAAATTGCTTTGAAGGGAAGACTAGGCACTGGCGTTGGTGCCTAGCTTCCCAAGGGGAGTACTTGGAAGGTGACCATAGTGATATTCAGCAATGAGGTATGTAGCACTTTTTCTAGGATGAGTTCGTGAATGTAATTGTCAGACCTGATATATGTGTGTAATAATATGCGTAATATAAATAGTATATCATATATGATAAATGTTATTATATATTATATATTATTATACATAATATTAATAATGTATAATTCTCTATTAGGCAGAACCAAGTGACAATTTTTGAGCGGTTTGAGAGAGTAGGAAAACAATTGGATAGTTCAGTGCTATAAAGTAAAATGAGAAATTCCTATCAGGTCAAAATTTCAAACACCTGACAGTTCTCATTCCCTGTACTACCAACCAGCCTAATGCTGTGTAGGCTGTAGTTTAAGTCACATATACAGAAAGTTTGGACACTAGTTTCCTCAATTTTCCTTTACAAATGCTAGATTTTGGATCCTGTTTGAAGATTTTTCTTTATGAACAACAAATACTGCATCATGTTCTTGAGTTTTACTATTTGAGTAAAGAGTCTATATAGCACACTTATCCATGAATAGGAACAAATTCTTCAAGAGATGTTTATTAAACAATATAAAACAATTAACTTTGGATTTGTGTTACCTTTTCATAATTTTCATGCGTTTAGAACTTGACATTTTTAACAAAGTGCTTTCTGGGCTTAACTCCTGTTGTAAGAATAAATCCCTGCTTGTGTTTTCTGGCCACTGTAGGCCATAGTTATACCTGATTGCATATTTCTCATTTTCCTTGTGTTGAAGAGAATTCAGGAGAAACACTCTAGTATAGTAAACTCCATGACATTTAAAATAGTTAGGTTTGGAGCATAAATGTTAAATGAATATTTAAAATACGAGACAGCTGTATTTACATAATTCATACATTTTTCAACATTTATTGAATTATGTTAAAATAATATAGATCATAAATTTAACAAGTACATGTAGGTCTCTACAAACCATTGCAATATATAAATATAACAATAACCATTTAGGATGAGGAAATTCTGTTGTTGGAACATTATGATCCCCAAAACAATCAAAGGTCAAATTATGCAACTATTATAGAGATGTTACAGTTCATAGTGGGATTTTTTTGTGTATGTGTCATTTTTATATCCTCTGTGAAGATTTTGATCGTTCGTTTTGGTCTTGAAGTTATAGATCTCGAGACTTTTTGTGTAATATTCTTTATGTTCCTATATTTACCTATGTATACTATTCCCAAAGACTATATAACCTCTAGAGTTAAACAGAGGAATAAAATATTAGGCATGCAAGAAAATAATCCCTAAACTCAGTTTAGTATTAAAAAGACAGGATTCTAAAGGAATATAGTCATTGTATTTTAAAACTGTTCTTTAAAAAAAATTAGGTTTTATTAATTTTTTTAAAAAATGCTGTTGTGTTAATTTTGTACAAAAATTAGAGTGTAAAAACAGGAAAATGAGAAAATAAAAACCTCTTGCTACATTTTTAGTAATAAATTAAACAATATTTTTCAGTTTGCTTTTCTCCATAATAGGTTGAATATTTTTAATATATAGTTTTCCTCATTTATATTTTATCTTTAAAATATTCCATATAGAGTGACAACATTGAAAATGGCAAAGAAAGAACTTCTGAAAATTTGTCCCTCCATAAAATCTACTTAAAATCGGACAAAAATTGTTCAAAGCAATGTTTTCATGACTCTTGGATTTCACCAAAGGTTTTCAGCAACCCCTGGAGCATTCATTGAAAAAAAAATGCTGACTCTCAGTAGTAAGAGAGATTTTTGTGGCATTTTAACTTGTCCTACCCCCATGCCCTGTTCTTACACTGGGTGGAAACCTTTATAAAAATAAAACAGTCGGCATTCCATGGGCTGGCAGGAGCAAAAAATAATAGTTCTTTCCAAGACTCTTTCCCAAAGAATCATTATTATTTGATCTTTCCGGTGGTTACCTAGAAGTTTATACTGAAAAAGTTTATCTTTATTTGACTTGTCTCCAGTTTGCCAAGGTAAAAATTTCTCCCAAAGAGTGTATTTAAAAACATTTACAAGCAATTGTTTAAACTTTGCAACTGCCTGGGGAAATAGTATATGGTTAGGACAAATGACAGATTAACCAAAAAGGCACTCTTAGCAAACATAGAAAAAACAATCCTAAAATTTGTTTGGAACCACCAAAGACACCAAGTGGCAAAAGCAATTCTGAGAGAAAAGAATAAAGATGGAGATATCACACTTCCAGATTTCAAACCATACAACGAAGCCACAATAATAAAACAGTATTGTACTGGCACAAAAATAGAAACATGACCGTTGAAACAGAATGGAAAGCCAAGAATTAAATCCCGGTATATGTGGTTGACTAATATTCAACAAAGGAGCAAAGAACCCCAATGGGGAAAGGATAATCTCTTCAACAAATTGTTCTCAGAAAACGGAGAAACACACACAAAGCAATGAAATTGAATCCCTGTCTCACAACACTCACAGAAATTAACTCAAAATGGATCAAAGACTTAAACATAAAGACCTGAAACCATAACATTCTAAAAGAAAACATAAGGAAGAAGTTCATCGATATTGGTGTTGGTAATGATTCTTGAACATGATACCAGAAGCATAAATAACAAAAGCAAAAATCAACAAAGGGGACTACGAAAGCTTCTGTACAGCAAAAAAAAAAAACACACACACAAAAAACACAAAAAACAAAATGAAAAGACAACCTACAAAATGGAAGAAAAGTTTACAAGCCATATATTTGATAAGGGGTTAACATCCAAAATATACAAAGAACTCAGTCCACTTGGTCATAAACAAACACAAATGATCAGACACAGAAGAACTAAATAGACATTTTTACAAAAAGCTTATCAAAGTGGCCAACGGACACATGGAAAGATGCTCAACATCACTAACAATCAATGAAATGCAAATCAAAACCGCAATGAGATATCATCTCACACCTGTTAAAATGGCTATTATTAAGAATACAATTATTCTGAGACAACAGGTGCTGGTGAGGTTGTGGTGAAAAGAGAGAAACTTTTTACATTGTTGGTAGAAATGTGCATTGGTTCAACCACTGTGGAAAACAATATGGAGGCTCCTTAAAAACTTAAGAATAGATCTACCATGTGATCCAGCAATTCCACTTCAGATGTAATGCACAATACAATAAATATAGACAATAATATTGTACTATAATTATCTAATGTCATAAATATCACAGTGGCAATCATATTACAATATATAAATGTATCAAGATAACATGCTACACACCTGAAACATACAATGTTACAAGTCAAATTTACTCAATAAAAAATTAGAAAAAAGGGGGGGGGGAAGACAACCAAAAAAGCTCAAAAGAAATTGCAAAAGAATGCGATATTTAGAAGGGCTTTGAAAAACGATTACATACGAGTATTCTTGGGAATCTCAAACCACCCATATGAGTAGGACTGTGAACATGCTCAAGAGGGACTTATGAAGGCACTCAGCTCTCATTGCTGGCTGACTGAGGCTCTGTACAACCAGGAAGCGAAGGCTGAGGCAAAGCTGTAAACTAGCTATCTGAATGTGGAAGGCAAGCCCCAACAAGCAACCATGGGCAGAGATTGGGAAAATTTTGTTTGGACTCTGTCCATTCATTAGCCAACCAGTTCACTGAGTAAAAACAGTAGTGGACACATATGACAATAAATAGACTTTGCAGAATTAGGACAAAAAAAGTCACTAAACAAGTAACAACTATAACAATCAGCAATAATAACAAATCATGTTATATTAAAAGGATAAAGTGATTATAAATACGTATTCACCTAGCCACTGAGCCCTCAAAATGTCTGAAGCAAAAACTAACAGATTGATGGTGAGAAATAAACAATTAATAATAGTCGGTCACTTCTATTTGTTACCCACTTTCTAGTTAATTCCCACTTTCAACAATGAAGAGAACACCTAGATAGAAAATCAATAAGAAAATAGGAAACTTGACAAACATTATAAACGTATTAAACCTAAAAAACATCTAAAAATCTCTCAGCCCTAAACAGCAGAACACAGTGGTACCTCGGGTTTCGATTGTAATCCATGAGTTCTGAAATATTCGAAAACAGCCGACAGCTAGGCCTCAGAGGAAGCCATGTGACATGTTTGACTTCCAAGTCGCGTTCGAAAACAGAAGCATTTACTTCTGGGTTTACAGCGTTCATAAACCAAAACGTTCCTTAACGAGACATGCGAAAACCAAGGTACTACTTTACACATTGTCCTGGATTTGGCATGGGTCATTCTCCACGATAGACCATATGAAAGGCCAAAAAATAAGTCTCAATATATTTTAAAGTATTAAAACCATATAAAGTGTGTTCTCTCACCACAGGGAATGAAATTAGAAATAAATAACCTAAAGAAATTTGGAGAATTCACAAATACGTGAAAATTCAACACAAACTACTAATTAACAAATTCTCAAAGAAGAAATTACTAGTAAAATTAGAAAATACTTTGAAATGGATGAAAATGAAAAAAAAAATGTGACCAGGCAAAAGCAGCATTCAGAAGGAAATATATAGCTATAAATGCCTACATTAAAAGAAGAAAGATTTAAAATCAATAACTTAAACTTCCAGCTTAAGAAATTAGAAAAAGAGTAGAAAACAAAACTAAAAGTAAATACCAGGAGATGACTAAGATTAGAGAACAAAACAAAACAAATGATAATATAAAACAATAGAGACATTTTAAAAAAAACATAAATTGGTTCTTTGAAAAGATCAGTAAAATTCACAAACCTTGAACTAGACTGACCAAGGGAAAAAGAAAAAGAAGCAGAGAGAGAGAGAGAGAGAGAGAGAGAGAGAGAGAGAGAGAGAGAGGCAAGACTCAAATTATGAAAACCAGGTGTGAAATAGGAGATATAACTGCCAACCTTAGAGAAATTAATATATATATTATATATATATATATAATATATATATATATTATATATATATATATATATTATATATATATATATTATATATATATATAATGAATACTATGAATAATTGTATACCAACAAATTAGGCAACCTAGGGATATGGTCAAATCTTTTGAAAGATACAAACTACATAAACGTATCCATGAAATAATAGAAAATCTGAATAGACCTATAACGAGTAAAGAGATTGAGTTTGTAATCAGAAGACTTTCCACAATGCAACACCGAGAACCATATGGTTTCACTGGGGAATTCTACCAAACATTTAAAGAACAGTTAACACCAATCCTTCTCACACTCTTCCACAAAATAAAAGAGTGAACACTTTCTAACTCATTCTATGAGGTCAGTATTACCAAAACCAGACATGGCATCCCATAAATATGCACAAAATTAATAATAATAATAATAATAATAATAATAAACACCAATATGTCTTAGATGCAAAAGTGACCAATAAAATACTAGCAGACCAAATCCAGCAGTATATAAAAAAGATCATGTAGCTTGGTTAAGTGTGATTTATACCAGAAATGCAAGGCTTGTTAAACAAATAAAAATGTAATCAAAGTAATATACCATAATACTACACTACAAGCCCAACCTGGCAACCATCAAAATGCTCTCTGTATCTATGAATCTGTTTCTGCTTTGTTTGTTCATTTATCCTGTTCTCTAGATTCCACATGTAAGTGAAGTCATATGACATTTGTCTTTCTCTGTCTGACTTATTCCACTCAGCACAATGCCCTCTATGTCCATCCATCGTTGGGGGCATTGGGAGGATGGTGAAAGGGGGGATGCGATTCGGAAGTACAAATTGGTAGTTATAAAATAGTCATGGGGATGTAGAGTATAGTATGGGGAATATAGTCAGTAGTACTGAAATAACTATGTATTGTGTCTGATGGTATTAGACTTATTGGGATGATCACCTTGTAAATTACATAAATAGACAAATCACTGTGTTGTACACCTGAAACTAATATATGTTGTATATCAACTGTAATTGCAAACTAAAAAAGTAAAAAGGAAAGAATTTAGTAGTCAGAGCTGACTACTAAACCAACCAAGGAAATGTCATGTAAGATACAATAAGGTTTGGAGGAGCTGTCATATACTTTATCTTGGTATTGTTGGAGGACATAGACTTTGGAGCCCATTTTAGCTGGTTAGACTCCTGGGTGTATTACTTCTAGACCTTTCATCTTGGGTAGTTCACCTATATTCTAAGATTTTTACTAATGAAAAATGGAAAAACCCTACTTCATAGATTTCTTTTAAGGATTAAATGTGACAAATTCCTAATCAGTATTTAGCACATACTAGATGCTCAATTAATGATAGTTCTATAAGGATCTGAAGCAAAGTAATGAATCACATACTTATAACCAAATGATTACAATCAAAGACCCAAGCTACAATCAAATAGATACAAGTGTCAGAGCACAGAGCAAGCTCAAGGTTTAGAGTGTTGAAAAAAGAAAAAATGAAGTACTGGTACATGCTACAAAATGCATGACTCATGAAAATATTATACTATTAAAAGAAGCCAGATACAAAGTTCATGTATTGTAGCTATATACAGTGTCCAGACAGGCAAATTTATGGAGATAGAAAGTAGGTTAGTGGTTTCCAGAGGTTAGGAAAGAAGGAGAATAAGGAATTAATGTTAATAGATTTGAGGTTGTTTTTTTTTTCTTTTCTTTTTTTTTTTTTTTGTGAACTTAGTGGTGATTGCATGACTGAATTATATTAAAAACTACTGAATAGTATACTTTAAAAGGGTGACTTTTATGATATGTGAATTATATCTCAATTGAAAACAAACAAAAAATGAAACAAAACAAAAAATGAAAGATTAAGAACAAAAGTAAAATAGTCACCCAGTTTCTGACTGGCAGATGTTTCTTTTTTTCATTTGATAGGCTGAATTCTTTAGGAAACAAATGATTTTATATCAAAATTGAAATGAAAAGTTTGTATCAAAAATTGAAATTTGTGCTATTTCTACAACAGATTATACACAAATAAACCAGTGTCAACATTTTTAAACAAACAAAAAAAATCCTTTATGAGTTTATTATCCATATAACATTATATATTATTTATATATTATTAATAAAAGCATATTCATTTTTAAAGACTCTTTATAAATATATTCATTTATCTTCCCTACTCATTGGTGCTATACATCCTAATTTGTCATTTTATTTTCAATGTATTTTATGATACTTTAAAAAAATATAACGGATTTCTATTATTATTTATATATTTTTGACATACAAGATCAAAATATGTTTCTATTTCTAGTTATATATCTCTTTTCATTAATTTTGATTGCATTCAGTGAGAGATTTTTCTTTGAAGTGAGGCTATACCTTTGGGCTCAGAGGTAACATCTCTTATTATGTATTAGATTATTGCTCCCCCAATTTCTGTTTTCTTCATTCTTTCTGAAAATCCTGTTTCATATACATGTGCCTTTAAAGTCAACCATTCTATCTCTTCTCTTCGTGGCTTTCTCATAAGACTTATCTCCTTTTTTTGCCCCTGAATCCTGGAGAAATGCTTGTCCTTATCTTCTAATTCATTGACCTTTTTCCTACAGTATTCCATCTCATCTTTAAGGGATGCTTTATAACTTCAGTTAGTTGTATCAAAACATAACCCCTTACCCACTTCCCCCTTGCCTACTGTGAGGCCCTTCTTTTTTGTTAGGCTACTAATCCTAATCAGAAAGTATTCGTTTATTTTAGTGCCAGGTTTTATTATGCAGAGGTACTTGTCCCTAATTTGCAATAAACAGTGAGGCTTTCAGCCTTTTCCACCATCCTGTCTCATCTTTTATCTTTTACAAATTCCTCCCATTTTCCAGGATTTTTTCTCCAGTTTTACAAGTGATTTTAATGTTCTCTACTAATTTTCTACCTTCAGTCATTTCAGTAAGAATTTGGAAAAAATGTGGTGTTAAATGCAGATTGTCCCGACAGACATTCACTTTATTTCCCAGCATTGTGTTTCAACAGGTAGTGTATAGCACCCAGAATAGGACATATTTTCAATCCTAATTAATGCCCTATTCCAATTACAACAGGGTATCAGAATCACCCTGCCCCAGGCCAATATGTTGCCTTTGAGCAAACTTGGGATTTTGGCACTCTCCCCAGAATAATTCAGGCCAGGCTTCTATGTTTGTGATCAGATCAATTATGGGCTGGAATTCAGCATCCCCTACCCTTCAGCCAGGTATTTGTGCTGGACATAGCACACACAGCATCGCCAGGCATCCTTGTTTGCGTAAACTTCTAGGATTTCTTCATGACTCAACCTAAATTTCACATCTTCTTTAATTCCTTTTTGACAAAATGCCCATCTTTGGTGGTCTCATGTTATTTTAATATTATGATACATTTAATATACCATAATATTTAATATTAAAATGTTGGTGCGTACTTTTCCGCATGTTAAGCTTCTCTATGACAAGAAGAGTCTTTATTTTTTTTTTAAAGTTGGCATTTAATCACTGTAGTTGTTCAAATAAAGGGAAATTGCTGAGCTTTCCCATTAAGCTCCTGAAATCCCTTCTATGAATATACAGTGGTACTTCGGTTTTCTAACTGTAATCTGTTCCGGAAGACCATTCGAGTTCTGAAATGTTCGAAAACAGCCCACACCTAGGTCTCAGGATCTTGCACTCAGCGGAAGCCATGTGACGTGTTTGACTTCCGAGGTGTGTTAAAAAACCAAAGCATTTACTTCTGAGTTTATGGTGTTTGTAAACCGAAATGTTCATCAACGGAGATGTTTGAAAACTGAGGTACTACTGTACTTCCTTTGTGCCTCTGTGACTCTTTGGTCACAGGCTGAACTTTAAAATGTTAGGTAAGAGAACTTGAACTTCAAAGCATGAATCTATGACTACATGTAGCTGCTCTCACAAAGATGATGCCCATTAGTCTCCTGTTTTTAAGGTGTTGACTACATGCCAGTGGTGTTTAGGCCCCTTCTCTGTTTTATTCATTTAATACAACAGACCTGGCAGGTCCAGTACAACGATTAACCCCATTTTAAAGATAGAGGAACTGAGACTTATACAAACTTAACTAACATACTGAAGGTGACAAAATAATAATTGATAAAGTCAGAATTTGAAAACAACAACAACAACAACAACAACAAAAAAACAAGCAATCTAACTCAGCATCTGAGCTCTTAACCATTATGTTAGTCTGCGTTTCACTAAGGCAAGTTGTTACTACTGTTTCCCCGAAAATAAGACCTAGCCGAACAATCAGCTCTAATGTGTCTTTTGGAGCAAAAATTAATATAAGACCCATTATATTATATTATATTATATTATATTATATTATATTATATTATATTATAGTATATAAAATTGGGTCTTATAGTAAAATAAGACTGGGTCTTATATTAATTTTTGTTCCAAAAGACTCATTAGAGCTGATTGTCTGGCTAGGTCTTATTTTCAGGGAAACACTGTATTAGCATTGATGAATCCAAGAGACAAAGCTGTAGTACCACCTGTTTCTTCTGCTTTGAAAAGCTGTATGTTCTTTTACATTGTCCTGGAATTACTTTGTAGAGATTGTTAGGTTGTATAGGAAAGATCTTTTAGATCCCCTTTTTAAACACACATTTATTAAGCACTATGTCTCTGAAGCTGTAGTAAGTATCTCATGCATATGATTTCATTTATAGGAAATACACAAGGCTGACATCATTTTTGTTCTTACCAATATAAAAATGGAGGCTCAGAGTTTATGTCAACTACGCAAATGGCTGATAGGCGAATTAGGAATAAGCTCCATGTTTGTTATCAGATCAGAGGAGAATCAAACGATAAGATTAACAGAGGTCCTGGCTTTGGACCAGGAATTGACTGAGCTTTAGCCAAAGATTTGGTTCCTTTGTTTTATCCTCCTTCTTGATATTGAATATATGTCTCATGTCTCTGGAATCACAGCCCCAGGCCTTTCCCAGCAGCACATGCAGTTTCATTTCATGTAATCCAGAATGTTATCCTGTCAGACTCTGTCACGACAAAATGAGATTCAGTGGCATCTAGTCATATTTATTCACTCACTCAACAATGTGTATTTAGTCTCCTTTATAGGTAAGTTGAGATTCCGACGATAATAACACCCAACACAAACAGGTCAATAAAGAGCAAGACATGCATTGATTTTACGTTGTATTTTAAATATATTTTTCCTAATTAAACTCATTATCATGGGGGTTCAAGAATTGTTCTGTCTCTGTAATTTCTGGGCCCATCACTGGGAATTAGTGAAAAGATAGGGAAAAGTATATGGTTCCATGTCCGGCAGATCTATGTGGAAAAGCACGGCTACCACCTAATAAATAGTAGGCAAGTATGTAGTGAAGTTCCCTGTTGAATGGGAGTCCTAATACTTGAAAGTATTTTGAGTATAATTAAAAGGAATAATGCTAAAAAATTGCCCACGAGAATACTTTACACATAATAGTTTTTCAATAAAACATTAATATTATTAATTATTATTACAGGTGCTATATCATTATGTGTTGAATGAACCCCAGTAGATTGCAATAGGTGTTATAAGATTAATCAACATTAATTATAAAGTTTTATCAGATCATAAAATATTGAGAGACTAGTTGTGTTTGAATGGGCAGGCTTCAGAATGTAGATGACATCTTAGGTAGGTTTCCTAAGAGTGGGTTAAATCTGTCAATCAGAAAAGGGAGGGGGAGGAAGGCACCGAAAAAAGTATGGCACAAATAGAATATTCAAAAGATCCCTCTGTCTATGGAAAAAAAAATCCCTAAGGTGCTGGATAATTTTAGAGGCATATTCTTTAGAGAATATGAAGAAAAGGCATCAAGCAAATCTAAAATGCCATTCATCTTGTGAGAGAAATGTGCTGAACGATACACTTCTGGCCTGAGTGACCAAGCGTAACCATGCTTGAAGTAAGATGGGCCACCCCCAACACAGGCATGTACTTCACTGTCCTGACGAAAGTGACTGAGAGCTGCTTCATGAAATTATTTTTGGCATGTTCCTTTCAAAGGATCTATATCTGTGCCTTCTGTCACAATTTGCCTCAAACTCTCAAGAGGGAAAAAAATGTCAATTTCGAAATCTACTTTTAAATTAAGTTGTTAAGATACCCTATCTTAGCTTCCTCTGTAGCCCTCAATGCTTTATCTCTACAAATATACTGCAGTAAATGGGGCAATTATCAGGTTGCCCACTGAAAACCCATTTTAAATAACAGATAATCATGCTGTTGCAACACATCATTTTCTAGTCATTACTTTCTTAGGCTTATGCAATATTATCTAGGATGGGAGTACTTACTAGATAAAATTAGAGCTCCCCAAATCTTTAAAAAAAAAAAAAAGCTGAATCTGTTTTAAAATAAAAATATTAGCTTTTTTCTCTAATGTATTCCTTTTCAATCATGCTTCTACATTTCATGAGTACATTAAGAAAGCAGGGAGCAACTTATAAAGTTCCTTAAAAGTCATACAGAGGTATGCGCATGTACACACACACACACACACACACACGCACACACACACAAAGACTTAATGTTTCCTCCCACTCATACTTTTACTTTTGAATCTATTTTCCCAAATAGCCTTAGTCTCCTTCAGAAGCAAACAAACAAAAAATCCAGGCTATTAATAATCTTTATTTTAGTGATATGTGTTAGATTCCCAGTAACTGTGGAATAGAGTTGATTGAATTGGGGACAACACCAAGAGGACAGATTAAGCATGTAATGAATGCAGAATTTTTAATTTATTATAATAGGCATTTGATCTTTTTGGCACTATTCGAAAAGGAGTGTTTCTAAAATGTGCTCAATTTAATTTTTACTAAAAATAATGGACGATTTTTAATATTATTGAACTTTGGGATGTTATAAAGTGGGTTAGTTTGGTTTTGAACTTGAATGCTCTTTGTCCTTATGTTCAACAGCATCTTGAAAGACTCCTGGGGGAAAAAAATAATTTGGAAAAGACTACACAAAGATCTTCTGTTGACAGAACGATTATCACCAAAAAAGGGGCTCTATTTCCCTGTTTTATATTTTTTCTTCCCAAGAAAAGTAATTGTACATATAATTTGGTGGAAATATACAGGCATATGACATAATGGCCCCATAGTTAGCAAATACACAAGGCTAAGGAGGCAGTATTACATTATTCTAAACAGGATGAACTCAATAGATGTAAAACAAGTCTTTGGAGATCTTACTGTGATTTAAAATGCGAATACAACAATGACCAGCGGAATATACTACCATAAAAAGGACAAGGGGAACTAAACACAGAAAAAAACATTATCATCAGAAGATTGTCTAAGTCCCCAAATTCACACTGACAATTAAGGCCCATCTACCTTCCTGCATTGGTGCTGCAGAACTTTCTACCTTGTGCCAACATCACAGAATCCTGAAGAATGATTAAGCTTTGGCGATCCATGAGCCACCTGCCCCAGCTGCACTTCCTTGGAGGCAAGAATAAGACACCATGAATGAGCCAAGACTAAGTGTGTTGGGGAAAGAGGGAGACAGAGAGACAGAAAGACGAAGGAAAGGGACAGAGAGAAAAAGAATACCTGAGTTACCATCCCGCCTCCACCTCAGGTTTTTAAAGTATCAGCATAATCACTATGAATATCCAGTAGGCAGATGAATCAGGTCATTCTCCAGATAGGGTTTTGTCGACTTGGAAAATTTGCCCCAATTACCAGATCAGGTCACTCATCAGATTAAACACTGATTAAAATTAATATTAGCTTTAAATTGATTGTATTCAATTGCAATTATTAGTTCCTCTTCTGAAATTCTTGAGTTTTATCATTGTTTATTTTTGGTAGAGACTGAAATTTAACGTTATGTAGGGTTCTAGCATTTTAAATGGAGAATTTCTTATCTGCTTTGCTCCCAGCCATGCACTTTTTTATTAATCTAGTTTAGAAGCTGAAAAAAAAAAAAAAAAGAAGAATAACCAGTGAGACACATTGGACCCCCTCTCATCTCTTTATTCTCCTCACACACATCTTTCACAGGCATTCCCTGGAACACTGTTTCCATTATACCCTGCTTTATAAGGTCACTTGTGCTTTACACATTCTCAAGGAACCTGCATAACATATTTTGTTTAATTGGCTCATTAACAGCCATCAACTATTAAGTACTGTGTAGATGACTTTGAAAGTCAACTCAGGTTTAATTTATTCATTAGGCAATGATGATAACACAGAGTGACTAGTTTGGTTATAAATAAAGAGAGAGAAAGCTAGTTCAATTAACTCATGAACGTTCTCATGAGTCATAGCTTCAAGAACTTAATAGATAGGACTTGTGTGGTAGATCATTCAGAATGGTGGAGAATGGAAAATCATGTTTGGGAGTTGGTTTGATATATAGATAAGAACACGATGTTTTATTCTAATCTGAGAATTAGCGATGATGCAAACAAAGCAGGGTAAATCATTCCCATCTGGCCGCACACTGAACTCTTCCTGGAGGGGCTAGAATGTTTGTCAGAAACCCTCACACCCATGCAATAAGTAGATGGCCTAAAGCAGAAATGATGTTACTTTGAAAGCTTCTGCATCACATTAAGTGAAGAAGAAATTAAAGTCTTGGCTCTCAGTATCTTAGCAGGTTTATTAATTTGATTTTGAAAACCACTTTTTTCAGATTCAGGTAGACTAGAGTAAATTAAGGAACAGATGAGGGCAGCTGTAAAACACTGAGCTTAATATTTGAATTACTGATATTAGCAATATGAACTTATTTTTAAGATTTGCCAAGTATAATCATGATAATTAAAATTGTTACTATTTATTATCTGAAGGATATTGCATTATATAATTTGATTCTCCTTATGACATTGCGATATAAGAAGGACAACTAATATGAGCTCATTTTATAGATTTAAAGAGATTAAGGTTAAAAGAAATCTAATGGTGCCTCCAAAGTCATAAATCAAGGAAGTGGTAAAAATAGTACTTGAGTTGATATATTTTTCACTCTAAGTGACATGCTCCTTATAATTTTCTAGTAAACTATTGTTTGCTTCCTAATGAAATAATTTTATGATTTGCTATTTCATTCTTATATTGAAAAATAACATCTATATATCACATTGAGTGTTCACCACCCAGAGTCAGTTCTTCCATCACCATATATTTGATCCTTTTCACCCTCATATACCACCCTCTTCCCCCCTTACCCTCTGGTAATGACTAAATTATTGTCTTGTAAACATATGGTGATAGAAGGAGAACTGACACTGGGTGGTGCACACAATGGGATTTATAGATGATGTAATACAGAATTGTACACTTGAAACCTATGTAACTTTACTAACCATTGTTACCCCAATAAACTTTAATTAAAGAAAAAGAAACACACACACATATACACACACACATAGAATAAATTTATATAAATTGTGTTGAATGATAATTAAGCATTTATGTGTCAGGCATCTTGCTAAAATCTTTCCATGAATTATCTTACTTCACCCTCAAAACACTCTTATTAAGAAAATACTACATTTTCTCACATTTTGAGAGAAAAAAATAAATAAACAGCATCTTAGATAAATTGCACTTACCCAAGTTAAGAGCTGTTAAATGGCAGAAGCCAGAATTGAATCATAAACAAACTCCAGACCTAGAGCTGTTTAGCATTTATAATAGTATGCATACCATATATCAATCTTCCCTTTTCTTAATATTGGATTTTCTATATTGTTAAATTATCTAGTATAATCCTATATTTTCATGTTTGGTTTCCCCAAAGATTTCAATCATTTTTGATACAACTAAGGAATCATACAGCTAAGTTCCCTTAAAGTCATATATTTTAAATTCCAAAATCATATTTACCTAAATTCATTTCACATATATGCTAATCTATTTTCTCCAAGTACATTTAATCTGAACTCTTCCAATGTACTGCTTAATAATTCCAATAATATCTTTATTTAATAAAATAATTGCCTATTTGCCACAGAAATTTTTGAAAATGCTCCTTTCCCCAAAAAATCATATGGAAGAAAGAAAAAGTCATCAGCAGTTTTTCCACCAACCACTATTATTAACATTTAGGCATTAGCCTTTACAGTCTTTTTTTCTAAGCATACGTGTTGTGAGGAAGTTAACGCATAGAGAGATACAATAACTGGATTTAGGTCATACAGCCAAACCAAGATACAGTCCAGTCAAACTGACTCCACTGTTCCTTATCATCAGATTGCAAATGTTTACCTGTAGAAAACACTTTTAGCTCATGGGCCATATTGGGACTGTGGGCCATAATTTTTCAACCTCTGCTCTTGACTATTACTCTACCCTACCTCTTAAAAGCAAAACAAAACACAACAAAACAGACAAAACAAAGAGTTTGTTTTGACTTATTCCTTGAGATGCCTGTTTGACAACCAATTGAAAATACTAAGTCTGGGGTTCTTGAGAAGAATTGGAGATATGATTTGGACTATAATAGAATTGCCTGAGGCAGAAAAAATACATTTAATATAAAAAGTGACTTTAAGATATGGGCAAAATATCTTTTGCTTTACATTTCATGTCTCCCAAAAGGGAACAGGTACAGTTTATTGAGCAAAATTATTGGCCTTTATGATTTCCTACTGTATGGCCACTGTGTGCCTGTTAATCGATCACTTGGTCGAGTGCATGCCCATAAAAAAGAGTATTGTTCAGGTTTAAGAAATCCCATGTAATTCTTTGGAAAAGGAAACAAAATTACTGAATCTCCTGCCAGTGACTTGATTCTAAACAAATTATGCTGGCCAGACATATGGAATATGTTCTAAATGATTGAGGAGGAACTGGTAATTCACTTGCAGAGCTTGTGTTGATTCTAGGCCAAAACATAAGCCATTATGTTTAGTTTCTTGCTATTTCATTTTACCATCTAAATGCTGAAGCTACCAAGTGGGGAAAAAAAGTAAAAAAGTAAAGAAAAAAGGTTTAGGCATACTTAACTCTCCTGTAGGAATTATCCATTGTGACAAGATAAAGGTTTATTACTGAATGACAAATAGCCTTCCAAATCCCAAGATGTTTGTAAGGAAATAAAAATTGAGACAAACATGATGTATTTATTTTGAAGTACATTGTTTTAGGATGACAGTTTAGTCCCTTTGATTCAAATACGTTAAATAACTATGTATAAAAGATTACATTTAGCTGCAGATTCTGAAAACTGTTGCCAAGTTTAACAGATTTTTTTTTTTTTTTAAAGACTGCAAAGTTTCATGGAAAAAGGAAAAGATTTCATTTTTAAAATGACAACTTTTTGACTGGTTTAAATAATGAAGACGTTTGTAAAAGTTGCTTAGAACATGGTTATTTCAATATTCACTTAATCAGAAAATTCTCATTCCTGAATATATATATATATATATATATATATATATATATATATATATATATCAAATAGTAAATTAAAGCAGGACTTATTGTCTTAAAGTCAAAGGAACTAATTGTCCACTATTAGCTATTGTATTGAATTGATACAAAAATCTTATTTAAAATAATGATCTAGATACGATCATTTGGATCATACGCCTAATGAGGAGAACAACAACAAACAACAACAACAAAAATCTATCTTTCCCAGACGTTTTATTTTTCTTTAATCTCTAGTATATGTTAACTATTTTACATTTGTTTTTTATATTGGTGTATTTTAATCAAGAAAACTAAGTATTCTAATCACATTTGAAATATATTAGACATATAAAGATGGTTACGAAGTATTTTACTTTGTTTAGAGAGAACAGAAGAATAAATGGAAGAAGAGACAGAGGTAGGAAAAAGAAATTACTAATTGAGGAAGGAAGCAGGAAAGAAATAAGAAAAGACAGATAAGAGAAAGAAAAAGAGGAGAGAAGGATTGTCGCTACCTAGGATGCTAGATTCATATTGTACTGACAATGCAATGGGCCTGCCTCTCTTCTTCTTCCCCTACAGAAAGCTGACATATTAGAGACCTGGCTTTAGTGGGCACGAGCTATAATTATCTGACATTAACTGGCTTCACTCTGGCCATAACTATTTTTAATTTTAATTGAGATATAACTGACATATAACACTGTATTATTTCCAGATGTACAACAAAATTAGAAATTTTTATGTCTTGCAAAATGATCACCACAAGAAGTCTAAGTAACATCCATCACCACACCTCGTTACAGTTTCTTTTTCTTGTGATGAGAGCTTTTAAGATGTATTGTCTTAAAAACTTTCAAACATACAATACTATTATTAACTATGATCACCATGCTGTACATGACATCCCTAGAAATTATTTATTTTATAAGTGGAAGTCTGTACCTTCTGACCCCCTTCACCCATTTCACCCACTCTCATTCTTGCTTCTGACAACCCCCAGTCCTTCTCTGTATCTTTGAGTTCAGGTTTGTTCTTTTATGAGTCTACATATGAGATTATACTATATTCACCTTCCTCTGTCTGACTTATTGCATATAGAATAATGCCCATAAGGTCCACACACGGTTTTGCAAATAGCAAGGTGTCTTTCTTTTTATGGTTGAATAATATTCCATTGTGTGTGTATGTGTGTGTGTATGTGTTTCACAATTTCTTTATCTATTTCTTGGCTATTATAAATAATTCTGCAGTGAACATGGGGGATAACATATCTTTTTGAGTTAGTGTTTTCATTTCCTTCAGATAAATACCCAGAAGTGGAATTGCTGGATCATATGGTAGTTCTATTTTTAAGTTTTTGACGAACCTTCATACTGATTTTCATAGTCAAAAACATTCACACCAACTGTGCACGAGGGTTCCCTTTTCTCCATATCCTCACCAACACTTATTTCTTGTCTATTTGGTAATAGCCATTCTAACAGGGGTGAGGTGATATCTCATTATGGTCTTGATTTGCATTTCCCTGATGGTAAGTGATGTTGAGCACCTTTTCATGTCCCTATTAGTCAGCCCTAGCACTTTTTAGTTTATTCTCCTTCAGCCAGAAACATGTTACATGACCAAAGACAGACAATTAAAATAAATTCCTGGTAACTAATGACCTCTGGTCTATGGACCACATGCTACCGTGATACACATATGTGAACAGGTTCAAACAGACTCTTTCCTTGAGATTTTTTGTTGGCTAGTTTGAGTTAGAAAACTAAAAGAATTAGGGATGAAAACATAGAAACAGTACTGTAAAATGTTGCCATAGGGTGGAATTGATGCGAGAGGCCCATGAAAAATCCAAACAAATGACCAAAATGTAAGGCGGAATAGAAACCTGCAGAAACCAGCTGGAAGCAGGCTCAGGAAAAGCTGACACAGGCAATGGGACAGAGCTACATTTATATGCATATGCAGTACTCTGAGAACTTTCTCAACTCCATGTCCCATGAATCCCTGGGCTAGCGTGAATCTTATTCTTAGTTTTCCATGAAATTTGCCTCCCACTCCATAAGCACCTTAAATACAGGTCCCTTTTATTACTTAATGAGTTCAAGTGGTTCATGCTTCTTGAACCTGGCTGTACATTAGAAGCATCTGGAGAGCTTTTAAAAATTACCAAGAGATTCTGACTTAATGGGACTGGGGTGTGGGAAGGGCACTGGTATTTTGTTTGAAAGCTCCAGAGGTGACTCTAATGTGCAGCCAGATTGAGAACCCCTGGACTAGCTTGGTTGGTTCATAATTCCTTGGAATCAAAATAGCCATATTGAAATTCAGGTTATCAAAATTATGGAAAGATAAAATTAAGCATTCCTGCACTTCGATTTAACAACTAAATTGCATGTTACTATACTGCGAACTAGTTATTCCCATAATTAATTGTCTTCTTATGGTTAACGATAATCCAATTAATTTGCTTAGCTTGTTCCAGGTTTCAAAGCATTTTCACACACACTATCCCAATTGCTTTCAATGGTAAGTATATATTATAGTGTTAGCTTACTCAATTCCACAACATTTTTACATATACATAGGTTTCCTAATAACAGCACAGTTATCTACACTTTACCCTATATAGTTTATATTTTCAGTTCTTTTATTATTTTAAAAAAATAAGTATTTAAAAAATAGCTGTATTTTAAAAAATAAGTCTTCCTTACAAAGAAACTAAAATACCCAGTGAAGCACATAAATATGAATGTGTGAGTGTGAAGAATATTTATCTAACATCCCCCTCTTCTGATCATCCTATAAGGTAGTCTGCATCCCCTAATTTGCCTAATTATTTGCAAAGCAAAAGTGGATGCCTCTGAAAAAATGTTTTAAAATCAACAATCAGCCAATTCACATTCTATTAATTTGTAAGTTTGAATAATGTGCAATTTAGTTGGTCAACCAATTTTTTAAAAAGAGTTCACTTGGAAACTCTTCCTTGTGGTTTCTAATCACTTGTCATTTTGAGGAGAACTTGTAGAATCTACGTAGGCACCCTCCCCAGAGGTCCACCTTTCCCATAGTTTGCTCTCTTATTGACTCCTTGAAAGAACACCCTGAAATAGGCACTATCCTATCCCCATTCTACAGACAAGGAAACAGAGGCAAAGCCACAGCTAGAAAGGAGGCAAAGCCAGATTCCACTTCAGGCATGCTGACTCAGAATCGGAACTCTGAACCTATCACACAATAGTTGCCATGGAAAATTTTTTTAAAGTCATTAAATACATAGCTAACTCTAAATCACTTATATTAGGACCAACTATTGTACCACTCATATTAGCACAGGATACTTTGAAGATACACAGTCAATTTATCTGATTTCCTTTTGTTATTGTTTTAGTATCATCCTATATTTAACAAATTACACAGAAAAATTATCTTACATAAATTTATTTTAGCTCAACATTTTCATTTCGTTTTCTTTATTATTATTTTTTTTTTCAGTTTCATATTGTGAACTAATTGTGTACCCAATGTTCCTGCTACATTTGGCAAAGAGACTCATTAATTCTATTACCTCTAGCAGGATAAAAGGGGAGTTTTGAAATTGCTAGCAGCTACAGATCAATACCCTAACTCAATAGAGATAATTATTGAAATCTCTAGGAGACTAGCAAGCTGTCAGCTGTAAGCAATCATTTTTCAGGTCTGGGATAAATCTGCAGAAAACACAAAGCAAACTTTAAGTGCATTATTTTAAAATTGAGCATCATATGCCCACAGTTGTCTTTCTGTTATCCATTTCCACAGATCTGTTATCATTGGTTCCTGATGTTATATATTGATTTTTGAATAATTCGACCCAAGCTTTGTATTGAATCTTAATTCCTCTGTCTGCTCTTTTTCTCATTCACTATCCCTGTTTTGCTGTTTTATGGAACTATTAAATTTTGTTCATTTACTTTTTATTTTTAAATATGAATACCTTATTTGGATTTAAGTATTTACAGTGATCAGCCATGGGAACATAGGAGTAAGAGTTGTCATGTACCTACAGATAAAAGTAAAATTTCCTATAAACATAGCATTTCTGCAGTGTCTGAGGTCTATCTTAGTGATAAATTTGCGTTTTGTCTTCTAGTCATGGTTTCTTTGAATCATTGAGCTGTAGTTATCACCAAAGAACCTCTTCTTTATCTCTCTCAAACTTCACACGGCTTTCTGTTTCTTCTAAACTATGTTAGTAATATATCCCTTTATCTTCAGTTGATTTTTCTTGTCGTGTGTGTGTGTGTGTGTGTGTGTGTGTGTGTGTGTGTGTGTATATACACCTTCTATCTTGGGATTCCCAGCTGCTTTTTGAAAATTACTGAATGGGGCCTGAAACCTTATTATATTCGTGAATTCAAATGGAAAGCTATTCTATTGTATATGCCCTGAAGAAAATCAATGAGGCTAAGCTTTACATCAAGCACATTTATCACTTTTGTTTTGAATTTCAGTGTCAGCATCCTTAGTATTGTAAGAAAATAATTAAAATAGGAAATTTATAGAACTTTTCACAAGGATATTTACACACTGACACACACAAATCTTCTGTTACATGCGTGCACACACACACACAAACACACACATCTCCTGTTATAGAAAAATAAATGCAATGCTTATGAAAAAATATTAGAATAAAACCTATTGTATAAATTCTAAACATAGTATCATTATAAAACCTGGTAGCCTATGGCTTCTTCACTCAATTTAGTACAACAAACAAACAAAAAACAATGAGGTAAAAAGACAAGAGGAAGCTTTGTAACTTATTAGAAGAGTAATATGGACATAAATGATCAATCTTAAAAGGATGAGTCTTTCTTTTATGAAGAAGGAGAGAGAACCTTATTTCTTAGTATTCCATTTACCAGCTTGTGAGTGCTGTTGCTTTTCTTTTAATGATCTCTCTTGTGCTCAATCTCCAAACATAACCTACCTCCCATCTACAAATAAAATACAGTTTTAAAACTTACATATCAATTACTGCAGGACTTTGGAAAAAATAAAAAGGAAATGAAAGCATTGAAGACTCAAGGAACAATTACATTTCCTAAAAAGAGTAGCATACTGGAGGGAAATGGTTGGTTGGTTTTCATAGATGCTTCTACTGTCATGAAAAACACTCACTGCTTTTAGTTTCCTATTTGACAAGGTGAGACAAAGAGTGACAAAAAAAAAAAAAAAAAGTGAAGTCTTTATCCAGGTGCTCAGATGGCAAATTTGATAATCAATTTAGTCTTTATGTAAATAGTTAATGCTGACAGATGACAGCCTTACACAAAAACTGGTTTTATAGATGTCGAGGGACATTTAAAATTTTGGTGTATTATATATCCCCGAGAAAAAATATGGAAAGTAGTTTCAAACCATGACATTACATGTATTAATTTTAGGAGCAGACTCACACACATGGCTAGTGATCCACTGGGGGATTTCATTTATTTTGGTTTTAACGGCTTAGTCCAAAGCATTAAGATAATAGATTTGTCCTGATCCTGAAAGCTTTCTTTTGAAAGTCAGAATTCTGTAGTCCAGAGAAAAGTCCTTAATTCATGCAACAATAAAAACTTCTTTGAGTAGTTTCTGGTGTAAATGGAAACAGTTCCTTGACTGTCATTTGCCTTTTCTCTGGGCATATCTTCCTTTTCTGATGATCTATTTTTCATTTTTCATAACAATAATTCTTTGGTTTGTATTAGTAAACATCTCTAGTTCAGGGTTTCTAAAATCTCACACTACTAATATTTTGGACCAGATAATTCTTTGTTGCGGGGAGTTGTCCTGTGCAGTAGAGGACATTTAGTAGCATCTTTGGCCTCTACCCACTAGATGACAATATCACACACCCCTAACCTTAACAACCAAAAATGTCTGCTGACGTTATGAAATGTCCCATTGGGGAGGCAAAATTACTCAGGGCTGAGAACCATTGCTCTAATATTCAACATTGTCTAGTATCTTTTTTCAGGGTCTAGCTGACCCAGATACATGCAAGTAAAGTTAATTACCCATTTGAGTCATTAGAGAATATAAGACATTGATGTGATGATTATTTAGGGACTGGGCAGGTGGGTTATCAAAATAATTCTGGTAAGATTAATAGATAACACTTAATGAATGCTTATTCTGGCAAACATAATTTTAAGCAGTTAAAGCGGATTAACGGTTTAAAAACTCATTTAGCTTATGAAATACGTACAATTACTTTTTCCATTTTCTAGAAGGAGAAAGTGAGGTTTGGACAGGTTAGATAATGTCAAGATCATATAGCTAAGCAGAAAAAGTAGGTGAAAAATGCATTTTGTGATATTCATGCTATCAGCTTAGATCTGAGACTTAGTTTATCTCCAACAATAGGAAGCAGTGGGAGCAGTTAGGAAGCAATAAATTTCATCAAATGTATGGATGCAGAAACCCTTCTGGGTTTAGGTTCTGGCTTTCATAATTATGCCTTACATTGTTTGCTCTATTTCTTACAGAAGTGTTCTGACTCCTGTTTGATTTTTTTTTTTTTTAAACTTAGTTGGTTTCCATAGATTTAAGTTTGAAGATGAGATAGGAAACCCATATGCTATCTAGAGGGCAGTACAATTAGTGAGATTGGGCTAAGTTAAAACAAACACAAGCATAAACAGCATCTAACATTAGCCTCAGTGGAGAAAACTGTCAATGGTGGGGCCGGTGGCCCACTGAATAATTACACCCACCCAGAGGGGCTACAGCTTCTGAGCGCCACCTGCTGGCTGCCACTCATGAATGTGGGGTCAGGGATTCCAAAGCTGCTGCTTTCTCAACAAAAGCAGAAATCTCAGATTTTTTAAATAATTATTTTTTATTTGATTACTTATAATGAATTTAAATAAAAGAAAATGGAAAGTTGTTTGGTTCAACAAAACGCAGCTGCAGACAAGTACAGTCCATTGGGCACTGGTTTTGGCCTCTGCTCCAAATAAGTGTTTCTAAATTAGAGAATTATTCAACTTTTGGTCATTTCACTGCTTTTTGATCATTTTAGAAGTAATACAAGTCTACAAAGCCCTTTTAAAACTATTGCGTTAAATTTTCATGAGTAATGTTGCCAACTTGGAGGTTATTACGCCTATTTTAGAGAAAAGAAAGCTAAAGAGTTAAAAAGTTTACTCAACTAATCTAAATTTGTTATATTCCTTGTCAGAGAGTCATTTGAATAAGAGATATTGAGACTATTTGGCAAAACAATATCTACAATTCTCCTTTCTTAACATCTTTTCAAGGTAAGCAAGGGATATTATACTCGTGTCATCAAAATTTACTGAGATACCCTCAAAATGGCTTCAAAAACAAATGTAAAAAGAACAGGAAACTTTTTTCTTTCAAATCATTGGAATTTATTTAGACCTGTCTTTTGAAGCACAGTTTTAATTATATGCACACAGAAATTCTCTAGCTGAACTTCCACTTTTCAGATGGTTATATTAAGAAGTTTTAACATAAACCTACTTTATTGTCTATTGCTAAAAATTGATCTATGGTGGCTGTTCATGTGCTTTCAGTTAATAAAATAATTCATGCTGAAACAGGATTACAACACCAAATATATGTATGGTTCCACCTGTCTTACTTCACTTGACTATAAAAATAAATTTTTATGCCAATGATTTGGCAGGCCCATCTGAGTATACCCCTACATACACACACACTATATATATATATATATATATATATATATATATGTATATATATATGTATATGTATATGTATATGTATATGTATATGTATATGTATATATATATATACATATATACACACTTATCTATTTTAAATCATATTTGTTTTGTGCATAAGCAGAAGTATATGCTGCTTTATTTTTTCCCTGTTAACACAGAACCTTCCACTGCCTGCGACTACATTTTCAATTTATTTTTATAAGAGATCAAAATAAAACTGCAGTAGAGAAATGTGTTTTATACCAAAATAACTTTGTATCCAGATATAAAAATAATTATATCTTTTTCATGATTTACTTATAAATATTTTTATGATTTACTTTTTAGGATTTATTTATTTTTCAAGATTTTTATTAAAATATAGCTAACAAATGATACTATATCAGTTTCAGGTGTACACTATAATTATTCAACAGTACCCACCTGGCACCATACCTAGTTATTACCATATTATTGATTATATTCCCTATGCTAAAGAAATGATCACCATGGTAAGTCCAGCAGCCATCTGACACCAAGCTACACTATTACAATATCAACTATATTTCCTATGCTGTACATTACATCCCCAAGACTTATTTGTTTTATACCTGGAACTTTGAACATCTTATTCCCCTTTATCTTTTCTCCCACGTCTCATTTTTCCAATTACAGTTGACACCCAACATTATTTTATACTGATTTCAGGTGTACAGCACAGTGGCCAGACATTTGGTTGTTATAGGTTGTAATGTATCCCCCCAAATCCATATGTTTAAGCCCTAATCCCCAGTACCTCAGAATGTGGGAATTTGGAAATAAGTCACTGCAGATGTAATTATTTTTACTAAGGTGAAGTGACACTGGAATAGAATGGGATCCCAATCCAATAACCGGTGTCCTTAAAAAAATGAAGACTTGGACCCAGACACACATACAGGAGAACATTAGATGAAAATGGAAGGCAGAGATCAAGGTGATACTTCTACAATCCAAGGACTACCAAAGATAGTCAGCAAGCCACTGGAAGCTAGCAGACAGCCATGGCACAAGTTCTTCCTCACAGCCCTCAGAAGGAATCAACACTGCTAACATCTTGGTCTCTGATTACTGGCCCCTAGAACTCTGGGACAATAAATACATGTTGTTGAAGTCACTAAATTTGTGGTACTTTGTTATGGAAGCTCTAGCAATCTAATGCATCCTGCTATTAACTTGTCTGTCATTATGCAGTTTACTTCAAGATTTTCTCAGGAACAACTTTGAAAAATAAATAATAATAACACCAACAAAAAAGTGTGCTAGCAATGACTGACTGAGGCTCAATCCATTTAGCAATGCACTCACCCAACTTAAATCAATACTATATATGAAACCAAACCAAGTACAACAAACATTTTGCTAAAGATGTGCCAAGACACAGCAAGGGTGCCAAGAAGAGGATTTCGTCTTGTACAGGTTTCTCCTAAGCTAAAATATACCATATTTCTGAACCACTAAACACATTTTAATTTCTGAATTGTGACAAAATATGTCTTGACCCTTGGATGCTTGTTATGAAACAGGAGTAGAGCATCTTCATGCAGGCAAAGTTATCAAGCAAACTACACAACTGAAGGATGGACTTCAGCCCTTCCCTCTTTCTACAAATCTCTCTCAGTCTCAAGGATGCATTTCTGAATATCATGCTTCTGCTTCCCTTTCATTCATCCAGCCAGAGTCACCCCATTTGGTTTAATGATAACTCTGATGTAAATACTTCAAACTTTAAAGTCATGTTTTCTTGGATGACAATGACTCTCTCTGCGTGTGTGTGTGTGTGTGTGTACACGCATAGACACACATGCATATACTGTGGAGCAGATCTCCTTCTGCCTTTATCCCTGTGCTTCTTTTTTTTTTTTTAATCTTATTCCTTTCACCATTTTTGACAGTGAGAATGAGGCAACTGCTTCTTGGGAAGAAAATGGATAATTCTGTACGGCAACCCCAAGAGTGTGTGTGTCAGACACACGGATGCCTCCCTGCTGAGCAGTATCTACTCTAGTGCTTCCATCAAAGGCTCCTCCAGGGACTTCGTGAATGAGACTATCTGCCAGAGCTCTGGCACTTGAATATCAGATTATTTCTGAGTGTACTATTTGGTTCAGAGATAGAATATAAAGGCTGGCAGTAATCTTCCATGTACCAAACATTTACAACTATTTTTGGAGAAAAAAAATCTGTCCATTGCATATCTTAGAGTTTGGCTGGCCTTTTGTGTTAACATTTGTCCCCACAGATAAAGTTGATAGATTAGTGTAAAGGGAGGTAATGTGTTGTATTGGAAAGAACATCACTGTAGACTCGGATATCCTTTCTTCTAGACTTCTAGAGCTGGCTTTAATGCGATGTTTAATGGGAAAATTAAGCTTGCAAACTCATCCTAGAAAAAGTACTACATACCTCATTGCTGAATATCACTATGGTCACCTTCGAAGTACTCCCCTTGGGAAGCTATGCACTGAGCGCCAGTGCCTAGTCCACCCTTCAAAGCAATTTTGGAACTCTTTCCGGAGTGGTCATCAGAGCTGTCATTGTATTATCCTTGATGTCCTGAATGTCATCAAAATGTCTTCCTTTCAGTATTTCCTTTATCTTCGGGTAAAGAAAGAAGTCATTGGGGGCTAGATCAGGTGAGTAGGGAGGGTGTTCCGATATAGTTATTTGTTTACTGGCTAAAAACACCCTCACAGACAGTGCCGTGTGAGCTGGTGCATTGTCACGATGCAAGAGCCTAGAATTGCTGGCAAAAAGTTCAGGTTGCCTGTTTCATGCAGCCTTTTCAGCACTTCCAAATAGTAAACTTGGTTAACTTGGTTTGTCCAGTTGGTACAAATCCATAATGAATAACTCCTCTGATATCAAAGAAGATTAGCAAAATCATTGCAACAAGTTCGTGAAATGAATTGTCAGACCATGTATATATATTTACATGTTATTTTCTAATTTTATTTTTAAATATGATATAGATACTGTAAAAAAAATTAGCAAAATAGGGCAGAATATGAAAACTACCCAATTTTTATCATCGAGTATAAAATTCTGGTGTATATTATCCCAGCTATAGAAATATATTTATTAATATATTATTACATATTGTACATAGAATATGGAATTGTATAATATGTAAAGTCTTGTAACATGCTTATTTTAATGGCACTTTCCTTGCCGTTATACATTTCATTTCTATGATATAGTATCTTCGTCTATAAACATGTTTCCACTATTATGTTTCATAAATCGTTAGCATTTTTTATTATTTCCTTAAGATTGAATCCTAGGATATGAATATCAGTCTTTTTTTTTACACCAAAAATTATCCATTATTGATTATTAATTTTGATTTTCTTTTTTATTGATTGATCTTCAAATATATTGTAAAAAGAGAGTATGAAAGAGTGAATGTGTATTACCATGGAAAATATAATACTGATTCAAGTTTCATGTTACAAGGGAACACTTTGATTTTTCTTCCCTTATAGATCATTTGTCATTTTATGCCTGAATATTTGTGTGTATGTATATTTCTTTTTTTTTTTTTTTTACTTTTTATAGTAATTAAAAATTATCCATGGCTACATGTATGACCTTTAGAAAGATTTTTTTCTATGAATTTGGTAATCACTTTATTTTTCTATCCCTATCCTATTTTTTCTTATCTGAGGGCCTTTTATTAAATATATATAATTTTACCATTCATATTTTTGAGAAATACATTCTTAATCAGCTCCATATTATTTTTCTTATGAATAACCTATCATTGTGTTCATTGGTACTTTTCTTCTGCATTCTTTAAATTTTTACATGTTCACCCTGCAATACTGCGCAGTGTCTATTTTGTTTAATTGTCTTCAATGCAATTTTAAATATTTTAATGGATATTAGAACTGCCCCAATTAATCTTTATCTATTTCTACTTTCATTTTATTCTGTTGTCTTATTATCTCAACCTTTATATTGTCCTCAAACATAGATGATCTATTTCTAAGAAACCTTTGCTGACTTAACGGTGTGGATTGCGTTTCTCTGTACAACCTGTGTGCTTGTTTCTGGTTGATCAGCAGCTTCAAATTTGCAGCTGGAAAGTGCATTTTTGTCCACAGTCTCTTGAATGCTTCCCACTGTTAACACCAATTTTATCATATGGAATTAGCAGTAGTGAAGTGGCATATTCTCTTTCCCATACTGCTTGAAATTATAGACTTGTAGAGCTAAATATTCAGCAATCCTGTATTCCTTATTCTTATTATTAAGCCTACAGCACTCTATTTTTGGTGACTGAATTTTCAAGATTGCATTTCCCTGAACTTGTCTACTCAGTTGATATCATCAATCTATCTATATTTGGATGGATTACAATTGCCAGCTCAGAGTGGAAAGAGAAGTCCTGAGTGGGAACAGAGGGAAGGAGGGCCGTTTTAGAAATGACCCCTAAACATTAAAATGACGGCAGGTCATTTGCTTCAGATCTGCACTTTATAAAGGAATAGGTAGAAATGCGGAGAATAGATTTTCCTATAATTCCTGGTTGGCATTGCAAAGATGAGCCAGCATTTGAGTTTATCAAATATATTTCATTGAGTATGGTTGAAAGGAAAACCAGATACACCAGTAGAAATCTGACTTAAGTTTGACATGTTTTTTGTTTGTTTGTTTGTTTGTTTGTTTTTTCAGAACAAGCAAGATTTTGCTATTTTCTATGTTTTAGTAAGTATTTCAGTGGAAATGTGGGTGACAACATTCCAGACGACTAGTTAGTTGTCAACTTAAATGAGAAACCATCTCTGGATCATAGAAACCAGATTGATATTCCTGCATCAAAATTAAAAAATTACTTTATTTAATTGTTTTACCATTAGTGATGTTTTCCTATGGAGTATATAGTGAGTTCCCTCTTCTAATATATGATAAATCTGAAGTTGGTACAGACTAACATAAGGTGTAGATAGTATATCCTTCCAAATTTTATCTATAGATTGAGTTTTGAGTGAATGGTGTTTTAAGAAAAAGTGAATTATATGATTATTTCTTTCCACTTGTAAAAGTTAGGCCTGATCAAAAATAAGCTGGATTCTCTGTCATTTTGCTTATTAGCTTTGGCAAGGAAATCAGCAGTTAAATTGTTTTAAGTTTCTTCAGACTAAACAGAGCCTTGGGTTTATATTTAGTTTTGATTTCACAAAATTTTGTGACATGCTTCACAGAGATTAAGAGGGTATAGCAATGATGGCAATAACACTAAATGCTACTTAACATCCCTTTAGAAACCTGTGATAAAAATAAGTTGTATATTGTTCTTTCATACATGCAAATAGTTTTAAAACGTAATCATAAGAATCACAATTTAAAACTAATTTTCAACTTTCTTTAAATGGAGGGCGATTAGGAGTTAAGCTGGTTTTTCACAGGGCCATTCTAAAGTTGGATACAGATTCTTTTCCAAGAACTATTTTCATTTATTACACATTTGTTTTTTCTAGCACTATGTTGATCAGTGAGGCTTCTGACATTTACATGAAGCAAAAAGTCATTTTCATTCTCTGAGACGTTCTTCGAAGAGAAAGATGCTGTAGCAAGGGAAAACATTAATTAGAAGCATATCTAACATAAATGGCTTGTCACCAAGTTACAATACTTAGCAGAACTCACCCTGCCCTTGGAAGATAGAAAAATTCCTTCAGTGCTTGGGTTTAATTTGAGGAGTTAAGTACTCTAATTTGTAGCGATACATACTACGCACAGGCTACAATGTATTTGCATATTTTAAATACTTTAAGAACTATTTCACCAAATGAATCCCTAATGGAATGGAATTTAATTCACAAGTTGAAAAATGGGATAACAGTTTCAGTCCCTGTCATTCTCCTAATGTTTGAAGTATAGCTGGCGAATAAAACAAGCAGTGCATAAAAAAACAACAAACAGATATTATAGTAACAACTGTCTATGATAACGAGAAAGATACACTGTAGTATTTTTGCTTACAAAACAAATGAGCATGAATATCTTCTTGTGTTTCTTTGGGGGATTTGTATTAATTCTTTTTGTTACATTGAAATGAAGCATGAGTAATGCCATTGAATGTGTGTCTAAACAACCCTAACATGTTACATTAGTAGAAATGAAAAGATAAAAGTCATGCAAATAAATGAAATATTTATGTTGTCCATATTCTCTAGTTTTAAGCTGTGTGATTTTGAGATAACTCTTTCATTGCCCAAATTATCCATGAATGGCCACTGTATTTGCAAAAGTAGCCTTTGAGGAAACAGAGACTGTGAGCATTTCCTTATTACTAGACCTATGCCAGATTTGAAAGTACCAAAATTTGCATCAGTTTATCCTTTATCAAGAAACATTTTTTTCCTCTCTTCTCAATTTATGCTAACAATGAGGTTGAACGAGAGCAGCAACAAAAAATAAAGCAACTCTAAGATAGGCACCGCAACTATTGCAATCAGTTCCCTTCTTAAACTGATTATGTGTTCAGTAGTACCTAAACTGTCTGAAAAGCATGCTGTGTTTTCTTGGGTATTAGTATGTACATAGAGTATATCACAGTATGAAAAATTATAAAGAAAAAGAAGAGGTGATAACTCTATATTGATATATGTGCATGATATAAGGCTTGTCACCTTATCACTTATAACAGAAGCATCAACAAATTTTGCAACAAATTTAATTAAAGGACCAAAATTCATACACTTCTTGAATAATTATAATTAACCTGACAATATGAGATGAGGAAACTTGGCAGGTACTAGCTTATTTCCACCCTAGGAACATTGTAAGTGTTACTACATCCAAAGAGATACCTCAGATGAGACATGTCAGAGATATTTTGCAGTGATTCCAGGAACCATTTGGAATTAAGTCAGAAATTTTGGAAAATTCTGGTATGACATTAGACATAGACGTTAGATACGAGGTCAGACAATTAAGTTCGCAAACTCGTTGCAATGATGTTGTTAACCTTTTTTTTTATATCAGAGGGATTATTCATTATGAATTTGTACCAACTGGACAAACAGTTAACCAAGTTTACTATTTGGAAGTGCTGAAAAGGCTGCGTGAAAAAGTAAGACAACCTGAACTTTTCACCAACAATTCTTGGCTCTTGCATCACGACAATGCACCGGCTCACATGGCACTGTCTGGAGGGAGTTTTCAGCTAGTAAACAAATAACTGTATTGGAACACCCTACCTACTCATCTGATCTGGCCCCCAATGGCTTCTTTTTTTACCTGAAGATAAAGGAAATATTGAAAGGAAGACATTTTGATGACATTCAGGACATCAAGGTTAATACGATGACAGCTCTGATGACCATTCCAGAAAGAGTTCCAAAATTGCTTTGAAGGGTGAACTAGGCTCTGGTATCAGTTCATACCTTCCCAAGGGGAGACCTTTGAAGATGACTGTAGTGATATTCAGCAATGAGGTATGTAGTACTTTTCCTAGGATGAGTTTGCAAACTTAATTGTCAGACCTCGCATTTCTAACTTTCTGGAACTTCCTGTGGACCAGAGTAGAAAACCCCTCTGTCCAGGGCAATAGAAGATGCTTTGCACATGTATTCCTCAATCACAACCCACAATCTTGGAATTTACTAAGACCACTCCGGTGAGCAAGACTCAGAGGGGCTACTTGTAGCGTAAACATGACTCCTGTGAGATTAGAAAGGCTGGGAGTGACCAGCCCAGTAAAAATCCAGGGTATGGTTTGAGGGAATAAAAAAACAGAAGTTTCGTGGTCTGTCATTATATGTGTATAATGTACTCAGTAACCCCTAAAAACAGTACATTGGCCAAGATTAAAGGAGCTTACATTTTGATTAATGAGAAAATTACATGGAGCACATTCGTAGTACTTAGTATATGTCAAATAATTAATCTTTACAGCTCTTTGTAACAAAAGGAGCATCAGATTTTTAAGTGAAGACCAAAGAGACACACAAAAGTAAAACAATGTGCTTCCTTCTGTTTTCATCAGGAGGTTTTCTAAGCCCATTTTCCCCATGTTTATAGTCTGTGAACTCTAGAGTTCACTTTCTTTCTGAAGTAAAGCTACTCTTTCAAATCTCCAAAAGCAAGGTTTTCTTTGTGACTTTATGTGTTTACCTTTTACCATAAGTCAATAAGCAACACTGAGATTAACTTTTTATTGTTTTTATATACCCCCATTAACCATCTGAGATATCTTCAAGAATTCTGTCATTTTATATCTCTGTATCTGTCCCTCATCCAATAGGGGCTGGCAATGCTGAATTGGTTCTAAGTGTTAGCTTCTCTGTTAGTATTTTCACTTCATACCCAGTTTCTTTGAAAACAGCAAGAGGAACTAGCAATAAAGCAGAATAATATAACAATGCTGCATGAGCTGGACTTGTTCTTCATTTATTATAAACTATAATTTTTTCTGATCAATATTTTATTAACTTAGCAAGTCAGAAAGTCTTTTGTATGGATGAGCTGTTATGATATATGGTAAAATGATTGCCATTATTTTAGAAAGCTACTTATCTTTAGGGACTCCGGCAAAAATCGGATTATCTGATATGCATACAGTACAGTGGCAAACCTTATACAACAAGCAAAAGGCTATGGAACACATGGAGAGACTTCTGTTAAAATTGCCTCTAATTAAAGAAAAAAATATCTGCTTTATTTAAGTATGATTGACATACAAAACACTGTAGATATTTAATGTATACAACTTGATATGTATGTAGATAAGTAAGTATACATCCATGAAACTGTCATCACAAGCAAGGCCATCAATTTATCCATTATCTCCAAGGGTATCCTTCTGCCTCCTCCCCACTTAAGTTTTATACCGAGCAAATTTTTAAGTATACAATACTTACTATGTTAATCATAGGTCCTGTATTGTACAGCAGATTCCCAGAAGTTAGTTATTTCATGTAACTGAAACTTTGTAAACTTTGACCAGCACCTCCCCGCTTCCCCTTAAGGCCCTGGCGACCACCATTCTCTGCTTCTATGTGTTTGACTGTTTTAGAGTCTACATATAAGTGAGATCACACAGTGTCTTTCTCTGTCAGGCTTCACTTAGCGTAATGTCCTCCAGGTCCATCCCCGTTGTTGCAGATCCCAGATTTCTGTTCTTTTTTAAAGCTGGATAATATTCCACTGTGTGCATATAACATATGTTTTTTATCCATTCATCTGTTGATAGGCAGTTAGGTTGTTTCCATGTCTTGGCTATTGTCCATAATGTCGCAGTCAACATAGGAGTGCAGATATGTCTTTGAGATATAGATTTCAATTCTTTTGGATATGCACCCAGAAGAGGGACTGCTAGTTCAAATGGTAATTCTATTTTTAAGTTTTTGAAGAACCTCCACACTGTTTTCCTTAGTAGCTGCACCAATTTACATTCCCGCCAAGAATGTACAAGGGCTCCTTTTTCTCCACATCATCACCAACACTTGTCCAGGGAAATGTTTCAAAGTACATTATAAACAAAGAGAAACACATTGACAAAAATAAAACTATCTTTTCTGTCAGTAATGGATTTGCACTTTACAAATATCAAAAATATCCACTTTTTTATGTAGTTAAAGCTACGGGTTGGAATCTTAAATGCCATGATAGCTTGGACAGGAACTGGTAAACTATGGCATGCAGCCCAAACAGGGCTCAATGCCTGCTGGTGTAAATACAGTTTTATTGGAACACAGCTTTGCTTAGTGAGTTATATATTGTTCGTAGCTTCTTTCATCATACAACTACAGAATTGAGTAGTTAAGGAAGAAATTGTGTAACCTATAATACTTACTATGGGCTCTTTTACAGAAAAATAAAGATTCTGATCTCATTGTCCCATGAAGCTTGATAATTATTAATTAAAAGTTAGGCCAGTACTGTTTATTGAATGATAGACTAATGGTGATTTTTAATTTCCATTCTTTTACTTCCTTTTTTCTCGTTTTCTGTATGTTCCATTTTTTTTGAATATTTAAATATTATTTCTATAATGAAAACACGTTTAAAACAATTTTATTTTAAATATGCATTTACATATTTAAACATATAAATTCATATTTACATTTACATATGTAGACATGTTTGTCTTCACACCAGAAGAGTTCAGGCTTTTATCATTTGTAAACATTTCACTGTAGAGAACTGGCTTTCTTCCCAATAGATGCCAGGTATATTTTGAAGTTTGGTATTCTGTATATTTTTCTCAAATCTTACATTTCAGTAGCAGTTTATCAGTTTGGGAATGCACTGTAGATAGGTTTTTAAATTGTTCTAGACCTAATTTTCTGATAATGCTGCACCACGAAAAACTGTGCAACTTTCTTGCCATGGGCGATGCTGTGTCAACTAAATATCCTTCTAGACCAATCAGATATACTCAGCTCTGAAAGCAACATTCCAATAGTGACAGCCACAAAATCCATTAGGAGATTTAGAAGGACACATTTAGTCAGGCTTTTGGTTTTTATTTTCAAATAATCAAATAAATGAAAACTGTTCTCCAATTCCATCCAAATGTGGTTACTGATTTATAATCCACACATATTCTCTGAAAGATTTAAGCATAGCAACCTTAGTTACACCTGTTTGAGCTCTGTTTTCTATTTTTATTTTGTTGTTTCCTTGCTCTCTTTCAAGAAGATAAGTAGATTTTTGAAGAGTACCTCTTCTCTTGCTGGCCTTTTCTCATCAACTTTTTTGTCCTAATTTCCACTTACCTTTATGCTTCATGTAAAATTCCAAGCTTATTGATGTGCCCTTTTGGATTTTGATCCTGAGGTACAGGTCACTCTTGTTTTTCCCAGTTGCTTGTGTTGATTCCATTGCTTTTTACTACATTTTAATTTATTGAACACTTACGATGTGACTAATTTTGGACTACAGGTTGGAGGGACCCAGATTCCAAAACTTACTATCATCTTTTATATCCTTCTTTTAATGACTTTTGTCACAGAAACAGCTATTAATTCAAATACATTTAAAATTGATGTTTATTGTTAATTTTTACAGCTTCCACTATTAAAGACAATTTTACAACTTAAAGGCTACTTTAGTTCCATATGATCCAGTAATTCTACTTCTGGGCATATATCCAAAAAAAAAACAAAACAAAAAAATACACTAACTCAAAAACATTTCTGTACCCCCATATTAATAGCAGCACTATTTATAATAGCCCAAACATGGAAACAACCTAAGTGTCCATTGATGGATGAATAGATAAAGAAGTTTTGGCATGTGCGTGTGTGTGTGTGTGTGTGTGTGTGTGTGTATACTATTGGAATGGAATATTATTCAGTTATAAAAACCAAGGAATTCCCAACATTTGTGACAACATGGATTGAATTTGAAGGCATTATGCTAAATGAAATAAGTCTGGCAGAGAAAGATAAATGCTGTTATGATATCACTTATATCTGAAATTGAAAGAAAAAAATCTCATAGGAAAAGAGATCAGATTTGTGCTTACCAGAGGCAGAGGGTGGGAGTAAGGGGTTTGGAGGAGGGTGGTCTAAAGGTACAAACTTTCAGTTGTAAGATAAGTAAGTCCTGGGGATATAATGTATAGTATGATGACTAGAGACAATACTGAGGTATGATATATAGGCACATCACGGAAAGTAAATTCTAAGAGTTCTCATCACAAAGAGAAATTCGTTTTCCTTTTTCTTTCTTTTCTATTTATTGTATCTATGCGAGAAAACGGATGTTAGTTGAATCTATTGTGGTTATCAGTTCACAATAAATGTAAATTAAACCATCATTATGTAACTCATAAACTTATACAGTAATGTATGTCAATATTTCTCAATAGAGCTGGAAAAATCAAAAGGGCACTAGTCATATATATGTATGTGTGTGTGTGTGTGTGTGTGTGTACAGAGAATTACTGTTGGCTTAACAAACTGAGAACTGGTAAAGATAAACCAGAACACATATACATGCACATATTTGTATTTCTCACCTATTTAAAAAAAAATCCATATTGAGAAATATATAATTACAGCCACATCTTTGATTCTGACTTTAATACCAGAGAAAAAAATCTTTCTTTTTCCAACATGTTTGTCCTTTTTTTCAGTTTAGCAACAACTTCATTACATCTTATGATATGTTGCATATTTGCTCTTGAGGAAACACAAATGCCCTGTTACAAATACTATATATACAATATAAGTGGTATTTCATCATTTCTATTTATTGTTTATATCCTATTATTTTAGGAGACAGACTTGTTATGCAGCTAATATTTGGCATAATTCCAAGCCTTTATACATCCTCAAGAAGGGAAAAATAACTCAGTTACATGTTGATGTTTTAAGAGTTATGGTTTTATTAATTTATAACTTTAAAAAATATGTCAATGCACTCATTTGATTTATATAAAAATGTTATATTTCTACATACGTGTTTTTGATAAGTATGCTCAGGTATGCTCATTATTTTCCCTATCAGCACACTTTAAAATCTCTTTAAAAGCCCTTTAATTTTCAATGAAACAAAAGTCAGCATCACAGTGGGAATTTCATGGTGCACGGAAGGCTGCAAAATGTAGTAGGGACATGGTTCAGCTCCCCAGATCCCCAAATAGCTGCCCTATGGGACAAAGGATTTTATCAAGCAGAGGCTGTGGGGTGGACTACATGCTAGGGGTCTGGAGGAGTCCTTGTGCTTCCTTGAGATCCCAAATTCTAAGAGTTTGTCCATATAGACACCAAAATAAACTAAAATGAGACATAGAATCGAGTCGAAACTTGTAGCCAGTAGAACACCTAGCACACATTTCATTCATTATTTATTTTATCATTGAAAGCCAGTAAGACAGCCCAAAATAAGATGAAATCAGCCATATTGCATGGGAAGCTAGTCGTGGCAAATATTAGATAATCAAGTGATATAATTTCCTATTCTCTTTTTAGTTGTTAATGGATATTTAGTAAAGAACAATGAGTAAAATACTCGTATTACTCACTCTGAAGTTGAGGGCTGACTGCACTCCAGTAGCTATTCTCCCTGTCTTTCACAGTAACAGAACTTCCCAATTCTTATCTGATGAAATATTTTTTTTATTTTATTTTTTTTTTTTTTTTAATAAAGAGTGTGACAAATCTTTCACCAATGATATATAAACAGAAGAGTACCCGGGTGAACTTCCAATGGACATTACTTTAAAGAACATTGGCTTTGTCTTTTTGCCTATCTTCAATTAGTTTTCCATTCTGATGACTGTAATATAGGATGTAATGGTTGGACTAGTAGCAACAATCTTGGAGCCTGAAGACTAAGACCGCATTGAAGCTCCCGAGGACTTTGTGAATAGAATTTCTCTAGCAGTCTCCAGAATTTCATCTGAGAAACAAGGGCCTCTCTTATTTAATCATGGTTAATTTGATTTTCTCTCACGGTAGACTTAACTCTAACTATTGCATTTCCCACTTCCAAATTTACCTTGACATTTATGGTGAATTACCTCATTTATTTTTTTGCTTCATGGCTGCTTTATCAATTGTTTACATCATCTATTGTGTGTCTGGAAGTTATGGTTAAGAGCATAGGCACTAGATCTTCCCTGGCTGCTTGGTCCTTCACTACATACGTCCTATTTTCAAGTTATTTAACCTCTCCAAGCTTCAACTGGTTTAATAATAAATAGTTATAAGAATAGTAGCTACTACATAATATGGTCATGAGAAATAATTTTAATACTGTATAAGGGCTTACCTTAGTTGAAAACTCATATGAAATACTCAAAATTTATATTATAGATACATATGCATAAGTAAAATTACAGTATATATCTTTTGAATTATGAGGTTCAGGATGAGTTACTGAATAATTAATGTAGGCTGGTGCTTAATACTTAATAGTGACAGTGATAATTTTATACACACACATACACAATAAACTTTAATTTCTAAAATATCTATTGTAAAATTCAAGGTTGTTATCTTTTCTATAAGAAACATTTTATAATATCTGTAATGTAACAGTAAATGCCTATATATCAACTGAAGCTGATATGATTTTTGCAGTATAATTTCAAAAGGAAACTTTTCTAGTGCTAGAAAATAAATATTTTTATGTGTTAGATGAGCTGGATTTGAGAATTTTATATATACCTAAGCTTAGAAATATTTTATGGACTGTTTATATATATTAAAATTACAGTGATGGGAACCACTTTGTGCACCTCTTGTACTTGCAGAAGTCAAACGTGACTTGTATTCATCTTTTGTTATTGGCATATATTATTACAATTTTAATACAGTTTTTTTTCCTTTCTTAAATGTGTATACATTTTTTGGCACCCTCTGTGTGTGTTTGTGTGTGTGTGTGTGTGTGTGTGTGTGTGTGTGTACATATATATTTACTAAATCACATAAATTTTTTTCAGTAATACATGAAAATACTTTTATAGTCAGCTCTTTATTTTTGGACATTTCCTTACCTACAAGTGTGATATACTAACAATAGCTTAAGAACCATTGTTTGAAAGTTGAAATAAAAAGCACCTCTTCATACACATGCACACACACACATACACACACACACACACACACACATATTTTTATTTTTTTTTCTGTTTTAAGGATATTACTCGTAAATTATTGGAGGCTTTTGAGGCTTACCTGATTCTCTCAGTAAAAATAAACTTAAATTAAAATTTAGAGTAAATTAAAAGATAAATTAAACTTAAACTAAAAATTATTGAAGATTTATATATTTTCCTATTCTCCTTGAAACACAGATTACGTATTAAGAAAGAGTAGTACTCTGGTTCTGCATTCTTGGGAAAAACTAATTGCCAATGTGCCATTTGTTCATTTTCAGCAAATACTAGATGAAACATAATTTTCTGCCTGACACAATTCCTTTAGCTTTTGTGAAGAAAAATGTGTTCAACTAAAGAGAACAATCAAATCATTTTCTATGTCACATTGATATCACATTCTTTTTGTCTATTTTCAGCATTTTGTAATCAGATAATGATTTTCTGCTTGTTTAAATATAGCTTCTTATCACAAACTGATTAGCCCATGTAAAATATATGAGGATAAAATGGATTCTAAATACTCTCGGGTCCTAAATCGCTTACATTTCTTGTTTGCCTGAATAATTCTATCCTCACAAAACTTATGTAGATAATGAAGAGTCATAAGGAACAAACTCTTTTATCCTATTGCTATTACACTATAATGGAAGTCAATTTTTGAAAAAGGGTAAAGCATGTGAGTTTAATTCAGGTTAAAAAAATCCTGTAAAACACCATCTTAACCATATTGATTAATTCAGAATTGTTCTGAAGGTGGACAGTGTAAAGCAATAATAATAATAATAATAATAATATAAAGTATTCATAAAGCATTTGAAAGTGCCAGGTACTGTCCTATACTTTTCTTAAACTAATTCAGTTAATCATCACAGCCATCCAAAGAAGTAGACAGTGTTATCTGTGTGTCCATCTTGTAGATAAATGAGTCACAGAGAATGGCCATTGGCCCAAAGTCTAATGATAACATAAGCGGTGAAGCCAGAACAGAAGTCAAGCTCAGGCTGTGTGCCTCCAATGTGTTTTTCGTCAACATATTTTACTGCCTCTTCAATGTAGTGTTTCTTCTAATTTTTAAAGCATTTTTTCTTTTCTTTCTTTTTTCTTTTTTTAAGATTTTATTGGGGAAGGGGAACAGGATTTTATTGGGGAACTTCCAGGACTTTTTTTTTCCAAGTCAAGTTGTTGTCCTTTCAGTCTTAGTTGTGGAGGGTGCAGCTCAGCTCCCGGTCTACTTGCCATTGCTAGTTGCAGGGGGCGCAGCCCACCATCCCTTGCGGGACTCAAGGAATCAAACTGGCAACCTTGTGGTTGAGAGCCCACTCTCCAACCAACTGAGCCATCTGGGAGGCAGCTCAACTCAAGGTGCTCTGTTCAATCTTAGTTGCAGCGGGCGGAGCCCACCATGCCTTGCGGGACTCCAGAAGTTGAACTGGCAACCTTGTGGTTGAGACCACTGTCCCATGTGGGAATCGAACCGCCAGCCTTCGGAGTTAGGAGCATGGAGCTGCAACCGCCTGAGCCACTGGGCCGGCCTTGTGTTTTGTTTTTAAGATTAGATGCCATTCATAATAATTACCAAAAAAAATTGGTGCAATGCTATTAAGCCCTAACACAGTGAATTAACACCATAATTCAATGTCAGAGAACAGACTTTTGTTTCTAGCAGAAAAGTTATCCAAATAACATGAAGAAACAGCTACCAAAGCATACCTAGAAATTCTGGGGATAATATAAAAATACAACCTTTTAAACACTGTAGCTGAGCTCACAATATAGTATTATAAATTACCAGAGGCCCCGAAGAAGTAGAAATTAGAAATGAGAATGGTAAGTAAGTTAATACTAAAACTAAAGCAACCAATATACAGCTGCTGATCTTATTAAGCAAGAGGCTTGTTTGCTGGCAGCCTGAGTTTTAATAATGGCTCCGTAGACAACAAGACCTTGGGCTAAATAGCATCAAGAAGGTAGGCACACACACAGTTAAGTTGAACTCTCAGTGGCTTCTATCTAAATGAATTGTTGGTGGGCCTGAGAAATTCTTCCTGCTGGCAAAGGCAAAACCACAATAAGATAGGTAGGGGAAAAAAACAACAACAACAAAAACCAAAAACAAAAACCTCTCCCAAAAAATTCACAATCACAGCCTACTCTCAGCAGCTAAGATTTGATTTTACAATTTCTGTATGATCCCAGAAAAACTGCCAGTCAGTACGTTCACTTAAAATTTTCTCAGATTAATAGTAACCTAGAATGCCTAGACGAATTAAGCCTAAATATTCTCCTGATATATAGACGCTAAACCAATCTTCACAGAATTCTCACATACTAAATTTTGGGAAATGTGAGCTCATTATTTAAATTTATCAAATACATGAAGACACCAGCCACAGTGAGCGAGAGCTTTCAGGAACATTTAGAGATATAACTCAAACGCCAACATCATAGGGTAGAGATAATAAAAATAATTGGATGAGGAATATGAAATGAGTACAAAGACAGAATAGAGAACAATATAAAGTCACATAGTATTATCTAAAGAGAATGAGTAGCTATAAAAATACTCTATTAAATAAAAATATAATTCTTTAGTTTAAAAATGTCTCAATAAATATGCTAAATTAAGTAACCAAAGAGAAAGAATTGAAGAACGGACAGACATACTCCTATGGGCAGAAAATAAAGTAATAGCAACATGAAAACATGTAAATACATGTTTTTGCTCAGGGTCCCTTTTTTCAGAGCCCAAATGTCATATGCTAACACTTTATTCAGAGTGCAAGCCTAGGGAAGGGAAAATGAATGAAAAAGGGAAGTAAAGCAGGAAAATAGATACAGTAAGTGTAACTAAGGTGTTAAGTGTGTTACTGAGCTAGTTTTAACTTCATGGTGAGCTGACTGGTGTTGTCTGCACCAGAGGTGGAAGAGATGAGAATTAGTTCTTGATCACTGAATTTCTTCTCCTATTTGTCAAAGTTTACCACCTGGAGGGTAACTCCATACATATCCAGGTTGCACTTGTGCAGGTATCAAATAGATCCTACAGTGTCTCATGCCTCAGAAGCCACTAGAAGCCCTCAGGTGAAGGCAAGAGGCACACGGCTCAGGCATGAAATTTGTACCAATTAGTACTGTGAGTTAAGTCATTTACTAGCAGGAGTACCTAGGAGTAATAGCCTCAAAAAATCCTTCATTCTCTAGTAACAGAGGTCATGGTGACCTGGCACCAAGACAGAGAAGCAGCACCAACTGTCTAGAGCCTTTGGACCAAGCAGTGAGACAAAGCACACCCTGCATCTAGCTGCCTGCAAACAGCTTCTTCCTTACTAATACTCACAAACGCACCTTGTGTTAGAGGATAAGGAAAGCTGATTACTCATCTAATTGATGTCTCAGGTGGATATAACATAGAGAAGGGAATAGAAGTAATGGTGAAGATAATGAGTAAATATTTAAGAATTGAGGAATGATGTAAAATTAGAGAATCAGAAGATTTTTCAACAGCAATAACAGAATGAGCAAGTTATGGAAAAATGCCTTCCAAATGTTACACGAAAAAAATCTCAATTTAGAATTGAAATATGCTCATGTATTATATGATTATGAAGGAAAAAAAAATGATATATTCAAAGGACACTTACCACTAAGAGATTTTCAGTAACAGGGCTCTAAAAGGAAGTTCTCAACTAATAATAATATATATGTGTATATATATATTATATATATATATATATATATAATAAAAAGAGATGGACATGTAAGAAAAAAATAGTGAGCAAATAAATTGATTAACCCATGAGTAAATATGAACAAAAAATAGAGTGTACAAAACAATAATAAAAATGTCCCTATTTAGATAGGGAGTAAAAGGCAAAATGAAAGTGAAATGCCTGAATACAACATTATATAAAATTGAAGAGAGTGATAAAAGCTAAAACACTATATATTTTCTGAATTACTTTTAGAGTGGGTTAGAGATATTAGATATAGATATTGCCAAATCAAGTATGAATGTTTGCATGTTAAGAGTAACTACAAACACTAATAGACTATATAATTTGTTTTACCAGGAAAAAAAAAATAATACTTTTTAAATCAATCCAATAGGAAGAATAATTTTAAAACATAAAATAAAGCTTAGAAAATCAAAGTGAACGTAAAGCCCTTATCAAGTGTCAGCAATGATTACAAATATATCAATTATCAACTTAAGGTAATTGGACAAAACTCATCAGTTAAAAATACTGATTTTAAAGTTTCATTCAAAATACGAAATTCACATGTCAACATACTTTCACACACATATTATTATGGTATTTATAAAAAACACAGTAAAATGTAAATTATAGAACATTTGAAAGCAGAAGTGAAAATATATGGCAGGTGAATATTAATCAATAACTAGCTGGTAGGGCCAAAGTAACATCAAGAAAAAATACTTTAAGATTAAAAACATGTTAGACATAAAATAATTTTTATAATAATAAAAGTGACAAGTCACATGGAAGATACTAAAATCCCATGTTTTATATACTTACTGACATTGGCAGATTATTCATAAGGCAAAACTATCTGAATTATTATGAAATATTGAACAATTCACCATTATTTCAATGTTAAGAACGAGATTTAAATAACCATAAGAAAAAAAATCTTTTGAATAATCTGATCATCACAGCTTATCTGTGGTTATTTACAAAACTTTGCATCTATTAATTCAAAAGTACACATTCTTCTTCACTTGGAATTAAGCTTATGCAAAACTATAAAGCAACGTTCAACAAATTTCAACATTTCATGTCATATAGATAGACCACGACATAACAAACAGAAATAAATAAGAAAATGATAACTGAAAGATCAGGAAAGTTAAAAATATGTTTCTAAATTACAGCTAAAGGAGAATTTATATTGGAAATTAGAAAATAACACTAAAAGAATAATAAAAACATGTAACATCAAATTAAGCTAATGTAGTACTGGAATGGAATTTTCAAGCTTTGATATCCAATTTTGGAGAAAATTAAATGTGTAGATTAATTATCCAAGCATTTAAGTTAAGGAATTTAAAAAGAACAGTGTAATACAAGAATGTAAAAGAAAATGATGATGATAGAAAAACAAATTAAGTAGGAAACAAAGATGCAATACAGAGGAACAATTGAGACAAAAGTTATTTTTTGAAAAGTTGAAAAGATTAGTAAATGTACAAGCTCGGGAGAGAGTATTTGTGATCAAAAAAGAACGAAAATGCTGAGAGTAAAAAGTGACAAAATTAGACATATTAGCAATTTAAAAGTTAATTGGGGGAACATTATAAACTACATTTGACAATAAATTTGAAGGCAGAAAGGCAAACACGTTTACATAAAAAGAAAAATTATTATTCTCACCTCAAAGTAAATAGAAATTCCAAATACATCTAAAACTTGATTCTAGACCTTGAATTCAAAAATTTATGTGAAAGATAGGGTTACAGTTTACAAAATTAAATTTGAAGAAAAACAGTTTGAGAGAACTTACCCTATCAAATATCATTATGGCAACACGGTAATCATACATGTGGTATTGACACAGGAATAGATAATTAGAGCAAAGGATGATTAAGAACTAAGGGGATAAAAGAACAGCATGTATGTATGGGAACTTAATATATAACATAGATGACATTAAAAATTTCTTGGGGGGCCAGCCTGGTGGCTCAGGCAGTTAGAGATCCATGCTCCTAACTCCAAAGGCTGCCGGTTCGATTCCCACATGGGCCAGTGGGCTCTCAACCACAAGGTTGCCAGTTTAATTCCTCCAGTCCCGCAAGGGATGGTGGGCAGCGCCCCGTGCAACTAAGATTGAACACAGCACCTTGAGCTGAGCTGCCGCTGAGCTCCCAGATGGCTCAGTTGGTTGGAATGCGTCCTCTCAACCACAAGGTTGCCGGTTCGACTCCTGCAAGGGATGGTGGGCTGAGACCCCTGCAACTAGCAACGGCAACTGGACCTGGAGCTGAGCTGCGCCCTCCACAACTAAGACTTAAAGGACAACAACTTGACTTGGAAGTATACTCTGTTCCCCAATAAAGTCCTGTTCCCCTTCCCCAATAAAATCTTCAAAAAAAAAAGAAAGTCTTGGGATAAGAGGACTATTGAAGAATAATGCCAGGGAAAGACTATTGCCACAGGAAAAAAATAAAATTAGAGATCTATAATACTTCCTACAATAATAATAATAAATAATAATAATAATAATAATAATAATAAAATTATAGTTGTAGTTTAAAAACCTAAATGCAAAAATTCAAATTTTCAAACAGGTTAGAAGTAAATATAAGAATATATTTACAAGACCTGTTGGTAAGAAAACATTATTTTAACTAGAAATAAAGAATATAAAACACAAATAAAATATTGGTAAAATTGGTCATGTTTAAGTTATAAACTTCTATGATGCAAATGATTCTACTTTAAATGAAAATACAGTTCATTTACTAGGAAATATAATTTGTATAACACATATTATCCACAAATATTATTTGTAGAATGTGTCAAGACTACTTAACAAATCAGTGAGATAAAGTCAAATAAATAGGAAAATGTGCAAAATGTATGAAGAGGTAATTCACAAAGTGGAAACTGGAAGAGCCAATAAAATAGGACAATTATTAAACCCCACTAATAAACAGGGAAATTAATATTAGAACCATGATAAGATACCATTTTACTCCTACTAGACTGAGTAATATAAAAACGTCAATGATGGTGAGTAGGTGGGACAATGGAAACTTATACATTATGGTGTTAATTTAAATGGATTATGGAGCAATTTGAAATTATCTAATAAATGTGTAAACTACGAGGTATCATCTAGAGAAACTTTTGAATAAGTAGACATAGATAATATTCATAATAACAGTGTTATTTCTTATAGTAAAATAAGTATTTACAAAATACTGTCCCTTAATAGGAGAATGGAAAAATAAATTGTGATATTTTCATGATTAACTATTGGATAGCAGCGAAAACGAATAAATTAGGCCCATAATTGTCAAAAAGGAATGACTTTCACAAATATATTGTTATGCCAGAAAGTTGGAAAATAATGCATATATTTTTATTTCATTTGTATTAAAACATGTGTATGTATGTGTATATTCTTAAACCATGTGACAATATGACACACGCACTTTATATATGGTTACCCCAAGAGGAAAGAGAATGTAATGCAATGGGGAGGGGTACTCAGGAGACTCCAATAGACTTTATAATGTTTTATTTTATTAGGTATATATTGGACACATGAGTATTGTGCTTTTCGTGCATCAAAAATAGTTTCTAATGAATGTTAAGTAATAGGAACAGTCTGACCAACATGTGTACAAGTATGCCTGCTTGAGTCAAGAAGTAAGAGAAACAGTTGTTTGGATTGATCATTATAATGTGATTGACTGAAAGCTATGGAATCTAGAGAATAATTAGAATATTTAAATATAATAAAATTTGTTTAAATTTTAACATTCATTTGAACATAATTTTAAAGTAAATTAACGATATTTTATAACCGTCACTTATGTGTTTTTCATGAGTGCAAAAGTACAGATAGATAACTTCCTGGAGACCAGGACTTATGGGTATTTTATAAATAACATAATTCTTTTATGGATAACTGAATCATCCTTTTCCAAAAATTATTCTTTACTTTCTCCAAGCTATTCATTAATTGTTTGTGCATCCTTTGGTGTCCCTTTGGTTCTTTGACTAACACGCGATGGATTTTTTGTCATTTCTGCATTGTCTACTCATTAACCTCCTTGTCAACCTCATCGCACTCTTTTCAGATATTTACATTAATAACACTGCTTCTGTAAATAAGGTTGTACAGGAACATAGTTGCACTTACTCATTTATGTATTTTCTATGGCTGCTTTTATTCTATAACAGTTGAGGTGAATAATTGTGACAGAGACCACATGGCATAAAAAGCCTAAAATATTTACTATTTAGCCCTTTAGCGGAAATGGTTGCCAATACAGTAGACAGCAGATCCAGAGGGAAATGTGGTGCCATCTGTATAGAACAAAGTTTAACCTCAATATTGTTTCCAAATATTAGACCAGGTGAAAGAATTCACACAGGTAAGACATTGCATTATTTCACTCATAACAGGTTTTATTTGAAGGTGAGGGGTAGCAAGCTAAACATCAAAGGTAGAGGCCACTGCTATAAGTTGCTGCTAATGAGGGAAATCAAGACATTTGAAGAAGAAGATATCGCTATTTTTTTAAATTAAAATACATTTTAAAATTGATTTATTACAGAAAATAAAAGAAACATTTTGGCCTCCAGAGATACCACAGATATGAGACGGATTGCACAGACAATTGAAAATTTAAATTGGCAAATGGAATCTAAACTTTCCATCTCTCTTGTCATGAAAGATTTAAATAACTCAGTGCAATCTCCAAGAGAGTTCCCAATAGTGTAAAATATAGCCGTTTGTAAGAGTAAGAAAACTTTTGTTCACTGGACATGTGACTAGATTTAGAACTTGAAAAAAAGAGGATGAATCTTTGAACTCTATGCCAATATCCTCCTAGAAATAGATCAATAACGTGAAAAGCTAAAATTACATGGTGTTTTTAATTGGCACTCAAATAATCCAGGGGGGCATTGTATATATATATATATATATATATATATATATATATATATATATACACACACACACACACATACACACACACATATATATATATATACACATATATATGTATATATACACACACACATATGTATATGTGTGTGTGTATATATGCGTATATATATATGTATACACACATACACATAATGTGTACACACACACAAGGCAGTTATAGAAAAGTAATACTCAGAGAGAAAAAATAATTCAGAGGAAAGGTTGTCCTATTTAAAAATATAGTAGAGGCAATAAACAGCATATCACAAATTTTAGAAAACTCAATTACTAATTAATTAAAGGAATTCTAGAATTTAAACAAAAATGATTCAAAGAAGAGAAAGAAAGGAGACAAATTAGATGGATCTCTGTTCTTAACTGAACCTGGATCACCAGACTTGAATATTCTACTGCTTATTTGACAATTGCACTTACATATTTAATAGGCATCTCAAAGTTAACAAGAACAAAAGAAAATACTCTATTTGCATCCCTCAAACTTCCTCCTTTTACAATCTCCCTTGTCTTAGTTAACATCACCTTCCTACAGTTGCTCAAGGCCAATATCTAGAAGTTATTGATTTTTCTCTTCTCTTCAACACCGTAAGGAATCTATCAACCCATTCTGCCTACACTGATCTCTAAATCTCCACCGTCTTTTCTCTATTTCCTGCACCTTTGCCTTGCTGGTCCAAGTAACATCTCATCTGAAATGATATGAAACCTTCCTCATAGGCCTCTCTGAGTAGTCCTGTCCCACACCAATACATCCTCCACTTGGCAATCAGAGTGATGCTTTAAAAATATGAATCAGATCATGCCACTTTCACACCAGAATCCTCAAATTACATTTCTTTGTAAGAATAAACTGTAGGAATTTGAAGGCTATGGTGGAGTTGGCTTCCATTTTTATAGGTACTCCCTTAAAACCAGATGGGACAACTAGGATAGCAAAACCTCAAACCCACACACATTTACAACAAAAGTAAATGATATCATATACCCATCGACCTCAAAATAAAATCAGGTGGTGAAAAACCACTAAGATCTAAAGACCTGGATTTATCAGCATTTTTTCAGAAGGAAGCACAGGATCAAATACATCTGAAAAGAGGAGAATCCCCAAATAGTCAAGTAGTCCTCATTGGAAACCTTGGAGGGGACAATTTGAAGATAGCAGCACAAACAGAGATGGGTTTAAACTGGTCCAATTCAGAGAAGAGTGCCAGGGTTCCAATGTGAATGTCTCAGTCAGCCTTTGTTCCCTTCAGATAATCAGAATGTCAAACAAAGATAATAAGCAAAGCATGTATGAAACTGTCAAAGACAGGAAAAAAAGACTCAAAACATAAGAGTACAAAAGAGGCCAAGGAAATCTGAAAAAATAAATAGAGCTTCTTTATTTGAAAAATCTAACTAAAATTAGAAACAAATGTATGCCTTAAAGAACTAAAGAAAGAATTAATAAACAGAAAGATACATGTAAAGAAATTACCTACAGTACAGCACAAGCTGCCAAGGAGAAGAAAAAACATACATGTAAAAGTAAGACAAAATAAATATATATCTAATTGCAGTTCAAGGAATAAAGGACAGAGACCATGAGGACAGAGATAAATGCAAAGTCACATGGCTTCACCTTTTTTCATAAGTGAATAAAGATGTGAATAATAGATACAGACATCACACGAAAACCTAAGTAGGATAAAAAAAAGTGAATGCCACGTCTAATCATATTGGATTCAATCTCCAGAACACTAACAATTGAGTAAAATTGATCACTGGGAAACAACTAAGCGCTTGTAAAGGAAAGCCAACTGGATTGACTGTAAAATACTGGGAGAAAATAGTAGGCAACTTAGGATTTATACTTATCTAAAATATCATGTAAAAACCAAAAAAATAACCAAATAAAATAAAAATAGCCTCTTTAGACAAATCAAACTCAAAATCTACCACAACCATTTTGCTGAAGTACCTTCATTAAGATATAATTTATAAAGATGTAATAAAACTGAATCTGGTAAGGATTGTTAATGGAAGTTTAAATTGATACAAACATAAAATATTATACATTAAAATTTTTTAAATGTTCATGCCCTTTGCACCAAAAATTCCTTATATATAAGTTTTATCCTATTAATTGTGTTATGCATATGTGCAAATATTTGCCCACAAAAACATTTCATATTTTTCCATAATATTGAAATCAGAAATATCTTGACCCCCAAACAAGAAGGGACTTGCGAAATATACCACGAAATATTGAAATACTGTGCTATTGTTAACCACGTTTTTATGGAAGGATATCTGTCTAAAAGCATGGATAGCTATCAAATGTTTAATATTTTCAAAAACAGCCAACACTATTATATAGTTTGAACAATTTTTTTTGAAAAATTACTACATATATCCTCCAAAATATTAAGATTAATTAATTATCTCTGCCAGTGGAATTGTGAGTGCTTTCAAATAGCTTTTTGTCCTTGGCAATTTTTAAAATTATTTCTACAGTAAACTTTTGCTTTTATACTCTGAAAAAAATACTATTAAAAATAAATACTGTCTTTGGATCTGAATATGGCCTCAGTTTTTGAAAGTTTGAAGATACAGAATTTGAACAAGGCATGCAAGAACATGAAACAGCTGTTCTGATTAGCTTGTGAGTGAAAGAAAGCATTGAGTTTCTCTGCATTGAATTACTATGTCTAGTCCCACATGTTTAATTTAGAAAATGTGTGAGGTAGGAGGAGGAAAAGTAGAAGTGAAAAGTACCCACAGGAATGCAAAGCTGTTTCTAAGGCAACCAGGTACATTCTAACTAATCTCAAAATGTTATCCCTTATCCTGTCGTATGCAATGTAAGTACATAAAGACTGACTTAGTAAATGCTATGTTTAGTGATTACTATTGTTTACTTCAATTTGTTTACATTTTCCTTGCAAATAGAACTTATAAGTGACTATTTTCTTGAATGACCAAGAAATAAATTAAGCTTATAGTTTCCAATGAGACTATAAGTGGATTATAAAGTAGCAAAAATATATGATATCTTATTAGCATATATATTTAAAATGACTCCATATATTAATACAACTCTAGGCATGGACATCATACGAAAAAGCCATTCGTTAAGTTAAAAGACTATTTTCCCTTTTATGTGGCTTTTGCAATTAATAAATCTGTAATAGTTTTCAATGCTACACAAAGCATTTCATTTATTTTTAAGTGCAATGCTCAAACATCACAGATGAAGGGCTTAAACAGAGAGGGATTCATAGCGATATGGTGAGTAGCAAACTTTCTGAGGTAATGTCTACTGGATAGAGACAAAGGGGGCATGGAACTGAGGACTCTGAGATTATCCCAATAACCTACCAAAGCACCTACCAAAGCAAAAACGTAAAACATAAGTCCTAAGTACAAAATGTGAGATTCAGTAACGATATGATTTATTAGACAGACTAAGTGATGTTACTTAAAAAGTCTTTTTAATATCATGTAACATGGTCAATCTAGAACACTGACAATCCCCTAATATCTCTAATAACAGCAAAGTAAGAATACTCCAGTTTAATACTAAAGCAGTCCATGTAGAGAAACATAAAAGAAAAAAAAGGCTAAATATTTAATAAATGTGTATAATTATTGCATATATTATATGTATATATTAATTTCATATACATATATTACATATACGTATATGTGCATATATATTATATATATATATATATATATATACTCACTTTCTAACCATGAGGAAAATAATACACTATGCTTCATTTCCTTTTACCTATATGTAGCACAGCATACCATGCTACTTTTGAACAGAGTATCGGGAGAATTACAATGGCTGATAATAGAGTCTCCCAAAGTCTGGCAAGATTTAATATTGCATTTTTCATACAGTGAAGACTTTTCCTTTTTTTCCCATTTTATACAAAATATAGTTTCTTTCTGGTTCACTATATGCTCAACCTCCATTTCTGCTTTCTAAAGAAATCAAAGTTTCGATTTATCATCTATATAATTTACCCATTTCAAGGATAGGTAAGATTCAAGGATGTAAGATTCAAGGATGTATTGTATTTGTAACCATCACTACAGATCACTTTAGCACATATTTATGACACCCATAAGATCCCATAAACTGTTGAGACAGACAGACAGACACACACACACACACACACACACACACACACACACACACACCTTCCCAGGCAACCACTTTCTCCGTGTATTTGCCTTTTCTGGACATACATAAATATAATCAATAATACATGATCTGTTATTTAAGAATTTTTTCACAGAGCACTATATAATGTTTTCCAGGATCATCCACGTTGTAGCATGTATCCACCGTTTGTTCCTTTTAATTGCTGAATAGTATTCCAGTGTATGGAAATTGCTCGTTTCATCTATCCATTAATCAGCTGATAGACACTGAATATTTTTTGTTATGAGTACATGAACATCCATGTATAAAGTCTTTGTTTTGACATATGTTTTCAAATAACTGTGTAATTTTAAGGAATTGAAACTAAGATAAAATTAAAAAACCTGAAATACATGTGATTTTTATAATGACTCAAAAGAAACTAAAGATTCCACACCCTTTTCATTGTAAAACCTGGAAAAGATGTTTAAATATTATCTCTTACATGTTTTAATAATATATGCATTTATTTTTTATTCATGAGAATTGAGGCAATGCATTATACACAATCTCTAATACTAATTATACATTTCCATGTCTACTTCACCTGAAGTGACATCCTTCCTGTTTTTACCATAAACCATCTGCTCCATATGGGAATGGCAAGTACATGAGAAATAACTTATTCTCTGTATCAGCGATGACCAAATAAATAAATAACAATGCCAAACTACACTTATTTATGCAGTTGTGTTGGTACATAAACTAAAATTAGCTGATCTAATTTAGAAAAAAAGTTTTACTCATATGGGAATTACACAAGTTGTATGCACACACATAAATATACATTTTTGTGTATTTTTAATAGATCTCATAAGTGGTTTAATTTATTCCAACATTCTAAAAACATTTATGGAGTCTGTACCTGTTCTAGGTACAGGAGCTTATTTTTTCATTAAGAATTCTCTCCGTGCTGTTTGAGGAGATATGATTCCAACACTGTAGAAGAATTCATTACCCATCTGCAAAACTCCAGCATTGTGAAGTTAAAAACTTCTGCATTGTACACAGAGAAACTATTGCCAAAATCTACAGTTTATTTCACAACTAAATTACTATTTTCCATGTTCATTGAATTTAGAAATTTGTATTATAACGGAAGGTAAAATTCTTGTCTTCAAAAAATGTTCCTCCTCATCACACTGGCTTCATTTATAGATGTGTGGAGAGAACTTTGATTGAATGCTGTCACTGCTAGAAATTGGTAGATTTTGTAGAGACACTACCACTGGGAGTGAGGCCCACTTCATATCACTTGGGTTAGGAAAAAAAAAAAAAAAAAACAACTGATAAAAAAATCCTTAAAAATAAAATGACATTCTTACTTCCAAACATTATTAAATTATAGCTTGGCTTAGGAACATTGAGTACTAATATGATGTAATACCTAGAAAAAAAACTATAACCTCTGAAGAGTACCCTGTTTCCCCAAAAATAAGACCTAGCAGGACAATCAGTTCAAATGCGTCTTTTGGAGCAAAAATTAATATAAGACCGGGTATTATATTATATTATATTATATCATATTATATTATGTATTATATAAGACCCATTCTTATATTATAGTAAAATAAGACCGGGTCTTATATTAATTTTTGCTCCAGAAGATGCATTAGAGCTGATTGTTGGGCTAGGTCTTATTTTCAGGGAAACACGATATCTACCTTCTTCATGAAGTAAATTTATATGTTTATTAGTGACATCAGTACAGTTGATAAGTAAGTACCTAACTCCTTTTTTTATGTTAATGAGTTTGCAGGGACACAGTTTGTTTCAATCCTGCTTTCTCATGCTAATACTGAAAATCTTTCAATGATGGATAGAGCATGCAACATTGCTGAGGCATCATTACAGACATTAATTGCTGATACTTCTTAGCTTTTGATAAAGTATAATTTTGGAGTGCAGTAAAATTGAATCAATCAAGGTAAATGCTCATTCCCCTGAATGTAATAGAAATGTTCCTGGAAAGCGGAAGGTGCTAAGTCTTAGTTGTTAAGAACATGCATTATGGAGCCATACTACCTGACTCGTTCTTCATTAATCATATGACACCTAGGGACAAGTTAATGAAATGTTTAGGACTTTCCTTTCTCAAATCTCAAATGAGTATAATAATGGCATAGAGATTCTTTAAAGATCAAATGAGAAAATCCTATAAGGTTAGATGGACCATGTAAGTCTTTATTCTAATCAGGACACTTTGAGAAAGGGAACTATTGATAATTATGTTGGGAAAACACACACAAACAAGATTTACTGAGCAAGCTGGGTGTGTGATTATTCCATGTAAACACACTTCACACAGCGTTTGACATCTACAGTGTTTCCCCGAAAATAAGACCTAACCAGAAAAATAAGCCCTAGCATGATTTTTCAGGATGATATCCCCTGAACATAAGCCCTAATGCGTCTTTTGGAGCAAAAATTAATATAAGACCTGGTCTTATTTTGGGGAAACATGGTAGTAAGTGTTCAATTAACCCAAGCAAAGATTAGTGTTATTTTAATTTTTATCTATTCACCTGAGATTTGAAGATCAAATTCCTCTTTAAAATATTTTGATCTAAGAGCAACTAAGATAAAAATACAACTCAACTGTTGTCTTAGGGACTTTACTCATAGGCATAGATATCAAGTAACCATTCATTCATGTACGTCATGTTTTGGTTTGCCTACTCCAGTACTAGGGCAGATACCATAGATAGAGTAATGATGAGATATCCCGCTACCCTTTGGAGCTTACTTCCTAAAAAAAAAAAAAAAATCAAAGGACAACAAAATTGTTTAGATAACTTTAAAAAAGGAGGTAAGCGATGGTGTAAGTCTGCTTTTATAGCAGAATTTCCAAATGAAGCTTGGCTTAGATCTATAGAATTTTAAATATCACTGCTCTAAGTAACTTATTTCTCTTCCATGTTTCTCTCTTCTCTTTAGATCAAGACTTGGACAGAGGATGAAAATATTCTGGGGTAGCTGGTGTAGGAACTACTGTGTTTAAAAAGCTAGGACTCACATATATAAACTCCAAATCTCAATGCCTTCACAAATTCATACCTATGTTTTACTCATGGAAATTTTGTTACTATCTGGGCATACTTCTAAAAGAGCTTCCAAAGGGTGACTCAGTGACCCAAGACATTTCTATGTTGTGAACATACTATCTCTACATTTGCCTTCATGGTTATTGCCAAAAAGGAAAAGAGGTGTTAGAGAGTTGAAAATGGACTTTAGTCCAAATTGGTTTCACATCATTTCTGATCGTATCCCATGGACACTGAGTAGTTGCCAGAAGGCTGAAATATGTGGGGAAACATATATTTATTCAACTAATAGCAAACATATCAATCACATGGAGGATTGAGGGATCCCACTTCCACTCTAGGCTCCCCAGCCAGGGAAAAAAGTCCCCATAACTTCTGGCTGTGAAAACCAGCAGAGATTGTGGCTGAGTGAGGCACAGGGCTACTGCACTACCAGGAGCTCCTCTTAAAGGGACAGTGCACAGGCTTATTTGTTAATGGACTCGCTTGCTCTGAGCTCCAGCACTTGGGCAGCAGCTCGAAAGACGCCAGGGACACACATACAAGAAGAAATTGTGTCATATGGCTACAGGAGAAGGGCTGGAGGGGCAGGGCAGCTTTCTCCCAAATGAAGGAGCAGGCAGAAACCATTGATTCTTGGTTGAGTCCTGCCCACTCCCAGGGTGCAAACACAGGCAGCTGCCATCAAACTGGTATCACCATTCATTTGCCCTGATTCCCAGAAACCCTGCCCCACTCAACTCTTGGGAAACTCCCAAGCTAATTCCAGTGGCTTTTCCCTATAAATAGCCTGTCTTGGCTTGTGCTGCAAATGTTCCTAAAATCTCTCAAAGGTTAAAAAAACCCAAACAAGCAGCATCAAGCTTCAACATATCCTATACCTCTGGCTGAGTAGCCCTAAGCCCAGCACTAGTGGCAGCCAGCCTCAGTATACGGCTTGGCCTCTTGACGCACTGCTGATACTGGTGTGAATAGTGGCCATCTGTGGATTGCTTTGTGGCTCATGCCAGGTGGCCCTGGCCAGGACACAGCCTGTGACTGAGCTTGACTTGTGGTGAGGCCCTGGGACTGGCACACTTGGTGGCCAGTTTCTGACCAAGCTGGACCACCACTTGGCTACCTCTGTGGAACATACACCCAAAGAACATACTGGGAAAACACCAGAACTCTGTTAAAGTGAATCCTGTTCTGTAGGTTCAACCTCTGAACAACACCTCTTCCACTATTGTCACAGCCAGTCCTCAAAACCAATCATCCCAAGGATCAATCCTTCCTGTTAACATGCAAACAACAACCAAGGTTCAACTATGACAGGAAAGTACACACAACCCACATAAGAAACACACCTGGAGTACCCACCTTAGGTGATGAGGGAGACTGTGCCATTGAGCCACACAGCATACCTAATACATAAAACTACTCTATTAATAGTAGCCCTACCTAATACATAAAAACAAACACAGGGAGGCAGCCAAAATGGGGAGACAAAGAAACATGTCCCAAATGAAAGAAAAGAACAACAACAAAAAAAAACAACAACAAAAAACTAAACAAAACGGAGACAAGCAATTTACCACATACAGAATCCCAAACTGGTTATAAGGATCGTCAATGATCTCAGGGAGAACTTCAACAAAGAGAAAGGAAATATAAAAATGGAGATAGAAAACATAAAAAAAACAGTCAGAAATAAAGAACACAATAACTGACATAAAGAATACATTAGAGAGAATCAACAGTAGATTAAATAAAGCAGAGAACTGATTCAGCAATTTAGAAGATAAAGTAGTAGAAAACACCCAATCAGAACAGCAAAAAGAAAAAAAAAAAGAATCCAAAAAGTAAGGATAGTTTAAGGGGCCTCTGGGACAACATCAGGCATACCAACATTCACATCATAGTGAATACCAGAAGGAGAAGAGAGAGAGAGCAAGGAATTGAAAACCTATTTGAAGAAATAATGAATGAAAACGTCTCTAATCTGGTGAAGAAAATAGACAGATAAGCCCAGGAAGCACAGAGAGTCCCAAACAAGATGAAATGAAACAGACACATTATAATTAAAATGCCAAAAGGTTAAATACAAAGAGAGAATCCTAAAAGCAGCAAGAGAAAAGCAGTTAGTTACTTACCAGGGAGCTCCCATAAGACTGTCAACTGATTTCTCAACAGAAACTTTGCAGGCCAGAAGGAATTGGCAGGAAATATTCAAAGCTATGAAAAGCTAGGACCTACAACAAAGATTACTCTGTCCTGCAAAGCTATCATTTAGAATCAAAGAACAGATAAAGGGTTTCCCTGAGGAGAAAAAGCTAAAGGAGTTGATCAATACCAAACTAGTATTACAAGGAAACTTTGAAGAATTTTATTAACACACACAGAAAGTGATCAGAAGTATGAATAATATAATGGCAATAACTATATTATCTATCAACAATTTAAATACAAATGGATTAAATGCTCCAATTCAAAGATAGGGTGACTGAATAGATAAGAATACAAGATCCTTACGTATGCTGCCTGTTAGAGACTCCAGATTATAAGACACACAGAGAATGAAAGTAAAGTAATGGGGAAAAGATATTTAATGAAAAATGGAAACAACAACAACAAAAAAGCTGGGGTAGCAATATTAATATCTGGAAAAATAGACTTTAAAACAAGGGCTATAACAAGTGACAAAGAAGGACCCAGTAATCTAACTTGTGGGTATTTATCTGAAGAAACCCCAAATGATAGTTCAAGAGGATGTTTGCATTTCAGCATTGTTTACAATGTTCAAGATGTAGAGGCAACCTGGGTGTTCGTCAATGGATGAATAACAAAGAGTAGGTGGTATATAAATAGAATGGAATATTGCTTGGCCAAGGAAGAGAATGAGTTTTTGCCATCTACAGTGGCTTGAACAGACCTGAAGAATATTTTACTGAGTGGAGTATGTCAGACAGCGAAAGACAGATGCAATGTGATTTTGCTTATACAAGGTGTGATCAAAGAATATTGTGAATATTTAAGTAAAAAACAAATTATTACAGTAAAAGACACATTGCCATTAATCCCCTCATAATACGCCCCCTCATTTCAACAACACTTATCCCACCATTCTTGCCACTTTCGGATGCAGTTCTGGAAGTCCTCCTTTGTGAGTGTCTTTAGTTGCACTGTTGTGCCTGCCTTGATGTCCTGAATCAGTTTGACTTTGGGGAAGAGCCAGAAGTCACATGGTGCCAGATACAGTGAATAAGGTGGATGAGGACACACTGTGTTGCTTTTATTTGACAGAAATTGTCATACCAGAAGCAATGTGTGACACGGAGCCTGTCTGTTGTGATTAAAAAAAATACAGTGAATGCTGCCGCCGAGTGCCATCCAACGGAAAGGCAAGGATCTTCAATACGGCAAGTGGCACATCGAAACTTAGTAACAGTTTGTGACAAGTTTCAACTTGTTTGATGCAGTCAGTCGCGTGCGAACTATGGTTGAGAGAAGGTGTGTTTTAAAGTGTGCTGTAAATCATCCATCATGAGAATGCTCTGTGTTACATATCACTTCTGGTATACAACAATTTCTGTCAAACAAAATATTAGGGTGTGTTCTCATCCTCCTTATTCACTGGATCTGGCACCATGAGGCTGCTGGCTCTTCCCCAGTCAAAATGATTCAGGACATTGATGTAGCTACGACAGTGCAACTAAAGACACTCACGAAAGAGGGCTTTCAGAAGTGCTTCAGAAAGTGGCAAGAGCAATGGGATAACTGTATTCAAAACAAGGGGGAGTATTTTGAGGGGGATTAATGTCAATGTGTCTTTTGCTGTAATATTTTTTTTTAATCTAAACATCCACCATATTGTTTGATCACACCTAGTATGTGGAATCTAAAGAACAAAATAAGCAATCAATGAAAACAGAAACAAACTCATAGATACAGAAAACATTTTGAGGGTTGCCAGATGGAAGGAGGATTGCAGGGTGGCGATAAAGGGAAAGGGATTAAGAAGTACAAATTGGTTGTTTACACAGCAGTCATCAGGATGTAGGGTATAGCATAAGGAATATAGTCAATAATATTATAATAAATATGTATAGTGCCAGGTGGGTACTAGACCAGACTCAGGGGATTTACTTCTTAAATTATATAAATGTCTAACCATATGCTGTATACCCGCAATTAATACCAAATTATATTTAATGTCAACTGTAAATGAAAAATTAAAAGGGGGAAAAGATAAAGGCTAATAAAAGGTTCAAGTTTCCAGGTATAAAAGTATATGGAATATAGTCAATAATATTATATAGCGTGGTACGGTGTCAGATGGTTCCTGGACTTATCATGGTGCTCACTTCTGTAGGTATATAAATGTTGAATTACTATGGTGTGTACCTTAAAGTAATCTTATATTGTATGCTAGCTATATTTTAATAAGAATCTTTAGAAACATTACTTAAAGCAGAACTCTTCCCCGATATTAGTTCAATAATATAAAATGGGATATTAAAATGGATCATTTTAAAAGATTCAGAAAATTGAGGTACATAAGGTTTTCAAATAGTTCACTAATTTTCTAGGTCAATAATGTAATTTCATGCTTCTGATGCTTCATTTTCAAAATTTGATTTAAGGAACTCTCTTTTGTAAGCTCACTTTCTTTGATGAAAGTCCATTGAGAAATGCTTGATAGTGCTGAAAAATACAGTTTTTTAAATATAAAGGATAATATTTATCTTGGTAGGAAAACAAAATCTGCATATTCAAAGAATGTCTTTGGCATCTCTGATCGAGCCAAACATTGCACTCCACTGATGCATAGTATTTGTGTCAATGGAGGAAAACTTTCTATCAACACTTCTTCCCTGACAATCTGAGGACATGTAATTTAATTTGACTTTCTAGAAACAGTCTACAGCCTTAAATGCTGAACCTCAAGTGTTCAGAAAGATTTTGAAGCCAATTTCAAAAAAAGAAACAAGGGAGATGTGTGTGTGTGTGTGTGTGTGTGTAGGTGTGCTATTTGAAAGATAATGGCAAGAGAGATAAATATTACAAAGGACAGAGTTTTAGTGTCAAACCTTCAAGTCTAGGTGAAAGAATTAGTTTTTTGGAAATGGGGTGGGGGAAGAATGTGAAAAGGCAAATTAGCAACTAAGCATTTCACGTCATATTTCCAATAGCTGTGTGTGATAGGCCTATGTGCAGTTGAGTTGTCTCCAACTCCCGATGGCTCTATGAATGAGTGATGTCCCCAGTGTCCTGTCTTCAACAGTCTTGCTCAGCTCCTGTGGAGTCATGCCTATACCTTCTTTTACGGAGTCAATCTATCTCATGTTTGGTCTTCCTCTTTTCCTGCTGCCTTCTATCTATCCCAGCATGATTGTCTTTCCCAAAGAACCCTGCCTTCTCATGATGTGCCTGAAGTAGGACGGCTTAAGTTTTATCATTTTTATCATTCTAAATTTTGTTTTATATGAGAATAAATGTCTGAATTTTAAAGACTAAACTACATGCAATGATTTTATCATCACCTCCTCAACTTAATATCAGTACGTACATCTTTTAAATGAAAATGAACTTCCTTAAATAAAAAACATAGCAAAATAAATTGCCTCTCCCAGACAGAGGACAAATGCTGTTGTGTCTCCTCAATTTAAGGCAAAAACAAAACGTAAGAAAAAATATATTTATGTTGATGCTTCACATTTAAAAAATACATACTTAAAACTTTAAAGCCAAGTTGCTTGCTTTGAAAAATTTTGTAAAGTTTGAATTTACAAGGTGAACAAGAATTAATTAAAAATAAATAAGATTTAATAAATGTCTAACCACTATGCTCTTTACCTGAAATTAATATAAAATAACATTGAATGTGAAAATAAGTGTTAAAACATACAAAATAAAAATAAAGAACTTTTTATACCACCAAAATAAAAAATAAAAAAACAAGAAAAAAGATAAAATAGTTCAGAAGATGATAGAAGGTTCTGGTGCAAATGAATATCCACAGAAAAGTAACAGCAGTATAGTAACAGCAGTAGTGTTACTATATAACCAGAGATTCATAATTACTACAGATAGTCCTTGACTCACAATGGTTCTATTTACAATTTTTTGACTTTACAATGGTCTGAAAGCCATACATGTTCAATAAAAACCATAGTTGGAATTTTGTATTTGGATATTTTTCACAGCTAGCGATATACAAAACAATACTTTCTTGTGATGATGCACAGCTGCGATGAGCCACAGCTCCCAGTCAGCGACTGGATCACCAGGGTAAACAACAGATACTCTACAGTGCACTATGTCACCAGCATTTTGGGGGTATTGTGTTCCATTGCCTACAAAATGCCCACCTGTGTGTCAGGGTGCTTTCAGTTGTGTACGTTAATAGTGAGTACTCATATAACCATTGTTTTTCACTTTCAGTAGAGTATCCAATGAATTACATAAAAGATTCAATACTTCATTATACAGTAGGCTTTGTGTTAGATGATTTTGCCCAACTGTAGGTTAATATAAGTGTTCTGAGCATGTTTCAGATAGACTAGTCTATGATGTTCAGTACATTATATGTATTAAACACATTTTTGAATTATGATATTTTCATCTCCCGATGGATTTATCAGGACATAACCCTTTTCTAAGACAAGGGGCATCTGTATGTAGATTTCTGCTTCAATTTGAGGATTGATTTTAGTCCAGTTCCCCTGGGTAGGTGACATTAGCAAAGCACTTATCTACCATTTGCTGTAACTATGTGAGATGATGTTTAAGGTTACTATCTTTTAGGGGAAGACAGAAAGTCCCAATGCTCTAGACTACCTGTGGTGAGTTCCCACTACAACATGCAGTCCTTAGATGTAAAACTCACCATTAGTCTGATTAAAATTTATGTTTTGGAACAATACAGAAGACTGAATATCATTGTGCAATTTTGCAAAAATTCACAAGATAATTATCAGTAATTACTTAATATGTTGGCACTGCTATTATTATTTTAGAAGGCAAAGACATCCACGGTATTTATATGTTCATGTATAAATATATGTACAATATAGTATATATTATTTCACAAACAAGTGTTAAATATATTTGTTTTAACAAGGTTTATATTTAAAGCTAGAGATCTTAAAGAACTGTTTTATAAAAGGCACCTGCACAAACACTCTTGAGTGAAATGACTGAGTTCAATGGGAAGTATTTATATCTGATACTAGACATGAATCAAATTATAAGCCTTAGTGCAATATGAAGTACATTAAAAAATATTTTTGTAGTTTAAAAATAAGTTTAATGAGTTCTAATGATAATTTTTGTCTTTGATTTCCTTTTTAAATACCTTACTTCAGTCTTCATGATGTATATATATATATATATATATATATTTGAAAGGACATTTTAGACAGGCATACAACATTCTAGCAATTTGCATATGTGTAGCTCAGAAAATCTGATGCTGGGCAATTGGATGATAATATTCTATTCAAAAGCTCTGCCTTCCACCATCCATAAATGTACTTTCCTCATGGGAGTCTGCTCACCAACTTAACTGAATAAATGATAGAAAATCACCCAAGTAAAAAGCTTTTCTCAAGTAATAAGGGACAATAAGTTCAAGGAGAGGTGAAACTCAGAAAATCCAGCAATCCATAATGAGCAAGAGATAATTAATTCTGAAAATATTATTTGTGTGATTTTATCATTCCAAGTGACACAGCAGTCCCTCAAATTTCCTCAAGTCTTCTATTTATTTAGGACATGTCAAATTCTATATGTATCCATTATAAGAGTCAGAAAATGAAAAGACCCTATGATAAAAATTATTCGCATGACTCAAGGAGTTAAGAGCAAGAAACAAAAAGAATTCGAATCAATTCAAATTTGTGAAAAATGTTTTCTTTTCCTAACACTGAATATGCAAAATAATTTGCATAGTGGGAACCAGTCATGAGAGCAAATGGATCCAGTGAGGAGAAAAACAACGTAAGTATTGATACAAAACCAAAAAAAAAAAAAGTTTCCCTCTTATATACAACCCCAATCCCACAAAGAAAGAGAGGAGGTTAGGAAAGAGGGAGAGAGAAATGTAATTCATAATTCAGTCTTTTTACTTGCTGTTTTGGCACACCTTTCATATTCTCACACTAAAGTAAATTAACTTTCCTGTTGAACTCCATTTAATTAAATGACATTTTTTTCCTGTTTTCTGGCTTACAGCCTCAAGTAAATAAAAAGAGAAGAAAACCCCAACTGAACCATGTAAATTGTAATGCTGGAACATTTTTCCCATGTTCATTAATTTCTATGTACTTTGTATGGGATGGGGCCTTTGCAAAGTACAGTGATTTTAACAAACACATATGGACAGAAAGTATCCCAATGGCATAAATTAATGAATCCAACATCCGATCCTTGACCTTATTTATCATATTCAGTACACATATACATGAAGAAAATCATTTTTGGTGTGGAATTTGGATGAGAAAATTTTTTCTTTTTTTTTTTCTATTTTAGAAATTCCTAATTTCATCTTATTTTATTTATTTGCCTTCTAAAGGAACAATGATAGAAAACCTTGCCTAATTAACATAAAATATGTATTTTTTTTAAATCTTGTTTTCACATCAGGAGTTAATATTTGCTATACTAATGCATGCAGGGTGGCACCACAAGTGATTTCCATGATATGCACACCAGTGTTCCAATTAAAACACTAATATGAGACTTCACATGTCACCCTTTCTGCTTTGGCAGTAAGTAACAGTGATCTAAGTGCACCTTCCTAGATGCGGTAGAGGGAATGAAAAAATGCCACAGTTCATTTGGCCTTGCAAGCAGTTAATACAGTGGTAATAAGGGAGATCTGGGAATTGGTGAGGCAAGAAAGGTTTCCACTACAGGTTAATGCAAAGGATTACAGGTCAAAAATAAGGAATGCCTATTGGCAGGCACAGTAGTGGTGTACTTATTTGTCTAGACATAACCTCAGGGATGTCTACCATGAAGCAAAACAGAGCCACACGTACTGGAGTTCAGAGGCAGAGTTTTAATCATAAAAGGAATGGGGAAGTTTGCATCAGAGTCCTGTATCTGGATGAACTGGGGTGAAAGATGATGAGAAGCAAAACAGGTGGACAAGGAAGAAGAAAGAGGCAAAGTAGTGATGGAATGTGGAAAGGGCCTGGGGCTGGTGTAGAGCAAGAGCCAAGCAAAAGGCATTCAGGACAATGTTCAAGTGGACAGAATCAAAATGACATGACTCTCTGTGCTGTGACATTTAAAACGTAGAAAGAGTCATGTTTTAAATCATCCCACTTTAAGACAAAAGCGGCCATCAATTTCGGCACAAAGAAGCACTAATGCAGAAGACTTAAACAAAATCAAGTGTCAACAAGAAAATTTTGTACTAGAAGAGAGCTTTCAACAAGGTGTGATGGGGATCTCTTTCCTATCTAAGTCACAGACCCCTCCAGGTAATCCATGCTACCTCTGTAACGCCTGGTCATCCTTTGATTAAACTGGCAACATCGGAGTCACTCTCCATGTATCCAGGTCTCTGAAGGGAATGCTAATATTTCTAATTCAGTATTGTACACCTCTAACCATCAGCACAGATTTATGCATCATGTTTTCCAGACAATGGAACGTGGCAGCGAGATATTCTGCTGACTATACTGCTTTTTGTTGTGATGCAGTTCATAACATCCATCTCCTTCAGGTCAATGTATAACATTGTACTGACTGTTCAAAAACATTTCTATTGTCGAGCATGTCTTACAGATGTGTCTTCAGTGAACAGGAATCAACAATCAGAAATGTGTAGCTCGAGTAGCATTCTGGGCCTGGTTGAGCAGGACATGTTTTGAATAAGCAGTAAGTGTGTGTCAGTTCCTCTTTATTGATTTTCCTAATCAGAGCTCTTCAAAATCCATAAGAACAAATGACTATTCCAACTCAGATGGAAATCTAATTAAAACGTTTTCAAAGTGATTGCCAATGCCATCATGGATAGACCTTAGTAGGATTTCCTTCCAACACTTTTGGCCACACATAAGAAGTTTGCTGGAGTTCTTACAGTCTTAGTGCATTATAAGTTTTTGCCCTCATAACAGAAAGCCATAGTTTGGATGCCATCTGTGAAACAGTGATCCTTGGTCCTAAGACTATGATTAAAGATTCTGTAGACATTCTTTCTATAATTTTTGACATCTGATATGAAGATGAAGACGATATTCAAGAAAGGCTTCCCTCAGAGATAAAAAATAATGTGGATACAGTCCCCACCAGGGCTACCTTTCTTTCCTCTATCACAGAAGCATATGGAGACTGGTACAGATTTGATAAACTAGGCTCTGCGTTCGGTCTTCCACTCTTTCATCCTACTAAAAGCCCCACTCCATTCAAACCTCCTTTATCATTAGGATTGATGTTATTACTAATTACAAAGAAGCAACAGAAGTAAATCAGGACTGTTCTGCACTAATGACTTTACCATAAATAGGATGATTTCTTGAATGAGCTTTCTTTGATATTTAATAGTATTTATTGTCTACATACCACAAACAATGGAAATATATATACACTTTTCCATATCCCTAATGTGTGTATGTGTGTGTATATGATTTAAGAAAGATGTAATGACATGGACATTTTAAACTTCTACATTGAAAAATATGAGAGCATCATTTCTCATTTATATGTTTGGTAAATGATAGAAATAATAATATAAATTTCAGTTAAAACTGCTAACAGAGCTCTGACTCCAGTGACTTAATAAGTAAGGAATTGCCCTCTTTCTCTCTCGCTCTCTCTCTCTCTCTCTCTCTCTCTCTCTCACTCTCTCACACACACAAACACACATACACACACATTTGGCTGTGTGTATTACACATATATATGTATAGTGTGTATACACACAAACTGGAGAATGTGTATGCTCTAGGTTATGTACATATGTGTATGTGCATACACACAGGGTAAAATAAAACTAATCTGCAATTGGGAACTAAACCAAGTCTATAGATACAAGTCAATTACATTATGGAATCCTCAGTTGTTTATCCCCTTTTAATTGCTATTTTTCAAAAACACTCTATGCCTCTATGTTGTAAAGCCAACTTGCCTTGATTGCTGTTTATTTCAAAGTGACATAACCTAATAAAGAAATGCATTAATACGTAGAATTCTTAGAGATAAACATAAAACTGGAGAGAAAGCATATATTTAAACATCATTAGAAGTGATAAGTTAATGAGGGAATGCAGGAATTTCATATTGAGTCTATGGGGTATGCGATGAAGAGAAGCAGAGAAAATGTTCAGGAGGTGCATGCAGATTATTGTCTAGGTTTCTGGGTCATTCATTGTATCTTCCTCTTGCCTCTAATGAGGTATATTTCTCCTGGTGGAATGAAAGCAAAAGGTTCTGCATCCAGTATCCCAAAGGTAAGTAAAACGTTGATTCCATTACAAGTAAGAAAGATAGATTCCCTTCATGAGAAATCAATTCTCTAAATTCACTTTATATAGATTTCTCTCATCCTACAAGTGAAATGTGGGATGTAGAGAGAAATGTAAAATGACATAGGAGTGTTGTCAGGTCATTCCTGGAAAGGTTTGGAGTTATTAATGGGGTCCTCTGGGAGTTGATTTAATGTTACCTAAAAGTAGAAGAACAAAGTAGATGGTTATCATGATAATAAAAGGAAAATCAGATATTTAATCCTTGAAGGGTGTTTGCATCACTGGCTTTTTAAAGGAGAGGTCTGCATTCCTTTGAGTTGAAGGATATTTACCCACTTATTATTATTATTATTTTACTTTCTCAGAAGGCACCTAAGAATTATAACATGCAAAGCCAAGGATTAGTGAGCGGTCTGGAACTTGTTTTTGATTCTGTTACTGGTTTTATGAAGATTTCTATACTTCCTTTATGCACAAAACCATCTTTCTCCCCTTCCCATCCTTAATCTTTTACTGTTCTCTATACTGAAAAACTTACATGATATGCATGGTTTTTTCCTCCCCACTCCCCAACATTTTTATTTGACTCCTCTCCACCTCAGTTACATGTCACTTATTCATATGTTTGTCTTCCCTGGCCACCCAAGGCCTAGTGCTCTCAGAGACTCCTGAGCCCAACCTAGCTCTAACTTTTCTCACTTCCTTTTTAATCTCCTGCTACATGACTGTCTCAAAAGTTCATGGTTGATTGTACGCACTTAACAAATAGTCACTGAATAATCAAAATTATTCATTTAACTGTAACTGCAAAAATCTTATGATTCTATAAATGAATAAATTATCTTGTAGCTAATCCAAGATGGCCCATAATGATCCTCAGCTTTTGAAATTCATCTTGTATGTAGACTCCTTCCACATTCTACCAAAATTGGTCTGTGTGACCAATAGAATATTACAAAAATAATGGTAGATCACATTTGAGATTAAGTTATACAAACTGCAGTTTCCATCTTGATCTCGATCTCTCTCTCTCTCTCTCTCTCTCTCTCTCTCTCTCTCTCTCTCTCTCTCCTCTCACTAGTCACTTGCTCTGGGTGAAGCAATGTGATAGGCAACCTTATAGAAAGGCCTATGTGGCAAGAAGATATGTTTTCTGAAAGACTGCAATGAGTGATCTTGGAGCCAATCCTCCAACCCTAGTTAGGGCCCTCAGAGACCACAGCAGCCCTGGTCTAATCTCAGGATTAATCTAGCCTGGTTTAATCTAAGGAGGGTTAGAATTACGGGGAAAAGTGGCCCCCAAATTTCTAAGCCCCCAAATTATGTGAGACAATAAATGTTTGCTGTTTTAAGCCACTAACTTTTGGACTAATACAAATGTATTATATTGGGGGGAAAAACCCAGAAATCAAAAAGTCCATACCTGTCATAAATGCCATTTCTAAGCAATTAGTGAGGTTTGATGCTTTCTTTACCAGAAGTTTGATATCTGGGATTAAATGTATAAGACAACCATGAAAAAACCCAAAATATGAAATTCTGCAAGTTACAAACACATAGTAAGAAGTCTGTCTTCAGATTTAAGACTAAATATTTTCCCACTGATGTCTTTGGGCCTATGTATTTGTGACAGACTCAGACACAATAACAATGATACCTCACGACATTAATCACTCCAAGAAGTCCTGTCTGGTAGCACCATGTAAAACCTTTCCAAATCCATCCTTCTCTCTTATAGTTAAATAAAGATTTCATTGTCCATTAGAATGAGAAAGGAGAATTGTGCCAACATTTTTATACTTGAAAACTGTGCTGCTATTTACTTTTTTCATATTTTTTATTCATGCCATGTTTGATTTTCCACTTCATCCTGTGAACAGGCATTCCCAATCAAAGAAAACATATCTGTGTCTCTAAATCTCCTTTTTTTTTCCTTTCCATTTTCAAGGCCTGTTTTTAGGGATCCATCACCATAGCCAGGGCCTGAGAGAATTGATTTAATCTCAAGGACAAAGCAAGTAGTTAAAAAAAGAACAGTCCATATACCTGCACAGTCCATAAGCTTGACTGAGCTCTTGAGTCTCCTGTGGCCTCACATAATGAGTAAGCAAGACTTTCACTGAACGCAGATACCAAGCACTCCTATGGGTAAGGGTGAAGAGGGAAGGACAGTGTTTCCATATCCTCTGTACAACAAATGCTTGTCATGCCAATGTGGTTGTCTTAAATGTTTAGACAACTCTTGCCAGGAAGACAAAACCAATTAGGTCTGGGAGAATGCAAACTTAGAACTGTGTGGGGCACAAGCATAAAATGCCCCTCTGAATGAGTGACACAAGCCCTCTGCTATTTTACTTAACACAAATTTTCTTCCTATTTCAAGCCGTTCTTCTCCAATGTTTCCTATGTTACATAAATGTTGTCTGACTCAACACCTGCCTGCCCAACTTAGATTTCTGGCTCCACTGAAGTAACTCAATGAAGTGCTGCAGTTGTTCCTTTGTGCTGAGGATCAAGCCTCACTAAACCTGATCTTAAATAAAGGGAAACTAAAGGGTCCTCCATAAATAGCATAATTCTAGCTACACAAAGCTTCCAAGAAATCTATATATAAACCTGATTGGAAGCACCATGGCGTCTTGTATATGTCAAGTAAATGACTGCCAGCATGATGTGACCAAAAGGCCTTTTACAGAATTGTCACTCTCTACTATTAAGTGAAAGTCAATGACTTCTCCTTTGAGGTCATTTGGGCATTGTGGAAGAAAGCAACTATTAGCAACCCAGATCGGTCATCAATGATCTCAAACTTCCTGAAATATTAAGGTTAGAATTCAGTTTGCAACAGCATAAAAAATCACAGAAATATATCTATCATATAGTTTTCTTCCAAAAAGGTTCTAATATCACATTTTGGAGGTTCTTATTAGAGTAAGTCTTGCTTTAAAATCTTTCCGTAAGTTTTTTGAATCTACCAATCACTTTGCTTCCAGAAATGCCCGTTAACAGAATCTCTATAATATGCCTCATTTTATCTTTGTCAGTAGTTTTGAGTATCTCATATATTGTATATATGAGAAAATGCACCATATTTTCTAGTTTAACTAAGATACTTGCCTCTAGTTAACAAATGAAAATGATAAAAGTGAGAAAGACGGCTTAAGTGCATAAATGCTTTGATCTGGAAGCCTTCATTTTGTGTTTGTTCTGGAAACAAGTCCAGGAGCCTTTCCACTTCCCCTGTTTCAGACCCATGAGATGTGTTCACAATGAAATTCTCCTTAAAACGCTTTCTGGTTTCGCCGTAAGTATCTAACTCATTGTTCTTTAATCTGTCTCTCTACCACAAAAGGTATGACTTTAGAAGCAGAGCAAAAAGGTGAGAAAGATGGACCTTTACCTCTTCATATTCTGGTGTGTGTGTGTGTGTGTGAGAGAGAGAGAGAGAGAGAGAGAGAGAGAGAGAGAGAGAGAGAGACCTGAAACTATCAATAAAAACTAATTTCAGGGACCGACCTGGTGGCTCAGGTGGTTGGAGCACCATGCTCCTAACACCAAGGTCGCCAGTTCAATTCCCACATGCGCTGGTGAGTTGAGAGCTGTGTCCTACACAATTAGACTGTTCTTGAACAGGGGGTGGGGGGTGGGGGAGGTGGAACAAGGGGGAAAAAAACCAAAACTGATTTCTTATTTCTTTTCTTTTAAATAACTTGCATTATAGCCCTTAAAATATTGCTCAATACAGCTTTCAGTTTGTGATATACTAAACTTGCCCTGTTTTCTATCCAAAGACTATGAAAAAGAACACAGAAATTTGAAGTGTGGCTTAGGGCCAAGAACATGAGTAATTTGTCATAGCTGTTTTTAAAGTGTATCAGTGCTTTCTAATAGATTTATTACTAGGAAAATTAGTTAGAGGGAAAACTTATTGAATTTCACAAAAACACGACTATAATTGATTGTATTATTCACTTGGTATATATCCAACTTTATTAACAAGTGGGCATTATTCAATTGTTCAGGTTTTCCAGAGGTCAATATGCTTTTCTCAAGGCTGATAAAACATTATTAATCTTCCATGTCATTATTTGGATTATTTAAAGCAGAGGACCTAAATAGACATTTCTCCAAAGAGAACATACTGATGGCCAACAGATATATGAAAAGATGCTCAACATCACAGGTCATCAGGAAAATGTAAATTAAAACTACAATGAGATACCACCTCACACCTCTCAGAATGGCTATATAAAAAAAAATTCAACAAATAAGTGCTGTAGAGGATATGGAAAAAAGGAACCCTCGTACACTGTTAGGGACATTGCAAATTGGTACAGACATTATGAAATACAGTATGGAGATCTTCAAAAAATTAAAAATAAATCTGCCCTAAGACCCAGTAATTCCAAAATATATATGCACTCCTATGTTTATTGCAACATTACTTACAATAGCCAAGACATGGAAGCAACTTAGGTGTCCATTGATAGATGACTGGATAAAGAAGATGAGGTACACATATACAATGGAATATTACTCAGCAATACAAAATAGTGAAATCTTGCTATCTGTGACAACACGGATGGACCTAGAGTGTATTATGCTAAGTGAAATAAGTCAGACAGAGAAAGACAAATACCTTATGATTTCACTTATATGTGGCATCGACAAAGACAAAATAAATAAATAAAAAAACAAAACAGAAACACTCCCCTAGATATAGAGAATAAGCTGATTATGGACAAAAGAGAGGGCATGTGGGGATGGGTGAGATTATAAAAATATAGTTTTTAGTTTTCCCAGTCATTATTTGGATTATTTAAAGTTGTGGCAGACTGACAATTTTATTTTATTTTTGATAATTATTTGTAAAATATGGAAAGTATTGAAGAGATTCCAGAGTGAAAATGATAACAGTTATTATTTTGGGTGTCAGGCACTTTTCTATAATATATAATTATTTATGTTTAATTTTTTAATTAAATTATTTCCCTCTATATCATGAAAAGGGGGAAACCGTCTATATAAATAAATGCTAAGCAAAACTATGAGTAAATGTTTTATAGAAATTTAATCACTACAGCAACCTATGGGATACGTATTGGTATTATTCTCATTTTACTGACAAATAAATTGATTCAGAGGTTAAACTAAACAATGTCACTCCCCTTGTTAGTGTCAAAGCTGGAATGAAACATCAGCTCTTTTGACATCCCAACTCACTTAGCACCAGTGTTTCCATCACTGACTAATTGGCCACAACAACCTGGTCTGTTAAATACATAAAACTGAACTGATGGAGTTAGTTTGCCTTTTGCTCAGTAATATAAACACCTGGGTTTAGGATCCGGGGTGAACAGAAATTATGTTTAACAATATACTGTGTGTTATCAGAACATAATTCACTTTAAAAGAATGGTATATTGCACAAGAAGGTAAAACAAGGCCAAACACAAATTGCTCTTAGTTCATTTTGTCAAAGATCAGCCTTATCTGTGATGTAAACTTTGGGGGAAACATCAATGATGAGAACAATGGGGAAAATTTATAATGTTTTCAAAGGTAGGCTCTACCCTCCCCCCGCACCCCATAGCAATAAACTTTCTGTGAATATACTTGACTGGCAAATACATACTTAGGAGGAAACATCCCTGAAGGATTCAGAAGCAGAATTTTAAGAAAAAGAGGAGAGGGGAAGAGAAAGGGGAGGAAGTGGAGGAAGTGCAGAAAGAAGCAAAGGAGGAGGGAGAGGGATAAAATGCAACTAAGTATAGACAGAAAGCCACTACTCTTATTTGCCTAGAGCCAACCTAGCAGCTTCCCAGAGAATCTACTTCAAGTTATTAACCAAAGCCACTGGCCATAATGGGCATTTTGAATATAAATTATGTCTTTGTTGGATTTTATTTGTTTAGAAGTGGAACTAAGCTAGGGTTGGCAGCTTTGCAAATATCTAAGACAGAGACAGGCCAGCTCAGCAGTAATTGAGATAAATATTGAGAACACTTAGTATGACATGACACAGCTTATGCATCTCTTTCTTCATTATTTTTCTCAGTTTATTTTCCCAGAAAAACATTTTATGTCTTTGCTGTCTATGCCTAAATCTTCTAGGAACATCCACAGATCATGGTTCGTACTTGCCAAAGCACTACAAGACAAAAATTTGTCCAATCAAATTAAGAAAGTAGAAATGAGCTACTTTAAAGGGTCAGTTCCATGTCAAGGTGAATTAACTTTTACTACGGGATAATTGGAGAAGACGCCATTCAGACTTCATCAATTAGTAAGCTAATGATCCAATAATTTTTTTTGTTTTGTTTTGTTTTTAACATCACATACTTCAGTTCTACCATGTAGTTAAGGCATACTAATTTATATTTAGATGTTGGGTGTCATAAATTATTTCTCTGCCTGGATGTTCCTGCAACCTGGTCCTGCGAGCACTGTGAAAAAACAGCACAGTGACAATTGTCTCTTCACTAGATTACTACTATGCCATTAAATGTCACTCTGACTCTTGAGGCATGTATTACTACAGCCAGTTGGGATATAATTATGTGGCTGCACTTCGTTTCATTTGATTTTCTGTATGCATATATGGGGAATTATAAACCACTTATTATTGGAGTCAATAAAAAGATATTGTAAAAAATGAGTTATATCTGTCAAATCCAAAAAATCAATGTTGATATTCTCTGCCTTTATAGCTATCATTGAAAATAGCAAAGTATAGAAACCACTAGAAAAATTATATTAAATATAAATATAAAATCTATCCATACCTATCTATATAAATATCATATATACCATTATATACAGAGTGTGCCCACAAAATGTCTATACATTTTAAAAAAGGAAAACTGTATTAAAATTGTAATGCTCAATATATACTGATAACAAAAGATGAATACAATCACGTTTGACTTCTGCAATTACAAGAGGTGCTCAAAGTGGTTACCAACAGTGTACAGATACTTCTTATTTAGGCGGACTACTGCTTGAGCAACGTTGACCAAAGTGTCCACTTGTAGACTCCCAGGGATCAGCAGTAAGTGGCAGATACAGCACTCAGCTTTCAGCAGCTGAGGAATTCCCTGCTGGCCACACACACACACACAGGGAAGAGGTGCCCTAAGACTCAGGAGAGCTGGACACAGGGCTGGTGGTGCTATTCTCGGTGTGCATATGTGCCGGCAAGGGCAGAAACTGCACTGACTTTGTAAAACCTACTGTCCAGACCCCTCAGCCCCACGCATCTAAAGCTGCAGCCTCAGAGTCACTCTGGGCATCAGGTGACCGGCTCTACCTGCACAATACGCAGGGGATTACTTGTGCCCAGCTTAAGAGGCACAAGATTCAACATACCCAGCGGCCAACTACAGACCAAGCCAGAGTACTACCGGGTTTGACCTACAAGTGACACACTCAGAGGGGATTCTTTACAGGCACATAGAGGCCAAAGGGCAAACCACATCTAAGCGGTCAACCCTCACGCAGCAGAATACCCTGCGTGGGCAAGCCAAGTCTCACAACTAGTCAGCCTAGGAGTTAACTCCACCTACTCACAAGCGAAAAGCAATTAAGGATCTTCTTTAACAGGACAATATACACAACACAAGAGTCACTTTTAGAGCACACGCAGGGGAGAAGAACGAAGTAGTGCAAGTCAAATATAAAGGACATTTATTATATACTAATCCAGCAAGAACTAAGAACTCCAGGGCATCTACCTAATACATCAAAGCAAACACAGAGAGTCAGCCAGAATGAGGAAACAAAGAAACATATCCCAAATAAAAGAACAGAAGAAACCTTCAGAAATGGAACTAAATGAAGCAGAGGTAACCAAACTATCAGAGACAGAGTTCAGAATACAGATGATAAGAATGTTTAAGGAACTTAGAGAGGACATCAAGAAGGATGTAGAAATCATAACGAACAACCAGTTAGAACTAAAGAACACAGTTACGAAATAAAGAACTCACTTGAAGGAATTAACAGCAGGTTAGATGAAGCAGAGGATCGAATCAGCGACTTAGAAGACAAGTTAGCAGAGATCACCCAAACAGAACAACAGAAAGAAAAAAGAATAAAAAACAATGAAGATGGTTTAAGAGACCTATGGGATAACATCAAGCGCAACAACATGCATCATAGGAATACCAGAAGGTGAAGAGAAGAAACAAGGGATTGAGAACATATTTGAAGTAATAATGTCTGAAAATTTCCCTAACCTGATGAAGGAAACCAACATACAAGTCCAGGAAGTGCAGAGAGTTCCAACCAGGATAAACCCAAACAGGTCCACTCCAAGACACATTATAGTTAAAATGGCAAAGATTAAAGACAAAGAGAGAATCCTAAAAGCAGCAAGAGAAAGACAGAGGGTTACATACAAAGGAACTCCCATAAGACTATCAAATGACTTTTCTGCAGAAACATTGAAGGCCAGGAGGGAGTGGCAGGAGATACTCAAAGTGATGGAAAACAAAGGCCTACAACCTAGGTTGCTTTATCCAGCAAGGCTATCATTTAAAATTGACGGAGATAAAGAGCTTCCCAGAAAAGAATAAGCTAAAGGAATTCATTACCACCAGGCCAGCATTGCAAGAAATACTAAAAGGACTTCTGTAAATAGAAGAAAGACGAAAACAATCTATCCACAAATTTAAAAATGGCAATAACTATGTACTTATCAATAATCACTTTAAATGTAAATGGTTTAAATGCTCCAATCAAGAGACATAGGGTGGCTGAATGGATAAGAAAGCAAGACCCTTGTATATGCTGTATACAAGAGACTCACCTCAGATCAAAAGACACACACAGGCTAAAAGTGAAGGGTTGGAGTAAGATATTCCATGCAAATGGAAATGAGAAAAAAGCTGGAGTTGCAATACTTATCTCTGACAAAATAGACTTTAAAATGAAGAAAATATTAAAAGACAAAGATGGACACTATATAATAATAAAGGGATCAATTCGACAAGAGGATATAACCTAGTAAACATCTATGCACCCAACATAGGAGCACCTAAATATATAAAACAGATATTGACTGACATAAAGATGGAGATCAACAGTAACACTATCATAGTAGGGGACTTCAACACACCTCTGACAACAAGGGACAGGTCTTCCAGACAGAAAATCAATAAACAACAGCCTTAAATGACACATTGGACCACTTGGATTTAACCGATATTTTCAGAGCATTCCACCCCAATGCTGCAGAATACACGTTCTTCTCAAGCGCACATGGAACATTCTCCAAGATAGACCATATGTTAGGCCACAAAGCAAGTCTGGATAAATTTAAGAAAATTGAAATCATACCAATTGTCTTCTCTGACCACAGTGCTATGAAATTAGAAATGAACTACAGGAAAAAGACTGGAAGACACACAAATTCATGGAGGCTGAATAATATGTTACTAAATAATGAATGGGTCAAACAGGAGATCAAGGAAGAAATCAAAAGATATCTCGAGACAAACGAAAATGAAAATACAACGACCCAAAATCTATGGGATGCGAAAGCAGTCCTAAGAGGAAGTTCATAGCACTGCAGGCCTACCTAAAGAAACAAGAAACATCACTAATCAACAGTTTATCTTCACACTTAAGGGATCTGGAAAAAGAACAACAAAATAAGCCCAAAGGGAGTACAAGGAAGGAGATAATAAAGATCAGAGCGGAAATAAATGAAATAGAAACCAGAAAAACAATACAAAAGATCAATGAATCCAAGAGTTGGTTCTTAGAGAAGATAAACAAAATTGACAAACCTTTAGCCAGACTCATTAAAAAAAGAGAGGACCCAAATTAATAAAATCAGTAATGAAAGAGGAGAAGTGACAACAGACACGAGATACAAAAATCCTAAGAAATTACTATGAGCAACTGTATGCCAACAAATTTGACAACCTGGAAGAAATGGACAATTTCCTAGATGCATACAACCTTCCAAGGCTAACTCAAGAGGAGACAGAAAACCTGAATAGACTGATTACCACCAAGGAAATTGAATCAGTAATCAACAATCTCCCAACAAACAAAAACCCTGGACCAGATGGCTTTACAGGTGAATTTTACAGAACGTTCAAAAACGAATTGTCACCTATTCTCCTCAAACTCTTCCAAAAAAATCCAGAGGAGGAAGACTCCCAAACACTTTTGAAGCCACTATCACCCTGATCCCAAAATCAGACAAAGACACCACAAAAAAGAAAACTACAGGCCGATATCGCTAATGAACATAGATGCAAAAATCCTCAACAAAATACTAGCAAACAGAATTCAGCAATATATTAAAAGATTATACACCATGATCAAGTGGGATTCATCCCTGGTATGCAAGGGTGGTTCAACATCCATAAATCAATTAATGTGATACACCACATTAACAAAATGAAAAATAAAAATCATATGATCATATCAATTGGCGAAAAAGCATTTGATAAAATTCAGCAGCCATTCATGATAAAAACCCTTAAGAAAGTGGGAATAGAGGATCATATCTCAACATAATAAAGGCCATATATGATAGACCCACAGCTAACATCATACTCAATGGGGAAAAACTAAAACCATTCCCTTAAAATCAGGAACAAGGCAAGGCTGCCCACTTTCTCCACTTCTATTCAACATAGTGCTGGAAGTTCTAGCCACAGCAATCAGACAAGAAAAAGAAATAAAAGGCATCCAAATCGGTAAGGAGGAAGTAAAACTGTCATTATATGCAGATGATATGATACTATATTTAGAGAACCCTAAAGACTCCACCAAGAAACTATTAGAGCTGATAGATGAATTTAGTAAAGTAGCAGGATACAAAATTAATATTCAGAAATCAGTTGCATTTGTATATACCAATAATAAAACATCAGAAGGAGAAATTAAAAAGCAATTCCATTTACAATTGCTCCAAAGACTATAAAATACCTGGGAATAAATTTAACCAAAGAAGTAAAAGATCTGTACTCAGAAAATTATAAGACACTGAAGAAAGAAATGAAAGAAGATACAAATAGATGGAAACACATACCATGTTCATGGATAGGAAGAATTAATATAGTTAAAATGTCCATACTGCCTAAGGCAATATATATATTCAACGCAATTCCTATCAAACTACCAACGACATTTTTCACAGAAATAGAACATATAATCCTAAAATTTATATGGGATAACAAAAGACCCCGGATATCTTCAACAATCTTGAGAAATAAGAACAAAGTGGGAGGTATAACAATACCTGACTTCAAATTATACTACAAGGCTACAGTAATCAAAACAGCATGGTACTGGCATAAAAACAGACCCATAGATCAATGGAACAGAATAGAGAGTCCAGAAATAAATCCATGCCTATATGGCCATTTAATCTATGACAATGGAAGCAAGAATGTACGGTGGGGTAAAGACAGTCTATTCAATAAATGGTGCTGGGAAACTTGGACAGACACATGCAAAAAGATGAAGCTGGATCACCTCCTTACACCATATACAAAAATAAATTCAAAATGGCTTAAAGATTTAAATGTAAGATCTGAAACCATAAAATTCCTAGAAGAAAATATAGGAAGAAACTTCACAGACATTACCCGGAGTAAGATTTTTACTGATATATCCCCTCGCGCGAGGGAAGTAAGAGGAAAAATAAACATGTGGGATTACATCAAACTAAAAAGCTTTTTCACAGCAAAGGAAACCATCAATAAAACAAAAAGGGATCCTACTGATTGGGAAAAGATATTTGCCAATGATATATCTGATAAGGGGTTAATATCACAAATTTATAAAAAACTCACTCAACTCAACTCCAAAAAAACAAACAACCCAATTAAAAAATGGGCAGAGGACATGAAGAGACATTTTTCTAAAAAGGACACACAGATGGCAAACAGACATATGAAGAAATGTTCAACCTCACTAACCATTAGAGAAATGCAAATAAAAACCACAATGAGATACCACCTCACCCCAGTCAGGATGGCTATCATCAATAAATCAACAAACAACAAGTGCTGGCGTGGATGCGGAGAAAAGGGAACGCTGGTGCACTGTTGGTGGGAATGCAGATTGGTGCAGCCACTATGGAAAACAGTTTGGAGATATCTCAAAAATCTGAAAATGGAACTACCTTATGATCCAGCAATCCCACTCCTAGGTATCTATCCGGAGAAATCCAAAACTCAATTCAAAAATCTTTATGCACTCCTATGTTTATTGCAGCACTATATACAATAGCCAAGACCTGGAAACAACCGAAATGCCCATCAGTAGATGACTGGATTAAGAAACTGTGGTACATTTATACAATGGAGTATTACGCAGCCATAAAGAAGAAAGAAATCTTACCATTTGCAACAACATGGATGGACCTAGAGAACATTATGTTAAGTGAAATAAGTCAGAAAGAAAGACAAATACCATATGATCTCACTTATATGCGGAATCTAAAGAAAAGAATAAGTGAATGAACTAATCAGAAACAGTTTTGGAAACATGGAGGAAAAACAGAGGGTTGCTAGAGGGGCGGGGGTGTGGGGATAAGGGGAAGGTGAGAGGTTTTGGGAACGTACAGAGGGATAGTGGATGGGGGGAGGGGGGTTCACACAGTGTGAGGGATATAAATGATAAACGTCTAAGTTTTGCTTTGTCTTGTGCACCTGAAACTAATTTAAAAAAAAAAAAAAAAAAGTGTCCACTTGTATACATTTTTTTGGCACTCCTGGTATATACTCAAAAGATATATATAAACATATATACACATATATACATATATATACACATATACACATATATACATATATACACATATATGTGCTACATATATACAATTTAGATATCATCATAAGCTATAATATATACATATATAAAGTGTGTATTATATATAATCTATATTATAGCTTATATATATACATATATATATGTATATATATACATATATATCTTCAGTAAAACTCCATAAATATCAAGATTCAAGAGATAACAGAAATAAAATTTAACACATTTTTGTTTTAAGAGTAGGTGTCAGCACTTCAAATTAAATTTATATGAAATTCAGGTCCTATAGTGTCATGGCTTGTTCATGAGAAAGATATGCAAAAGGTATCCCAGAAGGTGACTTACAAGACTAAGGCCTTGTCCAGCTTGAGGTGACTGTTTTTAGATTAATGACTTAGTCCACTATTTTCATATACACTTATTTTCCATTAGGCAAATGTTTTCATTAGCTTTATATTAACTACAAGAAGTTCAAGGCTTAGGAGACATTTGTTATTTAAAAATACGTTAAGTATATTTGTACTGTTTATGGAATTTGTTCTCTTATTAAGGGACACTAAACATTTAGATTTAATGCTTCAATATCCGTATGACCGAATGTATCAAATTTCTCGTAACTCAAAATACAGTGATTTTTTTCTTTCATTTTCAATTTTTTTTCATTTTACAATCTTAGTTTTCATTTCCTATCATCTTTGTAGACTTGAAAATATCATTTCTAAAGAAAATAACGTACTGAAATCTTACTGTAGTAGAGCCCTGATGTTAAATGCTATAGGTCTTTTACGTAAAGAAAACTCATGCGAATATTATTGTTATCCTGTAAGTAATCGATTGCAGAGTGAATTCAATGGACATAAATAACTTTTTTATTTACCACATCACTGCTTAGGTTACAACAGAAAGTGGGAATGTGCCCATTTGAAGACAAGACCAGCTAACAGTGAATGGCAAGTTTATTTCTGCAGAAAGGAAGTGAGACCTTAAGGGCATTCAAACTTTTAGAGGCATCAATAACACTTATTTGAAAGGCACTATGAATAGAAATACTGAAATTACTTTGACTGAAAATTATAGGTGAAACAACAATAAATAAAAGGGGATTGATAAAAACATTCAATCTAAAATTTGAAACCCACCTCCTACAGAATCAGTGCCCTCGCAGGCATAGCCAACATGTGGGGCTTCTATCACTAGCCATAGTCCTTACAGTGTTAAAGGACTCCAGGGCTTTCTCTGCCCGAGGCAGGCCCATGAATCCCTTTGCAGAGAGAGTGTTCGTCCTTTGAGAGATGTGCATTATGTCCCATCGCACATGCCTTCTCACTTCTGTCATCATAGCCAGGGTACACAGCCGTCAGTGAGGAGTTCTCCACCCAAGTGAGAACAAACTCTTTACAGAGTTACTTAGGGTCTTCCAGGATTACAAAACCCCTACAATATAGGGATTAGACATCAATATGGTCAGTGACAGTACCATGTATGTACAATAAAATGGGTTATGGGAGAAATGATCTGGAAAATAAATGCTACATTTCCTTATTGCAATGACCCATTTTGATTACTCTGCACCATTTCATTTCTAAAGCATCTCATAAATTTGCCATGAAAGAGAAAGCTGTTGATAGTGTGGACAGAGATTGCTAAAGCGGACTCATTTATGTTCAGGAAACTAAAATGGAGCTGGGAGGCCATAAAGAAGTTTGTCTGACACACATTCCACTTAGCACATTTCTCCATGAACTTTTTAGTCAGCCATGCCCAGACCTTAATCTCTTCCTTGCCATGACAATATTCTTCACTTTAAAAGGAACCAACCCATTTTTGCCAACCAGCATTCTTCCTTTGCATGTTGAATTTATCCAATCCCAATTAAACTAACCAGAATTCTTCATTTACATAAAGAGAGCCAGATTGAGAATGACACATGTAACCCGAACCTCTAAAAGTCTCGTCATTCATTGTTCTCTTAGGAGCTCACTTCCAACTGTTACCTGAATCTGTTTCCCAGTTGCAAATTCTGACAGTCAAATGCTTTTTATTTCTCTTTTAGCTCAAGCCTCTTAGTTTAAAATAGCTTCTGAAAATTCTCAATGAACAATTTATTATGGGGAAGTCTACTGTTGTGAATATTCTTTTTTTTTTTTTTGGCAGCATTAATTTTGAGGGCCATATATATATATATAATGTGTTGTAATATATGTATAATATATATGAAATTTGGAAGTTGGTTGTTGGAAGTACCCACTACAAATATGAGAACTACAAGGAAATATACAGTAATTCAATGTAAGAATTAAAATAGCAAAATGAGTAAATAAATAAAATTATATTTTCTAAAGTGTGTTGCCAAACTCATTTGACATTAGTTAGTGGCTCCTAATACTGTTAGTATTATAAACATTTTAAAATTATCATATACCTCATCTATGGGCATATATTATGGCACAATACTCTTAAGGATACAAGTATCACCAATCAACAGTTGAAGAAACTGAAATTCGGAGAAATTTCATTGCAAGGAGGTAACAGGGAGAAGATAGAAGTCCAGGGCTTCAGTTCCAAAGCCTCTGTTGTAATTCTCTTTTTGCTTATTACATTCATCTTTGGAATTCATATTTACTTTGCACGCTAGAGCCAGTGCTAAAATAGACTGAAAAATCTGCAGTCAACAACACATTAAAGCAGTCCCTCCTTATCTGCTGTTTTGGTTTCCGTGGTTTCAGTTACCTCAGTCAACTGCAGTCCAAAAATATTAAATGGAAAATTCCAGAAATAAACAATTCATAAATTTTAAATTGTGTGTCATTCTAAGTAGCGTGATGAAATCTCAAGCCATCTAGCTCCATCCTGCCCTGTACATTAATTATTCTTTTGTCCAGCATCTCCACACTCTATATGTTCCATGCCTGAGTCACACAGTAGCCATCTTGGTTATCAGATCAACTTCAGATATTGTGGCACTTATGCTCCAATAAACTTTATTTTACTTAATAATATCTCATTCATGTCACATCATCTCATCAGGTAAGCATTTTAGAATCTCACATCGTCACAAGAAGGGTATGTACAGTACAATAAGATATCGAGAAAGTGAGAGACCACATTCACTTAACTTTTATTACAGGATAATGTCATCATTGGTCTATAATTAGATTAATTTATGATTCTAATTATAGAACAATAGTTCTATGCTGTTGTTAATCTCTAAAGTAAACTTTATCATAGGTATGTATGTATAGAAAATACATATATATATATATATATATATATATATATATGATTTGAATGCTCTCCACAGTTTCAACTGGGGGTCTTGGAACATACGCCTGTATAAACAGAGCACAAATAATAAGCCTACTTCACATTAAAGATTGTAGGTTTTATAGTTGAGCCATAGGCTTGTCAGTTTTAGAAAATTATTTCTAGAAGTCTTCCTCAGTGATACCAACATTTAGAATTAATGCACTTGAAAATGTATGAGGACATTTATATCATCAACTTGTTTTATATTTTGTTCACCATACATTTTTGAGCAGATTTTTTAGGAGGCTGAAAATCTTCCATGACATACCCTGTGACTGAGTTCTTGTTCTTGTTTCCATGGTTTCCTGGGATGTTTAGTCCATGGATTAGACTAAATCAAAAACCTAACGAGCCATTCTCCTTTCTTCTATTGCTGCTGTCTCTCTCTCTCTCTCTCTCTCTCTCTCTCTTCTCTCTCCTTCACTAATTAAAGAAAAAGTTAACAGATGTATTGCTACTAAGTATATAAGGTGATATTCGCCTTTGAATATCCCAAGTGGATTAATAATTCTTGAATTCAAAGATTAGGTACTGTTACATTCTAGATGTTTGTCCCCAATAAATAAATCAGGTGAATCAGTTTTAGTATAATAACAAGACTGTCCTTGATTCCTGAACCCCAAGGTGAGAACCTTCTACAAACTTCAGGAAAGCATATCCATAAAGATGGATTGAATAAGAAAATAATGGTGATGATGACTTATACGCTTATAATACTAAAATGTTTTCAAGACAGTTTTATATATATCCTCTAAACTCATTCTCCTAATATTAATACATAGTTCCCAGTATAGCAAGATACCAGTTTTATTTTATTATATTTTTTTGTTTTGCACTTATAGATGAGAAAGCTGAGTGGCAGGGGTGTTAAACAAATGTTCAAGGTCCCACTTCTCTTGTGACGAAGCCATTGTATAAATCTAAGTTTTCAATTCATAGCATTATATTGCATCAAATAATTACATTTTCCTTAAATTTAGTTTTTCTGTCCAAACAATATTAACACTGACATCAACACCACCAATAATAAGGAAAATATATGAAAGATCTAGGATTGAAATCCAGGTTGGATGATTTTTAAATTTATGCTCTGAATTCCAATAGTAACTACTCTGAATAAAGTATCCTCAATTAGAAAATTTGGGGCAGTTCTATTTCAGCCTGCTAATCTTCATAATCAAAGTGATCTTAAGATAATTATGTCTTAATTTGACCTTTAAATATCATTAGTTTGTGTAGGGAAAAAACACTGTGATGTTTGTTCATATTTGTCTTAAAAAATTTCAGTGCTCTGTTTTACTTTCCCTCTCTGTGGTGGTGAAAGACATACTAATTTTGCTATCAAGAATTTGTCATGAACATCTCCTTGGACATGGTGATCTGAGCTTGTGCTTATAGATTTTCTTTTCTCTCTAAAACTTCAGTGAAAATAATCAATGGTGTACAAAAACAGAGAAAGCAGCAATAAAAGTGTGAGTCTCAAAGACAAATGTATCATCCACAAACCAGAAGCCTTTCAGAATTTCTGCAAGATATATAAAAAGAGAGGTTGAGTTGAGGGAAGGGCCCATCAATTCATTGTTCAAAATATGCCAAGTAAAATCCCAGAGGGAAAATAAAGGCAAAAGCACTTGATGATTTTTCAATGCCAACTGCTAGCTTAGAGGCAAGGGGTGAGATCTAGATATCCGTGTCTTCCGTAAATTCACTAAGTTAATGAGTTCACACACACCTAAAAACCCAGAGGTCATTCCATAACTTACTGTTCCATGGTAGGTTCCTCTAGAAGCAGATTCAGGGTCAGAGTTTAATGTTTAGGATATTTATCCAGGAATGTCCTTCAAGAAAACAATGATGAAAAGGAGGAGACGAATAACACCTTGAGCAGCAGGAGAAATTGAGCTGTGGGTAAACTCCGATTACAGGTTCCACTAACCCAGTGGGGAGCTGTGGAGCTAGAATGGTACTTTTGAGTTGTGGCAAGATAAGCCAAGATGTCCAGTCTTTACAACTCCACATCAGTCAGTCACTGAATGTGAATCTTCATGGGAAGGACTGAAGCCTTGGACAAAGTGGCTTTGTGTAATTAAGGTAATCTCTGAAAAAGCGGACAGATATCTGAGGGCTGTCTGCTGACAGCACTCCCAACAACTACCGTGTTTCCCCGAAAATAAGACCTAGCCAGACCATCAGCTCTAATGCGTCTTTTGGAGCAAAAATTAATATAAGACCCGGTCTTATTTTCATATAAGACCGGGTCTTATATAATATAATATAATATAATATAATATAATATAATATAATATAATATAATATAATATAAATCATACTGGGTCTTATATCAATTTTTGCTCCAAAAGACACATTAGAGCTGATGGTCCAGCTAGGTCTTATTTTCGGGGAAACACGGTAGGCTGTACATCATTCCTTGAAGCGGGGACCAGGGGAGTGCATTGAAGTGTTCACCACACTTACTCCAGGCGTGATAAGTGGGAACAAAAATAACACCATTTTATGATACCAATAGTGATGCTGGGTAGAAAAGGGAACAAAAAGCTAGCTATGAATAACATGGAAGATAAACTTATGACGCACAGGCCCACAAATAAGGCTATCTGCCACAGATGCATCCATCTATTGCTCTACTAGACTCTGCTGATAGAAGCAATAGGACTTCAGCAGTAGAAAAATTAAACTCCACAAGAGCTAAGATTTTCTTTCTCTTTTTATGTGACTATGAAGCTGGAAGAGAGAGTCACAAAAATGATAGAAATCCTCTGAGCTCTCAAATTGTATAATAGTCTATAGACTATAATGTGAAATGAGATAAAAGAGAAAAAAATAGCACAAGTCACATAAAGTGATTCAGTAATTCTAGAAAAGAGAAAATATCTGAAGCATAAGAGCAGATGCATTTATGACACAGTAGTTCTGGAAGGATGGCTACAAAATTCTTATTCTTAAAGAAATTTGAAAGGACACTGAATTTATGAACGGGGGAAGAACTGAGATTGGAAATGTATGCATTGACATGAAGGAAATGTTTGGAGAAATTTTTAAAAATGAAAAAAAGCAAATAATGTGCAGCAAATAAAATCTGTAGAAAAACCAATGTACGGACTTAAACGTCCAAACATTCACTTTGGCATGAAAGACTGGCAGCATGGATAGGAAGAGATAAAGATAATAGGAATAAAGTAAAAAGCTAGGAAAAATACCATATTCATGAACAGAACTCCAAAAGTAAAGAGCAGAACAACTGACAGAGAAAAATTAATAAAATAAATAGTTTTAAAAAAGTAAAAAAAAAACAACACCTTGTCTTCTTTTCCCCCTTTCTATATTTCATAATATTGATACTATACATATTTTCTAATTTCATGACAAAATTGGTGAATAATATAAAGAAAAATATTTCACGGATTGAAACCTTAATTGTCATCAGCGTTTTTCTCATAAAATTTGCATGTATGCTTAGGTGAGACAAGACAATAGTCTGAGATTTTTGCTTATACATTCTTGATATTGTGTTTCAAAGATTATCCTTCTGACAAGAAAATTTAATATCAAACTTTGTCCAATTCCATCACTGCTACAGTCCACACAATATGTCAGTTTTAATCTACAATCCTCCATCTGCTTGAAGTTGTGCACACAAAATTTAAAAACGTGGTCTTCTAAAATCGATATGTAGAGCTCCTTGGTTGATGGTATATATTTAACCACTTGTTCTATATATACACACACACACACATATACATATATATACACACATATATGTGTGTGTGTATATATATATATATATATATATATATATATATATATATATATATATATATAAATAAATGTACTAAAATATACCAGGAATGCCAAAAAATGTACATACATGACCTGTATTCATCTTTTGTTATCAGTATATATTGAATATTAAAATTTTAATACAGCGTTTTTCCTTTCTTAAAATGTGTATACATTTTTTGGCACCTTCTGTATATGTAGTTTCTCTTAAACTCTACTTTTACGATTAGCCTTCAAACACTATATCACTGAACATATTTGTCCCTAGAGAAACAAGATCCTGTTCTCCATATTATCCTATAATGACTGTGAATCTAAGGACTAGGGACAGATTTACAATAGCAAAGAGTTTCATAGCAAAGGGTCTAATTTTAATGAGGATGTTTACAAAAACTGTTCTAAATATTTTTTTTTTTCCCTAACAATCTTCATTTAAACCCAGGCTTATAAACTTTTACTAGATCAGTTTCTCTGCTTACCTTTGGTTATGTGTAAACAGCATAGTTGCTAGGTAGGCCCGTGGTGTTTTAGCCTTTAGAACTGAGAAGTCAAACTAAGCTGAGACAGTGAATTACGAGGAAACCTGTGAAGGAAAGGGCCCTGTTTCAACTGAGGGTCTTTGAGAATTAGTGAAGGAAGGCTCTGAAGATTTAGGCTAAAAGTCACTAGAAGTAAAATTTGCCCTTTCTATTGTTGCCACATTCCTCTTCATTTCCTTGAAAAGACAAAGATTTCTGAGGTAGGACCCAGAGATTCCAGAAAACAAAATATATGTTTCATTAATATTTTATTTCACCCTACTGGATGCATTCTATTTTAGAGAGTTGGAACCAGTTCAAATCGCCAAACAATTAAATCAGTCTTCGATAATTTCCTCAACTCAGTTAAGCAACTCATTTAGATAATGTAAAGAATTAAGGATCTTTCCTCTTTCCCTTATTCTCCTCCTTTTTTATAAAAAAATTACTTGAGCATTCAATTAAACATAACTGAAACTATGAAAAATAATTACTTGAGCAATATATTTTCCATACCTAAATAAATGAATAAATAAATAAATAAATACATAAATAAAATTCAGAGGGAGCCAGTTTATCTGACAAACCGATTCAACTTAATTTAATAATGAAGCAGTAGTAAATAGCTGGCAATATCTGATTTTGTAATAATTAATAAAATCCTAATTTTAAAAACTATGCACCTTTCCTAAAGAAAAATAAGAATACCCCATAAATGGATTTAAGCTAACTTTTTAAATCTACACATGTATTTCTTTTCCACTAAATCTATAAGCACACTGAAATCAAAGGAATGGTTTCAACACTATTAGTTATATTTGCACCTGCTTTTCATTGCCAATGCAATATGATACTCAAGTATCCTCTGCACAGAGAAGTCATTGATACAGATATAAGCCTACGAGAGGGATTTCCCATCCCAGATGACAGGAGTCACAAGTATATCAAACCTAAGGGCACAGCTCAGACAATAAAACATATGTTGCAAGCACACATTTAATTAGGACAGGGACTGCTTAGTGTGCAGGAGAGCAGAGCAGAAATAATGGCACCATGTTTCTCTGTGGGCTCAGAGGGGTTGGTTTTCATGTGATTAGAAAAGATCTGTCACATACATTATGCCATCACCTTTCTATCTTGTTACCAGGACTCTCTTAATTTGGGTTTACATTCTCATTCTGACAAGTTTGTATCTCCTCTGACTTCAGTACTTTCCCATCTACCATTGAAGTTCTATTTCCCCCCACCCCCAAATTCCATCTAGTTATTCTGTGGCACCACAAACCTTACTTACAATAAAAGTCATTTGCAGCTTTAGTTAAAGTGCTCTTTTGGACTCAATTGAGAAAATTCAGAAATATAAATATAAATTAAGAAAAGAGCACTGATAGAAATCAGGGTGATATGTAAGGAGGTATCCACTAGAAATTGTGCCAGACGTGTAAATAAAATTAAACAATTCATCTACTTATGGCTAGAATAGGGTTTTGACCTTTATCATTTTTAAAACATTGATGGCTTCCAAATATTTATTCAAATAGAAATTACATAATGCAGCTTTTGGTGCTGCATGAAGTTGCTAAATTTAGTGTTAATAATGGAACAAAAGTTGTAATTATTGTTATGATGGAAGATTTCTCCCAGTTTCTATAATCTGAGCACCATGTACACTCAATATAGGTGATTTTTCTTAGCTACTTTTACAATGGCTAACATATCTTGGCACCTAACTCGATGGCTCCATGTCTTGGCACACAACCACTTACTTTATAGCATCTACTTTCCTTCCTAACTTGTACCTCATGGATATTGTAATTAGTTATTCCTTGGGATGTTATTGATTTCCACCTGGCAAATATATTGTGAGAATGGCTTGGATATCTTGCACAATGAAAATTATTTGGCATACCTTGAAATGATGGTGGAAAATGAATAGAGAGATAACTGAGAACTAGTGTGAAACAAAGTCAAGCTGGGACGTTTATTTAACTGCCATGTGAAGGATGTGTAGAATTGAACCTCTCTACATATTATTTGTCTTCTTTTTTTCTAAGAACTAGATACATAACTAGTTGGCATTGCCCAAAACACAACTCCCCACGTTAGTCAATTTACTTTCATAAATGGTTTCTGTTGCATTTCAATAATGGAAATCAAGGGAAATATCAACTAGTTGCACCTGTTGTAACATAGGATCAGGAGACAGAAAGAAACATGACAGGAGATGCAGGAAGGATTGGTTTGGAATTAGAAAAAGGGCAAATAGAAAATGTCTACAATTGATTCAGGAAGCAGTTTTGTTTGGGTAGATACAGCAATTCACAGGCTGTCTGTGAACTCCTATCAAGGATTTTCCATGTTCATAATCCAATGAGGATATGAAAGGTGGGAAGTAAAGGATAGTATTCTTAGCGCAGAGATCCCTAATGCGACAGACTTTAGTTTTTATGAGTATATAGTTGGAAAGACTTTTATCCTGTGCCTCCTTAGACACAGTTTCTGCAACTCCAGACATAAATAGCTTTTAAAAGGAACATTTAATTATGTAAATGATTATGAAAACCTTAATATGGGTTCCACAGACCACCTGCAATTTTATGCAAAATGTTGTTTGTATATATTCATAGCATGTGTTTCTGAGCCTAGAATCAAGAGCTGTGTTAGCACTGTAGCTACTAGACACACGTGGCTAGTGGACATTTAAAATATGAGCAGTCTAAACTGTGATATGCTACAAGTGAAAAAAATACACACTGGAGTTCAAAAACTTAATATGAAAATAATATAAAATATCTCAATAACCTTTTTACTGATTACGTACTGAAGTAAACTATTGTAGGTACATTGTGCTAAGTAAATATATATCTTTAATTTTATACACTTTTTTATTCAACATGGCTACTAGAAAATGTAAATTTCCATGTGACTCACATATATGTTTCCCATTGTATTTCTATTGAACAGCAGTCATCTAAAGCTTTCATTAATGTCAAAGATTCTTTGGTCTATTCAAGAAGAACCAGAGACTCACAGGGTCTCTTCACGTAAAGAAAGAGTTTGTCTTCCTGGATGCTGAAAAAATATTTGCTAAATGTATCTTATCTGTGAAAAATGTGGAATTTATTTTGCCAAGGGGCATAAAGAACCTGTTTGAGTTTTCATTAAGAAGATTTGGTTTCTGACATATCAGGCTTTTCTGAGAGACTTGAAGCTACTGAAAAAAAATTATCTGTGTGCAGGAGGAATCATGTGAGCACTTCTGAATGTGACTTGGTGCAGACACGCATTCATTAGGGGCTGCATGCCTCATTGGAGAGGACTGCCTCACTGAACTTGGACTCCCAGCGGGCCACCCCAATCATCTTATGCCTCACCCCCCTCTCCGGACTTGATAGAGCTCTATCCTTGGTTTTGCCCAGGAGTCCATACAGACTCACTTACATATATTACTGAATTAATGAAGACAATCAGTGTGGTCCTTTGGACTATTTTTTCTCTAAGCAAATGAAAATTTCGTTTTCTACCTGATTAATTTGTACATTAATACTTTTCCTAGCTATTTCTGGGATGTCAGTTCCCTTAGTAGAGAGAAAAAGAACAACTGCTTTGCCACAGCATTTGAACCTTTAATAATGGAGCTGAGTTCAGTTGTTAGGTGATCCTGTGCAAAACTGGAAAGAAAGTTCTCCTGATAAGAGATGATTTAGCTAGATAACAGGGATAACAGGATACCTGGATTCTCTTTTCTTTTGCATTTTTCTCTATCCTTTAAAATATAGTACAAAAGGCCCAGGCTAAAACAATGTCACCAGGCAAATTTGGATATACCTGCACAGTTTTATTCTTTCTTTTCCTTTTTTTTCAAGTAAGAATTGTTGCATAACAAAATGAAAATTTCAACATCCTCCTAATAAAACACTGTCTTTGCAATTCTGTAAGGCTAATAAATAGTGGGAGCTCAATCATGAAAGGGCAGACAGATTGACTGACTAATTTCATTTATAAGAATGATCCGGAGGACCCCACTTATTTTAAATTCTCGTTTTTAGTGAACTACACTTGTTTTCAAGTTGCATTACACTTTGCATTTACATAATTGCACATACAGACACTATACATGTATATGATATACACACATGTGTCCTATTACATATGTTTACAGATATATACATATGTATGTATAAATAGGTATATATCTACATACATAGATACCATTTATATATAATGTTTTTCCTATATAATTGAACAAGAATATGCAAAAAAGTAATGTAAGAGTTGTGTGATAAAAGATCAGCCTGAGTCGCTCAGGAGCAGAGGTGGCTGGATATCGTTTTCACTTTTTAAAATATATCCCATGTGCTTATATTATTCAAAAATTGTGTGTGTGTGTGTGTGTGTGTGTGTGTGTGTGTTTGACTTCATATATATATATATATATATATATATATATATATATATATACACATACATATATATATGAAGTCAAATCCCTGTGTCATACTTTCCCTACCACCACCACCACCCCTCAACTGCATATCCTCTTTCATTGTCCTAATTTGCTTTTAATTTTATTAAATTTATTGAGGTGACATTGGTCAACACAATTATATAAGTTTCAAGTGTACAATTCTATAATATATCATCTGTATATTATACATTGTGTGTTCACCATCCAGAGTCAGCTCTCCTTCCATCACCACATATAAGACCCCCTTTACCCACTTCTACCTTCTCTCCTCCACTCTGGTAACCACTATACTGTTATTTGTCTCTTTGAATATTTGTTGGTTTGCTTGTCTTACCTGTTTGTTGCTTTCAGTTTTGTAACCCACATGTGAGTGAAATCATATAGTTCTTGACTTTTTCCATCTGACTTATTTCACTTAGGACGATATTCTCAAGATCTAAACATGTTGCTGCAAAGGGTAGTAGAGACACTATGGAAAACAGTATGGAGGTTCCTTAAAAAATTAAGAATACAGTTACCATATGACCCAGCAATCTCTCTCCTGGGTATCTACCTACAAAATTTGAAAACATTTATTTGTAAAAATATATGTACCTTTATGTTCATTGCAGCATTATTCACAGTCGCCAAGACATAGACACAACCAAATGTCCTTCAATAGACAAATGGATAAAGAAGATGAGGTACATATATACAATGGAATATTACTCAGCCATAAGAAAAGATGAAATACTGCCATTTGTGTCCTAGTCCTTTTATATCAGAGTGTTTCACCATCATTGTCTTAAAATTAGTTTTCTCCTTGTCTCACCTTCCATTTAGTTAACAAGTTAAATATATTTACTTGCTTTTAAAAACATCATACAAGGGAAAGCAAATTGGAATTCACTTAGGCATTATAAATTTAGGAACAGAAAAGTATTATTTTGTTTTTTGACTATAACCCAGATGAAACAATTTTTTATAAGGCGCTCTATCCCACTCACTACTCTCTTATATATGTGTGTTTATTAATATACATACATTAATTTTTTCAAACATGAAAAAAAATTATCACAGTAATGCTTTTCATGGCATTTTTTACCCAGTTGAGTAGCTTAAGGGAATAAGTATGTAGACAGGATGGATGGAAATTTAACCACCATTTGGAAAAATGCAAAGAACAAAATTAGAGATTAAATGTCATTTATGGTTCTCTGCTTATATTCCTTAACTGATGCCCTGAATCATGGAAGGCAGGATTCAGTTTCATGCCACCTTGTTCAAAAAACAAATTTTGCTAAAGGAATTCACAATCGCTGTCTAATTTAGGTCTATAAAGAAGAGCTAGTGTCATGATGGACTGCCATTTGATCCTACCAGAAGGCAGAGAGCATGGTATTAAGACATTTATTCTGTAATCTCATTGCCAAGATTCACCATACAGTAGACATGGACCATAGGACATGTCTTCACTTTTCGTGTCAATTTGTTTATAAAACAGTGATAGTAATTTTACTTTAGATCTTGTTGCATGAACTAAATGAGCTAATGCATGAAAAGCACATATAATAATCACTCAATAGGTGCCAATTATTATTTTTCTTCTATTCAACCTATATCATTTTTTGATGTTTAATGTAAGATTTCCCATCTTCAAATCAGCGCTGAAGTGACTCATTATTACATTTAATGCTCCCAGAGGACCTTCTCCTCATTAGAAGCAATACTGAGCCTTCTGGAGAAAGAGGTGCTAACGTGTCTCAGATTAGTACTATGCTCTTCATAGTCATCAATGTGTTGTAACTATGTTGTCTGGAGATGTGGAGAGAATGCCTCTTGCCCACCTTTCCTGTAATTGTTTGTCAGACTCTTAAAAACAGGGCTGCCTTGCTTGCTAAGTACGCCATCCTCAGCGAAGTTAGCTCTCTAGTATTTTGCACAACCTCCAAGTTTAAAAATCTAAAAAATACTAACTCATTTAAATTTAATGCAAAAAAAAAAAATAAAGTTATTCAGTTTTTCTCTCTTTAAAAGCCAAGATAAATACAGTTTCTACCATGAAAAGGGATGCAGATTTTATTTTATAATGTTTTGAATTAAAGAGCCATAAGCCTTATTTGAAAAGCTGAATTCTTACTTCACGATGAGAACTATTTTTATATCACGTTTCCAGGTGGAATGTTCTTTTGAGCAAAAAGGGCATTTTTAGGGTTAATGGGCTCTGTTCTCATTAATTCTAAAACTTATGAAACACTTTCAGATTTCACCTAGGGGAAAACACAGCAAATTCAAACTGTCAACTCATATATATACATCCCAAAATCTCAATCAAACACAGTGAAGTCTTGTCAGGAAAAATAATTATCCTCTTGATTTAAAGAGTGCACTTATATTTGTGCCTGGTGAAAAAAAGGAGCATTTCATTATTAAAAGCTTATAGTAGTCCACAGTTGACATCTAATTTACTTCATTACACCAAACACATTAAAAGACACTATGTTTTAAATATATCCTTAAATTTTAAGAAACATTTTATAGGAGGTTAGAATAAATTACTATTGTTCTCAATATTTTTCAGTTACAAACTTTTCAATTACTAAAAGATCAATTGCTATCAATCAGTACCAAATGCAAAGGAAATGTACAATAGTGAAAAGTGTCCTAAATTGGCTTTGTGAAGACTTAGGTTCCAATGCTGGCACTCCCAGGAAAGTTGTGACATTACCAAAGCCATTTATTTTCTTATGTTTTTTACTTTCCATGCCTAACAACTATAGACTTTGACCAAATATGCTTTATACTCCATTCTAGAGACAAACTATTTAAGAACGTTCTTTCCCTAATCAACCTTCTGTGCATTTGATCCCTCAATAAAAAGAAAAAATTTACAAACTGTAGTTGAACAGTTGAAGAAATGACCAACCTAACCAATAATCAAATAATTTCAAATAGAAATGCATTCCATAATTCTGGTTTTTGATAATACAATTGCTGATTGGTAAAGAAAATAAAAAGGCTGATCATAACTCATATTGGCATAGACACAGGAAAACAGGAGCTTTCTTCAACCATTCAAGCAAGTGTGTATTTTTATAAAAAATTATGAAAAATAATTTGCCAAAATGCATTAAAAGCAATAAAAAACAGACATTTAATCTAACACTCCCACTTCTAAGAATTTATACTGAGACAATAGGTACATTTACAAAGTTAGTTTACATGTATACTTAAGAAGATTTCATTTACTTGTTGTTGAATAGCAAAAAATAAAATATTAAATATGAAAATCTAAATATTAAACAATAGGAGATTAGCTAAATAGATGTTGATGGGACTATGCCTGGGGTGATAACAGTGAGGAACAAGGGCTTTGGAGTTAGAGAGGCTGTTTTATTTCAGGACTCTGAACCTTCCTAAGAACATTTGTGTGTGAAAATTCCTTAACCACAATAAAACTCTGCTTCTGACCCTTTAAAATGGGAATGGTTATGGTATCTGCACCAGAGCGTTATTGTAAGAGCTAAATAAGATATGATTTACATTGAACTTTGTACTATTTATCTCTCAATTTTAGTATAAATCTACATGACGCGTGCTCCTAGAACAGGGTGGCAATCCATTAACCTTGATGATGCAAGCAATGTCACCTGACACGGGAGGTAATGCTAAATGACTTGCTGACTTCAAAAAAGAAATAACAGTTACAGGACAGTTACAGGACAGCAGGACAGTATTAAAGTAAAATCCCATTTATGTATATGGAGAATAAAAAATCCTGCATATACATTATTTGTTTATCTATATTCTAGCTTTTATATAACATTCACACATTATTGTTTATTTTTTTTATAAAAAATATATTGCTCTTTGCTAGGTTGTATATAAGCCAAAGGTTGAGCAAAACACAGAGTCATTGGGTTTTAAAGAAAATTAGAATTTGTAATTACACTTAATACCACTGAAATGCCTAAAAGATAAAGTACGTATATTCTAATTTGAATTGAATTTACATAGTTTGAGAAATCACCAGGGATAGAATCAAACAAAATATTTTTGGGACAACATGGGGATTATAATAAATCAAAGTGGTTCCAAATTTGTCGATAAACACATGAAAATTCTAATAATATTAAATACATATTTTAATACACAGCTGATGTGGGGAAGCTGTCTGAAATGAAGAAAGAACACAAAAAGAGCACAAAAGTGGCATCTGAAATCACGATACTGCTTTGCATCTAGGCCCTGTGGGCTGCAGTTGATGACTTCCACATGGAAGGGGTCTAATGTTTGGCTGCAACTGAGTCCCTGTGTGAAACACAAAATTTTGAAGAACTGATTCATCTCTGAAGAGAGGACTGGAAAAAAATACCCTCCATTATTTGCAGGAAGCTTAGCTTCTAAAGAAATAGAATCCCAGGCTCCCTCTCGAGAGCACAGAGGACTCCCAAAAGTGTGTGTGTGTGTGTGTGTGTGTGTGTGTGTGTGTGTGTGTGTGACTCAGCTAAAATAATTCTAATTTATCAACATGAAAAACTGAGGTTCATGAGACAGCAGGTTTAGCAAATAGGAAACGTGCCTAGGATGCAGTAGAACAAAAGACTATAAAATAAGAATTTTAAAATAATTTAAGAAATACATGTAGGGAGAACAACTATAAAGATAGGAATGGGCACTTAAGTCAAGCAGAAAGATTTGAAAAAAGAAATTCTAAAAATAAAATAATTTGAAAGTCTTTGAAATTAATGATCATACACAGGAGGATAGCAAAATAATGTACAGTACAGTTGACCCTCGAACAACTCAGGTTTGAACTGCTCAGGTCAATTTACATGTAGATTTTTTCCCAATAAATATATACAGTTGGTCTTTTCTACCCGGGTTTCGCATTACCAGATTAAACCAACCACGGGTACAGAGGGCTGATTGTACACATTGTTCCATGTCATTTTATATAAAGCACTTGAGCATCTGTGGATTTTGGTATCCAACGAGGTCCTGGAACCAATCCCCTGTGGATACCAAGGGACAGCTGAAGTTTTTGGAAAGTCAAACTTTATACACAACTTTTCAACTGTGCAGGAGGTTGGTGCCTCTAACGCCCACATTCTTCAAGGTTCAATTGTATATTCAAACAATGGAAATTTAGATAGAAGTAAAAATGAATCAATCCAAGCTTTATATATAAAAAGGAATATTGAGTTAAAAACATGACACAGAGGATATATCCAGTATGGTGCCAATAATATAAGAAACATCCCTAAAATATTACGTATTATTTAGAAATACATGTGTAGTATCAGTGCCAACAAATATATTTAAACATGGAATTCAGTTTGACAGGAAAATGGAAATTGGAAAGGACAACAATGGGGCCTGCAGCTGCTAACTAATCCTGTTTTTTCTCTCAATGTCATCAGTGGGCATATTAATATTTTTACATGTATATTTCTGAAACATTTTTAAATAGTCTTTGTTAAATTATTATACAGGGTTCAATAAAAAGTAAACATTTTAAAAAGATAATTCATGAGCTAATCGATATATCTAAGAGGGGATTACTTAACATTAGAAAATCTAAATATTATATTGACCTGTGCTGTATAACAAGGTTTAAACTATACATATTTTGGAAGGGAAAAAGAAAAGGAAGAAGGTAATGATGGGGGAGTGGGGTCTATCAGTAAGATGTCAAGAACTGTGTAAAGGATTATAGTAATTAGCATAAATTCAATAGAATATGGATATCATTAAAAGGGCAAGAAGATAAAGTTTTAAAACTAAAAACACGAGCACATGTAAATTTGATGCTGTAGAAATCACAATAGGCTTATTTCTCTTGTTCTAGAATTTAATGTTTCTATTTCATCATTGCATATGATAGTTGATGTATTTTTAAAAGTTAAACCTTTCCCAAATCTATGAGTATTGTTATATTTTTGATATTCATATTTAATTTGATGTATTTGTGATCAACCAGTGGAACAGCATTCTATATCTGACTAGAGATAAGCCTGTGATGTAAATTTTTTGTCATATTATTGAATTTTTATCTATTTCCTCTATTATGAAGAGATTGATGTTGGAATCTCCCACTAGAACAGTGGGTTTTTCAATTTCTCCTCATTGATGTATCAAATTTTACACTACACACTTTAGAACTATGTTATTAGGTACACAGTAGTTTGAAAAATTCCAGGAAGCCACAGCTACAATGGGTGTTTCATAGATGTTAATACAGTAGCTACAGTGAAACTTAAGAGTTTCACATAGTGCCACTGCGACCAAACCTAGCTGGCAATTTAAAAACAAATGAGGTCTTCTTAGGTATCTGTCTGCAATTGTTACTAAGACATAACATTTGTTTTCCCTTCTCTTACGTTTTCTAAATTTTACAGAGATACCCTTCACTGATAAACTCTCATCTAGACCCCAAGACAAGGAAATCCTGGAAAATGTAGATCCAGACCTCCTGGACAGATTGCATGTTGGGGTAGAAATGATGCAATGTTTACAATAGATAATTCAGCACAGGGTACTCCTTTCTCTAGTCAGCATCCATAGATATCCTTCTATATTAATTTAAATATCTAAACTGCAATATACAAACTATGTTTTTTGTTTGTTTGTTTGTCTGTTTTGCCTAACTTGTGTAACTACCTATCACACAGTAAAGGTTTGCTTACCCCTTCCCCAAAAATGTATCGACAGAAATTCTCAAAAGTGATATCTGCATGATAAATGTCTGTATGGAATTTATTCCTATTCTAGCCCAGTCAAAGTCGTCCTATGATGTATCAGTGAAGATAGGTATGGTTATGGTCAGTAACAAATAAACCCCAAATGTCAGTAACTTAAAATAAGAAAGATTTATTTCTAAGGCATGGTACATTTTTATGTTTTCCAATGACAATTTCTGTCCCATGTCTTCCTTACTTTGGGAGTCAGACTAACAAAGGTTACCTCATCTAGAATGTTTATAGTCAAGACAACAAGGGGAAGAAAAAATGGAGAATTGAGTACCTGCCATAAATGCTCAATTCAACAGGTCACTTCTGTCCATATTTCAGTGGTCAGATCAAGTCTTATGGCCACCCGTAACTCTAAGATAGAGGGAGTGTATTGTCAAATGTAGAAAGGAACTACTTATCAGTAAATGGCAGCAATACTCAGCTCAGTGATCTGTGATACAAAATAGGATTTATCAAGTAATAATCATGAGGTGATAAAATAAACAAACAAAAAATACCTAGATACCTCCTCCCAAAACACTTTGCTTTACTATATGGTGTTTCATAATTTTGAAGCATCAAGAAGTATTTCTTTATTTTCAACTTATTTATATCTTCATTTAGTCAAGATTAGATATTTTGCTATGAAATAATGTTATATACATTCTTTCCTCCTCTTCACCTTACCCAACATTTGATTTTTTTTTTTCTATCTCCTCAACATCATTCAGTAGAATTGGAGACATTACCATTCCAGCTATGTCGTAAACTAATTGTGGAAGTTAAGTTACAGCTTAAGATATTTTCTAGTTCCCAAAGAAAATATCCAAAAAATAAGACAAATTGAGCATTTATTCAATTCCATATTGGCCTCTTATAAGAGTTTAGTTGAGATCCATGATTTAACAAATGTCCAATTTTATGAAAGAATTTGGTAAGGATGTTTCAAAACTTGTAGGATATATTTGAACATTTAAATAGAGTTGAATCATTTAAGCCAAAAAAGAATAAAAATACAAAAAATGGCAAAACGGTAAAAAATAAAAAAGGATTAGACAATTGTCTAGAGTTAAGAACAAGCATGGGTATATTCAATGCATGGTCATAAACATATTCCAGGGACTTATTATTTTGTTCAACATATAAGGATTTGAGGAGCCATGAAAATATTCTTGAAGAAAAACAATGTTATCATAGTGTTTGTTTTTAAGCAAAATAGCTATATTATAGAAAATGGAGGTATCTTCCGAAAATTTTCCTTCAGTCATAATTCGTGTTTTCTACTATTTCACCTCCTTTGACCTCCTCTCCCCATTCATCTTTCTCCTTTTCCATCATACAACACACTTCTCCAGCTATCTAAGAAAAGAAAGGGGGGGGGGGCGTATCTTTCACATATTTTGACAGGAATCTTGAACATAATTTATCTATGAATGTATTACATATCTCATTTACCAAGAGAGCTATAGGGACAGAGACTAAAGACCTTGGAAAGGAAAGAGGAATCAGAATGTATAATAATCTCATCTTTTTAAATTTTTATTTCTTAAAGCATAGACTGCTCATTCAATACACTTTTTAGTGAAAGAGTAGAAATAAGTATTATAGGGAAAAAGCACAGTAAGATCAAATAGAATACTTTTTTTATAGATGAGGAGAGTTGAACATATTGAAGGCAGAAATAAATATTATAGAGGCAGAGTTATCAAATAGAAGAAAATTAGTATAAATTATTATAAAGGTTTCCTAAGTACTAGAAAAAGGATGATAAGAAGAGATGACAGCTTGAAAAAGGGCAATCAATCACCTTCTCTTCTAAAATGGAAAGAAAAACTGAAAAAATAAGGTAAAGAGATAAGTATGTTGAAATAAAAAGGACAACAAATATGGGATTTCTTGTTAGATATCCCAAAGTCAAATAAATCAAGGAATGACATGGTTTGCTGGGAATGATGGGTAACTTGTTAAATAAGGAACAGTACTACAAAAAGGAAGACATGATACTAACAGCTAGTGTGAAGAGTTTGCCATGGAAATAATCATAAATAAACCCAAGCATCAATAGGCCACAACAGAGCCATAACTGAACCTATGAGATCAAAAATTGAATTCCATCATGATTTCCATATCATAAAGAATCTGAATTAATATTGTTGAATAAATGAAGAATGAGCAAAATGCCATTCCAAGAAAGTAGTCAATTTAAATTTGAAGGAAGGAAAAACTTCCATTTTACTTTCCTCTTCCTGATCTCCTCATGAAATAATAGAATTTCAGAGTTAGGCAGGATCTTAGGATCTATCTAACTCTTGCTTCTAATATCTTCTATACAACTCCATTGATATATATATATATATATATATATATATATATATATATATATATATATATATATATATTTATCTGTGCTTAGGAGTCTCACTTTAATAATAGGAAATTATCTACTTGACCCCTGAAGCTTGGGGGGGCAGTGGGCGGTAGGAAGTTTGGGGGGTCCAAATCGTCTTTATTATTTTAAACCAAAAATCAAGCTCACTGTTCCCCACTGAGCTCCCTGCTATAGAGACAGATTGCTTCCTCCTTCTTTGATATGGAATTTCCTAAGATGTTTAAAGTCAGCCATCAGGTTAATGTTTCTAGACTTGTGAGACTACTTTACAGCTTGGCAATGCCTCTTCCCATTCATCACCCCTCACTCGAGATAGCATTTTCTATCTGTGTTAAGGTATTTACACAGATCATACAATTAGAAGGACTAACAGACCCACATTGCCTGAGATGAAGGGGGCTCCCACAATACCTGACATTCAGTACTAAAATCAGGGGAGGCCTATGCACGTTGGGATAATTTGATCACCCCTCAATGTACAAAATACCTGGGACATTCTCAACCATCACAGGGAAACAAATACTTTTAGATCTGATTTTAATTCCTTTCTACTTTACTGAGAATTCCACTGGAAAAGATGTTAATGACTAAATCAATACAATAATCAGGCAGCAGGAGGGTGATGTCATGAGGAACAAACAATTTAAATCATTTACAGTTGGATTGTCAGGACCAAGGTGATAAAAAATAATAGACTCTTTTATATACTATGCTATGCATTGAGGTGATTAGGAGACTCGTTTCATCTATTGGTTTTATGATACTTCAGGCATTGCACTGCTTCAACCATCCCCAAGCCATAACCACAGTCATCTGCATTAGATTGATTATGCACAAGAACAAATTAATTCATGTCACTTGGAATTGTGTCTTAGAATTATATTAGAAAATGAAAGCATTCCCTTTGTTAAAAATTTGAGGAAGGAATCCATGGAAAAGCTCCACAAACTTCTGTCCCATCTTCCCACCATGCTCTGTCCACAAGTGTCTCTTACCTTCTAAATACTTCAAAGTTTTGTTCAATCTCTTAAAATATCAGGGTGCAGAAATTTACCTGTCTTAACAGAAGCATTCTTGAAGATGAACCTGCCATGTCAGAATGGTTTTTTATTATTTCAACTGTCTAAAGAACTTTTATGATTAAGCTCCACATGTTCAAATAATCACAAGAAGCCCCAGGGCTTAGGTGCCACTGGAACTGGATTATCTCTTAAGGACTTGATTCTTTCCAGTGAAAGAATTATCTGCCACCCCACAAATTTCTCGCCTCACCGTGTATGAAGGCAGCTGACTCCACTGACGCTCCTCACCCCCCTCATTCCTTTCCCTGGCACTTCCATTTTTATTCCTTCCAGTCATATGTCTCCGACACTCAGGAGAAGACTTAGAATCAGCAAAATTAACAAAATTCCTTTTGGTAGACTGTGACTACAATTAGAGACCCAAAGAAGAAATATTCTTTTATATGCCTAGCAATGTCAATACAGACCTTATTCATACTAAATAAGTTAATATATGTAAAGCACTTACAAGAGAGCCTGGCACATAGCAAGTGCTCAAAAATGTCAGCTATTATTAACTCCTATATCTTAATACTTAATATAATGAATGAATATTTTCTTAAATTATAACCGATTCGAGCACATTAAAATGTAGAAATTACATGTGGGAGAATATGGAAATTATCTGGAAGAATCCTGCTCAGAGAATTGTTCTTTTCAGAGGTAATATTTGTATATTTGAAATTATACTACACATAAATTTTAAAGCTCTTGGTTTACTGTTTCTCTATTTTATATAATTAGGCAATGACTGCATAGTCTTCTATCATGTAACTGTAAAATGGTATAATTAATGAATTCCTTAATTAAAAAAAAAATCAAATTTCCCTAGAGTTGTATTATTCAGAACAAATTTGGGTGTTGATACCCTTTTACATAAACTTTTTCAGCAAAGTATTAATTATTTCCTTACGATCAAATTCTAGAGGAGAACCTTTGGGCCAAAAGATAACAATTCTCAAACATGCGATTTATATTGTAAAATTGCTCTCAAGGAAAGTGTGGATAATTTTCATTCACATGAGTCATGCCAAATTCTCCACATCTTCTCAAATCCAATAATCCAGTAAACACACACACAAACGCGCACGCATGCACATGTGTGTATACCAGGGGTGCCGGAAAAAATGTATACAAGTGGACACTTTGGTCAGTGTTGCTCAAGCAGTAGTTCGCCGCAATCAGAAGTATCTGGACACCGATGGTAACCACTTTGAGCACCTCTTGTAATTGCACAAGTCAAATGTGACTTGTATTCATCTTTTGTTATCGGTACATATTGAGTATTACAATTTTAATACAATTTTCCTTTCTTAAAATGTGTATTCATTTTTCTGGCATCCACTGTATGTATATGTAGATTTATATCTATTGATTTATTCTTTATCAATAATTGTATATTAGCTTTTATAATTGGTATTTTAAAAATTCTTTTTAAGGGCACTTTTACATAATTCAAAATATCTTTATAATTCTATGACAAACATAGGATATGGATAATTAAGGTATAGAAGTACTATGGCAATCTTATGAATGGATGGCGCAGTTGGCAAGTGGGAAAGAAGCAAAACCTAGGCCTTTAAGTACTAGGCCCAGCATTCTTTCCTATGTAAGTAGAATTAACATGTCAGAAAGCAAATTCCATAAAACATAGTGGTAGCAGCGAGGATCATTCACTCTTTCTTAGGAAATCTAATTTGGCATTGCACCTAAAGTATGTCAAAGAAGTCAATGAACTAAGTCAGAATAAATGTACTTGAAGGTGTCCTGAGTCAGTGGTCTTTGAAATATTTAACTTTTCCCCCTGTAGACTGCTTGGGGGTTTTGCTGAATAACATAATGTGAAATCTAATAATTGTTCGTTCAGTTGATTGACAAGAATTACATTGAGTAAGTAATTACTTGTCATTCATCAGTATTTCAAGAAGACTGTGTGGTGAAGTGGAGAGTAAGTCACTTAAGGTTTGGGGTTTTAATGTTCGATTTTCCATTGATTTATGTCAGGTTTTACTGTATTAAAAAAATTAGACCATAAAACTGTCCTAATAAGGATGATTCGGGCTTCAGCTAGAGGAAGAAAAAATGAGAATAAGAGCCAACTCATTTTATTACTAAGACAAGACTGATTGCTTATCAGCATAATCACCTTATGTCCAGGATGCAGGTCTCAGTATAGTCAAAATTGAAAAATGTCTTGGCCATAGACATTAAAAAAAAAAAAAAAAAAAAAAATCTTTTGAATCATTAGTTTCTCTGATCTTCAGGAAAACAAAAGTAAAAATTTACCAACAAACAAAATTGTCAATCAGATATAGCTAAATGTGTTGCATAAAGTTATAACAAAATTAAATATCTTTCTTTAGGTAATGAAAGTTTATATTCAAGAGCTAAATATAAATTATTATGAGAAAAATGAATAGTCAAAAACAAGGCAGTTTATCAGAACTGCTTCTGAGATTAGTTGTTGTCTTGGATATTAAAGTCTAAGACATTAGCCTCAGAAATCCCATCGGAAGAAATACAATACAGTAGAGTTTGCCGAGATCTTGCAGGCTTGTTACAGTCTCTCACATACAATAGAAATTACAAATTTAACAGTAACAGACAGAAATGACAGTACCCTGATTCTGCGCCTCAGTATATTCTTCCGGTAAGACAGTCAATCTTTCAAAAAGTGTTGAATACTAGTTCATGGCAAAATGAGGCCCTAAGGCATGCTTGCTGGCCTGCCTAATCTCAGTACCTCCCTCCCCCTCCCCACCTTGTCTCTATGTATTTTGTATATACAGAAGCAACAATCCCATTATTGATATGCTGAAGAGTATACCTATATAATCTAATGGAGTAGGTTTACAATCTGGCTCTTCCACTAATTAGCTATGGAACCTGTATTAGTAATTTGATCTCTGTTTACTTAAATCCCCGCCCCACCACCACCAAATAAAATGGAGATTTAGTTCATCCTGTTTTGTAGAATTGCAGAGAAATGCACATAATATACTCATTCTAATAAAATATAACTTTCATCATTTTTTCTCTGGATAAGTTTGTGAAATACAATGAAAATTCTTTTTTAATGTCATGATGTCGAGTATATGCCAATTTCACTTTCATTTGTATTTAGAAGAAAATTTTCATTGTCTCATTTATGCCACTGTATTATAAACTGATGATATGCATTTATCAAAAAAGCTAAGTCAAAGAATATCATAAAAAACAGTTGAAAAAATAGTGAATCCAGAAAGTTACGGAACACTTTGTGGCAATTTCTGCAGATACAATGTACATACTCTCAGAATCTGGCGTGAGTAATAAACATTGAATTATGTGAAGTGTAAGTACATTTACATTTACTATATCAATTCTACCCTCTATAGTTTTAGGTTTGACTCTGATACAACTCTCTAATCTTTCCTCTTTAAAAGATTTAGGAGTGTAAACAGACATGATGAATAGAAACTATAGTTTGAGCCCATGGATTAATCAGCCCATTCTTAATCCCAAATGCTTTTACTAAAGAAATATAATAATGCATAGAAATTGAATATAGCACAGGGTGTCTTAAATCAGAAAGATGTTTTCAGAAATGTCTGTAACTATACTTCAGGTTAAACTGGGCTGAGGGCAGGACCTGTAATTTACTGCTTGAAGGAAAATCCCTTATGGGTATATTAAGGGGAAGGGTGTTTGAAAGACCCATGGACAAACCTAACTTGGGCCAACAATTCGATGTCTGATGGGAGAGCAGATGGGAAAAGGGGGATGGAGGAAAGTTGAACAAATTACTAAAGACAAAGAAGTGACCCAGATACCAGAGGCAGCACATAGTTAAACTTGGATTTGAGTGACTGGCTGGTGAAGGAAAAAAGACAATGGCTTACAGTGGATTCAAGAGTAGGGCAATGGTGGCAGTCAGGGAAGAATTAAATATGATTCTGTTGACACACAAAAAAAGGAATTCAAACTTTTAGGTACAAAAATAAAACTGTCTATAAAAATAGCCAACAATAACAAAACTGATAAATCACCCAAGCATATATTTTTTAACACTTCCAAATAATACAGAACAAAGGCAGATGGACAGTCAGAAAATAGGGTTAGGTAAGATGTTAATTCTCCCTATGATGACTCTGGAATTTAATGGGATGCCAATAATAATAATAATAAAACACAACAGAGCTTTATTTGAGGGGGAGAGGGTGGGAGTGATAACTTAATATGATTATTTTAAGTTACACATAGAAAAAATAATCAAGGGTAATTAGCAAAGTTAAAAAAACACACAAAATAAGGCAGAAGTTTTACTACATGATACAATGAAGGAAAATCTCAGTAAGTGTAGCACTGGTACAGAAATAGAGAAACACCTATCAATAAAAATTTGCAAATAAGGAAAATCGCAAAGTTCATAAAAGAATATTTATCAGTTAGATATCAAATTATAACAAAAAGTGATATAAAGGAAAAATGAACAATCAAACCAATCATATTCATATTTAATATCTAAATAATTACTGGTGATACGGCTACAAAACACAATGGAAATACACTGAAGTAAAAGACATGTTTCATTTAAAAAAATATCATCTAGAGCTAAAATCTATGGTTTCTAACAAAAATAACTATGTGGTATTTAAATGGAGAGAGAAACTTAATGGGCATGGAAGGGAAAATATGCCAAAAGCTTTCATTTTTCATAGGAAGAGGAAATGATTCAGTTTTATGTATGATTTCAATAGAAATAATCAAAGTTAGCATTTTGTTTTTCACTAAACCATAACAAATATTTTAATGATTTTAGGATATATACCTTCCAAATCACCACAGCAGACAAAGAAAGAGAGAAAACAAAATCTTTGTTTAACTCCAAAATTCTGATAGTGGTCCAATATTAGGAAATGTGATAAAAATTAATGACATTAAAAGGTTTACAGTGAAAGAACATATAATTTGGAACAATATCTCCCCCAAATCATGTGGCAAAGTTCAATGTATGTTGATGGTTTTTAACAAAATACAGCACCCTTACTAAATAGAAATTGAAGGGTAAGTTAATAGTACGATAAAAATTGATTATCACAAAGAATGGCTAAAATCCTACATAATGGAGGGGTTTCCATTAAAACCAAGAAAAGACAAAGACATCTGACTTCTCCATTATGATGAAAGGACGAGCCAAGGTAATTGAATAAAAATGTTTTTAAAAAGGAGTAAAAAAAAAAAAAATAGAATAAAAGCTAAAATAATGATGATAGTTTACCTTGAAACCATAGAAGAAACAATTTTAAAAAGATTTGAATTGTTCTAAGTATAGTACGGGCTTACCCCCCTACCCCAAATATATATTTTAATAAACATTATTATTTAAGCATATTAAAATAAAATATATATCTAAATAAGAGTTATTTCCATAGCATGCAGACTAATGAAGCACTAAAATTATATTAACACCCAAAGCTTTCAATATTTTCCTTGAATGTTTAAAAAATATTACTAATACATATATTGTACTTCATTCTACTTAACTTACTTATATGAAAAACATTAGTCTACTTTTCCTTGGTGCTAGGAAATCATAATCTAGAATACGTCAATGTAAGTTTATTAGACAATTACCTTATTGATGTTCATCTTATTCATATCCCCTCTCTTCTCTCTGTCTCTGTCTCTGTCTCTGTCTCTCTCTCTTTCTCTGTCTCTCTGTCTCTCTGTCTCTGTCTCTCTGTCTCTGTCTCTCTCTCTCTCTCTCTCTCTCTCTCTCGCACACACACACACACACACACACACACACACACACAGACTGCTAGAGCAAGATTTAAATTTACTTATTTAAAATTCACTGGGTGGCCGGATGGCTCATTTAGTTAGAGCGTGGTGCTCTTAACAACAAGGTTGCCAGTTCGATCCCCACATGGGCCACTGTGAGCTGCGCTCCCCACAACTAGATTGGAACTACTTGACTTGCAGCTGATAGATCCTGGAAAAACACACTTAAATTAAAAAAAAAAAAAAAAAAAAAATCACAGTGTCTTCCCATAATATGAATTATCTCCTTTTTTAAAATAGGAAAAGCAGCCACATAGAAGATAATCCTGACCTGCCCTAGGGTTCATGGGAAGGGAGTGGCAGCATTGTGACTCACGCCCATTACTTACCTTTCACAAAGTACCCGCAGAGAGAAATAATTAAAAATTGAGCAGTGATTTCTCTTAAAAATACGTATTCTGGTGAGGATATCTTTGAGCAATTAATTTATATATTTTTACAAATCACCACAAAGAAATGGAATTATTGTTCCAGTCCTGCCCCCCTCCCCAAATGTTGCTGGAATCTAGGTAAGGCCAATAATGTTCAGACTATTAGAATTCTACATACAACATTTCCCCAAAAAGTTCCATCTAAAAGTCTGTCATTGGAATGGCTCTTGGTCATCTTCCACTTCACTCTTGTTCCCTCTTATTCCAGCCATAAATGAACAGACCTGGGAGGAACTGATTTCCTTGTAAATGTTAAATTTGTAGCTCCTTATGTAAAAGTGTAAATCAATATTTTCATCAGGAGAAATATTCTAATATTTGCTTCCTTGCTAATATAATTGAAAACCAGAAAGATGATTGTAATTTTACATCATATAGGTCAATGTATTTGGAAAATAAGACAGCATTGATTTAGGGGAACATTTACTTCCCATAGTCTTTATTTTTCATGTGGAGAAATTGCTAGTGCCTGAGTCTCATACCAGATTGATTAAAGAAACTCTTTGTTGCTGGGTTCTTCATAGTGCATAATATAGCCAGGGATGAAAATCATGGACCTAAACTATTAATAACATGAAAATGGAAGTCATACAGGCCTAGTTAGTTTTAATTCCCATTCAGCCATTTATAAGTGGTATGACGTTAGGTAAGTTACTTAAGCTCTCCAAGCTTTAGTTGGAAAAATAAGAGCTCACCTAAAGATCTTTGCACGAGGATTATGGGAGATAATGATTGTAAAACCTTTAATACAGTGTTTGGCATATAGTAATGAATAGATATTAGCTCTTATTATCACTGCTTTGTAAATGAAGACCTGACATACAGAGAAAAATAGGCAATGTGTTTAATATCACAAGGCTACAAAATGGCAGGATGGAGCTAATATCTACTGTTTTGAATATTCTTCAACATCACAACCACCTCTATTTCCATGAACTTCAGTCAAGCTAGTTTCCAGGAACTTAAAACTGAGATTTTTGTGCCTTGCTTCTTTTACATTTTCTTTTCTGTGCTCAAGATACTGACATCCAATCTTTCTGTTATATAGTGCTATTTATCATTTCTAATGTTATAAGACATTACCTCCTCCATGAAATTCTCTGAGATCATGAGAAGGTGCTTCCTCTATCATTAGCAAATACAGCCTGTGTCTCTCATGTGGCACTAATAGGAGATTCCCTTGGGTTGAAATAAATTATGAATACCTTTCAGTTTATCTTGCCGGATTTTTAAGTTTCTGAGGAGCAGGATTTATCTTACTTCTTTGTTTTGTGCATTACTGTGTGTAGAATAAGCACTTAGTAAGTGTTTGCCAAATGAAAAATAAATCAGAGAACCTGCCAATATTCACTGACAAAGCACTGTATATCTCAAAAATTTTGAACTAATGAGATTGTAAAAAAAACCAACACAGTTAAATCCAATTAAAATGCCATAAGTCTCATATGAGAAATAATTCTCTACAATGAAAAATTAATTGGCAGAAAATAAATTTACACCCAAGTGTTACTTCTATTATATTTGGGTATCAAGTATATGATCCCTCCAACTGCTTTCTAGAGAAACTTATGTAGTCAAGTACTGCTTAACAATTGGGATATGTTCTGAAAAACAGATTGTTAGGTGACTTCGTCATTGTGCAAACATCACAGAGTGCACTTACACAAACCTAGATGGTAGAGACTACTATAGACTTAATAGATATATATGGTATAGACTATTGCTCCTAGGCTACTAAACTGTATAGCATGTTACTACACAAAATGAGACTACAATCAAGCAAGAGAAAATGATACAATTAAATGATGAGGTAAACATGAGATGTATGAGGCTGCTGGTGGTATAAAATGGCATTCTGTTTTACAGTAAACAGTTTTTATGAGTAGAAAGAATACACTCTAAAATAACAAAAATTACAGTAAATATGTAAATCAGTAACATAATAATTTATTATCATTAGCAAATATTATATGCTGGGCATAATTGTATGACAGGCATCACACAAATGTGTGAGAAATACATTGTGCTACCATGTGATGACTACTATGACATCAGTAGGTGATAGGAATTTTCAGCTCCATTTTAATTGTATGAGACCACCGTCATATATGTGGTCTGTCATTGACCAAGATATCGTTATGTGGTCACAACTGTACTGGACAATTAATATTTGATGTCTGGTTATGCGTTGTGGGATAGTTGTTTTTCCCATAATATTGCTAACTCCCACAATTAAACACCAAGGGCTACTAATGAGTTTTCGAGCCATTACACAAGTTACTTTTAAAAAGTATTACATTGTGATAAAGATGAAAAATAGAATCATATATAGACCTATTGGCAACAGGTTGATGGATTTGCCTTTAAAAAGCTCTTATGTTCCTTATTCCCTATACTATTTCCTAAATAATATCATACCAATACTGACACGTGTGTAGTACAACTTTTAGTCTAAGTTTTTTTATATCAAACCTTATGGTTATATTCATGATATATCAATTTAATTCACATTGAGAATAGCATCATTATAAATAGTAGGATATTTAATTTATTAAATGAACGAAAAAGTTAATGTTAGAGTTACTACATCAAGTTTTAGAAGGTTTAGAGAAGATACTTGATTCACACTTCTTTGCAAGGATGCCTTTAATCTCAAGATTTATGTGGTATTTTAATCTTTGCTTAATTTTATTTTCTAGACTAAGATCTAAATTTGATGCTATCATTCTGCATGGTGGATGGTTAATTATTAACACAACTATTTTCATAGAGGATATTCTGTTCTCCGGAGTAGACATAGGATTAGTATAAAGTGAGTGTGGAACTCATCTCAGATACAAAATTTCAGGGATGACAAAAACACAGCAATCAAAGTAAATACTATGCTATGCAATATTTTATTAAAAAATTAAATCAGCAAATTATGGCCCATAAATTGGCTGCTTATTTTGTTAGTGAAGTATTATTAGCAGTAGCAACACTAGGTAAGTATATGTTCAAGGTCACTGAGATTTAGGCAAAGAACCTTGCTGATACTGTTTAAATCCTACCATGATAAAGGTAAACACTTATACAATATTCTGATATGCTCAAGTAGTATCTGAAGAATACAGAGTGAATTAAGATTTTTGGAAAATAATAGAAAAAATAGAAAGTATTATAGAGATTGTAACCTTTGATGTCATTTCTCTTCATCTACCAAACAAAATGTACCAATCAGTGCACCCTTAATTGGACAAATTTTTCTAATTTTATTTAGACTATATCAACTGAACTTAACTATATGGACCTCTATATACCCATATTCAATAATTGAGCCCAAGAAGAAGACAAGAGATGTAAACTCTTGTAATTTAATGAAAAACTAGAAATGGTTTTAGCCATATATATATTCAAATAATATTGATAGCCTTAAGTGGTGAAATTTTTACCTGAACCACAGAGATAAAAGTTAAATAAGGAGGTAACATATGTATAATTTATTTCAATAAGAAATCATTTATCGATAACGACTATGCCAAGAGCTTTATTCAATAAAGCCACATAATTTAAGAATTATCATTTACATTTTACAGATTAAAAAAAAATTGAGACCTAAAGTAAGTAATTATTGGTGGACAATTATTTGAATAGATTTCTCATTCAAAAGTCATGGTCTTTCTATCAAAACCCTTCGCTGAAAATAACCTTGCAAGTTATTTAACCCAACTTCCTTTTTCACTATGAAGAAATGGATTCTCATCCTGATCAAAAGCAGAATGAGAGCTAGATACTAATTCCTATGACTCCCTGTGACAGGGCCTCTTCCCTTGTCCATTGCCATAGAAGTAGAGTGGCAGCATCCAGATCCCATTTACGGCAGATGCTAGCATTCTTTTTTTGTTTTATTTTTTATTACAGTTTATTGGGGTGACAATGGTTAGAAAATTACATAGGTTTCAGGTGTACAATTCTGTAATACATCATCTATATATCACACTGTGTGCTCACCACCCAGAGTCAGTTCTCCTTCCATCACCATATATTGGATCCTGTTTACCCTCATCTACCACCTCCTCCCCCATTACCCTCTGGTAACCACTAAATAAGTCAGACTTAAAAAGTGGAGAACCATATGATTTCACTGATATGTAGTATATAAAACTGAAAACAACAAGTGAACAAGATAAATAATGTGCTATAAAACTGAAAACAACAAAGCAACAAAGCTGCTAACATTCTCACAGCTGTTAACTTTTCTACATTAGGAGACATCACACTGAGAAATGCTGAAGGAGGGAGGCATAGCCAAGGACTGACTGATGTGGGGGTACCAAGAACCCAGTCTCCTTGCCTCTAGATGGGACAGCTGTGGTACCGCTAATGCTCCAGAGTTCGCTGTGAGATGACGTGACCTCGACTTCAGCAGAACCATAGTTTTGCTTGGCTTCACCCCTCTCTTAGTCTGTGCCCTTGCTGTATCACAGGTTTCTCTTTTGAGATCACTCTGTCAGCTAATGGCTTCTACAAAAAATAGAGCCTGTCTATATAAAGGCTATACTAAGATATCAGTGGTATTTATCTCTTACAGATATTTCTTCATTTTTATTTTTTTCAATTCCCTATCCTTTAACAATCAAAAGCTGTCTTTTTCTTATTTTTTTTTTTGTTTTCCCTTATCACTGAACTGGGTAAAAACAAAAAGTAAAAGTATGTTCTCCATAAAAACATGCAAATAAAAAGGTTTTGGAGAAAAAAAATGACTGGAAAAAAGTAAATTGGTTTAAAACGTTTTCTTCTGATTAAATAGTAATGCATACCTCTTATGAAAATGTATAACTACACAAAACTATTTTTAAAATTATTAGTTGCAAATGTGATTTTTTTCTCTAAATATTGTTCTGAATTTTCTGTCTTTTTTATAGTTTTTATTAGATTTAAATTCTACTACATACCAAATTTTATATTCAGCTTTTATTTCTTAAAAATGTTGGCCTGATGACTGAATATATTGACTGTTACTCCCAGAAACTCTAAACCTGATTGCATCAGCACTTCCTGCACTTCCTTTCTGTGACAAAGGAAGAAGGGTGCCCTCTCCAATCAAAGGCCAATGTCTTTACATGCTCTCTGAGGTTCATTCCTTCTTACCATTTTAGGGACTAACCTCACATATTTTTACTGTTCCATACTCAATGACTATTTTCACAGTATTTCTCAATTATGAGAAAAATGATACCCCAAAACCCTCCCTGGTCTAAAGATTCCTCTAGTTACTTCCTGTGTCTCTCTATTCACCTCATTTGACCCAGTCAGTTCCTCCTTCAATCCTCACTTTCTGTTCTTAGTCTCTTGGACATAACATGCTGCTGATTTTTCCCTGACATATTTGATCATTTTTTCAAAGAATTATTTTTGTTCTTTATGTTTCCACCTTCTAAACATGTATTTCCAGGCCAACATGCTTTTCTAATCACTAGACTCTAATATTCAGTCCCTTATCATCACCTCCTTTTACATGCTTCACTCTCATTCAAATATGATCTATCTATACTGATGTTGCCTCTGCTTTCATTCACACCCCAGGGACATATGCTAGACACTATAACTAAGTGCTACAAAAACATAGCATACATGTACACACGATACATAATCAACATATAAAACTTTCAAACACTTACAAGATAAATAGAGCCTCTGGCCTTATTGAGATTATAGCTTATTATGGAAAATGATATTTTATATAGTCACCATTCTGTTTATTAAGTGCTAAGTAGAGCAATTACAAGATACTATGGAAGTGTGTAGCAGGCATGCCCAGTCTGGGATCAGATACTATTCATGGAATGCTTTCCAGAAGTTCTATTTAAGATTAATTATGCTATTGAATTTAATTAATAACCTTGATTAAATAGAAGCATATCAAACTTTGTACTTAGAAAATAAAAACTACAGTATTTATAGCATTATGGATTTTTAAACATGATTATTTAAGAGACAACAAAAATCTCAGTAAATTTCTAAATGTACACATAGAACATATTCTTTAAACATCATGAACTAAAATAGAAATGAGTAATACAAATTTAAATCCATGATTAAAAAAATCAAACTACTTGGAACATTTTCTTTCAAAAAACATTCCTAGATAACTTCTCAATCAATGAGGAAATAAAAGCTAAGATAAAGCCAATAATAATACAAGAACAAAAAAGAACATGGCATGTGGAAATTTCCAAAACGCCATCAAATCTCTATTTGGATAAATATTCATATGAAAATAAGTTTATTATATTAAGAAAAAAATAAAATTCTGAATATTCATCTCACAAATATATTAAAAAAGCAACTCATATAAGGTAAAAGACAATATAAAGATATCTGAAACTAATTATCAGAAACAAAAATATGACAAAAATAAACATATTGATTAGACCACTGAAATACAAAAATATTTTCACAAATTTCACTAGGTTAACAATCACTAATACCAATGGAAATTTAAAATTAAGCTCTAATTATAAGTACTAAGAAGATTAAAGTTATAAGGAACACTACATGTACTAGAAATTTGAAAAAATATATGTATAAAATGGGCACTTTTTTGATAAAATGCAATTTGATTTAACTCAAGAAGAAGTAGAAAACTTGAATAAATAAATTACTATACGGAACGTTTATTAACGTGTACTGGAGCTACCCTTTGGCATTCACTGAAGACAGTGCAGACAGTGGCTGCTATAATTCCAAGTTGACTATAGACAACTCAACATGTTTGGGTTTTCTTTCATTTACAGCAAAAATTTCCCACATCCAAGCACCAGACACATTCAAATTAAGTAGAAAGAAAAAAAATAAGACAATTTATTTTTTAAGAATGCCTATTATAATTATAAAATTGAAATACTTAAGTTTCAGAGTGTTTTCTTTATGTACAACATGATGAAGCTACCAACATGTTTGATACTCCATGATATAAAAGATCCCTTGCTATATACATTAATTAAATAATATTCCATTTTGTTTTCATATATTTACTATGTATTTATCTGTATTTTAAAAATTATTTAGAATAAACATATACGATATTTCAAGAAGTCTATTGAGCAGAAGGAATTCATTTTTTATTCTACTTGCTTTTGCTATAATGACATGCCTCTGAAAATACAGTAGGGCCAATTTACAGCTTGAAAATGCTTAATAAATTCCTAACATTATTAATATTTATAAATATTTTTGGCACTCTTCCATAGAAATATGACAGGTTAATACTGGAGAGATGAATTATGAATAATTTTAAAAGATAGGCACTTATAACTTAACTAAACAAGACCATTGTACACATATTTAATAGCGTTTAAAACAACAAATAGGAAAAATTAGCACTTACTATAAAGAACTATGTCTAAAAGTAAGATCATTCATTTATTCAAAATGTGTCAAATAGCTGCTAGTTGCATTTCAATCGCTCTATACAAGTAAATTTGTAAATATAATGTCAGATTTCTGTCTTTAACCTAATATGAACATATATCTAGTATGATATATTATACGATAATATATTTACCCTCATATATATTATCTTATAATACATGTGTGTAATAAAACTGATAGTCCAATCTTCATATTGAATAAATTTCAAGATATAAGCATAAATAATATAATACAATAATAAAACATAAAGATTAATTTCAATTCAATTTTCTAATTTCTAGGGTAGATGGGTGACCATCTACTTTACCATCTAAACAAGACATGAAAACTCTGTTAAGAGGGAACATTGGGTGCTGTTGATTACAGCGAGTCCCAGGTTCAAACAAGAACATATGGCCACTGAGCGAATAGGAAAAGGCTTCACAGAAGAGGTGGTATCTAAAATGAACCTTAAAGATTAAATCTTGTAGGGCTTCCATATGCATAGAAAAGTCTTTAACTTTCTAGGACAGGAAGAAATCAGCCCTTATTACGGCTCTTGAACACTCATTCTAAAACTCAAATGTATTACCTTGGGAGATGAAGACATTTAATGTTTATTAATGAATTATAAATAATGGTGTATTTCTTTAACTATTGTCATTTTCAAAATGTAAGTGGCAGTGACGAGAAATCATATTTTTAATAAAGGAACAACATCGGCTGTAATTAAGCAGAGCTCTTCAATAGTTAAAAGGCAACATGAGAACTCTGGACACACACAGGATATCAAAATAGGACAGGGGAAGAAAGAAAAGACAAATTGTTATTTCACCACTTTCACTAAGTTGTACCTAAGATTTATGACACTGAATTTAAAAGTAAGAAAATACATAGGAATACTTAACATCAGAATCATAAAAATATGAGAAATAAATCATTTTTAAAAGAATTGGCTGGAATTTTAGAATGACTTCAGAAATAACGTCTAGATCCACAGATTTCTTTACTCCAGTTTTGAGTGCATAGCAGATCTTTTTCAATTGTACAACTTTCTTGATCTGCTCCCATAGACTTCCATGAGTCCCAATCAGTATATCTGTTGGTAAATTTGGCAAATTGTTTTCTCTCTTGATATCAAGAGGTCTACCTTCTTTAAATTAAGGCATCTTAAATGTGTACCTTTAATACAATGTTGAATAAGAGTGGAAATAATGGCCATTTTTCTTTGTCCCCCATCTTATTGGAAATCTCTCTATAACTTCCCCATTAAGTAATGGAAATAAATTAAGACGTCCTAATATAACTGTGTTCCAAGGAAATTACTTTTGAGAATATTGAGGTCATGCAAGAAAATAGGAAAGTGAACCGGATACATTGTTTATTCTTTATAATCTACACATATTATGAAGTGAAACAGAATAGTAAAATTTAATCAGTTTTTCCATATATCTGTATTATATGAAGTAAGGAACAGCATCCATTACTATTATTTCAGATTGCTGATTTTTGAGATTATTAGATTTAAAGAAAAAATACCTGTTTTACAACTTCCTATTCAAGCATGTTAATATAATGTTATTATTTGAAATAATTGAGGTCAATCTATTATTACTCTAAAATACTGTTCGGTTAATCTTTATACAATGAATCACATATTGAAAATGTAAATGAGTTGGGAGGCAGCACGTGAGTTGAATGCGGCCTCAGTGAGGTATATTTTACGATTTTGCAAGTATATTTTTATGAGGCCTTGGGATATTAACTCATTTTAGGTAAACTTCAATTACTCCATCAGTACAGTGAGCATCTCTTGTGCCATCCATGCTCATTCTCCCTAGCCACTTGCCTAATATATCATCATGATAGGAAATGATGTTAGGTTAATGCTTTTCCTTTTATTTATTGAAAACTTGATGTCTTCCAAAGGAGGAGAGAAAATTCTAGTTATTTTTCTTTACATGCATTATATAAATCCGGGGAAATACTCTGCTAAATTCTGTTTTCATTTAAGGTAACTTTTTCACTCAAAGAAGAAAAAGAAATGCACACACATGTAAACATGATTTTATGTTGACAGATACGAGTTTCATTTAGGTTAAACTAGATCATGTTGCATTACAGTAAAACTCTCAAAACCTAAACACTTTGCACAACAAATTTATTTCTTCCTCATGCAACATGCACATTCAGGGTTACTTTTGCTCTTTGCACATTCTCTGGGACCAAGGGCAACCATGACTTCATCTCGACAGCCTCTTGTTCACTGCCTCAGCGGGAAGAGGCCTCTGGATGGTCTTGCACAAACCCGATACTCTGGTCTGGTAGAGACATGCCATTCCCAGCACCATTCATTGGCCAGAATAGCATCCCATCTCATGACACAGGACCCAGGTTAGCTTTCCTCATGTCGAATTGTGGTCAGACGGAGAAGACGTGAATATGGGGAAGCAGCTGTAAAAGTTCCCGTTAGGCAATGCCATTGACTCAGATAGCATAAATAAGTTTGCCTACATCCATTTCAGATGCAACTTAGTTAAGCTGTTTGAATGATCCTAGCCCTTTAGCCATCATGGAAAATGTTGTTAAAATTAAGACCAGGTATAATTCAATCAAACTAAATTGAAAATCTATTATTTGGCAGCAAACAGGGGCGAAAGTTCAGAGAGCATTAAAAAAAACCTAGCCATATCTGGCACAGAACTTATAAACCATATTTTTTGAAAAGAATCATATAGACACAAACATCAGTGAATTTAGTTATTTGTTTTTAATCAGTGGCATTTCCCAAACTACTAGGTCATCTTCCTTCTTAAACTACAGCACAAATTCACCTTCTCTATAAAGCCTCCTCTACCAGATCTAATCCAGTTCTCTTCAATTACTCAGTCATAGACCCAGAAGGATCTCTCTCTAGGCATCTTGCCTGCTGTATTCTTAGTGCTCATCATGTTTCCTCTATACGTTTTTTTTTCCATCTTACTTGTGATCACAGCCCTCCCCATACTTTAAATGACGCACAGCCAGGGACCCCATCCACCTGGTTAGCCCATGTATCTTTGGAGCTTACCACAGTGACTGCCCTCTCCAACTTCTGAATTCCTGGTCTTTGGTATCTGTACCTCTGCTCTGGCACTTTGGACCTTTTGTCACAAGCCTTTCAAAATTCTTTTGATAGAACTTATTGAGTGCTAAATTACTAAACATATTAAATTCCCAATAGAGACATTAAATAGCTGAAGATACTTAGCTAGCAATAAGAGACTTGAGTCAATAATAACAATAGCAAACACTCATCCAGCACTTACTATGAACCAGATAATACATTAATTTTCCATATTTTAGCTCACGTGGCCCCAAACAACTGGTGAGGCAGGTACTATTATTATCCTCATTTTAAATATGAGGAAATTAAAACACACATGGGGTGAGTAAATGGTTGAAGATCAAACAGCTAATACGTGGTAGAGTCAGGATTTGATCTTAGACAGTCTGGCTCCACAGCCTGTGTTCTTACTCACTAAGCTACAGTGCCCCTTTAATGGTGAATTCCACCTTCACTAAAATTTCTAACTTAGGAGTAGTCATTTTTCCTACTTTGTTTCATTTTGTTTTGTTTTTCCTTGAGACCGAATGATCAAATGCTCCCCAGATCCCACTTTACATTTGATGAGTTTATGAGGAAGGTGAGGGAAATGGCACTAAATTGCAAATCTTTAGATACAACAATCTACATAATTTCTACCCAGGTATAACTGACAGAAGAGACACAAATGTTGCTTGTAATGTCTTATGCTGTCATGTTATACTTCAAAGAAAAGGAATAATTACAGCTGTTCCAATAATGGAGGTTTATACATCATAATTAATTAATAGCAAACATGAATCAGTTTCAAGAATGCCATGCCCAAGACAAGTGGAGTGTCACATATTATAACCAAGAGAAAGGAATCAAAGCCATTTGAAACAACCAGTCATAAATATGTCAACAATTTCTCTAAAAAGTTTAAAAAATGCTGTTTTTCAATACTTTGATGCCTCCAAGAAGCACTTAGATATAGAATCTTAATTTTATAGTCAAAGATGTGTCGGAAATACTAGATCAAGTAAGGGTAAGCACGTTTCTTAGAACCTTTACTATGAGGATAGAATCATACTTCTCTTAGAAAGAACAGACTTTCTTAACTACTTAGCTACAGAAACCCCATTTCTCTCATGAAACATCTCATGTGATTAATGATCTCTGAAGCATCCTTTGGGAAATACTGACATTAGAGTTAAGAGACATAAAATGAAAAAATAGTTTAATTTCAATGCCCAAGGAATTTTAAAGAAACAACAAAATTTTGCTATCTTAATGTGCTCTCTTAATGATGTAACTTTCTGATCAAACTTTAATTTTTCTGTTATCTGCTATATAGACAGATATAGATATGCTGAGATATCCTGACAAGAATTATTAAATCTGTATGTGCATATATACATCTCTCTCTACATATATCTACATATATACATATATATGTATATATGTAGATATATACACACACATATGTACACACACATATATATGTATATGTGTGTGTATATATATATATATATATATATATACATATATATATATATATACATATATACATATATATATATATATATATATATATATATATATATGTATGTTACTCTATTGAGTTCTGGAGAAAGAATTAGGTTTCTAAAATGTTTATGAACAACATGAATATCCATACTAGAAAACTATCTTTAATGGATGCATCCGTGTCCTCAAAAGAATATTTTATAGGGGTGGGGATGGCAAGAAACATTTTAGCTAGGGTAAAAATGTTCAGTGACATATAATCTTCACTCATTTTTTTTTTTCCCCAAGCTACAATTCGCTGCTACAAAGGTCAGCAGTTATAGTCCTCAGCGGATTCTTAGAATGTAGAATAAGGGAGTTTGAAATGATTTGTTCTGTCACCTGTTCCCAGAAAAACTGACATAATTTAATATGATGACTAGTCTCCTTTACCTCATTAAACTGTAAAGGAGAGCTGGATAGAATCTTAAGTTATTTATGACTTACTACTTATAAAATACGAGTTTGGGATTTTAAACTCTGCTTGCTACAGTGCCTTCCTACTCCCACCCACTAGCCAAAGTCATCTCTATGCATATAATAGAAATCCCTTCTAAGTCAGCCAAAGCAAATGCAAATAAGCATATCATAGTGTAAATATGAATGCACCACTACCTTTGGCTTTTAGAAAAACAATGATTTGATGAGGGTTAAGCTTTATCTTGTCATGGCTTAGAATCAATGGGTTACAAAAGAAGAAAATAAAAGAGGAAACATTCAAAGTATGAACAAGACATAGTAAAGAAGAAGAAAGAGAGACATTAAAAATCCTTCAAATAGGACTCCAATGTAATGGGTGATAGCCTGCATGCTTAGAGGTTAACTTCACAGGTAGTAAGAGGCATCACCAAGTATATTTCAGAGTTTCAGAAACTAAAATGGGAATCATCTATCACAGGAGTGCCAAGAAAAACAAACTGTTACATTCCCTTGCTTTTTCCTAGAATTAGTTTAAGCCCATGTGCTATCTTTGGTTCTGTAATGCTATCTCTGGACATTGGAAGTTATACATGTATTTAATTGTTTGAATTTTTTGAAGAATAAATAATTAAGACTTAAAAAGTATAGCTTGGTTAACCCAAAAAATTTTTTAGAAGCTGTAACAAATGGAGACATTTAAAATACATTATTAGTATACATAAGGTAGTATAATTCAACTCCAGGAACAGAATGCTGAGAGAGAAGAGGCAATTTTTCAACAGATAAGACTATACTCAAAACGAAAGGTTTATGTCCTTCCAAGCTCTTAGTGGAATAAGTGATTTGGGCATAAGAACAAAAACCTAATGTATGCCAAGAAGGAGCAACATTTCATAGCATTTCTGATAAATCTCCTTATAATATTCAAAGACACAGCTTGCTAGACCTTTATTACCGATAAATTAAATCAATTATAAATAGTTATCCATGAACCTAACTTCTTTCAATTTGTAAAGTACTTACCAAATTTCTAAATACGATTTTTCATGATGCTTTCTTTCAGAGGTACTACTAGGGAAAGGATGTCACGGATGTTATTTCAGATCTGTCATGTATAATCTTCTAATCTGCCAACTTTTTGTGACTAAAAGATGAGCTCATATACAAGCTGACAAGCGGTGATGAGTCTAGGCTTTCTTCAAGGTTGTTAAAAGTTTAAGTTTCCCCATTGTGCAGGTGCTCTCTGAATTGGCTTGGCAATTTTTATAATGACAGTTGCTGTCAGGTGAGAGGGTAAATCATTCAGTTCAACTGGGAATGTTGTCAGTAACAGTAAAAGGGTGCTGGAAATAGAAGTGGTCCCAGATAGTGGAGAGAGTGACTTGTGTAAACTTATCAAATCTCTCTGGGAATCCTAGATGTGTCATTTTCCCTCGGGTGTGCTTTAAAATCATCACTTCTGCTGATGATTACACTTTCTTTACATGGAAAGTGAAGTGAAAACTTAATCAGATTAGCTGAAATAGGAAAAAAAACAAACAGACATGTCAATCTGGAGATTTTGACCTTCACATCCCCAAGCTTGACAGCTCTTTATAAATGATATTACAACCAATTGCTATTATTAGAAGTAGTACCAATACTACGATAAGTGTACTACACGTTTTAATACCCATAAATGTGTACAACTTTCAATGATCTCTCTGGAAGTGGTCAACCAAAATAGATTAGCACTTTATATTGGAATTCAGATAATTATTTTTTCCAGGCAAGCCAGGGTTTAAGACGTAAGGGAGATTACTCAAGATCTTATAGCTGACTTCGGTATCCCAAATGAGTAGAATGGGAAATTATGTCAGCTTTTGGTGGGAGCTGAGAGCTTAGGGCAGTTTCAGAGAGTTGTTATAGTTATTGTTTTGTTTTATTTGTTTGTTTCATGTCATTTTAGTATTCTCAGTGTTTCTTTTTAAAATTTCTGAATTACCTTCCAAGTTTTATACAACTGGAGATTTCACACAAATACGCAAATTCTCATTTTCTAAGGAAAAGCAGAATATATGGGACCATAAGGATCACGTTCAAACATGGTAAGGGTGAGCTCTAACTAAGTAACCGCAACTCCTTGGAAATGCCCTCAGGTCACCACCTGCCTGGTGTCACACCTTTAGGTTATCTATCTAATCTGTATAAGCACCTGAGAAGGACAATTTTGCAATGGACAAGGAAGAGATCCAAGCAGCAATAGATTTTTACAGGTGAGTAGAAAAAAAAAAAAAAAAGACAATAGCTAACTGATATAACAAATTATTCAAAAGTTACTTAGGATCTGAGAGGTCTGGCAATAGACAGCCAGACCTTCTAGCAATGATGTTTCTCAGGTCCCTGGTGAGTGACTGACAAGACAAAAGCAGGTCTCCATTATCAAGAGAGAAACGGACAAGTTACTCATAAGCAAAAACAACAAGTATCCAGGCAAATGCTAAATTATACAATGTAAGCCTCTTGGTGATGGACAAGGAATGATAAACAATGAAAAAAGAAAGGATTTCAAGAACTAGGTTCCATTGTCCTTGTTGAAAAAGCAGCACATATAACTCGAAACTGAGTCCTAGGAAATATAGCTTCTTTGCTGTCCACTGCCTTAGGTCAAGGTCGATGTTGCCTCTGGCAGTAAGGCCTCGCTTACAGGTACAGCTCCAGGCCCCCACATCTGCTGCGAAGATGTGAATGGACACAGAGGGTCAAGTGTGAGCTATAATACTTGTGTGTTTCTAGGGTGGAACTCCAGAGTGTTGGTTTAGCAAACACGACAGCTATATCCTGATGACAAAACTTTTTAAAATTGTGGGCATATAGAAAGGAGAGTCAAGCACAGAAGCTTTGTTTGGAGGCAGTGGCTATTCTTTGCAGGAGATGCACATTTTTGGCACAGCCAGCACATGGTAACTCCCCCCTGTCCAGGGCCTTTATGCTCAACATGTTCTATTCTAAGGCTAAGGTAATGAAACATGCTATTCCAAAAGAGACCTTAAAACTCAAAGTAGCACTGATATGTCATCTAGCAACCTGAGGTAGAGGACGCTTCACCTCTTTCTAGGTTATCAAGTATGTCACTATAGCAACCTAAGACCTGAACTGAAGCTACATGATAAATGCCCAGTGTCATTACCTGAAATGTCCTGGAATTCACAAGGTCAGATATGGAGACCTAGGCATGACACCATGCCCTTTGTCTACATTGACCTTTGACCAATGTTATCAACCAAAGAGGGCATCTTCCTAGCAACTGACTCCAATGCAGATATAACAGGGAGCAGCAGAGAACAGAACTGCATAATGCTGACCAGCTAGATGAGCTGGGATAAAATGTCGGGAGCTTCACTTCCTCCTGTGTCAAATAAATAGAATATTAAGCGTCTATTGCCAGGGTTGTTAGGATGATTATTTGAATAAGCCATATGAAGTATTTAGACATAACTCTTCATTGAATAATTATAGATGATGATGAAGATGACGATGACAATGACGATGGCGATGTTGTTGCTCTGATGTTGGCAACCAGGTAGACAACATTTGGGAAAAAACAAAACAAAAATAACACTGCTTGGAGCAGAATGAAGCATTCTGAGGACTGGAGTCTAGCAATTATTCCAGTTGATAGATTGGGCCAGGTGGATACATGGCTTCTCCAGGCTAATTCCTATTGATCCATCTAGGCTCAGGTTTGATGCCACTTTTTCTGGGAAGCCTTCCCTGATACACTACATTGAGTCAGGTGCTTCAGCTTTGTGTGCCCATGATATTCTATCATCCCCATACCACTTTTTATGAATCATTGTAAAGAACTGATAACTGTCTGGTCTCTGTCTCAGTAAAGCATAAACTCCATGAAAGTTGGGACCATTATAATTTATGATCTACACGAACCACAGCGCTAAGTAGATAATAGGTACTCAATAAATACTTGCTAAATATATGAATAAATTAATCTATTGATTGCCGTAATATACGTACTTACCCCCAACTCAGATGAGCATTCTATAAGTAAAACCATCAGATATAAAACCAGTGACATCCAGAACCGGTGTGATAATTTCCAACTTAAATCTAACGTGAAAAATGATTATGAAGTAAAAGTATAAATCTGTTGGTATTAAAAGTTCAGAACTAACTGGAGAGATTTATAACTTCCCATGTTTGGAAATCAAAGGGGTGATTACTTATGTATTGGAAAGCTATGAACATTTTCCAGTCCTAGAATAAAGTAATGTTTACACAGAGTATCTTACAACACTTAATTATTTATTCACATGGCAACTATTTGAGTGGCTCTTATCCTAGATTTGGGGGATGCAATAGTGAACACGGTATGTCTAGTCCTTTGTTTCCATGGAGATTATATTCACGAGAGGAAGAGAGAAAACAAAGAAACAAGAAATCAAGTAAATGAGGTGTCAGATATTGAAAGGTGCCATGGCAAAAAATAATATTGGGTAATAGGATGCACAGGACTGGGAGGTAATGAATGTGGCTATTTTAGAATAGATAGTCCTGGATGGCCTCTCTGAGGAAATGACATCTTACTTCAGTGGTGAATGACGAGAAGTTATTAGCACTGAAAAGATCTGGGGGACACCATTCCAGGCAAAAGAAACCACATCGGTAAAGGCTCTCAGAAGAGCGTGTGTGTGATGTGAGCAAAGGATCAGGAGAAGAAGGAAGCCTATAGAGCATAAAGAGGAAGAGGGAGAGTGGGATGAGATGCGGTCAGAAAATGAGGAGGGTCCAGATCCTTCAGGTTTTGTGCAGCACAACAAGTAGGATGTTATTCTGATTCCAGTGGAAATCCATGAGGTTTTCTTCACCATCATTTATGTTATAGAAAACCATCATGACTATTGTAAAGAGAATATACCCAATCTGTTATGAATGTGGAATGAATACATTTTATATAAATTTCAGACATCATTAATAATGATGTTGTTACAGATTTGCCTTATTTTCATACATAATGATTGCAAAATCTTTCTGGCTGAACATTACACCAATTGTTCTTTGTTTTCCAACATTCCCCAAATGATTTTGTTGACAATGATCAATGAAAACAGCCTTAATTCAGTCAGTGTGGGTCACACTTCACATCAAAGACAGCTAATTTAAATTGGGACCCCAAATTACCCAACTATCATGACGTCCCCTACCATAATTCCAGTTTATGTAGCACCACCCCTCGAATCGCCCCACAGAAGTGGCAAGGTTATTTATGAACAATTTCCCAAGATATCCCTGCAGAGCCTAAACCATTCCATGCAAAATGTTACTTGCCATTTTTTATTGTGTTTGCAACCAATTGAAATTCAGATTGAAGAAACATAAATTATGCTTTCCCTGATTTAATTTCATTTTCTCACCAGAAAACTTTGGGGACACACTAAGATGTTACCTTCTGTTCTCCTTGTAACGTGTCATCAGGGTGAGGTTATAATTGATGCTGACTCCCAAGCTGGCTGTGACTTATTGTCCACTGCAGAGTTGAGCTCACAGCATTTGGCCATTTGTTATAAATTCATACTAAGTTTCACAAGCAGGTATCCTTGAGGTCTCCTTATGCTGTTACCTGTAAATGCCTATAACAATTACTGACAATGCTGGGCGATGTGGAGATTTTAGCAGGCCTCTAGGTTATTCTTATTATTTTGAGCTCATAAATAAACTATGTATTATATGTTCCATCAGTTATTTCAAAATAAATCACGTTCTCTCTTTCATTTATTTATTTATTTTTTTCGCTCTCTCTGGATGGAAGTGTTTCTGTACACTCTGTTCTGTGCGAGGTACTGGTTGGTGAAAGTTGGATAGGGCATGGTCACTTCTTTTAAGGGGTATAGAGTGCAGTGGGAGAGACAACAATTTAATCAACAATGACACGTTATGTATGGAGACTAGGTGCTTTAAAGGACTTTAACCCCCTTCCCTTCCTCCTTCCCTCACACAGCAGTGGAATCTAAATCATGAGATGAGGCAGAATTAATTATGTGAAGAAGGAATGTCTTCCATACATGAGGAGGCAGGCAGAATTGGGGATCCAGAGTACATGTGAAGATTGCAGGAGGAAGACTACTTCCACTCACTGAGTCAGGAGAGAAAAAGGAAAGATTATCGGTAAAGTGATAGGATATTCGTTAATTGCTGGAGGAGTTGGGGTGGCCAATTTATCTCAGAAAGCATAAAGTTAAATTACCTATGAAGAGAAAGGGAGATGAATTAAGGGATTTAAGGAGAAGGAAAACTGTATGGCCAGCCTGGAAAATAGGAGAATATAGGCGAACAGAGGTTTAGACTAGAAAATGAAGCCATAGACAAGTTAATAGTTTGCCAGAAAATGCCAAGGTTAGGGGCCTGGAAGTTTTGATAGAAAAGTAGTTATATTTAATTATATACTAAAACAAATGTATTTTGGGATGAATTAACACAGTTGGCTGTTTGTAACACAGGAATAAAATATAATTATTTGAAAAAAGCTCGCATGTTTTAGAACAGTCAGCGATTCTGCGAATCAGTGCTAACAACTTATAAACATGCCGCTTCTCTACATGAGATTTCAGTCCACATGTAACCTCCACCTGATATCTCCTTCCACTCAGCCTCCCCCACACCTCTTATTTCTAGAATACCCAACCTGCCTGATCAACAACTCTTTGTACTAACATGGCTCCCTCCATTACAATTTCCTATAGGTCTTAAGATTTTGAATGGTTACCTAATTATGAAGATAATAAACTCATTATAAGAGAGAAGTCTTGCCTTAATTTTTTTTTTTCCCCCTGCAGGAGAATTCTCAACCAAGCTGCACTTTAGAACATACTGCCGCTTTGTCTCCACAACTAAACACAAAGTCAGAATCCCTGGAAGTGGAGACTGGGCGTTGGTGTTTTGGGACAGTTCTCTAGGTGATTTTAATATGCAGCTGTATCAACCGTTAGTACCTAGTTGGCACGCAGAGAAAAGTAGTGTGTTTGAGAATCTTTTGTACATAAGGAGAAAACTAGCCAATTTAGTATTAGTCAAACTGCAAATGCACAAACATCACGAATTTTACTCCTCTTGAAATGGAGGGGTCAATGTCCTTGAAATCATAGATGATGTTTTAGAACTAGATATTATCAACAGTGGTGCAATTTAAATAAAAGGTATTTGCCGGAACATTCAAATAAGCTGTCAATCTGACAATTACATGTATCTAATTTATTAAAAAAGCAAAAAAAAAAAAAGCAATGGTTCTAGTGAACTATAATCTTCTCATACCATATTCTAAAAGGAATAAAAGGCAACAGAAAACAATTACAATGAAACAATGCTCTGACCTCAATAATCACACATAGAAAATACTTTTATCTGGAAAAGCCATTAGGAGAAACTGCGAACAAGGTGAAAACAGCTTTTGTGTGTTTTGGATAATAGTAACTTAGCAGGACTACAAAAGCAACACCCTATTAAATCTACTTCACTTTCTACAGTGCTGGCTTCTTCACAGAGTAACTCTTCTGACTCCTGGTTTTAAAATTTTCTGTTCTCAACCCAGAATACAATAATATAGCCATCTACCCCACTTTTACGAGCATTACACTTTTCACTAGGATGTGTTAGGCACTGTATGAACCCATTATGAATATACCAAAGTACATTTCTTTTTTTTTCGTCAAGCAAGCGGTGGATTTATTAAAAGAAAGGAAACAGCATAGTACACTCTCAAAATGGCATGAGAGTGGGCAGGCCGAGAAGAGCAACTACCAGAGTATATTTCATTTATAGAAATAATAAGTAATTTTGTTACAGATGATTTCTAACATGCCAAGGGATTGACTAGGCATATGAAGGAGAGGCCAGAGCAAAATGGTTTTAGCTTGTCCCTTATCACCTCTACGCCTCATACTGTCTTTTTTCTTTTCACCCTGTTTAGTAATAGCATCCCTGCTTCTTATCTCCTGATAACACAAAACTCATCCAGCCCTGCCTTTTTTGGAAAACTGTATTTCTGGAAGTTCTCTCTTTCCCTGTATTTCCTTCTCTCTCCCATCAAAAAGCTCTCCTTTAGCTAGCCTACCTCAAGAAAGAATAGAATCCTTTAAAATAAATTAATATTCTTAGAAAAAGTCACAAAATAACATTAAAAATAATTTAGGAAATAAAGAGGAACATTTTGTATGAATTCACCACACTGATAGAACATGAATCATCATTTTGCTTTGTTTTTGTCTCATATTTGTGAATAATTTTATATATCTTTTCAGTTGAGGCTCCTTTCCTAACAATCTTTACCTGTCTCTCTCCCCATCACCCTAGGTCACACAGCTGGTTAATGGTGGAAATAAAACTCTAATCAAGTTCAGTATGACTCCTAATCCGTCATTTTCCACCCTGTCACCCTGCATTTTCAGTGTTTGATGATGTCTTTGAAGTTACAACAGAAACTGAGAGTTTGCTTAGAGGTCCAACCTGAGGACATTCAGCTAATCATTTTCCTATGTTGAAGAAGTTTCTTTTCTATTAGGCAAGTTCACCCTATTCCCCAAATCTCTAGCTGTAAGTAGCACACATATGGATCATGGAGAGAGACTGACTGTACTGCTTCTACTGTCTGGTAAGTACCAAGCAATGGTGTAACAGATGTGGTAGCCCACCCGGAGCCTAGGAGGTACAATGGATGTTAAAATGTAGTCACCCTACACTAATGGACTCCATCAGACCAAAATAAATAGATAGATAGATAGATAGATAGATAGATAGATAGATAGATAGATGATAGATAGATAGATAGATAGATAGATAGATAGATAGATCCTTTGAACCCCTCTAGTAGTCATGGTCCATCCAGGAAAAAATAACCCAGGTAATTGCACAGAATATTTAGTATAATGAACTAGATACAGGTGTACTGGAAAAGCTGAACACAGAAGATGGGTCTACCGAAACAGAACCAAGGATATAAAGTACCTTCAGCTCTACAACTACAAAGACTAAGGCAGGGCAGGATACTGCTACCAGAAACTAAGTGGTAGGACCATCATGCAAGCACAGAAAAGAGAGACGGGACACCCAGTAGATACTTGAATTATAAGAGAAAGCAAATATTGCCCGAATCAGCACCGAAACAGACTTTGTTCTACTCAGGCTCCTCCCATTCTCTTACCTCCAATCTCCTGCCAGTACCTACATTAATAGAAAGTAATCAGAAATCACTGGGTGAGGAATGGAAAGGAAAATGGGTTTGAGAGCACATGGGCAAGTGATTTGCCCAATCTCTAATCCACTCATGACGTGATTCTGAAAATAAAGTATTTAACGAAAAAAAAAACAAAAAAAACCTTATCTCTATTTAGTAATATCCAAGGATACATATTTCTTGCAGGTTCTTATAGTTATCACCATGACCATTCTAACTCAACCACTAGTATTTTCAGCAAAGTTTGGCTGGTATACAAATTCACTTGACTAACGATGGTCAATTTAATGGCAGTGGGGCCATCAAAAGTTTCCATTCATACAGCCATGTCTCTTGACACTTTAAAACCTACAAGAAGACATCTATGTTAAATCTCCATTAGGTATTCTCTAGATAATTAAAATCTTTCACCAACTTTTACCTTATATTAAATGTAATATGAATAAAATTTAATTCTTGCATTATTATATACAACAGAATTCCCCAATTTGCCCATTCAGTTAAAATTTTCTTCCCAACTTAGTAATAAGCTCTTTGTGGATAGAAACAATAACTAATATATCTGTTAGTACCAATGGTACCCGATTCAGTACTATTCATATAGTGACAAATTTCAGGGTTAATGAAATATACATTACTTTTCCTTATTCACACATTACACCAAAATTCATAGGGTGTATGGGAGATGACTTGAGTATACAGGAAAAAGACATCTTAAAGCATCACTAAAATGACAAAATGATATTAGCTTTAGAATGTTTAGGGGGAAATGTTATTATTCTAGGTTGATTACTTAGCAAAAAAATTAGTAGTTATTATAACGAAAATAATAATAATAATATTATACAGCAGAGTTTTTGTGAAATGGAAATCCACTTACAAATTTGTGGAACTAAATGACTGTTAAGTTGTTTATATTATCTTTATATAATCATGATAAATAACTGTGTGATAACTATGTGCATTCCTATTTACAGATGAGAAAAATGGAGGAACAGAAATTTAAGCAAATTTCCTTATATCAAATAACCAGCAAATTATAGTACTATCTTGAGAACTTCAATCTGTTATTTTATTTAAAAGTATCTGCTCCTCCCTGCATTCAACGTTGTGACATCCAAAAACTAAGTTGGTTAGTGTATACGTTATATCAGGTCTAATTTACTTCAGTAAAATTGTTTATACAATCTTTCCCTTGCATTTAGAAAAAGGTTTGTATTTATTTTGTGCACTTAGTCTTTGAGAATAAAGAGCAATGCAATATTTTAGGAACATGCTGTAGTTTTCTCACAAGCAATCTTATTTCTTTGCACCCACTGATCATATTACGAACTTCACTGTACTTCACTAAAAACACAGATTATATATGCAGATTAAAACACAGACTATATACACAGATTAAAAACACAGATTAAAAACCTTTGAAGATTTTTGTCATCAAAATTTTCTTTTAAGGTTTCAAATTGATTTAGTAATAAAAGTTAAATTAATTGTTCTGAATCAGTGGCACAGCAACTCTCTTTAACACCAATAAACACCTACAAATGACAACAGGAAATAAAAACACTGGTAGGTCATTCTGTCAAAAAAGAAAATTTTAAATATGTTTTATTTTGTTTTAAATACTTTCAACCTCAACTTTATCTTGTGAAGTAGGGACCTGCTGTCTTGGCAAACACTATCAATCCGATATCTAGGAGGGTGGGCAGTGTAGACGAATGGTCCAAAGCAGGAACTCCTGAGGTTTTGAACCTCAGCCAGCTTCTTAACTCACTGTGTCACCTGGTCATGTCCCTTAACCTCTCTTGGTCTCAGCTTCCTCACGTACATAATGCACCATGGTGATAATAGCACCTATCTCACAGGGTTGTCATGAAGAACAAATGAATCAATATATACTAATCACATTCAGGAGTGTCTGGAACATGGTACACATTCAATAATGTTAGTTACTATCATTATATTTTATAAGAACTTGAAACCAGGCTCTACATTATCTTCTAATCTCAAAAGATAAGACTTCCTCGTGAGCTGTCTTTTCCCAGTGTATGCTGAGGTTTGTAACAGCCAACCTCAGGACTATCACAACCCATGTGGGACTAGCAGGATAGGCTGAACTCTCCTATTCTCTTACCTGCCAGCTAGTTTCAGTTAAGATATACTAGAGTCCTGAGTGTTGTCAGAAAGGTGTAACTGATTCTTTGTTTGATGGAACCCAAGCAGAGAGAAAAGTGACTTACTTCATCTATCCTAGTAGGGGAGATATGAAATAGATATGCAATGAACGTAGAACCAAAATGTCAATCAGCCATTCAGCTGCTGCAATAAAAAGCTATGTCCTGAGTCCAAGAGGAAGCTGAAATGTAGGGACTCAGTACAACATTGTGCCTATAGTGACATCACTGGACTGTGCACTTTAAAAATTGTTAAGAGGGTAGATCTCATATTAAGTGTTCTTACCACAAAACAAAATAAAACAATTCCCCAGTAGGATGATCAAGGTTTCCCTTTGAGCTTATGCACTGAGTCAAAGTGAAGACATGACTTTGCTCTAGCAATAAAGAATTCATTAAGTTTTGCCTTTACATTTGAGTTAAAGACCCGATATGGAGGCAATATCACAATATAATTTTAATATGCAAGTAAGGTAATAGAAACAAGGACCCTTAAAAAGGATGTATGGGACAAAGTCATAACTTGGGAACTAAAGACACCTATGTCTGTATCCTAATTATGCCTATTACTTATTCATTGTCCTGCTGTCATCTAGATTTTCTTACCTTTTATAGCAGGAATGATATTTCTTTGCATAACTGTTACTATTATTAAATGATATACTGCATGGATTTCCCAGTTCCAAGCTAGATGCACAGCAGGTTCACAAATGAGGCAATTGTAACTTTATTAGTTTATGTCTTTAGTGCAATGACCATTAATTATTATATACAACAGAAGAACTTAAGTGAAATTCTTAAATTGGCTCCAAAATAGTAAACTGCCATTTTAAATAGAAAAAAAAGAGCCATGGAAAATTTAAATTATTGAGTTCGTAATTATTCATGTTGCATGCAAGGGTTATATTAGTAAACCTTCCCCTTAAATACAATATGAAAAAAAAAAGTGGCAAATACTAATTTTTATAAAACACTTTTTTAACCATTGCTATCTCACTGATATGTATATTTATCTCTAAGCAATCTGTTAACTCATTTTTTTCCTGCAATTATCGTTATTTATGATTCTACCAGAAAGTAGTCCTCCCTTGAATTAAACAGATGTGATGTTTGGCATCCTAAAGAGGCAGTTTCTCATCTTTGTTCTAGGGTAATGCTGTTTTCTGTGAGACAGCTTCATAATCTATTCTTTTACTAAATAATCTAGACTCTGTTTCTTTCAAATTAAATAAAAACAAAGTTTTGATACAATTTAACTGGTGTATGTTATACCTAGCAAATTTCCAAAGGTCTCTTTTTAGTAAATTGATCAGGACTAGTCATATATTCCACATGTGGCTAATGTAGTCAATTTGGGGTGGCTACAACTTTGATTATCAGCTAACAGAAGCAAGTCTCATGTTTTAACAATAAGATTCCTTCATTTAACAATTATGAGCCTTAGAATTTTAACTACAATGAGTTATGTACCAAAAGACACATTTTAAGATGAAAGAAAAACACTCGGAAAGAGAAAAGAAAGTAAAAATGATTGTCGAAGAAGGTTTCGAAGGGAATGAGGTCAGGAGAAAAGCAATCATTCCTGAACCCCGTGGCCTTTCCAAGTAGAAAGGTGTTTTAAATGCTTCATTAATGAGACGAGTAGCTTGGCCCAAAATACACTTCAAAGTTACGTGATACAATTGGGCACTTCTGTGCCCAGATGCATCGCTTGCCTTTAAGAAAATGTCATGGGCTAATTAGGAGTTAGTCTAACACTATATCTTTAACAATGTAGAATTATGACCTATTTTTTCCTTTAACTATTCTTGGCATCTCATCATTAAAAACAAATTGGCTTATTCTATCACACTTAGAGCAAAAATGATTCCAAGCCTTACTTCTGGGGTAAAACTTTGCCACTGAGCTCCTGTCATGTTCCCTTGCAATGGCTCCAAGGTGCTTTTTATTCACTGCAGTAGAGAATGGCTTCAGAACTGGCTAAACATCCAGACTTTCCTTTCTTTTACAGTTTAATTGAACTTCAGTCAGGCTAGTTTCTTTGCCACTGCTGAACACTGTCAATTATACTAAAACCTCATAGATGTTTCACTGCTCAAGCCGTCTTAGTGAACATTTTGAAGTAATGTGTACATGTCATTTTTTCTTTAGCATTACTGTTGCTAATAGCAACATCAGCAAATTATTGGTCAACTGTAAGATCCCCTCCCCAGATGCATCGTTTGACCTCTGGTCCTATTCCTTTCTATGGTGCATGTGCAGTGCTGGACCTGGTATAAAACTAAGGAGAAGAATCTTCTCCTCCTTGTAGAAAAACTGGAGACTACGATGTGTTGAATACCTGTCCCACAGCAAAACAGCTAGGGCTTGGATAAACTAGAAAATATGTTTCAGAAAGCATTTCTGGGATTTTAAAAAGGTAATGGAAAACTTCCTGGATCAACAGTGAGGTGAAATATGCTGATAGCATTGCCACGGAAGTATGAAATGGAAAATTTGGTTGGACCTGGTTCCAAAGGAATTACAGATAATTTTAAGTAAATGAGAGTTTATATATATATTTTTTTCCCTAGGGTAACTTGAAGGCAAAGCCAATGAAGTGTTTCTTAGAAGAAATAGTAATGGACTCACTTTAGGAAATATGTACTTGTAAATAGAAGTATTTATTTAAAATGTCTTCTGTGAAGGTACCTTTTCATCTAATGGGTAAAACAAAGCCCCTAGATTTGTGTTTACTATTTGAGATGGTAACATGGAATGCAAGCACAGAAATTATCCCTTATAAGGCAGGCGTATTTCAGAGGGTGTCAAACTTATATGTGCATCAGCATCCTTGAAGAAGCTTAAAAAAAATTGTGAGGGCACATCTTAGGTTAATGAATCAAGATTTCCAAGGATAGTTCAGGATTGACACCCAGGCACTGATTGCTCTCTTCTAAAAACATCTTCTGGTATCTTTGATGCACAACTATTGTTGTCAACCATTTTATCCTTCAATTGAGTGTCTTGTTTACCTACTTTGCTTACTTTAAGCACCACAGTTTTGATGACAGTCTGTCAGAAATATTAATATTTAATAATATCTACCTTTGACTGCTAATGACAACATGGAATATACTTATCTTACGTACCTTGATTCCCAAATAAATACAGTGGGACTTTCATTATATTAGTGACTCCTTTGTTGGCTACTATACCCACTACACAGCACCTAACACGTGCTAGACGTGCAATAAATGTTAACTGAACATGAATGAGCTCTATTTTTCCTAAAACTATTGCTCAGATTTGAGTTAACTTGGATATGTATTCCAATCTTTTATCTTCAATGGGAACTTTCTGCAAGGAAAGAACAAAAAGAGTGTGTGTGTGTGTGTGTGTGGGGGGGTGGTGGCTATTTCTTACGTCGCCGGAAATTATAGCTCTTTAAATTCTCTATTTCTCTGCTCTGTATTCTTCTGTTTTATCTTTTTTTTTTTTTTTTTTTTTTTTTTTTTTTTGATTGGCCCTGTAATATTGGAAACTGTTTTAAGATCTGTCCAATATTTAATGAAGGGTAAACAGTTTCCAAGTTGAAAAAGATTTGGAGATATTTCAGATATTTTCTCCAACTATCTGAAACCACTGGGTCCATGATGCTTCCTTGGTGGCATAGCAAACGTTTCCCCTAGCTATAGCTGCCTAAACATTCAAAGCTACATATCCAGCTTCACATGAGCAACAATTTCAGTACGCTTGGATAAGGTGGCTTTTGCAATGTTATTTGTACAAAATGTGTGATGCCTTCATTGAATAAATAGTGCCAGATACCAGGCAAAGCATTATTAATACTGAGATTAAAACAAACAAACAAACAAACAAATAAATGAAAAACCAGGAGCCCTGCCCTCAAGAAGTTCAAAATAAAGTGAGCAGATGAAATGCAAACAAATAAAACAATGCATCCGCTAAGTGCTGGGCATCACCAGAGTACCACAGCATGGTAACAGGTAGAAATCCCTATGAATAATGTTAAAATCAGATGTTTACCATAGATTTCTTTCTTGATAAATAATTAGGCCTGATGAAAATTGATGCCTCCCTGCAAACATATCACAACAGAGGCAAGAGGAATCCTGTAATATTTAGCCTGACACTTCGTTGAACTTTTTGGATGGAGAGGAGTGGGTGCTGTATTTCTCTCAATGCTATGGATTTGGGAGTCCTGATGCTACGACAAGAGCCATAGCAGCACCATAGATGAGCATGGATTACATCAGCAGATCTCCTTTGTGTTTACTTTGTATATATAACGGCAGAAAAGAACTTGAGGAATTGAGCAACTTAGTTTGCCACTTAGTTGCAGCTGTGGGATCTCAGGGAAGACACCCTGAGGACAATAACAACAGCTAATGTTCCTCAATTGCCTGTGGTGGGCTAGGCTCTGCTCTAAGTGCGCACACAGATGAACTCATTTCCTCTTCATTTCCTCTTTCTTCTGTCACTCAGCAGATGTTTATTGAGTACTTATTAGATAAATCAGAGGGAAGGTGCTGTATGTGGGGCAGTGTTAGTCTCACAGTTCTGCATACATGCTTATTGAGTTAATTAATTAATAATGTTGCTACACATTTTAATTATACACTGTACATAAATAAGTCATTATCTGCCTAGGCCTTTATGTGCCATGGTAAAAACAAATGAAATGCATACTACAGCCTTGCCCTAGAATAGCTGGTATTTGTCTAGGGAGAAAAAAAAAATGTACATGAAAACTCACTTGAGTTGCCTAAATCATTTGTCTTTGCTTTTGGTATAAATTAGCACATTAAGCTATAACATTTTTACAGAGAAAACAGAGATCGATATTCTTATTTGTCTATAGAGATGACATCAAACAACTATCTTTGGAAATGAAGAGTAAACAGCTATTACATCTGAGAAGTAATTTATTCTTACTGCATGGCAGTAAGAATGAAGCATGTGAAAATACGTACATGTTTTATTTGAAACTTTTAAACGTATTTTGTAAAATATATAATGTTATTATTTTTATAATTATTTATTATTTTCATTTTAAAATATTTTCATTTTCTAAAGATAAAAAATATTTGTTTATTCCAGATAATTTAGACGACTCTCAAAAACATAGAGAACCAAATTTAAAGACCAACTGCAATTGTTCTATCCAACAGTCTATTTAAAATATTTTAAACAAGGCAATACCTTTACCCTATATCTGTCAGAGAATTTTTTGCTTCTACTCCTTCTCCTACTCGGGTTAAATAAGGTCAAGTAGGATTAGAGATTACAAAGCAAGAATAAAAAGGAGAAATGATCAGATATAGGTTGCATCTCTTTTCAATTGTAATAGTTCAATGTCTTTGTCACTAGAGCATAGAAACACATAAAGGTCAATTTATGCTCCATATCCCCATAAGCACACAGTTCTGCTCTTGTCAGTGTTTGTTTTCTACCATCTAATATTTCTACAAATATGTTTATTACATATAAAATGATATATACCTTGGAAGTTCCCCCAAGATTAGTTATACTTAACGTTATTTAAGAAAAGTTTGTCAGCTGATGTAATATTTTGTCAAACATTAAACAAATCAAATTTGTTTGCTGAGCTTAAGAAGTGAAACACTTGTTGTTAGGTATCAGATTTCCTTTACAAGGGACACATACATTCCATTAACCTGTCTTCTGACATACTTTGATCCCTAAATAGGAGTAAGTTGGGCAGACTATTATTCCAAAAGTAGAATTGTCTGCATAAGCACAAGGAAGAATCTAATGATACTTGAGTGACTTTAGGAAGATGACGGATTTTAGACAGAGTGCATACACAATACCACTAACATCTGAACTAAATCCTCCTATTCAACATCCAATAGCTCTTTCCCTGTGCTCCAGGTTATACTTTGAATGTGTTGGTTTATACTCTACTGAATGGCAAATTAATGAAATGTGTTTTCCATTGAAAGTTATTCCCGGCCATAGCAAGGGACAAGCTGAGAGTGGGTTAATAGCACCGCTACCTGGTTTTCCAGTTCTCAGTGTTAGTTGTTGCAAATTCCTGCCTTCCTAGAGCAATGCTTACATCACTTTTCCTGCCCCCAACCCCAGTTTTATGAGTGTTAGCAACAATCTGCTTTAAGAATTTAATGTACAGCCTCCGAGAAACAAAGGGACAGAAAATTGCACTTTTATGAATTTCCAAATTGCCACAGCTCACACTCAATGTTTATTTTATTTTGATATTACTGCCAATTAGTTTTGCCGAGTAAAATAAATTTAGCACTAATGAGCATATTTTGAAAGTTTGAAAACACAATTTAATACATGATTCAATGTAATCTCTACAAAAATGATTCTAAGAGGCTGAGGCGTCATTGAGCAAGAGGGAAACTATGAGGAGACAATGGAGCAAAAAATAAATAAGTGAAAGCAATTATGATTTTTATATTAGCAATTAATCATGGAATCTTTTTTCTTTTCAACATCACAAAGACAAAGTTGTACAATGAAAGCTAGGTCAAATTAATTATAAACATACCCAGACTAATTATTTCATTAAATTAATTTGACAGTTGCCCAGACACATAGTAGGGCTTACACATGGTTATTCCTTCTACTCTCTGCTTCCCTCTTGTTTTACAATATTTTAAATACAGACCATATGCTATTGTCCAGCAACCAACTGTCACAATTAAATTTATGAATGAGTTTACCTAATTATCTTTTAAAATATATTATTTTAAAATAAGAATTGTTTAAAGGAACATATTTTCTATGCTTTAAAGTATGGTTGTACTTTCCAGACTATGGCTTGTGCATATGCTTACATTATTTTTTTCTTACAAATTGAGACCTAATAAGACTATTTTGTTTCTCTTATTATTATTAAATAGTAATTAATTTATCAATCTCATGTAGGACTTTTTTGGCAAAATCACATATATTAGTCACAAAGATAGTATTATTATTAAATCTAATACTAACTTAGTTTTGAAATAATACATGATTATAAATTATAGCACAATGCAAGTATGGGCAGAGAGGAAATCTGAGGAAACTGAGATTGAAAGAGATTCAGTTTTTTGCCCACATTCATAACAGATCTAACATTTTAATGATTGCATATGCTACCCAAATCTATGATCTTTCTATTAAACTTTGTTTTTTCCACATAATAATTTTATATTGTTAAGTACTATCTATACACTTGAACTGCATTTCCTTACCTCCCTTCTCTCTAATCCATTGAATCTGTTTTTGTCCCATCTTGAGACAGAAGAGTTCACCTGTCCCAGATTGATCTCCTGCAGACTGATCACTTAGAAAAAGAGTAGGCATTCTACAACATTCCATGAAATAGAAATATTCACTGCATAGAACTCAGTGAATAAGGCATTCAACCCTGGACAACCCCAAAGGCAATACTCAGTTTACCTGATCATGACAGAGAAGGGTCTGATGCTTTTCCAGCCATGCACTCTTATGTGGGGAAGCTTGCTGCTAGCTTTGTACATCACGCAGCTACGAGCTCAAGGCTTGGACTCCACCCTACTGGTCACCCCAGGGAAAAAGATGGTGCTACTCCCAACCATTAAAGATGAGTCTTAGCAGATTTAGATTGCAGCCAAGGTTCTGCCAAACTGTATTCTTATTGTGTCCTGTCCTCGTTCATATCAGAAGGAGAGCTAAAGCTTCCTTAAAGCCAACAGTCAGGCTTCCTCACTTGGAAGCTGATATCCGCTCCTGCTAGATACATAGGGGTGACCTTAGAATGAATGTGCATTAGAGACCTATATCTGCTACTAATCCTGTCTCCATGAATTTTCTCCCACTGAACCAGGGGGACCAGTGGAAGTGTTCTTTGACTATTTAACTCCCCCCCACCTCTTTAATGAAAATCGCCAATTATCTAGCAATGCTGCTGAGTCACCTCCATGTTCCCAAATCAAGTAATCACTCTTCTGTCCTTACTTTACTCAACTTGGCAGCAGAATTTGACAGCATAGATCATGCCCCCTCCCTCCTTTGAAGCTCTTACTTAATTAGTTTCTAGTTAATACCACACTCTTGCTTTTATTCCTACCTTGCTGGTGACGCCTCCTTATTCTCCTTTGCTGGATTGTACTTGAACTCATAAATCATAAAATTAGAGTGTCCTGGTGTTTGGTCCTTCACTATATTCATTGCCCAGATGACCTCAGTCTGTTCCATGACTTTGAATATCAGCTGCAATCAATGAGTAACAACTTTATATTTCCAGCCTCAACTTCTTCTCTAAACCATATTCCTTTATCCCACTGACTTCTTTGCAAGAAAGTCATAATCAAATGGGTTCTAATCTCTTTGGTGGGCAAGCAAATTTTTACCCAGATTACTAATCAGTACTCAAGTTTAATAAATCCAAATTGGCCCAGCCCAAAACGTGCTTCTTCTCCTGTCTTTCCATGACCATTAAATGGTAACCACATTTTTCTAGATAATTAGACTACTTGGCATCCTTCTGGACCCCTCTCTTTCTTTAATCCTCCACATCCAAACCATGAGCAAATTGTTGACAATTGTTCTGAAATATATCCTGAATCCACCTTCAGCTCCTCGCCTCTCCTGCCACTTCCACAGTATAAGGCACCATTACTTCCTGCCTGGATTTGACAATAGTTTCCTAGTTATTCTCCCTGCGTTCACTCTTGCCCCTCTAATGAATATTCTTCAAGCAGCAGCAGCAGCAGCAGCAGCAGCAGCAGCAGAGTGAGGCTTTTGAGGACGGGATTGATGGCACCTTGCTGCATAAGTGTCACTAATCCCATGGCTGTCCTTCAAATACCCCAAGTACGCATCTGCTCAGGATTTTTGCACTAGATGTTCCGTCTGCTTGGGATGCTATTTTCTTAAATAGCTGAATACCTGGTTTCTTATGTTCTTCAACTCTCAGCGCATACATCACCTTATTCCATTTTTTAAAATTTTTCATATAAAAGATCAATTCCTCACAATCGTTTTTTATCTACTAACCTTGCTTTATATTTCTTCACTGCATTCACCACCACTGGAAATATTATATCTGGCTGTTTGTCTTCCTCAGAAAAATATACATTACAGGAAATCAGGACTATTTTATTCTTGCCATCCCTCTAATTTTTTCAGTGCTTAGGTCCCTGTTTGCCAGCTTATAACAGTCATTTCTTTTGGAATTTTAAGTATCATGCAGTAAATTTAGTTTCAAAACAAAATATTTTAATATAAAAGAGTCACATACTTTGCATTCATTCAACACATACACTATGTTATCACATTGTTAATTATTAATCTATACTTATTAAGTATTCTATATTAATGAATTATTCACCAAATATACTTTTAAATCCATATAAGAGACTGTGCTAAATACTGTTGGGGATATACAGTATAAATATGACAGCACTGTTCTTCTAAAAAAAAAAATCACTGCATAAATTGTTAAGCATCATTAGAGAGAAAAGCATATAAAGATAACAGTCTAGGAATGTTCCAAAGAGAGAAATGACTCCTCGATGGGCAAAGAACAGTAATAGAAAGCTTTGTTGAATACCTGGCTATTGGGTCTTGATAAATTTAAACATAATAAGATGAAGAAGAAATAGCAATTCCATCACTTAATGGTAAAATTACTTTTCCTTAAACTTTTATTGATATTTTATTTTTAACAACCAGGTATTTAGTTTTCTCATCTATATAATGGAGGGTTTTGTGCATGTTAAATGAGGAAAACGTTTATAAAGCACATAACCTAGTGCCTGGAACATAATAAGTCCTCAATTATTATTACAATAGTAAGGACAATATAAACTAAATAAACAGCATGAATAATATAGCCATAGAATAACAAGGTTTATCTTTTATGTTTTTTTGAAAAGCAATTGCTATGACTTTAATAATAAGAAAATAACATAAGGTCTTATGGAAAAAGACAAAATAGTTCCTACTTTCTAAAGGTCATTTTTGTACATGACCTACATACTTACTAGTTCTTTGCTATTCTTCACAAGATTTCCAATTAAAGCAGGTAGAATTACAGATTTACCAAATTTAAAAAGAGTTCCTAGTTAAATTTGAATTTCAGACAAACAAAAAATAATTTTCAATATAAATATGTCCTAAAAGTAACAGGGGACAGAAATACTTAAACTGATTTTTTTTTTTTTTAACTGAACTTCAAATTTAACTGGGATGCTTGAATTTAGTCTAGAAACACTAAATACAATCCTGCTTTTATTTTGTAACTTCAGTGTATATCAGTGTATGCTGATAAACAGACTCATCAAACATATACACACACGTGTACACACACATACACACTCACATGCATATACACAGAGGCCTCATATGCCATGTTTACCCTTTCATCTATTGAGCTGGTATGGTCACCTCTAATACACCACTGAAAAGAAACTGATGAAACTAACAGGGATCTTAGAAATCAAATTAAGGTCCATTTAATATAAAGGGTAGGGATCTGAAAACTACGGCCTGTGAGCTAAATCTCATCTACAACCATTTTTGGCAGAACCCTCCAGAATAGTTTTATATTTTACGTTTAAATTCATAAACACAGAAAAGGATGCAAAGAGAACGAATATGGCCTACAAACCTAAAAATATTTATCTTAATGCACTTTGCAGAAAATGTTTGTCAACTCATGATTAGAGAAAGAAACATATTCCTCATTCCTTCATTCAGTGAATAATTATTGAGGGCCCACTACGTTTCAGGAACCCTGCTAGGTGTCCTTATGGAGTCTATAGCAAATACGAGAAAAAAAAGAAAAACACATTAAATTAAATGTGCATTGAAAAAAAATCTGTGCACACTCAAATAAATCATGTATGAAAGTATAGAGCATTATGCAAACAAATGATTCTAAAGTTAGGTATTTTGACTTTTTCATACTACAAGCTAATAATTTAGCCCTGACAAAAATGGAAACCTATTTGCTGATTTCTTTTTTAAGTTGAATAAGCTATCATTTTAGATACTTAACTGAAAAATTGGCTGTTTGCAAATCTTGCTTTTCTTCACGTGATTCCTTCATTCAATGTTTTCAGAGATTCTAGCAAGGCAATATTATTACGTGTGTACTAATCATAAAGTGGTGCTCTTTATTTTCCAGGTCAACTCCTTTTGTCTGAAATGCAAGTTCCAGCAGGGAACATATTGAGTGATAAACATGAATGGGAAAAACACTCAGGCAGGCAGACCTGTCAAATCTACTGTTTATGAGTGTGATGGTAAATATCATTGCCTAGTAGACATCAGATCTGAACTGCATCTTTGCTCATACTAAAAACATTTCCAAAAGTCATCTACTCCTTTAACATTCTCTTTAACGTGTAATATTAAAGGGTAAGGATGTGTTACTCATGTAACATTAATATTCCTGCTAAGGAACAGAATTTGAATGCTTCAGTTCTACTTAACACACATTTTTCCATGTCATTTATGAGAACTATGCCCTCCACAGAGCAATTCCAGACAGACTCTTCAAAGATTGATTCTAAATGTGCTGTTTGCCTGGACTGGCACTCTTATGAGCCTCATGGTTTTCTCTTGCATTTTTAGAACAAAGTCTAAGTCCTCATTCCCTTGGTACCTAACCTTAATTGTTTAGCCAGAAGAGGATTTTATATGTCTGCTTTCATCTGACCTCTTACTCTACGGCTATGGATTGAACATAAGAGAGGAAGTCTCTAAACTCTCCTTATATTGCGAATGGCAGAAATGTGACATAATTTTAAAGTTTTGTAAAAGACAACATGAATATACTGTCACAAACATTCAATAATTACATGTTAGAATCTTTTGCACTGCTAAATTGGAAATTTAACAAAAAAATAAAAAGTACTTAATATAAATGGTTCTTTAGGGCATGGAATACATTTACATTTTAAAATCATATTATTTCTCATTAATATGTTAGCAGTTGAGCGAAAATATTTCTGTAAATTCTGAGGTAAATTGTCAGATCAGTATGATGAAATCAATTACTTGTCTTTAGAAACTGATATAACTACAAGAAAATAATCTTTAAAAGAAAATTAAATATGTACAAAGATAAATAGATAAGATAGATGGATAGAGAGATATAGAAAGGTAGGCAAAGAGATTGTATTACTTGGACTTTTTTCGTTTTTTAGGGTAAATCAGGGTAAGGAGTTTACCTTGGGGGACACAAATATTATGACAAATTAATATCTTAAATTGACTACTTTTATAGAAAGAATAGTGTTTATGAAGTATTTAGTAGTTTGGGCCTTGCTAAAAGTGTTTTAAAGGGTTAAAATCTGTCAATTTGCTCTCCTTTCTGCCGTCTTTAATCTTTCTAGGCATATTCCTAATCAGGAGACTGGTTTTATAGCTGCTTTTTGAAACAACTCATAACTAAATCTCAAGGAGGCTCCTCAACCCCACCTAGGCTTTCATAGGAAAGTTAAAATATTAACATTACCCCTATAAAATTCAGAAGTGATACATCTTTTTATTTATTAGTATAAGTTCTGGAGTATCTTGGAATCACACTTGTATCTATGCTTATTTATTATTCCCATGTTTTTATTTATATTAATAATATAATATTTTGTTCCTTTAATTTTCTATGTCTTAAATTCTACATTTCAAGTTTTTTTTGGTTTTGTTTTGTTTTTGTATCTCAGCTTCACTATAGTTTGACTGCAAAATTTCAATGGTTTTGCTCACTAATAAGTTCATATATAATTTGATGGGTTAACCATTAAGAACATTTAATTAAAAGTGTTCTTTTGTAAACTAAAGCCTCAGAGGATAGTTCCTGTCAATAATACTTGCCTGGTAACTATTTGTCTGATTTACTTTTTGCATATAACACTATTTTCCAAGGAGCAAGTATGTGCCAGCTATACAGTACATGATGTACCTGACAACATGTTGATCACATTTATTGAATTGAGTCATAAGGAACCAGATCATATAAAGAAGTTATGTGTCCTTGTTCTTTCCACCCCACTCCATATTTTTAATATTCTGTGCACTTCATTCAAAGGAACCTTAGTTGATAGCCTACCCAAACATGAAAATAGAAGATTCCAAGGGGACTGATTTAACTCTTTAGAAAACACACTTCTCTCCTTAGCTCACAAAACCAAATCATTGTAATGATTTCAAATAATCTGTGACTACAATTTGGATGTGACCTCAGGAGGAACGCATGTCTACAAGTATAAAACATGTGACCTTTGTTGGTTTCATACTAGAAGCTACAATTAAGTCAGTATCTTCAAATAAATTTGTGATTGTAAACGATTTAAGGATTCCTGGTTTATATGCTTTAATTTGCTGTTTCCCACATTTATAGGACCATTTAGAATTATTAGAGCAATGATCTTAACCTTAGTTGTCCATTAGAATTATTATGCCGGTAGATTTTAATAAATACTGAGACCAATTGATTAAGACTTTCTAGAGGTTGGAACTTGAGCATCAGTGTTTCTAAAACAACATCCCTTAGCAATCTTAGTCAGCATCCAGGGTTGAAAACTACAGGGCAGGCATGCATGGTGCTCAGTTTTCTGGGGTTCTCAACTGTAGTGGTATATTAGATATACCTAAGAAGATTTTTTTGTTACTGTTCTTGTTTTGTACTATTGCAGGAGTTTTACTTTCACCAAAGATATAGAAATCTGTAAAAAACTTAACTTTCAACCTAATAAGAAAAATGATACAGATGATAAAAAAAATTTTAACTTTTCTGAAACACAGACTGCTGAGGTCACAAGGCGACAACATAGCTTGAAATCTAAGAACGTCTTCACCTCTGCCCAATGGAAATGGTTTGCAAGCACTTGCTAACTTATTGCAGAGGATGAGAGGAAGAGACTTAGAATGTTCTATGAGCAACTAAGAAGAATTCACCCCCAAATTTTAATGAACTTCTGAAAGCATTAACTTCTGTGAGCAAGAGCCATAAGAGAGTTCAGAATCACTGGGAGCTGTGGACAAAGGGCTGTTCATACCCACTCTGGGGCTTTTCTTCATGAACCTCCATCAAATTCTCATGAATAAGACTGGATACAGAATGGGAGGCTGGAGAAAGCTTCATTCAGTGGGGCAAGTCTGGGGGAGAGGAGCTGCTGTGACAGGAAAGGCACAGGGCTCCAACTAGACCCTTCTCCTCTACTGTACAAAAGGTCTAGGCTGCCTGGGAAGGGGCAGCAAATTCTGTTGCCTCAAGGCACAGATAAGAATCATTATGACTGAGTGAAGAGTAAAAGAAAAATTAACTCTTGGGGTCTTGTAAGTTTGGGATCCAAAAGTATATCAGTACCATTGACGGTCTGCTAACTTTGGAGGAGAGTAGGATATTCTCCTTCAAGAGTACCAAAGAAACACAATAGACTTTGTCTGCTACATGAAGGAGTCATAGCAAAGGAAAGCACAACTTCAAAAACATAGGTATATTGTGCCTGCCTAGCACTGAATCTGTATCATGGAAACAGATACCTGCCCCTGATCCCCTCTGTCTCCCCACCCCAAAATCATGCTAGCAAGCACCGAGTAATAAGAAATGGCAGTCTACTATGGGGACAGGGTAAAGAATATACAGAAAGTTCCAAGCAGAATAAATACCCAAAATAATACAAAAATAAAACACTACTGGAGACATTATATTCAAACTGCTTAAAACCAAAGATAAAGAGTAAATCTTGTAGGTAGCCATTAAAAAAAAGAAGAAGAAAGAAATATCATATACTGACTGAGGATCAAAGGCAAGTATTAAAGCAGACTTCAACTCAGAAACTATGGAAAACAGAAGACAAAAAACTGACATCATTAAAGTACTGAAACAGACAAACTAACAAACACATAAACAAACAAAAAGTTAAACCAGGAAAATCACTTTTTAAATAAAAATAAATAAAGATTTTTAGACAAACTGGTGCTAAGAAAATTCATTACCTGCACACCTGCACACCTGCACACCTGCACTGTAAGAAAAGTTAAAAAAAAAAAAAAAGTCTTCAGACAGAAGGAATATAGTAGCAGAGAAAAATCTGAAATAAAGAGCTCCAAAAAAGAGATCCAAGATGGCAGAGTAGATAAACACTGTGCCTGCTTCTTTCCGCAAACACATTAAAATTACAACCAAATTATAGAACAATAAACCTGGAGAACCATCTGAAGTCTAGCCTAATAGAAGTCCTATGACTGAAAATATAAAGAAGAAGCCACATCGAGTCGAGTAGGAGAAGGGAAGATGTAAACATGTCTCAAACCTCCCTGTGGTAATTGAAAATCAGGAAGGATTATCAGCTGCAGAAGTGCCCCCTGGAGGAGTGAGAAACCCCAAGCCCCCCACACCAAGCTCCCCTGCCTAGAGTGCTGGTTCTGGGAAGAGGAGTCCCCACAATAACTGGCTATGAAAAACGTGCAGATTCTGACCATCTGGGTGGGATGGAAGGCTGCGGGGAAACCCAGACATCCTCTTAAATGGCCGGCGCACAGATTCACTCACTTGTAGGCACTCACCTTGGGCTCCAGCGGAGACACAGTGACTCGGGAGGCATCAGAGGCATACAGACAGCAGACTGAGGTGTGTGACTTGTTGGGAAGACAGGAGGAGAGTAGGCATTTTCCCTGTGTGGGGTCCTTATCCCGTGCAGCTGGCAGGCAGGCGCCATCTTTCCTCTGTTGAGCCCACCCCCACAGGCCAAATCTGAATCTGATTGGCTTGTGAACTCCGGGGCTCTACCCTGCTGAGTCACTGGGGCCCTGCCCCACCCAACTCTCCCAACACCTGAGGCATTTCTCCTGGAACAGCCAGCCCTGCCTGCACTGCACTCTTTCTTGGAAAACTATCATAATCTGTGACTGGCATTGGTGTGCTCTGAGACTTTTGCTGAGTAGCTCCAAGCTCAGCACTGGCAGCAAACCAGAATTTGCATTAACCTGGTCACGGCAACTCTTCCCACTCTAGCGCCTCCTTCAGATCCTACTTCAACCAACTTGCACACCACACAAGGCTCTTTTAGTGGCTGAACCTTAAGGGAGCCAGCAGGTAACAGCAGGTCTTGGGGTATCCTGGCTTTTTGCAGAGTTACCCAGGCCTGGTACTGCTGGCAGACATCCTCGGTTCGTACTGTGGTCTCTCCCACGCACCTCTAGGTTTAGTACCGGCAGTGAAAAAACCATGATTGCTTTATAATTCCTACCAGGTAGTCCCCATCCAGTCACAGGCAGGGCTGACCTGAGCCTGCACAGGAGCTCCTCCCAAGAAGTCCCAGAAACAACATACGTAGAGGTTGGCTTCAGAACACAGCAGAGCACAACCCATTTAGCCCCACAAGTGGCACACCCAAAGGGCGGTCTCAACAGGAACAAGAGCCCCCTGGGGTGCATCCCAGTCAGTGGGGTAAGTCCCCTGCACAGCAGCCGATAAGCTGTGGATGTGGCCAAACCCCACATCCAGTCAGGCTAAGGGTCAATCCCACCCAATGTTGTGCCAACAGCAATTAAGGCCAACTATAACAGGAGGGCTCATACAACCCACAAGGGCCATTCCTGGAGCACCCAGGGCAGGTGACCAGGGAGACCGTGCTAGGGCCCCAAAGGACACCTACTACATAAGGTTAACTGGCCAAGACTAGGAGTCATAGCAAATCTACCTAATACACAGAAAAAAAACAGAGAGGCAGCCAAAATGAGGAAACAAAACAAAAACAACAGCAAAAATACATCCCAAATGAAAGAACAGGAGAAAACTCCAGAAAGAGAACTAAACTAAATGGAGGTGAGCAACCTATTAAAGACAGAGTTCAAAACAATGCTTATAAGGATGCTCAAGGAACTTAGTGAGAACCTCAACAGAGAGATAGCAAGCATAAAAAAGGACACAGGAACCATAAAAAAGAACAAATCAGAAGTGAAGAATACAATAACTGAAATGTAAAATGCACTAGAAGGATTCACAGCAGACTAGATGAAGCAGAGGATTGAATTAGCAAATTGGAACTCAAGGTCCAGAAAACACTGAATCAGAACAGCAAAAAGAATCCAAAGGGGGGAAAATGAGGCTAGTTTAAAAGATCTCTGGAAGAACATAAAGCATAACAACATTTGCATCACAGGGGTACCAGGCGACAAGAGAAAGCAAGGGATTGAGAACCTATTTGAAGGAATAATGACGGTAAACTTTCCTGACCTGGTAAAGGAAATAGACACACAAGTCTAGGAAGAGCAGAGTCTCAAACTTGATGAACCTATACAGGCCCACACCAAGACACATTACAATTATTAATAGAATGGCGAAGGTTAAAGACAAACAGAGAATCCTGAAAGCAGCAAGAGAAAGGCAACTAGCAACTTCTAAGAGAGCTCCCATAAAAAGACTGTCAACTGATTTCTCAACAGAAACTTTGCAGGCCAGAACAGATTGGCACAAAATATTCAGTGTGTTGAAAAAGAGGACCAAGAACCAAGATTACTCTGCCTGGCAAAAGTATCATTTAGAATCAAAGGACAGATAAAGAGTTTCCCAGACAAGTAAAAGCTAAAGGAGTTCCTCACCACCAAACCAGCATCACAAGGAATTTTATAGAAACCTCGCTCAGATGAAAACAAAACAAAAAAGATCAAACTTATGAATAATAAAATGGCAATAGCCACGTATACAAGGTGTGATCACACAATATGGTGAATGTTTAATAAATACAGTTATTATAGTAAAAGACACATTGCCATTAATCCCCCTCAAAATACTCCTCCTCACTTCCAACACACTTATCCCGTTGTTCTTGCCACTTTCTGAAGCAGTTCTGGAAGTCCTCTTTCATGAGTGTCTTTAGTTGCACTGTCATGGGTGCCTCAATGTTGTGAATCATTTTGACTGGGGAAGAGCCAAAAGTCCCATGGTGCTAGATTCAGTGAATAAGGTGGATGAGGACACACCATAATATTTTTATTTGACAGAAATTGCAGTACCAGAAGCAATGTGTGACATGGAGCATTATCATGATGTAGGATGATTTACAGCACACTTCAAAACACACCTTTTCTCAACCGTAATTCACACCCGACTGACTGCACCAAACAAACTGATACTTGTCACACACTGTTATTAAGGTTCGACGCGCTGCTTCCCGTATTGAAGATCCCTGCCTTTCCATTAGATGGCACTTGGCAACAGCATTCACTGTATGTTTTGATCACAATGGAAGGATTCTTTGTCACACATCACTTGTGGTATGGCAATTTCTGTCAAATGAAAACATTACAACATGTCCTCATCCACCTTAGTCACCAGATCTGGCACCATGCGACATCTGGCTTTTCCCCAAAGTCAAAATAACCATGAAACGTAGACGTTTTGAATTGATTCAGGACATGGAGGCAGCCACTAGAGCACAACTAAAGACACTCACGAAAGACTTCCAGAACTGCTTCAGAAAGTGGCAAGAATGATGGGATAAGGGCATTCAAAATTTCAAGGGGGATTAATTGCAATGTGTCTTTTATGTAATATATTTTTTTAATTTAAACATTCATTGTATTCTTTGATCACACCTCATATATCAACAATTACTTTCAATGTAAATAGATTAAATTATCCACTACAGACAAAGGAGGGTTGAATGGATAAGAAAACAAAACTCTTACATAATGCTGTCTACAATAGAAACACTTCAGATTGAAAGACATGCACATTCTGAAAGTGAAGGGATGAAAAACGTTATTTCATGAAAATTGAGACAAAAAAACTAAAATGGCTGGGGTAGCAGTACGTATACCAGATAAAATAGACTTTAAAACAAAGGCTTTAACAAGAGACAAAGAAAGACCCAGTAATCCCATTTCAGGGTATTTATCTGAAGAAACTCAAAACGCTACTTCAAGGGGATATGTGCATTCATACATTCATTGCAGCATTGTTTACAATGGTCATGATGTGGTGGCAGCCCAGGTATCTGTCACTGGAAGAATAGATAAAGAGGAGGCAGTACATATATACAGTGGAATATTCCTGGGTCATGGAAGAAAATGGGTTCTTGCCATCTGCGGTGGCATGGATAGACCTGGAGGGTGTTGTGCTCAGTGGAGTATGTAAGCCAGAGAAAGACAGGTGCAATATGATTTTGCTTCCACATGGAATCTAAAGAACGAAATAAACCAACAAAACAGCAACAAACTCATAGATATAGAGAACATTTTGATGGTTGCCAGATGAGAGGGGGGTTGAGGATGAGTGAAAAGGGGAAAAGGATTAAAAAGTACAAATTGATTGTCACTAAGTAGTTATGGGGATGTAGGGTATAACATAAGGAATATAGTCAATAATATTGTAATAACTATGTATGGTGTCATATTGGTACTAGATTTGTTGGGGTGATAGATGAGAGGGGGTTGGGGGCAGGGTGAAAAAGGTGAAGGGATTGGAGTACAAACTGGTAGTTACAAAATAGTCATGGGGATGTAAAGTAAAGCATAGGGAATATAGTTAATAATATGTTAATAGCTATGTATAATGCCAGGTGAACACTAGACTAGTGAGGGAGATCATTGCTTAAATTATGCAAATGTCTAACCACTATGATCTACACCTGAAATTAATGTAAAATAATATTGAGTGTTAACTGTAATTGAAAAATTTTAAAAAGGGGAAAATGTTGAAGGGGAGTAAAAGTTACAAATTCCGTGGCATAAAACAAATAAGTCATGGGGATGTAATATACAGCATAGGGAATATAGTCAATAATATTATGATGGCCTGACTATTGTGATAGATAGGTGCTGGACTTATCATAGTGATCACTTCTTTAGGTATATAAATGTTGAGTAACTATGGTGTACACCTGAAACTAATATAATACTGTATATTAGTTATATTTTAATAAAAATCTTTTAAAATGTAATTGTAATATGAAGAAAAAATAATGGAAAAGTACTGGAGGAATTTGTATCCTAAACCTTCTAATTGTACATTAAAACTTTAATATAAAAAATAATAAAAATAAAAAACAACACTAAATTTCCAAGAACTACAACAAAAAAGAGCTCCATAAATGGTCAAAATAAAGGTATACAGGGATGATATTTTTCTTTTTTTTTAATCATGCTAAACATAATTGAATATGCAAGTAAAAATAATAGCAATGCATTGTAGATTTATTGCGTACGTAGAAATAGAATATATTGTAACTATAATACAAAAGAGGAGATGGAGGAAATATACTAGTAAATACACTTTTCTAGTTGTTGATACTGTTTCCAATGTAGGTTGTGATAAAGAAATAAATAAGAAGCTAATGTTATAGTTAAAATAAAACCATAAAAATATATATCCAATCATTCTAAAAGCTGGAAGTAAAAGATAGACATTAGAATAAAAACAGATGAAACAAATAAAAAACTGCTAGTAATGTGCTGGATTTTAAACCAACCCTATCAATAGTGTTAAATGTTAATTATCTAAACATAGTAATTAAGAAAGAGATTGTTAGATTGGATTTAAAAAGCAAGGCCCAAGTATATGCTGTCCACATTTCACTGAGGCTGTGAAGCAATATTTAGGCTGCCACTTTAAATATAAAGTTGTATACGGATTAAAAGAATTGGAAATAAAGTATACTTCACAATCACTAATCTAAAAGAAAGCTGAATAGCTATATTAATGATATAAGAATATCATCAAGGATAACGAAGGTCATTCCAAAATGATAAAGAGGTCAAACTATCAAGAAAGTACAACAATCCTAACCATTTTTGCACCTACTAACAGGACTTCCGAATTCATAGAGCAAAAACTGATAGAACTAAGAGCAGACAACAACAACAACAAAAAACATCTACAAATTTGCTTGGAGACTTCAATTCCTCTCTTTCAGTAATTGATAGAATAAGTAGACAGAAAATCAATACAAATAGAGAAGACCTGGAGAACACTATTTGTTCTTCAACCTATTAAGTCAATAGGTTTGACCTAATTGACATTTATGGAACAATTCACTGAATAACAGCAGAATGCATGTTCTTTTCTAGTGTACATGGACTGTTACTGTATGGAGGTGAAGTAGAAGGTATAAGCTCTGAAAGATGTCATTTCATCTTTCATAATATGCATGACAACAAGACACTGATGGAGGGACTAGTGTTATATACACAGTGGTTAATGTTATGTGCCAACTTAACTGAGCTAAGGGGTGCCCAGATAGCTGGGGAAATATTATTTCTAATTTTTAGGTGTTTCTGTGAGGATGTTTCTGGAAGAGATTAGTATTTAAATCAGTAGACTGAGTAAAGAAGATCTCCTTTACCAATAAACATAGACTCATCCCATCAGGTTAGGGCCTAAACAAAAAGGAAATGGAAGGGTGGATTTGCTCTTTCTGCTTGAGCTGTGATATCCTTCTTTTCCTGAACTTGGACATAGCACTCCTGATTCACAAGATTTCAGACTCAGACCAGGACTTATACCATTGGCCTTTCATTGACCATATGTGTAAGCGTTTATTTCTGGACTCTCAATTCACTCCATTGGTCTACATGTCTATTTTTACACAGTACCACACTGTTTTGATTACTATAGATTTATAAGTTTGGAAATCTAAAGTGTGTGACCTCCAAATTTGTTCTTTTTAAAGATTGTTTTGACTATGTGGAGTCCCTTGAGTTTCCAAATGGATTTTAGGATGACTCATTCTATTTCTGTGACAAACTCATTGAGATTTTGGTAGTGATTGCATTGAATCTGTAAATTGTTTTTGATAATATTGAGATATTAACAATATTAACCAAAAATGAGTTTTTGGATATGACATCAAAAGCACAGGCAATAAAAGCAAATATAGACAAACTGGATTACATGAAAATGAAACATGTCTGTGCATCAAAGTACATAATCAACAGTCAAAATGCAACCTCCAGAATGGGAGAGTATATTTGCAAATCATATATCTAATAAGGGATTAATATCCAGACTATATAAGAGCTATAACTCAATACCAACAACAAAAAACAAACAAATTGATTAAAAATGGGCAAAGGATTTGAACAGGCATTTATCCAAAGAAGATATACATATAGTTAATAAGTATAGGAAAAGATGCTCAACATCACTAATCATTAGGGAAACACCAATCAAAACTACAATGAGGTACCACTTCACACCCATCAGCATTGCTATTATACAAAACAAAAACCAGTTAAAAAAAAAAAAAAAAGAAACCTATTGCCAAAGAAATGAAGAAATTGGAACCCATATGCACTCACTGTTCATGGAAATGTAAAATGTTGTAGCTGCTATGGAAAATAGTATAGTGGTTTCTTAAAATTTTTTAAATAGAATTACCATATGATCTAACAATTCCACTTCTGGTTGCACACCCAATGTATTTGGAAGTAGGATTTTAAAGATATATTTATACATGTATGTTTATATCATTATTCACAATAGCCATTGAAGTAATCCAAGTGTCTATCAATGGATGAAAGGATAAAATAATGAAGTATATACATACATTGGAATAACATTCAGCTTTTAAAAAGAAGCCAGTTCAGACACACACTACAAAATAGATGAATCTTGAGAACATTTTGCTAAGTGAAATAAGACAGCCATAAAAATACAAATACTGCATTATTCCATTTATGTGAGGTAGCTAGAGCAGTAAAATTCATAAGACAGCAAAATACCACATGATTCCACTTATATGTGAAATTTAAAAAAATCAAAACCAAGGAACAAACAAAACAAAACAAAAAAGACTCATGGAAACAAAGAACAAACTGATGGTTGCCAGAGGGGAAAAGGGTGGAGGGATGGTTGAAAAAGATGAAGCGGAATATAGCCAATAATATTGTGATAACTTTGCATGGTGACAAATAGTTACAGAACTTAGTGTGGTGATCACATCGTAAGCTATATAAACGTCAAGTCACAATGTTGTACACCTGAAACTAATATATTTCAATGAAAATAAATTAAATAAAACAAACCAAAAAATAAGTAGAATTGTGGTTGTCAGAGTCTATTGGGGAGGGGAGAATAAGAGTTGTTTAGTACATCTACAGCTTTACTTTTGCATGATGAAAGGGTTCTGGGGATTGCTTGCACAGAATGTGAATGCATTTAGCTCTACTGAACTATACACTTAAAAGTGGTTAAATGGTACATTTTATGTTATGTGTATCTTACTACAATTGAAAATGTATTTTTGAAAAGTGTCAATTGACATCATATCACTTGAAATAAAGTATTTACATCTCTTTTCAGCTTTAATAGGATTTTAATGTTATTATCAACAACAGACACTTATGTCTAGATGTTTTAAAAGAAATTTGCAATACCAGAATGGGAACAAATATATGGGAGACTGGTAAATACTATGTAAAAATAGAGGCTATAGCAAGCAGTTTCTGAAATGCCACTCCAATTATGCTTCCATCCTGATATTCATGACTTCATGTCATCTGCTCTCCTTGACTGTGGGCCTAGAGGCTCATAATCAATAGAATATGGCATCAGTGATAGAATGAATGTTTAATATGAGGTCACGAAGCCTTGTAACTACCCTCTTGATCTTATTCTCTCACAGTCTCTCTCTCTCTCTCTCTCTCTCTCTCTCTCTCTCTCTCTCTCTCTCTCTCCTCTCCCCTTTCCTTCTCTCTCTCTCTCTCTCCCCCTGTCTCTGTCTCTGTCTGTCTCTATTTCTATCTGTATCTCTCACCTCTATCTCTCTGCCTGTTCTCACTTGGTCACTCTGATGAAACAAGTTGCAAAGTCTTTAATTGCTCTATGAAAAGGCCCATAGGTAAAGAACTGAAAGAAACCTCTGGCCAGTAGCGAGAAAATAATTAAGTCCCTCAGCCCAAAGCCCATAAAGAGACAAATCCTACTAATGTCAACATGAGTAACATTGGAAGTGGATCCCTTCTCAGCTGAGCCTTGGGATGATTATGACTCTGGCCTTGGCCAACACCTTGATTGAACTTTTATGAGACACCCTAAGACCCAGAGAACACAGTCAAGCCAAACAGATGCCTGACCCATCCAAATTGTGGTTTTCAAACTACTAACTTTTAGGATGTTTTATTACACCAAAATTGGTCATCGCTATATGGCAAGTGTCATTGACTGAGACAGAAAAAAAAGTTATTAAGGACTTATGAGAAAATTCGAAGAAGGCAATAATTTTCAAGAGTAATGTGACCAGCAGAAATAATACCCTAAAAGGTGGAACTCAGGATGAAACTAAAGTTACACATTATTGATGTTCAGAATCATATTTTGGGGGGCAAACAAAAACCAGCTACATTTATTTAAAACACATTCTTGTGATGGCTTCTAGTATCATCATGAACCAGTCTACATACACTACTTCTTCCTCAGAGCAAACTAGCTCTCAATTTAGCTTATGAGATTATTTTCACATCTACATGTAACATGTGTATTTGCTATTTTGAAGTTATGAAATGGGAACGAATGGAAAGAATTGAAGCAACTTTCTCATTCCTAAGTAGAGATATTTGTTTTCAATTTCTGAATGAACACGGGCTGTGAAACAGCATGTGGACTGCCTGAATCTCATCCCTGGAATCTCACAAAAGAAAACCCAGTCCTTGCTAATTGCCAGGAGTTTACACTGCTCAACCATATAACATGATCGACCAGCTTCATTAATCTTAAATGCCACTAAGTTCCCTGTAAATCTTTAGCTGAATTATTTATCTTTGGGTTTTTCCAATGCCTGGTTTGATTAGCCAACTTTAGTGATGAGTAGGCAAAGCTTCTTTTAGTTTGAAATGTGTTTGATTCTAGATACAAACATTTGCAAGTGACAAAATAAATTATTTCACTAGATTCAGTGGCTGATCAACGGTTTATAGTCTACAACCTAATTGCTTAGCAATTAGAAAACATCTCCATTTGAATGTGCTTTCTATTCTCTGCTTCCCCAGGAATTGGAAACGAGGCAAGCTACTTCAGCAGCTCCGTAATGTGGTCAGCATGATGGAAGGACTTGGACAGCATAGATCCGATTCTAGTACCATCTCTTCCGTATACAGAGGGTGCCAAAAACATATACGCATTTTAAGATAATATCTGTTAAAATGTGTATACATTTTTTGGCACCCCTGGTATACACACTAAAAAGGTATATAAGTGTTCAGTATATAAATGTACAACGTTGTATACCTATGCTATTCAAAACTACCACCTGTGATTATTAACATCAAAATTAAATTAAACTAAAATATTTCACTCTTCAGTCACACAAAGCATATTTTAAATGCTCAAGTAGCCATATGAGTTCAGTAACTACTGCACTGAGTAACACAAGTATAGAACATGTCCATCACCCAGAGAGTTCTGTTGTACAAAGCTTCTTCAAACATTCTCCTCCTTGGCATTCTCATCTTTAAAATGAAGATGAACATCCCTGCCTACCTCAAAATATAGACAGGATGATCCAATGTGATAATGGGTGTAAAAGATCTTTACATATATATAAAGCATATTATCCTCATTATTGTTTTCATTGTTTTGATTTATTTTTTTATCAAAGAAAATATGACACCTCTCAATGAATTTATAGGAGTATTCTCAGAGGCAATGATGCCAGCTTATGTAATAGTACTTGCAAAATGTGATGTTTTATACTTATATTCATAAATTATATTTTTTAATAATTTAAAACACCATTTTCACCATTGTAATCAGTACAATTTTTCCTTCATTTTCTAAATAAATATCCTTCTAATAGGGTAAGATTTTTAAATAGCATATTGATTAGTATGCATGTAACATTTTGCTTAACAAAAGGGAAATAATGCGTTGTTTATAAATGCATTGCTTGCATATCAAACATGCATTGTTTTTAATATATGATCACTTGAAAATACATTTAAATTAATAAGTCTTTTAAAATTAATGAAATATTAATGGTAACTGAATAAAAACAAAACACAGCTTCACAAAGAATGGGAAATATGCAATATACAAAATTGAGTATCTGCAATTTCTATTCACTTAAAACTTGATATAGGTGAATTGAATGATCACAAAATCATACCAGTATATGATTTACTGAAACTCTTAATGTTTCTTTTTATTTAGAGACCTGGAAAACCATCCCTCTGTTTTCTAGCTTCTAGCAATGATGTCTTCTAGATAGGTATTTTAAGAATAAGAGGTCTATTTGTTCTTCATATACAGCACTCAGAACAGAACTAGTTTGCAGAATCCACTGCTGTCCTGAAGATACTGTGCCTGAAAGTTATAAACCCTCTGGTAACTCTAAGTAGGCTCTTATTTTTCATAACAGGTGTTCACAAAATCTTCCGGAGCTCTTGTTACTCTGCCAGCATTCTGTGATTGTTAAGAAATTGGAGAAAAATTTTTGAGCAACATAAAATGTCAGAATGAGGTATTTTTCATATAATATGTATATGAGTAATATTAAAGAAAAAAATATTGTTTACATTTATAATTAAGAACATTGTACATAAAAATTGAGATTAATTAATATTTTGAAATTGTGCTTTTATGTTTAGTACTTCCCATAAAAGTAATTGGTCATTTTAATATGATAGTATTTATATTAATTATAAGTTAATGTAATTTATAATGAACATATATTAAATTATTAATACTATATTTTATCTTTGGAGATTTTTCCATTGAAATTTAATAATTCTAGGGCACTAGAAACAATTAGACATTCAAATATAATTTTTAACATTTTATATATACAAACTATATTTTATAGTTTTATATAAATTTATACATACATTTTAAATGTTTTATAAATACATAAAATATACATGCATGCACTCATTTGCAACATTAACACAAAATAAGTGTGTATGTGTGTATATATATATGTTCATATATCCATTGGAGAATTAAAATATGGCTACAAAAACAATATATACTTACATAGCTGTAAAGTAAAGCATAGGCACAAAATATTGATACCAAATAAAGATGATTATTATAGACCCCCATCCAACTGAAATAGAATGATTAATTTTTATATCACCAAAACCATACTTCATAAAAAAATCAGTTCTAAGAATCGTTTGAGCCTGAAAGCCATGAAGTAAGCTACAATGTCAACCTTTATGTAACTCTAACTGTATAAGCCCTATTAATAGGAAATCACAAGTAAAACAGAATTTTAGATACATTTAATAATGAATGAGTAAATCCAAGGTGAAAAGCTTGATGTGTCTCTTGTTTGTTTTATATGAGCAGGTTTTATACATTATCTATTTCCGTATAGATGGCTGTCAAAGGAACATGCCCCGTTTTCAATTCTGTATTACTATAATTTTATTAGTATTATCTTAATGTGCACATAACAAAAACAAGTTCCCTATAATTCTGAAGAAATCATAAATTCCATAAGGCTCCATTTAGAAAAAAATAAAAAATACAAAAATAAACTACAAAAGCTTTTCAGAAAGACAAGGGCTTAATTAAGCACATGGGTTTAAATTCTACTTCTCTCAACATTTCCACTGAAATGATCAAAGGCATAGAGCATGTGTAGCAGGATATTTGTATGTTGTCCTTGTGTCCTTGTGTGTTTACCCTATTCCCATTTCCAGAAAGTAGCTGGGTTTTGCTTCACCCACCCCACAAAGATTTTGAATGACCAGGAAAAAAGCTAAAAGCACTTCCTCTCTTTGGTGCAATCTTAAGCTCTCAAAAGGATTCCTATGATTTCCAGGAAAATGGAGGAGGAGGGAAAGTTAAGAAACAGCCAGATGGGAAGGATGGAAATTGAGAAGGGACTGACTAATCTATGTATTTGGGAACGCACAGCACCACAGAGAGGAAGTAAGACCTCAGGGGAAGACACTAGCAAACAGATGTCTAGAGCTTAAGTGTGTGAGGCACTGTTCTGAGAACTTCACCTACATTTATTAATTTAATGCTTACAGAAATCTTGTTAGATCAACTGTAAGAAATTACATTTTACAGATGAAAAACCGAGGGAAAGAGAGGTTCTATAATATGCAAAGCCACACAACTATTAGTAGAAAAAATAGATGACTCAGACTTGCTTGGCTCCACAGCCCCTGCACTCATCCACTGTACGTACCCTCACTGCTAATGGCTGCACAGAGTTCTCGGCTTCACCTACGTGGCTATCTTTTTAGCAAATTCCTCACTGTTGTGGCACTCAATAAAGCCCCAAGAGAGTTTGTCTCTTTAAGGGTGATGAAATTTGGGTGTGTGATAATTGTTAAGAGTATGAGAATTTCTGAGATTGAATTTTCTAACAGCCTGGTAGAATGGGGGCTCAGAGGCATAATTACGTTAATTAAAACAACATTTTAAAATGTCAACATTCCCACATACTTTCAGATAATAGTATGCAAGAAACCCTGAGGACTTCAGGCAAGAAATAATACAGAAGGAACTAGATCTGATGAAAGGTTAACAAACCCACCATTTACCGAATTCAAGACAACCATTGACCTTAATTAAACGTGTGGAGCAGATTCCAATATATCTGCACTCTTGTTTCAGATTGCCTGGTAACTGAGATAGGGGATGTGCTGGAGCAGATGGGACCGGTAAATCTCCACCCAACAACTTCCTGAGGGAAGGTCACAGAGGCACAAGATGACTCAGAGCAGGGATCCTTTATTGGCATATACTGCCTGCCCCCTGCTTATATAGTAGTACTTCAGTTTTCAAACATAATCCGTTCTGGAAGACTGTTTGAGTTCTGAAACATTCAAAAGCAGCTAACAGCTAGGCCTCAGGATCTTGCGCTCAGCAGACGCCACATGACATGTTTGACTTCCGAGGTGTGTTCGAAAACCGAAGCATTTACTTCTGGGTTTACTGCATTTGTAAACTGAAATGTTCGTCAACGGAAATGTGTGAAAACCAAAGTATTACTGTAGTTGGGGCAGCTGAACTTGCTAGGAAAATATGTTGTTTTGTTTGTTTGTTTTTCTTTCTTTTTTTTAATTAAAGGTTATTAGGTGACAATGGTTAGTAAAGTTACAAGTTAGTAAAGGTTTCAAGTGTACAACTCTGTAATACATCATCTATATGTCACATTGTAAGGTCAAATGAGCCTCTGAGAGAATGGAAGCAATGCCCTAACCAACTTCTGGTGGCACAACCCAACGACAGAAACAAGAACCATGCCATGCCTGCTGCTGACTCTATGATTGTCTAGCTCCCTTAACATTTCAGATTTGAGGGTCTTTGAAACTGGAAAACAAAAAGAGAGTGAATATAAACATTTTGCTTCCTATCTCATTTGGGTGTAACCAATTCAAACTAAAACAAACCCAGTCTCTGAGATGACCCTACAAAATTTGCATGAAGAACAAAAATCACTGAAACTGAAAAATAGACATTGACAGGCAATCATATTGAGGGGGAAAAATTGAGAATAAGAAAAAACAAAAAACAAAAAAAACATTAAGTACATCTTAAATAGAAACATCCCTGGCTTTTTTTTTCTCCCCTTGGGGGTGAACGGAGTGGCTCAAAGAGAAATTTATTTTCTCACAATGTTGGATACTAGACATCAGAGAGCAAGGATTGGCAGGATTGTTTCTTGAGGCCTGTCTCCTAGGTTTGTACATGGTTGTTTCTCCCTGTCTTCCCATTGTCTTCCCACTGTGTTGTTCCATCTCTGACTTTTAAATCTTTGTGAAATTGTCTTAAATTCCTTCTGTGCCTGATTGCACCTCCTTTCCAACCTATTTCATAGCTCTTGGAAGTCTAAGGAATTCCCAAGTATCTACACTAAGGCTAAGAGATTACATTCTGCTTGCTTTCTCTGTCCCCTGCATTATTTACTGGCCCTAATACGTTGGCCCTAACATAAAACATGACACTTAGTCCTTCCGTTTTCAAACAAACAAACAAAAATTAATCAAATTAGCCAAACATTTATATGCTGAAAATGTGCAGGAAACCCCCCCACCAGGGGAGTCATGATGAGTGTCTCAGAACTTTCCACAGCCTCCCTGATTCTGTCTACCTCTCCTCTCACACATATAATTCAGCAATCATTATTTGTTTCATGAGCATTCCCTCAGTTTTTCATCCACAAACAAAATATTTTTCCAAAAGATATTTTTTCTCTAAGAAGAATTCTTGTACCAGCTGTTCAGAGAAACAAATGTTTCACCAGATAAAAAACACAATAACTGATGTAAAAATTGTAATGGAAGGAATGTACAGAATGTTGGATATTGTAGAAATCCACATGAGAAAATTAGACGTCAATTTTAACATAGCTTTCACAAAATACCTAAGAAAAAGGAAAGAGAACATAAATTATGAGACCAGGAAGGTACAGGGAAAGTACCCAGAAATACAATTAGTAGTCTAGATTGCAGTCAAGAACACGATGAAAATCAATGATCAAGAAGTAATAAGATAACTCCTTCTTAGATGAAGGAACACTTGAGTCTGGAGATGGAGATCACGATGCTTAAAAACTACCATATACCATAAATACAGAGAGAACTTCAACTTCGTTCTTATCCTGTAGTAAGTCTTAAATGTCAAAGATGAAGAAAACAAATAAAACTTTCTAAATATTTTTCAAAGAAACGAACAAAAATCAGGTTTATACTAAAAAAGCATTTTATGTTGGGGGCTGACTGTTATTCTGCATCAGTAATGCCAAAGAGCTACAAAACAATTGGATCAACACAATTTGGGAGAGAGGGTCATACGTATACATATATTTATACACCTTATACACCAATACCTATGTATTTACACACATACATACACAGATACACACCAGATACACATACATATATATATACATGTGTATATGTATACATACATGTATATATGTACATATACATGTATATATACGTGTATATACACACATATATACACATATATATGTATATATGCGTATATATATGTATGTATGTATGCATTTTGAATATATATGTGTATATATGTATGTATGTATGTATTTATTTTTAATCCTTTAAACTGTAGTGCATAAATCATGGCACCAAAAGAACATTGCCAGAAATGTAAGTTTCAAAATGCAATGCAATCTAAAAAAGTAAAAGCTCTTAAAGATGTACTCCAGATGACTAAGAAATTAATCACAAAACATTGGTAATGAATAATGTAACATAAAACAATCAAAGGCTTCCATATCCTAAAAGATGAAGTAGGAGTGATTCTTTACTCTTCCTGCTAAGTACAATGAAAAAGACTGGAGAGAAGACAGCAGACTGGCAGGGATCTTGGCATCCAGGGAACGTGGTGAGTTCGTCAGTGGTGAGTTTTGTGGGTTTTCTTTTTTCCTTCATAATTTGAGGACTCAGTACTACAAAAGCCATAACCTGTAAACATCGATGGGCACACTCAAAAAAGCCCTAACAATAGTCTGCTCCTGTTGTATAAGGACCAGGAAAAAGGCAGGCTAACACTATAGAAAACTTTTAGAAAACAACTAGTTTATGAAAACATGACAGAAAAAGAATTGTGGCCTTACCTCCACCCACACCATCAAATGCCTAGGGTAGAATCTAAACTTCTACCTTCTCTGGTTAGAAAAAGTTTCCAAACCCTCCTCTCAATGAGAGTGGAACGAAGAAGTCAGAGTGGTGAGCCAAGACTTTCACCCTTGCAGAGTGAGTGGTGACTAAGCCATCTTTCGCCTTTTGGCCTCAGTGGATACCATGTAGGAACTCTGCACTTCTATCCCTACCTTAGTGTAACAAGGTACTCTTCCTTACTCTTGAGTGATACGGTGTCAGAGTGAGCCTAGTACTAGTAGAGAGTCAGAACTTCAGCACTACTCAGTAGTAAAGAGAAGTCCATTCTCTTCTCCAGTGTCAGAAGAGGCTGAATGGGGAATCTAAACTTCCACTGTAACTTAGCAGTAAGGAGCAGTACGCCCCCTTCCCCTGTCAGAGCAGTGTCAGTGACGGCCACCTAAAACAAGATTGAAAGGAGATCCAGAGTCTCCTACACAGTTTCCAGAGTACTCAGGATTTAATTTAAAAATCTCTTAACATACCAAGAACCAGGAATATCTCAACTTGAATGAGGAAAAGTTACCAACAGGTGCCAACACCTGGATGATACAGATGTTAAAAAAATATACCTGATGAGAATTTTAAATCACCCATCACAAAAATGCCTCTACGAGCATTTGTGAACATGGCTGTTACAATTTTTTAAAAAAGAAAATAGCAGCAAAGCATTAAAGACATAAAGAAGAACCACAGAGAGAGAATAAAAATCATGCAATTTGAATAGGAGGAAAATAATCTGGAAAAATAATACAGAGCCTTAGGGATCTGTGGAACTATTACAAGAGATCTAACACTCATGTTATTAGAGTTTCTGGAGGAGGAGAATGAGCAGAGTTAGAAAAAGTATTCAAATAAATAAAAAAAAGTTTTCAAAGAATAAAATTGGCAGAAGACATACCTTACAGATTGAAGAAACTGAGCACATCCAAAACAGGATCAACCCAACTAATACCATGCTCAGACATACAATGAAACCTAAAGAAACTTCTGAAACCTAAAAAAAAGGAAATTTTTTGAAAGCAGACAGAAAGAAACAACACCTTACCTACATGGGGGAAATTTCTAACGGCAGTTAATGTCTCATCAGAATTCATGGAGGCCAAAAGGAAATGGCACATTTTTAAAGTGCTTACATAAAAGAACTGACATTCAAGAATCTCTATCCAACAAAAATATATTTCAGGAATAATGAGGAAATCAAGACACTCTCAGATTATGGAAAATAAAACAAAAGAAACAAAAGAGAAACAAGACAAAAGAGAGTTATTGTCCGACAACTTACCCTAAAAGAATGGCTTAAGAAAGTTCTCTAATCAGAAATGATAAAAGCACAAATTGTGGAACATCAGGAAGAAAGAAATAAACAACAGAATGCAAAACTATGGGTAAATACAATAGAATTTCTTTCTCCTATTGAATTTTCTAAATTATATCTGATGATTGAAGCAAAAATTATAACACTGTCTATTGTAGCTCCCAATGAATGTACAGGAAATATTTAAGACAATTGTAATTGAGGAAAGGGAGAGTGATATAAAGGGAGAAAAATTTTCTGCACTTCACGCGAACAGCTAAAATGTTGACACCAGTTGACTGTTACATATATATATGTGTATATATATATATATATATATATATATATAAATAACTAAATACCTAGTGTAAACATTTAAAAATTCTATATAAAGTGATACACTTAAAGACATCATAGATAAAATGGAATTCTAAACAATGTTAAAGTAACCCATAGGAAGAAATCAGAAAAACGGAAAAGAGAGAACAGAAAACAAAAAATAAAATGACAGTCATAAGTCCTGAAATGTAAATAGTTTCATAACTATTAAGAAATGGAAATGTTTATTTTTAAAATAGTAAAAAATAAATCTCCAGCCTCAAACAGTTTCATTGGAAAATTATGCCCAACATTTGAAGAATGAACAATTTTAAACAAGTTTATCTAAAAAATAGGACAGGAGAGAAGATTTCCCAACTGACTTTATGAAGCTAATATTACCCTGATACAAAATCCAGATGACAAAGACCATAGAGAGAAGGGAGGGAGGGACGAAGGGAGAGAGGTGGGAAGGAAGGAAGGAAGGAAGGAAGGAAGGAAGGAAGGAAGGAAGGAAGGAAGGAAGGAAGGGTGGGAGGGAGGGAGGGAAGGAGATAAAGAGGGAAGAGAGAGGGAGGGAGGGAGGGAAGAGGGAAGAAGGAAGGATGGAAAAAAGGGAGTGAGGGAGGGAGATAAAGAGGAAAGAAGGAAAGAAATGAACTGCAGATCAATATTCTCTTATAACTATAGACACAAAAATCCTTACCAATATATTATCAAATAGAATTCAAAATATACATAAGACATGTACACCATGACTACCTGGGGTTTATTCCAGGGATCCAAGGCTGGATCAATATTACAAGATCAAGAAATGTAACCCCCCATATTAATAAGCTAGGAAAGAAAAATCAGATGATTGTAACAATTGATACAGGAAAAGCATTTGGCAATTCTAAACAGCCACTCATGATAAAAATTCTCAGAAAACTAGGAATAGAGGAAAGTCTCCAAATTGGTAAACAACAAAAAAAGAAAAATAGAAAAAATATATAGCTAACATCATACTTAATAGTGAAAGACTAAATGTTTTATCCCTAAGATAGGAATAATACAAGGCTATGTTGTCTTACCACTGTTCCTCAACATAAAATTAGAAGTTCTAGCCAACAGGATATGGTAAACAAAGGAAATAAAGGCATACAGATTGGAAAGGAAAAAAAAAAAATCCTATTTGCAGATGTCTTGGACTTGACGTCTATGTAAAAAATTCCCTCTAAAATACAAAAACAAAAACAAACAAAAAAACCGCAAACTTTTTTAGAATTTTTGAGTTCAGAAATGTCAGCTAGTACAAGACAAACATTAAAAAAGAATCCATTGTACTTCTATATGCTAGCAATGAAAAAATGAAAATCATAATTTAAAATACAATACCAATTATAACACCTCAAAAAAGGGAAATAGTCATACGTATATATCTAATAAAATATGTACAACTATTGTATGTTTTAAGTTACAAAATTTGATTAAATCAAAGATCTAAATAAATGAGAAAAAAAAACACATAACATGGTCATGAATTGGAAGACTGAACACAGGATAGACATCAATTCTCCATAAATTGATATACACATTTAACACAATTTCTATAAAAATCCTAGCAAGATATTTTGTAGGCATATATAAGATTTTTCTAAAATTTATATGGAAAGGCAAAGGAAATAAAATACAACATTTCTGAAAACCATCATAAAATAGTAGGAATTATCAGTCTGCCTGATCTTAAGACTTATTTTAGAGCCACAGTAATCCGGACTGTGTAGGTTAGCAAAGGGATAGACACATAGTTCAATAGAATAGGGTAGAGAATCCAGAAATGGACCCACAGAGGAACAGCTAACAGATTTTTGACAAAGGGACAAAAGGGATTCAATGGAGGAAGAATAGTCTTTTTAACAAATTGTGCTGGAGCATGACGATACTCAAAAGCTAAAATAAAAGTCTCAGCCTACTCCTCAAAACTTATACAAAATTTAACTCAAAATCTACTGTAGATTTTAATGAAAATATAAAACTAAAAAACATTTTGAAAACATAAGACAAAATTTTGAGACCTCAACCTTGAAGAGATTTAAACATGACACCAAAAAGACCGTAAAAAGAAAAGATAAATCAGACTTTGTCAAAATTAAAAACTTTTGCTTTATGAAAGATCCTATAAAGAGAATTTTTTTTAAAAAGTTATAAACTAGAATAAAATATTTGCAAACCATATATCTGAGAAAGGACTTGGATCAATAATTTATAATGCACCCACAAAACTCAACAGGAAAAAGTATCTCAGTGAAAAATGGGCAACAGACTTTTCATGATGAGGATAAATAATTGGCATACTCATATAAGCATGTGATAAGATGTTCAATACCAACAGTCATTAGGAAAATGCAAAATAAGGCTACAATGATATATCACTACCCATCTATTAGAACAGCAAAAATTAAAAATAGTGACAACACCAAATGCTGGTGAGGACGTGAACAAACTCAGTCTCTCAAACATTGCTGGTAGGAATATAAAATTGCAGAGTCATTATGAAAAACAACTTGTCAGTTTCTTAAAAAAAACTAAGTCATATATTACTATACAACATCATTGCACTTTTGGAATTATATTCTAGAGAAATAACAAAAATATATATATATATATATATCCACACAAAAACCTGTACATGGTTTTTCATAGCAATTTAATTTGTAATAGCCTAAAACTGGAAGCAGCAAAATTCATGTCACTTAATACATGAATAGTTAAACAAAGTGTAGTATCTCCCCATCAGGGAATACTATTAATCTATAAAAAAGAACAAAACATCAATATACACCGCAGCATAGATGTTCTTTCTCGAGGGCATTGAGCTGAGTAAAAAAAGCCAATATGTAAGGGTCACATAATGTATGATTCCATTCGTATAACATTCTCAAAATGACATTGAAGGTTATAGAGATGGAGGAATGATTAATACTTATGAGGGTTTAGGGATAGTGAGGAGTAAAGGGATTAGGCATGACCACAAAGGTGTAGCATGGTGGGGTTTCTATGGTGATGAAGTAATTCTGTATCTTGATTGTGTATTGCTGTGGTGGTTTCATGAATATACATATGTGATAAAATGACATAAAACTAAATTCACATTTTACAGTACTATCAGTTTCCTGGTTTTGCTATTAGACTGCAGCCATGTAAAATGTAACCTATGGGGAAAACTGGATAAATGATGTCCCAAAACTCTTTGCTGTTTTTGTAATTTCCTGTTGTTCTATAATTACTTCAAAGTAAGAAGTTAGCAACAACAAAAGGAAACCAAAAATAAGTAAATAAAATAAACACAGGGCACTGCAATAGTAAACTACTAAAGTGTGTTGCTATTAAATAATTGTTTATATTGTACTAAGGAAAATTATCAAAATTTTGAATATAAGGCAAATAAATTGCATATCCACACTATTCTCATTTTTATGTACTTATGAATTCCATGACTCAAATAAAAAAAAAAGTGGGACTTTTTGTGCAATGAGACTAAATTCTCATAAGGTTTACCTAGAAGAACAATATGGACAATACTTTCAAGAAGAAACTGGGTAGAAATTAAAACAAAACATTGAAGACTTATAACAGCAAGGATTTGGAGAAGAAGGCCTGGAAGTGCAGAAGATGGACTTGCATGAGAAGACATCGAAATGTACAATAAAATTAATGTAACTAAATTTGTACATTATTGACCAGAAATTAGTTCAGAGATAATGGCACTGATTTTAAAGTTCAACATCAAATAAAAATTTAAAATAGAATTTGGTGTCCTCTAAAGTACTAATATTAGTGACAGAATATGCCAAGCATCAAAAATATGGGTTTTGGAACCAAGTAAGCTTAAGATGCGAATTCTGGTTCTTACCTGAAGTGGCCATGTGACATTGAGCAAATTATTTAACCTCAGACCATCTCTCAAACACTTTTAAAGTAGAAATGATAATGCTGCTGCTCTTAAAGAGTTATGAATATTAAGACAATGCACATGATATGCTGAGGGCCTGATATATAGTAAATGTTCAATACACATTTGCTGTCATAATCATAATTACTTAATTTTGAATTTACTTAATTGTAATTTTTTGAGGGCTATTTTCAAGGATTACGTGCCACATTTTAAGCAGTAATAATCAAGATACTTACTCTATCTTGTAAGGGAAATCTAAGAAGGATATAGATAAATGAACAAAGTTAGGACACAGAAAATATGTGTCCATATTTCTATACAGAAAATATGGGGAATATGGGGATCAATAGATGAGAAACTAGATGCAGGGTTAAAAAGTGAGAGTAGCTTTTATGAAGAAAGTGGTGCCTAAGGTTATATATGAAAGATGAGTCAGCGTGATTTAGGTGATGGAATAGAGAGAAGTGGATTAAGATTGCAAACATGATTCGATACAGAGGGCACATCATGTGCATGCCTGAGAGGAAATCATTTATTCAGTGTTGATATAATCAGCTGACTTTTCTTATACAACACCTACATGATCAATGAACAAAGAGGTTTGATGGAACAGCCCACAGCAAGAGCCTTGTAGGTCAAAATACAGTCATAACGTTCTTAATTATTGTGAATGGAAAGAGAAACACAAAAAGGAAAGGAGAGGGCATTCTCCTTGGAGAGTGGTGAAGCAAACAAAAGCTCAGTGTCAGGGGGTTTAAGCTGTGAATTAAAAATAAAAGATCACCCTAATAGAACACAGGGTTGATTCCCTTTGGGACTAGCAGGAGAAAATTCTGTATGAAGAGATTATAGAAAGTCTCTGTTAGATTTTAAAGATTAGTAATATTTCTAGAATTTATACAATATCCAGCTTTACAAATTTATGGGTCATGCCACAAGTTACAGAGGTAAAGAATGTGCTGATCTGAAATGTCATAGAAAAGGTCAAAGAGATCAAAAATGTGAAGTACTTATTACTCCATATGGACCTACCTCTTAAAAAACTGGAATTGCCAAGAAAGTGTGTGTGTGTGTGTGTGTGTGTGTGTGTGTGTGTGTGTGTGGTGTTTAATTGAATGGTTACTTTCAGTATACAGTGCAGTGTACTCTGTATATTGGGGTCAGAATATAGCCCACAAAAGTGAATTTCAATGATTAGTTGTTATTCATAATACAACACTACACAAATGGGTAGCAGCATTTAGCTATCAAAACACTTCTTGACAAAATTTGGCAGTATGTGTTTCTAGTAGCCATTAACTACCACAACACATGAAAGAGTTTCTGATTTGTCATCATTTAGTTCTCGATGCTATTAAGAAAGGTAAATATAAACTGAGCTTGTACCAGGATGCAAAAGCTAATTCAACTATACTTACAGGCACAGATGCAATAAGTGCATGTCAAAACATAGTATTTTCATAGGCAATTGGGCATTTACATTTCTGAGTGGGTTTTAAGAATTACAATTATCCAATTTAGAAGAGAAAAGGATAGTTTCTTTTTGAAAATAAAGCCTCCCCAAGCCTGATCAAAATGCAGATGGGAACCTTATACTAATTTATGACACTGGAATTGGAGACAGTCTTAGAGTAATGATTTCAGGGGATGAGCCATAGAGTAACTTGTACTTTTCTCCATCACTAGGGAATAATTTGACGAATAAAATAATCATCTCCTGTATTCACACCTATACTCATCTCATGTTTATTATTATTTCCACTAATAAGTCTTAGAAAGGCACAACTTACAGGAAGCATGCATTGTGTTTAGTCTACAGGACCTGGTGGAAAATTGGGATGTGTATTAGGATTCACATTTCCTCCAAAGAAGGGATTGGAAGCACTGTGAGCATCAAAGATTAAGCCAATTTCATAAAAGGAGAGTTTGCAAATATTTTGGAAATACTAATGAACAAAATTGGATAAAAGTAAGCCAAGGAGTCATAAAGAATAAAGAAATAAGGAGGTTAGGGGGTGGGAGATGAGGGTAAGGGGGATCAAATATATGGTGATGGAAGGAGAACTGACTCTGGGTGGTGAACACACAATGGGATTTATAGATGATGCAATACATAATTGTACACCTGCAATCTATGTAATTTTATTAACAATTTTCACCCCAATAAATTTAGAAAAAAAGAATGGGTGGTACATTAACTGTTCACCAAATATTCCATTTGTTTAGTACATTTGCCAGTCTTCTTGCAGCTGACAATTGTCCTGTGACAATTTCTAGTCTTAAGGCCATAAGGAAAGGTCACATGTGTCATTTCATAATTAAGGCAGTGAAAAGTCTATATGTAATTATCTAGGGTAGCTTTCTTTATTCTGGTGAACCTGGAAACCTTGTTTAAGTTGGTGCTGTTATATGAAGCTCCCATTGGCCTCGATCACCAAGTAAGCAGATCCCCTCGGGGTACCAAACTGGAAATAAAATATAAGAAATAATAAATCTGGATTATATTAAGTCACTTAAAAAAAAAATCTAAGCCTTGCCTCTCCTGAGTAACACACGTGGTGCCTAGGAACACAGTCCTAGGATGCGACATGGATTAGTGAGTCTGTGCAGGATTTCTAACAGCTTAGCACTGCTCATCCTTGTCACAGGGGGCTCGCTCATGGTCTGTGAGTGCTGTTGACTTTGGGTAAAGTAAATAAAATAAAAAAAATAGTCTCCCTTGCACATACAGTTTTAAAATAAAGTTTATTTTCAAATTCTTTCAGATTTACCGAAAAGTTACAGTATTATACAGAGTTCCTGTATAACCCTTATCCAGTCCCCCTTATTGTTAATATCTTACATGAGTATTATACATTTGTCTAACTAATGAACCATCACTGATACATTACTATTCATTAAAGTTCATACTTTATTTGCATTTCTTTAGTTTTTAATCTAATGTTCTTTTTCTTGGTCTAGCATCCCATCCAGAATACCATACTGATTATTTTTCATGTCTCCTTAACTCTGCTAGACCATGACAATTTCTCAGACTTCCCTTGTTCTTGACGATCTTTGTGGTTTTGAGGAGTACTGGTCAGATATTTTGCAGACTATCTTTAAATTTGGGTATGGCTAATATTTTTCTCATAGTTAGAATGTGGCTATTGATTGTGGGTATACCAAAATTACATACTATTAAAATGTCTTATCACTGATGATGTCATCCTTAATTACCTGACTGAGGTAGCGTTTGTTAGGTTCCCCCACTGTTAAGTTTTACTCCTCAACCCACCTTTTCATATTATACACTACAGATGGAAGTCACTTACACACATATTATTTACCTACATAATCCTCCCTGTATTCCCATTCTCCACTTATAGAATGTTCCAATATTTCTTGGTACTTTGTCTTAATGGTATCTACACAAAGGAAAACCTTCAGGTAATGTGAGTTCTAATTTGTAGAAAGATACGTTAAGCTCATGCTTCTTTAAAATGTCTATGGAATTTTATCTCATACTTACATACTTACTCTTACATCAACTTAGAATATTATTAGCACTTGGGAATTGCACATAGGAAGGTGTACTAATCTGCTCAGGCTGCCATAAAAATGTGCCATAAAAATACCACAGCCTGGGTGGCTTACACAACAGAAATCCATTGTCTCACAGTTTTGGAGACTGGAAGTCTCCAAAATGCCAGTATGGTTGGTTTCCGGTGAGGACTCTCTTTCTGGGTTGCAGATCACAGCCTTCTCCATCATACATGTTGTCTTACCACGTGGAGAGAGAGAGAAAGTGAGTTCTCTGGTCTCTATAAGTTCACTAACCTTATTAGTTCAGAGCCCCAACTTTATGACCTCATTTAACCTTCATTACTTCCTTAGGGGCCCATCTCCAAATACAGCCATGCTGGGAGTTAGGATTTCAACATATCAATTTTTAGGAGACATTCAGTCCATAGCTGAAGGTAAAGAACTAAAAGCAAAGCCAAGTAATTAATAGAAGACAATATGTGAAATCTAATTCCTCTCTCACCCAATACAAATAAAACAACAGCAAATTACTGGAAAAAATGTTTTGTTTTTATTGAGACTATTTGTCTTTGGGAAAGCAGTAATATTTACCTTCCAAATGTTCACGAGTTGTTAATACATGATTGGATATAAATCTATTCAAACCAACCCTAAAATAAGGCCCCTTATATAAACATGCAGCACAATTAGAATGAAACGGTCATCTGAATAGCACTTTGCTAATGAGAATTGCCTCTATGAAATGACTATATTCATTTAATTAAAAAGCCCATTATGGATCTCTTTCAAAATGCTGTTCACTGAACTCTTCAAAATAAATCTAATTTGTTTTAGCGGAGTGTTTAGAAGTGTCATTTTTATTTGTTTTCAAAGATGGTAAAACAACAGGGTCTTGGAAAATACAATGAGCCATTCACCAGGAGAAGTTACAGTGAATGGCTTTTATAAGTTGAGAAAGCTTTAATATCCAAAGGGAAGTCATGTTATCATAATATGCTAAGAAGGACAAAAGAGAGGTTCTGCTTAATACAAGAGGAAAATAAAAAAAAAGAACAATGATATAAAATGTAAAGCTTTCCTCTGTTTTTTATTTTTTCAGCATATTTATAAAGTTGCATTTTAACTACTCTAATTATCATATTTGAGAAGGAAACAGTACAGTAATATCTGCTGTATTAGTAACATGTTCAAAGTAATGTGCTGTACAGTTTTACATATAATTTTCTTTGATTTAATGCTTGTGAAATCTTAAGAAAAGGCTTTTCAAGCCTGAAGAGTTACATAAAAGGCTTTAGTCTATAATAAAGTGAGAACCACTAATTGATGAGAAAATATTGGATAGTTACATATATTGTACAAGAACAGCTAATTATTTTAGCAGAAAAAAAATGAAGTTAGATTTTTACCTGATGTTATAATTCCAAAAAAATTTCAAGCTGAATAAGATTTTTAAATTTTAAATATAGTTGGTATACAACATTATGCTAGTTATATTAGTTTCAAGTGTACAATATAGTGATTTGACATTTTTATGCCTTACAGTTTGGATCATCCCACTAATTCCAGTACTCATCTGTCACTGTGCAAACTTATTACAATATTATTGATTATATTTCCCTTCACATTTTCCACCCATTCTACCACCCCCTCCCTTCTGATAACCATCACTTTGGTCTCTGTTTCTATGAGTCTGTTTTTGTTTTTTTGATTCCACATATATGTGAAACCATATGGTATTTGTGTTTTTATGCCTGACTTATTTCATATAACATAACACCCTATAGGTCCATCCATGTTGTCCCAAATGGCAAAATTTCATTATTTTTTATTGCTGTGCAATATTCCATTATGTTATACCACATCTTTTTTATTTATTCATCTATTGTTGGAAATCTAGGTTGCTTCCATTACTTGGCTATTGTAAATATTGCTGCAATGAACATAGAGGGACATATATCTTTTGAATAAAATTTTAAAAAGTAAAAAATGTAAGCAGACATCAGGACCAAAATAATATTTCGACTGGCTTTTGGAAAACAGAAGATAAAGGCATTGTAAATGATTTAATAGAGTAGAGGGAACTGCATTCCAAGTGTCTACAGAGAGGACTCTGATAACAAAAGGAACTATTTGTCCAACTGATCTCCTGAGAGGGTCCAGAAGAAATAACAGTGAATACTGGAAGACTGATGCTAAAATAAGTTTGAAAGGCTACTTCTTCTGACTGCAGGAAGCATGGGACAATCCTGCAGATCAGCAGATCTGCAAAGGCTCTGCACATGGAACACACCAGCCCCAGTTCAATGCAGGGACAGGTGAGGCCCTGGGCTGAAACGGAGTACATGAAAGTTACCATGCTATGCTCAGAGCCCTCTACTCTCCCAATCTGCTCCTTGAAAATAGGTCAGAGTCTGGAAGATAGCTGAATAAATTATACTATCCAGAGAAAACAAACACAAACACTGAAAATCTGATACAAAAATGCCATAACCTGCTTTCCTCCTGATCTTTGTACAGTAAAGCCAACAGGCCAGAAATGTCCCTATATGAATTTTCCAATCAGCTTTTTAGTGCGTCAATTATTATTGAAGAAATCCCCCGGGAAGTATAAAATGAAATAATTGAAAATGAGAGAATATAGTATAAAATTTAAAACATTCATCCAGAAGATCCAAAATATGACTAATGTAGAGAGAAAATATATTCCAGTTTGCCCTGGTCAGTACTGGTGAGAACTGTTTTCCTAGCATATTTATTGATAATACCACTTTCAAGTTCAGAAATCCTAGTTTAGATTATGAATTATAATATCACACTATTAGGCAATTAGAATCTCCAAAAAGAGAATAAAACATTTTTAAAAAGGTGAGTGAAATTTTCAGTAGATGCTGATAAAACATCAAAGCATGGATGTTAGAGGATTCTAAATATCTTCAGAAGTGGGAAAATAACACAACATAAATTTCCATATGAAAATGATTAGGCATCTGAACTACAATTTATATCGTTTTTCCTCCTAAATCTCGGGCTGTTACTTCTCAGTCTCCTTAATCAGCTCATATTCTGTTCTGCCCAGTTGTTTCCTAAAACTCCGTTCTAGGCCTTTTAATGGTCTCATTCTGTATTGTATTCTTAGATGATTTGATCTAAACACAAAACTGTATTCCATCAGTAAGTCAATGACTTTTAGATTTGTATTTTTGGTACATACTTTTCATCTGAGCTCCAGGTCCAAATACATCCAAATGCCCGTTTGACATTTCCACTAAAATTTTTTTAAAAAGTCTCAATATCCTAATTCCACCTGGTAATTCCCTCTTTCTTTCGTCATCTCCAACTTGGCCCTCTTCTAGGAATCTTCTCCCCTGCATGGTACCACAAAGTACAATTTAGGCATCAAAAAGGTAGAATTCTTAGAGTCATCCTTGACTCGTCCCTCTTCAATATAATTATACCAAGTTAATTATTGTTATTTTTAAAGTTTTTCCACCTAAATATCCCTTGTCACTCTCTTTGCACTGCCACGCCTATCATCCTGCTATTGCTCTCCTCTGAACTCCTGGAAGGCTCTCCCACTTGCTCTCCTCCATGAATTCTTCTTACTTCCCCTCCAATTCATTCTGCACACTATATCCCTAGTAATCTTTTTAAAGCACAGATGTGATCACATCAGTCCATTGCTTAAAATCTACTAAGATCATCTCAATTGTTCTTAAAACAGTGAAAAAAAAATCTTACAAGGGTTTAATTAATTTGTCTTCTATCTACATTCGCCTCCCCCATCACTTGTTCCATAGTCACAGTTGACTAACCGTAATGACCTTTCTTCCATTTCTCTAATTCAGTGGTTCTCCAAGTATGTTTTCCAGACCAGCAATAACAGCATCACCTGAGAATTTATTAGAAATGCAATTTGTGCAAACAATTGGACCCTGCCCCAGGCCTGCTGAATCATAAGCTCTAGAGGGGGGCTCAGAAATGTGTTTTAACAAGCCCTCCAGATAATTTTGGTGAACTCTAAAGAACCACTGAACATTTGCACATACTGGTTTCCTCACTTGTAATTGTTTCCCTCCTCCCTTTTTCTTGCTATCTTCTTGTTTTCTATATTTCAGTTCAATTTTTATTTTCTCGGCCTCTTTCCTGATGATCTAGTTTAGATTTTCTTGTTATAAGCTCTCACAGCTTCCTGCATTTTTTTTACTCAAATCAACTATTACAACATGTGATTATATATTTGGGCAATTAGTCGATTAAATATCTATCTCCCTAACTAGACTGCAAAACAGGAGGCCCTCGACCTGGTTAGACTGGCTAGTAATTTATCAAGAAATGACGGCACATAAAAGAGATTCAATAAATATTACTAGGTTTCTGTGAACATAGAGATGAAATGGTGGTGAAACAAGGTCAAGGAAGGCAATTAGCACACTGTAATGTTAATGAAAAGTATTCACTGATTTAAGTAAAACATAGATTACATGTCATTATATGAAACTTACTGAATCAAAGTGCCAGTCATTCTAAACCAGAACCACTTACCAATATAAATGAAACTAAAATATACACTTGAAACCTATGTGATTTTACTAACCATTGTCATCCTAATAAATTTAATTAAAAAATATATACCAATTGTTGATAATCACTAATGACTTTAATGCAAGAAAAAAACTGCTTAGATATACAGAGCTCCCTTCTAAACAAGGACCTTTGTTATGTGTTGTTTTTTTCTTAATTTCTTTTTATTTTTCAGAGCTTAAGGAACTTTATTCAATCTGTGCTCGTCCTGCATATGTTTTATATTAAAACGTTCTAGTTTCATATAGTCCCATTCATTGATTTTAGTTTTTAATTCCCTTGCCTTTGAGGTCAAATTTATAAAATCCTCTTTGAACCCAAGTTCCATAAGTTTAGTACCTATGTTTTCTTCTACACAGTTTATTGTTTCATGTCTTATGTTTAGGTCTTTGATCCATTCTGAGTTAATTTTGGTTCATGGTGAAAGACAGCAGTCTAGTTTCATTCTTTTGTATGTGGTTTTCCAAAGAAACCATCGACAAAATAAAGAGCCAACCAACCGAATGGGACAAGATATTTGCAAACAATGCCTCCAATAAGGGACTAGTACATAAGGAACTCATACAAAAAAACAAACAATCCGATTAAAAAATGGGCAGACGACCTGAATACACATTTCTCCAAAGAGGACATATATATGGCCAATAGACATATGAAAAGATTCTCAACATCACTAATCATCAGAGAAATGCAAATAAAAACCACAATGAGATATCACCTCACACCAGTTAGAAAGGCTAACATCAACAACACTTGTTATTTACAAGTGTTGGAGAGGTTGTGGAGAAAAAGGAACCCTCATACACTGTTGGTGGGAACACATACTGGTGCAGCTGCTATGGAAGGCAGTGTGGAGGTTCCTCAAAAAATTAAGAATAGGATTACCATATAACCCAGCAATCCCTCTCCTGGGTATCTACTCAAAAAATATGAAAACATTTATTCAGAAAGATATATGTACTCCCATGTTCATTGCAGCTTTATTTACAGTGGCCAAGACATGGTAACAACAAAAGTGTCCTTCAATAGATGACTGGACAAAGAAAATGTGGAAGAAAATATACACAATGGAATACTACTCTGCCATAAGAAGAGATGAAATAGTGCCATTTGCGACAGCATGGATGGATCTTGAGATTATAATGCTAAGCGAAATAAATCAGACAGAAAAAGTCAAGAACCATATCACTTTACTTATATGTGGTATATAAAACTGAAAGCAACAAAGGAACAAGACAAACAAATAAAGAAACAAAAACTCATAGACACAGACAATAGTTTAGTGGTTACCAGAGGGTAAGCAGTGGGTGTGGGGGTGGATGGCAGAAGAGGGTAACTCGGGGCAAATATACGGTGATAGAAGGAGACCAGACTCTGGGTGGTGAACACACAATGTGATATATAGATGATGTATTACAGATTTGTACACTTGAAACCTATGTAATTTTACTAACCATTATCACCCCAATAAATTTTAATTAGACAAAAACTTTTTATAATGCTCTACAGAAAACCAAATAAGAAAAGAGGTTGAATAGTGAGATGGTTTATCTTTGGGAACAGCGATTTATTGGAAAGAGCTTAAACTGAACTCCTGGAGCTCTGGTTCCTTAAATTCTGAATTATGTTGCCTGGTTACTAAGCAACATGAGTGCTTCATGGAGGCCCATGCCTTGAACACTGATTCAGCTGTGTCTTTCCTACCTGTGATTGCTGAGAGACATAGTAGCTGGGGTCATCTGGCCACAGGCATGCACTAAAGTAGGAAGATGATGACTTCAGATCTGAACTGTGGCTAATGTTTGCTTGATTGATAAGGCAGCTTTTTTTCATCTGCATCCCTCTGCAGAGGCTTGGGCTAAAGTAAAACCCTCTATCTTAATAAGTTATGTATTTGGGTCACTGATTTTAAGGAAGAAACGGACAGCTTAGAAAAGTGACCTAGAAAATTGAAAAGTTAGGGTTTAACTGGAAGAAAAAAAAAGGTAATAGGTCTTGCTCTCGGTTTGCCAAGGAAGGTTGTGAAATTGTATCCTTTTGCTCTTTCTTTATGTCCATTAAAAGGAGATTATTTAGACTCAGGTCTCTCCGTGATGACTGGTGTGAAAATAAGCTCACCTTTGCTTGGTTCTCCTTCAAATGCCCTTTTCTGTAGAAAGATAATTCTAATTTGGTGTCGTAATAAAAGTATGGTAAAAGACTCTGTGGAATTAAAATCTACTAGGGCATTTTCTGGAAGAAATGTCTGTTCCTTTCCAGATGTCTAACTCTCAAGGGTCTTCATTTCATGTTATGCTTCTTCCTCATTTGACCATTTACATTTCTTATACCCTCCATACTTTCCTTTTTTCAGTTTATGCCTCATTAGCTACCTAAAATCTAGACCATGAAATAGCCTCCTAAAAGATATTCCTCACTTCTGCTGCCCCTCCTCTAATTCATTTGCCATAGACTACTACACAGGCCAAAGTGTCTACAATATCCATCTGATTAGGTCACTTGTCCTTCCTATGGTTTGCTACCATTTACTATTGGTTAATGGCTAGATCTCAGTAACAGTTTATTTGTTCATTCTTATCTCCCACAAAATATACCTCCACCACCCAGTCCTATGTATACTTCCTCCAGAAACACGGGTTATTTAAACATAAGATATTATTTAAATTTCTTTGACTATATCATGTTGTTTAACACCTCCATGATATTACACTTGCTGTGTTCATTCCCCAATAACATCTAATCCCTTCACCAGAGTCTTCTCCCTTGTTAATCTGTAGTCCTCCTTCAAGATGTCTTATGTTCCACCTTGCCTTTGAAAACTTCCTGAACAATCCCTTCCCTCGTCTCAATAAGCACCGGTATGATTCCTTCTGTAATACTCTTATTTTCTCCATGCATTTATGCACACATGCCATATTACATAGAACTTGTGGGGTTTTAAAATTAATTTTCTGTCTTCTTCCACTAGATAGCTCCTTAAAGACAGTGATGTCTGACAACTTTATAGCCCATGCCCTGAATAGTAAAGGCTTTCAGTAAGGATATTATGAATTAGTAATTTAAGATTGATTGCAATATAATAATTCACATGTGTAGTTCATTATTACATTATATTGAACTGGGACGCCATCATATTTATTTTTATATCCTCAGTGCCTTCACAAGGTCAATTAGATTATAAGTGTTCAATAAAACAGTTTGAACAGATGAATTCGATGATGAAAAAAGATAAGTTAAATTGCTGAACTAGATGTAAACAATAATGTAAAGAAGGCATAGTTTGTCTTTGGTCCCCACTCACCTTCCTTTTCACTAGGCCACCCTATGAAACCCCCTTTCCCTTCACCAGGTTTTATACTGCGCCCATTCTCACTGGTCTTTTCTTCTTCTTCCCCCCACCCAAGTTGGATAATCCTTGCCACCTTGATTTTTATTGGGCTGTTTGTTAGTTGATGACTCAAGTATACTGGCACTTTAATAGGAGTGTATTGAAAAACAGAACAATTTTTAGGTCCAAAAGAATGAATCATTAAAAGAGAATTTCAAGCAATTTAATGAACCTAATAATAGCTATTAGTGAAGGTGTGGAAGGCAGAGAGCAGTAAGGGGACAGGAAAAGGAGCAACAATTCAGCATGCCTGAGATGGTCCAGTTTCCATGAAATGTGGTCATTAAATAAGTGTGTTGATCACCATGTCCGATTCCTTGACCATCAGGAAGTGAGCCTTGTAAATAGTAGCTTTTTTTTTTTTTTTTACAAGATACATATGTATTCAGAATTGTAGAAAACCATATTTTTACATAAGATTCTATTATTTCACAGTCTTAAAGTCATATATTTTAAAGCACAAAGAGCTTTCGATGGTACTATTTTTTTAGTAAATTCTGTCTTAATATTTTCATTCTATGTGGCATAACAAATTATAATGGGACCACTTTTAATCAACTTGTTTTTTCATCCTGTTAATTTCCATGTCTATTTGGGACATCCATTAAAGTCAATATCCTTAATTTAATGGAAGATTTCCTTTTGAAGTTACTACATTTTTTCTGTCTAAATTAACACTGAGGATATGTAATGGATGTGTTAAATAGATAATGCTATTAATGGGAAAACTGCATAAATTAAACATAAGCCCAATAATTTCCAGAGCATCTGTTTCATTTTCAACAGTTTAGATTCTTTTATGCAGTGAACAAACATTCTGAGGAAAACAGACCTCTACCCTGTATTGTCTATTACCCTAAATTTACAATCTCTATGGCAAAAATCTTAGTCACTAAACATTGTTTTTATTTTGATATGGAATTAGGAAAAGGAAGAGTATGAGCTAATGTTTAACCTCCTGGACAACGCCTTCACACACAAAAAAATAAATAACCTAGGGTTTTGGTTAGTTTTTATGTGGGGATTATTATTATTTAAGAAACTTATAAGATGAATAGTGAAATTAAGAAATTAGATTTAAAGTTTAAAAATGTTTAAAGAGGATAACAAGCAAAACGCTCTGCTCTAATTTTATACTTTCTCTTCACAAACTAAATAACAAGACCAATATAAAAGAAGCAGTCGAGTTTTTAAAATTGTTTTGTGGTTTTCTATTTTGCTTTTGACATCCAAAGGCATTTAGAAATAGATATGTACAATTTGTGATATTCTTAAATCACTGATTACATATTTACCATGTATTGATTTTACAAAATATATGGCCAGTTATGTATCCTAATGTTCTGTAACCAGAATTTTCTTTTCCTTCCTACTATGGTAAATGCAAAATGCCTATGTCTTACTTATTTTAGTAATAAAATAATTCTTAGGAAATGGTCCTCACAAAATATGGTTTTTGAGGCTCTCCTAAAAATAGAGGCTAACAATGTTTAGAGTCATTAATTTGATTACTCTGGCAGCATTTATGTTCACTGTGAGAAAATAATGCTAAATTTTATATTTCCAAAGCCCTCATACTTCTGTTCTTTCTCCTTTTCTTTTATGTGTGAACACACAGACACACACACACACACACACACACACACACACACACACACACACACAATGGAAAGCTTTTTGGCAATCAAGCAGGAGATTTTTCTGTTGCCCCTTCTATATATTAAGAGACCAAATAATCTATCATAAAAGGGTTAATGAGCATCAGATGAAATGGAAGCCAAGGGTTTTAATATTCATTTGGTGATGTTAAATGTGGCCTTGGCTTCCTGCTATGTCTGTACCTGTGGAAAAATATCTCACACTGCAGAGGAGCATGGTGAACCATAGGCACAATAAAGGTCGTGGTGTTTGGATGATAAATGTGTTCACCTAACTATCCGTATTATTTTATGGATAGAATTTTTTTCTTAAGAAACAATAAAAATGCTTCCAGTTTGGTGTCTGGAAGTACTTTACACCTCGGTGGCTTTTTTTCTAGTTTACTTAAAGACTAAAATGTGGGTACTCAATCAGTAATTTTCAAGAAACATTAATTACAAAGTGTCAAAACCCAAATTACAAAGTGTCAAAAGGTTTTGACAAAGAAAATAAATTATTATTGTTATTATATTAAATGTATGACCTTAGGGACTTTAGGCTATATTATTATAAATAGCTTTAGGACTTTTAATATCATGACCCATTCACAACATCCACTAAATCCCTGGGTATCTCATTATTAAACAAGATATAAAGGGAGCTGCAAACAAATTAATGAAAAATAACTGTCATTAGATCCATCCTTCTGTCCTAGAATTCCAAAACCTAAATATCTTGACAGAGTGTGTGGCTGAAAAGGAAACAGAGTAATAAGCATTTGGCAGCCCTTATTGTGCAATGGGTTTTATTCACTTAATTATGGGTATCATTGCATGTGTCAGGCTCTCTGAGGGCCATTTAGGACACAAAGATGAGCATCAATGTGCAAGAACATTAGAATTTTATCAGTGATGGAAATCACATACTATCCATAAGTCAAAGTTTAAGTCTTAAAAGAATGAGGAGAAGACATGGAAAGGGAAGAGAAAGGAGGGGAAGGGGAAGGGGGGAGGGGAGGAGAAAGGAAGAGAGGAAGGGAGGGAAGGGAAGGGAAGGGAAGGGAAGGGAAGGGAAGGGAAGGGAAGGGAAGGGAAGAGAAGAGAAGAGAAGAGAAGAGAAGAGAAGAGAAGAGAAGAGAAGAGAAGAGAAGAGAAGAGAAGAGAAGAGAAGAGGAGAATGGTTGCTATGGAGCACTCAAACCCATCCTGATGTATTCATAAGCCACTCTGACTGCCTATAAATAACCTCTTCCCTTAAAACTACCACAGCACTTCTCTGTGCCACACATTTAGTACCCACCTATACTCTTTTGCACTGTTATTTGTTCCTGCAGGGATTATTTACATATATATATATTCTGTCCTAGAATATATATATATATATTTGTTCCTGCAGGGATTATTTACATATATATATATATGTAACTTTCAGCTAGATTATAAAATCCTGTAAGATGTGTGTAGTGTTTTATAATGTTTTGATTACCCTCTCCCTCCAAGGCATTGATCAGTCTTTCATAAAATTTGTACTAAATAAATATTTGTTAATTTTTATAGAACCAAATATAGCTTGAAGCAATCAACAGAAGCTCAGAAAATGTTCTTGAATATAAAAATATCACTGATAATCAGACAAAATTATTCTGTAGGCTATGTTATTGTGCAAAAATGTACCTAAAATAAAATTAGGAGCATACAAATTGATTCAAGGGGCTTACTACAATATAAATATAAATAGCAGTGGGACTTTTAAAACTACTGTATCTCTTGCCTGGTATCCAGTAGACCTGTAGTAGGAGATAGGTCTCTAGGCATCTACCTGTGCATTCCTCCCTGTGCTGAACCCCACCTGTGCTCACATCTATCCAACCTGAGTTCCTAGCTTGTAAACTGCTAATAAATGTAGGCAGGAGAAAGTTCACAGACTCTGAAGGTTAATGTGACACCAAATCAAATATAGAAAATATAAATAAAGAGATAGAGACAGATCAAGAGATACATAAGACAATGAGAGATTTTCTTAAAGGTTTTTCCTGGGGGGTGGGGGATTATTTACATCTGTTCAACTTTTAGGATGAGCTTTCATTGGAGTTCCCCATACTGAAGATGACCATCATCTTCCTATTAAAACTTCAGGAAATAACTGATTTTCAAAAATTGGGAGTTAAATAGGAAACACATAAGTCATTGGGTTGTGAAAGGTTAACTGGCTTAATTACATGGGGTACAGTCAAAATAACAAAAGTAAAAAAGAAAATAATAAATCTATCCTCAACAACTATTCCTAGAGTTAAGTCTGTTAATTTAAAGAGTGCCATAGTATTGTCCTCTACCCTTATCATTAAATTATAACTCTAATCATTAAAAACAGGCTGGTGAGTTGTTTTATGTTTCGATTTTCCAGTCTCCCAAACTGACCACTTCAGAGTCTCAAAAAAACATTACAGTAAAAATATGTAACATGCCAGAAGCTAGAAGAAAGATGGATGGAAGGAAGGAAGGAAGGAAGGAAGGAAGGAAGGAAGGAAGGAAGAGAAAGGAAGAAAGAAAAGAGAGGGAGGAGGAAGGAGAAAAGGAAGGAATGGAGGGAGGGAGAAAGGAATCTTGACATAGGAAGTATGTGTAGAATTAAGGTTATATGTTGATTACATATAATTAACATATTTTAAAATTATATATAATTACTAATTGCTGCAGTTAACTTATAGAAGGAAAAAAGCTTAGGAGCAAGAAAGGATATTAGGGATTGAAACAACCCTTATCTTCCAGGAGTGAGGAGTTAGGAGAGCTCTTGCTGATAAATGGTAAGAGGGAACTCAACAACACCGAACAAAAATAATGAGAAGAGGCCATATTTAGAGCACAGGGAAAGAGGGCAAGGAGTGAGTAAGTATCTTCGTTGCCTAATTTTGCTTTGTCAGGCTCTCTGAGATAATGGCTCTATAGCCTCCATCAGTATTCTGTGCTCTTGTGCATTTTTAAAAACAGAATAGGAAAGGCTAGTGACTTACAACTACAGAGCACATGTCAGGATAGAAGGAACAATCCAAAATGTTCATTTTGAAATGATTTTCTATAACGTGGAACATACATCATTTTCTGTCCTTCACTTTTTGGAGAAAGTTACATGCAAAACCAATTACAGACAGGAACAATGGTACCCAGAGCTTATTTTCTAAGAAAACACATTTTATTATTTTCAGCTTTTAGTAGCCCTGTATAGCAGTGAAAAATACTTTCTCTTTCTGATCTGGCCAAATACATCACAAATAAAATAATTGTTTTGTTAATAGTATATTATCTCACAAAATATTAGAACATGTGTATTATGAAAATTTATAGTTTAGAGACATAAAATCTTGAAGAGTATAAATAGAAGAGATATCCATCTGTCTTGTATTCAGATAACCTTTCAAACACAGAATATATTAAGGTTATACACATATTGTTCAGATTTTCCTTTCGTTTTCTCTCTCAGCATTCATTAAGATGGTATAAATAGGGAATATTCTCATGATTAGATTATTTGCACCCAAACCACTATTGATTTGGATACTTTCTGACGTGACTTGAGTTTAATGCACTGTTAAATTTCTCCCTTTATATGTAAAAGCAGATGATATCATTTTCTTAAGTGACAAATGGATTCCATGCAGTATAGCTCATTCGTAGTGAACTTTACAAATGACTCATACCATATATATGACTTGTGTAATTACATTTACATTTGCTTGTCATATTTACTCTAAAATGTCACTGAGTACTTTTTAAAGTTGCTCTTTACGGCAAATTAGAGATGAGAAAACTGTAGCTATTCATTTAAGATTAATTCCAACCCTGATTAGGTCTATCACAAAAATAAATCAAATTTATTTGCTAGGGTTAACTGAAGTGTTTCACTTGGGGTCTCTCTCTCTCTCTCTCTCTCTCTCTCTCTCTCTCTCTCTCTCTCTCCGCCTCCCCCCCCAGAATAATCACTGCCTCAAAGTCACACTGAAAGCTAATTGCCATATTGGAAAAGTATGGCATTTTACTTGGAAAGGTCACATGACATAGAGAAGAGAATGCTGAACTTATAATTAGGTTCAAAGCCTTGTTCTGCTCCTGTCTTGTGGGATCAGTATGAGATAGTACTGGCACCTAAAGCCCTGCTGACCTCGAACCAGCGATACTACCCTGGGCAAAGATGCTGGGTCTCTGTTACTCCATGACCAAAAGTGATTATAACTGTAAATGTTCATAAAAGTATTAAATGTATACACAAATGAGAAGTTTGCACACTAATTATTAAGTTAAAAACATTTTTTGCATGTAACACTGTCTTATGACAGCTGAATAGAACTTAAAAATTCACCGTATGTATGTCTGTGCATACTTGATTGGCATCTCTGAACTATGCGTTTCATTCACCATCTCCTAGCAATAGATAACAGACAGAGATTGCCTGGAAACTCATGGTGGTAGAGCATTAAATGTCACTTGAAAAAGTGTTTTCCCAAAACTGCATAAAGGTATATGGAAAGAGTTGGCACGGAAAGTGTAAAGCCCAAAATATGAGTCTTCAGGGCATTTCTAGAGGGAGGCAAAGGGCCAGTTATCCCTATATAGCTGAGGAGAAAGGACCCAGATATGTGCTGTGGATATAGATATCCTACCACAATATCTTACTTCACCAGTTTGTGGAGGCCTGGTTAGGAAGTAGTGTATGCCAGATGGGCTCTACTGAGTTCTGCCTCAATATCATTTGACAAGTATTGTTTTTTCCCTCCCATAACCACCCTCGTGGGCTTGGTAAATCCCACCACCCTCAGCCAAGTAAGATGCATGGTATGCCCTTTCTAAGTTGCCTCAAAGCAACGAGACTTCACTTGTGTTGTCCAAACTTTTCAAGGAGCAATGGTGACCCTATAAAACTGAGAAATCATGTAAAATGTGATGCATGGTTTGGAGACCATTACTAACTAAAAGGGTCAAAGTTTTATCCATTACAAAATTCTGAGTCTATGTTAGAAGAAACTACAAACATTTAAAGTTCAGCAAACAAACTGCTTGGTTCCTATGAATGGGGTCATCTAAATAACTATAATTCAAGACAGCGCTTTCATCTTCATATAACTCAAATTATTATAGACACCAAAAAATCTTTCCATGGATCTACTAAATAGTATCCGTATGAGGAACCAGGGAAAATAAACCTATTTCTTTTTTACCATGATGATTCTTTACATATTCAATACTGTTTTTTCCAACATTTTTGGTTTGCTGACCTAAACATTATTTCTTCAACCACATTTATAAGGATCGTTATTCACGCATCATTTTTAGCCATTCTGCTATGAATATGTTCCAGTTTGTCTATATTGCTTTCCATTGTGGTACTCAATAGTGGATATCATAAATCAATTGTTCAACCATTATAGTACTCTGGCACACCTTCTTGGTTGTTCTATATATTACAATTCTATTATTTTAATATATATTGCATTAGCTTTTAATTTGTTCTCATGATATACCTATTATAGAGTCTAATACAACTCTTGTCTATTTTTAAATTTGTATTATTGAAACATTTAAATATACACAAAAGTAAACTAATGTGATAAATACATTCATCCATATATTCCCCTAATATTCATTTCCCAGCTTCAACAATTTTCAACGTCTAGATCATTATGGGTCTTATAAGCCATGAAGCTGGTTGAATATTATCTATAAGGTAAAGACGATAGAATACAAGGTTTTTTGTAATATTAAACTAGAAATTGCACTAGGAAGCTCTTGCAAGTGGTTACAAAAAGTGGAGGCAAAAAGACAATGCTTTTCAAATGACAAGCCCAAATCTATGTCTTGGAAATTCCCCATGCTATAATGTAGAGAATGAATTATAAGGAGTGTGATAGACAGTGCAATGGCCCCCCAAAGATGTTCATATCCTTATCCCCAGAATTTATGACTGTGCTATGTTACATGGCAAAATAAATTGAGTTTGCAGATGGAATTAAGTTTGTTAAGCAGCTGATTTTAAAAGAGGGAGATTATCCTAGAGTGTTTGGGTGAATGCATTGGAATAATCTCAAATGTGGAATGGTTGAACAGAGGAAGAGTGCCAAAGTAAGACAGAACTATGGAAGAGAGGCACATAGAGATGCAATGTTGTTGCCTTGGAGATAGGATGGGCCAACAAGTCAAATGACACAGGCAGTCTATAGATGCTTGAGAAGGCAAGAAAACAGATTCTCTTCTAGAGCTTCTAGCAGTCACATAGCCTTGCTGACACCTTCATTTTAGTCCAGTGAGACAATGTTGACTTCAAGTCTACAGAACTATAAGATAATAAATGTATGCTGTTTTAAGCCATAACGTTTATGGGAATCTGTACAGCAGCCATAGAAAACTAATACAGGAAGACAAACTCTGATGGTACTTAGATTATCCAGAATATTTCACATTACTTCAGATATATGGTATGCCAAAACTGATGAATGTATCCTTTATATCTCCGTGACTATAATTAATGAAATTGCATGAAGTTACAGAACAAGTCAAGTGGTGTATCACATAGTGGTTGAGGATATGCTTTTGAAGTTACATTTACTGGGTTCAAATTGTGGCTTTGTCAGTTACTATCCACATGACCTTATACAAAATACTTCATGTTCCTTTGCTTCAGTTTTTCAACCTGAAGAATAAGTATAACATTTCAGAGATTATGAGGGTTATGAATGTTAGAACACACATGTAAAGCACATAGCAGTGACCTGCACATAGAGTTATAAATAATTATCAGGAGTTTAATATTTTTACTTATTTACACATTACCATAACTTCTTTTCCAGCAGAAATTTCTCCTAAATACAGCTAATTTTACTTATCTTGTTAACAAGGAAAACATCAGAAGACTTGTCAAATGCTGGCTGAAATCCAGACTCTGTCTGCAGTGTCTGTAATGTCCCCTCATCCATTAAGCTACTAATTTTATTAAAAGAAGAAATTGAATTAGTCTGACATGACTTAGTTTGCATGAACCCATATTGAAGCTGAGTGGTATGTGTTTCTTCTTTCAGGTACTCACTAATAATTTCCCTTATAATTGGTTCAAGAATTTTATCTGAAATCAATGTCAATGTCATTGGGCTAATGCTTGCCCAGTGTCCCAGTCTTTTCTACGTTGTTTTATTCTAAAGACCCAGGCATAGTGCTTCCTGTGATAGAAGACATCATGAAAGTCTATGAGCAGTTCACAGTCTGGCAGGGTTATCTGCAGGGTTCCAGAACCTCATGTGATCCATGATTTCTGGAGATCATACAGTGTTTCCAGAGTTTCTAATTTCTAGATATTTTTAAAAAGTTTAAATATTTCAACAGGAAAAATTTTCAGCAAGAAAGTTAGCAACTAGCCAAGCTTTTTGATTCTAGGATGTCACATTTTTTTTCAGCATTCTCTTCAAAGTTCTAATTTTCTGAATTAGGATTGGGACCACCTTCTGAAACACATAATAAGTCACTTCCCTTTATTTCTTGAGGATTTTTATTGTTGTTGTTGTTTATTGTGGTAAAGAAAAAAAATACACACGCATATAATGTGAAACATAAAATCTACTCTCTTAATGTTTTGAGTGGACTGTATAGTATTGGTAACTAAAGGCACAGTATTGTACAGCAGAGCTCTAGAAAGTATTCATCTTGTAAGTCTGAAGCTCTATAGCCATTGAACAGCAACTCCCAAACTCCCCTCCCTCGAGTCCCTGGTATCAGCATTCTACTTTCTGTTTCTGGAGTTTGACTACTTTAGATGCCTCATATAAGTGGAGTAATGCAGTATTTGTCCTTCTGCGACTGGCTCATTTCATCTAGCATAATGTCCTCAAGGTTTATCCATGCTGCATAATATGACAGAATTTTATTTTTTATGCTGATTAATATTCTATTGTTTGTATATGCTGCATTTTCTTTTTAATCTGTTTTTTTCCAGCTTTACAGAGATATAACTGTGTAAAATGTAAGGTGTGCAATGTGATGATGTGATACATGTATTTATTGTGAAATTATTACCACCATAAGGTTAGTTAATACATCTTTCATCTCACATAATTACCATTTTATTTTGTTACTGTTGTTATGGTGAGAACATTTTAAATTCCCCCTCTTAGCAAATTTCAAGCATACATTACAGTACTGTTAACTCTATCAGTATAGTTATAACTATATCAGTATAGTTAACTATATCCTTTATATCTCCGTGACTATAATTAATGAAATTGCATGAAGTTAATGAAATTGCATGAAGTTAATGAATATAAGTAATGAATTGCATGTGCTGTGCTGTACACAACATCTCCAGAACTTATTCCTCTTGTAACTGGAAGTTTGGACCCTTTGACTAACATCTCCCGATCCCTGTCCCCCAGCCTCTGGCAACCAATAATCTACTCTTTGGTTTTATGAGCTTTGCTTTTTTAGATTCTACATATAAGTGAGATAATACAGTATTTGTTTTTCTGTCTGACTTACTTCACTTAACATATTGCCCTTAAGATTCAGTCATATTTTTGCAAATGGCAGGATTTCTTTTTTTTTCATGGCTGAATAACATTCCATAGTATACAAATAACACATTTCCGTTATCCTTTCATCCAGATAGACACCTAGGTTGCTTTCACATTTTAGTTGTTGTAAACAAGGCTTCAATGCACATGGAAGTAAAAACATCTGGTCAAAATCCTGCTTTCAATTCTTTTGGACAAATACCTAGAAGTGGAATTGCAGAATCATATGTTAGTTCTATTTTTAAGTTTTTGAGGAATCTCCATACAGCTGCACCATTTTACCTTCTAGATTTGTTTCTTAAGTGGTAGACTTCCATCTACCACCATTTGGGCAACACTAGTGTTTTCTCATACTTTTGGGCCACCATGATGGAAATATCAATTTCTTAAACACGATAAAGGTAAATTTAAGATTAATTGGGCTGAAATAAGAAATTTCACATATCATCATCTTATGTGGCTCAGCTCCACAATAATAGACTGACCTGATTTGTGACATAGGTAATAGGGCTGTCAATTTGCAGCTGTTTCCAACTGCTGAATTCACCGTAGGAAAAAAAAAGGCGGGGGGCATGACAGAAATAATATGAATTACATCCAGACAGCTTCAGCCTTTCAAGTGTTTTGTTTTGTTTTTGGTTTTGTTGTTGTTTAAATAGAGCACCTTGTCCCTGTGTTGTCTCCTACATATTTGAAAAATACTACCATGCAAATCCTTAGGTGGATTCTGAAAGTGTATTGCTGTGTTCCTTCTCTGTCCAACAACCAGGCTCACTCCTTCTTTAGCAGTTAATAGTAACAGCTATTTATTGCCCAAGCCTTTCCTTGAGATGTGCTGCACATGGGAAGGGTACATACCTATAGTAGTGGATATATCAAAGGTACACACAATGGTCTATTAATGAGAATTCTCATAGTGTACTCATTGTCCCAGAGAATAATACTCTATTCATATTAACGTCAGAAAATAACACACACTGGAAATCCAACCTTATCTAAACTGGTGGATAATTACAATTTATTTCAAGTGTAAAATATATATTTTTTTCAGTTTAATGTCTTTTCCTTAAACACAGAAAGTAGTTTAAAAAGAAAAAGACAACTGTATTTAAAATTTCACATGGACGGGTGACATATTTACTCTTATGAAGTGTCACCAAATCACTGAAAAGATCACTTGATAATAGTAGGTATTAACTACATTCTTGTATAATTTCAATATTCCAAATCAAAATGGTCTCTGGTGCTGTACCTCCATTCTGCAGGTGATTAATTTTGTTTCAAGATCTTATTAGAAGTTGATGATGGAGTTAGTTATTTCCTAAGTCCTTCTGTGTTCCTTCCATCTTAAAATGGTGCTTGATTACATGACTTCACAGTAATAAGAGATGATTTTTTTTAAAAAAAATTAGAAAATGAAGAAATCAAAAGAAACGGAATGTTGATAATTTCAACAGTTCTTGAAGTCTGCTTATCTACTACTAAACAGGCAATTCACTCAGAAGCTGAGGAAACCTTAATGCACTCATCAAAGCCCTCTTTGCAATTACAGAGGTATTAAAGAAAGTGTCCAACAGTGAGAGGTGAATCTTAAGTAGTTTAAAGATTGCATTTAGATTATAAAAATAACAGCAATAATACTTAATGCTACTTATAGAGCCTTTACTGGTGGAGGCTCAGAGTGTTTAACTAAAGGTCAAATGATATAAACCTCTGATAACTGCCAAACTGGGCTGAAAAAGTTTATCTATTTTAATAATGCGTTGTACTTTTTCCTGTCTTTTTATTTTCTTGCAGTAGAAACAAACTCAGTACCTATCTGTGAGCACTCTAGCTAGCACAAATTCTCTTTAAAAAGCAATGAGGTTATTTTCAACTTGCAGTAAAAAATAATGCCTTAATGCTAAGTTTAAATAATTTTTTAGCATAATTATATCCTTGTAAATTTAATTCTACCCCAACACAAAATTTTAAAAAGTATATATTTGGTTCATAGAAATACTATAAAATATAGTATCATGAGTAATTACAAGCAAATATCATAGAAATCCCACAAGGAGAAGACATATTTAAAAAAAATCCTGGTAGTCTAAAATAACAGTGGACAAGCACAAACAATCCATTTAAAAAGTGGGCAAAGGACCTGAACAGACACTTCTCTCAAGAAGACATACAAGTGGCCAACGGATATATGAAAAGATGCTCAACTTCACTAGCTATTAGGGAAATGCAAATCAAAACCACAATGAGCTACCACCTCACACGTATTAGAATGGCTATCACCAACAAGACAAGTAATAACAGGTGTCGAAGAGAATGTGGAGAAAAAGGAACCCTCAGAAACTGCTGGTGGGAATGTAATTTGGTACAGCCACTGTGGAAAACAGTATGGAGGTTTCTCAAAAAATTAATAATAGAATTACCATATGACTCAGCAATCCCTCTTCGGGGTATCAACTCAAAAAAATTTAAAACATTTATCTGTAAAGATATATGTACCTCTGTGTTCACTGCAGCATTACTCACAGTGGCCAAGACATGGAAACAACCAAAGTGTCCTTCGATAGATGATTGGATAAAGAATATGTGGTACATATATACAATGGAATATTATTCAACCTTAAGAAAAGATGAAACACTGCCATTAGTAACAACGTAGATGCATCTTGAGATTATCATTCTAAGCGAAATAAGTCAGACAGAAATAGTCAAGAACCATTTGACTTCACCAATATGTGGGATACAAAACTGAAAGCAACAAACAAAAAAGACAAACCAAAAAACAAACAAAAAATCATAGACACAGACAATTTAGTGGTTACCAGAGGGTAAGGGGGGGATGGGAAATAGAAGAGGGTAAAGGGGGTCAAATGTATGGTGATGGAAGGAGAACTGACTCTGGGTGGTGAACACACAATGTAGGAATGTACACTTGAAACCTATATAATTTTACTAATCAATGTCACCGCTATAAATTTAATACAGATCAATAAATAAATGTTTAGCGAGAGAAATAAATTAAAAAAAAAGTGGACAAGCAATAAGCTTTCAGGTATTGTATGCTTACATATTTTTCCAGTTAGATGTATCTTTTTTTTTTTTTTTCAGTTAGATGTATCTTTATCTTCACAATGTAGGATAACATGAGCCATATTGGATGCAACATTATAAAATGAATGCAAATCTAAGATTAAAGAAATAATATAAAAGTCTACACTGCCAGACAAAATGATAAAACAAAGTATTTTTTTTAAGTATAAATAACTTCAACTACGTTGTATGAGGCTGATGGGAAGATTATAATCTAATAAACCTAAAGAGATTATAATCTTATAAATGGCAAATTTATGTTTCCTGCTATTTACAGAGCTGAAAGAATGCTGTACATGGAGTGATGGGAGGAATTGCTTCAGTCTTATAAATTCAGCTGGGGTTTGCACACTGAAATCTACATTTTTTTTTTTTTTTTTAAAGAGGGTAAGACTCTATTCTTTATACTTACCTTAGTAAATAATTCAGTAAAATGAAAGTGCGCTTTTAACTACACAAAATACAAGGTAATCAAGGTTCACAATAAATTATTCTAAACCATTTTTATGATATTGATTTTTAAAATAAATATTAGTTAAGAATTTTTAATTAGTAATCATCATACTCTTTCTATCTAATTCGAAAATTTATTTAAAACTAACCTCACTGATTAAAAACACACTAAATGTTAACTAACATTTTGGCCTTTAAGCATCTGCTATTTTAGCATTATAAAATGCAAATGATTTTTCTCTCATTGGCAGTTTTCCTTCACTATAAATCACTACCAACAAATATATATATAGATATATAGAAAAAAATTCTAGCAGAAAAGAAAGTCACGTTGTAGAAACCACACAGTGATATTTAAGACAAACAGTAGGAGCGAAGAAGAGGACTTCTATTTTAAATTGATATCTTGACAGGAGCCTCTATTTTAGCCTAGACCAGGTTTCAGAAGAATACTCAAGACAATGAGAAAAAATATAACCAAAGAAATATCTCAGAATTGTAATATTTTTAGCAAGAAATATATGACACTACATATTTTAGGGCTATCTAAACGGAAACATATTCAAAATTAATCATTAATTTTCCTTGCCCAATCCTATTTTGTAATCTCCATCTTTGCACAAGTGGGACAGTAGAGAGGGAAGACTGAGGATAATGTTGTGTTCATGGCTGCTATCCCAAAACAAGTCCCCATTGGACCACTGGGTGAGTCAGTGCTGGTTATACAATGCAGCATCCCTGCACAGGTGAGCCTGTCTAGGTTACCCAGGAGACAAGGAGAAAGGGGAAGGTATTATGGAAAACCAGGAAGGTAACTGTATATATATATTTTTTTCATTCTTTTTTTTTTCCACTTGTTTCACACACTGTGCTTCAGAATGTAGAGAAATAAGGAATGCATGTAGGAGAATGATAACACCCCAGACAAACGGAGGAATTATATGAACATTTATTACAACAGGGTCCTCTTCATAGTTGCTCATCCTTTACCTTGAATATATCTATCTATTATCTATCTATATCCATATCCATATCTATAGCTATATCATCTATATCTATACCTATACCTATATGTGTATCTGTATCTATGTCTATATACCGTGTTTTCCTGAATATAAGACATAACTGGAAAATAAGCCCTAGCATGATTTTTCAGGATGACATCCCCTGAACATAAGCCCTAAAGCGTCTTTTGGAGCAAAACTTAACATAAGACCCGGTCTTATTTTCGGGGGAACACAATATATCTATATGTTTATAGCTATACTTATACCTATCTCTATACCTATATATTTATAGGTATATACATGTATATACAGTTGTGTTTGTGTGTGTATAAATATATATATATATATATATATATATATATATATATATATATATATATGTATATATATTACACAGAATGCATAAGTGTAGAATAAAGGGCACTGCATTCAGCTCCAAACACTGGATAAATCTGTTGTCTGGACAGTCTTTAAGGATGAGTGAAAACAAACCAAAGACAGCAAGGTAAAACAACATTGGTCCTATGCTTAGAAAAAGGGGAAAATAAAAGCTTCTTCAGACTTACCTTAGAATAAGAGCCAATAGAAGATGCAAAAGGAAAACACAGAAAACTTACATACCAAATAGATGATAATAGAGCATTGTCCCTATAAATCAGAAGCAGACCAGAAATCAGAGAGAATAGAGAAATTTAAAAATTACATAAAGAGAAACACAAAAGGGGCAATAACAAAAAAAAAGTTTAAAAATGGAATTACAATACAATTGGGAGACACAAAAAACAAAAATAATGTCGTAGAGCAATGGTATGGAAAACAAACTTGCTTAAAAAATAAAAACAGATTAATGCAAGAGTGTTGGATAGATATGTTAAAGAGAACAGCATATGAGAAGCAGATGTTTCCAAAGGAAAGATGAAAAGGAAAAGAAACAGAAGTGAAAAAGCAATGCCATCTGAGAAGCTAATCTTTATAAACTGTAAAAAAAATCTACATACTGCTTTTAAGAACTCACTATTTTCCAGGGTAATATGTCCAATTCACCAACATACCATTGCAATGTTTTTGAACTGTAAAGGGCACAGGGAAAAAAATACAAAAAAGGAATAAAGATTTGTCTGCCTTCAAAATTTTACACTGCAAACATTATTTTTTAGAAGAAATGGGAACAGTATATAGTTTTTAGGAAATAAATACTGTGAGTTGTTCAAACTCATCTTAAGTATCCTGGTTCCCATTTTCCTAGACTTTTTGCAGCTAAGAGTGTTCTTGTGTCATATTTCTGTTCACTGGAAGCCCAGAAGAAGGCAGCTGGGGTAGAACCACAAAAATAAAGTTACAGAAACAAGGTATTACCACATTACTTCTCTTTAAACATTGGGAAAGAAGAACAATAAGAAACAATTGATCAACTAATTTACTACTCACCCGTACAGTGGAAAGTTGTTTGCCATTTACAATATTTTTAAATGAATAGTTTCCTGATAAACAAATATGTTTGCAATATATGAGAGGTTTTATTCCTTGTTTTGTTTTTTTACTTTTTAATAGTTACAACTCTTTATGTATAGTTGTATCATTTTATTAAAAACAATACCATATGCATGAACTGGACCTTGCTTGCCTGGCATCACCAAAATGTAAAAGGAGTTTACACAGAGTAGTAGCATTAGGCATATTTTTTATTTCCTTTCTAAATCCATTTTTTTTTCCTTGCCACAAAACGTTTAATTTGGCTCTGACACAAAACAGGTGTTTTTATTTTCAAAAGGAAAATTTGATCACACTGGATTTATAGCCCTGACATTACTAAACTGTATGGACACAGTTTGTTAAATGATTGTACCCTTCATTAACTACATATTTACACTTGAATTGAAACATCTATGCTTGCATTATATGCTACATGATTATCATAATCCCTGGAGTTACTATCATAACCCTGATTAACATTTATATTAACCATGGGCTTCATAATGCACAGTTGACAAAGAAAGCTGTTATTTTATCTTATGCCAACAATAACACATGCAGGATCAAGAAAAGTATGTTTGTGTTTTTAGAAATTGTTTGGAGGGCGATCTGGGTTCCTACTGAGCACGTGGGTTCTGGAGTTTGTATTCAGGGAGACAGGCCTCTTTCTATCTCCAAAGTAGGTATATTAATTGAATGTCATAGTTAATGAACATATGATAAGATTTGTCTATTCAATTCTGTTTAAAATAGAAACATCTTGACGTTTAAAAATTCTGAGGTGAATCTTTGTTTAACATGAAGAAGCCATATTTTTAACCTATTTTGTCATATTGCATATTTCTCAAAATAATGGTCCTTCTTTCTTTCTCTTGGCCACTCCCTCCCGGCTAATTTATCTCTTAGTTCCACAGGGAAAACTCATGAAAAACATCCAGAAACAATCATTGTCTGATTGTAATATTAAGAAGGGATTTTTTTACTTCTTATCACTTGATTTTGCTGGCTTAATTTTTTAGTGCTTTGTAAGCAAACTTAAATATTTTGTGAACTAAAACAGAATGAAAATGAATAATAAACAGATACAAGACTGGGAAAACAATCTTAGTGATTCATTAGGCACATTGGAGCAGATAAAAATCCCAGTGTACACAAATGTGGATGGTAATATCACCAGTAAGTGTAACTATGAGGTGATACCTTTACCAGTTATCACATGCTATTTATTCAAGAGGGGTTAATATGCATTTGACAATATTCTTTGGATGCTTGAATTCCTCCCCAGTGGTGACTCATTGATTTCAAAGTCCAACCTCCAGGGTTATCATCTAAATCTCTTTGCAATATGGCTCTACCTATAATTGTAGCTTCCCTTTCTTCTTGCCTTCCCTACAGTTTCAGGATTTTTGTAATGTTCCAGCCACAATCAATCCCTTATGGTTCTTGGAATTTGTGTTTTTCCATGCTGCATCTGTTCCTTGAATTGTCTAAGACTCCTGAGTTTTCAGTGATTGGCCAGCTCAGGCATTTTTCTCTCTCATTATAAGACAAACTTCATTCAGGAGGACATTACTGTTGGGCAACAGGCCCCTTTTTGCTTTCGTAGCCCCTGGATAACTCCACATTCTATCCTATTGAATAAGGTAGGGGCAGTGCCCTATTCATTAGTGGGTTTCCCAGCATGTGGTATTGAACAGCTGCCATAAATTTTCTTAAAACTAGGAATGTTATTTGTGATTTTATTACACAGGTGGGCAATGGAAGTAAAACTGTAGTTGTGTTAGTGGGGATAAGCCTTTATTATTACACCTCCCTGGCAAGCATACTGGGGTTAATTAAAATTCTGGCACAATTCAAACTACTTTGGTACAAAATGTTGAGTTTTGTGAGTCAAAAAATAAAGTGTTGTCACATAAAAAATGTTAAAATAATTGAAAAGTGGAAAGTTAACAAAGACTTTAGCATTAATTTATACCACTTATTCCTCGGATTTTACCTGGTCTATTTTCAGTAACTTCTTCATTCAAAAATACAGCTCAAATTAAAAAAAAAAAAAAAAAAAAATAGTAATAAAATTATAAGGCTATTTGTATTTACATAGCTGTGTCTAATTTATTTCCAATGATATCAACTTAAATGATTGCCAGGAAAGATCAAAAGGTTAAAGGTAGTTTACACTCTTCATATATAGATAGTTAGGAAAATTTCTGTGTGCTTCAGGATTTCCGATAGGAGCAAAAAGTGGGGGAAGAGGAAAATAAACAAACAAATCTGTATGGAGTGGCCATTATATTTTTGCTTGTGGTCTATATTTTTCTATTTATTACCTCTTAGCCAAATCTGCTATTTTTGTTTTGGATTATTAAAATAAACATTAAGCTTTGTTAGATTATTTCTCTAAAACACATCACTAGTTACTAGCAGAATTCAGCACAAAATCCAAATCATACATATTACTTTAAGTCTAGTATCCTTTTCAATTATGCCATTTTGTGTCAGAGAAAAACGTTTTGTTTTATATCAAGACACTATATTTAGCTTGTATGCTTGATTCCTTTCCTTTTCAAATTCTAGTAGAAACCTATAAGAAAATGTGACACTTCGGAAAGGAGAACCAAAATGCATTAATATAATCAGGAGACAAAAATGTTATCAAATAAGAAAGTGAGGAATTTTCACAAGGTATAGTAAAAAGGGGACCCAAATGAGACAAGTAGTGATTATGACCAAAAGTAATAAGAGATGACATTTATTGAGAACTTAGTGTATGTCAATGAAAACATATATAAGACAGGAGGCAGAATTTTAACCTGTATGATTCCTTACAAACACTATGTACCAAGCACTGTGAATGAGACATAACTCAACCTATTAAAAGAAAACAAGGGGAAGTGGTAAGTGGATAAATGGATAATTTTTCCGGAATTCCATATGATGGAAAATCAGGGAATCACTAAAATGATGATATAAGTATCTATTAACATGCAAATATTAATATTATTATCGACACACTCCACTGCCCAAGATATAAATAAACTAAAGTTTAAGTTTACTATTCTGCCATGTGTCACTTATCTACAGGGAAACCTTTTGAGAAATGTGTCCTCAGGTGATTTCATCAAATTGGGAACATCACAGATGCTGCTCCCAGGCTACAAACACATACAGCATGTTACTGTACTAAATACTGTAGGCACATGTAACACAATGGTATTTATGTGTATAAACATTTATAAACATAGAAAAGACAGTGAAATTGCAGTATGAAATATTAAAAATGGTGCACCTGTATAGGGCACTCACCATGACTGGAGCTCTCAGGACTGGAAGTTGCTCTGGGTGAGTCAGTGAGTGGTCAGTGAATGGGAAGACCTAGGATATCACTGTACACTAGTGCAGATGTTACACACATTGTATACTTAGGCTGCATTCAGTTTATAAAACAACATGAGATTAAAACACGCACCAGAGACAATAATACAATCAAGAGATATGGTAAGCACGAGATGTAAGAGTCTGCTGCCAGGGTGACATGGTTCATGTTTGACCAAAATGTCATTATATGGCACATGAGTGCATGCATCACATGGATTTTTGAGAGGCATAAACAAGAAGGAATAAAAGAAGGAAGAAGAGAATGAGTAGTTGTGCAGAAGGACATTGTGCTTATTCACAGCCCTTTATCCTCCTCTGGACATACGGGAGGAATATACTTGCCATCACTTGCAATTAGGGTCATATGACTAACTGTGGCTAATGGACTACGAAAACAGCATTTAATTGCTGGTGTGGGACCCTGCATCACTAGTGCTTTCTTCCTTGCCATGGTAAATCGTAACACCTCATGATGAGATGGTGATGTCATTAGATGGGAGAACTTCGCTTGCCTAGGGTTCCTGAGTGAAAAGAGAAGCAAACTCTTCCGTTGAACAGTGTGCAGCATAAGTATGAAGAAGAAATAAACCTTTGTTGTTTTAACAAACTGAAATCTGGTTTTACTATGGCATCAAAGCCTACATGAGCCAAATAACATGTGTGTATGTACTATATACATGTATGTGAGATATGTGTGTATTTGAGTGTAGGAGTGTATATCAAAAACATTTTTTCCCTTATTTTTGGATGGTAGACGTTTATGTTATTTTTCTCATCGTTCTCTGTTTTCTGGGTTGTTTTTGCAGGAGAGTAGTATATTTTCTACTTCAGATGGCATGCGCTCTGTGGAATAACTTAGTTATTCAATTAGTAAACAGTGTGATTTCTGGAGCAAAAATATAAAGGAAATGGCTCTGTAATACGTATTGTCAATTTATATCAAGAGCCACGATTAAAATCAGTTTACCAAGGATAGATATCTTTGATTCCCTGTTATAATAAAAATTAGAATTTACTGAATCTTCAGAGATATTAAGAATACATGCATTTAGCAAAACATGTTCATATAAACTAAATATTTGAATTTATCATTTAGAAGAATGATGACATTAAGCAACATTGAAAAGAGCGGAAGGGTTAATAAATGCAATCTTTTTTTGTTTAACAAGATGTTGGAGTAACGAAAGCTTAAAGACAGTCTTATGTATGTCTTCAGACTCTAACTACATGGAATTTATCTTTAGAGTGGGCAGGAGAGTGCACATTAATGGGTACCAGTGAGACACTTTTCTTGCCCTACTTGTAAAAAGACTCAAGTGTGACCTGAATGGCTCCCTAGTGCTTGGATTTATATTCTTCTCAGAGGCGTTGGATATTGTATTTCACTACAAAGAACTAAAAACATTGCAGTCATTACTTATAAATCTTTTAGAAAAATGCATTTTCTTAGCAGCAACTATGGCAACAAGCAACTTGAAATGACACTGGAAGAGAACTGAGCTCAGTTGCAATGGGTAATGCACACAGGATTCATATTTTACCACCGTCTGCATTTTAAAACTGGAAACATCAAAACAAACATTCTCTAGCTACAATTACTTCCTATATTCAACCCATGTGTTCCATTTAAGTAACGTTTAAACGTCGAAATATAAAGTATATTTGCTTAATAGTCATGAAACATTTATAAATATAAAATAACTCCAGGTGATCAATATCATTTTATTTCCAAGGTACAGTCAACTTTACATAGTTGCAATAGTACTAGCATTTCTGGCCTTAATGTTTATATTACTGTCACTTGTGATAAACCTAATAAAGTATTTCTGGAAGTGAAGATATGGTCATTCTTTTTAAGTGTTTAATTCAAAGCAAACATGATTTCTTTTTTTTATATATTACAGTATCAACTTATATTACCTTAGATACAGAAGTGGTTTATTTCTTAGCAATGGTTTTTCCTTACATTAAGAGCCCTTTTTTAATCAGAAAAGCTTCTGTTATTTATAATTTTTTCTTTCTAAGACATATATCTTTTTCTTAAAATTTAAAACCTCCATTATTTAAGGAGTTAGGCGTTGTTACGTTAATCAGCACTTTCAGGCCCATGTTAGTTGATACAGGTAAATTCCTCCACCAAGAATAATATTGACAAATTAGTATATCCAATTTCATGACTTGACCATCATTAGTTTGCTAGGGCGACCATAAGAAGTACCACACTATGTGGGCCTTAAACCATGAAAATTTCTTTTCTAACAGTTCTGGAGGCACAAGTCTAAGATCAAGGTGTCGGCAAGGCTGGTTCATTCTGAAGGCTGTGAGAGAAAAATCTATTGCAGGCCTCTTTTTGTTTTATAAGGTGAGCTATGGAATCAGCACAGAAGAGAGGGTTCCCTGTGCACTCACATCTCTAGTATTCCAGCATTGTTTTTTTTCTTGGTTTGTTTTTTGTCACGTATCTTTTGCATCTATATGGAGTTTGTCTTCCAGTATTTTAAATGTTATAAGGGGACTGCAGAAGCTTCTTTCTACCTTTTACTATTAAGAAAATCCTTTTTTGGAAGCTCATCAAAATGGTGGCGTGAGATGAGCCTCTGTAAATCTCCCCTGGAATTTACAACTAATCGAACAACAATAACTCCACAAAGGACTCCCTGCACAGCAGACAGGAAAGACAAAGAGGCCCACTACTGAATTCACCGAAAGGTGGGCGAATCACATGAATGGGGGAGGAGGGAAGGGAGAAGTGCAGACACGGAGCGGCGCAGGCGCAGGACGCAGACCTAGCTCAGTGCTCCAAGCTCGCTGCTTCCCGGAACTACCGCAGCTGCGGGAGAGGGAAGAACTCGGACTGCTAGGGCTCTGCTAATGGCCCACAGGGCTGAGGGGGCAGCATATAACACGGCTGAACCCAACGCTCACGGCAGATACCTCGGAGAAAAGACTGAGGGAAGAAGGCTGAAAACGGTGGTTTAAGCCCTCACTGCTGAGCAGAGAACGGAAGCCTTAGGCACTGAGAGTAGCCACCCCGTCCCTACCCTCCCAGAGCTCGCCCCACCCCCACCTGCCCAGTGCTAGAAGCCGAACAGTAGCAGTGTCAGATCAAAAGAACAGAATATTTGCTGTTCTGAGAACTGTGGACCACAGACACAGATTCATAGCCCAACTAGTTCTGGCAAAGCAGAGGGAGCTGTGGAAGCGGGACCAGCTGTGGTGGTGGTCGTCACCATTGCTCTGGGCCGCCTCTCACAACTCATCCCGCCCCTGGTCCCACCTATCTGGGCAGATCCCTGCAGGAGTCAACAGAACTGCTGAAACATACGGGCTCTGAATCAGCTGCAGGAAGAGGTTTGGAACTTCAAAAGCTCTCCGCATACCCACCGGGACACTGCGCCCTGTGACCCAGGAGAACTATTAACAGAGGAGAAGCCCGTCTCCCAGGGAATACCCCATTGTGTGAGAAGCTGGAATAGTGCAGAGAAAACATAGCACTACCGTGTGAGAGAGGAAAAAAAGGCTGCAGTCGGAGAGAAAATAAAACATTCTACCAACAAGTACTGGAAAACAAAAGAAAGACCTCTTCCTATCAACCTGTTGTAGAAGCCACTCATGTAGATGTCTAGGAAGAGAAATAATAAATCAGTAATTGCCATGAATAACCAAGGCAACAAAACAGCTCAGAAAGAAAGTGAAAAGTCTCCAGAAAAGGAACTTAAAGATATGGAAATATATGACTTAAATGACAGAGAATTCAAGATTGCAGTTCTGAAAAAACTCAACAAGATGCAAGAAAACACAGAAAGGCAGTTTAATGAACTCAGAAACACAATCAAATAACCTGATGTTACACCTTAAATAACTAGAAAAAGAAGAACAAGTGAAACCCAAGGTCAGCAGAAGAAAGGAAATAACAAAAATCAGAGCAGAACTAAATGAAATAGAGAACAAAAAGACAATAGAAAAAATTAATGTGACAAAGAGCTGGTTCTTTGAAAAGATTAACAAAATTGACAAACCCTTGGCTAGACTCAGTAAGATAAAAAGAGAGAAGACACTAATTAACAAAATCAGAAACGTAAAAGGGGAAGTTCTCACGGATACCACAGAAATACAAAGGATCATCCAAGAGTACTATGAAGGACTATATGCCACCAAATTCAATAACCTAGAAGAAATGGACAAGTTCTTAGAAACATATAGCCTTCCAAGGCTGAACCATGAAGAACTGGAAAATCTAAACAGACCGATCACCAGTAACAAAATTGAATCAGTCATCCAAAACCTTCCCAAAAGCAAAAGTCCGGGACCAGATGGTTTCACTAGTGAATTCTACCAAACCTTCAAAGAGGATCTAACACCAATCCTGCTCAAACTCTTCCAAAACATTGAAGAAGAGACAGTACTCCCTAACTCATTTTATGAGGCCAACATTACCCTGATACCAAAACCTGGTAAGGACAACAGAAAAAAAGAAAACTACGGACAGATGCAAAAATCCTAAACAAAATTCTAGCAAATCGAATACAACAATGCATTAAAAATATTATTAATCACGACCAAGTGGGGTTCATCCCAGGGGCACAAGGATGGCTCAACATCCCCAAATCCATCAATGTGATACATCACATAAACAAAATAAAGGACAAAAATCATATATCAATTGATACAGAAAAAGCATTTGACAAGATACAACATCCATTTATGATTAAAACACTTAATAAAATAGGTATAGAAGGAAAATACCTTAATATAATAAAGGCCATATATAACAAGCCCTCAGCTAATCTCATAATTAATGGTGAAAAATTGAAGCCCTTTGCTCTACGTTCAGGAACACGACAGGGCTGTCCCCTATCACCTCTGCTTTTCAACATAGTGTTGGAAGTCCAGGTCAGAGCAATCAGGCAAGAGAAAGAAATAAAAGGCATCCAAATTGGGAATGAAGAAGTTAAATTATCACTCTTTGCAGATGACATGATGCTATATATAGAAAACCCTAAAGACTCCACCAAAAAGCTATTAGAAACAATCAATGAATATAGTAAAGTTGCTGGCTCCAAATTCAACGTACAAAAGTCCATTGCTTTCCTATATACTAACAATGAAATCTCAGAAAAAGAAATACAAAACACAATTCCTTTTGTAATTGCAGCAAAAAGAATAAAATACCTAGGAATAAACTTAACCAAGGATGTGAAGGACCTATATGCTGAAAACTATAAGACATTTTTGAAAGAAATTGAAGAAGACACAAAGAAATGGAAAGACATTCCATGCTCATGGATTGGAAGAATCAACATAGTTAAAATGGCCGTATTACCCAAAGCAATATACAGATTTAATGCAATCCCCGTCAAAATCCCAATTGCATTTTTTAAAGAAATAGAACAAAAAAATCATCAGATTTGTTTGGAACCACAAAAGACCCCGAATAGCCAAAGCAATCTTAAGAAAAAAGAACAATATTGGAGGTATCACACTTCCTGACTTTAGCTTGTACTACAGGGCTACAATAATCAGAACAGCATGGTATTGGCAGAAAAACAGACACATAGAGCAATGGAATAGAATTGAGAACCCAGAAATAAAACCACTTAAATATGGACAGATAATTTTTGACAAAGAAGCTAACAACATACAATGGAGGAAAGACAGCCTCTTCAATAAATGGTGCTGGGAGAATTGGATAGCCACGTGCAAAAGAACGAAACTGGACTGCTATCTGTCACCATGTACCAAAATTAATTCAAAATGGATCAAAGACTTAAGCTGAAGACCTGACACAATAAACTGCATAGAAGAAAACATAGGTACTAAACTTATGGACCTTCGGTTCAAAGAGCATTTGATGAATTTGACTCCAAATGCAATGGAAGTAAAAGCTAAAATAAACGAATGGGACTATATGAAACTTAAAAGCTTCTGCACAGCAAAAGAAACCATCAACAAAATAGAGAGGCAACCAACTTAATGGAAGAAGATTTTTGCAAACAGTGCCTCCAATAAGGGGCTAATATCCAAAATATGCAAGAAACTCATGCAAATCAACAACAACAACAACAACAACAAAAAACAATCCAATTGAAAAAATGGGCAGAGGACCTGAAGAGACATTTCTCCAAAGAGGACATACAAATGGCAAATAGACATATGAAAAAATGCTCAACATCACTAATCATCAGAGAAATGCAAATGAAAACCACAATGAGATATTACCTCACCCCAGTCAGAATGGCTATCATCAACAAGACAAATAGTAACAAGTGTTGGAGAGGCTGTGGAGAAAAAGGAACCCTCATACACTGTTGGTGGGAATGCAGACTGGTGCAGCCGCTATGGAAGGCAGTGTGGAGGTTCCTGAAAAAATTACGAATAGAATTACCATATGACCCAGCAATCCCTCTCCTGGGTATCTACCCAAAAAATCTAAAAAGATTTATACATAAAGACACGTGTGATCCAATGTTCATTACAGCTTTGTTTACGGTGGCCAAGACATGGAAACAACCAAAATGTCCTGCGATAGATGAATGGATAAAGAAATTGTGGTATATATACACCATGGAATACTATTCTGTGGTAAGAAAAGATGATACAGGAACATTTGTGACAACATGGATGGATCTTGAGAGTATAATGCTAAGTGAAATAAGTCAGACAGAAAAAACAGAGAACCATATGATTTCACTGATATGTGGTATATAAACCAAAAATAGCAAAAGAACAAGACAAACAAATTAGAAACAGAAACTCATAGACACAGACAATAGTTTAGTGGTTACCAGAGGGTAAGGGGGGTGGGGGGTGGGGGGTGGGAGGTGAGGGTAAGGGGGATCAAATATATGGTGATGGAAGGAGAACTGACTCTGGGTGGTGAATACACAATGGGATTTATAGATGATGTAATATAGAATTGTACACCTGAAATCTATGTAATTTTACTAACAATTGTCACCCCAATAAATTAAAAAAAAAAGAGAATCCTCTTTTATTTGAGTTTTATGTCATAAACATTAAAAAGAATTGACAGTTTGACCTATTGGGTTCTATAAAATGATTGCTAAAATGTAATGAGACTGATGATTTGACTTACAGAGATTGTTCTAATTATTCTTTACTTGCCACATTTTATTTTACAACTGATGAGGTTCATGCCTTCTATTTAGGGGATTTATCTATAAAGTGAGAGCTGGGGGAAAGAGAAAACTACAGACTTAGAAGGTTGATCTTAGGGACCTTCGTCGTCATGCATGGCGTAGCCACTGTTTATTTTTTTCTCTCTCTTTCTACACTTTGGGATACAGGAGTTAAGTAACCTTGGCTAATGATTTGGTCTATTTATACCCAAGGGTTCTTCTTCTACCAAACCTGGCTATGGCCTTTTCAGAAGCCTCTAGATGCTGTCCATGAAGGCAGTCATACCAGGGATTCTTAGAATTTTTCCATTAACAACTGAAGGAAAAGAATGGAATTTTAAAATAAATCAATAATAATGTGATGAGAAAAGTTTTCCACGTCAGTGTTCTTCATGCTCTCAGTTCATCAATTTTACGTTCTCCAGATTACCTAAACCAGCAATACCGTGTGTTTACAGTTTTATTTAAGGAATGACACAAGATAATGTGGTCCAAGGCTTATCCACCTAATAAGAAACCACTAAGATAGTTGATAAACCAAAGTCATGAATGAATTAAGAATGTTTTGGCCAATCCTCTCCACAATTTAATCTCACAAAATTTACAAATGACTAATTTTTGATTCATTAGAAAGTGTCCTGTTACTTTCATCATACAAGAAAAATAACGAATAAAAATTATGCCTTTATTTATTCATTTTCCAACAACCAAAAAAAGAATTTTATCGTAACCTTATTATCTTGCCTTACTACTGACTGTAATTCTAATCTAATAGTGATAAATATTCGTTATTGATTAAGGTCTATAAGAAGCACCTAACGGTAGAGGAGATGATGTGTATAAATGTTTATATAAAACATTATACAAAAAATGTTCATACAATGTATAAAAATGATCTCCTTTTAATGAAATTAAAGGAGATTTCCAATCTGGCTAAAGTGCAAGTTCAGAAAACAAATAAGAATAGCAATTAAATTTTAACATGCCACTCTACATGGTTCTCTGCAACAATGCAGACCAGCTTTGTTGAGAATGAAGCAATATGCACAATGGTCCTTATTTGTCATGATATACATGTATCTCACTATATATATATATATATATATATTTTATATATAAATATATGTATAATTTATTTATATATATATATATATATATATTTACACACGCACACACGGGATACCAAAAAATGTATACACATTTTAAGAAATGAAAAAACTGTATTAAAAATGTAACATTAAATACCAATAACAAAAAATGAATATGTCACGTTTGACTTCTGCAATTACAAGAGGGTCTCAAAGTGGTTACCATCAACATAATTTTAATACAGGTTTTTTCTTTTCTTAAAATCTGTATACATTTTTTTGGTACCCTCTGTATATTCCCTCACAATTACATTTTCTTCATTACCACATTATGAATGGTGACCGATAATCAATTTCAACTTTAAGACAATTGACAGAAGATTCCTGAAGTGAACAATAGACTTCAAATTCAGTCTCACCACTGGAAGGACTGGGAGGTTGTTTCCTTTTCATGTAGCAATGGAGTATGTGCTACTTTTAGCCATCTATCTCTAAAATCAAGTGCAGGAAAAGTAAAAGCCTTTCTAAGTAAAAACACATTATCCATTGTAAGATAGACTGAGACTCTAAAAGGGGGCAAGAAATCTAAAGGAGTTTATCCATTATAAGTTATTGAAAAGACATTTTTTTAACCTTTCAAAGAAAACATGTTGACAGATATATTGAAACATAACAACACATTGTCAAATGTGCGAGGACATAACAGTGAGATTATGATGACTTCTGAAAGTACTTGAAGCCCATGCAGTCTAATAACGTGCAAAAAAGTGATGTCTACCAGAAAACATGGGATTATTTTATATTTAATTTATAGAAATGATCATTCATAAGTCATTTTCTTTAATCAGAACTGCTAACATAGCTAGAAGACTTTTACTAATCTTTTAGTAAAAGATTAGCTATGTAATATTTAGGTGAAAAACATAACTATTTTAAAATTTGGTCTGATTCGCAAGGTATTTTTTATATAAAAGGCAGGGTACAACATAGTTAAGTGTTAAGACAATTTAGCATTATGTACAACCTAGGACTGTGGCCAAGTTTTATTAAATATTAGATGAGTAATTTGGGGCTAATTTCCTTAATATGTGCTTCAATTCTTCATTTGTAACATAGAGTTTATAATAAATAGCTCATAAGGTTGTAGTGAAGGATAAATTATAAGAAATATGCACACCATTTAATATGGTGTCTAGTGCAAAGGCAGCACCCACAATGGGTAGCTACTGCTGCTATTTGTAAATCAAATATATACAACGTGCATGCATATCATCCTTTATTGATTAATTACTATTTTCTTATAAAAGGATTTGAGGTATGTATTTAATGTGAACATTCATATGATCATTTCATGCTTATTTTCATCATTCTCATCTATTTGATAAGGATATCAACCTGCATTTGGTGGTATACAGTGCATTCTATGCCTTTATAGTTAAAAACAGTAACACAAGAATGAAAGTTAAAAGAATGAAAATCCCAGTTGTAGTGAATGACAAGCACTTTAAATGACGTGAAATAGATGGATTTTTTTCTTTAAAAATAAAACAAAAAAACAAGACACAAAACCAAAAAGTATCTGTCTTAAAGCTACTTGTACTTTTCAGTATGGCTAGGGTTAACAGAACAAATATAAACCCATAATAGAAAAAACACTTTATACATTTTCGGTATACCTTGAAACAGATACTTCATGAAATTTTTAAGATTGCTTTTTTATTTAACTTTGTAATTTAAACAGGTTTGTAATAACATGGGTAATTTTTATGCTTCCAAATTTTATAACCATTGAGTGTTGAGAATTTGTAATTTTGACTTTATAAAATAAAGTAATTAAATTTGAAAAATATAACACCATAGCTAAAGAAATAAATTATTTCTTCTAAAAATAATTTAAGTAGCTATTACAAACATAAAATATTGTAAAAAAATAATAAATAGGAATGACATTTCATGGCATTTTACCCTGGAATGGTGTATGTCCCGGAGAGATTTTTTTGTCATTATGTCACATAGACTATATTAAATAGTAATTACTTCTAACAAAATGTAATGCACAAATTACCAGAGCCATTCTTTTTATTAACACAAATTTATTTAAAAAATAAGAAAGCTATTGTTAAAACTATTATATTAATATCTCTCTGAGATTTGAACTATAATTGCATTCACTTTTATCCTCCCCCATGAGACACAAGGGGGATGCAGGAGGCAGCTGGGTATCCACTCATGTAATTATATTTCTCTTCATGTTTATTGCTAGGCAGAATTTTTTCTCATAGAACTAAAAATGAACAGTATTCTATTCCCTTCGTATTAAACTTGGTTATTCCTGGGTCATAGAAAAATTAAAACATAGGATAGAAATGTCATATTGTGTATTTGTGACCTCTACTCAAAACGTATCTGTAACATGGAGAAGTTAAGAAATCACAAAAAATAAAGAAGATATTGCCTAGCAACACCTCAAAAAAAAAAAAAAAAAAAAAAAAGAAAGCTATGGAAGACTCAACAGAAATGAGAACAGGTGAAATCATTTAAAAACTATTTTAGACATAGTTCCTCTGTTTCTAAATCATCTAGGTAGAAAAAGAGAGCTAAGCAGAAATGGGCTTATTTCCATGCATCAAAGGAATAGATAGAAATAATGACATACTTTTCTACTCATCACTGCAAACTCACATCAGGGCAATAAATTTCCTTCAGAAATAATAAAAAAATGAGTTCAAATTTAAAGCAGTAAAATATAAATCTAATAGAAAAATAAAGAATTGTGTCAAAATAATATTCAGTTCTGATTCAATATGGCATCACAAGACATTCATAGATTTTATTTATTTTATGAAATAGTAGATAAATCTTATCTTTATTTTAAAAGTTAAATTGTTTTATTACATTAAATATGTTTATTTTAAATCACTGAACATGATTATTCAGATGCTAATTTCTTTGGAAATGACTCTCAAAAGCATTAATAGTGAGACTCAAGATTTTCCCTAAGCCAGCTGTGATATAATGCAAAATAATAATAATAATAATAATTAATAATAATAATAATAGGGTTTGAAGTTAAAATATGCCTATGTGTGTTTTGTGAGGATTAAATGAAACAAGTCAATAAAAGTATCTATCACAGTCTCTACTTTATGAGGGAGGGGAGGTGTCTTAAATAATTATTCACTCTTAACACTTGCAATATTCCATGGGAACTCTTTTAATAACAGAAAGGACTTTAATGTTGGCAATCATGGCCATAGATGCTGTAAATTACTCCAATACCTGTGATGAGATGTCTGAAGTAGTTCTGAGTGAAATTTCTGCACATACTCATACACCCTTCTCTAGGTTTGTGGAATGAGTTTTGGGAGAATTGCCACCAGAGAGATATTAGGGAAGGGAGGTGACAAGGCCACTTATTATGGAGATCATGTGAGAGTAATAGAGTCTGTCATAGTATAATGTAGCTGTTGGTTGAAAGCCACTATGCATGGCAGGGGTGGGAGTATAAAAAGGGGAAACAACTCAGAAAAGTAGGCTGATGCTTCTAGGTACAGAATAGCAGGATAGGATATGTATGCTAAACTCTGTCACTGTTCAGCTCCTAAGGATTGTTTTGTTTTCCTGGATGATTGCAATGCTATATATCCACCCTTTCCCCTCTATAGTCTTACCAAGAAAAATATAAAACTCAAAATTTCAGTTACCTATTTAAAACCCCCATGTCTTTTCTTCTTTAGAATAAAGTGCAATTGTCACAGGTTGATATGTATGTGTTTTATAGTAGATTTGACTGAAGACATCAAATTTTAGCAAAGAAGGCAATTATAATTTACAAGGTTGGACAATTAAGTCATCCTAGAAAGTGCTACATACTTCATTGCTGAATATCACTACGGTTATCTTCAAAGTACTCCCCTTGGGAAGCTGTGCACCTACGCCAGAGCCTAGTCCACCCTTCAAAGCCATTTTGGAACTCTGTCTGGAATGGCCATCAGAGCTGTCGTGGTATTACCCCTGATGTCCTGAATGTCATCAAAATGTCTTCCTTTCAATATTTCCTTTATCAAAGAAGTCATTGAGGGCCAGATCAGGTGAGTAGGGAGGGGTTCCAATACAGTGATTTGTTTACTGGCTAAAAACTCCCTCACAGACAGTGCTGTGTGAACTGGTGCATTGTCGTGATGCAAGAGCCATGGATTGTTGGCAAAAAGTTCAGGTTGTCTAACTTTTTCATGCAGCCTTTTCAGCACTTCCAAATAGCAAACTTGGTTAATTGTTTGTCCAGTTGGTACAAATTAATAATGAATAATCTCTCTGATATAAAAAATGGTTAGCAGCTTCATTGCAACAAGTTCGCGAACTTAATTGTCTGATCTGGTATATTTCCAAGATAAATATTTCTGTATACTTCTTTTGATAGGGAAGAAGGAAAAGTGATAAATTAGAACAAATATGACCACTGTGAGTGTGAGGACCCTAAAGGGGTTTGTGTGATTGTGGCTCTGGCTTTATCGCCCACAGGATGGCGTACTGAAGCCCACACCTAGCTAACCTCAACACTTACCACAGTGCTGATCCCAAGGTAAGCACTCAACAAAAATCTGTAAAATGAGTGAAATGAGTTTTCATTAGAAATGATTTCCAAGTTCCTGAATCCAAAAGGAAGAAGCGTAGAGATGAGTGGTCCATCATCTAGTCTACTTTAATGGGAGTATTTTTATCCATGAAATGATCAAGAATAATTTTTTTTTTAAAGTAGTCAAATGATGTACCTTAAAAAAATGCTTGAAAGTTAGTGTGAATAGAAGTCAGACAGAAGAACTAGAGGGGGATAGTGCTTGACTCTCTGGTTTGTTACAAGGGCTACTGGACTATATGTATTATTGCCACAACACCTAATAATAGTGTTAATGTAATAACTACCACATACTAAGCAACTAGTATGAGATCAGGCATTATACTCAGAAACTGAGGCTTAGAGTGATTAATTACCTTATTCTAGATCACATAGCAAGTAGTGTGGCCAGGAAGCAAATGAATGCCTTTCTGACTCCAAATTTTCCTAAGATGGTATATTGAATTTTGTTAAAACAATGTCTCTTAAGATCCGTTTATAATATACCAAGAATTATACAGTCTAAATTAACCAATCCTTTCATTCATCATTGTGGATTAATTCTTCATATCAGGAACATCATGCCATGCATATATATGAAAGGAAGTGATATTTTAATGCATATCAATCTCTGAAAACATTGAGCTGTATAAACTAAGATTGAAAAGATAAAGATAAAACTCAATTCTTTGAAACTATTATTTAGCTGTTGATTTTTAATTTTTTATTTATGTGACATTGGTTAACAACACTATATAAGTTTCAGGTGTACAACATTATAATTTGATATGTATATTTAATATAGTGTGCTCAGCATGAAAAGTCTAGTCTTCATCAATTTCTCTTCTGGGTATTTTTCCAAAGAATATGAAAATACTAATTTCAAGAGATATATATACCCATATGGTTATAGCAACATTATTTACAAATAGACAAGATACAGAAACAACCTAAGTATCCATTGATGGATGGATGTTAAGTGTGTTAATTATTGTTTTTAAACTCAAAACTAGTTAATTTAACACCAATGTAACATCAATTGTCTAGTTTCCTTTGTTGACTTACACATAAATTAGGCTTTTTTGTTTACCTCTTACCAATTTTCTTATATTTTATGTTATAAATGCAAACCCTCTATATTACATAAAAATTGAATTGCAAATGATTTTGCGGTTCTTGAGAACATTTAAAAATGTGCAACTTAATTTAAATTCTCAAAATGTTCAATACAGGTAGTAGCTAAAATAATTAATTGTAAAACAAAATGTTTTGTAGTAAACTTCCTTCTCAACCTTGCTCTTCATTTATTAAAACTAATGCCTGAAAACAGTTGCGAAGTTTATATAAATTATGCTGAATTGAAGTGCTTTAGGCACTAGCAATTTCAGTGTTTAATATTCAGTAGGCATAGTCCTAAAAGTCAATGCATGTTTTAAAATTTTCATTTCATATCCACGTGTTATTGCTGAGCTCTTAAAATCATTGCTTTGTTATGCTACTAAAAGTTGGCATGATGGTTTTTTTTTGGTATGATACCTAACATTTAAAGCTAAAAAAATGTAGATTTTGTTTTCTGAAAATTGTGCAGTTACATGCTTAAATAGCCTGTACATGCTAAGCTTCTAAAGATATATCTATAGAATCATTACTACTAATTCAATATAGATTATTCTGAAAGTATAGATAAGCCAAAGTAACATGTACATACATTTGTGAATATAAAATACCGGGGGTGCCAAAAAATGTATACACATGACTTTTATTCATCTTTTGTTATTGGTATATATTGAATATTACAATTTTAATAGAGTTTTTTCCTTTCTTAAAATGTGTATACCTTTTTTTTTGCACCCTCTGCAGATTATATCACTTTGAAATCTATATTTTTCTTAAACTTAACCACGCGTTATGACCATGTGTTTATAAGTACATCTTATTAATGGCTGCTTATTACCCATTTCATGGATGTATCATAATCTGTTTATTCAATTCCAGATATTTGGATATACACACAATTAGTTCCAATTATTCAACACTGCCATTGATTCTGTAATTATCTGATTACATACATAAGATAAATTATTGTAAATAAAATGGCCAAGTCAAAGGCATGATTTTTTTAAAAGGATTTTAATATGCATTGCCTTTGTGATATATTAACTAAAAACAGAAATCAAATTTTGTGCCCTTTTGCACCCCACAGCATCTGATAGGTCACTTAACAATGACAGGTTTCAGAGACAAGAGCTCACATGAGGATCGTGTATAAACTCCTTGCAGTAGTTCTACTGTAATTTACCAAGGCTTTCAGATATTGCTGATTGCCCTTGTATCGCAAAACCTTAAACTTGATAATTTCATTAAGTCAGGCCTAAGGCATTGGGAGCAGACTCATCCCATAATACTATGAAAATATGACACCAGCAGTAGTCAAATGATTATTCAGCTTGCAGCTGATAAATCCTTAATATCTCTCTCCTCACCTTCCCAAAGCAGTTAACCTGAGGCCAATTAGGGATAAATTTAATGCAATCTTCTGTGATGCCATTAACTTTCCAAGTTGAGAAACAACTATATTTAGAGAAGATACATGTGACCCCAACTTTCAAATAAAGTCCTTTTATTTTTAATTCCTCAATTAGGTTATAAAATGATGAAATAGGGGGAGAAAAGTTAAATATGCCAAGGAGTGAACCGCAATTGGTGAGATGAAATCTCTAGTGTTCTTTCTCATTTCAAAAGTAAAATGAAAAACTACCTGTCATTTCAAATACTTTTCTAAAATAGAAGATATATTATATATATATGTATATATGTAAATATATATATACATACACACACATGCACACATACATACATACATACATACATACATAAGGTACCAAAAAATTGTAAACACATTTAAGAAAGGAAAAAACTATTAAAATTGTAATACTCAATATGAGTATATACCAATAACAAAAGATGAATACAAGTCATGTGTACATTTTTTTGGTACCCCCGGTATATACACACGCACACACACACACACACACACACACACACACACACACACACACTTTAGATTCTAAAATCCTATAGAAGCAAATATAAATAGGTTAGAGACAAACCTGAAATTTGCTCTGAAATATGAATTTCTAGTTACTTTTAGCTTCTCAAGTCTGCTTCCTCTTACTATATTTATCCATCCAGTATCCCACATTTCATTTATTAAAAAATGTGAATTAGACTTTTTTCTATGTATAATGTAATGTTTATGATTTGTTTGCTTTTAAAATTTAATGATTCAAATTTTATATACGTACACATATATGCACTTCTATTACACACACATATGTGATTTTTGCATTTTATTTGCTCTGTATAGGGGACAGTTTAAAAAGAACGAACGACTATAATGAAATATTTAATGTTAAATGGGCTGTTTATTTTATTGTTAATAAAATACAATACAAATTCATGTGTAAAAGACCCAAATGGTAAAGAATAATACTAAGTGAAAATTGAAAGAAACTAGTAGGCCCCTTTATCATTTTTATTTCCAGTCCTACAAGAACCATTTGTACTCTATTTTGATGATTATGTTGGTTACTGCTATAATTCTCAACAATAGGCTAATACCTCAACTTCTTGATTTTTAACTTTAAACAGCAACTTACTAGCTGCTTTTAATTGGAGGAATTTAGTTCGTATCCTCTGACTAACCCTTTTCCTCCTGTGCGTTTTATACATGGACATTTCTTTGTTTTTCGTTATAAGTAACAGATATAAACCTCTGTTTATTGTTCTGTAATCATGGGACACCATCTCTTAATCCACACTACGCATAGAAAGGAAGTAAATGCCAATACATTTCCCCACCTTTGTTCCATCCTCCCCACATCTATCACCACAGTATGTACAATGATGAGGTTTGACACAAGACAAACCCTATCCTGTTTTAGGCCAAACTATTTTATTTTGTAGTAGTCTTTATAAAATTACGCTATATTCAGGCATTTCAAGCATTGGTTAAGAACAACCTAAATCCCTGTACAACACACAAACTTTAAGTCACAAAAAAATACCCCACTAACCATAAAGTCAAAATCACAAAAGAATCTAACTTCAAATTTGGAATTTCTTGGCATAGATGATACAAATTACAAAAACCAGCAAAAATATACACAAAATGGAGGAAAACAAAGCCTAACATTCTATTCATTAACAAATTCAAAAAAGAATGAGTTAGGAATGAGAGGACAGAGACAATACCACTTAATGATGATTCTTTGTTCACCATTTCCTTTGCAGCAAGGCAGAAGCTTGAGTACAATTTAAATAACACACTTTTAAATGATATTAGAATAGTAACATGTCCTGAAAAATATACACTGTCCTTGCAGGAAAGGCAGTACAACATACCACAAATGTCTTCTTTTCTCCCTTTCTTACGACTTAGAAAATGAGAAAACATGAGAAATAAACTTCATTGATCTTCCAAGCAAAGTAAAAGAACAATCCAAATGCTAAAAATTTTGCAGAATTTCTGCAGAATAAGGTGCCAATATGACCATAATAAAACAACACACCTATCAAAGGCTGTCTTGAAATTAACCTCTGTGATAAAATGGGGCACATATGAGACAACAGAATGGAGGAAACGCCAAGTCCCTAGAGGCCCTCTGGCTAAGGAGTAGGCCTGGAAGTCCATGGAGGCTGGGAGAGTTATTAATTGAAGGGAAAGCTAGCCCCCAGGGATCCTAGCCACTGCACTGAGAGTATGTCTGCCAGGGAATCCTTGGCAGTGCAGGAGTTTTTATAATAACGAAAGGCTGAAAGCATATGCAATAGCCCATGGGAGAAAAATGCTTAAATAAACCATACTATGTCCATATTATGCAAATTTATGCCAATATTAAAATAACAGTGTAGGTCAAGGATTGGCAATTATTCCTAACAGGTCAATGCTGGCACATCTACTGTTTTTTTTTGTAAATAAAGTTGGATTGGAACACAGTCACAGCCATTTATTTACCTGTAGCCTATGGCTGCTTTTAGCTACAATGGCAAGGTTGAATAGTGACAGAGACCATTTGGCCAGCAAAGTCTAAAGTATTTGTTATCTTGCCCTTTATAGAAAAAAGTTTCCTATTCCTGATTTTAAAAAAAAGTGTATTTATTAATGAGGGGGAGCAGATTTGCCACTATAAAATATGCCTTCTTTGGGATAGTGATTATTTTAAGATGGTTATTTTTAATAAACACAAGACTCCAGAGGAAACTTTGACTTTCCCTCTAACTACCTGAAATAATTTATGTGGAGGACTTGCTCCAGGAAGGGAGCTATTATCAAAGATAATTTTGATTTATTATAACCTAGTGTGTGAGAGACAGGGAAGAACCTAGCAAGGCTCATTTGTTCAAGTCCTCTCTGTGTCCCAGTGTTAAAAATGCCCCAGAAAACATTTGTTCACCAAATATTGGATTTTTCATCTCTATATGAATTGCTTTCCTGTCCTTTGAAGTCCCAAACCACTAACCCAGTTTCTCCTTAGCTCAAGGTGGCAAATAAGCCTCGAATGCCTGATTTTTCCTGGCATCTTCTATTCTTAGGGAACCACCATATGTACATAGGTTATTAAATTTGGTTCTTTACTCATGTTAATCAGTCTTATGTCAATTTGATTATTAGACCAGCCAGAAAAATTGTTTACACAATTGTGCATGTGTTTGTGTGTGTGCATGCAGTCCTTTGTGAGTGTAAGTAGAAGGATAAATGCCATATTAGGAATGCCTATCTCTGTTAGATAACATTATTAATGACTTCTATTTTACTATTCTTTTTTATTTTTAAAATTTATCTATAAAAATGTATTTCTTATGTAACAAAAAAAGGTATTTTAAAATAGAAAATGAGCGAAATCACTGAGGTAGGTTTTATAATTGGTTATACAATCATTGGTCTAACCACAGAATGTTCAGAAAAGGAAACTAGACCTGTCTTGTGTTTCAGTTGTGTGGTGTTTGCCAGCCTCATGGGATATGTGGGTCTCATTCTAGTGCAGGACAAGCTACAAATTATTTCAAACATTTATGAATTTGATAGCAGTTGTCTGGAAGGGGGACAAATGCTCATTTTCAGCTATGGTTTCACAAGCATGGAGAGACTGCTACTTTCATCTGTGCTCTTTCAATTGAACACGGAACATCTGTCACAAGACTATTGTCTGATGTGGCAGCAAAGACTTTACTGGATCTAATAGCCCAGCAGCAGCTACAGGAAAGGAGATCAGACAACTCAGACAACTACAACCAACATGTTGAAACCTGTACCAGACTGCTATGATTAATTAATGTTTGATAATGGTAAGCATTGCAGTAATGAATATAATTATCATGACAATATTTAATATATATAGTTATATATATGTATATGTGTGTGTGTGTGTGTGTGTTCGTGTTTCCCCGAAAATAAGACCTAACTGGAAAAAAAGCCCTAGCATGATTTTTCAGGATGCTCGTAATGTAAAATAAGCACTAATGCGTCTGTTGGAGCAAAAATTAATATAAGACCTGGTCTTACTTTCGGGGAAATACGGTAGGGCTTATTTTATATTACGAGCATCCTGAAAGATCATGCTAGGGCTTATTTTCCAGTTAGGTCTTATTTCCGGGGAAACACGATATATCTATCTATATCTATATCTATATCTATATCTATATCTATATCTATATCTATATCTATATCTATATCTATATATATAGTGTGTGTGTTTTATATATATACCAGGGGTGCCAAAAAAATATATACAAGTGGACACTTTGGTCAACGTTGCTCAAGCAGTTGTTTGCTGTAATCAGAAGTGTCTGGATGCTGATGGTAACCACTTTGAGCACCTCTTGTAATTGCAGAAGTCAAATGTGACTTGTATTCATCTTTTGTTATCGGTATATATCGAGTATTACAATTTTAATGCAGTTTTCTTTTCTTAAAATGAGCATATATTGCTTTGGCACCGTGTGTGTGTGTGTGTGTGTGTGTGTGTGTGTGTGTGTGTGTACATATATATTTATATGGTTTGTATTTACCCTGTAATTGGAGCTAAAATAAACTCTTATTCTTAAAGGAAGAATGTGATAATGTATTTGAAATATTTAAATCTCTCTCATATTTTTTTTATTTTCAGTATGACCTTAAGCAGTAGACTCAGAAGTTTGCTTTTCATCAAGTAGAAGTTTGTAAATACTGCCACAGAATATCCCCAATAGCCCCAAATTATTTGAGGGTACTGAGTATCTTTCTGCAAAAATTGATTTGAATTCAAATGTACCTTTAAAACAGTGCCGTAGATAAATTAGCGTGTAAAGTAGAAATTTGATGAAAGTTAAAAGCCTGGGCCTTAAAAAAAATATTCTCTATATGCCATTTTTATATGTATTAAAACTCTCCAATTTACTGTTGGTTTCAAAGAAGAACATAGGTGAAATCTGGCGCTCAGAAGAAATTAATTTAAGGCACCTAAGGAGTGGGTGTTGAAGAGCAAGAAAACAGCAGATGCATAATCTCTGGAGTCAGAGTAACTGGTTTATCCTGTTTGCTGGTTATGGGAAATCAGGCAAGTTTCAAGTCCTCAGCTTCCTCACTGTTAAAGTGTGGATGATTACACTACTACCTGTCTCCTTCATAATATTGTTTTGTCATTCACATGGGTTAATACTTGTAAAGTGTGTGGCACAGTAGATGGCATATATCAAAGACTAAGTATTATGTACTGGTTAAATAAATGGCAGCCAGTGTGGCCATACTGGGCCACCAATGTAAAGTCACTAAGAAGAGTGAGACCAAATAAAGAAGCACTTAGGAAGATAAGGCAAGTTTGGTTGTAAGCTCAAGGCATAGGTCAGACACAGGCTTAGGAAAAAAAAAAAAAAAAAAAAAAGATACCAAAGGGACGAGACTTTTGAGAATTTCTGCTTTGTTAGAAAATGAGGATGGACTAAAAATTGGAAGACAGTCTACCAAAATACTGAGCTGACAGGAGAAATGTAAGTAAATTTTGACTTAATGGATATAAGGCAGTCTGCGTAGAGAGCATTGGACTTTGATTTTTTTCTGACAAGAAGGCACAGTACATTCTGCCTTTTAATCTTCCTTCAATGCTAGTGTGTTGATGAGTTCCCATAACCTCCAGTTGTACCCCAAACCCCTACCTTGGACACTCAAGCTATTAAAATATTCAATGCTTCTTTTAAAAGTTGTTCAACTTCAGTCAATTTTAATGCCCTTATGTCCCTGTTATGAATGATAATTTCCCCCATTTATTTCTCAATAGTATATTCTATTCTACGAGAGTATATAATTCCTCAGTGTTAATTAGATGTCACTTACATTTTCCTAATGAGGTACAACTGACCTGCTTATTCAAGCTGTAGTTCAACCTTTTCTGGACTGTGATTGTTACAATCAGTGAAAAATGCTTTTATTGAATCTCATTCAGTTACATCAACAAGGTAGCAACACAATTATGTAAATGCAATTTTATTTTGCTGACATTACCAGATAATTTTAGATCTGTACACAAAGCTTCAATTATCCATTTTGAGACTCACATTAAAAATGTAGTTTGAAGATAAAAACTTTTCTCAAAGTTTTTGTAAGATAACACATAAATATCCTCTTATTTATTTCATTATAGTTTATAAAATCTATACAATTATTTCAGCTCTCTATAATTACCTATGTGGTTCCTAAACACACACACACATACACACACACACACACACACTTACATAATGTGGCTTAAACATTAAGTCCTTTCTAAAATCTTACCGAAGTAAATGAAAATCCATCATCTAATAACCCTGACCTACTCTGAAAAAAAGAAATAAACAAATACCAACACAAATAATTAAAACCAAAATAGAGACTTGATATTGCCATTCTAGAATCATAAAATTAAGGGAGAATATTGAGTAGATGTCGAAGTCACATGAACAAGTTCAGTTAGTACCAACAACTCTTCTTTGATCAGAGTTCTGGAAATGAAGAAAGCATTACATGCCTAAACTTAGAGTCTATCAATTTGTGAAAAAAGTAGACATCGTATTTTCAGGTCATTTCATTTCCTTCCATCATTAGGAAATCTAGTCCATATCATAGAGGTATATATTCAGACTATTTAAATAAAAACCCACTTTCAGTGGCACAACAGCCTCCTGGGAACTGTTGCAATGATATCCCTATCTACCTTTTCCCTTCATCCTGGCATTCATGAGCATCCCTCCTGACACTTTTGTTCCATGCTCTTTTTCGTCTACTTTAAAGACTAGCACATATGATCCCTCTTGTCTAACTATTACCCTGATAATCCACATGGTATTCTTGCCCCCAATTTCTCCACCACTTTGATTTATCCTACATAGTGTTGACAGAGTGTTCTTCCCAAAACAAATAATGCCAAAGTAGTTCTTTCTGAATAATAGTAATAAAAAAAACCCTAAACTTCAATGATTCCTAAAGGCTACCCAATAACATCCATATTCCTTAGGAAACCATAATCCGCTCAAAATCAAAGTATTTTAATGCATTATTACATGCCCCTTAGAACAAAAATCTGTTATTTTTTATTACAAAAGTCTATGATAATATTTTTTTTAAAAGAACAAAACATTGCAGTGGAAATTACTAGCCACAATTTTGAACTAAAATTATTTTGCTATCTCTAATTTGTTGATAATGTAATTTATCTTCTGTGGCCAAAGAGGTACCATATTTTGTCTTGTATAATGTGCACCCACGTTTTTGGCCCAAACTTTCAGGGGAAAAAGTCTTTCATTTTAATTTTTAATTCAAAATTTTATTTGTTTACATTGAAGTATTTGTTTTTTTTGTATTGTAAAGGAATTTTAGCATTTATGTTTTAAACACATTAAGGTATAATAAATGTTATTTAACAAATAATTACAAAACAAAAGAACAGATACAAGCACGAGGAATTTTATGTACTGGTAACGAATTTATGATATCGGTGCATCATAGAAGGGCAAGAACTTTTCATCATTGCAAGTTTGTAGTAAATTCAATAAAACCGATTATCATATTCCAGGGTATTATTTTGCATAGTGATATCGTTATTGATTTCTAGAGTTACACTATTAACTCATAAGCATAAATAAAAGGATTAAAAACATTTATATAGATACGGAATTAGTACTACCCAAGTATAATATGCATCCTTATTTTTCCCTCACAAGTTTGGGCAAAAAAGTGAACATTATACATGCACTTGGACGAAATGCAGTAATTTTTGGAGGATGTCTATGTCTCCGATAATTGTGGGGAACAAGTTTCCAAACACTCATGTTTTAAATCATGATTATAATATTTAAAGCATATAGATTTTTATTTGTTTGGTTTTCTTGAATGCTCAAGTACTGAAAGAAGAATAACAGCGGGTCTCTATAATTATAGTACTTCTCTGTTTCGTTAGTTAGTTTTCTATTTTGCTTTAACGTTCAGTGAACAAAGATCCATTAATCACAACTTTTAAAACAAATATTTATTATATAATATATAAAGGCAATCCATGCTCAAATAGTAAGAAAAATAAGAAAATAAAATTCATCTTATCAAATAAAGTTAAACGTTATTTAGTTCTTTGTTTATAGCCATACACACACACACACACACACACACACACACACACACACACACACACACAGAGGGTGCCAAAAAATGTATACACATTTTAAGAGAGGAAAAAAACTGTATTAAAATTGTAATACTCGATATATACCAATAACAAAAGATGAATACAAATCATGTGTATACATTTTTTTGGCACCCCCCAAAAATAAATAGATAGATAGATAGATAGATAGATAGATAGATAGATAGATAGATAGATCAGTTTTCTAAGAATATAATCATAGCATATTTATTGCTTTTCCATCAGCTTTCATTTCATCAGTTAACATTATATGCTTTTTGCCTGTCAAGCTTACTAGTTATACATTATTCTGTAAGATCATTTACTAGCTGCTGTGTGACCCTAGGGGAGTAACTTAATATCTCTGTGATTAAATGTCTTTTCTGAAATATAGCTATGATAATAGTACCTTCTTATTAGGACTCTTGAGAGGATTAAATGCAAGGTACCTAGAAAATACAGTATGAATATAAAATAATAATAACAACATGTTATTATTGTGCAAAATAAATTATTTTTTTTCTGGAACAGTATATGGCATGAATACGCGTTTTTATTATTAGCTTGACAACAATCTTGATGGAATAATAGGGGACTGCTTAAATTATAAAACACTGATAAAGTGTCAAGCAGAGATTTAGAATGATGTAGTCCAGTGCTGTTAGTTACAAAGAACAACGTTTAAAATACATTGTTAATTGCAAAAATGTAGGCAACTCATTTGCATAACATATAAATAACTAGTCTAAATAGAGATTTACTGCAACTCAGTTGTTTCTCATTTTTCTATAACAAATATAGATTTCTAGTGCTGTAAAATTTACTAAATTATAAAGTGAAATATAATTGTTGAAAAGTATTTGCATAATTATAACTAACAAAGAAGTCATTTCTTTGACTATCAAAGGTTATTGTGAGTAACTAAGAAGGACTTAAAGTTCTCAGCTTGACTAAACTTTTGACAGACTTCCTCCTGACTCTATGTCCCTAACTTCCCTTTTCTTGGAGCAATGTAATCATAAGGGTAATGTAATTGTAAATCCTTTCTCTACCGGAAGCCTCTTTCCAGTGCTATAAGCCAGAACTGTCTTTCTGAAGAATCTGAGAACCATCTCCTTGAAATGTAATCATCAAAGAAGACAGCCCCCCAACCACCACCCCCAACTGTGTGATAGCTTCTCTGGGATGGGAGGAGCCGAACTTTGGTGAGAGACTTAACTCCAAACCTTAAATAAAACCAACTGTGTCTTCTCATCTCCTGTGAGATTTATTTTATTGTTTTTGGTTTTTTTAACAGAGGCACAGTGGTTCTGGATTCTTACTGCTTGTTCTATAATTTGGGACAAGGTACATGGTTAAGCTTCAATTTTTGATTTGTAAATAGGATTTCACAGCACCTCCCAAGCAGGGAGATAATGTATGTCAAGTGTTTCATAGAATGATGCATAAGAAATGCTCAGTAAAGGTTAGAAATAAGATAGTCAAAGGGTTTGAATAGGCAAATACAAAAATCTGTAAACTAACACTTGTTCCATGTCAACTGTAATATATATATATATATATATATATATATATATATATATATATATATATATATATTAATGCAAGTTGAAGCAGTGGATATTAGTTTCCAGCAATAAAAGTGGGGTAGATTTATTTTTAAATGTCTCAACAGAGTTGGCAAATGTTTAACAAAGTAAATATCCTCATCTACTGGGGTGGAAATAGAAATTGCTATTATCTTTCTGGAGGGCAATATGACAGTAAGTATCAAAAGTCTTTCAACATCACTAAATATTTATCAACATTGATGTTTATCCCAGCTCTATTTCTAATAATGAGAAATTGGAACCAACCTAAGAAACCAAATTATAGAAGATAACTGAAATAAATCATTATATAACTATCCTAAATTATATTTAGGTTAATATTTATACATATTTAGGATCTCATTTAAAAACCTTTTATAGTTTGACAGAATTTTCATGATAAAATTTGTGAAGAAAAGGAAAACAGTTTACAGATTGTAATCCACACATTTTATATCAAAGGAACCAGTTAGTGGTCTGAAATGTATGATACAAACATTAACTGTGATAATCATCTTTGCAGTTTTCCGTCATTTTTATATCACAAAATATGTGAAAATGATTAAATTAATCAGCTTTGGTATTCACCCTTTAGTTAAAAAGCAAGATTTTCTTTTAGGCCATTATTTTTCTAATAGGAATTAAGTTAAATATTTCTGTGTTGCTTGGTGTCTTCTTTTTTGGCATTCCTTATTGCTTTCTTTTAGCTTTTGTACTTCATTCTTATGAACTCTCATTAACTCCTTTATATAAGTCTATAGTAAATTGCATCTCCCAATTAATATATTTCCCACTGAATTTTATATTTAGGGATGCTCAGACTATTCCTAAATAGGCATATTTTTTTCTCCTTACGCATTTTCTTCATTTAGGTATCAAGTGGTATTTGTGAAATTAGATTATGCTATTTAATGCTTCCAATGAATCAGCAATATACCTATCAATTCCGCCAGTCCACTGCTGAGGTGGGGACTGGTGGGAGGCTGAAAGGCAATCTTTTTTGTTTGAGGTTTTTAAAATATATATTTACGATTTGTAAGTTCATTTCTGTTTTCCACATAAAGTTTAAAACCACTGACAACATATTGCTGAAAAAAAGAAATAATCACTTATCTAAGGACTATCAAAATAACATGGGCTCACTCTAGGTTGGTGATGATGTTAATAAAAAGTCATGAAGGATTTTATTTGCTCAGAAGATATACAATTACTGTACTATTGTTTTCCTCTCCAAATCAACATTTTCCTTTAAATCCGAACATCAATTTTATTTAAGGCACGTCTATAAGGTAAGTCAGTTGGTTTAAATAGTATATCAATAAACTGCTACATGTGACTCATGTGTAAACACACAGGAAAGTCACACTAAACATTTATGGACGTAAAAGCACCATGGGAAAACAAACTCAGACCCAAAACTTCCATAGCACTGCTGCAGATTATATTACTTTTGGCTGAACATTAAAATGACACCTGGAAAATATAACTATCCTTTTCAAGGGACAGAGTCCAAATCTAATCATCTCCTTACTTAATATCATTTAGGCTTGAAATAGGATAGTTTATCTAATTTTGGTAAAGAAACAGGCAGTATCAATTCATTTATGCATCATGTATACTGTTTTTCTGATACTCCAGTGATAATTACAATTTTAGAATGGGTAACTTCTTAAGAATAACACTTCTTTTCACAAACAGACTCTCCTTTTCACAGACTGACCTTCTAGTTGATTCTGTCCAAAGATCTCCCTCCCTCTGCCCCTTCAAATTGACGTCAGACCTGCTGGGGAGGCTGGAGCTGTGATTTGGAGACCAAGGAGAGTTCTTGAATGTTTTCAACTTGTCCTTATGTTCCCTTCTCCTATATCGTGTAGGAACAAGGCCAAAGTGGTTTGGGGATTATAGAAAATGAAACATGCCTGATTTTGTAGTGAGAAGTCCTCAAATACGAGTATAAACTGAACAAGTGACACACTTTTACGATAAGCACAACAGCTTATTGGCTTTAAAACTAAGGACACGTACATTTTGAAGTAACTGTAATACACAGATTTTGGTTACACTAAAATCTTTAAGATTTGTTGCCCGTGGAAGATGTGCTATTCACCCCCAAAGGTGAAATTCATGTATGCTTTTAAATCAGGGATTCAAAACTCAGGCTGATTTACTTTGCTGATTTTTATGAATACCATCGTAGAGTATCCTCTCTAGCATTGCCTACTTAGAAGGCACATTTCTTTTTCATTTACTTTTAATGAAGTGTGAAAAGTGACAGGTAATAATATAACCCCCAACCTGTTGGTTCTTTCAAAGGAATGTGCTCCAATAGCTTTACGCTCACCGTTTACCCTCCACCACTTGGCTACTTTCTGAGCTTCCCCAATAGCTTGCACCCTACTGTCTCTGCCCTCCCTTTTCTTTACTAATGTCAGATCAGCTGAGTCCATTCATGCTCAAGTCAAAACTGAGAGATAACGTGATCACCACACATAGGCTTAAGTCACTTTCGCAGGGGATGAAAGGGTAAAAACAATAGGTATACAAGTAATTGGAGTTTCCTAAATTCCAGCTGATAAAAGAGAGTCAGAGGACAGTCTCACTGACACCCTTCATTTTCCATCCAGTAGACACTGGCTGTGGAAGAGAATGACACTTGCACGCTCTTATAAAAGCATTTAGTCTTCACATTGTGATGACCACAAATGTGTTCTGCACAATTCTTCCACAAATTCAAATTAATAGGTTTTCCTCACTCCTGTCTTCGAATAACATATGTGAAATTACTAAGATGCTATTACACACTATATACTACCTCGTGTATTTAAGTATGTATTTAAAATATATCTCTGTCTAAAAAGAATTTGAGAACTAGAAGAACAATACAATTAAGTTGATATAAGAGAAATGGAGGTGAGAACCAAAGAATGAGACCAACTAAAACATGCCAAGAGCAAACACTAATATAGTTGTTATTATTAGCGATCAATAATCTTACCTTAATTTTACCTATATGAGTCATTTAAGATTTTTAAATTTTATTATTTAAACATATCATCCATGCAAAGAAAACGTGCTACCAAACCAACAGGAGTTAAAGCAATACATGTGAGTTTATCTGCAGCTGGAATTATGCTGGCAGTTCAATTACTCCAGCTACATACACATACACATTTAATGAAGTCATTGGGTTATAATATTTATATTAACTTAGGCTTCTTTGACATTTCCTTTCTCTCATCTGAAAGATAACTGATAGGGGTATTGGAAAAGCTGTGCTGAGCTTTAAGCACACACGTTAATAACAACAAAAATACAGACTTTTCTTCATGTTATGGCAAAATATTACCTTGTCCCATTTCTGGTTAGTTTAATCAGCAAAGCAAAACAAAACGAAACAAACAAAAAAATCTACAGAAAGGATATTTAAGTAACTTCTTAAAAACTTATTACTAAAAGCACCATCTGCTGGTTACTAGAAACCGATGCATTTCAATCTTCCTGTCTTTATAGATCCTTTGATAAAATAATAGAAAAACATCTCTCTTGCTTGCATGCATAGATTTCTCTCTGCATATTGAAATTACCGACCTAGAGAAAAAGGTAGATTTTATTGGTAAAATGTTTTAGTCTATGTGTATGCGCCTGCAATGGAAATCAATTTTTCAGCTCGCCTTTTATTGGAAACCTTAGGTGTATAAATGAAAGTATTTTTTCTTCTAAATCAGTATTACATAACCAAAAGGCACTTGTAGTTCAGTAAGTACAGAGGCCTCCCCCACAAGAGACATTATTACACAATCTAAATTGAAGTGTTTCAACACTTCACAGCCCAGCCTGTTTCTAGCGCACAGTAGGTTCTAATTGGTGGCTGAATGAAGAGAGGGAAAATAAATTCATTACTATGATTCGGTGTGCATTAAGACCAAACTGAGGGGAAAAACCCTCATATTTTAGATTCATTAGGTAGGTATTTTTAGCCATGCCAAAATGTGATGTGTGAATTTATCATTAGCAAGTAAGGAGTGATACTTTTGATTTTTAAAGAAAGATTGTCATGCAATCTTTTAGACTTTTTTGAGATTTCAAAAATGTGGCAATGTATTAATACTGGGGAGTTTAAAAAACTTTTAGTATGAGCATGTGACCTAATGGGTTACAAACAAATCTGTTGCTATACAGCTTTGTTGTAAATTAAATAGAACTCATTTTCTACATTCTCTGGAGAAGACTGAATTAGATTAGTTCAAATTGAAATTCAAAATATGAAATTCTGAGCTACAGGAGGGAAAGTTTTCTTTTTGTTTTGGTTTGTGTGTTTAATTAATTTCTCCCCATTACAGATGGAGAAATTGTTTCAAGGGAAGTCAAAGGAAAGTCAAGCCACACAGGTAGGATGGATGGAGTCAACATTTTAATTTAGGCCCCCTGTTTACAAAAGCATTGTTTTTCAAATGTGTGAGGAAAGCTCTCAATTGTACCAGCACATTTTTCTGTGATGTGGGAGGGAGAGAATGGGTGAGGGTGAATACAACTTCCCCTCTAAGTTTCACTAGGATGTGACTTTCCCACTCCTCTTAAGTGATCCAAATACACCTCTTTAAGTAAAATATATTGACACTTAAGCACATGTGCTGTGCTTCTGCCTCCTCTAACCACTTTGAGAATAAACTCTCAGTATTTCAAGATGTGATCCCATACCACAGTTGAACTAAAAGTGACACTGCTTTCACTAAATGGTAGGGCAAATTTAACAATTCATTCAACAGGCACTTTCCCAAGTATTGGAACATTTCTGAATTCAATGGGGAGATAAAAGGCATTCCTACAAACTCGGTAGGAGATGATAAAAATAAGTGTTTGGAATGGTATTTTAGTGGGAAACTGCTTCTGCCAGGGACACTTACCTAGTCTTGGGGTAAAATTAACCTTCATAGATATCAGTATCAATAGAGATCTTCACCAAACAGGTGTCAAAATTATTTTTTAAAAGTTAAATACCTAGAGTACACACACAATATTTAAAAATCTGTCTACTTTTGGTGTATGTATGACAAAGAATGTCCAAGGCTGAGAGTTGGGACTTTGGAATTTGAGACTGCATGATCTATTTCTCTCTCTCCCTCCCTCCCTCCCTCTCATGGTGTATTTGTTTATATATATATATATATATATGGCTGTGCAAATAGAAATGTTAGTATTCAATACCTGTTGCACAGATATTTATATTAATAACAAATCCACATATATATATATATATATATATATATATATATATATATGGGTTTACAAAAAAAAAAATATATATATATACGCACATATACATATATGAGTTTGCAAACCCATATATATTTATATATATATATATTAATAACAAGCCCATATATATACATATATATGGGTTTGTTATTAATATATATTAGTAAATATATATATAAAGTGCATTGACTATCCATCCAACACCACTGTCTCTTAACAGCATCCAGAAATTCTTTCAGAGAACCACCCATTTTCCATTGTGTTGAAACACAAAGTTTGGGTGTCATTGGCTTCTGGATACAGCTCTGATGATCACACACCAGCTGCTATTCTTCTATTCCTCTTGCCCCAATGAGGCCAGGTCTTTGCAATTGTCTCATGGCCATCTCCTGTCTGCTCTGCTTTCTGACCAAAGTTATTCCAAACAGAGTAAATCCCACAACTTCCTTCCCCAGAATTTGGAGGTTGGAGGAAAAACACTCTCATTGTAAACAAGAAAGAGGCAAGCACCCTCATTGCCACCATCCTGAGATCATGAAGGGATCTAGCCTTTAGATAAACCTGCTACTGCAAAAGAACAGAATTGGAAAAATTGTGAGTCCTGGGGAACACTGTTCTAACTTTTGCCTGGAGTCCATCTTACATTGGATTTTTTAGTCGCATGAGCCAACCATTTCCCTTGGTTACTTTTGCCAGTTTAATTTAGGCTTTCTGCTGCTTGCAAACAAATACATAATCACAATTGCAATTCCGGTAGTTAATTGTTATTTGAGTATTTCCTAATTGAAAGGCATTGTGTTAAATGATGCTCTGGGAGGCACATGTGTTTATTACTTCCATTTGGTTGAAAAGAAAACAGACTTGGGAGAGGTTCAATGACTTCCTTAAGATCACGCATCTAATACATTGTCAGAGCTACAACTCAGATGGCATGTTTCTGATTATAAAGTCTACACTCTTAAGACTTACACTATGGGCGCCCTGGATGAGAAGATGGTTGTTAAGAAAAGTCATCCTGGACTTGAATATTGGTTTCAACATTATTAGCTGTGTAACCTGGGGCAAGTTATTTAACCTCGATAGGTCTCAATTTTTTCAAACATAAATTTGGGGAAAAAAAAACAGTCCCTAATCTATATGATGATTTTAGGAGTTAATATACATAAAATGCTCAGAAAAATACCTATATAAGAGTAATCACTCAAAAATATTAGCTCTTTTTATAATTACTAGTGATGAAGTCAATTCGTATGAAGGACCCGCAACCTGGAGGCCACCCCACGGAGCCGGCCCATGTCACAAATCTAAACCTAAGTCAGCGTGCACTTACAGGCAACAGCTGTCGGGAAACCTAACCTACACCAATCGCAATCCTCCAGCTCACTTTAGCTAGCTCACCTTACCCTAGAAAATCACACCAGCTACACTTCTAAGGAAATCCCCAGCCTCCCAGCCAATCATACCCCATTTTTGGGTTGCCTCTTTTAAGGCTCTATAAAACTTACTCTTGCCCCAATTCCCTCCAGAAGAGCACTCTCAATCTAAGAATTGTTCTCCCTTGAGTAAAATATATCAAACTTAATACTAAATTGTTTTTCTTCTGTTATTTGACACTATGCTTGCATTTATTAGTTTTCCTGAAAAAGTTTTCAGATTAGGTTTCCTCATGGACAGAATGCATATACTTCAGGCACATCATCACTGCCTGCAAATGGTTCTAAATAAATCTCAGCTAGAAACGGGGATTTCACAGAACTCGGATAAGAATGGCTGTCATGTTTCTGGTTTTGTCTTCTTATTCCACATGTATCTGACTTTTTAATTTGTTTTCCCCAACATACATTTATTTATTGAGAGTTTAGCTTGTGTTAAGGAGTTTTAGAGAAGGGGGACTAAGTAGCAAACATAAAGCAGATAAGGTTTTTATGTTCATGGAGTTTAACAGTCCTGTGGGGTATAGGAGATAGATGCTTCAATCGGTGAGCTCACACACACAAAATAATATTTCTGACAAAAGTGCTACAAAAGTGAAGTGTACTGTGAGAGTAGATAAACAGAGGCTCAGGAAGCAAGGGGAGAGTCCCCTGAAGATCAGATTTTTCTCTAGAAGTAGGTTCATCGGGAGAAAAGTGTTTAGGAGAGAAACAACAGAATGCACAATAGCCATGAAGCTGGAAGCAACTTCATGCTTTCAGGGAGCTCGAACATCCTCCTGTAGCTAAAGTAGAGTGAGGTCAGTGACATATCATAGGGAAGTGGCTAGAGAGATTGACCCAAAACAGATCATGCTGCATTCTATAGGCCATTTTATAGATTTGTGAATTCATTGCAAAACACTTAACGTAAGGCAGTGACGCAGTTTAATTTTGTTTTTTAAAGAAGCCACTGACTGCTTTACGGTGGATAGATGGGAAAGCATACAAGTGGATGTGTGAAGAATAATTAGGATGATATAGTAGTGATCTTGAAAAGCAAAACTATTGCCTTAAAGAAGGGTGATGGTAGAGTGATAGAGGAAAGTAGCTGAGTCAATATTTAAGAATCTGAATTAATAGGACGGTGCTAAACTAGACATAGTTGGAAGGAAATATGGTGTGGGGTCCTATCTCAGCCCCCTTCACTGCACCAGCTGCTGCTGAAGTTGGCTGCCAGGCTCATAGCTAACCCCTTCTACACAGAAATTCGAGAAACTGTTTAGAAGTTAGATATCCCTCCTCAATTCTTTATACACATACCCCAAGCCAGTCACTGAAAGTCTCCATAGTTCTGTCCACTTGATACAGAATATCTTCTGTACCCAAATCCCTGTCTTAGTCTCTGCTTTTAGGAAACCTGAAATTAGACAGCTGGGCAGTTGGCAAAGGACAAATATTTCCAGGATGACTTTTATTCTTCTGACCAGTGCAACTTTTACTTGCACCAAAGGTAGAGCTGGTTATGGTGGTTATAGATGTGAGTTCATTGTGGGTCATATTATGATTGAGACCCATCTGAGCCAACCAAGTAGAGATGTCAAGTTGTTGCTTAGCTATAGATGGCTCTGGACCTCAGAAAGGAAAGGAAATAAAATTAGATTGTATAGATGTCATGAAAAAGTAAATGAGCATGGGGATGGGAGAGAGAATAGCATGAGAAAAGGGTGTTAAAGAGAAAACCACAGACTTAAAATGGAGTCACTTGTAAATTCCATGACACCAAACCTAGACTTAATATTCTACCTAATTGTAGTTTCAACCTTCTCCAGTTATACAATCTTAATTGACCAGACTGGAATTTTCTGGTCAATACCAGACAGGTAATCTGTCTTTTGGGCCCTCTACATTTTCCAAAGAAAGAGGCAATCTGCCTGATAAGACCCCCACCTTTCGCTAAGGGAAAATAATCTTGCATGAAACAATCGTTCCTTTTCTTTTGCTAATAACTTCTTGTCCTGTCCATTTTCTGCCTATAAAAGACTGTACAGCTTCTTTGAGCACCTGTCTGCTTGCTGGATGGGATGCTGCTGCCTGATTCATGAATCTCTTAATAAAGCCAATTAGATCTTCAAATTTACCCAACTGAATTTTTGTCCTTTAGCAAGGGTCAAGGTCCCCCTCAAAGATTTGGAGTTACCAGTGAGCCATTTGCCAATAGAATTCTCTCCATTTCTCTGAAGGAATTTTTCATGCTGAAGTTTGAAAAATTTACCCTTTTGGTTTGTTTTGGTGGGGGCATTCTTTCAAAACTGTTTGTGCAGGTTTCAGCTCTTTGTACTATGTACTGGTAAAAACAATGTGAAAGCTTTTTTTACCTAGGCAGTGCACCAGCTTTATCTGGGGTCGATTCTAGCAGTAGAAATATTATGGGTCATGTCTAAACTACTCATGGTTTACCTTTGTATCGTCGAAAAAGATCACTCCTCTTCCCATCTCTACTGTGAATTAGATCTATAGAATCTAACCTTATTTCCAGCCAAAGGAATAAAAGACACTGTATTTCATCCATGTGACTAGTTTCCCTTTCTTGGTTACTGCCTTGTCACAAAAATGTTGTGCTTACTTCATGCAGGTTTGAGACTGATTTGACTTTTTTTTTTTTTTTTTTTGCTTTTTCACTGATGTTGCTTATGAGCTTCTATTTCTCTCTCATGCCTGTTTTCATTTCAGGATGTAAAATGTTTCTTAAACCTGGTCCTGAGATGCTTCTGCTGCAAGACATGGTTTAGGAACATAGAAGACTCGTTTCATTTTGTTTTTTAATGCTCAGTTCTCGCCTCTAAGATGGAAACATAAAGGAGTAGGGGAAATATTTTCTTCCTAAATTAAATACAGAGGACATCTCATTACTTGGATGCAAGAATAGCAAACAAGCTAATTATTTATATTAAGCTATTTAAATATACTGTAGAACTAAAGGGTAACATTGTGTGACTCAAATAACACAAGGGCCTAATCACATTGTACAGAATATAAAAAAGTCATAAAAGATTTTTTTTAAAAGATGGGGTGTGATTCAAATTGTGCTTATATATAATTTCAAGACTCTCAGCTTCTACAGCTCCCAATATTACACACTACTTAGGTGAGTAGAGAACTCTTTTTTTTCCAGGGTAATTAGTAACATATCAATAACAATGAAGAGCTATTTGCCTATGTATAATAAAGGCTGTTATGTCAAACTGTTCTTAGTCATGGTACATTTCGTATTTGAAAAAGTAATTTAAATTCTCTATAGGTAAGGAAAAGAAAGGAAGAATTATAGGTTTTAAATTAGGTGGTTAATAGGAATAAAGGAGAGAGGTGCTGAGGAATGTCTTATTCTTCTATGTAATTACAGCGTTTTGGACTGAAGTCATGATCTTTTCCCTTCCATTTTTCCTCTAATTATATGCAGGCCATCTTCTCTACGAAATATGTGGGTTTTTTTTGTTTGTTTTTTTTTTCCCCGGGGGTGGTGGTGGTGGTGGTGGCAAGGATACCAGTAATATTCAGATGGTTAGCCCCTTCAAAAATGATCTCAATAACTGGGATGCAAAAAGAAAAACACAAGTGAAATGTAAGGGAACATTAGAAAAAGGGAAAAGAACAGAATGAAGACAAATGACAATGCAACCATAATGGACAGAGTAAAGGAAGGGGGGACGTGGAGAAGGGAGAAAAGGAGAGGGAATTTTAAAAGTGGTGGGGGAGGACAGTCACAGGAAAGACACAGGGAAGAGAGAGAACAAAGAAGAAGAGAGGTGACAATATACAGGGAAAGAAAGTGTACTGGGCAGATTTGTCATTGCACAGATTTATACCTGGGATCTGCTTTTTATCAAAATACATGTGTTAGGAGACGTGGCATTGCATTTCTTATTACATACTGTGCTGAATCCTTGGTGACCTCTTATTTTTGGTAATACAACTTATAATTTCAGCAAATAGGTTTTATCCATTAACTCCATAGCCTGCTTGATATAACCTGAGATTAAGTTCAAGTTAAAGTCCAAGTTAGCTCAAAGGTGTAGGTGAAGGCTGGTGCTCTTAGGTCTAACTGAATAATAGCTCTCTGCAAAATCCCTGTCACACATGCTCTGGCAGTCATAGCAACCTCGTCTGCATCAAATGCGATTGCTGCCAGAGTTCACTGATTTTTCCATGGAGAATCCTGAAGCTTGCTGTTTGGGTTGACATTTTCACAACTGTATCGTTGAAAAGGGGAATTTCCAGCAATGGGGGGGGGGGGGTAAATGTCATCTTTCTTTCTCCCCTCCCTCCTTTCCTGCATTCCTTTTTCCTTCTCCCTCATTTTCTCATCGCCTTTTTTATTTTTTTTCCCCACTGATCTATTCCATGAGAACATTTTCAGCCACATTTTGAGGATAGAAGAATGGGAGCTTTACAATGACAGTCTCTAAAACTATAACTTCCCAAATGTATTATTCATTCATGAGCGAAATGTGAAGCCCTTGGGGGACAGTGCGGTGAGCTATGATCTATGGTTTACAAGTGCTGTCGATGGGAGAAGTTACACAGGACTCTCTGCAGGTGATTTATTCCTATTTAGGGATTTTCAGGCTGCACCATAGACACATAAATTGAAATAATCTGACAAATGGCTTCTATACTTCATCCCTGATATCTTCAAAGGCACTGCACATGCTCTAGATAGAGAATCGCTTGCATCCGAGATCTCCTGAGGACTGGGACAATAACGGTCCTACAGCTACCGGAGAATGTTGACCTGGTACCTACGAAGTTTCTGAACCGAGTTTTCTCACTTGAAAAATCTAGAGAATAGCCAAGATTTTGTGGACTCCAGATGAGATGGCTACTAAACGTGAATGTCAACAGTGTGTCCGCCCCTGAGTCTAGAGCACATGGGAAGCTCGTCCCAGGATGAGAATAACCCTACCGCAGCCACCTGGTCATGGGAAAAGCATTCCGGGGTGCTCCCCTGACTGGTTATAATACATTCCGTTTTGTGTAACGTTACAAAATTCCAGCCAGCTAACCAGAGAATTGTTCACATGAAATTGCTCCTTTACTTTTTTGTCATCTGACTTTCTAATCAAACATAGCTTCTCATTCAATAGATATTTAAGTGAGTACCTACTATGTGCTGGGTTGGGAATTCTAGTGGAGGAATACAGGTATGAACACAATGGAAACAAAATCTTAGCCTCAGGGAGTTTACATTCTAGCAGGGGTGACTGGCAATTAAAAAAAAAAAAAAAAGATATACCAGTAAAAACTATGCTCTGTGTAACAGTACTAAGAGCTAAGGAAAAAATAGAGCCAGGGAGGGCTGCCTGTGCTGTATTTGCACTGAAGCTCTAAAGCAGGAGTGTCCAAACTTTTTTTCAACGTTTTTCACCAAGGGCCATATGCCGTAAAATACACAGACAGCCGTGCCACTCACTCGAGGTGAAGTACGTATTGCCTCACCTGGTTTATTTAAGTAAACTAAATATATTTTTGGAATTTGCTGTGGGCCAATTAAAAATGGATTGTGGGCCACAGTTTGGACACCCCTGCTCTAAAGCTACATGCACTCCCCCAATCCCCCTTCCACGGAAGGTGCTCAGGTGAGTGAGGGTGTCAGACATTCCAACAAATATGGTGCATGGGCCATATAGAGCCTCACAGCAGGATACACATAAGTATGTGGGAGGGACGCGGAGAGGATATTTACCTCTGACTGTAATGTGGAGAAAAAAATAAAGAAAAATTTCACAGAAGGGGTAGGTGTTTGTTTGGGGCTCTTGAAGGATGTATAACATTTTGCCAGATGGCTTGATTAGCCAGGGTGAACTTGTTAGAGGGGTAGGTAATAAACTGCATTCTCATAAAAGTAAACCAAATAATCCTATTCAGCCCGAAATTGTGAATTTATTTAGACAAGGAACCGTCAGGAACCTGAAAGAATGGAGCCAGAGCCTGACCTGAAGTAAGGGAGGGGAGGCAAGAGATGCAAGGAAGGCAGGGTCAGATCACACCATGGTTTCTTCCCCTCTAAGCAACAGACTTGATGTGGTTGGACCCTTGAATGATAGAGTGACTGGCTCAGATCTGTATTTAAGAAATGTCACTTGGTAAATGTCACTCGCAGGAGTGTGAACTGAAGGGGCAGGACTGTAGGTGGGGAGACCACTTGCTTAGTATGAACTAGGCATTCAGCACACTTTTAGAAGTTGTTTTGTTATTTCATTATTTTCTTCTTAAACTTGGTTACTTATAACGTGCCCACATGGTTCAAATGACTTGCTAACTACCCACAGAATGAGCTGACATGCATCTAATTAATAGTGCTTTATTCAATAGTGCTGATTGAAATCAAAATAGTGACATTTAAAATATTACCAATTGTTTATATTTTGTTAAGCGGGGAGAGAAGTGATCGTTCAGATTTTCATCCTACACTAAATGAAGAAAAATAAGCAATAAGCTGCCATCCAAAACCATGTTTACAATGAATTTTAATGATATAAGGAAATTCCTATAGCACATGAAATGAAAATTTAAAAGTATATGTATTTATAATCTGGTTTCTATTTTATATGTATGTGTGTATGTGTATTATACATGTGAATAAAATATGACAACATTTAATAGTTGCTATCTTTAGGTAATTGGATAATGGGTGGTTTCTTCTTTTTATTTTTTATTTTACACTCATCTATGTTGAGAACAAAAACCTGTTCTAAACTTGCTATGAGTAAAATTTATTTGAAAAAATAAAATACAGGAAGTTTCA